>NC_083231.1:103528260-104728260 GCF_032191835.1 Heteronotia binoei | reverse complement strand
GCGGGTGCCCTTGGGCTTGCCTGATGGCTGGGCAGTGTAGCGGCCTCTGTTGTTCCCCGAGTAAGGCTGCTTGTCGGGCTGTGGAGGGCGTGGTCGCCACTGTTGGTCCGAGGATGGCTTATGTGAGGTTTTTCTCGACCAGGACCTGCTCCACTGTCGGGCTCTGGGTTGTCTGGGAAGTGGCTGCACCCCAAGGCTCCTGGAGATCTTGAGGTTCTTGTCCAGTTCCTGCAGTGCGTTATCAGTGGTGGAACTAAAGAGTCCGTCCCCTTCGAATGGCAGATCTTCGATGAGCGCCCTGGTGTCTTGTTGTAGGGCGGTCGATCTCAGCCAGGAGTGCCTGCGGATAGAAACGGCCGACATGATTGCCGAGGCCGAGACGTCCACTAGATGCTTGGCCGCCGTTAGTTGTTGCTTTGCGACCTTCTGGCCCTCGTGCAGCAGTGCCTTGGCAGTGGTCCTCTTGTCATCCGGTAGGAAAGACAGGAGGGGTGACAGTTGCTCCCACAAGGCGTATTGGTACCTGGCCATACAAGCCGTATAGTTCGATACCTTGGCACCGAGGGACCCCGCCGAATAGATCTTCCTCCCCATGGCATCGAGTTTCTTCCCCTCCTTGTCGGGGGGGGTAGAGTGCACCTTGCGTGACCTGGAGGAGGAGGAGACGATGGCCGAATTTGGTTTAGGGTGTGTGAACAAAAAATCTGCCCCCGCCTCCTGGACCTTGTACATGTGGTCCAGTTTCCTTGAGGACACCGGTGCCGAAGACGGTTTCTTCCATGGGTCCTTGAGCGCTTGGAGCATGACTTTGGTCATAGGGAGAGAGACGGCTGGAGACGTGTCCCGCTGGACGATGTCAAAAACGCTATCATCCACTGTTGGCTTGGGTTGAGAGATGGGCAGGGAGATGGCCGCTGCCATTCTCTTGACCATTTCCGCATAGGAACGTAGGTCCTCAGAGGGCGAGACCGGGAGATCTTCCGACGTGTTGGGATCCGGTGAGGGCTCCCAGGATCTCTCCTCGTCGCTCTCCGACCCCGACGGCGAGGACTCTCCTCGGCCCGAGCGCTCCGATAGGCGCGGTGATGGCTCCCTTCGCGGCGACCGCGTCGGTGTCGGTGTTCGGCGCGGGGGCTCCGTCGGTGTGACTCGTTTGTCGTGGGGAATCGGGGCCGATCCCTGAGGTTGCTTGGACCGGTGCGATGTCCTGGAGAACGAGGATAGCTCAGATCGATGCTCCCAGTCCGGGTGGTCGAGTGGCTGGTGCCAGTGATACTGGGGGCAGCAGGAGTACGTCGATTGCCACCGATGGTGATCCCAATGCGGCATCGTTGGGTAATGGCGTGGCTCGGCTGGAGGCTCCCTTGGTCTCACTCGCTTGGGGGCCGCAGGCGTTGTCACGTCGACCGGTGGTAGAGACTCGACGTCCGATGCCGAATCGAAGCTCCGCCGGCGAGATGCCACCGATGGAGACCGACAGGTTAGGTCGATCTCCGCGTCGTGTGTTGAGGTCTGTAGCCGACAGTCGCTGGGCCCAGGCGTCGGTGAGTTGCGATGCCGATGCGCGCTAGCCCGTGGAGTTGGGGGACTGCGCGGTCGATGGCCGCTAGCCCTTGGCGTTGGAGGGCTGCGTTGCCTTCTCGCGCTAACCCCTGGAGTGGCGGGGGTGCGGAGAGGAGAGGGAGGAACCTTTTTCAGTGGTTCGGTGCCGCTCAGAGCCGACACGTCGGGGGAAGGCAGAGGAGAGCGTGGTCGTTTTCGCTTCTCCTTGCTCTTCGCCTTCTTGGAGGATTCACGTCCCGGATCCTCTCTTCGTTTCTTCTGAGGCCGCTCGACCGACTCGTCGGGGGCCCGTTTTGCCGACTGTTGCTCCTTCTGTGGGGCATCGACCTGGGCCGCGTCGGCCGATGGGGCCTTCGGAGTTTGGGCGGTAGCCATTTTCGGTACCGATGCCGAGGACGACGCCGATTGGATCGGAGGACGAAGTGCCGAGGCCGTTAGCGCGGCCGAGAGTCTAGCCGCCCTGTTCTTTCTGGTCTGCTTCGAAAAGCGGAGGCAGTGCGGGCAGGCTTCCACGCGGTGTCCCTCGCCGAGGCAGAGCAGACACAGAGAATGGCCGTCGGGGGGGGGCGATTTTCTTCCCGCAGGCCTGGCACCTCTTAAAGAACCCCCAACGGCTGTCCATAGACAGCGGTCGCTGGGGATGAGCTCTCAGAGTCCTCTGAGAGGAGGTAAAAAGAAAAACTAGGGGCGAGAGGGGGGGGAAGTCCCGGAGGACAAAACGACCCCGCCGCGGCCCGCACCCAAACAACAACGCACTTTTTTTTTTTTTTTTTTTTTTTTTTTACTAACTAACTACAGAACTAACTAACTACTACACTACAGAAAACAATAAACAGGCTAATATTTACAGGAGGCTCAGGGAAAAAGGGTAGAAAAAACCCAAAGCTCACCGACCGGGAACACGAGGAAAACGAAGCTCTTCGCGCAGCGGTCAGAAAGGAACTGGTGGGATTGCCGCGGTGGCGCGTTGGGCGTGCGCAGTGGGGCGCTGGCGCATGCCCAGTGGCGCCGTCCGCGGAAATCCTTCCCGGGCTTTCTTACAGATACCGATCGGGGACCCGCGCAGGCGCAGTATCCCACAAGTGTGATGCACAGAGACCACGAAGAAGATCCAGGATTTTTGGAGGGAGGGGGCACCAAGCGGGGCGCTAATTAATTTAAACATAAATTAAATTCCCTTGAACTTTGAACTCACAGCTGAAAGCTGCAATAAACAAGTTAAGTATAAATACTAGAGCTCTGCAGCTGCACTTGCTATTTTTCTTTCCCCGTCTTGCCCAAGTGAAGCTGAGTAGCCAAGCAAAGAAATGGGTGGGGGTAAGCCTCAAGGCAAACCTTTTGCTGTGTTGCCTCAGAACAAGCAGGGCAGAACAGGAAGCCAACTGCTCAGCCTGACCATCCAAGAGATAGGGAAAAGAAAGGGAGGGGGAGGCAGAAGTGGAATTTCTTCCTGCTGCTTCCTCCCCCCCCCCTCAAAGGAAGGAAGGAAGGAAATTGCATTTCAAGCTGTGTCAGGGGCCTGAGACAACGTAAGGCTAGGTACTTCTCAGGGTGGGGGGGGAAGCAGCAGTGGGGTGTGTGTGGCAAATCTGATAAGTGCTCCACCCCCAAAGCCCCACTGCTGGTTACAACCCTGCCTCCCACTGTTGTCTCCTAAGCACCAAGAACACATGGCATCACTGCCCTAGACATAGGGTGATTACAGACCAGCACTTTGGACTGACTCAGAGACGGCTCTGAAATCGACCCAAAAAATCCTTCCACACACAAATATCTGCCCGTCCTGGTCCCGTCCTCACTCCATCCTCCGTCCTCCACAGTGCAACTCAAAAAGCTACAATTTCCAAAGTGGTAACAAATATCTGAGCCGCATGCCAGTTGCCTCCTTGGTGTCTGGAAGTAGAAGGGTGCAAGCGAGGTGCCTTGGCAGTGTGAAACTGCCAAGTCGCCCCAAGTCGCATCCGGCTTTTTAAAAACATGTGCATTACTATTGCAAATGTATGGGGAATGAGGTGGGGGAAATGTCAGAAAAATGTGATGGGAATGGGGAAATGTGACGGGAACAGTGCACCAGCCGTTTGAACACACCCATGTCACCCCATGGACGGGATGGGGACGGCTTGCGGCGGAGCTTGTGAAGGCTTCAGGACAACTTTTACTGTCCTCAGTATAGTATCCTCAAAATTTATACTGTGCAATGTGCAAAATAGCAATTTACACTCTGTGCAGTCAAATGCCATGTCAACAAACATCAACACAATATCTTCATTTATTACTCCAGCTTTAGATTGTCATTAGAACAAGGTTTAGTGGCTTCATATAATTTTTGATAATATTCACAGAATAATGGAGGTCTCTTTGGCATCTTTACTTAGCCTTTGCTCTGACTCAAGAAATACCAGGGGCATTATTTGATGTTGCTTCGTTCTGAGTTAAATAATAGGTCAACAAACTATTAGGTTTGTTACCATTTTCAAATAATACAGTTTTCTGAAAGTTATTTGTCATTTTTGTTTATTTTTTTATTTTTAGTATTTATTAATTGCAACTCATCTTATAACTTATTATTTATTAACTGCAACTGCTTTTATAACTTGTTAATTGATGTTAGATATCTTCATTCAAAGGCTCATGTTTAGCTTCTACTCATGCCTTAATATCCTTAAGCACATTGTCCTTATTTTCATTTTCTATTCCTTTTTGAATATGCTGCAATTTGTATGATCATGCCTCATATACTCTTTGCATGCATCCCAAATCACATGGAATCTTATTTTAGGTGGGATATTGCATTTTAGAAATTTATCCTGACTGTCTTTAAATGCCCAGTAATCTTTTCTTGTTTTAAAAATGAATTCTCTACATACGGTTTCTGGATATAGATCCAGGTGGGCAGCTGTGTTGGTCTGAAGCAATAGAACCAAGTAAGAGTCCAGACTCCAGCAGCACCTTTAAGACAAAGTTTTATTCAGACTGTAAGCTTTCGTGTGCATGCATACTTCATCAGACAATGGAATCAGGTACAGTGAGCAGAGCTACATATAGCTGATGGGCAGTGGTTAAGAATGCAAAGTGGTACAAAGTTAGAATCCAATGGCAAATTGAAAGAATGTTTGGTCTGGATAGCATTTGTGTGGGAAACCAATAAAACAATAACATGTCAGAATGGGACAATGATGGTGCTTTATGACACTCTCACTGTCATTCTCCCATTCTGACAGGTTATTGTTTTATTGGTTTCCCACACATAAGAACATAAGAGAAGCCATGTTAGATGGGGCCAATGGCCCATCCAGTCCAACCCTCTGTGTCACACAGCGGCAAAATTTTTTTTAATATATATATACACACACACACACACTGTGGCTAATAGCCACTGATGGACCTCTGCTTCATATTTTTATCTAAACCCCTCTTGAAGGTGGCTATGCTTGTGGCCGCCACCACTTCCTGTGGCAGTGAATTCCACATGTTAATCACCCTTTGGGTGAAGAAGTACTTCCTTTTATCCGTTTTAACCTGTCTGCTCAGCAATTTCATCGAATGCCCACGAGAAATGCTATCCAGACCAAACGTTCTTTCAGTTTGTTAATTTCACAATTTTGCCGTTGGATTCTAACTTCGTACCACTTTGCATTCTTAACCACTACCCACCAGCTACATGTAGCTCTGTTCACTGTACCCCATTCCACTCTATGAAGAAGAATGCATGTATACAAAAGCTTACAGTCTGAATAAAACATTGTTGGTCTTAAAGTTTCTGGGTATGTTAATTCAAAGTAAATAAACAGGAAATAGAAACATTTCTTAGGGTTGCCAGGTCCCCATGGCCACTGACAGGAGCTAAGGGGGGGGGGGTGGTGGTAGGGTTGCCAGATCTCAGTTGAGAAACTCCTGGAATTTGAGGGTGGAGCATGGGGAGAACAGGGACACTGCCATACAGTCCACGTTCCAAAGAAGCCATTTTCTCCAAGGGAACTGATCTCTGGAATCTGTAGATGAGCTGTAATTCCAGGAGATCCCCACTGTAGGGCTGCCAGCCTCCAGCTGTGGGCCTGGAGATCTTCATCTTTGACAGCTGATCTTCAGCTGGCAGAGATCAGCTCCCCTGGAGAAAATGGCTGGTATGAAGGGGGGACTCTAGGGAATTGTACCATGAGAGGAGGTCCTACAACTGATTGACAAATTAAAAACGAATAAGTCACCAGGTCCAGATGGCATACATCCAAGAGTTCTGAAAGAACTTAAAGTTGAACTTGTGGATCTCCTGACAAAAATATGTAATCTTTCATTGAAATCTGCCTCCGTTCCTGAGGACTGGAAGGTAGCAAATGTCACCCCCATCTTTAAAAAGGGTTCCAGAGGAGATCCGGGAAATTACAGGCCAGTCAGTCTGACTTCAATACTGGGAAAGTTGGTAGAAACCATTATCAAAAACAGAATGAGTAGGCACATTGATGAACACAAGTTATTGAGGAAGACTCAGCATGGGTTCTGTAAGGGAAGGTCTTGCCTCACTAACCTATTACAGTTCTTTGAGGGGGTGAACAAACATGTGGACAAAGGGGACCCGATAGATGTTGTTTACCTTGACTTCCATAAAGCTTTTGATAAAGTTTCTCATCAAAGATTCCTTAGTAAGCTTGAGAGACATGGAGTGAAAGCACAAGTACTCTTGTGGATCAAAAACTGATTAATTAATAGGAAGCAGAGAGTGAGTATAAATGGGCAGCCTTCGCAGTGGAGGACGGTAAGGAGTGGGGTGCCGCAGGGCTCAGTACTGGGTCTAGGGTTGCCAAGTCCCATTTTTAAAATATCTGGGGACTTTGGGGGTGGAGCCAGGAGACACTGGGGTGGAGCTAGGGGGAGGGGGGGAAACGGCGCCGGGGAGCGTCGCTGCACTGCCGTGGCTGCTCCTCCGAGATGGGCTCAGGCTGGGCCCATCTCGGAGGAGCAGCTGCCGGGGGGGGGGGGTGTGGCGGCATCGCCGCGTGCTCCGCCTCTGCATTGGGATGGGGGGGGTGGAGGCGGGCCAGGAGCGTGGCGAGCCGCGAGTCCGGGTCCTAGAGGGGCCCAGATTCGCGGCTCGCCATGCTCCTGGCCTGCCTCCACCCTCCCCTTCTCTGGTTTGGCTGCTCCTCCGAGATGGGCTCAGCCTGGGCCCATCTCGAAGGAGCAGCTGCGAGGGGGGGGGGGCGGCGCGGCAGCGTCGCACGCTCCGCTCAGCCTCTGGGTTGGAATGGGGGGGGGTGGAGGCGGGCCAGGAGCATGGTGAGCTGCGAGTCCGGGTCCTAGAGGGGCCCGGATTCGCGGCTCGCCATGCTCCTGGCCCGCCTCCACCCTCCCCTTCTCTGGTTTGGCTGCTCCTCCGAGATGGGCTCAGCCTGGGCCCATCTCGGAGGAGCAGCTGCGGGGAGGGAGGGGGCGGCAGCAGCGCGGCAGCGTCGCCCGCTCTGGGATGGGGTGCCTGCCGTTTCCCCCCTCCCCCCGCTTCTGTTTTTTTGGGGAGCGGGGGAAGAGGGTGGAAAACCTGGCATCCCCCGCCAGAGCGGGAGGGTTGGGAAGGCTAACTGGGTCCCATGCTCTTTAACTTGTTCATTAATGGTTTGGAGTTGGGAGAAAGCAGTGAAGTGGCCAAGTTTGCAGATGACAATAAATTGTTCAGAGTGGTGAGAACCAGATAGGATTGTGAGGCACTCCAAAGGGATCTGTTGAGGCTGGGTTAGTGGCGTCAACGTGGCAGATGAGGTTCAATGTGGCCAAGTGCAAAGTAATGCACGTTGGGGCCAAGAATCCCAGCTACAAATACAAGTTGATGGGGTGTGAACTGGCAGAGACTGACCAAGAGAGAGATCTTGGGGTTGTGGTAGATAACTCATTGAAAATGTCAAGACAGTGTGCAATTGCAATAAAAAAGGCCAACGCCATGCTGGGAATTATTAGGAAGGGAATTGAAAACAAATCAGCCAGTATCATAATGCTCCTGTATAAATCGATGGTGTGGTCTCATTTGGAATACTGTGTACAATTCTGGTCACCACACCTCAAAAAGGGTATTATAGCACTGGAAAAAGTACAGAAAAGGGAAACTAGAATGATTCAAGCTTTGAAACACTTTCCCTATAAAACGCTTGGGGCTCTTTAGCTTGGAGAAACGTCAACTGTGGGGTGACATGATAGAGGTTTACAAGATTATGCATGAGATGGAGAAAGTAGAGAAAGAAGTACTTTTCTCCCTTTCTCACAATACAAGAAGTTGTGGGCATTCAATGAAATTGCTGAGCAGTCAGGTTAGAACGGATAAAAGGAGGTACTTCTTTGCCCAAAGGGTGATTAACATGTGGAATTCACTGCCACAGGTGGTGGCGGCGGCTACAAGCATAGCCAGCTTCAAGAGGGGATTGGATAAAAGTATGGAGCAGAGGTCCATCAGTGGCTATTAGCCACACACACCCACACCCACACACACATATATTGGCCACTGTGTGACACAGAGTGTTGGACTGGATGGGCCATTGGCCTGATTCAACATGGCTTCTCTTATGTTCTTATGTTGAGGCCCCTCCCTTCCCCAAACCCCACTCTCTCCTGGATCCACCCTAAAGGTCTCTATGTGTTTTCCAGCACAGATCTAGCACTCCTAAAACCTGGGTCCCACCTGGAGGCTGGCATTCCTTCCTATATTGTATCTATGCTTTTAGTATGTAGAGCTAATGTGGATTTCATATCTTTTAAATAATTGAAACATTTTTCAGATTGAGTTAATATATTTTCTAATTCAGTTCTTGTATTCGCCAACTTTATGTTCAAATATTATACATTTATGTGGCCGAAATTCCTAGATACTGCTAAATCAGGCATTTTTGGTCCTTCTGTAGTTCTCTGTTTTCTTTTAGAAAATCTGATATTAATGTACTAAAGCCAGGGCTTTTTTTGAGCAGGAACGCAGTTTTAGGAGGCTTGGCATCAGGGAGTGTGTCAGTGGCTGGAGAGCCAACATTCCCTACCCCTGAGAGGACAATAGGAAATTTTCTTTATGCCAGCTTCATTCCTATTGGAGAACCCACTGCATCTGGAAGGGATGCTCAACAGTATATTGTGTGAACGGTGTTGTCTCTGATACAGTTCCACAGACAGCATGTGGGAAGAGATGAGACTCTCATCAGAATAAGCAAACAAAAGTAGTTTCTGCTTTTATTTTCTCTGTAGCCCCAGATTAATTCTCAGGGTGGGGGTAGAAGGCTTGGGTGTAGAGAGTTTTTCCCCAGGATGATAGGATGGAAGACATGGCAGAATTAAGCCAGGGATACTGTACTCCCATTTTTGCCTCCCTTAGGGCTGCCAGGTCCAATTCAAGAAATATCTGGGGACACTGGGGGTGGAGCCAGGAGACTTTGGGGGTGAAGCCAGGAGCAAGGGTATGACAATCATAATTGAACTCCAAAGGGAATTCTGGCCATCACATTTAAAGGGACCGTTTAAATGCCTTCCCCTGAGCCCCAGATATCTGTAGATCAACTCCCCATTATACCCTATCATGACCCTGAAGTGCGGGGAGGGCCTCCTAACCGGGAAATCCGCTGCCCCCACCTGGGGATTGGAAACCCTAGTCTCCTTCCACACAGGCTTTCCATTTCTTGGCGATGTGGTTAAGGAGTCCAGCCTCAGCTATCTGCACACTAAACAGAACAGATAAGAGGAAGTACTTCTTCACCCAAAGGGTGATTAACACATGGAATTCACTGCCACAGGAGGTGGTGGCAGCTACAGGCACAGACAGCTTCAAGAGGGGATTGGATAAACGTATGGAGCAGAGGTCCATCAGTGGCTATTAGCCACAAGGTATAGATGAAACTCTCTGTCTGGGGCAGTGAAGCTCTGTATTCTTGGTGCCGGGTGGGGAGGGCAACAGTGGGAGGGCTTTTAGTGTCCTGGCCTCACTGATGGCACCTGGGGGTGGGGGTTGGCCACTGTGTGACACAGTGAGTTAGACTGGATGGGCCATTGGCCTGATCTAACATGGCTTCTCTTATGTTCTTAAATGCAGTCGGGGGTGGGATGGGTTGGTTCAGAGGTACACCAGGCACTCCTTAGCACAAGATAGTTTCAGAAGGAAGCCATACTGGTTTGCTGTAGAACAGCCAGATTCGAGACCAGCAGCACTTTAGGGACCAACAAGATTTCCAAGGTACGAGCTCTGGAGAGTCCCTTTGTAAGGACCTCTGACAAAGGGAGCTTTGACTCTGGAAAGCTCATACCCTGAAAATCTCGCTGGTCTCCTGAGGTGCTGATGGACTCGAATCTGGCTTTCTCTTAGTGCAAATTACTGTTTAAAAACCCAAAATGAACAAATCTACTCATGTTTTAAAATTGGAAAAAAATACGTTGGTATATCTCTGCTTATTAGTATTTAGGAAATACATGGGAAGGAAACTAACCTTTACACAGCATGCCTGGGTTTAAGGGCAAAAGGCTACCCAGTGTTATTTCTGTGCTACCTGACATCTCACAGACTAGGCGTGATACAGTATCTCTGATTTATTGGTGGTTGATAGATCAAGATGGGTAGCCATGTTAGTCTGTCTGTTGGGATACAAATTTTGTAAATAAATAAATACCTCTTACTTTGGACCCTGGAGGCTCAGTTGCCACAAGTTTTCAGAAATGCCCAGATTAAAAGGATGGTCAAGCAAAATGCTGCTTATATTCTTGTGAAGGAGGGCAGACTAAGTTAATGGGAAATAGGAATTGGGAAATGGAAATGAATGCACATATCATGGAGTGTTAAAGTGTCTCATCTTACAAGCAATCATATTTTTTCTGTTTAGCTCAATGTTTGTGTACATGTGCATCCATTTTCTGGATGCCTAAGGGGAAGGAGTTTTCATACTTGAAATCTAAACTTGGAGCAGGTTGTTAGAAACATAGAGCTGGAAGGGACTCCAAGGGTCATCTAGTCCAACCCTCTGCACAATGCAGGGAATTCACAGCTACCTCCTTCCCCCCACCCCGCGACCCCTGCTGTTTGCCCAGAGGAAGGCAAAAAACACCAAGGATCCCTGGGCCAATCTGGCTGGGAGGAAAATTCCTTCCTGACCTGGATGTTAGAGGGTTCCTTCTGCGGACTTCAATGAAGTAGGAGAACACACTGCAATTTCTCATTCAGTGCTGTATTCTTCTGAAGGTGTGTTATTTCTTTGTGATGTGATCCCACAGACATAACGCAGGAGGAGATGATACGCTAATCCAAACAACAAAAAAGAATGGCTCCCAAGGGTAAGTGGCTTTCACTTCTGTTTTGTCTTCATAGGATAACACCGTCTCTATCCCTAATTACTTCTCAGGGAAGGGGGCTGCTTTGAGCTTTTCCCTGGCATTGGGTTGCCAGCTCCTGTTTGGGAAATACCTGGAGATTATGGGGGTGGTGTCTGAGGGCAGGGGTGGGAAGGGGTGGGAGTTCAGTGCAGTATAATGCCACAGAGTCCACCTTCCAAAGTGGCCATTTTCTCCAGGTGAACTGATTTCTGTCGCCTGGAGACCAATTGTAATTCCAGGAGATCTCCAGCCACCACCTGGAGGTTTGGGAACGAATGGAAACCACAGTGTAAAGGTTGAGCAAAGTGAAAAACAACACTGTGTGAAAATATACTTCTAAGGATTCACATATCCAGCAGTTTAATACATAAGACTCATCATTCTATTACCAACTGTACTCACTTTAATTCCAAAATACTCAGTTTCATCACATACATATACCAGATTCTCTAAGAAAAGATTCATATGGCACAGTCCTCATTCATGTGATCCTACACTTCTTCTTAAAGGTACAGTCATCCAATCTGTTGATGCAGAAATATCCTTCCGCCACCACCCGGAAGTTAATTAACATTAACTCTCAATGTTAATAGCTGCAAAGCTGTCTTCTTTGGGGGAAAGCAGGCAATATCAAACAGAAAGATATCCATTAATCTTCATACCAGCAGCGCATGACTTCATGAATGAAATGACAGCAACATGCACCCTAGGTTTCAAGGCATGTTTCCATTGAGAAATATTCCTCTGGCCACAATTTTAATGGAACTATCAAAGTTAACAACAGGAATTAATACAAAATATGAATCTTAACAAAGAAATAAATTTAGACAGCAAAATAACTCACCCCGTGCTTCAGGCTACAGCTCTCAAAGATTCATGTATCTCATCAT
Organism: Heteronotia binoei; assembly: GCF_032191835.1. Classification (NCBI taxonomy): domain Eukaryota; kingdom Metazoa; phylum Chordata; class Lepidosauria; order Squamata; family Gekkonidae; genus Heteronotia; species Heteronotia binoei. The sequence goes on along the minus strand of NC_083231.1, from coordinate 104,716,492 downwards.
GTATCTCTGTTCTCAAACTACCACCACAATGCAAGTTATTTAAATACAGAAGTATTACTAATGCCTAACACCTGTCCATTAAAGACATATAGTCACATATTTTTGGAACATTCCTATATGTAAACACATGGATCACAATTTCAACCACTCTTTTTATAAAAACATTGAGAGATCCAAGGAGGCATTCAGACCCAATGAGGCTAGTGTCTGAAATTTATGAATAAAGAATACTTCTTTCCGTAGTAATATTTTTGCAGTATTATCTTGGTTGAATCCTATGCCCTTTCAAAACATATATATATGCCCTTTCAAAACATATATATATATATATCCTCAAAACATATACATATCCTCAAAACATGCTCAAAACTATGTCTGGACTCCATACAGTGTGCCACAATAGGTTCCTCTTGCACCCCCAGTTTAATGTGGGACCTGTGCTCCAAAAAGTCAACCCTAAGATTTGGCATATTAACCCAATATATAATTTATCACATGGACACCTGAAGGCATATATTAATTTTTTAGTTCCAAATTGTGTTAATTTCCATGTAAAGCCATTAATGGTGATTTGAGCGTTCTAATGTTTTGCAAATTAGGCATTTTTTACATTTAAAATGTCCAGTTGGTAAATTAGATCCGGGAACTGTCTCCTGCCAAAAATCTGAATGTACCAGAATATTCTGTAACATTTTGGATCTTTTCTAGCCTATAGTGGGAAATGTGGAACATCCAGGTAAATTAGAAATAACATCCCGGTATTTTTGTATAATAGCTTTGATCTGGTAAGACTTGAAGGAGTACTGAAAAGCGCCTTACACTGTTTGTTAGTACCTTGATCCTGCAATAACTCACTCCTATCTTTTCCATGGACTCTAGATATTGCTGATTGTATTATTAAAGTATCAGGGTAACCTCTATATTCCAGTTGTTTACTCAGTCTTCTGCTATCCAAAACATAATCTAAATTACTGGAGGAATTACATTGGACCCATTAAAGCTGTCCATAGGGCAAATTATTCTTGACATGTGGGGTGTGTGTGTGTGTTTAGTATACAGTTTTACACCTAGTTGGTTCATAGTAGACCTATATACCAAGGTGTCTAAAAAGTTAATTACTTGTTGGTCACTATTTACATCAAACTTAATTGCAAAATGAATTGTATTGCACCATCGGGCAAAATCACTGAGACTGTTAGTATTATTAAATATGCAAAAAAAGTCATCAATATATAAAAAATATACTTGAATAAATTTGAAAAAGGGGTTCATTCAGTATTGTTCTTCAAAGCACTCCATATATAGATTAGCTATGTCTGAAAATTTTGGGCATAAAAGTCTTCATTAAACCTGAAATAATTATGTTCATATAATAAGTCCAAAATTTTCAGTAAAAAATAATTCGGTGGATGGTGGGTATCAGATCTTTTGTCTATGCATTTCTCTATAATAATGCATGCTTCATCCTTTAGGATATTAGTGTATAGAGCATGGGCATCCATGGTAAGTAATACCCTCTCTGTAGGTACTTCTAATCCTTCCACTTATTGAACAAACTGTTTCATGTCCTTAATAAACGATTTAATGCAGGGAACAAAAGGCCTCAAGAAATAATCCCTCAGGTGTCCATGTGATAAATTCTATATTGGGTCTAGTATGCAAAGTCAAAGCGTTTGCATTTTGGAGCACAGGTCCCACATTAAACTGGGGTGCAAGAGGCACCTATTGTGGCACACTATATGGAATCCTGCCTGTACTTACCTTGTTTTAGGATGGGCTGGGCAGGGGCTGTGTGATTGCTGCAGCGTGCTTTAAAGGGAACCAGCTTTTTCAAAGCTGAGATACTGCCACGTCAAATTCCCAGTGTGATCCCACCCATTGACTACCTCCCCTAGGAAGGAGGACCTTTGGAAGAGTCTTGGGAAGCAGACTCCATCTTGCACAACCAAAGTATCATGGCTATTATGTTGTATATCTGGGAGGCTTTCCGGAGGTATTATTCTGCTTTCAACACCTAGATGAATCCCAAGAAAGGAGCAAGATCTCTCGAAACTTGGCACGGCTTGGAAAGTGAGAGAGATATCTAAGTGCTCTTGGAGACTCAGCCCAGAGTTTCAGAGATGTCTGTTTTCCTTGCCATTTTAGAGGTGGGGTAAGGACCTCTTTTCCTCCCCCCTCCCTCCTCACTTAGGATATAGACAAACAGCCTTCTGCCTAATAGCCATCAGAAAGAATGAGAGTTTTGGCTTGCAAGGATGCAAAATCTTCTTTCTTTCAATTTTGGAGTATTATGCTCACTCTTGGGAAGCAACATAGGAACTAGTTTTTTTAAAACAAATATACAGAAATTTTCCTGTAGTTCATACATTTTGCTGAGTCAGCATGGAGCTATCCAGATTATTATTATTAGAGTGTTTTATTGTGGTTATATATTTTTTTCTTTCTGCAGGAAAGCAGCCAGCAAAAGGAAAGGATGCAAAAGGCAAGGATTCAAAAGGCAAGGATTCAAAAGGCAAGGATTCAAAAGGTCTGTAACCTGCACACCCTCCAGAACTGGTTTGTAACGTTGAATGACCAAAAATGGTCAGTTAATGAAAGGGACAGAAACAGTCATGATGGGGAGGGACAGGTAAAAAAGAGCCTTTAAAACTACTTGCGTGTGTCCAGGGGATTCTGAAAACCATTTATAGGACTAGTAGCTTGCTAGGCCAAGCCTGGTAACCAGCAGGAGGGTTGGGGGCAGAGACATTGTGAGCGTGATGATGTCACTTGTAGAGGAAACCTGAAAATGACAGTGAGTAACTCTAAGAATCGCTGGAAACTTTACGATAAAACCAGAGTTTCTGGCAACTCCTAGGGCTACCTGCTGTCACTTCCAAGTTTGTCCAGGAAATAACATCATCATGCCTGCAGCAGCACCTTTATACATTTCCCCCGCCGCCAGGCAACAGGAGCTCCAGGAGAGGGATCCCCCACCCCAACAGGGGGAATGGCATCCCTCAGATTGTGTCCACTCTTGTTTCTTGTCCTTGTTGCAAAGAACATATCTCAAACTGATCTGTACTGGAGACAGTTTATAGGCATCTGAAGAAATGAGCAGCGAGTCAAGAAAGCTTATACCCTGCCACAAATTTTGGTAAGGTGCTACTGGCCTCTTACACTTTTCTACTGATCTGTATTGGGTACGCCTTGTAAAATACATCACTATCGTCTTGAGGCAAGACGAGGAAGGGTCTAGACTGCCAGATCTGTGAAGTTTGCTAATGGTTGATCTAGATCAGTTGGCTTGGAGTATGGGTGTGGGATGTTTGCTGGCTGTGACTAAAATATAATTTTCTTTCCTCTTGTCCTTCAAGGAACTGAAGCGCCTAAGGCTCCACCCAAGGACTCTGCACTCAACAATCTCTTGGTGAATCCCAAGTTCAAATATGCTGTAATAGGTGTGACTGCAACACTGTTCCTTCTGTCTCTTGTGACATTTTCGCTGTGTAAGTGGAACTCAGCAGCACAGGAAAAGTTTTCCCAAATTGCCTTGCCTAGCTTTACTTCAATGTCAGGAACTCTTTCCAAATTGGGTTGCCAGCCTCCAGGTGGGACGTGGAGATCTCCTGCTTTTAGAACTTTTCAAACTGCGTTGGGAGGGGAGGGGCCGCCCTTTTAAGGGCGCTCACCGCCCCTCCCCCTTAAGATTCGTTTCCCCTGTCTCCCTCCATCCAGGGAGGCAAAGAACGGCCCCCAGCCTCAGCGGCGAAAGCTGCTCGGCTGGGAGGGGGCCGAATTCTTGCTAATGGGTAATTGCTCTCTCAGGCACTTTAGCAACCTCACACAGACCAACAGTGCTTGACCAGCCCAACCCGCTGTCATTCACCGGCCAGCCCAGTCCTATATTGCAATTACTTGCTCCTCCAGGGCCACTTCCTTGGTGAGACAACTCTTCTCCCGAGTAGATTTTTATAGAGAGCTCTGCGATGTGGGGACTGACCAAAAGGGCAGGTTCACAGTCTGGGGGTGCTGCATGACCCTCCTTTGTTTCTTGGGAATCAGACCGTGGAGGCCTCAGAAGAACTTTAAAATGCTGTTGCAGAATCACTGGTATCATCTGTGAGAACACAGCTTTCTCCTTATAATGCTTGGAAATTGTGTTGGGGTGTAAAACTCATTTGCTATGAGGGCCGGATCCGACATCAGTGAGACCTTGTTGGGCCAGGCCATGTGCGTCATAAAATGTAATGCCAGGTACTGGATATGTAAACTTTATAAAGGACAAACAAATACCAAAAAAGATTTTTTTCCGAAAAAAAGCTTAAAACATGTTTAAAAGATTAGTAGGCTGTTCAGGTGTTGTTCAGGTGTGTACCTATAAGTTCAAAACCTACTTATGATTTATTGACATTCATTACTGACATTCACTATAGAAATCTCATATTCAATGTTTTGAGCATAAGACCCAGGAGAAAACATGAAATATCTGGGCATTGTGAGCAGTTTTGTACATCAGTTGCTTTGTGTGCTGGTCAGCCAATACAGAAAACAGAGGCTTTGCTCTGTAGCTCCTATGTGATTGAGCAAGCCTGGCAGAGCAAGTTGTGATGCTGGAATGAGCAAGAGAGAGAGAAGGAAGCAGATGGCAATGAGCGGCTTGCAGGCCTGATAGGAGCCCTCCGGGGGCCTGATCTAGTCCTTGGGCCACACATTTGACACCCCTGATCTAGACAGTTGATTTCATTGGCCAGAAATCTGTGCCAGGAATCTCCTTACTGAGCGAGAAGTCTGTGTATTCTGGCAGTTTTAAAGAAGATTTATCTTTCAAAAGCCCCATGGCGCAGAGTGGTAAATCTGCAATATTGCAGTCCTAAGCTCTGCTCATGACCTAAATTCGATCCGGGTGGAAGCTGGGTTTAGGTAGCCGGCTCGAGGTTGACTCAGCCTTCCATGCTTCTGAGGTTGGTAAAATGAGTACCCAGCTTGCTGGGGGGAAAGTGTAGATTTATTTATCTATTTATATACTATATTTATATCTCACCCATTCCATACAGACTCAAGGTGGCTAACGGCATAAAATAGACAGTAAACAAAACAATATTAAAACAATAAAACTATCAGATAAATAACAATGGTGCTACTTCAGGCAGATCATATAATATTTTCTTTCTCATGCGCACAGATCCTGGGCAGTTAGTAGTAAAAGCGCTATGGATCCAGATGTTGTGGCAGCTCTCTCCCATTAGATGTTATATGCCATCCGAAACAGTTCAGTCTTGCAGGCCCTGTGGAATTGCAATAAATCCCGCAGGACCCTGATGGCTTCTGGAAGGGTGTTCCAAAGTATTGGGGCCACAACTGAGAAGGCTCTTGCTCTGGTGGAGTTGAGCCTAGCCTCCTTTAGCCCAGGGACAGCGAAAAGATTTTGAGAACTTGATCGCAGTGCTATCTGGGGAACGTGGGGCAAGGCAGTCCCGCAGATAAGAAGGTCCTAGGCCATATAGGGCTTTGAAGGTTAATACCAGGACCTTGAAACAGATTCGGTAAGCAACAGGCAGCCAGTGCAGTGCTCTCAGCACAGGCTGAAAGTGCTCCTGACGAGGAAGCCCCATTAGTAGCCAGGGTTGCAGCATTCTGCACCAGCTGCAGCTTCCAAATCTGAGTCAAGGGCAGTCCCATGTAGAGAGCGTTACAGTAATCAATTCTTGAGGGGACCGAGGCATGGATCACCATTGCTAAGTCACTGCGCTCAAGGTAGGGGACCAACAGCCGTGTTTGCCGAAGGTGAAAAAAAGTAGCTCCGGCAGTGGCTGCTACTTGGACCTCCATAGTTGAGGAGGACTCCAGGAGCACTCCCAAGCTCTTAATCCTCGACGCTAGCATCAATGGTGCCCCATCGAAGACTGGTAGAGGAATCACCCTTCCCGGGCCGTTGTAACTTAGATAGAGAACCTCCGTCTTCGTTGGATTCAGCTTTAGCTGACTCAGCCTGAGCCATGATACCACGACTTGCAGTGCCAGGTCCAAATTCTCCAGGGTGCAGGCGGACTGGCCACCCATCAATAGATACAGCTGGATGTCATCTGCATACTGATGGCAACCCAGCCCATACCTCCTGACCATCTGGGCAAGGGGGCGCATATAGATATTAAACAGCATTGGGGAAAGAACTGCCACCTGGGGCACCCCACAAATAAGTGGGTGTCTCTGAGAAAGCATTTCCCCAATCACCACCCTTTGTCCCCGACCATGGAGGAAAGAGGAGTGCCACTGTAAGACAGACCCCTGTATCCCCATGTCGGCAAGATGGCTAGACAGTAGCTGGTGGTCGACTGTATCGAATGCAGCTGACAGGTCTAATAGGAGCAGTACTGCCAAGCCGCCCTGATCCAGATGTCTCAGGAGGTCATCAATGAGGGCAACCAGCACTGTCTCCGTCCCGTGGTCTGGGCAGAAGCCGGACTGGAACGGATCCAGTATGGAAGCGTCCTCCAGGAAGCCCTGTAACTGTGTCGCCACCGCCCTCTATATAATCTTACCCAAAAAGGGCAGGTTTGACACAGGCCGATAGTTGGCCAAAATGGTCGGATCTTAAGTTGGTTTCTTCAAGAGAGGGCGAATCACAGCCTCTTTAAGAGGTGTGGGGAAGACCCCCTCTATGAGGGATCTGTTGACAATAGAACGAAGTGGATCACATAACGCCGTCCGGCTAGCTTTTATCAGCCAGGACGAGCATGAATCCAAAACGTGGGGATGACTAGGGAAGGCAATGGCAAACCACCCCGTTAAAAAGTCTGCCGTGAAAACGTTGTGAAAGTAACGTCACCCCAGAGATGGAAACAACTGGTGCTTGCACAGGGGACTACCTTTTAAAAAAATCTTTCATTCAGGCATCTTGTTTGTCTGATTTGTGGCTAATTTCTGTGTGCAGCTGTTATTCTTATTGCTTTTTTAAAAAGATTATTTTTGTAAGCTACCCTGTGTAGTGTATTGCGTTAGTACACGATGGCAACCATTTCGTTAGTACGCAAGAGCATTAGTCCAAGCCAGCGCGGCCAGCGGAGGCGACTGGGGTAGCCCCAGGCGACTCCGCACAGCGCGCTAAGCACCCGCCTATCACCATCAGTGGCCGGAAGTTTAACTGGCCAGGATTGGACTGGCCAGTCTGGGAGGCTGTTCCGGGCGATGTTTATAAGCGGGGCCCAGCCCGCGTGTTCTCTCTCTCGTGTGTGATGTACCTCCAATAAAGTATGTTGCCCGACCAACGTCTCCAGATCTGGTACATTACACCCTGAGCCCCCTATATAGACGGGAGTGAAAGGGTATCAGTAGTTTAACTGATAAATGTAAATATGTTAACTCTTGGAGAACTGTGAAACGATAATATAATATCTGTAACACACATAAACCCATGAAGCTGCCTTCTACTGAGTCCTTGGTCCTGTTGTTATCCACCCTCAGCCTGCTTGCAGGAAGGGGCAGAATACAAGCCAACTTAAATAAATAAATGAATAAACAAACAAAGTCAGTATTAGCCACTCAGACCAGCAATGGCCCTCCAGGGTCTCAGGCGGAGGGCTTTCACATCACCTCCCTACCTGATCCTTTTAGCTGGAGATGCCAGGGACTGAACCTGGGACCTTCTGCATCTCAAGCAGATGCAGAAGGGCTCAAATGGGAGGCTTAATGAAATCTCTGTAATTTGCCATTTCTGTGGCATGAAGGAATCATCATGTGTCCAGCCATACCAATTTATTTAAAACATTCATTAGCCGCCTTTTTTCCTTACAAAGCTCATACAGCACATTAAAAAAACAACATTTAACATCACAGTTTAGGACTGCTAGTAACTGAATCAAATGTGATCTCAAATAAAACTTTAACTTCCTCCTAAAGATCGAAAGTGAGGGGGCCAGGTGTACCTCCATGGGGAGGTTGTTCCATCACTGTGGGACTGCCACTGAAAAAGTCCTCTCGCACGTATCCACCAAACTGTAATTGTCAGATGTTTAAGAATATTAAACATGTTTTTATTAATTTATTATACTGAGACACAGAGAAATCTCACACATGATACAGTTGTGGATATTTTGTATTGCTTATTCTTATCACTGGCATTACTTGAATCCATGTTCTCATCGATTGTCAATGGATATGGCCAGAAATAAAAAGACAGTGGAGAATGATTCTGCCCAGGCAGAATCAGGGCTCTCAGCTAAAAGCTGAAATATGTCAGCTGGGAAACTAACCCAGAGTAACACCACCTAGTATAAAGAATGAAGCAGCTGCAAAATAACATGTCCTCAGTCTGGAAGATGAGAAATTCTCCTTTGGATGTCAAACCACATCGTGGATATTTATCAAAGTAGTAGCCAGGCGATGAACCTAGGCAGTTGTCTATGCAAAGAGGCTGAATGTGGCATGACCAAGTGCTTCTGCAAATCAGGCTGAAGAATGCCAGTGGGAGCTTCCGTGCCATCAGATCAATCATTGTCCTGCTGAGAGTTCTCTTATCCAGCTGTATGCTCTACTCTTGCAGGAAGAGGACTGAATTCTGCCCAGTGCAACTTGCCCAATGCCTCCTCAAGAAAAGAGACAGATCTTGTGCAACCTGGTGATTTATATATGCCTTTGTTTCTTTTGTCTGTGTACACCATCTTAGTCCTTCCCTATAACTTGGTCCTAGCAGTGCCAATCAGTTCACCTTGAGCTTTAACCAATCTGTGCTGCATTTGGCTTCCTGTCTGCACAGCCTTCCTTGTGCATGCAACTTGTTCTCTTAGATGGGCTCTCCAGCCAAAGAAGCTTGCATCTGCCATCATCTGGAAGTTCTGAGGGCTGGGAAGAAGGGCCAGTCAATTCTGTCATACCCACCAGAGTACATCTTTGAATAACTAGATGGGTATCACCAGGGCTTTTTTTTAGCAGGAACAGAGTTCCAGCTGGCTTGGTGTCAGGGCCTAATATGCAAATGAGCTCCTGCTGGGCTTCTTCTTCTTCTTTTTTCTTTTTTTTACAAAAAAGCCCCACCTACGTCCCCTGACACCTGTAAATCTGCATGGAATGCTTTGCCCAGCAAATGGTTGAAGGGGCTGCTATATGCTTTTCTGCCTAGGAAGCTAATCCTCAAGATGTTGCAAAGAACGCTACACGTAGAAATGGAGTTCATCCTCATTGTCCCTCTCTGACCTTGGAAGACCTGGTTTCTGGAACTTCTTAGGTGGTCAGTCCAAGACCTTGGAGGTTTTCCTCATGGGAGGACATCCTTCAGCAAGGACTGATACTACACCCACAGCCTTCTATAAACTGCATTGACATTGAGCAGGAGCAGCTGAGGCACCTCAGTTATTCTTGGACAATCACGAACGTACTGTTGTCATTACATCAGGCAGGGGTTTCCAACATGACCATAGGCTCCATGGTGACCACAGAACACCTTTCCTGTTGCCCACCAATTGCCCCCCCAGTCGAAAGAAGAGACAGACACGAGTGTTGGGTTATAACCGGGCCGCTTTATTAAATCAATTAACCTGTAAACTCGGCAGGGATAAGGCCTGACAGAACAAGCCCTGGGGTCACCCCTTGACCCCGCCTTGTCCTAAGGGCGAGCACCCCTGCCCCCAGCACAAACCCGCCGTAATTCGGGTTGTAACTGAGCGGCCAGGCCTCCAGCCATTCATCACCTGGGCCAGCATCGATCCCCATGGAAAGATCCGCCCAGGTGAGGCTACCCGTGATCTGCATTTCCCGCACTGAGCCGTTTAGCCCATCTGCGGTTCATACAGACCACCAGCACCACTGGTGCTAGGCCATAGGGTCTCCCCTGCAAAATCCTGTGGCCAAAACATCCCCCAGCCAGCGACCTAAAACTGCATAAAGAACTCCAGGACCTAACACTATAAGGCAGTACAAGGTAGGCGAAAAACAACTCCACATGGGCCAATTATGTGAAGAAGAAAAAATTCCTACCTGGCCCCCCAAAAGGGGCGACCGGTCGAAACCTGTACTGCCTAGGGCGGGTGGGCGGGCAGAGAGCCAGCGAAGACGACAAGCACTCTGGGCGGAGCCAGGGCTTATAAAGCCCTGACCACGCCCACCCCCTATAGGACAGCTCAAGAAGCCAAGCTGTTCCTCACTTCTTCCGCGGGGGCAAAGACGGCCCCCAGCTTAATCGCGGGCGAAGCCGGCGCAGCTGGGAAGGTGCCGAGCCTTGCCCCCCCAGTCGAAAGAAGAGACAGACACGAGTGTTGGGTTATAACCGGGCCGCTTTATTAAATCAATTAACCTGTAAACTCGGCAGGGATAAGGCCTGACAGAACAAGCCCTGGGGTCACCCCTTGACCCCGCCTTGTCCTAAGGGCGAGCACCCCTGCCCCCAGCACAAACCCGCCGTAATTCGGGTTGTAACTGAGCGGCCAGGCCTCCAGCCATTCATCACCTGGGCCAGCATCGATCCCCATGGAAAGATCCGCCCAGGTGAGGCTACCCGTGATCTGCATTTCCCGCACTGAGCCGTTTAGCCCATCTGCGGTTCATACAGACCACCAGCACCACTGGTGCTAGGCCATAGGGTCTCCCCTGCAAAATCCTGTGGCCAAAACATCCCCCAGCCACCGCCAATGCCAAGCCTCTGCTTAGGCATTAGCGCCCCACCGGACGGCCCAGAGCCGACCGCAAACACTGCCGAATTTCCTCCAAAAAGGCCCGGTTGCCCAACTCCGACAGGTGGACACCATCCGGCCTATACAGGTCGGCTTGATCTACCCGTATGGCCGGATGAGGCAAAAACAAACCCAAGCCACCCTCCATGGCTACCTGAAGAGCCCTATTAACCTTGCGCCTCGCGCGCTCCACCCCCCCAGGTGAAAGGGCATACCTCCACACCCTGCGTGGCAGAATAGCTGACCACACTAAAAGCACCGCCGGCCATCTCCATCTAATCTCATGGAGATCAGCCAGGGCCTGCTGCGAGAGAGCCTTCCCTCGCAACAGCCCCAGGTCGTTCCCGCCCAAATGAACGACAAGTATGTGTGGAGGCCTGCCAGCCCTTTCCCTGAACAATAGGGGCATAATTCCGGGCCAACGCAGGCCCCGCCGTCCCAGCCACTCCACGACGGCCCAAGCACTGAGCCCAAGCTGGGTACCAACTGAAGACCGCCGAGCTTGATGGGCAGCCCAGAATACCATGCTGTGCCCACAGATGAGAATACGCCGTCTCTCACCCCGAGCCACAGCACCTGAAAAAACAGAATAGTGTTAAACGAATGAATCAAAACCCGAAACGCCCAAATTCAATGACCGCTAACTGGGCCACCCATGGGCACCTTTCAGGTCAACAACGGGCGCACATACGACTTAAATGCCGCCGACCGCCATCTCCCAATCCTCCGAATGGTGGTTGGCGTGTAACCCATTGAAGCAGCTGTGGAGGCTGCTCCAATGCGGAACGAATGTGTACCAAATTTGACCCCCTCCAAGCCGATGGCACTCAACGCTCGACTCGTCACAGCCCAAAACTGAAACTTGGTGAGAGGGGACCCATCCTCGTGCCTGAAAAAGGGGCCCTCCACACAGCCCCGTAGCTGAATGTAGTGTGTAACTGCCTGCACCGGACATAACTCCGGTACCTCACACCTACCAATTGTTATGATGGACCCCCGCTGCCTCTGGTCAGTCTTGGACCGCCGAAGCGTCAAAATGATCTGCCCCTGAACCAATTTGACATCCCCGGCTTGCAGCGCCCTGCGTGACGTATCGGACTTGGCTTGCAAAACTAACTCACTAATGCGCAACGCGCCAAAAAATGCCACCAATGATGCCGCGTGAAACAATGCAGCCTCAAAAGGAGAAGAACAAATAACAGGCCAGCACCCAAACAGCCCCTTCAAAACAGCTGGGGAAATGGGCTGCCGATCGTCAGAACGTGGGCCACGCTCCCTGGCCCACCCCTCCAACATCTTCCTAATGCGGAAGTCTGACGTATTATCCACAAACCCCTGGGCTTTACTCAAAAAGGCCAAAGCAGCCAGTTGGCCCCTAATAGTCCTAAGCCCCAAACCCCTTTCCTTCTGGGAAACGCTGAATTGCATAATGTGGGCCGTGGGAATCGGCCAGCAATCCGGCAAATCAGCGGCCCTCCTGAACTCCCAGAATTGGCAAGCCGCTCTATTATATGCCCTTCTGGTGCTAGGCGCTAATGCCAACTGAATGGCCCTACCGGCTTCGGCTTCCCAAGCTGCCATAGGTCCCATGGCATCCGTGCCGGCCGCGGGTCCGCTTCTGGGGCGAGCTGCCGAAAACGCTCCATCTGTTGGCGAGATAGAGCGTCCGCCACCCCATTGCAGACACCGGGTACATGCCTTGCCGTGAACAAAGTGTTCAACTGAAGGCAACGTAGCGTAAAGGCCCTCACCAGATTCATCACCACTTTGGATTTCGAGGTCAAGGAGTTGATAACATGTACAACTGCCATGTTATCACACCAGAAGAGCACAGAATGGTTGGCGAGCTGCTCACCCCATAGCCAAACTGCGACCAGGATGGGGAAAAACTCCAAAAATGTCAAGTCCCTAATGAGCTCGCTATCCAACCATTCCGCCGGCCACTGCTCTGCACACCAGTGCCCTCTGAAATAGACTCCAAACCCGGTAGACCCTGAGGCGTCAGAGGAGATCTGAAGCTCGGCTTCAATCTTCAACTCCTCCCTCCAAAAGGAAACGCCATTGAATTCATCCAGAAACCTGACCCATACCTCCAGGTCCGCCCGCATGCCGGCCGAAATGCGAACCCTATGATGGGGAGAGCGCAACTGGCACATAGCGTCACAAGACACCTCAAGAAGGCCCTGCCTGGTGCCACGACTTTGCAAGCAAAGTTGAGGTGACCAACCAACTGTTGCAGGTCCAACAACGAAACCTTGCGCCTAGCCATAAGTGTAGCCAACCTGACCTTGAGGTCGGCTACCATTGCCTCTGGCAGTCGAGAAGACTGGTTGAGCGTATCCAACTCGATACCCAGAAAGGTAAGCACCTCACAGGGCCCTTCCGTCTTCTCGTGTGCCAGGGGCACCCCCAGCTCATCGGCCAGCCCCTGGAATGCACATAGCAACCTGCCACACTGCCCAGTACCCGGAGGACCCACGAAAAGGTAGTCATCAAGGTAATGCGCAGTGGCCGAACACCCAGTCCTGTCCCGCAATGCCCACTCCAAGAAGGAACTAAATCGCTCAAAGGCAGCGCATGATATAGAGCACCCCATGGGAAGGGCACGATCCATATAAAATCTGCCCTCAAAACAAAATCCCAGGAGCTCAAAATCATCAGGGTGGACTGGCAAGAGGCGAAATGCCGACTTAATGTCGCATTTTGCCATCTCCGCCCCCACCCCACAACCACGCACAACCTTGACCGCCTGGTCAAAGGAAGTGTACCTAACCGAACATAGCTCCTCTGGAATAGCGTCGTTAACCGACGCCCCTTTGGGGTAGGACAAATGGTGTATGAGCCGGTACTCCCCGGGTGCTTTCTTCGGCACCACTCCCAAAGGGGAAACCCTCAACGCCGGGACAGGTGGAGTGTCAAAAGGGCCGAGGACTCTGCCCTCCTCGCACTCCTTGCCGATCTTAGCTCGAACAATATGCTCGAGACCAGATACAGACCTGAGGTTGGACGCAAAATAAGGGGCCCTTGGCCCCTGAAATGGGATCCTAAAACCAAATGCAAACCCGTCGCTCAAATATTGCCCATCAGCCTTACGTGGGTACCTCTTCAAAAGACTATTGAGTACCCTCAGCCGAATGGGACTGGGACCCCTTACCAGGAGGCTGCTGCCCTGCACTGCCGCCAGCGGGGCGCTTGCCCCCTCCCCTAGGCTTTGCTCTGCTGCATGCGGACATAGCATGAGGCCCGTTACAGAGCGGGCACTCATGTTTGAACCTACAAGGCTTCCGGGGGCACGCTCCCTTTGAAGCGAACTCCCAACAAAGCATCCGGGTTTGAACCGGCTGGCCCGCCGCTGGGCGGGCCCCTGTATTCTGCAGCTGCTTGTGAACCAAATGTCCGCTGTCGGACCTGTCCCCCATGTTCGGCTTGGCCGGCGACATCAGCTGCAACCAAAGCTGTTGGTTGACTTGATCCCAAGGCAACCCTGGATTGACTGCCGCCCTCATTCTGAAAGCTTCGTCATATTGCAGCCATGCTGCACCTACGAAGTCCGAATAAGCCCTATACACTATATCCATGTATTGGAACAGGGCGGCGGCCCTTGTTGGCTGAGCCCGGGCGATGACACCCGCATAAATTAGAAACCCCGGCAACCAGTTCGCCCAGGTTCTATCCACCTTCCTGCGCTTAAGCTTTTCTTTCTCCTTTTCGTCAAGCTCTTCCTTGCTTTTCTTTTCGAGCTCACGATACAGGAGGCTGAACACATCAACGAACTCGCCACGCAAAATTTTGTCACGTGTGGCGCTCGTTAAGTGATCACCCAAAGGCAACGAAGTGTCGCCAAATGGGATCGCGTGGCATGGAATACTAGAATAAGGGACGGGGGGGTAAAACCACCCCCCGCCTGACCCCCTGGGCCACAAGCCTTGCCACTGTGCGTATTGCTGCCCGCCCCATGGCAAAACCCCTGACGTGGGTGGAACCATCGCAGCCGCCGGGGTGGACGGAGCCGCCTGCTGGACTAGTGCCTGCGGACCAGATCCACTGAAACCGGCCGCCCCTAAACTGTGGCCCTGCATCGCAGGATTCTGCATTGCCCAGGCCCAGGGGGACCCCAAATCCCAGGGAACAATGGGTGCCCCAGGTTGCCCTCCGCCCGAAACCCCGCTCCCCATCACTGGAGGGAGGGGTTGCGTTTGTACTGGTCCCCATGGCCAATGTGGTGTCTGGTGCTGAAAACACTTACCAGCATCCAAAGAAGGACCAACACCATCAGGAGAGCGGGGCAAGCCGTCCCCAGCGCCGCCGCCCGTCGACTGCTCCCCAGACGGGCCCTCGCCAGGATCGTCTTCTTCATCCAAATGCAGCGAAGGATCAGGAACAGCCGCTCCGCCCTGCAACGCAGACAAACGGGCCAGCATCTCCGCTTCAAACATGGGTCGCTTTGATCGCTCTGAAGCACGGCGGCGACCCTGCCAAATCGGGGCCCCTGCAGCGACTCTCTGCTGCTCCAAGGCCTCCAGCTGCTGGATAATGGCCAACCTAACCTGATCTCCCGAAATTTGCCCCTCATTGGGGCCCGGTTGACCGCCACGGCCCCTGGGAGGGCGAGCGGGCTGCTTGCCCTTAGCCTTCCCCACACCCTTTCTAGGTGTCATGATACCCCACTAATACAGCAAACACCCCGACTCAAACAAGGATGGGCTGAAAACTAATTAGTAGCCCCCCCAAAATCGAATGCAGCACTGCAAATGCACAGCAATGACGGCCCAGCACTGAGCGGTCAGCCCGGGTGCTATTCTCCTTCACTTCTCTCTTTTTTTTTTTTTTTTTAATAATAAAATGGCCGCCAGAGACGGACTCAGCCGGGCCCTAAAATGGCCGCCCAGCAACAGTCAGTCACCCCAGCGCACGCGGCTCAGCTAAAATGGCCGCCCAGCAACAGTTAGTCACCCCAGCGCGCGCGGCTCAGCTAAAATGGCCGCCGCGCACGCTCCCTGCAGCACAACGCTCAATCCAGGCCTAACTCCCGCCCGAAATCAGCCGCCGCTCGCGCTATAAGGCCCCGAAAATAAGCCGCCGCATGCGCTGCCGGCCGCACCCGGATTGTTGAATACTAAGAGGGGGGGGTGTGCAGGAAAAAGGGGGGGGTACCAGCAAAGATATGACCACCCCGCGCTGAGCGCTGGCCCGAAAATGGCCGCCGCGCGCGTCGCGTGCTATGCACGAGGGAATTGAGAGGCCTAAGGCACCCCAAACAAACTGCCGCCGCTCGCGCCGCGGGCGCCCCAAGGCGGCCCTCGCTCACGCCGCAGCCCGACCCGGACACAATCGTCCCCAATAGTCTCCCTGCGGGCCCCGAAACCAAACCACAAAGAAAAGGCTCCTCAAAACCGCCGAACGCTCCTCAGCCGACAGAGCCGCTGCCCTTGCGTGCCGCTCCACCGACTCCGCGTCGCCTCCGCTTCCCAATGCCTCAGCCCG
This sequence comes from Heteronotia binoei, assembly GCF_032191835.1. Lineage (NCBI taxonomy): Eukaryota > Metazoa > Chordata > Lepidosauria > Squamata > Gekkonidae > Heteronotia > Heteronotia binoei. Next base: position 104,700,365 of record NC_083231.1, on the reverse strand, counting down.
CACCGGCCAACGACCGTGGCTCTCCCTCAGAGAGCCAGCGAAGACGACAAGCACTCTGGGCGGAGCCAGGGCTTATAAAGCCCTGACCACGCCCACCCCCTATAGGACAGCTCAAGAAGCCAAGCTGTTCCTCACTTCTTCCGCGGGGGCAAAGACGGCCCCCAGCTTAATCGCGGGCGAAGCCGGCGCAGCTGGGAAGGTGCCGAGCCGTGTTTTCAGAAAGTGGGCAGGCCCAGGTGGGGTTTTTACCCAGCAGGGCTTCTGATTGACCACGGGAGATCTGATTGGCTGAATAGATTTTTAAAAATTGCTTTAGCAGCAGCTGTCACCACAGCACAAGGATTTTCACTGCATGACTGAAGGTGAGCTGTCTGTGTACAAGACAATATCATTTTAAATGTATTCATTTTAAAAGTCTTCCTGGTGCATACAGCTTCTGCCTGAAATGCTTGTGCTACCACAGATGTATGCATCACCTCATATTGTGACATTTTTTATTGGCTCTACCTCCAATGACAACTATTTTCTAGCTGCGCCTACTCACCCTGTGTCTGAATTCCAAGTCCAACAGTGCCTGTGGGATTGAGCCTGTGGGAACGCACACACACACACACAAATGGGTGGGGCTGGGAAAAACTGGGATACACAATTAGACAGCTATGCACTAAAAGAAAAGCTTAACACATACAAATAATGTAATACAGCTGAATTGTGAAATCGACAGACAATGGAATATACAGTGTTATATACATCAGGAGCAAAGTAATACTGAAAATTGACTAAAGCCATTTCCACACAGGTTATCTGCCTGAATTTCAATGCTGTTGGGCACTGGGGAGTCTTCTTGCTTCTGTACACCTTTGTGGAACATTCATGTATCTCCCAAGGCTTTCCAACTTTTCTCTGATCTTTCCCAAACCTGTTTTGCTCTGAGGTTTTGGGAGAGATTGAGCCAAGTTTGGATGGCTGCCCTGTGGGTGGGAAAGTTGAGTTTTAATATTTAGTGTCAGCTATACGTTTTGTACCATTGTTATTGCATTGTTTTAAATTGTGTAATCTGTCTTGAGTCCTGGGCTTTTTTGTAGCAGGAACTCCTTTGCATATTAGGCCACACACCCCTGATGTAGCCAATCCTTCTGGAGCTTAAAGGGCTCTTCTTACAGGGCCTACTGGAAGCTCCAGGAGGATTGGCTACATCAGGGGTGTGTGGCCTAATATGCAAAGCAGTTCCTGCTACAAAAAAAAGCCCTGCTTGAGTCTCAGTGAGAAATTTGGACTATAAATGATGTAAGTATCTCAGCCTTAAGTTTCACAATGCTAAGGGTAAGATGCCACCAGGTGGTGTCACAGCTTTGGAGAGCTCCTGCTCTTCCAGTCAATAGGAAATGCCCATCAGTGGAGATGGTTTGTAAGGCATCTGTCTACACGGATGTCACTCTATACGGTCAAGCATTAAAAACAGATGGATACTCTTCTGCTGATACTGCCAGAATGAACGAATTCAGGACCCTGTCTTTTTGGATGTCACAAGATTGCCCTACCCCAGAACTTCTAAAGAAAGAAAGATTGGCATTTGCTATGAATTTTAATTCTTGGAGGTTCCAGGGTGGGTCAGTCTTAGGAAAAACAGTAAGGTAGGACACACCTGCATAGTTTTGAGGGAAAGGAGTCTTAGTGTCGAAAAAGGCAATGTCTGGTGTGCAAAGAAGAAAAGAAGACCCTGCAGGGGGTGGCAAGAAGACAATTAGGGTGTGGTCAGACAGGCAGGTTGTTGCAGCAGTAACGTGGCTGTAAATAAGCCGCTTGATTTTGGGCACTTTGCACCAATCAGGCAGCCCTGGCTAAGCCAGCATCATAGTGCCGTGGGCCCACGGTTGGCCATTCACATAGGCAACACACTACAACCATGGCACCTGCAGCTGGCTTGGTTTATTTCTTTCTAAGTCCTGCTGTGTATTCACATAAGCAGACAAGTGAAACAATGACACCACTCATGCATTTCCGTGGCATGCCTGGCCTATCACACACCCGGAAATCTGTCATGGAAGTACTTCTCCAAGGTTGCCACCAGAATTTGCCGGTGGCTATTTAATCTGCATGAGAGTCTTTTTAGCATGAGGCAAGCACACGTGGGCTCAGGATGGGCAACAACAAGTAACATAAAACAATCAAAAACATCATAAACCATTTTACAATGGAAAATTAGAATATCAATTAAGATATCATTTTAAATTATCAGTTAAAATGATCATGATTAACATAAACTATTACCGAGGTGAGGTCTAACCAGAGCAGGGTAAAGCAATACCATCACTTCACATGAACTGGACATTATACTTCTGTTAATACAGCCCAAAATCACATTTGCCCTTGTTAGCTATTGCATCACACTTCTGACTCATGTTCAGTGTATGGTCTACTAAGACCCCTAGATCCTTTTCACACGTACTAGTGTCAAGACAAGTCTCCCCTATCTTATAATGACGCATTTGATTAATGCAGGACTTTACATTTCTCCCTGTTGAAATTCATTTTATTTATTTTAGCCCAGTTTTCCAGCCTGTCAAGGTCATCCTGTGTCCTGACTCTGTCTTTGGCTGCATTTGCTACCACAAATTTAATAAGCATCCCCTCCATTCCTTCACCCAAATCAAAACAGGTCCCAGGACAGATCCTTGAGGGACTCCACTTGTCACTCCTCTCCAAGAGGATGAGGAACTGGGGTGAACTGAAATTTTGGCTTTGTATGGGAAATTATTATGGCTTTTGTAAAGCTTGTTCTGACTCTTAATGCAGACTGATATTCAGGCCTTGTGTTTTTAATTTTACTATTGTGTACACCATATAATTCAAGGAGCCCTGTGGTGCAAAGCTGCAGTACAGCAGTTGAAGCTCTGCTCACGACCTGAGCTCGATCCTGGTGGAAGCTGGGTTCACGTAGCCGACTCATGGTTGACTCAGCCTTCCATCCTTCCGAGGATGGTAAAATGAGTATCCAGCTTGCTGGTGGTAAAGTGTAGATGACTGGGGAAGGCAATGGCAAACCACCCTGTTAAAAGGTTGCCATGAAAACATTGTGAAAGCAATGTCACCCCAGAGTCGGAAATGACTAGTGCTTGCACAGGGGGTTACCTTTACCTTTTTATACCATATAACAAATATTTATTTTGATATTATTTTATCTGCTGTAGCTTGCCCCATCCTTGTAGGATTTTCAGTATATTTCAGACTGAGTTTGTTTCCCCCTTCTACTTTATTAATTTCTACTCGAGCACATGTACCAGGGAGGCATATTCTCTCTTTTTCTGGCATGAAGGAGATGCCCCCTAACTCCTGATAAGCAGACCAGATTTGCCACATCATGACATTGAAGACAAGCTCCGGGGCAAAGACCTGTTGAGTCCTTTTCAGTGTCAGCTCGTGGTGGAAGGGAAGTGGGACACAATTTAACCTGGCATAAGCATCACAGGTCAGAACGGTGTTTCTTCTTTCCTCTTTGTTAGATCGAATGAAAAAGAATGAAGCAGACCAACTATTTGGTGCCATACATAGCATACGATCAGTTCTGGCCTTTTACAATGGCACCTATAACAACGTGACCAGTAAGTAGTCAGTTACAGTGGGAAATACTCAGGAACTCTCCCCTCCAGGTCTGGCAAGGGGTGTAAGATTTCAACAGTCACAGCTCCCATATTTGATGAAGGGAGGTTTGACTCCCAAAAGCTTATTCCCACCCACCCCCCACACACACACAAAACCCCCAAGAAATCTTGTTGGTTAAGGTGCTACTAGACTCAAATCTAGCTGTCCTACTGCAGACCAACATGACTTCCCTCCTAAACTATCCCATTGAGTTAAGTAGGAGTCAAGTAGTACCTTTAAGACCAACGAAGTTTTATTCAGAATGTAACCTCTCGTGTGCATGCACACTTCTTCAGATGAAAAGAAATGTAAGAATGTAAGAAAAGAATGTAAGAAAGCTTACATTCTGAATAAAACATTAACTACACCATCTCAGGCTCATTCACTTGTTCATCTTCCAACATTATATATGCCATTAAATGCCAACAATGCCCTTCAGTTCTCTACATAGGGCAAACAGGACAAACCATATGCCAAAGGATAAACGGACACAAATCTGACATCAGGAACTACAGAACTGAGAAACCTGTCGGAGAACACTTTAACCTTCCTGTGCATTCAATGGGTGACCTCAGAGTAGCTGTTTTACTGCAAAGGAACTTCAAGAACAGAACGGAGAGAGAAATTGCTGAATTTCACATTATTATGAAACCTGGAACAAACACCTCCCCCAGGACTGAACAGGGATATTGATTTTTTAATCTCATTACATATGCTAAACCAACTCCCACTGAATACATCCACAATATTTTAATGTTTTTCTCTTTTACAACAACGTATCAGAATAATGGAGTTTTCTTGGTTTTTTTATTGACATACTCAAATAAGGGATAGGGGCTGTTTATTTCATTACATATACTAACCCATCTTCCACTATATATTTCAATGTACCTTTTTTTAATGGCAAACTAGAATGTATTTTTCTTTTAGAACAGTGTAGCAGAATATTTTTGGGGGGGGGGGTTGTATTGACATACTCAAATATATTCTTTTTTTTTTCAATGGCAAACTAGAATGATGTTATATCCTCTCAAGAAACGAATGCCCTCTATTTAAACCCAGAACTAACAAAGCCAGAATGATACCCAGATTTATGGCATTTCACACCTATGACATCCATCTGTTTTTTATCACCCTCCACTGTTGTTTCAGCCCAGTTAACAACACTAACTAACAAACACAGACCCCAATTTGTGATTCTTTTAATCTGCTAAAAACATTTCCATGACTCTACTTACCAACTCACTGCCCACTTTCTCTGTATTTAGGACTGCTTGCCATTCCATTTTTGTCTGATGAAGTCTGCTTAGAGCATACGAAAGGTTACATTCCGAATAAAACTTAGTTGGTCTTAAAGGTGTCCTTGTCTACTGCTTTGTTCTGTTGCTTCAGACCAACATGGCTGCCCACTTGCGTTAAGGAGGAGAGTGCAGGGTGGGTTTGTTACCCAAATGGCCCACACGTGTATATACCCTGACATGTGGACCATTTGGTTAACAGTTTAATGGTGGAGAATGCAAACCAATTGAATTGGGTCTGCACTGGTGCCTGAGGGATACACTTGTAAAACTGTGGTCAACTAAACTATGTCCCATTCCCCATTAAGAGGACCAAGCTGGTCAGTGGTTGCTTTGGCCTAGATAGCTAATTGTTTAACTTTCTCTTTAATTTCCTGTTTCTCTACTTGCCCTTCCCAATTCTGAGTTTTTTTCTCAATTGCCTTGGTTTTCCTAAGGGCAACTGGAGCATTCCCTACCCAATCAGGATTGTGGGGATGCTCTTCTAAGGCAGGGTAGCCAAGCTGCAGCTCGGGAGCCACATGTGGCTGTTTCACACATGTTGTGTTGCTCTTGAAACCCCCCTGCCCTGCTGGCTGACTTGGAGGAAGCATTTCTCTCTTTAAATCACTTCTCCAAGCCCAAGCAACTGGTGGCTTGGAGAATGCATTTACAGTTAAAGTTGCTTTCTTTCTCCCTCCCCATCTTCCTTCCTTCCTTCCTTCCTTCCTTCCTTCCGTGTGGCAATGAATTGGCAATACAAAACTCAGCTGAATCTAAATATTGGCTCATCTGTTCTAGTCTCGTGTATTCTGATTGGCTGCAGCTCCCCAATATCTTACACAAAACTTCCTTCCCTCAAACATTGGACATTTATTCTATGTGGCCCTTATGTTAAGCAAGTTTGGCCACCCCTGTACTAAGGCTATCCTCAAGAAACAGAATACTATGACAAGTCATTAAACAGGTGAAATCTTTCAAATACTTGGGGGTCTTTTTCCAATATAACCATAACTGGACAGTACAACACAAGCAAGCAGTCATCTCAGCAAGGTTTGGTTCGTCTGCAGTGGTTATCTTTTTTTACAAGAATGGCAACCAATTTGTCCTAGCTGCCTGTGACGGAAAGCACAGTTTCGGTTTTGTCGAGCTCGCAGTCTCTGGAAGACTTCCCCATCTCCGCCTCAAGCTCCTTCACAGGATCAGCTGCCCTCTCAGCCCTTCTGGCAGGCTCAAACTGACCCTCTCAGTCTCTGTCAGGTCCCCACTGACAGACTTCTCTGACAGGCCTCCACTCTGTCAGACATCAACTTGACTGAACCCCTGCCTCAGCAGTTTCTCTCCCTCAACTACTTTCCCTCCCTGAGAGCTCTGAGCACTTTGCCCCCACCCTCAGGTCACCTGAAGCAGGCCCTGTGCATCTTCAGTTTCTGGTTAACCCCTAGCTTTCTGTCACACTGCCATTCATGTTTTTAATGCTAAAACAGTTTCTCAGTTGTTATATGGGGTCCCCATTTGGGTTTGCAGCCTCAATTGCCACCTTGAGCAAATTCAGGCAGCGTTTTTACGCTGTATTTTGGGGGTCCCCAACTGTGTTAGCTATGCTGCAATGTGCCTAGAGACTGGAACCCATTTGATTGAGACCAGGGCATGGCTACTAACTATAAAGTTTTGGCTACGCCTACACTTCAGGGCAGACCCTGCTAGTTATATCCATATGATGCTGGCGGATTCCTTCGTTTCCAATTGGTATAGTCAGATCCAGAAGAAAATACATTCCATAGGTATACCCCTGGACAACCTCTGTATGCTAAGTGAAACGCAGGCATTCAGAATCCTGAAATAGAGGATTTTAGATATTGAGAAACAGTCCCTTTGTTCTTCTGAACATAAACCTTGTTCCCCTTTAGCATTTGGTATCTTCCCAGATCATGGGCTGTCTGCTGCTTACCTTTCCCAGATTACATCACCCCAGTTACGCCGCTCCTTTACGTTAGCAAGACTCAATGTTCTACCATCAGTGGTACTGTCTGGCCAACAACCCTTATCAGGATAGAGTCTGCCCATGTAATGGAAGGCATCTTGAAACAGTCCCCCGTGTCTTATTTTGCTGTGATTTTTATGGAGAAGTGCGGGACTGTATAATCAAACCTATTCTGTCTAATTTTTATGGATTACCTGAGGCGAAGTTAGTTTTCTTTCTACTATCTGACTGATGTTCCCATATCACAAGCCTAGTTGCAGAGTACCTTTTGGCTGCCATAACAGTCAGGGAAAAAAAAGACTAGTTCCTCTTCCTGTTTGACTGGTTCTTATAGCTGAAACTCCATGTAAATTTGCTATGCTGTACTTTTTACTTCTGTGCCAATAAAGGTATATATATATTTTAAAAGTCTCCTGGGTGGATAGGGGCCTTTAGCCCTCTATGCAAGCCCAGGGGGCCCTCTAAAGACTTTACAGCATGGCATGCATGACGGTTGGCTTCATTTTTCTGAGTCTTATCCTGATCTGCTAAAAATTTAACAGCTTACATTGCCTCTTCCTGTCCCTGTTATAGAGAAGCTGCTCTGCTCTGGATGGCCTTTGCAGCAACAGTGGACTGAGCTAGGTTTCCCTGTGCTTTTGTGAGGGTGGTTGGCCTGAGTCAATCACAGAATGGATTTGGCACTCACCTCTCCCTGTCCAATTGCCTGTGTGGCAATCAATTGGCAATCAGTGCTGCTTATGAAATGTCAAGTCCTGAAAATACAAAACTGAACTGAGTCTAAATATTGGCCCATCTGTTCTGGTCTCATGTATTCTGATTGGCTGCAGCTCCCCAATATCTTACACAAAACTCTTCCTCAGCCCCACCATGTGCAATTGAATATTGAACTATCTGAATGCAAAGCATGTGTGCTTTCACTGAGCCATGACTTGCCATAGCACTAGATTGTCGAATTTTGCCACCTTTTGAATCCTGTGGGAACATGAAGCTGCCAGTGATCTACCAGGTTCAGTATTCCATATTCTGACTGGTAGTGGCTCACCAGGGTGTCATCAGCTGATGAGCATAGGTAGCCTTAAGACAGGGTTAGACAGATTCATAGAGGAGAGGTCTGACAGTGGCTGTCAGCCATAGTGAGAGAAGGAAGCCTCCCTGTATAGAGGCATCAAACGCAGTCTGAATACCAGTGCTGGGAGGCAGCAGCAGGGGAAGAATTTTGCCTTTAAACCCTGTTTGTTTGGCCATCTAGGAAAACTGTTTGGTCGCTGTGTTAAACAGGATGCTGGACTTATATTCTTCCCTTTTTGAGAAAACTAAGCATCCTGTAGATTGAACCTGGGGTCTTTGGCACTCTAGTAGATGTTCTTCCACTGATTGATGGTGAAGTTAAAAGAATAAAGATGAATATAAGTTTGAGTTTGGAGAATGGGCTTGAAAATGTTTCTCCCAACAATGATCAAATGTATGCATTTAGATGCACTTCCAGTTTTGGGTAATGAGGAAACCCTAAAGAATGTTAAACTATTTTAGAACACTTGTCATTGATGATATCATCACCCCCATCATCCTCATCCTCATCAATTGCATTTAGGAATGCACAAACCCTGCTGCTGCAGGGCTCTGGGCAATGTACAGTAGCCATAAAAACAGCAACAAGATAAAACTAATTAAAACATTAAGAGGGCATTTTAACAATCAGCTGGTGAGTACTAATTAATCTGAGTTCTGACTGCTGGCTACTTCATGGGTGAGGAGAAGAGGCCGAGGTGGATGTAGATAGCAGAAGAGGGTGCCAGAGAAGCTGGAATCATTGCTCTCCTCAGCCAATGGTCTGGTGGAACCTCTCTGCCTTTCGGGCCCTGCAGAATTGGTCCCTGATGGGGTTTGGCAGAGAGTTCCACCAGGTCGGGGCCACGACAAAAAAAGACCAACAAAGTTTTATTCAGAATGTAAACTTTCGTAAACATGCATACTTCTTCAGACAAGGGAATGGGTACAGTGAGCAGAAATACATATAGCTGGTGGGTTAAGAGTGAAAACTGATACAAAGTTAGGATCAAGTGGCAGAAGAGTTTAATAAATTGGAAGACCATTTGATCTGACTAGCATTTGCATGGGAAACCAATAAAAGGTAATAAAAGTTGCCTGTTAATTGCTCTTGCTACAAGTCTAGGTGAAACGAAAGGACATGTGCTTCCTAGTGATGTTCTTGTCCACCTAATTTACTTTTTAACATGTAACATATATTATAAACATCATGCTATACATTATAAACATCATGCTATACATTATAAACATCATTCAAGTTTGCCATTAGAAAAAAAGAATACATAAAAATATAGTAAAAATGGGTTAAGTATATGTAATGAGATAAACAGCCAATATCCCTTATTTGAGTATGTCAATACAAAAAATATTATTCTGATACACTATTCTAAAAGAGAAATACGTTGGAATGCTGTGGATATATACTTATACTCAGTGAGAGTGGGTTTAGCATATGTAATTGTTGGAATTATGTACCTGTTCGGCACGTCTTTTGCAATGATCTAAGTTCCAGTCATTATAGGGTTAATACTATTTACCTGTTTCTCTATTGTCTGCCTGACCTAGGAAAAGGATCTTGGCTCCCTGCCAGTCAAGAGAAAGCCTTGGAAAAGACTGTTTGTTTGTGTTAATTGGTCAATGAGTCAGGTGACTTTGTCTAGGTAGGCAGAGGTCAAGAAGAAAGAGGAAGTTCCCATTTCTTAGCCACGTGTCTTCCATAGTAAGATGTAGTCTTAGTGCTTTTTTTCTGTCCCAGTTCCCCCATCCCCCTGTAGATATAAAGTTATGATTTTGTTTTTATACTAAATGGCTCTCAATCTCATTTCGATCCAACGATCTATCGAACTGTTTGGGATATTGAATTGAATTACCAAGCAGAAACCTCTAACAGTAATGAGGTAAAAAACCAACATCCCTGTTCAGTCCTGGGGAGGGGTTTGTTCCAAGTTTCATAAAAATTTGTAATTCAGCAATTTCATTTTCCATTCTGTTCTTGAAGTTCCTTTGCAGGAAACAGCTACTTTGAGGTCACCTGTTGAGTGCTCTGGAAAGTTAAAGTGTTCTCCCACAGGTTTCTCAGTTTTATAATTCCTGATGTCAGATTTGTGTCAAGCCAGTGGCCCACACAGTCCAACACTCTGTGGCACACAGTGGCTGCCCATACAGTCCAACACTCTGTGGCACACAGTGGCCAAAAAAACCAGGTGCCGCCCATCAAGAGTTCCATCAGTGGGGCCAGGACACTAGAAGCCCTCCCACTATTGCCCCTCCCCAGCATCAAGAATACAGAGCATCACTGCCCCAGATGGAGAGTTCCATCAATACCCTGTGGCTAACAGCCACTGATGGACCTCTGTTCCATATGTTTATCCAATCCCCTACTGAAGCTGTCTATGCTTGTAGCTGTCACCACCTCCTGTGGCAGTGAATTCCATGTGTTAATCATGCTTTGGGTGAAGAAGTACTTCCTATCCATCTTTGGTAACAGAATGTAAAGAACTCATGGAGCTTTGAGATCCCCTGACTTGGATTGTTGTGTTCCTCAGATGAAAAAGTATTGGTTGACGCTCCCTGGATAGTGAAAGCTTCGAAAAAAGTGAGGGACAGGCTTGAGGAGCTAGAGCATGAAACAAGTAAGTGGATTATATATCATAACGCAGAAGACTGCACTCTGCTAGCAAGTCTCCCTTCTGAAACTACACCTGCTGAAAATCTCTTTTCTGTTTAACTCTTTAATATAATGCTTAAAAGGGGACCTGTGGAAAAATGCATTTTATTGCAGTGCCTTGGGCTTTGCACAAACCGCACACTTTGTTTTGAAAGGTTTTTCTCTGTGAGCAGAAGACAGGCAGCAAGGGGAAGTCAATTGCTCCCAAGTATCGCTCATATGGTCAATGTCTCTAGTGACTCCCAAGCCATCAAAGCTTTGCAAATGGTTCTAGCTAGCTGAGAACAATCAAAGCCCCACCTCACAAACTGACAGGAGTGTGACATCTACTTGTGACATCTAGGAGAGGATGGAGACTGGGAGATGCAAAATGCCAGACAGTATCTCTTCCTGGGAAGGATAAAAAGAGAAGGGTTGATCCACAGAGAGAATGGGCAAAGGCAGAGGTTAAACTCCCTGGGCACCAAGGAAGAAGGGTGTTTCGGTTGATTCCATCTCATTCTTGCTACAAAAAAAGCTACACATACTTCCTCTAACTTTTGAGGATTTCAAATATTTTAAATCTCTTTTTAATATACATGTTCCTTAAGGAAAGCCCACTCCTTTTTATCATTTCTATTTAATTACTATAGAATCTTCTTTTCTTTGGATAGTCCCAGGGTAGCCTGATCTTGTCAGATCTCAGAAGCTAAGCAGGGTCGGCCTGCACTAGTATTTAGCTGGTTGCGATGCAGAGGCAGGCAAGGGGAAACCATCTTTCTTAGTCTCTTGCCTTCCAAACTTTGCGAGGGATTGCACTTTCTACCACCACCAAACACTTCAAGTGTTGGCTCTCCCCATCCCTGATCAGGCTTCCTGCAATGCGAGAAGCTTGAGTGGGGCTGGGACCAGTTCTTGCGTACCGTGCTCCTTGCAAGGAGCATGGTACGCAAGCATCATAGCTCTCCCTGCCCCAGACGGGGTGGGGGGGGGGCTTGCATGCCATGCTGCTCATCCCTCCTGGCCTGCCTGATGACGTATTCCAAAGAAGTGGGGGGGGGGCGCAGCGCAGGGGTCTCCCTTGAGTGGCAGAACCCCTAGCGCTAGCCCTGGTGCTAGGCATCGACCTAGGGACTTCCATATACAAAGCAAACGTTCTAGATCTGAGTCATAGCCCCATCCCACAAAACAGTTAATTTAATTTAAAGAGTATAGCAAGAAATACAAGCTGGCTTCTGTTGAGTCTCATTTTTTTGTTCTTTCTCTCTCTCTCTCCCTGTTCTGCACACATTCCTGGCGTGGTTAAAAGAGTCAGTCACATCTCTTTTGACTAAGGGATGGATGGCTTTTAATGCGAGCCTTTATTACTTCACCACTGCAGAAGAAAAAGAGTTCGAGTATGCCAAGGCAGACTGTGAAAAACGAAAGAGTCGTCTGGCAGTTTTTACCACCAAAGAAGAGGCGGTGAGCAGAACAGCTAGATACATAAAAGGCAATTAATAGTGGGGGCCAGTAATGGATCCGGTGGTATTTAATTTGTTCATAAATGATCTGGAATTGGGTAGTGCAGTGGCCAGATCTGCAGATAATATCAGAAGAGTTGTGATAGTGAAAACTAAGGCAGATTGTGAATAGGGGGATCTTTCTGAGTTGGGTGAGTGAGAAGCAATGTGGTAACTGAAGTGCAGTGTAGGTAAACATAAGGTGATGCATAATGAAACAAAAACAGTGAGGTCTGAACTGGATAAAAATGAGAGGAAAAGAGATTTGGGGATTTTAGTGGATAGAGTGATTAAAATGTTGACTCACTGAGGTAGTGATGAGAAAAGCAAGGTTGATGTTCGGGATTATTAGGGAAGGGATTAACATAAAACAGCCTTTATCATTGTGCCCCCATACAGAGCTGTGGCATGACCTCATTTAGAGTATAATGCACAGTTCTCATCCCCGTATCTTTTAAGGAAATGATGGACTAGATAACCCACAGGTCTTATCTAGCAGGACTCTTGTCATGTTCACAGATTGATGGTGATCTAGACCTTCATATTGATTTTTGCCACTCTCTTGCCTGAGCAGAAGTAATGCTGAAGTCTTAGAGACAACTTTACAGCATCTGGGTTCTGGTTAGGACTTGTGGCATTTCTGTACCACCCATCTTTTTTTCAGAACTATAGAGGTAGAACAGATGGGAAGCAAGCAGGCGCTCAGGTGGGGAATACTAGTCCTAGAGCAGTACTGGTTTGTGTAATCCAGTGACACAACTCCCCAAGGTTACTTGCTTGCCAGCTCTGAAAACTCAAGCTCTCTCTTTCTTGCCTGAGTCCAGACAATGCAGACCTGGATTTATCAGCCCCAAGACAGTCACCCCAGGGGTACTTGCACCAACCTGAGTCAGAAGCTGGAGTGGGATCCTCACAGGAAAGGGAGAAACCTACAGGAGGGGACGTGGGCCATCTTGGATCCCTCAAAGAAATGGGCAGGGCATGGTGGGACCCAAAGCAGGTCAGATGACAGCATTGAAGTTACTCCCAAGATGACACGGATCAAGTGGTCACCCAGAGAGGAGGGGACCCTGCAATAAAGGGAGGCAGAGTGCCAGGGTGCCACATTCTGTGAAGCAGTTGGCCTGCTGAGCCTCGAGCCCAGGAAATCAAACACGCGTGAAGCAAATTCCAGGGCTGATGAGACAAGCTGGGGGGGGGGGGGCGGAATTGGGCTGGCCTGGGGGAGGGGGCTGGGAAGAAGTAAGGCTAAAAAGGGAGCAGTTTCTTAGCCAGGGAGGAAGAGTACAAAATTCTTATTGGACCAAAAGAAAGCCAGAGAGACAGAGAGAGAGCCCAGTCTGACCTGATCAAGAACTCATGAATGGAGAGAGGAGTTCTTGGTGTTCAAACCACCCTCCTCCTGAATTCTGAGGCTTCAGTGCTACTACATGCCTGAAAACCTTCGTCTTGGAGGCCCATTTCCCTATCAGTGAGAGTGACGGGCAGCAGAAGCTGACATTTCTCTTTCTCTGTCAGCTGTGTTCACATATGAAAGTAGGAACATGCATTTAGATATATCTGGTCTAAATATATATATTTGGGTATTGAGTATCAGGATCAATATTCAGGATTATTGGCAATACTAATGTCATAATCCTCTAAATGACTAAAATGTTCTGGTCAATGACTGTAATGATAAACTGAACTGAACTGTGTCATAATCCCAAATATTTCAGCCAATATTCAGGAATATCCAAGGTTAACATTCTAAAGATCCCAAGACTACTTCCCCCCCTCTCCCGTATTACTGATTTCCTGGGCAACCAGCGTGGGGGAAGGCAGCTCTCCCAGGCAAAATATAGATTCATGGAGGATAAGTCTGTCAGTGGCTAAAAGCCATCATGACTGAGGGGGACCTCCATATTCAGAGGCACTAAACCTCTGAATCCCAGAGCCAGGAAGCAACATTGGGCAAAGGTCTCAACTTCTATGGCCTATTGTTGGACCTCCAGAGGAACTGGTTGGCCACTGTGCGAGTTGTGATGCTGGATTAGATGGACCATTGGTCTGATCCAGCAGGGCTCTTCTTATGTGACCACACATTAGGGGAAGTGCTTGTGATGGTTCTCTCATAGCTCATAGTTTTCTCACCATGGGCAAAGAGGATAAACAGCTGGCCTGGTTGTAGCTTGGCTCCTGTTAAATAATGGGTTCAATGCATGGAGTGGCGAGTTGCAGTGATCAAAGCTCTTTTATTAGTGATAACAGCATTGCAACTATGAACTAAGACTACTCAACTGGGCCAACGGGGCCAAATATATACACAGTCAAGTTCCCATGCTTAGACGCCATTGGGTCATTTGAACCAGCAGAGGGCTGGTGATTGGTCCGGGGAAGCAGAGATTTGGATCCTGTCCCCAAGCTCAGTCCTTCAGGCTCCAATGAGCCAGGCAGGAACTAACCACACACCCGAAACATGAAGTCACATACACAACAGCTCCATTTCAGAGTGAGATTATTTGGAGTGCTGCTGGCGGTGTCCCTCTGACTGCTCTGGTCTGTATGTTTCTTGGATTAATTCTGCTGCCTGCCTGCTTACCTACCTGGGAAGTCCTTCTTGTTTTGTAGTGGAATTGTTTGCACTTTTGTTTAAAATATTATTTAGATTATTTCAAATTTTCTGATTTGTTTAGGGTTTTGTGGTGTTTGCCTGGTGGGTGGTAGTGTATGGAGGGGAGAAGCCTTTGTTTTCTCTCTGATTCGTTTTTAAAAATAGCTGTCTTTGGTTTGGTTTGGTGCTGTTTTGAGTTTAAAGGTGTATATTGTTTTGTTGGCGTCTCTCTCTCGGCTTTGCCCTTTAATTTCAGAATCATAGAGTTGGAAAGGATCTCCACGGTCATCTAGTTAAACCCCCTGCACAATGCAGGAAAGTCACAAATAAAATAATTTTTAAAGGGCTTGTGCTTTTTTGAGAGGGGATTTCCTAGTGGTTGGTGTGGGAATGAGCAACATTGCCTCATGTTATATATTGGGATTGAAGTTCGGTCTTAGGGCCAGCAGAGACTTGGCTGAGCTTGAGATCCCAGAACAATAGCCACCTGGATTCAGGAAGGAGGCCTATCAGGGATCATTGGGCCAGCTATGAACCTATAGTTGTGTGTAATGGGTTTTGGGGTGGGGTTATTTGCATGCATATAACCAAGGCCGTTGGCCCTGCAGGACTGTTCCATTTTCATCTAACTATGCTAACTAAATAAAGAGCTGATTTCACTGTCTCCTGGGCAGTCTCATGCTTCAAACCCAGTACATTTTACTGGCGATGAAGGTGGGATCCTGGTGAGCCCCAGCCATGGGCACCGCACCGTGCATCGCTGAACCCTGCCTCCAGCACTCCACATCGCACTGCCACCACTGGACGACATGGCTGCCGCTCCAGGACACTTCGATGAGTTCGACACCACCACCGAGGATTGGGAATTATACGCCTCCCACTTCGCTTTCTTCCTGGAGTCTTCGGACATCATGGATGATGCAAAGAAGCAGGCCACTTTCTTCAGTGTCTGTGGTTGCATGACATTCAAGATCACCTGTTCCCTGCTGGCTCCAGCAGACCTCAAAGACATGCCTACCGGACCATCTTGAACAGGCTTTAAGAGCACTTTGCACCCAAACCCTCCATCATAATGGCCCACCACGCATTCTACAGAAGGAACCAGGCAGTGGGTGAGTCGATTATGGCACTCGTTATGGCTCTTCAAAGGGTGGCCCGCCACTGCAACTTCAGCAACCTGGAGGAAGCCCTCCGGGACCAGCTAGTGTGAGGCCTCTGGGATGAAAGAATATAACGAAGGCTCCTCACTAAGAAATGTGATGGAGAGCCCCTATTTTTCATTTATACGGACATCATGATGACTGGTTTGGTTGCCAAGATGCCTGGAGTCCAACTCTCATACATCTACTCAAAGACATGGATTTTACCCATTTCCTGAGAGGTTTATGTAGATACTAAAGGCCCTAGCATCACAGCAGCAGTCTCTATCTCTGAATGGATGTCAGCAAGTAGTAAAGATGAGTCTCCAGCCCCTCCGTGCATGCATGATCTCGGCCGTTGCAGTGGGAGAAGCCGCGCCGCTAAGAGCTATCCAGACAAGCGGTTTTCATCCCTTCCCCACGAAAGCTGTGTTCCAAGGCTAGCATCATCTGCAGCCATCTTGTTTATCAGACTCCATGGTAGCAAAACAAGAGAGTCACGTACACTCCAGCTGTGACTAACATCTGCATAAGGCAGTCAAGCTTATCTTTGGCGTGGATCCTGTTGGTTTGTCTGAGCTTTTGTCCAACAGAACTCCAGACAAAGAATGGTGCCAGCCAGAAGAGACAGAAGAGGAAGAAGAGCTGTACCCCAGAGCCAGCGCTATTGTATAAGATCGGGTGTCACCTTAGGTTTCAATTTGATTCTCTATTGTCCCTTTTAGATACATTTGAGTACATTATTTTAATCCCCTCCACCCAGGACTCACCCATGCCATGGCCAAACTTTCACTTCTGGAGCCTCCCCTTTTCTGAGGTAATGTACTATGTGGTACAGCATCATGTCCCATCTGACCCAGTGTCATAATCCCCTTGGACCTCCTACCCCCAAGGGTTCAAGGTAGTCCTTATAACCTCTGACCCAACTCCCCACATGTGTGCATCTGACAGTACCCCAACCCTGCTGTTTAGATACACCCCCAATACCTGATCAGTTGAGGGTCCCTCCCAATCTCCCGCTTTTGTCGCCATTGGAGCCTTCCTCGAAGACTACGATAGGTAATTATTACCCTGTTTGTCTACCCTTGTGTTTACCCCTATCTATTTTAACCCTATTTTATTAGGCCTGTATGATTGTTGTGTGATTTTATACCCTTGTATGTTTGTCTATATTTTATAATAAACACCCCTTGATTATTAGACCAAATTGGGTGATTTCCAAAGCAGACGCCTTCTGTATAAACAGATTCTCAAGATCCCGCTAAACCCTGATTGCCCACCACGCTAAATTCCCCAAACTCCTATTTTTAGGGCAAATGGCTTAACAGTAAGACCCCACATTCCAGGTTGTGATGGAAGAGGCCCTCGCCACTGCAGCAGCTGACCAGTTCACCGCAGGGGTCCGTCAGCCACCAAGCTGACCAATTTGAGGTCCGCCACCGCAGCCCACCACGTGGAATCGGCCGACGAAACAAATGAAGTCCTGTAGCTACCCCAACCTACTCGCCACACCTCACACCCAACCACAATGCCACCTCATGCTGCAGTCTCGACTCCCTGTGCCAGCTGCGGAGAGCCCCACAAGTGGAGGACCTGCCGGTTCCGAGATGCCCAATGCCAGAACTGTGGAAACGTCTGCTGCTCCTAAAGACTTGGGGAGATTTTGCGAGGAATTCCCATCCGTCTTCTAGGGTAATTTGGGCTGTTACAAAGGGCCACCAATGTCCCTACATCTAGACCCCCAAGTGCTGCCGATTAGAATGAAGGCCAGAAGCGTCCCATTCGCGCTCAAACCAAAAATCAAGGTGGAACTAGTGGCCCAAAGGGTGCTAGAACCAGTGCCCAATGCAACCTGGGAAACCCCAATTGTCACCTCCATAAAGCCGAATGGAGACATTTGCATTTGGGCAGACTACAAGTGTACACTGAACAAGGCACTGCAAGACCACGCTTACCCAGTGCCAGTGGTCAGCCATGTTTTAGTTGGTGCGAAAATCTTCAGCAAATTGGATCTGGCACAGGCATACCAACAACTGCCAGTTGATGAAGCCACCACTGAGGCACAAACGATTGTTACACACAGGGGAGCTTTCACGGTTAAGAGAATGCAGTTTAGGGTCAGTGTGGCCCCAGGGATCTTTCAAAACTTAATGGACTCTCTCTTAAAAGGTATCCCTGGAGTCCAGCCCTTCTTTAATGATGTTCCGATCACTGCCCCAATGGAAGAGGACTTCATCAACCGTCTCCGCGCCATCCTACAATGTTTCAACTCGGCTGGGTTAAAAGTGGGAAAAGTGCCTCCTGGGAGTCCTGCAGGTTGAGTTCCTGGGATTCTTAGTCAATGCAGAGGGCATCCATCTGGCTCCCAGCAAAATCAGCACCATAATCAACACCTCAGAACCCAAATCGAAACAGGAGCTACAAGCGTTTTTGGCGCTCCTGAACTTCTATCATTCCTTCCTGCCCCTCAAAACTGTCTCTTCAACAAGAACGCTCCGTGGGTCTGGGGTAAGAAGCAAGCCTCTGCATTCCGGGCCATCAAAGACCTTCTGACCTCGAACAAGGTCCTGGTGCGCTTTGATGAATCCTTTCCGGTTGTCCTTGCCTGTGACAAATCTCCGTATGGTGTCGGAGTGGTCCTTGGCCATGGCCTCCCAGATGGCAGGGAGGCGCCAGTGGCTTATTACTCCCGCACCCTGAACTTGGCCGAAAGCAACTACACACAAATCGACAAAGAGGCACTGGCCATCATTGCAGGAGTAAAAAAGTTCCACAACTACCTCCTTCAGGCAACCATACACCATTGCCACAGACTACAAGCCCCTGCTGGGTTTACTCGCTCCCGACTGGCAAACCCCCCAGATGGTCTCCCCCCGGATCCTGCGCTGGTCGATCTTTCTCGCAGGCTACCAATAGTCCCTGCAGCACTAGTTGGAAAAAACAATGGGGCACACCAACACCCTCAGTCGCCTGCCATTACCAGCCCAAGACCAGGACACAGCACCAGCCCATCAAATCCTACTAATCGAGGACCTCCCCGACAGGCGCTTGCAAGCTGCTGACGTCGCCCGCCACTCGGGAAAGGACCTTGTTTTATGGGTGGCCTACAGGCTGGGTTGGACTAAAATTTACAGCTTTTTCCTCGCGCCAGGATGAACTCTCTTCTCACAAGGGATGCCTACTCTGGGGCAGCTGGGTTGTGGTTTCCACTCCTTTGCGCCAATGAGTTCTGGAAACCCTGTATGAGACTCACCCAGGTATCATTAAAATGAAAGCGCTCGCCCAGAGCTATGTGTGGTGGCCAGGAATGGACAGTGAGATTGAGGCCTTGGTCAAGCGATGTCAGGCCTACCAGGAAACCAGCCAGAACCACCCCGTGCCCCTGTGCAACACTGGGAGTCCACTTGCAACCCATGGTCCCAGCTGCACTTGGACTTTGTGGGCCCATTCCAGGGGCAAATATTCTTTATTTTGGTGGGCTCATACACCAAGTGGTTGCAGGTAGTTCCAGTCACTTCCACTTCGTCCTGAATAGCAATCTGAGCGCTCCATAGAATTTTCTGCACCCATGGCATCCTGGAGATGGTGGTCACAAACAACGGAACGGCCTTCACATCAGAAGAGTTCCAAGAGTTTCTGGATCGCTACCTTATTAAGCACATCTGTTCTGCCCGATTCCACCTGGCCACCAACAGACAGGCGGAACGGATGGTGCGCACCACAAAAGAGTCTCTCTGGCGATTAATTCATGGGGACTGGGACCACCACTTAGCTGCATTCCTCTTTGGCCATCGAGTGACCCCTAGTGGTACCACAGGTTGCAGTCCAGCAGAGCTCCTCATGGGCTGCCGCCTGACGACCAGACTGGACTGTCTCCACCTGGATAGAGCCCCCAAACCTCGATTGTCACTGCAGTGCCAGGAGGCACCTCAAGGATTTTTCCCGGGAGACCCCATATACACCCGGAACTTCGGCAGCAGCCCACCTGGATCGCCGCCTGAGTCATCCAAGTCACAGGCCCAGTTTCTTATAAGGTATCTACCGATGGGGGACAAGTCCTGCGCAGACATGTGGATCAACTCTGCCACCGCATGCTCCCTGCCGAGCCAGATGTTACTCCGAACACTGCGGAACAACCTCAGTGAGTGGCACTGCAGGAGCCAATGAGAGTGAGCGCCAGGAGTCAGGGAACCCGCACCGGGCAACTCCAACATTGGGGACCCTTCCACTGCACCACAGTCACAGCCTTCCACTAGCACAGCACTCGCAACCCCAACTAGGGAACCCAACTCCTCGGCTGCACGTGGGGTGCTTTGTCGGTCCAACCAAAAGCGGCAGAAACCAACACATCTTAAAGAATACGTTTGTTAGCTGTTGGGAAACTTTGGGGGAAGGAGTTCGGCCTTAGGGCTAGCAGAGACTTGGCTGAGCTTGAGACCCCAGAACAATAGCCACCTGGATTCAGGAAGGAGGCCTATCAGGGATCATTGGGCCAGCTGTGAACCTATAGTTGTGTGTAATGGGTTTTGGGGTGGGGTTATTTGCATGCATATAAGCAGGGCCATTGGCCCTGCAAGACAGTTCCATTTTTACCTATGCTGACTCACTGAATAAAGAGCTGATTTCACTATCTCCTGGGCATCCTCATGCTTTGAACCCAGTACATTTTACCTTGAAATCGGGGGTGGGGGGTGCTACATCACTCTAAGTGTGTATAGGTGTTCTCTCCTTGAATGGGATGCCTCTCTTTGTCTTAACCTGGAAGCTGCCCTCTGACCTCTCCTCTCTCGCTATGTCCTTTCACTTGTTCACATGGCTTTCCATGGAGACACATATCTCTGCATGTCTCTCCTGTAGAGACAATGCCCTCATACTCCCAAACACATGATGCTGAACAAGCTGGCCATTTGTGAAAGGGGAAGTACTCTTTAGATTAGGTTTCCTTCTCTTGTTTCGATTGCAACCAGAACATGAACAGGATCTACTTGAATAAATGCAAGTTCACCTCTTTTTGCAACGTGTTTTTTGGGAGATTTATTTACTGCATCCCGCTTCTATGACTCAGCAAAACTGTGCTATATTAACCAAATATCCCAATAGTTGCTGCTTTAAAAAGTTTATTTTGTCATTATTGTTTTGTTCAGTAGTTGTTCTAAGGATCTTCCTGTGTTGTGTTTTTGGAGAGAAGGGTTTAGTGGAGCGTGGGGGTGTTATCGTGTTGGTTTTTAAAACCTTAATTCTTCAGAATTGATTAGCGCCAGTACTGGCTGCATGCAATTTGTTTTAAAATATTAAATTATTAGTTTTCCTGTTTGGGAGGAGGGTTGCTTGGCAAATTGTGTGTTGGCAGAGGGGAGTTTTTGTTACAGGTTTTAAAAAGGCTGGATTCTATTGGCGTCTCTCTTCCTTCAGAGGACACGTCCTTCTTCAACCTGGCATCCTGCCAGAGCAGGTCTTGGCTGGCATTACTTCTCTTCCATGTTTCAACAGGGATGTGGCTTGATATGACCAGTGCCAGGAAAACACTGGTCATTATTTCCCTGGGAAAGGGACATTGTCTGGAATTAGTAATTTCTTCCCCCATTCCCCCTAAAGACTTCCAGCTTGTGTTTTTTTAACAGGCATTTTTAATGAACATCGCCACATATAGAAAAGGCAGATTCTGGCTTGGACTTCAAAAAGTTGATGGGGTGTGGAAATGGTTTACTGGTACTCCATTAGAAGGGAATACCCACTCCTCGTAAGTATTGGAATAAAATTTCTCAATACACTGTGCAGGCCTTCTCAGAAATGTATCTTTGTTGTAATTTCCAGAAGTTCTTTGCTGAGTGATTTTCATATCTGCATGTAGTGAAACTCAAATGTTCCTCAGGATTTGGTATTCTCCCCCCCCCCAAAAAAAAACCCCTCCCAAACCAATTGGACTTTTGTTACTAAAGTTCCTAATAAGAGAACCCAGTTTACATGTGATGGCTATGAACACAGAGCTGGTGCACGGGAATTGGTGAACTAGGTGACAGCCTGGGGTGCCGGCTCCCCTTCCCTGCTTGTGCCATCCCTGAGCCTTTCTTGGCTCTGAGCATTGGAGAAGCTGCCCCGATCCCTCAGAGCTGAGAAAGAACGTGGCTTCCCCTGCCCAGCATGCTCTGATCTTGGAACACGCTGGGCAGGGGAAGGCGCCCAGTGTTTTTTCTGGGGTCCCCAACCCCCTTTGCCGCCCTCTCCGTTCCCTTCAATTCCCTTCCCTTTCCGTCCCTTCTGCCTCCCCGCCCCCCCCAAAGTGATCAGAGCATACTGCGTCTCTGCTCCACCGGCTGCAATGCACTGTGCATCTTATCCTTCTTCTAAGAATGTCCTGGAGGAGGCTTGGCTTCCCCCCTTCCAGTTCAGGAAAGGAGGTGGGAGAAGCATCTTCCAGCTTGTTCTTAGAAGAAGGATAAGATGCTGCCACATAAAAGATCTTGCAGGGTCCTGGTGTCTTCTGGCAGAGCGTTCTGCTAAGGTTGGAACCTGCTGGTAATCCATGACCCTAAAGAGGACAGCCGAACCTCTTTAGGGCTGGGGATCACTGGCAGGTTCCAACCAGCAGAGCATAGCGCCCTTCCACTGGAGAGCCAGTTTGGTGTAGTGGTTAAGTGTGCAGACTCTTATCTGGGAGAACCGGGTTTGATTCCCCACTCCTCCACTTGCACCTGCTGGCATGGCCTTGGGTCAGCCATAGCTCTGGCAGGGGTTGTCCTTGAAAGGGCAGCTGCTGTGACAGCCCTCTCCAGCCCCACCCACCTCACAGGGTGTCTGTTGTGGGGGAGGAAGGTAAAGGAGATTGTGAGCCGCTCTGAGACTCTTTGGAGTGGAGGGCGGGATATAAATCCAATTTCTTCTTCTTCTTCTTCTTCTTCTTCTTCTTCTTCTTCTTCTTCTTCTTCTTCTTCTTCTTCTTCTTCTTCTTCTTCTTCTTCTTCTTCTTCTTCTTCTTCTTCTTCTTCTTCTTCTTCTTCTTCCAGGAGACAATCCCATAGATATATCAGTCACTGTGCAATAGGTGAAATTGGTTCTCCCAAGGTCACGGATGCTGGGTCAAATAATTAAATGATCCAGGGGCGACTATGACTTTCATAAGTCTGTGTGACAACTATGCACAAAATAGCATTGGTGACACGGACTTTGAAGCACACTGAACAACGAACCTTTTTGTAAAAAAGCAGTGACTTACTGATGCCTAAATGATGGCTGAGTTTTCTTGCACTTATTTAAACATTTGGCCGTTGTGTGACATGTGGTGATACCAGCTGCGCATGTGGTATGGGAGGGAACGAGGACTGTTAGTTGGGCTTTGTGAATACGCTCATATGTTTAATGCTGCCAGTTGTAGTATTCAATATCGTTTGAGTATGCAGAAAGCTAATGGCCAATCAGGCTTGCACTCTTCACAAGCTTAATATATAAATGTTGTTGTGGTTATTATTATTATTAAAATGCTTAATATTATTAATTTTATCATGCATGTGAAGTAACATTTAGCATTTGATGAGGTTCAGTACTGTGGCTCAGGAACTACGTGTGGCTGTTTCACACATATTTTGTGGCTCTTGAAGCCCTCACTGCCCTGCCTGCCTATTTGGAAAAGGAATTTCTCTCTCAAATCACTTCTCCAAGCCAAGCTGGCCAGCAGATTGAAGAATGCATTTAAAGTTAGAGTGGCTTTCTTTCCATCTCTCTCTTCTTCCTCCCTTCCCCCATCTATTTGTCTTCCTTCCGTCCGTCCGTTTTGTGGCTCTCAAACATCTGACATTTATTCTATGTGGCTCTTACGTTAAGCAAGTTTGGCCACCCCTAATCTAAATCAACTCCAAATCTAGATCAAATCCAAGTACCTAATGCCCTATCATCCTTCTTATGTAGGGTTGTTAGCTCTGCTTTGGCAAATGCTGGGAGATTTGAGAGTAGTACCTGGAGAGGGTGGAGTTTGAGGAGGATGTGATGTCACTTCCACATGATGCTCCAGGAATTTCTCTTAATCTCATTGGCAAAGACCATGGCAATATAGGGGAATTTCTGAAGTGTCACTGTGGAGGCCATTACCCAGCGCCCCCCCCCTTTTTCTCCTCCTCCTGAGTTTCTTGATGATTGGGGCCAAGGGTGGGAGTCATACAAGCAGTAGGCAGAAAAGGGCAAACCTTTTCTTGTGTCCCGCCTGAATGATCATTATTACCATCTCCTGCTACCCAGTCCTTGAAAGCAGCCCAGAGCATGTAGTCTCCTTCTGTCCTCTGGTGTCAACCTGGGCACTTTCCTATAAGTATATCCCTTTGCCTTCAGAGTATCAGCAGATGGTGCCTTTGCACTGAAGCCGCCCACTCAGGTAACCATTCAAGTATCATATTTTCAATCCAACTTTTGCTTTAAATATCCATGTCATTTCTGTAGGTCACAAAAGGGGTAACAGCTGTTTTGGGGGGGCTGGCAATGTTGTGTCCTGAGCTTGAGGCGCAACACAATAGATTGAGAGGATCCAAAGATCTGCATCCCAATTGGCTGCATAATTCAAACTGGCCAATCGGGAGGCAGTATCAGAGAATCCTAGGATCTGCCAACGAGTGTGCATATTCTAGTGAAGGATCCAAAAAGGGTGCAATCACATGGTGTTTTCTGCTTCATGGGGGCTGGGTTTCCCCTGCCCCAACTGTATATATTGCTGCATGTTCTGAGTAGGGATGTGCAAAAAAAAAAAAATTCGGATTTACACGGATTCGGAAGTATACGGGGGAAAAAAATCGGAATCCCCGTATACTGCGGAATACCGTATTCGGAATAGCCACATATACGGTAGATGCATGGCTATTTCCGAATATACGGCCCTATTATACCCTATGGGCCATTGAAATCAATGGCAAATAGGGTATATTTGAAGCTGCCTGGAGGGGAGGGGGTTTGAGGGAGAGCCCCCAAATTCGCAGGGGACCTGCAGGGGACTCTCTCCTCCAACCCCCCCAAGTCCCAAAAAGATTGGGCCAGGGGATCCCATTCCAGGGGCACCCAAAGAGGGTGCCCCTATTCCATCATTATACCCTATGGGCCATTGACATCAATGGCAACATAGGGCATAATTAGAGGCTACTGGGGGTTGGCAGGGGGTTTGAGGCAGACCTGGCTGCAGCAAACCCAGATGCCAGCTCTCCAGCCCTGCCCCGAACAGCACAGAGAGAGCTGGCCAACCACAACAAGCCTGCTGGCTCTGGGTCTCTCACCCAGGTGCCAGCTTCCCTGCCACAGAACACACAATCTACAGATTCCAGCTCTAAAGCCCTGCCCCAAACAACACGGGGAGAGCTGGCCAACCACAAGCCTGCTGGCTCTGGGTCTCTCACCCAGGTGCCAGCTTCCCTGCCACAGAACACACAATCTACAGATGCCAGCTCTCCAGCCCTGCCCCAGACAACACGGGGAGAGCTGGCCAACCACAACAAGCCTGCTGGCTTTGGGTCTCTCACCCAGGTGCCAGCTTCCCTGCCACAGAACACACAATCTACTCTATAAAAACAAGAAAGTGACCCAGCCCACACAGCCCACACACACACTCGCCAACCCCCACACCAACCAGAGGTAATTTTAAAAAGCCAAAACAAAACCAGCAGAATCACAAAAGGCCAAGCAACTCAAGTGTTTAAAAAGTGGCCTTTCACCAATAAGAAAACTAAGGCCAAATCAGTCAACAACACCCCCACCCCCAAACCAGGAAAAGTGACAACATGGGGAAAAAAGCCAAGCAAAGCAACTCAAGTTTTTTAAAAGTGGCCTTTCACCAATAAGAAAACTCAGGCCAAATCAGTCAACAACAACACCCCCACCCCTAACACCAGAACCAGGAAAAGGGGGACAAAAGTGGCCTTTTATACAATGAAAATTAGGCCAAACAGCACCCCCCCCCCAATAACCTGAAGAGAAAAGTAACACAGCAGCAACACAACACAGCAGCAACAAATCAAACACTGAAACAGTAAAAAAACTTTTAACAATACAGGAACTCCCCCCCCCCTCCAAAAAAACCCTTCACCCTAACCCCAAGAAATCCAAGCCACCCAAATCAGGAGAAGTAAAAGGACACTGCACTTTTAAAAGTCCTCTCACTAAATTAAGATATGGGCAAATTAGCAAAAAAAACCCACCCCAGGCCCCCACCCCCAGCAGAACCTAACCCCAACCCCAAATAGGCTACCCACCCAGTACTCACCCACCCAAATCTAGACAAGTAAAGGGACTCTAGTCCTTTTACCAACAAAAACTAAAACAAGAACCCCAAAACTGTCTTACCTTGTCTTCTCTGAGTCCAGGGAGGTCTGGTAAGGCTGAGTGAGAGAGCAGCAGCAGCAGGCAGGCAGCAGCTGAAGCCAAGGGCCAGCCACCAGCAGCAGCACAATCTCTCTCACACCAACCCACATACACCAACACAGCAATGGAGGAGTCCAGCAGGAAGACTCCTTAAAAAGGTTCTCTGGCCCTACAGAGAGCAATTTCAAAAAATAGCACTGCTCTCTGATTGGCCAGACAACAGTGCTTACTTGGATACCCAAGTAAGCAAAAGATCAAAATAACAACAATGTAGCTGATGGCTGGGCCATCAGCTACAGAACAGCCCTGTAAAGCATGCATTTGCAATGCATTTTGCAAATGCATGCTTTGGATTGGCTACTGGGGCTCCTCTTCCCCCTCATCCCCTCCCTGATCCCAGGGAGGCTATGGGAGAGGCCACTAAAGGCGGGAAAATAGGCAAGCAGCTCCTTTGAGGCTGCAGAAGCTACTTTCCCACCTTTTGCTTTGACAGCTTTGACAGCCGTATACTTCCGAATAGCTATTCGGAAGCATACGGCGAGCCATATTCGGCTGCCGCATAATAGGCGGCAATGGGAATCGGCTACAGCCGATTCCGTATACAGCTGAATCACTGTTGATTCAGCTGTATATTCGGTTCGGCCGAACCAAATGCACACCCCTAGTTCTGAGTGCTTGTATGTAGTCTGAGGTCACTTAATAAAGATGCTGAATCACAATGCTGGCTGAACTCACCACTTAACACCGGAGACGAAGGTAGCCAGGAATGGACAATGCAATCAAGGAGTGGATCCGTTCCTGCAACCTGTAATGTATTGTGCTTAGGTAAAGCACCGCGCGGCCATGCAGCAGAGGTAACCAGGGGAAATCCCCTGGTCACTCGGCGCAGCACGCGAAAGGACTCCGCCAATCAAGATTTGTGGCGGGAAGTTTTACTGGCCAGGATTGGACTGGGCCGGCTGGGGGGCCGTTCCGGGTAGAGTGTATATAAAGCGGGTCCCGGCCCGCATTGCCCCGTTCTGTGATGTACCATCCAATAAAGCATGTTGCCTTCAACACGTCTCGTCTCTGAGTATATTACACTGGCGACGAAGGTGGGATCTGGCTAGGAAGGCTTCCACTAGTGGAAAGCAGCTGACCTGACTGGAGACGAGGAAGGCGCAGAACCGCAAGAAACTGTGACGCCCGCCACCGCAATGGCGAACTCGAGTGTAACGACGGGCCATCTTGCTGAATTCAACCCCGACAACCCAGAGAGGTGGGAGACCTACACCAAAAGGGTCGAATGCTATCTGCGAGCCAACATGATCATGGACGACAACCAAATGTGGGACGTCCTGTTGAGTGTCTGCGGAGAGGCAACCTTCGAGTCTCTCTGCCCCGGTGAAGCTCACCGAGAGGAAATACGGGGAGGTCGTCAGACTCCTCACCGGGCACTTGTTGCCCCAACCGTCCATCATCGCCCGCCGATTCCTCTTCCACAAGAGGGATCAGAAGCCCGGGGAAACGGCAGCAGTCTACCTGGCTGCTCTCCGCCAGATTGCAGGGAACTGCAGTTTTGACAAGCGGGAGGAGGCCCTGAGGGACCGATTCGTCTGGGGCCTCCGAGATGAAAGGCTGCAGCAGAAGCTCTTCGCCAAGGAAGAGCTCACCCTCCAGCAAGCCTTCAACGAGGCGATGGCCTTCAAGAGAGCCACCAAAGCATACAGCCACCCACGTGGAGAGGCCGTCCACCAGGAGGGGATGGTGCTGGGTGACCCGGAGTACGAAAAGGCTTTCCAGATCCGTCGCCCACAAGGAATGGATCCAAGGGCCGCCACAAGACAACGAGCTACGGAGAGACCCTCCACAATCAAATGCGCCAGCTGCGGCGACCCCCACGAGAGGCGGGACTGTCCATACCGCAACATGGACTGCAGAAGTTGTGGAAAGATGGGCCACATCACTCGGGCTTGCCAGGCCAAAAACAGCCACCGGCGACCGACCGCGCATCACGACTCTACCGAGGCCCACATGACAGCGTCAACCAGACTGCAGGTATTGAACTTGCCCCTCTCCACCCCCGACAAGGTCAAAATGTCAGTCTGCCAAGAGGAGACCCCCTCTACGGGGGCCACGCCAACGCCCCAAGTGACCCCAAGGCGATCAACCCGGGAACGCTGGCTCCCAGCCTACTTGCACGATTATGTGACTTGAACTGGGGGGAAGGAGTGTAGTGTATTGTGCTTAGGTAAAGCACCGCGTGGCTGTGCAGCAGAGGCGACCAGGGGAAATCCCCTGGCAGTGCGCAAAAGGACTCCGCCAATCAAGATTTGTGGCGGGAAGTTTGACTGGCTAGGATTGGACTGGGCCAGCTGGGGGGCCGTTCCGGGTAGAGTGTATATAAAGCGGGTCCCGGCCCGCATTGCCCCGTTCTGTGATGTACCATCCAATAAAGCATGTTGCCTTCAACACGTCTCGTCTCTGAGTACATTACACAACCCATGTCAAGAATCACACCCAGCCATGTCACAAGCCCCAGTGCAGTCATGGGAGATGATGCACATGCCTTGGTCGAGGCTACTTGCAGGATTATGTGACTTGAACTAGGGGGGGAGGAGTGTAGTGTATTGTGCTTAGGTAAAGCACCGCGCAGCCGTGCAGCAGAAGCGACCAGGGGAAATCCCCTGGTCACTTGGCGCAGTGCGCAAAAGGACTCCGCCAATCAAGATTTGTGGCAGGAAGTTTGACTGGCCAGGATTGGACTGGGCCAGCTGGGGGGCCGTTTGGGGTAGAGTGTATATAAAGCGGGTCCCGGCCCGCGTTGCCCCGTTCTGTGATGTACCATCCAATAAAGCATGTCGCCTTCAACACGTCTCGTGTCTGAGTACATTACACAACCCATGTCAAGAATTACACCCAGACATGTCACAAGCCCCAGTGCAGTCATGGGAGATGATGCACATGCCTTGGTTGAGGCTCCACATCGACTTCACAGGCCCATTCCAGGGGCATTCCTCATCATTGTAGATTCATACTCCAGGTGGCTGGAAGTTACCCCTGTGTCTAAGATGACCTCCACCGTCATACAGCACACACTCCGGTGCCTAATTGTTACACACAGGCTGCCAGACATGATCGTCTCTGTTAATGGGGTGCAATTCCCTTTGGTGGAGTTGCAGGACTTCCTGACCCGAAACAGCATTCAGCACATCACGTCAACCCTCTTCCACCCCTCTACCAACAGGCTGGCAAAGTGGATGGTGCACACCGCTTAGGATGCACTCTGCCAGATAGTGCATGGGGGTTGGCACTGGTGATTGGCGGACTTCTTGTTCATCCAACACATCACCCTGCACACCACAATGGGGTGGAGCTCTGCAGAGCTGCTGATGCATCGGAAGCTCACCACGTACCTGCACCATGACCGAGTGGCGGACTCGCCACAGCAATGCAAAAGCCCAGGAGCACTGTGGGTTTTCCAGCAAGGGGATTTGGTCTTTGTCAGGAACTGTGGGAGCAAGCCAGACTGAGTCCTGGCCACCATATTCTGGGTTACTGGCCTCGTGTTGTATGAGGTCCCAACCGAGGATGCAGGGATACTAAGAAGACATGTTGATCAGCTGAGGCAGTTCTGGCCAGTTCACACACCAAGTGGGGATGCAGGTGTGGGGCCAGAGGTGTTCCCGCTGTTGCCACCATCACCCAAGAACTCTACGAGCTGTGTGTCATGGGTGCTGGGGACCCTGCAGAAGAAGCCGAGCCTGCAGAGCCTGCAGAAGGAACTGTGCCCCTGCCACCTGCACCAGTGCCCCTGCCTCCTGCTGAAGAAGATCCAAGCCCCCCTGCCTCGCCCTCTCGGGTGGCTCGTGTGCGTGACCGCCTTCGTCAGGACCTCAGGGATCGGAGGATGGCGGCACGCTCACGAGCAAGACGCGCCCTGAGCCCTGAGTTCTAAAAGGATCCTGGCCCTTCTAAGTGTGAGGATGCTTAAGTTTCGGCAGGATCCTGGCTGCTGCTCTGAGACAGCAATTAGCCCAAATGAGCAACAGGCAGCAGAGGGCTATATAGCTGTGGGCTTTGGAAGGAGGCTTTGTGGAAGCAACTAGTCACATACCTGACATCCTAGCATCCACTCCGGCTCTTGACTTTGGCTTTTGGATTCCTGACTTTGGCTTGGACCTCTGGACCCCCCGACTTTGGCTTCGGAACCTCTGACCTGTGATACCTGGATTACGATTCTGTTTTGGCGCCTTGGACCCACCTTGCTCACCAGTTGCTGACCCTGGACCACCCTTGGACTTTGCCTGACTCAGCCCCAGCTCGTGACAGATTGCTTCCACCCACAACAAACACCCATTCCACAGGATGGATGCTGAAGCAAGTGGAACCACAGGACTACTGGCTGCGCTCCAAGCCCAGGTACAGCAGCTGACACAGGCAGTAGTACACTTGCAGCAACAACCTGTGGCCAGCCAAGTGCCCAGTTCCCCCACCTGACAGATTTGGGGGTGCCGTGGAAGAATTTCCTGCTTTCCTAGCGCAGTGCCGGCTGTACTTCGAACTAAGAGCTCGGGACTTCCCCAACGACAAAACCAAGGTGTGTTTTATCATCAGTCTGTTAAAGGGGCAGGCGGCCAAATGGGCCACACCCTTGCTGGTTGCGTCCTCTCCCCTACTGACTGATTACCAGGGGTTTGAGGCTCACCTGTCTGCTGCCTTCTCAAACCCAGTCCAAGCAGCCACAGCCAACCGGAAGATCAGGGCGCTGAAACAAGGCACATCCTCGGTGGCTCAGTATGCCACCGAATTCAAGCTCCTGGCCCAAGACTTGGCGTGGAATGAGGCTGCTCAGATGGACCAGTTTACCGAGGGGTTGGCAGAGGAAGTCCTGGATGAACTGGCCAGAGTGGAGCAGCCACCCACGCTCCAAGAACTTATCACCCTCTGCCTCCGCATCGATGGCCGCCTGGAAAGTCGCCGCCAAGCCAAGACCAGAGGGCGCCAGCTCCCTGCACCATGCTACCTGGCTCCCCGCCCGTCCCCAGCTAGTACCTGCACCGAGGGGGAGCCTATGCAGCTTGGAGCTGCTCGACCCCGCCTGACTCCAGAAGAAAAGGCCAGACGCTGCATGCAGAATCTGTGCCTTTACTGCGGTACGGCAGGCCACTATGCCTCTGGCTGCCCTGCTAAGCGTCGGATACCCGGACCCTCGTTGCCACCGCCGCCAAAAGAGCAGCCCCAGGCGTAAGTGGGCCCTCCAGCCTGGGGCGACTAACTGGGTCCTCCGAACAGCAGACTGATACCCCGGGCCCGTTCCTGCTACCAGTCAAACTCCATCTGCCTGATGAACGCTGGCTGTTCGTATATGCCATGCTGGACTCGGGAGCGGCCCACTGTTTTGTAGATGCCGCCTTTGTAAAGCAGCACCAGATCCCAGTGCAGACAAAAGAGACTCCGACGCTGGTGGAGGCTATCGATGGGCGCCTCCTCCGTTCTGGCCCCATCACCCAGGAGACCTGCCCCATCACCTTCCACGTCCAGCAGCACCAAGAACAGCTGCAGTTTAATGTCGCCCGCATGCCTCGCTCCCCGCTGATTCTGGGCCTTTCCTGGCTGAAGCTGCACAACCCCATCGAGGACTGGGCCCAGCAGGAACTACGTTTCCGAGACCCATGCCCCCATCTGACTCCTCCCACCACTCTAGCAGCCGGCATTCCGAGTGGTGGTCCTCAGCTCCCTCAGAAATATGCGGACTTCGCCGATGTCTTCGAAGAGACAGGAGCAGATCAGCTTCCCCCTCACCGGCCCTATGACTGTGCCATTGACCTAGTACCTGGGGCACCACTCCCGGTGGGGCGTCTGTACCCGATGTCGGAGCCTGAGTTGGCAGCTCTGTGAGACTACCTGGACAAGAACCTGAAACGCGGATTCATCCGACCCTCAACCTCTCCCCTGTCTGCTCCAGTCCTCTTCGTGAAGAAGAAAAGTGGGGAGCTGCGGCTGTGCAATGACTACCGGGCCCTGAACAAGATCACCATCCGCGACCGGTACCCTCTACCACTGATCCCTGAACTCTTGGATCGCTTAAAGGGGGCCCAAATTTACACCAAGCTGGACCTCCGTGGAGCGTACAATTTGGTGCGCATACGGCCCGGAGACGAATGGAAGACCGCGTTTGGGACCCGATACGGGCAGTACGAGCACCTGGTGATGCCCTTCGGATTGACCAATGCCCCCGCTGTCTTCCAGAGGGTCATGAACGACATATTCCGGGACCTGCTCAACCGCTTCGCGATCATATACCTGGATGACATCTTAATTTACTCCCGCAATCCTGCCCAGCACGCCGAGCACGTCTGCCAGGTCCTGCAGCGCCTGCGAGCCCATGGCCTCTATGCCAAGCTGGAGAATTGCGACTTTGACCTGCGCTCCGTCGAGTTCCTTGGGCACATTGTGTCACCGCAGGGGATCCTCATGGACCCGAAAAAAGTAGAAGCGGTCCTGACCTGGCAGGCTCCTCAGAATCGCAAAGACCTGCAGCGGTTCCTTGGTTTTGCCAACTACTATCGGCAATTCATCCCGGCCTACGCATCCCTGACCACACCCCTGACTCAACTACTCCGCCCCAAAGAACCCTTCCGCTGGTCCCCAGAGGCCGATAACGCCTTCTCCACCCTGAAGACTCGCTTTGCCACCGGGCCACTCCTGAGATACCCTGACTCCCAGCTTCCCTTTACGGTGGAAACTGATGCCTCCAACGTGGCCCTGGGAGCAGTGCTGTCCCAGCGCGAGGAGCCGTCCCAGCCACTCCAGCCCTGCGCCTATTACTCGCGCCAGCTCACTGCTGCAGAGAGGAACTATACCATCTGGGAGAGGGAGTTGCTCGCGATCAAGGCGGCGTTTGAGGTTTGGCGACATTACCTCGAAGGGGCTCGCCACCCTGTTCAAGTGCTCACCAACCACCAGAACTTGGAGCACCTCCAGACCACCCGCCGTCTCAACCAGCGCCAGATCCGGTGGTCCCTATTCTTCTCTCGCTTCGACTTCCGGATCTCCTACATCCCCCATACCCAGAACCGGAAAGCAGACGCGCTCTCCCGGAAACCGGAATATGCCCCTGCCTCAACTGAGACCGCGCCCGCTGCTCCAATCCTGCCACCCTCAGTATTTGCAGCCACCTCCACTTCACCAGCACTTGTGGAGGACATCCGGGCTGCCTAGGCCAATGATCCCTGGGTTCAGCAACACCTCCAGGCTCTCCAAGATGACCCAACAGGCGAGTTCACGACTCGAGGCGGCCTCTTGCTACACCGCGAACGCCTCTATGTGCCGCCCGGGCCCTTGCGGGCAGAAGTGCTACGCCTGACCCATGACTCGTTACCCGCCGGGCACTTTGGACAGCATAAGACCACCCACTTGCTGACAAGGGAATTCTGGTGGCCACGAGTTCGCGCTGATGTTGCCCGTTATGTCAGCTCCTGTGACGTCTGCCGACGGGCCAAAGACATCCCAGCCAAACCCTCAGGGTTGCTACAGCCCTTGCCCACATCTTCAGGACCCTGGGATACCATCTCAATGGACTTCATCACGGAACTTCCGCGCTCCAAGGGTCAGACTTGTATCTGGGTGGTCATCGACCTATTTACCAAGATGGCCCACTTCGTTCCGTGCCCGAAACTTCCCACA
Source organism: Heteronotia binoei (assembly GCF_032191835.1). Taxonomy (NCBI): domain Eukaryota; kingdom Metazoa; phylum Chordata; class Lepidosauria; order Squamata; family Gekkonidae; genus Heteronotia; species Heteronotia binoei. The sequence goes on along the minus strand of NC_083231.1, from coordinate 104,666,534 downwards.
GCTCAGGAGACGGCCCAGCTTTACCTGCAACACATCTTTCGTCTGCACGGACTCCCAGCCCATCTGATCTCCAATCGGGGCCCTCAGTTCTCCTCTCGGTTCTGGCAAGCCCTCCATTCCAGCCTGGGTACTCGAGTGCACCTGTCCTCAGCCTACCACCCACAGACAGATGGCCAGACAGAGCGCACCAATGCCACGCTAGAGCAATATCTCCGCTGTTACACCTGTTACCAGCAGGATGACTGGACCACTCTATTGCCCCTAGCGGAGTTTGCATACAACAACGCGGTCCATTCATCCACCCAAATGACCCCGTTTGCTGCAAACTACGGGTACCACCCTCGGTTCTTCCCGGCGATCCTACCACCCACGAATGTCCCCGCCGTCGATGCCTACCTGCAAGAACTCCGCGCCAGCCAAGACTTGCTCCGAGAGCAGCTACAGCAGGCCAAGGAGGCATATAAACGGGCTGCGGACCGAAAGAGGCAAGAAGGCCCTCCAGTGCAGCCGGGGGATCAGGTATGGCTCTCAACTCGCTACCTGCGCCGGCCTGGTCGGTCTCACAAGCTGGATGCATGGTTCATTGGACCCTACCCTGTCATTGAACAAATAAACCCCGTCGCCTTCAGGCTCCAGTTGCCACCCCACCTCCGCATTCACCCCGTGTTTCATCGCTCCCTCCTTGTTCCGGCTGCACCCCCTGACCCAGCTCGGCCTCCTTCCCCACCGCCGCCACCACCGGTGTTGGTGGATGACGAGGAAGAATATGAGGTGCGCCAGATTCTGGACTCCCGGTACCATCGTGGAGGCCTCCAGTACCTTGTGGACTGGGAGGGATACGGCCCAGAAGACCGGTCCTGGGAGCCTGTGGACAATCTTCATGCCCCGGACTTGGTGCAACGATTCCACAGCAACCACCCCGACCTCCCAGGCCCCTCGACGGAGGGGGGCCCTGGGGGGGGGGATAGTGTCATGGGTGCTGGGGACCCTGCAGAAGAAGCCGAGCCTGCAGAGCCTGCAGAAGGAACTGTGCCCCTGCCACCTGCACCAGTGCCCCTGCCTCCTGCTGAAGAAGATCCAAGCCCCCCTGCCTCGCCCTCTCGGGTGGCTCCTGTGCGTGACCGCCTTTGTCAGGACCTCAGGGATCGGAGGATGGCGGCACGCTCATGAGCAAGACGCACCCTGAGCCCTGAGTTCTAAAAGGATCCTGGCCCTTCTAAGTGTGAGGATGCTTAAGTTTCGGCAGGATCCTGGCTGCTGCTCTGAGACAGCAATTAGCCCAAATGAGCAACAGGCAGCAGAGGGCTATATAGCTGTGGGCTTTGGAAGGAGGCTTTGTGGAAGCAACTAGTCACATACCTGACATCCTAGCATCCACTCCGGCTCTTGACTTTGGCTTTTGGATTCCTGACTTTGGCTTGGACCTCTGGACCCCCTGACTTTGGCTTCGGAACCTCTGACCTGTGATACCTGGATTACGATTCTGTTTTGGCGCCTTGGACCCACCTTGCTCACCAGTTGCTGACCCTGGACCGCCCCTGGACTTTGCCTGACTCAGCCCCAGCTCGTGACACTGTGAGGGCTTGGGGGCCATTGCCAGGCCAGAGGCAGTGGCTGAACTTCCCATGCCGCTGCCAGAGGACTCCCCACATTCTGTGGGCGTTCCAGCGGAGTGAGCCTGGGGCGCTCACAGAGGTGCAAACTCTGCCCCGATACCTGGAGGGCTATGTGTGTAGCTCCATTACATATTTTGATTAAGGTTTTCTGATTAACTGTTCATGTGTGTACCTAGACTAAGGGGGGAGGGGTGCTGTGTCCTGAGCTTGAGGCGCAACACAATAGACTGAGAGGATCCAAAGATCTGCATCCCGATTGGCTACATAATTCAAACTGGCCAATCGGGAGGCAGTATCAGAGAATCCTAGGATCTGCCAATGAGTGTGCATATTCTGATGAAGGATCCAAAAAGGGTGCAATCACAGGGTGTTTTCTGCTTCATGAGGACTGGGTTTCCCCTGTCCCAACTGTATATATTGCTGCATGTTCTGAGTAGTCTGCAGTCATTTAATAAAGATGCTGAATCATGATGCTGTCGGAACTCACTACTTAACAGGCAACCTGAGTGAAATAGCTTAACATAGTGTGCTAACTGTGCCCTTCAAAATAGCATGGCCAAGGTTACTGATGCCAGGATAACATCCAGGTTAAATAACCTCGATGCAGCATATGGGAGTGTCTTGAAAGACTACTCAGATCCAAACTGAGGTTACATATACTATGTGATTGTCATGGAGACTTATAGCCATACAGCAGCTGCAAGTTCTTGGTGGGAATTCCTTTCTGCAGCACTAGAGAAGCCCAATTCAGATCAGAATAACTGACATCAAACAGCAAATAACTGCACTGAGTGGTGCTGTGAATTTCAAGATGAATATACTGTTTTCAGCAGGACCACACCTCGTCCCTCCCTGACTTGAGCTGCTGATGAACAGTTTTCCAACGGTGCAGTAGCTGTGACTGCAGAGTTCATCTGCTTTTATGTGTCACCTCTTCCAAGACCTGATTCAGGTGATTCACAGACCTGATTAGACAGCGGGTCCTCCCACAAGCATTTAAAGGAATATTAAAATAAACAGACTCTCTCCTGAAGAAGCAAAGTGATAAGATGGCTGTCAAAGATGTGGAGAAAGAAAATATTCTGAGCAAAGTCAAAAACATCTTTAAAGGTATGCAAAACAACTGTTGCTTTTTAAAAAGGATTTAAAACCAGAATTAATGGATGGGTGGAAGGACTTATTAAAACCCATAGTCAATTAAAAGAACTGGCTGATGGGGGCGGAGCAACATGGGCATTCGGCAGACGCTTAACTGCTGCACTCTCTCCTCTTAACTCAATGAAACTAACTCTACAATTAGAACATCGGGTACAAACACTAAAATATTAATGGGAAACCCATCTAGAGGCAAAAGAAGCTCAAAAAGAACAAAATTGGCTTCCGTGAAGGACTATTTTAGAAAGGATAAATCTCCAGTGGAGGCGAGGACACTGCAAGACATGAGCGAGAAAATGGTGCCTGGAGCAAATTCCAAAAGCCCAGAACAGCAGAAGGACAACTCAGCTCCGATAATGGGAAAAGACCTCCTGATTTTAAGGCAAGCTATTAATGATGATTTCAAAATAGCTATAGCTAATTGCTTAGAACCTATAAATAAAAAAAATTATGACTTGGCCACGGAAATTGATATTATGGCTAAAGTGGCGGAGCAGGCAGCAGAAGCCTCTCTAGTACTAAAGACAGAGATAAAAGAAATTAATTCTAACGAAAGAAGACTGGAGGAAAGGATAATAATTCTGGAACAGCGCTGGAGAAATCTTAACTTAAAATTTAGGGGAGTGGAGGAGGGTGCGAAAGGACGGATAGACATGAAATTACATTTCAAACTGGCTAGCCCGAGCAATGAATTTGGAGGAAGGGGTAGCCCCGGTAATACCAAAAGCAACAAGGCTGGGGCCGTTAGCAATGGCATGAAGAAACAGACCCAGGGACATCCTAATCCAATTTCTTTCTCCTAAAACGAGGGATCGCATCATGAAGGTCAGATCCAGAGGCTCATTACTTCACAACAACGAGAGTCATTGTTCTGCTGGACCTTTCACAGGAAGCATTGGATAAATGTAAAAGTCTGAAATTCTTCACTACTAAGCTGTTCAACTCGAATACTAAGTTTAGATGGAATAATACGTCAGACATTTTAATCCACAGGAACAGTTCTATGTTTAAAATTGAATTATCAGAAACAGGAAGAACAGTACTTAATAGAGTTTATACGTTGGAATAAAGACAGAACCTTAATATTGTTATGTACAGTTCTATAAGAACCAGATCTAAAGGGGCATATGGCGTAGGAGAAGAGTGGGTGGGAAGGGATAAAAAGAAAAGGGTAGGTGAAGAGAAGCAGAGGAAAGGGGTTTTATAAGAGGGGGGATTTGGGGGGAAATGAAATGGTAGTATTGAGTATCTAATGAAACGGTGTGAGAATGTGCTTATGTGAGAGTATGACTGAGAGATAATTAATTTTTATTTATTTAATGGACAGGTGAGAGAGGGTGCTTGTGTGAGAGTATGTGTGCGAGTGATAATATTATTTAACACTAAGAATTGATTAAAGGGATAAATTACTAATAATTAAATCTAATGAATAATTTTTATGTAATAAATTCATATTTTACAATTTCATATACTTCTATATAAAATAATATTATTGTAAAAAAATTTAATTCATAGTAGGTGATGTTGGCTTGGATAGTAGGGGGAGATAGGAGTTAGTGGGAAGTTATTGTCTACAGGGTTTCCCAAAATTTTCTTTCCCGTGGCGCAGTTATTTTTACACATCTCCGTGGCCCACTATAATTTGGGGGTGGAGCCAGGAGAGTTTGGGGGTGGAGCTGGGACAGGAATTGTGTCATTTCTTCTTCCAAGTCAAGAGCCAATTGATGTCACTTCCAGGACACACTGAACCAAAGCTTTCATGTGGCTTACCACCACAAGACGATGAGAACCAGGCACTTCTGGTATATACTTGGAGACATTGGCAAAGCTCCACCAAAACTCCACCTTTTCCTGTGATGTCACTTCCAGGGCACTCCCCCAAACCTGCCTCTTCTTCTGAAGTAACTTTGTTTTCAGAAAAATCTCTCTGAAACTCATGCTGAGCCAAAATGCGGGTGGAAAGTGGGTGTTCTGCAACTTTTTCATACATTCCCAGGGTCCTCTCTTTTCATGTTGTGGTGATGCTATTCTGCCTGTCATTAGCTGCATGGAGACCAATTCCCCACTAGCCTTGTCCCGGTCTCATGCTTCTCTTCTCCGCAGGGCTGCTGTCCAATTTTGCACAAGCTGCCCCATGGCTCTGCCTCTTCTGCACAGCAAGCAAGATCCTCTAAAATTGGAGAAGTTGACCGATTTCGCACACAGCTTACCCGCAGTCACGTTCCTCTTCTCTGCGCAGCATCCGTTGAATTTCCCACTATCTGTGCTGAAGTTCCAGAAAGTGCTGTGGCTTTCACGTAGCAAACGTAAACTGGGTTTTAGCGTTTTACGTTTGCTACGCGAAAGCCGCGACACTTCCTATAACTCTGGCGCAGATAGTGGGAAATCTGACAGATGCTGTGCAAAGAAGACGAACGTGACTGCGGGGTAAGCTGTGTACGAAATCGGTACCAGTTTGGTGTAGTGGTTAAGTGTGCAGACTCTTATCTGAGAGAACTGGATTTGATTCCCCACTCCTCCACTTGCACCTGCTGGCATGGCTTTGGGTCAGCCATAGCTCTGGCAGAGGTTGTCCTTGAAAGGGCAGCTGCTGTGAGAGCCCTCTCCAGCCCCACCCAACTCAAAGGGTGTCTGTTGTGGGGGAGGAAGGTAAAGGAGATTGTGAGCTGCTCTGAGACTCTTCAGAGTGGAGGGCAGGATATAAATCCAATATTATCTTCTTCTTCTAAAAACCGGTTTCTGCTTGCCGCGTGAAAGAGGCGGAGTGAGTTGCAGCCCCAGTGTAGCTTGTGTGAAATTGTAAAGAAGCCCCGCAGAGAAGATGTAGTGGGGAATCGGTCTTAGTTGATCTCCTAAGCTCTCCAGCAGCAAAGGTAGTGGGGAATTGGTCTTAGTTGATCTCCTAAGCTCTCCAGCAGCATCTTTGGATTTGGAGAGCCACTGCAGGGTAGTAGTTAGGAGCCGTGGACTCCGGTTTGTTTTGGCTGCTTTGTGTGTGCGTGTTCACTTTTATTTAGTGGAACTACAGCTGCTGCAGAATGAGGAAATGAAGACTGTATTCAGGGGAACTGCACCGGTATTTTTTATTTATTTATTTTAGGGAACGGAAAAGTTTCTAGGCTCCACCCCCAAGGTCCCCAAGTATTTTCTGAGTTGGGCCTGGCAACCCTAGTCCTACAACCGGCTGATTATTGCAAATGAATAATTAATGATTGGCGTACAGTGTCTGTCTGGTTTCATTACCACTGTTTTTACATTGCAGCTATTGGGCTATCGATCTAAATATAAGGTACGACTGTGGTCTGCTAAATGAGTGTTCTCCAGGAATGACAAATTGCCTCCATGATGCCGAATGCCCCCATCACAAGAGGTGGGTTTGTCAGATATATGCCAAAACACATGTCATAGTGGAAGATCCCACAAAATGATTTCCTGTTCTCCATGCAAGAAAGAACCGTTCAAAAATAAAAGCAAATGGCAATCCCAGTCAACTTGCCAGTTTATGGAAATCAGATGAAGTCTCAGCCATGCAAAGTGGAAGACATCACTAGCTGCCATCTTCAGTTGTAATAATGAAATATCTACCAATATCTATGTCATGAGTTTTTCTTATGGTTTCTGTCTTATATTTCAGAGCCTACCCAGAAAAATGCAAGAGTGAAGTCTAGAAAGGGTGGCATTTGGGGAGGAGAGAGGTATAATGCCAAAGTTCACCTTCCAAAGTAGCCATTCTCTTTGTTGTTGCTCAGTCATACAGTCTTTGCGACCCCACGGACCAAGTAACGCCTCCTGTCTTCCACCATCCTCCAAAGTCCGCTCAAATTCATGTTCGTTATATCAGTAACGCTGTCCAGCCATCTCATCTTTTGCCGTCCCCTTCTTCTTTTGCCTTCTGTCTTTCCCAGCATCAGGGTCTTCTCCAGTGAGTGTTCCCTTCACATTTGGTGGCTAAAGTATTTGAGCTTCAGCATCTGACCTTCCAGGGAACAGTCAGGGTTGATTTCCCTTAGGACTGATACTGATTTGATCTTCTTGCAGTCCAAGGGACTCTCAACAGTCTTCTCCAGCACCACAATTCGAAAGCATCTGTTCTTCTGCACTCGGCCTTCCTTATGGTCTCACAACCATACATTACTACTGGGAATACCATCGCTTTGACTATACGGACTTTGGTTGGCAAGGTGCTATCTCTGCTTTTTATTATACTGCCTAGGTTTGCCATAGCTGTCCTCCCAAGGAGCAAATGTCTTTTAATTTCATGGCTACAGTCACCTTCTGTAGTGATCTTGGATCCCAGGAATGTAAGGTGTTTCACTACTTCCATGTCTTCCCCTTCTATTTGCCAAGGAGTGATGGGGCCAGATGTCACGATCTTAGTTATTTTGATGTTGAGTTTCAAGACTACTTTTGCGCTCTCCTCTTTCACCCTCAACAAGAGGTTCTTTAGGTCCTCTTCACTTTCTGCCATTAGAGTGGTGTCCTCTGTATATCTGAGGTTGTTGATGTTTTTCCCAGCAATCTTAATTCCAGCTTTTGATTCATCCAGGCTGGCATTCTGCATGATGTACTCTGCATATAAATTAAATAAGCAAAGTGACAATATACATCCTTGTCGAACTCCTTTTTCCATTCTAAACCAATCCGTTGTTTGATGTTCTGACAGTTGCTTCTTGACCCTTATATAGGTTTCTCAAGAGATGTGTGAGGTGGTCTGGTACTCCCATCTCTTTAAGGACTTGCTACAGTTTGTTGTGATCCACACAATCAAATGCTTTAGCGTAGTTAATGAAGCAGAAGTAGATGTTTTTCTGGTACTCCCATGCTTTCTCCATAATCCAACGAATGTTGGCAATTTGATCTCTACTTCCTCTACCTCTCCAAAACCCAGCTTGTACTTCTGGTAGTTCCCTGATCCACATACTGCTGAAACCTAGCTTGAATATCTTTAACATGATCTTGCTGGTGTGTGAAATGAGTCTAATGGTGCGATAGTTTGAACATTCCTTGGCATTACCCTTCTTTGGGATTGGAACATAAACTAACCTTTTCCAATCCTGTGTCCACTACTGCATTTTCCAAATTTGCTAACATCGCGAGTGCATCATTTTAACAGCATCGTCTTTTATGACTTTGAATAGCTCAGCTGGGATACCGTCATGTCTGCTCGCTTTGTTGTTAGTAATGCTTTCTAAGGCCCATTTGACTTCACATTCCAGGATGTCTGGCTTAAGTTCAGCGATTTCACCATCGTGGTTATCAAGAACATTGAGATCCTTCTTGTATAATTCTTCTATGTATTCTTGCTACCTCTTCCTAATCTCTTCTGCTTCGGTTAGGTCCCTACCATTTTTGTCCTGCTTCGGTTAGGTCCCTTAATTTTTGTCCATTTTTACACAAAATGTTCCCTTGATTTTTTCAATTTTTTAAGGGATCTCTTGTCCTTCCTGTTCTATTATTTTCCTCTATTGTTTTGCATTGTTCCTTCAAAAAGGCCTTCTTATTTTAGGAGGCTGAAATTGGTTCCTTATTCCTAGTTCCTTATTCATTCCTTATTCGTGAATTCAACCAAAACACTGAGAAGAGATTGAAAGCTCTGAACCCCAAAATACGTTCTGGACCCCCATATATCATACAGGGGACTCTGCCTTTGAGAGGACATGTGCTGCTTCATGGTTCAAAGAGCAATTCTCATGCCAGCTGCTCTAAAACAAGGTGCCCCCAGGAAATTCATACAGGCAGACACTGGGGCCAAGCTGTACCCCAAAACAATATTTGGACCACCCCAAATGAAACATCCCCACACTCAGGACATTGTCCCCTGCAAGAAAATGTGCAGTGGTCCAAACAATAGTTCCAGTGCCACAAGCTTCCATTTGGAGTGCCACCTAGAAGCCTGTATTCCAAAGGAGTTTTAAATAAGGGGCTGGTCTTGACCACTTGCCCTCTGCATCCCAAAATGCAGTATGCACTACCACATGCCATACACCCATATGTTCAGGAGACCCTGACCTTCGAGAGGACATGTGTTGCCTCATGGTCCAAAGAGCAGTTATCATGCCAGCTGCTCCAGAGCAAGGTGCTCCAGATCAAGCTTTCAAACTCTCCTCAGTGTTTTTGGTTGAATTCACAAATAAGGCATGAATAAGGAACTAGGAATAAGGTACTAATTTCAGCCTCATGCTTACGATTCATCTCCTCAGCACTTTTCACACTGCCTCAAATATGATCCAGCCAGGATTACCAAACAACGAAAGGCACTGACCTCTGGCCTCCTTATCTTCACTGAGCAGATAACATCTAAAATAAGGCCTCGGGGCTCTTTATAACACATCTTTGCTCCGCCCCATCTGGCAGTTGCCACTCTTCAGCATCTCTGAGGCATTCTCTAGCTGCTGCTCACATATTTCTCCCACAGATATTTGAACTACTCCTTCAGGAGAGTGCTATCATCGAATAAAGGTGGATTCAATGAGGGGTGGATTTGGGATTTTAAAAATGGCCTGTAAAAATCCTCCACACTGGCCTCAGGTCAAGGGGCAGAGCCTAGCGGGTCACAGGTTAAAGGGTGCAGCCTATCAATTCAGAGGGCACTAAACTGCAAAGCAACGACCCTAATAGCTCCTAATACATCTGGCTGATCTTTATCCAGTTACAGGCAATGAACTCTCCATGTGTGAGAATGAAGAGTATATTAACTCTGACGGGAGAAGTCCAGATGTCCTGACATTGCAATTAGGATGTTATATTAATTCTTATCAGCAAAAGGAGCTTGATGCAGTGAAAGCGAAAGTAAACAGTGCTGAGGGAACATGGTGGAGCAAGGTAAAGGAAGCCTATTAGCACACCGGAGTCTCGATGTACCAAGAATTATAACTTTATATTCCCCTGAAGAAGGCAAGATACAAAACAGACTATGTAGCACTATATAGATATAAAAACCACAGGACTTAATCTGTCACTGTAAGGAGCAGTGCTCTATGGGGGAGGGGGCTGTTTTTTGAGGTAGAGTTACTACATTTTCAGCACAACACCTGATGCCTCTCCTCCAAAACACACACACACAGAAATTTCAAAAGGATTGGACCAGGGGGTCCAATTCTACGAGCCCCAAAAGAAGGTGCCCCTATTCATTATTTCTAAATGGAGGGAAGGCATTTGAAAGCCCTTTAAATGGCCAGAACTCCCTGTGGAGTTCAATCATGCTTGTCAGAAACTTGCCCTGGCTCCACCTCCAAAGTCCCCTGGCTCCACCCCCAGAGTCCACAGATATTTCTTGAGTCTGACCTGGTAACCCTTATTCCAGCTGGTGTTGAGGGATTCCCCACCTCCAGTTGCTGATCAGCTTGCCGGCGGGGAGACTTACCAGAAGCAGGTGATACCCAGCCATGCACCCCTGGAATATGATATAGCCATGCACCCCTGGAATATGATACAGCATATCCCACCCTGAACTAGGATGGTCTCTTTTCCACAGAAGAGAGGCAAACCCGATCAAATCTCTATGCCTCTAGGCAGACCAGCATGACACCAAGACTGGCTGATCAGGCTTGGAATACATTTTGGCTTTGCTGAAAGGCTAAGAAGTATCCATTTTCTGATCCTTAGAATGAAAAAGCCAGGCCCAGAGAGGGAAATATTGTGGGCAATGCTGGACTATTCCTGCACCCCTCAGCAACCTCCCCCAAGCCCTGTTCTCAACCCATAAACAACACAAGGACACAAACACCCGTGCATCCCAGCAAGGTTCGGATTGGTATGGTCTCCTGTCTTTCAGGAAAGACCGCAGAGATGCAAAACTCAAAGGCTAAGTGTTATGCGTGAATGTGTGGTATATCTCCAATCTGGTCTGACACTTCTGCCAGGAAAATCTGACTTTAGAATCTGTATTTTCCTTTCATTATTGCTAAAGGCCATCAAAGTAAAAGTATCTCCAAATATCTTGACAAACAGAGAGAAATTCATCGCCTTTTGCTGGGCTTCAAGGGCAACTAGCTTCCTGCAATAAACATGGCCATAAAACCATTGTCTAGAGTAATTAAAATTCCTTTTGAGGCGTTTGCGTGTATTTGACACCCTCCTTTTTCATTGGATATCTGGAATCTCAAGTTGTGACATAATTTACCCTTGGAAAATAGGCCATCTTACCTGTTAACAGAAGGAAGGAAGAAAAATAAATGGTGAGAGAGGTGGAAAGAAAGCAACTTCAAATGCATTCTCCAAACTGCCAACTGGTGGCTTGGAGAAGTGATTTAAAAAGACAAATGCCTTCTCCAAGCCAACTGATGGGATGGTGGAGGGTTTTGAGAGCCACACAATATGTATGGAAGAACTACAGATTGGCCATCCCTGGGCTAGGGCATTCTCAGTGGCAGCACCAGAAATGTGGAATGCCCTCCCGGAGGCCATAAGGGCCCTGCGGGGTCTTCCTCAATTCCGCAGGGCCTGCAAAACTGAATTATTTCAGCAGGCCTTTAACACCTAAACCAGGAGAGGACTGCCACCCTACACTGCTGAGGAACTATGATCATCATAGGATCACTGCCAGAAGAGAGACGATCCCGCCTATACTGAGGCTGAACAATTTAAAATGTATTTTAAATTGTTATTTTATTGTTTTAAATTACAATTTAAAATGTTTTTTGAACTGACTGTCAGCCGCCCTGAGTCCATTTGCAGAGAGGGGAGGGGATATAAGACTGAAATAATAAATAAATAATAATACAGATGGTGCTTGGAAAGGCTGTTGGGTGAAACACAGACCCAGCACATTTTGAAATTTCTTGACACTACCTATTGATCAGCTATGACAATCTGATGCCAGTTTTACTGAAATCATTAGGGTTAGTAATTAGGGTTGCCAATCCCCAGGTGGGGGCAGGGGATCCCCCGGTTTGGAGGCCCTCCCCCCGCTTCAGGGTTGTCTGAAAGCGGGGGGAGGGGAGGGAAATGTCTGCTGGGAACTCTGTTATTCCCTATGGAGATTTATTCCCATAGAAAATCATGGAGAATTGATCCGTGGGTATCTGGGGCTCTGGGGGTCTGTTTCCAAAAGATTGGCCCAGGGGGTCCAATTCTATGAGCCCCAAAAGAAGGTGCCCCTATCCTTCATTATTTCCTATGGAAGGAAGGAATTGAAAAGATGTGCTGTCCCTTTAAATGTGATGGCCAGAACTCCCTTTGGAGTTCAATTATGCTTGTCACAGCCTTGATCTTGGCTCCACCCCTAATGTCTCCTGGCTCCACCCCCAAAGTCTCCTGGCTCCACCCCCAAAGTCCCCAGATATTTCTTGAATTGGACTTGGCAACCCTATTAGTAATGCATATGAAAAGAACAGAAAGAACATAGATAGAATACAGAAGCTAGGTACCATACCAAACCTTTAATGGCATAATAGATTCAGATAAAAATACACAGAATATAAAAATTTAAACATTGGAGATAAAATCAAAATAAAACCGAGCTTAAAGATGCATTCAAACATGGTCAGAATTAAATTTAAGGATGTCAGCCAGAAATTTTGCCACAGCCTCACTAACCACCCCCTCAGTATCACTCAATAAATAATAACAGGGTGGCAGAATAGACAAATCTGGAGAAAAAGAAAGCTTGCCAAATAAATTTTTACGGAGGTTATGGTAAAAAGAACAATCAAGCAATATATGCTGGATTGAGTCAGGGGTATTCGCTCCACAGGAGCAAAGTCTGTCGGCTAAAGGGACTCGTTGATATCTCCCTTGTAAAACTTTGGAGGGAAACGCGTTTAGTCTAGCCAACATAAATGCCTTGCGATGACTTGGAGTGGTTAGGTCTGATAGATAATTGGGCATTTTGCCACAAAAAGCATAAAGACCTAAGGAAGCTGGAGAGCAAATATAAGGGACAGTTGGCCATAATTTCGTTTCCTCCGATTCCCACAGTCTCAGTTTAATACATCTGAAGATATATGGCTCTTCAGAGGTAGAAAAATCATCTACCTCTAACCCCAATTGATTGAGTTTAGACAGAAGCACTGCTGTCCAGGATGAAATATATGGGTCTCTTTTCATACAATCAAGAAGGCTGTTGGGATCTGTTCTAAAATGAATTTTGAGCCAGAATTTAAACACTGCAATCCAGGCTTTTGTCTCCACCAAAGACTGACCCACTTCAGAGCAGAGAGCAAAGTAGGACACACATTTTGGCAAACCAAGAATTTGTCTAAAGAATGAGGCTTGAATGCCCTCCACTTTCCTGGTAAAAGCTGAGATCCATATAGGGATACCATAGAGGATCTGGGCAAGCATTTTGGCTTTGAACACTTTAATAGCTGCTGGAACTAATTGGTTGCCCCTTGCAAAGAAAAACTGTTTAATTTGAGCAGCTGAACATTTAGCCAAGTTGATGGTGTTGTTACGATGTGAAACCCAGCTTAACTTGTAGTTAAAAGTGATCCCCAAGTATTTAAAAAATTTTGTTTGCTCGATTGTTGAATTGCCAATAAACCATCTCTGTGGGCGCCAGCAATTTGAAAAGACAACTACTTTAGATTTGGTATAATTGATGGTAAGTGAATTACAATTACAGTAGTCATAAAAGGCATTCAAATACCTTTGCAGGCCTACTCTTGTACAAGAGAGGATGGTAGTGTCATCAGCATAAAGTAATAAGGGGACCGCTCGGCCTGCAAGTTTAGGCGGATGACCGTTGATAGGGTTCAAAAATTGTGCCAGGTCAGTTAAAAATAAATTAAAAAGATGCGAGGCCAGCACGCAACCTTGTTTAACCCCCTTTAACACTGGGATTTTACTAGTCAAGTCACCACTAGAGGAAAATTTCACTTGACAAAAGGTATTAGAATGAAGTTTCCTCAAAAGAAACAGAAGACAAGGGTCCATTCCCAGGTAACCTAGCTTGATCCATAGTTGGGCTCTATCTATTGAATCAAAAGCACCCTTCAAATCGATGAAGGCAGCGTATAGTTTTTTTGACCCGGTATGCATATATTTTTCAGCAAGGAAGGCCAGAGTGCAGCAGTGATCCATAGCAGATTTGCCTTTGGAGAAGCCAATCTGTTCAGGGCCTATGATGTTGCCTAGGCGCATCCAGTCAGTTAATCGGAGTTCTAAATGTTTTGCATACAATTTGCTCACTATAGATAATAAACTAATGGGGCGGAAATTTTCTGGTAACTCCAACCCCCCCCCCCCTTTTTGTATATTGAGATAATTATAGAGTCAAGCCAAGAGTCAGGGATGGAGCCATGCAGATCGATAAAAGAGAACAATTTTGCAAGGGGCAAGAGCCACCAATCGGCAAACTTTGTGAATACCTCAGCAGGAAGGCCATCAGGGCCAGGTGCTTTACCCACTTTTAAATCCTTCAATAACTCACTGATTTCCTCTAGAGTTACTGGAGGCCAGACCGGCATATCAGTAACTGAGGGGTTTGCTAAGATAGGAGGGGATACACATGGAGCAGCAAAAATGTTAGAGAAGTAATCAACCCATGTTTGCTCAGAGATATTTGGGTCAGTGACAGAATTGTTTTTTAGATTACCTGAAATGATGCTCCAGAAGGCCTTATTATCGTTAGATTTTATCGAGTGGTAAAGTTGGTCCCATTTATTCTGAAAGAAAACTTTCTTTTTGGATGTAGTAAGCTCCAGGTAGGCTGTCTTGTAAGCAATGTAGGCCTTTGGAGTGACAAGCCTCTTTAAAATGAGCTCTCAGTTCTTGTTTCCAAGCTAAACAATCTGTATCAAACCAGCTGGAGAAGCTAGGTAAATAGTGCATTTTAAAGTATTTTCCCTTAGAGGCTTGGCTTGACTGGGAAATCGAAACTGGATTCCAGGCCAGACCAAATGTGCTGGATCCCTTCACAATGCAATAAGGATCACATCTCTTGGCCTCAGAGCAATCTAGCCTAGCGAGAGAATGAGGCTTGGTGGAGTTATCAGTCTGCTATAATACCAACCCTGGCACATTCCAACAGGGAGAAGGCATGATTTAAGACTGAGGTCTGGGTAGAAGTACCACCAAATGGCCTGGGATCAAAGAAACAAACAGGAAGACAGGAAAGGCTTATTGCCCCTTCTAAGGTGCCAGTGTGACTTTCCCTGGTGGGTAAACAGTATCTAGTTTCAGCAAATCCACCCAAAATTGAGATTCACCAATGGAAAGAAACCAAGCCATGTAGTGTTGTTTTTTGTATCCAATAATGTTTGTTTGAATACTTAATGTATGCATGCATCACCAGGGGTATAAGACCTTTGGTCATCCTTTGTATTCTTTGGAGAACCCTGGGATATCCTGAGCTTCGGAGCCTTGTGGGCCCATATTTCCCTACCAGTACTGGTATATCCTAATAAAAAGCTCCCCCCCCCCCAGGTTATCTCTCTCTCCTCGCAGAACCCCTCCATGTGTTTCTTAATTGGGTTTGGGAACCCAATGATCCACAGCATTCTGTGGAACATGGAAAAGGCTGTAAGTCAAAGGAGCAATGGGAAGATTGAACAAATGGACCAGGCTCAGCTGGAACTAGGGCTGCCAACACCTGGAGTTCTCCTGGAATTACAACTGATCGGCAGACTACTGAGATCAGTTCCCCTAGAGAAAATAGCAGTTTTCAAGGCCAAACTATGGTATACCACAGGTTCTAGGTGAAATCTTTCCCCAAACTCCCCATGAAATAGGAGATTAGGAAAATAATTGCTTTCGTCTGACTCATTTGAAGGATCATCAAGTTAGCTTGGTTAGTTAAGATGCTGGGCCATTGCATGCAAGGTTTTGAAGTTCGATAATGCTGTGGAACCTACTTTGTGGCAGCAGCCACCTGTTTTGTTTTTTTTTTAAGTCTGGTTCATCTCAACATCTTTCCTTCACCTTTTGTAATCTCATTTCTTAACAACAGTGGGGTTATTAAGACTGCAAAGCACTGATGTCTCCACCTCCCCCCTCATGAACTGCCTCATCTCCAGCCAAGTAGTCAGCATTGACTCTTTCTAAATTTTTAAAGCATTGACTGCCAGTGGGTTTTTTTCCTCCAGCAAACTCCTTAACAACTTGTAAAGGGCTTAATGGCAACCCCAGAGTAAATTCAGATGGAAGAATCTTCTAATTCAAAAGGCACACCCAGTGTGAAACTAACCAATCAGGAGAAACCAACCCCAGAACACTAGTCGGGTTTTCTCATTGGTATGCAGAATATATATACTTCAGTTCTCAATAGAAACTGGAGAGAGAGATAAAGATGGAGAATGTAGGCACAGCATTCGAACTAAACTGCAGCGGACGACTTCAGTGAAAATCAGAAGTAAGCTATGTATGCAGAATGGACCTATAATGAAGTGAGTTGGGTCAAGCTCAGGCATACTGGACAGAGACCTGCCCCCATTAATTATTGTCAACAAATGATGAAGATGCAAAAGGACAAATAAAGGTGGGATATCAAGAGATCAGTTCCCCTGGAGGAAAGGGAGGGTGGACTCCATGGCATTGTACCCCACTGAGGTCCATGGCCTCCCCAGGCTCCATCCCCAAATCTGCAGAGGTTTCCCAGCCTGCATCTGGCAACCTTACCCCCATCCCCTCACCAGTGGCCATGGGGAGGGCTTGGTGATCCTACCAGATTACAACATATCCAGATTGCAAAGATCAATTCCCACGGAGAAAATGGGAGTTTCAGGGGGAGTTTTTTGTGGTATACCATGCAGCCTAGGAGAAACTGAAGTCCCTTCTCAAAAATCTAGGAATTTCCAAAGCCAGAGTTGGCAAGCCAATCCTCTCCCAACCCTGAAAAACAAAAGAACTTGGGAAAGGGATCAACAGTTTACACAGTGATAATTGCATTTTTACAGTTGCCTCAAGGTGTGCAGATGTAAGCGCACTTGAAGAAACAGAATGGAGACATTTCCTCCCTTCTGCAGCTATCTGCGCTTTTAACACAGAATTTTCTGCAGTGGGAAAAGAGTATAAGACAGACAATCAAGCCACCAAAAATCACAGCACCTTCCTAGGAAAGCAATTGTTTTACCCCCCAGAAACCTTTCCTCCTAGTTAAAAAAAGAAAACAAAACCATTCCCCAAAACAGAGCTGGTGCTGGCTCGCAAATGCCAACTGGTTTGAAGGAATATAACTTGTCCCTTTAGTGCATAAGAAAAGCCTTGCTGGATCAGGCCAGTGGTCCACCTGGTCCAGCATCCTGTCTCACACAGTGTTATCTCCTGGCTCTGGGATTCAGAGGTTCTGAATGTGGAGGTTCTGAATGTGGAGGTTCTGAATGGAGGAGGTTCTGAATGGAGGTTCTGAATGTGGAGGTTCTAGCCTCTGAATGTGGAGGTTCCCTTCAATCATCAGGGCTGGTAGCCACTGATGGACTTCTCGTCCGTGAATTGACCCAATCCCCTTTTAAATCTGTTTATTCCTGTAGCCATCACTACATCCTCTGGCAGCAAAGATGCTGCATATGGGAAAATGGGCTGTGGAAGCTTTTCAAGGCATGGAGGTAAATAACATCACCTGGTTTAAATATCTGTCAGAGGAATAGAGCATTTTTTCCCAATGTCAACCTTACCATCAACCAAGTCCCACACGCACTTGACCCGGTGCCACAGGCAAGCGCTTAACTTGCCTTCCTCCCTCCCTACCGCTGCCGCCGCTACTGCTAACCCCGCCGCCCGCCCCCCTAGCATGGTGTCCCACCCGCCCAAGCCGCCATGGCACTCCGCTCGCCTGCCCGCTGCGCTCCACTTGCTCACTCCCTTCCCCCTGCTTGCCAGCTAAAAGAAAGCTTTGCTGACTTTGCAGCTCTCGCCTGCGCGTTTTGTCTCTTAACAAAACATGCAGGCGCGGGCTGCGAAGCTAGCAAAGCTTACTTTTAGCCAGCGAGCACGGGAAAGGGAGTAGGCAGGCGAGCGGAGTGCCAGGGGAGGGCTGGGGGGCTGGTGGCACACTGTGGGGGGGGGGGGGTTGCCAGAACATGGTGTTGGAGCTGGTTCCGGCATTGCAATTGACACGTGGGGAAGGGAGGGGAGGGGGCACGGCACGGCAGGGGAGGGGGCACGGAGCTACAGGGGGGAGAGGTGGGGGGGGGGGTTTATAGGCCAGCCCTGATTATATGTTATAAAATAGTATGAGATATTCCTTCAGTAGTGAGTCTTTTAAAAAAAAATTCTTTGAACTGAGCAACTGCAGCATATTCTTGTAAATTTCATTGAAATTGACTTTTTTTGTAAAACACAGGTCTCCCCTGCTTCCTAACTTTACTGTGTTCATCTCATTTGGTTTGCTAATCCCCAGGTGGGGGCAGGGGATCCTTCAGTTTGGAGGCCCTCCCCCACTTCAGGGTCATCAGAAAGCGGGTGGGGGGGGGGAGGGGAGGGAAATGTTTGCTGGGAACTGTATTATTCCCTATGGAGACTTATTCCCATAAGATCATGGAATGGAATGGTAAAATTGGCAATGAGGAACACATGCCAATTTCCATCCCCTCCTCCTCCCAAGTTTGCCTCAAACATGAAAAGGAACAAACTCACAACAGCAACAATAGTGACAAAATGCCAGTGGCCTGCATTGCACCACTCATGTTCAAGGTGAAATGACCCAAACCTCTGAAGTCAGGGTGTCTATTTATTATTTATTTATTTTATTTCATTCTATTTATATCCCGCCCTACCTCACCGAAGCGTGACAGACTGGGCCTGCATCAGCTGGCAGACCCCGGCTCTGCCTACCCCATCCTAGTATTCTGACCTGAAGGGGCCATTCTACTCCACTGCCTCAGGGTATTGCTGCCACCACTGTCCCTGTTGGGCTCAGGTTTCCACGTCACTAGGAAATCACCGTGAGGCTTCGCAGATATCCTTGGGGCTCCCCTGGAGAGTTGGCAACTGGCCATTTTGCCATTTTTCTCCACTCTAGGGATTCTTTAGGTTGGGAGTTGGGAGAGCACCTCTTAATATTAAGAGGGAGACAACCTTTTAATATTCAAAAGATTTATTCATAAAGATTATTAAAAAAAATTCTTCAAATATATTAGAAGCAGGAAATCAGCCAGGGAGGCAGTGGGGCCCTTGGATGACCAAGGGGTCAAAGGATTACTGAACGGGGATAGGGAAATAGCTGAGAAGCTGAATGCATTTTTTGCCTCCGTCTTCACTGTGGGAGAAGTGTTTGCCTGCTCCAGAACCACTTATATTAGAAGGGGTGTTGAAAGACCTGAGTCAGATTGAGGTGACAAGAGAGGAGGTCCTACAACTGATAGACGAATTAAAAACTAATAAGTCACCAGGTCTGGATGGCATACATCCAAGAGTCCTGAAAGAACTCAAAGTTGTGGATCTTCTGACAAAAATATGTAATCTTTCATTGAAATCTGCCTCCGTTCCTGAGGACTGGAAGGTAGCAAATGTCACCCCCATCTTTAAAAAGGGTTCCAGAGGAGATCCAGGAAACTACAGGCCAGTCAGTCTGACTTCAATACCGGGAAAGTTGGTAGAAACCATTATCAAGGACAGAATGAGTAGGCACATTGATGAACAAGAGTTATTGAGGAAGACTCAGCATGGGTTCTGTAAGGGAAGATCTTGCTCACTACCTGTTACATTCTTGAGGGGGTGACTTGGGGGGGGGGGGGGGGGGGGGGCAATGGTGACCTTGTATTGTTTAGCCTTGATTGGTGTTTTTTGTGGTGGGTTTAGATATGGGAGTTGGTTGAGGAAGAGTCATGGAGTAAAAGGACAGGTCCTCTTTTGGGGTTATTTGTTAAAATTGTTGTGCAGAGAAGTGAGTATAAATGGGCAGTCTTCGCAGTGGAGGACGGTAAGCAGTGGAGTGCCGCCGGGCTCAGTACTGGGTCCCATGCTCTTTAACTTGTTCATAAATGATTTGGAGTTGAGAGTAAGCAGTGAAGTGGCCAAGTTTGCAGTGACACTAATTGTTCAGGGTGGTGAGACCAGGAGGATTATGAGAACTCCAAGGGACCTGTTGAGGCTGATGGGTTGCAGGGGATGAGGTTCAATGTGTGCGTCAATGGGTGGGCTCAATGTGGCAAAATAATGCACATTGGGGCCAAGAATCCCAGCTATAAATACAAGTTGATGGAGTGTGAACTGGCAGAGACTGACCAAGAGAGAGATCTTGGGGTCATGGTAGATAACTCACTGAAAATGTCAAGACAGTGTGCGATTGCAATAAAAAAGGCCAATGCCATGCTGGGAATTATTAGGAAGGGAATTGAAAACAAATCAACCAGTATCATAATGCCCCTGTATAAATCGATGGTGCGGTCTCATTTGGAATTCTGTATGCAATTCTGGTCACCGCACTTCAAAAAGAATATTATAGCATTGGAAAAAATGCAGAAAAGGGCAACTAGAATGATTAAAGGTTTGGAACACTTTCTCTATGAAGAAAGGTTAAAACGCTTGGGGCTCTTTAGCTTGGAGAAACATCGACTGCAGGGTGACATGATAGAGGTTTACAAGATTATGCATGGGATGGAGAAGGTAGAGCAAGAAGTCCTTTTCTCTGTTTCTCACAATACAAGAACTCGTGGGCATTCAATGAAATTGCTGAGCAGTCAGGTTAGAACGGATAAAAGGAGGTACTTCTTCGCTCAAAGGGTGATTAACATGTGGAATTCACTGCCACAGGAGGTGGTAGCAGCTACAAGCATAGCCAACTTCAAGAGGGGGTTAGATAAAAATATGGAGCAGAGGTCCATCAGTGGCTATTAGCCACATATAAATTTTTGGGCCACTGTGTGACACAGAGTGTTGGACTGGATGGGCCATTGGCCTGATCCAACATGGCTTCTCTTATGTTCTTATTACAACTATATACAGGCCTATACACAAGTGAACAGAAGAATTAAATCAAAGTTGGCAAAAATGCTCCATTTCTCTCCCTGTTTAAACTCATGCCCTAACTAGATGGTATACAGGGCAGGCATCGGGATGCCTTGTCTAGTTCAAGAAATATCTGGGGACTTTGGGGGTGGAGCCAGGAGACTTTGGGGGTGCAGCCTGGAGCAAAGTTGTGACAAGCATAACTGAACTCCAAAGGGAGTTCCAGCCATCACATTTAAAGGGACCACAAACCTTTTAAATGCCTTTCCTCTATTGGAAATAATGAAGGATAGGGACACCTTGTTTTGTGGCTCACAGAATTGGACCCCCTGGTCCAATCCTTTTGAAACTTGGAGACTGTTTTGAGGAAAGGCATTGGATGCGATGCTGAAAATTTGGTGCCTCTATCTCAAAAAACAGCCCCCCCCCAGCCCCAGATATCTGCAGATCAATTCTCCATTATACCCTATGGGAATTGGTCTCCATAAACCAGTGGGCTACCCAGCAGACATTCCCCCCCACAACTTTCTGATGAACCTGAAGTGGGGGGAGGGCCTCCAAACTGGGGGATCCCCTGCTCCAACCACAGGACTGACAATCCTAGGCAGACACCTTGATTAATTACTCACAAATAGATGGTCAAACATACTCTCCAGAATGACTCTGGGACTCTGGCCCAGGAGTAGTGCTGTGTCTCCTGCAGACTCCAACAGACGACTGAACTGAGCTGGTTTCCCACCCCAAAATTGGGAGAACCTCTCCCTTATGCAGCATTCTGAAGCAGGGCTCTGATGGACTTCCTGTTCTCTCTGGGAGGTGCACTTAGACTTACAGGTTACAGACAGGAGGGGGGGGATGAGGTCACATAGGAGAAACTAATTGGAAAAGTATGATGGGAGTAAGGTTTATTATGACAATGATAATTCAAGAAGCATTTTAAGGTAGATGCTGAGCTGTTATAATTTAGTATGCCATTGGTGATGTCAGGGGTGTGTGGCATATGCAAATGAGTTGCACTAATGAGGTCTGACACCTGTTTTTGTACAAAATGACCTCTGTGAGGAACCATTTGGAGTCCACACGTTCCCTCTAAGCTTTGGAGTTTTGTGAGCAAAAATTCTACTTGGTGAGCGTAGAGGGAATACAATAACATGAGTCATAATTTGGGGGTCTTTTTTAAAAAAAAAAATGCAATCATTTTGTTATAAACTGTTGAGTTTTGTCCCAATCCTCTCAGAAAGGCCACCGCACCATTAAATCAGTAAATATTGTCCCGGGCTCACACACTGGAAACGTTCACACTAAACGAAATAATGCATTTTGTAACTGAATTTTTACTGTGTAAGAATAGCAAAAATCCAGTTGCAAAACACATTATTCAGTGTAGTGGGAACGCACCCTGTCTCTGGAATGAAGGCTGGTGACAGGAAGAAGCAGATGAGGCAGGAGCATCACATAAAGGGGAGAGTTCTAGAACATGCAAAGGGAAGGGCAGTCGAAGCCCTTGAAAGAAATCCTAACTGCCAGAAGAAACTGAAGCAAACAGAAGAGAAACTCACTAAGGTGCCAAACGTCGACTGCGGGGTGACATGATAGAGGTTTACAAGATAATGCATGGGATGGAGAAAGTAGAGAAAGAAGTACTTTTCTCCCTTTCTCACAATACAAGAACTCGTGGGCATTCGATGAAATTGCTGAGCAGAAAGGTTAAAACGGATAAAAGGAAGTACTTCTTCACCCAAAGGGTGATTAACATGTGGAATTCACTGCCACAGGAGGTGGTGGCGGCCACAAGTATAGCCACCTTCAAGAGGGGTTTAGATAAAAATATGGAGCACAGGTCCATTAGTGGCTATTAGCCACAGTGTATGTGTGTATATAAAATTTTTTGCCACTGTGTGACACAGAGTGTTGGACTTGATGGGCCGTTGGCCTGATCCAACATGGCTTCTCTTATGTTCTTAAACTTTCCACATGGGAAATGCAGGGAGGGGTTAAAGCAAAAGAACATTACTGGGCAGAAGGAGACTGGATTTATACCCTGTCCTTCACTCGGAGTAGCTTACAATTTCCTTCCCTTCCTCTCCCCATAACAGACACCCTGTGAGGCAGCTGGGGCTGAGAAAGCTCTGAGAGAACTGTGACTGACCCAAGGTCACCCAGCTGGCTTAGGGTTGCCAACCTCCAGGTGGGGCTGGAAGATCTCCCACTATTACAACTGACCTCCAGACTACAGAGATCAGTTCTCCTGGAGAAAATGGCTGCTTTGGAGGATGGGCTCTGTGGCATTGTACCCTTCTCTCCCCAAACCCCACCTTCCCCAGACTTCACCACCAAATTCTCCAGATATTTCCCCAAACAGAGCTGTCAGCTGCATGTGGAGGAGTGGGGAATCAAACCAAGTTAATAAGGCAGTGAAATGCATTGTTGTGGTTAGAGAAATGGGCCAGACTCCTCTGCTTTATATTCCCCCCCCCCCCTAGGCTTAGGATGGTACAAGGCTGTATGCCTTATGCATCTGCAGGTTATGAACGCTGGCAAGAATTATTATTACAAGCACACCACTTTACTTGCTACATGAAAATTCTTCACAGGAAACTATTTGTATAGCATATTAGTTTGCTGAGATCAACTGGCTGCTATTACGTGCAGATACACTGTATTATGTTCCACATGTACTTTATGTTCTTTTCATGATTTTAATTGCTTTGTAAATGTTTTCAATCATAAATTAACATAGTAACTGTGGCGAGAATAATATATGCCAGACATTGGAAATCCCAGCAGGTGCCAGGGAAAGAGGAGTTTATACAAATGCTATATGAGACAGCAGAAATGGACATTTTAATGACTAAACTTAGAGAAGGAAATAAAGAGAAATGCAATGAAACTTGGAAACCGTTTTATGACTGGGTAAAAATCGGTGATTAGTGAATAGATGGTAATTGATGTATATATATTGTGTTAATCCTTAAGCTCCTTTATGTGTTTAGTTTTTTGTTATACTAGGTCAGGTTTGTAAATTTACGTGTTGATATCGTGTTATGTGTTATTTTTATCGTCTGACTGTTTTTTCTTTTTGTTCAATAAATCGATTGTGATAAAAAAAAAATCATAAATTAACTTCTTTTAAGGGGGAAAAAAGATACCCAGAGAACTAGAAATAAATCTGCAAACAATTCTATATTCCAACCCCCAGTATAGAGCAGGACAACTTGCAATGAAATGGCTGAGAATCTACTCCCCTGCACTGTCCTGTGTCTGGGTGATCCAGCATGTCTTGAGCTCAGGAACACTTCATATAATGGGCCTCATCAGAATCACACATCAAGTGTTCTGAGGCTGCCCTTGTCCGGTCATTCCCTCTTCCTGTGGAGACACTTTTGGATGTCTGAAGCAATCAAGAGCCCCAAGGAGGTTAAGAACATAAGAGAAGCCATGTTGGATCAGGGCAATGGCCCATCCAGTCCAACACTCTGTGTCACGCAGTGGCCAAAAAACCAGGTGCCATCAGGAGGTCCATCAGTGGGGCCCTCCCACTGTCGCCCCCTCACAAGCACCAAGAATACAGAGCATCACTGTCCCAGACAGAGAGTTCCAACAATATCCTGTGGCTAATAGCCATTGATGGACCTCTGCTCCATATGTTTATCAATCCCCTCTTGAAACTGTCTATGCTTGTAGCCGCCACCACCTCCTGTGCCAGTGAATTCCATGTGTTAATCACCCTTTGGGTGAAGAAGTACTTCCTTTTATCTGTTCTAACCTAACTGCTCAGCAATTTCACTGAGTGCCCACGAATTCTTGTATTGTGATGTTTCTATGCATTATGAAGAGCTGTCTGAAGGAGGTCTCCTTCACCAGGCTACCACAGGTGGTCATCAAACATCCCTTCCTTCCCTACCATGTTCCTGTCAAGTGTGATGTATTTAGACAACAGGCATTATGGGCCAGTGTAGTGGTTAGAGGACTGGACTAAGACCCAGGTTTGAATCCCTACTCTGCCACAGAAGCTTGGAGTAGACTTCTCTGTCTATCCTACATAACAGGGTTGATATGAGGAGGAGAGAAGAACAAAGTAAGCCATTTTTGGTCCCTGCTAAGGAAAAAGGTGGGGTATAAAAAAATAAACATAAATAAACCTTCCTCCTTTCTTTATGCTCTTCCAGAAAAAAATACCCCAACCTAAGGCCAGTTTGAGTCATGGAATGGGGGGAGAATTCATGGTCAGACTCAATGCTCCCTCTAAGCTGTGGAGTCTTGTGAGCAAAAATTCTACTTTGTGAGCTACTGGCATTAAAGTTGTGAGCTACTGCATAAATAAGCTCACTCTGGGACCATTTTTCCTGAGCTAAGTAAAAAATGTGTGAGCTGGAGGCTAAAAAACTGTGAGCTAGCTCACACTAACTCAGCTTAGAAGGATGCCCAAAGGGGTACGAGATTTCACAGCTGAAAACTGAGGCTGGGACAGGACATCAGAGGATTCCTTATGCTAACTTCACTGTATCTGGAGACCCTACTGTGACTGCTTATTAAATGTATTCATCTGAAGGCATGTGATTTCTGGCAAGATCCCTCAACAAGAAGAAAGGAGAAGATGAGAGGCTAGTCAGAATCAGAGATAAAAATGCCAGCAAAGAAAGGTAAATGGCTCCCACTTGTATTTTGCCTTCACAGGATTACACCAACTCTATCTCTAGTTATTCTTGGAGGGAAGAGTTGCTTTGTCTTTGCCCAAAGAGTAAGTATCTGGCCAGGAGTGAAAGTTAAGACTAGGACATTGTACTTCCAGGTTGGTCTCCATCCCTATTTTAAGAGTTTCCCATTTCTATTTTAAGAGTGTTCCATTTCCCATTATTAGCCAACTTGTCCTCAAACAAGGTGTGGGGAAATTATTTAGGTGGGCCAAGATGGCAAACTAAGCAGGGGCAATAACCTGTGTATACAGGAGTCAGTCTACCCAGGAGCCCTCTTAAAATAATGAGAAAATTGGTAAGCTAAAATAGTTTTTTTTATTAAGAAAAATTATTCAAGCACACAAGGAAACAAATCAAACAACAGTCACACAGTTCTAGGAAAAATAGGTGAGGAGATTGGATAGGGAAACATATAAGGGAAACAAACAGGGTTATACTTTACCTCTCGACAACACAGGACAATTCTCTAGTGGACGATAAGGAAAGGGGGAGCAAGAGATGACCAGCGTCACCTGTAATGATGGACCCAAAACTCATCAGGATTCGGGGGTGGCTCTGACAGCAAGGGTAGAGATACTATCATTGAAACTCTGAACTGGCCAAAATCTGGCCTTCTTATAGCCAAATTTGTATCTCGAGACAGTGTCATGTGCTAACTGACATCAGCCCAGAGATGGCTCCCAGAAGTTTGAACAAAAGGATTAATGGGCGATAATAGTTTTTCTGAGTGCAAAGTCCATTCCAGACGAAGACCCCAGGATTTATTATCTCTGTTTCAATATTATAACATCTTCAACAGTTGAGTGAGCTTAAATGAATTGTTCTGGACCTCAATGTTCATGGAAATTACTCCTGAATATTTTTACTTAGTATTTGTGAAATTCCAATATTAATTTTATGGTGTTTTCCACACAATTTCAATCATTTCCCATTTTATTTCATAGGAATCAGTCCTTCATTCTATGTAACACACAGGGGCATGTGTTACATAGAATGAAGGATTGATTCCTATGAAATAAATTTAATGATTGAAATTGGGTTGACAGACAATCGTCCTCCACAATGTTTTATTGTGAAAAACACTTGCCATGATGGTTGGCAGGAAGATCCTTTTGTTAGGTGCGAAGATATTGCAGCAGATCTATTGTTGACCATTGGTCTCTGCATTTACATCATCCAAAGGGTGGCTGGCCTCTGGAATGTGGCATGTGGTGTAGATACCTCCTCTGCATGGCAGTTTGCAGGAGCAAGTGTTGTCTTTTTGGAACATCTCAGGAACATGGCTTCTATTCGGGCTGCTTCTGGCACTGCCTTCTGGGTGACAGGAGTGCAGTTGCTGTCTGCAGGGCTGGGCAGCTCATCTGGGAAGCACAGTCTGGAGTCCTCTTTGCTGGGCAGGCACAAATAGTCACACCATAACAGGCACAGACAGGAAGCTGGCTGGAGCCTGACTGGAAACACTGCTGCATAGTCCATTCCTCATTTTCCAACCTAAAAAGAGGACATGTTTATCATTTTTTTAAAAAAGAGTCCAAAAGAGAACACGCACACAACAATTCATTTAAGACTTTATATTGGACTGTTCCTCTTCTATTACTTGTTTAATCTTGATTGCATCTACCACAACAGATACTTTGAATTTGTCCCTTCAAGTACGGTCATGGAGTGCCTGTGAGCATGCAGTCTCTTTATAACCACTGGCTTCTATAGTTATTTTATTTATTTATTTATTTTATTTCTGTGGATTTTCATTCTGCCCTTTCCCAAATTGGGCTCAGGGCGGATTCCAACATATCAAACAGTAAAACCAATAATTACACTATTACATCATCATCATCATCATTTTATTTGTATCCCGCCCTCCCCGCCGAAGCAGGCTCAGGGTGGCTAACATTAAATCAATACATTAAGTACAATAATATTCAAAACAATAACTAATTTAACAATTTAATTAAAATTCTAAAATTAATAAAATTGACATCCTGGTGCTATTAAAACAGATGGTATTTTTTTTTTCCTTAGCAGTCTCTCTCTTTAATCGGTGTAGGCCATCCTAAAAAGGATGGTCTTGCAGGCCCTGCGGAACTGTTTAAAGTCCCGCAGAGCCCTCATTTCTTCCGGGAGCTGGTTCCATAGGTGTGGAGCCACTACAGAGAAAGCCCGAGTGCGGGTACTCTGTAGTTTTACCTCTTTCGGCCCGGGGATAGTCAGCAGGTTCTTCCCTGCTGACCTCAGTGCTCTCTGGGGTTCATATGGGGAAAGACGGTCCCTCAGGTAGGCAGGTCCTCAGCCATATAGGGCTTTAAAGGTAATAACCAGCACTTTGTAACGAATCCAGTATGTAACTGGCAGCCAGTGCAGTCCACGCAGCCCCGGCTGTATGTGCTCCCACTTTGGGAGCCCCAATAGCAGTCTAGCAGCTGCGTTCTGCACCAGCTGCAGCTTCCAGATTCGGCACAAAGGCAGCCCCATGTAGAGGGCATTACAGTAATCTAGTCTCGAGGTGACCGTTGCGTGGATCACTGTTGCTAGGTCCTGACGCTCTAGGAAGGGGGCCAACTGCTTTGCCCGCCTCAAATGGAAAAAGGCTGACTTAGCAGTGGCTGTTATCTGGGCCTCCATTAGCCCTGGGTACTCCAATGCCCAGCCCGACACCGCCTCCATCAGGGATGGTAAGGCGCTGGCCAGTGCGATAGGCGGACGGTACACCAGCCAGATTGCCAACCCCTCTCCGACATCCCACGCCAGGCCAGCACATTCAATACCATCGATCGTTGGGGCCGGAAGAGCCCGGAAGGAGTAACCCTGCCGTATGAATAAAAGAATAAAAGTAAAACAGTTAAACATAGAAATTAAAACAGTTAAGCCAGTAACAGCGTGGATAATGTGGACACTTAAATACACAGCTGGTGTCCAAAAATGCCAACTATATCGGCCCGATTTTCTCCTCAGTCCAGATGGTAATTGGTATTGGTAGTCGGTAGTATCAGTGTTGTTAGTGTTGGGAATAGGGGTGTGCATGGGGAAAAAATTAATTAAAAATTGGTTTTGGGTTGATTAAACAAAAAAAAATCGTTATTCTCTTAGAAAGCCAAATCTCATATTAGATAAAGGGGAAAAACCTGAAAAATATCAGTATTCCCAATTTTTTTCAGCTCCATTATACTCTATGGGCCATTTTAGTCAATGGCAAAATCCCTCAGAGTACATTCCATGGGCTAGGGGGGGAGGAGGTTTGAGCAAGAAGCACCAAATTTGCTGCGTACCTGCTGGAGCCTCTCTCCAAAAGAACCCCCAAGTTTCAAAAAGATTGGGCCAGGGGGTCCAATCCTATGGGAACCTAAAGAGGGTGCCCCTACCCAATTGAAATCAATGGATGCAAGAACTCCATTGGTTTCAATTGTGGGAGGAAAATGACTAAGGTCAAATAAGAGAATCTCTTAGCTAAAAAACAATGTTTTATTCAGCCAGCGGCAGAACCAGTGCATGCGCCCAGCAGAGACAATGCTACTATGGCATTGCCAACAAAAAAAAAAAAGGAAAAAGATCAAATTAAGAAGGAGGGATTTCCTGGGGAACCATTGTTGCCAATCTCCAGGTGAGGGCTGGTGTGCTCTTCAGGTGGCAGAGATCAGCTCCCCTGGAGAAAACAGCTTCTTAAATTAGGGTTGCCAGCTTCCAGGTGGGGCCTGGAGATCTCCTGCTTTTAAGATCTTATCTGGCCTACTTACTGCAGAAGTGCTAAAGCTCTATACCAACAATGTTACTCAAAGAATTTCCTGTCTCAGACCCTAATTGTTTTAAAAAGCCTACTAATAGCCCTAACTAAGTTGTAGAAGAAGACGAAGAAGAAGATATTGGATTTCTATCCTGCCCTCCACTCCGAAGAGTCTCAGAGCGGCTCACAATCTCCTTTACCTTCCTCCCCCACAACAGACACCCTGTGAGGTGGGTGGGGCTGGAGAGGGCTCTCACAGCAGCTGCCCTTTCAAGGACAACCTCTGCTAGAGCTATGGCTGACCCAAGGCCATGCCAGCAGGTGCAGGTGGAGGAGTGGGGAATCAAACCCGGTTCTCCCAGATAAGAGTCCACACACTTAACCACTACACCAAACTGGACCCTGTAGTTGTGAAAACTTAGAAGCACCCACTGAACAACTTTCAGACCAACCAGCTTGCCCCCAAAAAACAACCTTCTGGAAGTCAAAACTATGCCCCCCAACAAAGCAATTAAACTTTTTTAAAAATGCCTAGGCAAGGGCAGCCTTCCTCCCAACCCAAAGTAGCCCCCCCTTAACAGCCCTCCCTTTAACCCACTAGGCAAATTTAAAAAGACCTGGCAGGAAAATATTTTTAAGCATTGCCAGGCAAACCAGGAGATGTCTTCTTCCTGCAGCCAGGGACAGGACAGGAATCAGGGGTATTCCTTCAGAAATGTTCAAGGGATTCAGCAGCAGGGTAACTCTCTCTGGCCATGCACAGAAGATTTTCAAAATGTGAAAAATCCTCTGTGACTGGCATGCACTTCTTTGGCCCTAATTGGCCAGATTGTCCATCTCTCCCTCCTCACCCCCCCCTTCCTACTGGCTGCTAGGCCTTACAAAGGAAAGCAATTTAACTATACTGTGTAATTAAAGGAAACACAAAGGCATGATAAATTAGATAAATTACATACTAGCTTTGTTTTTTGCTATTGGTTTATTTCAGAAGTCCATGCCTTTGCTAATCCATTCCTGAGTATGTGTGAAATTATAAATATTAACCATTCTAGAGCATTTATTCTTATTTGCAGTAAAATAAAACTTGCTGCAACAAATCCCTCCTCTCCCCCCATTGCCCTGATTGAGTTCACACTGGTAAAACAGTTAACTTAATGGCTGAGTGATTGAGGAAGGAAAAACAAAAAAGGGAAAGAAACTTAACCCAAAAACTGGAGTAAGAAACGTGAAAGGTTAATATGCAATTAAAGAGCCACATAACTCTTGGCACATAGGCTCTGACCTTACACCTATCTTGATCAATTCTGGACCATGTGGCATACAATAAGACACTGGATGCAATATGTATGCCCTTGATTAAGACATAAGGCTGTAGAATAAGAAGCCTCAAGAATATCTCTAAGCCTTTGTCACTTCATTAAATTTCCTTGTGCTCCAGCATTGTTCTATTGTTTTATTCTATTCTGTATTATGAGCCAATATGTGTACTTACCTTTCTGACCTCTGAAGAAGACCAATCTAGATCGAAATGCATCAGGTCAAGTTGAGTGGGTTCCCATTGTGGTTTTATGATTGTACATAGGATAGAGGCTTATGATGGGCCCTTAAATGGTTTTAACTTTCTACAATAAATACATGTATGTTGGTTTATGATTTATTTTCCACTTTGTTTTTAATGTTTGGTCCTTTGAGTGATTAAGGAACACATTGAGAAACTTCTCCTCTTAATTGATTCTAACTGTGGAGACAAAAGAAGATGAAAGATTCCCCTGAAGTATGCAAGGAAGGAGTACTCTCTCCTTCCCCCTGCCATCCTCCTGATTCCCAAAGGAGTATTCTCTCCTTCCCCCTGCCATCCTCCTGATTCCCGAAGGAAAACCATTTTTTTTGGGGGGGGGGGGGCTTTTTCTCTGGTATGCTTAATTCAGCTACCAGATAAGATCAGAAAATCTGACTCGGCTTTATGAAAGCCTAAAATTACTGAAAAGGACATTTTACATTTTTTTTCACATTTTATCTTTACCGAATGCACACCCTTAGTTGGGAGGTCGGTTAGATGGTACAGCAAGATAGGGACACCTATCTTGATTTAATCTAATGAAGTTTGTGTTATATGTTTATATTATAAACATTTATTATTTATACTGTGAAGCCCCGTGGCGCAGAGTGGTAAAGCTGAAGTAGTACAGTCCGAGCTCTCTGCTTATGACCTGAGTTCAATCCCAGAGGAAGCTAGGTTCAGGTTGCCGGCTCAAGGCTGACTCAGCCTTCCATCCTTCCAAGGTCGGTAAAATGAGTACCCAGCTTGCTGGCCGTAAAGTGTAGATGACTGGGGAAGGCAATGGTAAACTACCCCATAAAAAGGCTGCTGTGAAAACATCATGATGTGACATCACCCCAGAGTCGGAAACAACTGGTGTTTGTACAGGATTTGCACCTTCACCTTAAAAAAAAAATCTTACTACTAATGCTTAATATAACATCTGGATGGAGAGCCAGTTTGGTGTAGTAGTTAAGTGTGCGGACTCTTATCTGGGAGAACCGGGTTTGATTCCCCACTCCTCCACTTGCACCTGCTAGCATGGCCTTGGGTCAGCCATAGCCCTGGCAGAGGTTGTCCTTGAAAGGGCAGCTGCTGTGAGAGCCCTCTCCAGCCCCACCCACCTCACAGGGTGTCTGTTGTGGGGGAGGAAGGTAAAGGAGATTGTGAGCCGCTCTGAGACTCTTCGGAGTGGAGGGCGGGATATAAATCCAATATCTTCTTCTTAATATAATTGTGAGGATACGTTTGTGGAAGTGAAAGTATATTGATGGAAAATTCAAGAAAATTCCCTTGGATCAAAGACTATGTCTCTGTGGATCTTATGAGATTGAAGCAGTTGAGCATATCCTATTACACTGCAATATGTACGTGGATATCCATGTGAAGTCCATTGTCCCTTCGCTTCAATCTTGCCCTGGATGTTAAGATAAAGAAATCACAAGAGAGTCTTCGAAAGGGACTAACTCTCAAACAACTATTAACTGTGCAAAATTCTTTTCAGCTGCTTATAGAATACACCAGAGATCCACAGCAACAAGTTGTTTTGTTTTATTTCAGGGTGAAATAGAATTTTTATCTAGTTGTATAGTTTTCCCTCAATTGATACCTCTTTGTTTTATTCTGATTTATGATCATAATAAATATATTGATTCATTGATATTGACAGTTCTTTTCTTAGCACCTGGAGGCTGGAAACCCTAGCAGAAAGGCTGGAATAAAAGGGGAAAGAACTCTAAAATGAGCTTCAGTCCTCATTATTCTAAAAGCCAAATATAGAACAATGGCTTATAGGGTTTCTGTCTTTAAACAGCTGAGTCCTAGAGCTTAGTTTACAGACGCCTCAGGAGTAGGGAACCACACTAGGGTTGCCAGATCTGTTGAATCAGTGGGCAGAGGATGAGGATGAACTTACCTGAAGCGAGGAAGGAAGAAGCTGGAAATAAATGTGCCTATGTCACCTGGAAGTGATGTAGGCACATCTGGGATACTGGAGTGATTCTCTGGTTTGTGGGCAAAACCTCTATGGTAGCATAGGTTCTAACCATAGAGTTTTACCCAAAAACCAGAGCGTCACCTCCCCATGTCACCAATGTGCCTACATCACTTCTGGGTGACATAGGCATGTCATGTTTATTTCTGGATTCTTGCCTGTTTAGTGGCTGGCAGCATAGAGAAGCACCTGACACTAGGGGACCCCCACCTGAATTGGGAGGTTTGCCAACCCTAACCTACGTGCACAAATTGGAGGCTGAGGTTCTGCCTTTTAGGATAGCACTGAAGTCTGGGCCACAGCCAGAGATTCCTGTGCCTGAGTTTGCAGATTAAGCTAGGATGCAGAAACCCATATGATAAGGTTGTCAGCCTCCAGATGGGACCTGGGGATCCTCCAGAATTACAGGTCATCTCCAGACTACAGAGATCAGTTCCCCTGGAGAAAATGGATGCTTTGGAGGGTAGACTCTATGGCATTGCACCCTGCTGTGGTCCCTGTCCTCCTCAGGCTC
Organism: Heteronotia binoei; assembly: GCF_032191835.1. Taxonomy (NCBI): domain Eukaryota; kingdom Metazoa; phylum Chordata; class Lepidosauria; order Squamata; family Gekkonidae; genus Heteronotia; species Heteronotia binoei. Next base: position 104,633,475 of record NC_083231.1, on the reverse strand, counting down.
CACCCACATATCTCCAGGAGCTTCCCATCTGGCAACTCCCCTCCTCTGCTGGTGGCCTGACAACCCTACCATAAGCACTTGTTGAACCAGCAAGCCCCTCCGCTTTTAGTATCTTAAAAGGGGAGGAAGTCCCACAAGTTCTTGGGCTCTCTCTAGCAAGGGCTTGATCGAGGCCCAATCCTGTGAGGAACTGCATACACAACAGCAGTGATCTGACTTGATGGCAGGAACATGGGCCACAAGCCTGGTGTTTCTTTACCATTGTGCTGTGTCCTTATGGGCCTAATGTCTCCAGTGTTCCTTTCAGATGTGGTGGGCGGGGCTGATGCCTAGGGTTGCCAAGTTCAATTCAAGGTATACATATCTGGGGACTTTGGGGGTGAAGCCAGAGGACATAGGAGTGGAGCCAGGAGCAAGGTTATGACAAGCATAATTCTGGCCATCACACTTAAAGGGACCACACACCTTTTAAATGCCTTCCCTTCATTGGAAATAATGAAGAATAGGGGCAACTTCTTTTGGAGCTCATAGAATTGGACACCCTGGTCCAATTTTTTTGAAGCTTGGGAGGTGCTTTGAGGAGAGTCATTGGATGCTATGCTGAAAATTTGGTGCCTCTACCTCAACAAACAGGGGCCCCCCAGAGCCCCAGATAACCACAGATCAATTCTCCAATATACTCTGGTCTATGGGAATCAATCTCCATAGGGAATAATAGATGCCCAGCAGACATTTCCCTCCCCCCCCCCTTCCATTTTCTGATGACCCTGAAGCAGGGGGAGGGCCTCCAAACCGGGGATCCCCTGCCCTCACCTGGGGATTGGCAACTGATGCTACAAGGGAGAGGGGGAACTTCCCAAGGCTTTGTTGATGACAAGGCTTTGGTAACAGGACTCTTAAGTGTGCAGTCACACACACTAAACAATCCACTTTCAATGCCCTTTCCAATAGGGTTTTGCTTCATGAACTGGCAAAATGCAGTTGGAAGTGTATTATTTAGTGTGTGTGTGACTGGAGCCTTTGTCAAGGCCTTGAAGTCCAATGGTTCTGGGACCAGTCTGGCCTTGAAGTCTATAGGTTTGGGGCAAGTATTAAGAACATAAGAAGAGCTCTGCTAGGTCAGACCAATGGTCCATGATCTAGTCCAGCATCCTGTCTCACCCAGTGGCCAACCAGTTCCTGTGGACAGCCGACAACAGAGCACAGAGGCTGAGGCCTTCCCCTGAGGTTGCCTTCTGGATCTGGAATTCAGAGGCTTATTGCCCCTTTATGTGGAGATTCCCCTCGGTCACTATGGCTAGTGGCCTTTGATAGACCTATTCTCCACTATCCTAATTCCCATCTCAGGGCAACAGAGGAAGTCAGATAAATTTATTTTCCTCAGTCTTAATTTGATGAGGTTCAGAAAGCAAGAGAATCATCTCAGTGTTCTTGGAAACTAAACCCAGAGTTTCAGAAGTATCTGCTTTAGAGATTGTTAAGGACCTCTTTTTCTCTTCTTCTTCACTTTTGGCTCAGGAACATTTTTTTTTTTTTTGCTTATTTGCTTGTGCAGACTTCTGTATTTCCATTTTGGAGTATTCTGCCCACTGTCAGAGAGTAAAAAGGGGAATCTAAGTATCTTTCCACGCCTGAAAAATCCCACAGAAATGTAGAAACTTCCCTCCCATTTGTAGTTGGCTCTATCTTGCTGATACAAATCAGCACAGAGCTAAGGAGCCTCTTTTAAGACGTTTTGGTCATAGTTACATGTTTGCCTTACTACAGGACAGCAGAAACCTCCTGGAAAAGCTAAAAAGGGAGTATCAGCTGTGAAGACAAAGTCCTCAGGTCTGTAAACCATTGAGACAACACAAGCAGCTTATTATTGGTATATTTAATTAATATGAGTTTGGCCAATCACAGAAGTATGATATTGCTGCAGTAAATATATCTCTCAAGAAATATATTGCAAAAGTGAAAAACTTACATTTATTCAAGTAGATTCAATTCATATAAAGGTCGCAGTCAAAGAGAGAGAGAGGCCTAGGGTTATCGTATTTTGAAAAGCAAAAATAAAGGACTTTTCTCAGTGGACTACTTCAAACAAGCAATCGTTAGGACAGATCTCATTTAAAATGCTCCCACTATTTAAGCTGTGAGAATTGTGACTAAGTAGGAATATTCCTAATTTTCCAACCCCAAAAGAGAACATTTTCATCTGTTGTTTAAAAAGACCCCCAAATGGGACAGACACACACAGAAAAGAGGACATGTCCTCTAAAATGAGGGCATCTGGTAACCTTAGAGACGCCTAGAATCATAGAATCATTGGGTGATACCAGGCCACCGGTTTGGGGTGGCTTGAAGCCACCCTAAATAAAGTTGGTCGGAAATAGAGCGCCCCAGAGCTTCTGGATAGCACTTGGGGAAACGGGCAGGCCGTGGGCACTTGGGGAACGTCAGGAAAGCTGACGCATCCCACCCACAGCTCCCAGGCACTCTCCAGGCACTTCCCAGCCTTCCAGACGGCTGGGAGGTGCCTCAGAGGCGCCCCAGCGAAAAGACACCACTTTTGAAGTGGTGCCTTTTTGAGCCAAGTGGATCGGCCTAGAGGACAGGGTGAGTACAAGACAGGGCAGGCGGCAGATGAACATATGAAGCTGCCGTATACTGAATCAGACCTTTGGTCCATCAAAGTCAGTATTGTCTTCTCAGACTGGCAACGGCTCTCCAGGGTCTCAAGCTGAGGTTTTTCACACCTATTTGCCTGGACGATGCCAGGGAGATGAACCTGGGACCTTCTGCGTCCCAAGCAGATGCTTTACCACTGAGCCACCGTCCCTCCCCTAAATTGCCATGGGTCGATCACAGAGGCATCTCTGAGTTGACCCAAAGTGCCAGTCTTTTAGCAGCCATAGAGTTGGAAGGGACCTCCAGGGTCATCTAGTCCAACCCCCTGCACAATGCAGGAAACTCACAAATACCTCCCCACAAATTCACGGGATCTTCATTTCTGTCAGATAGCCATCTAGCCTCTATTTAAAAACCTCCAAGGAAGGAGAGCCCACCACCTCCTGAGGAAGCCTGTTCCACTGAGGAACTGCTCTAATGGTCAGGAAATTCCTCCTAATACTGAGCCAGAAACTCTTTTGATTTAATTTCAACCCACTGATTCTGGTCCTACCTTCAGGGGCAACAGAAAACAATTCCACACCATCCTCTATATGACATCCCTTCAAGTACTTGAAGATGGTGATCATATCACCTCTAAGCTGCCTCCTCTCCAGGCTAAACATCCCCAGCTCCTTAAGCCTTTTTTATAGGACTTGGTCTCCAGACCCCTCACCATCTTCATCACCCTCCTCTGGACTCATTCCAGCTTGTCTATCTCCTCCTTAAAATGTGGTGCCCAAAACTGAACACAATACTGCAGGTGAGGTGTTACCAAAGCAGAGTAAAGCGATATTATCACTTCATGTGATCTGGACACTATACTTCTGTTGATACAGCCCAAAATTGCATTTGCCTTTTTAGCCACCACATCACATTGTTCACTCATCTTCAGCGTATGGTCCACTAAGAGCCCTAGATCCTTTTCACACATACTACTGCTAAGCCAAGTCTCCTCCATCCTATAACCATGCATAGGATTTTTCTTACCTAAATGCAGAACTTTACATTTATCCCTGTTAAAATTCATTTTACTGGTTTTAACCCAGTTTTCCATCCTGTCAAGATCATCCTGTATCCTCCCAATATAGTATCATCTGAAAATTTAATAAGCATTCCCTCTATTCCTTCATCCAAATCATTTATAAAGATGTTGAACAAAACAGGTCCCAGACAGATCCTTGAGGCACTCCACTTGTCACTCCTCTCCAAGAGGATGAGGAACCATTCACAAGCACTCTTTGGGCATAATCTGTCAACCAGTTACAGATCCACCTAACAATAATAGGATCCAAGCCACATTTTAGCAACTTGTCAACAAGGATAGCATGTGGAACCTTATCAAAAGCCTTACTGAAATCAAGATAAACAATGTCTACAACATTCCCCTGATCCAGCAAGGTAGTCACTTTCTCAAAAAAAGAGATCAAGTTAGCCTGACATGAGTTGTTTTTGAGAAACCCATGCTGGCTCTTAGTAATCACATCCATCTTTTCTGAATGTTCCAGGACTGACTGTTTGATGATTTGGTCTAAAACTTTTCCAGGTAGATGTCAAGCTGACGAGTCGGTAGTTACCCGGATCCTTCTTTTTCCCTTTCTTGAAGATGGAGACAACATTCACCCACCTCCAATCTTCTGGCACTTCTCGTCCAAGAATTCTCAAGAATAATAGACTCAGAAATTACATCCGCGAGCTCTTTTAGTACCCTTGGATGCAGTTCATCTGGCCCTGAGGACTTAGTTTATTTAAATGGGGGTCGTTTTGTAGAAAAATAGGTGTTGGAGCTCATCCAGGGATTATTATGCAGCTGCACCTACTATTCAATAGACAAGGAGGTGGAACTCTCATAAGGAGGAGATGGATCTCTAAGAAAGGTTCAAGAGCTGCACTCCTGTGAGCTCCCACAGAATTTGAGGTCTGCGTTTAAAGAAACTAGATGTTTATGTACTATCCCTATGCTGATCCTTGGTTGCAACTCCATAACCTCATTATATGTTCTGTTTTTGTCATGTTGAGCACTTCTTTCCTCAGAAGAGAAAACTGAGGAAAAGTAAGAATTGAGCAGTTCCGCCCTCTTCATTACCTGTTACAATTTCACTTTCCTGCCCTCACAGTGGGCCTACCATGTACTTGCTCTTTTTCTTACTCTGAACATAAGAAAAGAACCTTTTTTGTTGTTTTTAGCATCTTTGGCCAGCCTAAGCTCAAACTGAGCTTTAGCTTTCCTAACTTTTTCTCTACAAGCACTGGTGATTTGTTTATATTCATCCTTGGTTATAAGGCCCTCCTTCCAATTCCTAAAGGAGTCTTTTTTATTTCTCAAGTCTTTAGAGAGCTGTTTATGGAGCCACCTTGGCTTCTTTAGGCGTCTCCATTTTTTCTTCTCATAGGAATCATCTGTGATTGTGCTTTCAGTATTTTTTTAAAGAAACTCCCACCTCTCTTGAACCCCCTTATTCCTAAGTATTTCTGACCATGGGATTTTACCCAGCATAGTTCTAAGTTTGCTAAAGTTTGCCTTTCTGAAGTCCAACCTTTAAGTCTGACAACATACAGCTTTCCCTAAGACTGTAAATTCCAAAATCACGTGGTCACTACTGCCCAGGGTGCCCACTATTTCCACCTCATCAATCAATTATTCCTTGTTGGTGAGAATCAAGTCCAAGATAGCAGATCCCCTTGTTTCCTTCTTCACTTTCTGGAAAAGGAAGTTGTCAGCAAGACAGAAATCTATTTGACCTTTCATTTTTAGCAGAGTTGGACTTCCAACAGGTGTCTGGGTAATTGAAATCTCCCATGATCACTGTGTCCCTTCTCTTGGAGAACTTTGCAATCTGTTGTAGGAGTAACTCATCCAAGTCCTCTGCCTGGCTTGGTGGTCTATAACAGACCCTCACCATAATATCACTGTTATTTCTTTTATTTTTACCCAGAGACTCTCAACTGAGCTGCCATGCTCAGATTCACATATTTCCTCACAAGTAGATATCTCCTTCACATATAACTCTACGCCTCCGCCCTTTTTCATTTGCCTGTCCCTTTAAAATAAGTTGTACCCCTGAATCCTAATATTCTAATTGTGAGTGTCATCCCACCAAGTTTCAGAAAGGCCTATTATGTCATAGGGTGCGGTCACACTTTCCATTAAATCCATCTTTAACACGTCTCTATTATAATCCATTGCACAAATTCCCCGATTAGACAGCAGTCGTGTTCCCATGCTTTCCCATGTTGATCCCATCGCTGGTCGATCAGAGCACTCTGCCGGACTTCTTTTCAAGAGACAGCGCAGCATTAGCGCAGGCGCAGTGATGCCCGCTATCGCTGTTTGGTTTCGTAGACTCAGCATTTCTGCGCATGCATGTTCGTTAAGAGGAAGTATCACTTACAGGTGTGCTACTCCGTTTGCACTACTTTTTTGGAATGAGATGCTTCGCATGCTGAAAAAAGCGCAGGATTTCTAAGCAGCTCACATCCATAGTTAATGTAGTTAACATTTATTTTCGAAATTGAGTTTCATTTCCGTAAATAAGCTATTTATCAAGCCAACTCTTGTTCGATCATTCAATTGCGCAATGATATCCCTTGTGGCGGGAAGCGCTGGTGCGCTTCCAACGAGTCGCCACCGATGGCGCGTTCAAACGCAGAAAATCCACTCAGGAAACATTGTAAGTGTTCTGCTCCGGATTTAAAGCAGTATCAAAGTAATCCGCAATCAAGACACATCAGCACGAGACTTCCACGAGCTAACCACCATTGGCAGATGCTGACGTATGGACAACCACTAAAAATCCGACATGCTTCCGGACTCCACTCATGCCAGTAACGGGATATAATGAACGTCTGACCGCACCCAAAGTCTCCTTCCTGTATTAGGACTTCCAGTTCCTCCTGTTTGTTTCCCATACTCTGTGCATTAGTGTAGAGACATTGAAATTCATGTTTTATGCTGTTACCAAACACCCTTTTCCTACCTTTGTAAGGTGCAAACCATTTCTCAATAGAAGACCACCATTTCAAAAGCTTAAGCCCTGATCCAGAAATTTGAATCCTTCCTGATGATATCATCGACATAGCCAGTCATTTATTTGAGGTATTCTTCTTTCTCATCTTAAGCCATAGCCTTCAAAAGGAAGAATTGATGAGAACACAACCTGTGCTGCCAGCTCCTTTACCTTCTGACTCAGAGCCACATAGTCTTTTCCAATACGTTCAGGGCTGTGATAGGCAGTATCATTTGTTCCCACGTGGATCAGCAAGAAAGGATAATAATCCGTGGGCTTGATAAGTCTTCCAATCCTTTCTGTCAAATCCTGGATGTGTGTACCTGGCAGACAGCAGACCTCTCGAGATGACAAGTCTGGTCAACACACTTTGAGTTCCACCCCTCTGAGCAAGCAGTCTCCAGTTACCACCACCCTCCCTATATTGGGGAGCAGAAGCTCCAGGCTTCTTATCCACAAGATCCTGAGGAACTTTCTTCAAGCTTCACAGAGGCTGGGGAAGTAGCCTTTGTTCCAATGGTTCAGAATCCATTACTGTGGGGAGATCTTGGAACCTATTGCTGAGCAGGAGAAGCTCAGAACATCTCGATTTTCCTGCTCCTCCGTGTTACATTTTTCCACCAACCCTCCTCCTGTGTTGGGTTCTCTTGCAATTGCTGAGATACCACTTCCTCTTCTTGTCCTTTCAAGAGTACCTCATGGGTTCTGTCAAGAAAATCCTCACCTTCCATTATACACTGCAGTGTGGACAATTGTGCCTCCAGTCCCCATATCTTCTCCTCCAGCAGGGTTTCTAACTTACACTTGCTGCAAGTGTAATTGCTGCTACTCTCAGGTAGAAATACAAACATCCCACAGTCTTTACACATCACTGCCTTAGCTCCCTCACCAGCCATGCTGCTGCAATCCATTTCAAAATTCTCTTTATTTTGACTTCCCTGAAATTCCACTACTAACTGCCACTTGAGACTACTCATGAGGAACTACCCACCTTCCTACAGAACCTCCAGGCTAGACACCCAGACTAAGAGCCACAGGCCAAGAGCCCTTCAAGAGGCAAGAGGACATTTCCTTGGGCTGTCTTGCTGTTTTCTAAACCTGTCAAAGACTACAGCAGTCCCACTACAGGGGATAGAGGTGTCTTCACAGGTTTGGGTGTGTTAACAGGGTCTTCTTGAACTGAAACTTCAAGAGCAAGCTTCTTATGCAAAATCTCAAAATCCATTGTCTGTGATCCGGGAAGAGTTGGGTATTAATGGGCATCCCCTGAGCCTCCTGGGCTTCCCTTAGGTGATCCCTAGCCCCTCCTATTTATCTTTTCAGGGCTGTCTCTGAGTCCAGCCCAGGAGAAGTTCTGACAGGTTCAGGGTTCATGTCCAACCCTGTCAGTTGTCATTGTTCAAAACAGGGGTATCTAAACAGCTGCCCTGTCAGCTCATGTCCTGTTCCCTGGTTGCTAAGAGGGAGCTGAAATCCACAGCATTTTTAGCTGTAAAAGAACACATCTGAAACTGTGTTCTGTATTAGGTAGGCCATATAACATACAGCATCATCACACTCTTGAGTCTAGACAAGGAAGAGTCTAGACAGCCAGGTTTGGGAACAACTAGATTTGATTCCCTTTCTCAGATACCTGACGAAGAGAGAGCTTCGATTCTTGAAAGCTTACACCCTCCAAATCTTGTTGGTCTCTAAGGTGCTTCAGGACTTGAACCTAGCTCTTCTACTGCAGATGAAGATGGCAACTAATGCTGACCTAGATCAGTTGATTTGCACTATATGGGATGTTTGAAGATGGCAACTACTGCTGACCTAGATCAGTTGATTTGCACTATATGGGATGTTTGCTAACTGACTAAAACAGCATTTTTCTTTCTCTAGTTCTTAGGAAAACAAAACACAGTCCATCTCGTGGCACGATTCTCTTAGCATCTACAGCACTGAGAAGATTTCTTGAGACTGTCGCCATCTTGTTGACCTGTGGAACTATTGCTGTATATATTCTGTGTAAGTTGAACTGAACCAGGACAGGGAAAAGTTTTCAGAATTACCCTGAGTAAGTTAATTCCAGTGTCAAGAACATGTTTTTTGGGAGGGTTCATTTATATTCTGCCCTATCCCAAGCGGGCTCAGGGCAGATCACATACATATAAAATCAACACATAATGCAATAAATGCAATGCAATAAAACCAATAAAAGCCAATAAATACAATTAACATAGCACACAATACAGTAGAGTGTAACCAAGTGGCAAACTGATAATACAGATTGGGGTAAATTAGTGGCCCCGGTATGGTAGTTCAGACCACTATTCAGATCACTGTGGGAGAGGGTGGCCGATGGTATAGGCAGTAACCCAGGGGCGTCCGCCTGCCTCAGCCGAATGCCTGACGGAACAGCTCCATCTTACAGCCCCTCCAGAAAGGTAACAAATCCGGTAGGGCCCATATCTCCACCAGGAGCTGATTCCACCAGGATGGGGCCAGGGCCAAAAAGGCCCTGGCCCTGGTTGAGGCAAGACAGACGTCCCTTGGGCCAGGGATGAAAAGCCCTGACATCCCTTGCCAGGCTGCCAGGTCCCTTGGGCCAGGCTTTTCAAAAGAGCGAAACAATCCAGTCTCCAGGAATCCTTTTGATTTCCGATTGATTTTCTGAGTGGGTGGAGTAAAATGAGCCTATATTGTTGCTCATGAATAAGTACTCTTTTGGACACTTTAGCCTTAGTGACATCATATGGAGGGAACCAACAGAGCTTGACTGACGAACCAGCCCAACCCTCTTTCATTCATCAGCCATCCCACTTTCCTACTGCAATTCCTTTCTCCTCCAGTATCCCTTCCTGGGTGAGACTACCTTTCTCCTCCTCTTACTTTCCAGAGCAGACCTCTATAGAGAGCACTGTGATGAGGGGACAGAACCAAAGGGCAGGTTCACAGCTTGAGGGTACTTCTCAACTAGGGTTGCCAGACCCCATGATGGAGGTGGGGGGCCCCTGCTGCCAGGCCCTGCTCCCCAATTCAATCAGAAACGTATTCTAAATGTGTAATTAAACATCCAAAACAATTGCGACTTGATAAGTGTTTTTTCTTTGCCTTGACCCGACAATTTCCTTCTGAGACCGGGAAGCGAAAGACAGCAGTGCATATCATGATAAATTCTACTGGAACCATTTGAGTGATTAAATAGCAAAATCCAGTGCTCTTTTTCAGTGGTGGTCAGTGAAAACAAGAGCTGGCATATAAGCAGCACACATAAACCAAATAGCTATAAGCGTCACAAAAATTCTCATCAATGCAAAGTGCTTGTGCAAAAGTCCCAATAATGACTCGAAGTCCACAGATTTTCTAAATTCAATAAGCAGACGTCCCAGTGCACCCGCAACATGGACTGTCACCATATTCTTGACTTTTCAGTCATCTGACATCTTTGTCAAGGAAGAGTAATGAACGGTCCACCATTAACATCCTGTGTACAATAGATACCATAGGGAATAATGGTGAGATGGGGGCACCTGGAATTTGGGTTCCCCTAGAATTGGATCTCCTGGTCCAATCTTTTTGAAACTTGGGAGTTCTGTTGGGGAGGGGCTCCTGCAGCTACCCTGCAAATTTGGAACTTCTACCTCAAGCCCTTTCCCTCCCAGCTGCAATTCATTACACCCTATTTTACCATTGACTTCAATGGCCCATAGGGTATAATAGGGCCATATATTCAGAAATAGCCAAATATCTCACATATATTCAAGAATAGCCAAATCTGGTATTTGGGGTTATTTGGCCCTCCTGAATATCTTGCCCCGAATAATCCCGATTTTACTTGGTGGGGGGGTGTTGTACACTCCAAGTCTCCACCCTGCAATCTGTATAATAGTTGGATGTGAGTTGCAGGTTCTCCTTCAGTGAGGGGAAGTCATCCAGAAGTGGTTAGGTCATGCCTCTGCTTGCTCGATAGGGCTATGCAAATTTCTTTTGTTATGTGTGGCTTGTATCGGAGATACCCGGCTGACCTATCCAGTTCTGTATAGCCCTGTGCTTGATAGGTCGCTTGAGCTCCTGCTCCAAGCTTAAACAAACAAAAAAAAATGAGTGCTTGGTGCTGTTTACAGGCAGAGCCTTGGGAAGACAGTTTTGCAGCAAAAGCATGAGTGATCAGGGAATGCCGGCTGCAGAGACTGTTTCCACGCCATCCAAGAAGACCAGCAGGAAGAGGTCTCCTCCCCCGTCCGAGGCTTCAGGCAGAGGAGTGGAGGGGCCGGCATGGGAGTCAGAAGAAGTAGCAGCACCAGACCCGTTAACCCCGAGGCTTCGGACCGGGCGTTACAGGCCGTGGCTGACTGGCTCAGGCTGAGCGGGCTGAAGTTGAATCCAACGAAGACTGAGGTCCTTTGCGTGGGTCGGGACGGACCGGGGGGGGAGATTACTCTGCCAGCTTTTGACGGTGCGCCACTGACACCAGTGCGCAGGGTCAAGAGCCTGGGGGTGCTACTGGAATCCTCGCTATCAATGGAGGCCCAGATAGCTACCACCGCAAGATCCGCCTTCTTCTATCTCAAGAGGGCGAGGCAGTTGGCTCCCTTCCTGGAACGCGACGACCTAGCAACTGTGATCCACGCAACGGTCACCTCAAGACTAGACTACTGCAATGCCCTCTACATGGGGCTGCCCTTGTGCCGAACGCGAAGACTTCAGGTAGTGCAGAACGCAGCGGCCAGGCTGTTGATGGGACTACCTAGGTGGGAACATGTGCGGCCGGTGCTGCGGGATCTGCATTGGCTACCGGTCGTCTACCGCGTTCGGTATAAGGTGCTGGTTATTACCTTTAAAGCCCTATATGGCCGAGGACCTGCCTACCTCAGGGACCGCCTCTCCCCATATATCCCCAGGAGAGCGTTAAGATCTAGCTCCCAAAACCTCCTACAAATCCCTGGGCCAAGAGAGGCTAGAATGAAGATAACTCGGGAGCAAGCCTTCTCATTAGTGGCCCCGCGCTGGTGGAATCAACTCCCAGAGGGGGTGCGAGCCCTGCGGGACCTGAACCAGTTCCGCAGGGCTTGCAAAACCTCTCTTTTCCAACTCGCATTTGAATTAGGACCAGACTAACTTGATAAAATCATTCTAACTCTAGCCATCTTATGTTGTAACTGAAGCTGATAATATGTAATTGTGACACCAGAAATTATAGCACCTATTTTTATGTATTTTAATCTATATATGTAATTGTATTGTATTCATAATGTTTATCTGCTTTTAATTGAATCATGACGTAGTCATGTCTGTGAGCCGCCCTGAGCCCGCCTTTTGGTGGGGGAGGGCGGGATATAAAAATAAAATTTATTATTATTATTATTATTATAAGGGGGGAATGAGTAAGACCGCAGCTAGCAATGGAACAGCCATCAGGGAGGCTGAGAAGAAGCCCCTGGCAAACAACAGCAGTGGCGACAGGGAGGTTGAGCGGTCCGAGTCTGCAGGCTCCCGCTCCCCTCTGTGCCCGAAGAAAGTGACTAAGAAGTTAGCTGGCAGGACAGCCAGCGGGAAGGAAGCAACTAGATGCATCGGGAAGCAAAAAGGGCCAGCGAGCCCACGTGGTGAGCCCGTTCCAGCCCCTGGGGGAGGGCCTGATGGAGGAGTACCAGAACCGACCCCGGGGCCAGACTTAGGTCCTTGGGCAGGTTCGGGGGTGCCTGGGAGTTGGGGGAAGGCTAGCCAACGCCCCCTAGGGCCTCCACAGCCACTTCAGCTCTTGCAGCAGCAGGGGGCAACATGCTACAACATGGCGCCTGGCCCCTTCTTGCCCCCACAGTTTCAGTCAGCCCCCCCCCCCCCAGTTTTGGCCTATGATGGAGTCCCCTTGGCCCCTTCCTTCCCCATGGGCACCCAGCTTTGGAACACAAGGGGGATGACCAGCACAGCAGAGGATAACCCTGCTTCAGTGCAGAGGAGTAGGTCAGCATCCAAGGGCCACAGGGGTCGCAGAGACCATGCTTCCCCCAATTCCTCTTCAGGATCAAGGTCCCCACCCCACCCCCCTCTAAGAGATCCAGAGGCCCTGCCAGACCTACACAACCAGAAGCATCAGAGGCCTCAGGGGAGGAAGAGGCTGGTGCAGAGTGGCTTGCACCTTTAAGTAGTAGCAATGATCGCAATAGTTTGCAGCAGAGACTCCCCTCCCTCATCTGGATCAGATAGAGGAGATGCTGCATCGATTACTGGGAGAGAGAGGATCAGAGAGGGAGGATGGTGAATGGTCAGGGGAAGAATTTGAATCTCAGACCTCCTCATCTAGAGTGTTTCAAATTAAACATTTCCAGCAATTGCTAAGTAAGGTGATTTCCACACTGAACTACCAGATGCAGGAAACAGAGAAGCCTATATCCTCAGTTTCAGCTCAACTGGACACAAGGGGCTTCAAGAAACTAGTCAAGGTACAGACCATTTCTCCCTTCCCAGACTTCTTCGACGATATCATGAAGGCAGAGTGGGCCATCCCTGGAGGCGGGAACTTTTTGTTATCAATGGCCAAGAAACTCTATATGTTACCAGCAGAGACAACGGAGGACCTAAATGTTTCCCTGGTGGATGCGCCAGTGGTAGCTCTACATTCTGGAGCTGCTCTACCGAAGGATGGGGAAAATGCTCTGAAGGATACTCAGACAGAAAGAATGAGACAGCTCTCAAAAAAGCTCATGAGGCAATGTCCCCAGCCCTGCGTTCTGCAGTAGTACTCTCAAATTTCACTAGAGCCATTGTCATTTGGGCAGACAATCTTCTCCAGAACCCAGATGTCTCACCACTGGAGCTAAGGAGGGCCCTTTTAAAAATAAAGAGAGCAGCTGAGTTTGCTTCGGATGCATCACAGGACAACGTTCAGTTCTGTGCCAGAGCACAGGCAGCAGGCATCATAATTCGTCGCAACATCCGGCTAAAACATTGGAAAGTGGACACTCTCTCCAAGAGCAATCTATCTACAGAGAAGTTCTCAGGCAGGCTGCTTTTTGGCAAATCAAAGCTGGATAAGGTTCTGATAGAGACAAAGGAAAAGAAAAAGGCCCTGCCTTCATCATCTTTCCGTAAGGACAAGGACTACAAAAGCCGACCTGCACAGTCCTTTCGGAGCTTTCGCTATTCAAGACGAGGTCGAGACAGCAAAGACTACAGAGGCTTCAGACCATTCAGGTACGGAGCCAGAAACAACTCAAGACAACCCACAACCTTCAGGAATGACAAGGGTGCCGCAACCAAGAAGCAGACCGCATGACTATCAGATTGGAGGCCGGCTCCAGGCATTTGCAGAGACTTGGAGCCACACCACCACAGACTGGTGGGTATTGTCCATCATTCATCAAGGCTACAAAATAGAGTTCAACGCTTCACACCCTCCCCAGCACCAAAATTAAAAGGCAAACGACTACTGCTACAACACGCCATCCAGCACCTATGGGACATAGGAGCAATAGAGGAAGTTCCAGCGAAACAACTCTACAAAAGGGTCTACTCCATCCTATTTGTTGTTCCAAAGAAATCAGGGGACTGGAGAGTAGTGTTGAACCTGAGAGGCCTCAACAAGTGGAGTCCCTGAGACATATTCTACAAGTGCTGCAGCAAGGGGACTTCCTTACATCCATGGACCTCAAGGAGGCTTATCTACATATTCCCATACACCCAGAATCCAGATATTTCCTCTGCTTTTATTTCCAAGGGCAGCATTTCCAATACAAAGCCTTGCCCTTTGGCCTTTCTTCAGCGCCCAGGTTCTTCGCCAAGGTAATTGGTGGCATGTCTTCATCTGGAGGGCATCCATACTTACCTGTATCTGGACGATATTTTACTACAGCCAAGGGACCACACAACAGCCGTGCATCACACAGGGAGGACAGCTGCCCTCCTGCACATGCATGGGTTCCTCATCAACGAGGACAAGAGCAACATGATACCAATGAGACCTAGTGCATCTCGGGGCCAGGGTGCATACATCCCAAGCCACTGTGTTTCTACCAGAGGACAAACAACAAAAGATCCACAACCTGGTGACGGGCATCAGGTCTCAGAGGCAAGCCGACCTAATGCATCTGACAGCGGTCCAGGGGCTGATGATCTCCCGCATAGACATAGTACCATGGGCACGTTTTCATGCCAGAGCCTTACAGTGGATGCTTCTTCCCTACCAGAAGGACATTGCCAGATGGAGCCACAGATGGATTGTGGTGACAAACAACCTCAAGAGGGAGTTGAAATGGTGGACAATGTCAGTGAACCTGAGCAAAGGGACCTCCAGCCACAACAGATGGTGGTCACAACAGATGCCAGCAAGCAAGGCTGGGGGGCACACTGCGGGCATCAGGTAGCACAAGGAAAATGGTCAGAGACAGAAACGAAGCACAGCATCAACTGGCTGGAGCTACGGGCAGTCAGACTGGCATTGGTAGCCTTCAGTCACTTGCTGAAGGACCGCCATGCTCTTGTGCGCACCAACGACATGACAAAGAAGGCCCACATAAACCGGCAAGGGGGCACCAGATCAAGGTTCCTCTTTCAGGAAGCATGAGCTCTGCTCCTGTGGGCAGAAGAGAATGTCACAAGCATAAGAGCGGAGACTGGCTGAGCAGGGAGGACCTGGACCCGGGAGAGTGGGCCTTGAATAGAGAAGTCTTCACCCAGATAGTGAACAGATTTGGACTTCCTGTAATGGATCTTCTAGCAACCTCAAGAAACTGTCAAGTGAACCGATTCCTTTCGAGATTCAAAGAGCCAGCTGCAGAAGGGATGGATGTGCTGATGCACCCATGGCCCGAAGGACTCCTGTATGCCTTCCCACTGCCAGCCCTGCTAGGCCAGATTCTGAACAGGACCAGTGGGGAGCAGGCAGAAATACTGCTTGTGGCCCCCTACTGGCCAATGAGACCATGGTTCTCCGACCTGGTACAGATGGCGACCTCAGAACCATGGAGACCGCCACTCACACTGGATTTATTACACCAAGGTCCTGTGCTACACCCAGACCCAGAATGGTTGTAACTGACGGTATGGAGGTTGAGAGGTCAGGGTTAGAGACCCAGGGGTTCCCCAGGGAGGTGGTCAAAATCATGGTTCAGGCCAGGCGACCAGCAGCTGGACAGATTTACAACCACACGTGGACAACTTTTACCAAGTGGGCATACGAAAACAACCAGGACTCATTGCAAGCATCTTACAAGGAGGTGGTGTTCTTTCTCTTTGATGGCTGGAAGTGCGGCCTTCGGCCTAACGCACTCAAGCGCCAGGTGGCGGCACTGCAGGCCTGTTGGGCCAGGGGAAGCTCAAGGGCCTGTCCAAAAACAAGCATGTGAAGAGGTTCCTCTTGGGAACTAGACAGATGGCGGCACCAATCCGTCACAGGTTTCCCACATGAGTCTCCCAAAAGTCCTCAGGGCTCTAACAGCACCCCCATTTGAGCCTCTAAGGAAAGTAGAACTGAGCTACCTATCATGGAAAGTGGCCTTCCTAGTGGCCATAACGTCTCCGAAATTGTGGCCCTGTCTACTAGGAGGGAACTGTGCATATTCCAAAAAGACTCAGTGACACTGAGGACAGACCCCTCGTTTCTCCCAAAGGTAAACTCATATTTTCACCTTAGCCAACCAGTCATCCTTCCGTCTTTCTGTCCTAATCCAACACATCCAAAAGAGAAGTCATGGCACAAACTTGATGTGCGCAGGGCCTTGCGTGTATACCTGAACAGGACTCAGTCGTTCCGGCAGACAGACTCTCTATTTGTCTCACATTGTACGCCGAATCAAGGGGAAAAGGCCTCTAAGGCTACCATGGCCTACTGGAACAAACAATGCATTGCCAAGGCATATGAGGTTCAGGGATTACCCCCACCGGGATCAATCATGGCACATTCCACTGGGTTTGCAGCGACCACTGCAGCATTTGCCACAAGGAGATCTGCCGAGCTGCTACCTGGACCTCCTTCTCAACCTTTGTGAGACACTACAGAATAGACCAAGTGGCTTCTGTAGAAGCTGCTTTCAGCAGAAAGGTCTTACAGCAAGTTTTGGAACCATGAGTAATAGGGGGGGGGGGAGGAAAAGAAAGGCAGAAAAAGAAAAACCCACTTGGGGTGAGGCCCATCCACAGTCCATGTCATATTCTAGATCATTTCAGGTCTGCGAAAGGCTGAAGTCCCTTTTCCATATGTGCCACAGTCGTGATCTAAATCAGGCACCAAATATGTAGGAAGTGAGGAGAACACATGGCTCATATCTGTTACACAGGGCAGGGACCCCATACCTATCCTCTGTGCTCTGTGATGTGTATTAGAGCCTCTGGTGTCACCTCACTACAGGCGACGTACCATGGTGTCTCTGCAATGACTCTTCATGTAACTAAGACGAGGTACTTGCTTAGAGTCAAGACTGTCCCACTCTTTTTGGAGGGTTGTACTTTTGTATTTAATGTGCATATATGTGTGTCTGCACCCGGAAGTCATGGCGATTTCTGGTGAGTAGTGACTGACCCCTACTGGGGGGCTGGAAGATATTCAGAGAGGTGGCCTGCCCCTGTCCTCCCAACTACTGGTATTCCAATCAGGGCTGGCTTGTGAGAGTAAGCAGTGTAGGTGGCTGCCTAGGGCGCTACCCCACCTGGGGGCACCACAAGGCACCCCCTTCCTTCCCCTTGCGCACGCAGAGCGGTCCTCCGAGCCAGCCTTGAAGGCAGGATGGGAGGAGTGCTGCACAGTGCACTATGCTCTTCCAAGGAATCCTCCAAAGAGCGCACTGTTTTAGCAGCGCCCAGCCACTTTCGGGTTGGACTAGATGACCCTGGAGGCTCCTTCCAACTTTAAGATTCCATGATTCTATGAAAAGTCCTGCCCATTACAGCATGCTCTCTCACTCAGCCTCCTAGACATATTGACTGACTGGGCCAGCCTAGTTAGTTCTACCTCCTGGTCTCCCAATTTGTTCTCAGTGACTGCTCAGAAGTAGTTAATTTCTCCAAGAGCTAATGTACCGGGAAGGCATATTCTTTCTTTGTTTCTGGCCTGAAGGCTATTCCCCATGCAAGTTTACTAGCTCTTAGGTAGGTTTCCTAGTGCTTAGGTGAGGACCACTCCATTCAAGCTCAAAAGTTTTTGTCAAATCATAACACTGAAAACAAGCTCCAGGGCTAAGACTGGGTGAGTCTACATTCATTGCAACTCTACAGCAGAGAGTGGGGCCACAGTTCCTCCTGGCACAAGCAGACTGTCAGAATAGTGTTCCTTTCCTTCCTTTCTCTTTGTTAGATTATCTTGAAAAACAAAAAGTAACCATACTAAACCAAGCTGTGGCAAATATTCGGGAATATCTGCAAGAACTAAATGAAAGCAACGCCAACAAGAATGGTAAGTAGTTGCAGTGGGAATGCTCTGGACCTCCAACCACTGAGAACTTCCCCTGTCCTGAGAAATTTATTTCTAGTCTTAGGTGCTCATTGGGTGAAAACAGCAGAGGGCAGCTGGGTTGCAGTGGGAAGGTGGAAGCTGGGTTTGATCACCCACCTACATCCTCACCACATGGCATCTAAAACTGCTTGTGAAAGGTCATGACTTCGACATAAGAACCTGCCTCAGGTATTGACCCACCTATTGAAATTCTTTATATTCAAGCTGGCAGCATCTCCCGAAGTACCAGTATCTTGTACTGTCTCGATGCAAAGCATGTGTGCTTTCACTGAGTCATGCCCTACCACAACATTAGATTGTCAAATTCATCACTTTTTAAAACTTTTTAAGCCTGTGGGAACATGAAGAAGTTCCTATTGATCTGCCATGGCCTTGGATCTCAAGTGGAAGTCTTTCACTTCCCCTATTACCTGACCCTTTTTGAGAAAACTGGAGATACCAGTCAATATTCCCTCTAAGCTGTGGAGTCTTGTAAGCAAAATTCTGCATTGTGAGCTACTGGCATTAAAGTTGTGAGCTACTGCATACATTAGTTTGCTCTGGGGCTATTATTCCTGAGCTGAAACAAAAATGTGTGAGCCAGAGACTAAAAAAACCTGTGAGCTAGCTCACACTAACTCGGCTTACAAGGAAGTTGGAGTCCAGTAGCACCTTTAAGACCAACAAAGTTTTATTCAGAATGTAAGCTTTCGTGTGCTAAAAGCACACTTCATCAGACAATAGCATGGGGTGGAATTAGCAGTCCTACATATACAGAGAGTGGGCAGTGAATTCGTATGCAAAATAGTGGAAATGTTTTTAACCGATTAAAAGAATCACAAGTTGGGGGCTGGTAATCATCAGTTTGTGTTGACTAGGCAGAAAAAACAGCAAAGTCTATAAATATTGGACTTGGAGATTAGTATCTATGTCATTAGGTTTCTTAAGTGTGAAGTGTAATAAAGCAGACTCCAGCTTCATTCTACAGAAAAATGTTGTTATTTTAACCCATGCTTTAGAGGAGATCAATGGAACGTGACTCTTTTAATGATGTTAGTAAGCTGTTGTGATCTGCCCTGAGCCTGCTTGCAGTAAGGGCAGAATATAAGTTGAAAATACTAAATAAATGATAGATAAATAAATGTTAAGAGTTCACGGAGCTTTAAGATCCCCCAAGCTGGATTGTTGTATCTCTTTTAGATCAAGATATATTGGCTGAAGCTGTACGACAGTCGAACATTCTGGTTGCAAGGAACAAAAGAAATGCAGACATGTCAAGGGCAATCAGTAAGTTATTTACAGATCGTAATGCAGAAGATTCTGCACTCTGGTTGCTGCTCCACATTCTGGAAATTTCGCTTGCTGAAAATTCCTTTTTCTACAGAGCTCTTGTTTATTTATATCATGCCTCAAAAAAGGGCCCAAGGCAGCTTACATGGAAATATGCCAGTAACAGGTGATAACAGTTGTTCAGTCAAACAAACTACCTGCCAAACCTTATTCAAAAAATAGCAACAATTTCAAACAGTAGCTCACTTATGGCTAGGTATAAACTAACTAGGGGTATGCATTCAGATAGCCCTGAACTGAAAATACACCTGAAATTCATTTTTTGAGGTTGATTTGGGGATAGCTGAAATAGCAGAGGCATACCTGAAATATTTTGGGGGCAGATGTTTGCTGCTGTTCTGTACTTATTTGAGGGGGTTTTGTCATTTCTTGAGCAACAGGAGGAAACATGGAAAGGCCCAAAGGTCTCCCATGCAATGGGACTCCAGGGAAGGATCAGGAGAGTTTCCTTGGCTAATCAGCAGGCTCCACAGTGCATCACACAGCATGGAGGAGGGTTATTTTTAAGTGGTGCTTGCCATTTCCTCAGACAGTTCTAATGGCTGCCGACTGCTGCTGACTTTGGGGACTGGCTCCTTTGTTTGCCCAGTGCTCAGCTGGTTTGAATTTACTGGTTCGTTTACTTTTGCTTTGATTTATTTGTGTTCATTTTCATTTATTACTATTTGACTAATTGATTGCTGTTCCATTTTTCCTGGCGTGTAAAGGGGCTGCAGAAGGCAGCACGTGTGCGTTTTCTGGAGAAGGGGTAGGATTGGCAGGGGTAGGATTTTGTTTTGCTGGGCGGGGGGGGGGGGCATTTGTGTATGTGGGAGGGGAGCGGATTCTCGAATCTGTTTTTCCTTTGTTCTTTAATGTTACTTGGGTTGCGTGTATGATGCTTAGTTTCATAGAAAGTGCAAGCCCTGCTTCTGAATGGAGGTAAATTTGGGATCTTCATTTTCAGGATGTTCTGGGAGGATGCCATTGGGAGCCTTTAAATATGGTCTAGAGAAGGGGTACTTGCCCTTTTTTGAGCCTGCAGGCACCTTGGGATTTTGTGTGTGTGTGTGTATTAGTGTGTGCACATGTGTGCCTGGGGACTGGAAGTCATGGCGACCTCTGGTGACTGGCCCTTATGGGGTGGCATAGAGGATATTCAGAGAGGTGGCTGAATAAAGTCTGCCCCCTCCCTCTGCTGCTGGTATTCCAGAGTGTTGCGATTCTTCCCATTAGAGATACATTCAAATCTCTCCAGGCTTCAAGATCTTTCTTTTTATTTCTTTAAACGATTTGTCATAGTTATCAGCTTTCAAGTTGCTGTACTTATTCAATAAGTATATGCCAAGATATCTAACTTTCTTTTCAAAGGTGAACCTTGATTTTTGTTGCAAGAGATCTATTTGGTCTTTTGTCATAATTTTCGTTAAAAAATTTTTGGGTTTTTTTGTTAATTAATTTTCATGCCAGCCACCAAATTGTTCTAACTTTCTCACCAAATGTTCAATAGAGTCTAAAGGTCGTTCTAATATAAATACCAAATAAGAAGAAGATATTGGATTTATATCCCGCCCTCCACTCCGAAGAGTCTCAGAGCGGCTCACAATCTCCTTTACCTTCCTCCCCCACAACAGTCACCCTGTGAGGTGGTTGGGGCTGGAGAGGGCTCTCACAGCAGCTGCCCTTTCAAGGACAACCTCTGCCAGAGCTATGGCTGACCCAAGGCCATTCCAGCAGGTGCAAGTGGAGGAGTGGGGAATCAAACCCGGTTCTCCCAGATAAGAGTCCGCACACTTAACCACTACACCAAACTGGCTCCACTACAGCAAAGGCCCTCAATGTGTAATGTTCACTGTGTCTTTGACATTTATATCCTCTCTGATCTGGTTATTTAATAATTCCAAAGTAAGAATAAAAAGTAACAGAGATAAAGGACATCCTTATCTTGTTCTCTTTTGAATCTCAATTGATTCAGTTAATTCACCATTTACAATCACTTTTGCACTTTGATGGGAATATATAGCCTGGATCATCTTTAAAAAGTCGCTACCACAGTCCATTTCCTCCAACTGTTGTAACATAAACTGCCAATTAACATTGTCAAAGGCTTTCTCTGCATCTAAAAAGATCAGTGCCAATTGCTTATCTGGGTGCATTTCATAATATTCCAATATATTACATATTATTCTAACATGGTTGTACAAATGTCTTCTTGGAAGAAAACTAGCTTGATCTTGGTGAATGAGTTCAGATAAGACTTTTTAAATATGCTATGCCAAGATTGTTACAGAAATCTTGTAATCCACATTTTAAAAGTGAAATGGACCTATAATTTTTTATGTCCTTCAGATCTTTCAATTCTTTCAGAATAAAAGAAATCGTAGCTTTTGCCAAGAGGCTGGAACCTCAGCTTCATCGCATATCTTGTCCAGAAGTTGTTTAAACAGAAGTATCAAAGAGTCTTCAAATATTTTATAAAATTCTGCAGGAAGTAGGCTTCCCAATCCACAGGTCCCAGCAGAAGATCCCCCGGTTTTACAGGCTTCTCCTCGCCCCCACAGCCACCATGCATTTCTAGATCTCAGGCAGCTTTAGAAACCTGCAAACAGGTCCCGTTTCAAAATGTTTGTGTGCCTTTAAAGTTGAGCAGGAAGTACTTCATGGGGAAGGTCAGCAGCACAGTCCCTCCGTTTGTTTTGCTTTTGTTGCAGAGGAAGTAAGAGTGTGTGTGTGAGAGAGAGAGCAGCATAACCCCTGTTCTTTTCAGATGTCGTTCTGGAGGAACCAGACCCAGTATGTGTGTGTGTGAGAGAGAAAGAGGGTTGCCAATCCCCAGGTTTGGAGGCCCTCCCCCTGCTTTAAGGTAATTAGAAAGCGGGGGGGGGGGAATGTCTACTGGGCACTCTATTATTCCCTATGGAGAACGATTCCCATAGGGAATAATGAGGAATTGATCCACGGGTATCAGGGCCTCTGGGGGGGCTGTTTTTTGAGGTAAAGGCACCAGATTTTCAGTATAGCATCTAGTGCCTCTCCCCCCAAAAACCCCCCAAGTTTCAAAACGATTGGACCAGGGGGTCCAATTCTATGAGCCCCAAAAGAAGGTGCCCCTATCCTTCATTATTTCCTATGGAAGGAAGGCATTTAAAAAGGTGTACTGTCCCTTTAAATGTGATGGCCAGAACTCCCTTGGAGTTTAATTATGCTTGTCACACCCCCAAAGTCCCCTAGATATTTATTGAATTGGACTTGGCAACCCTAGCTAGAAGGCCATCTGGACCAGGAGCTTTTCCTTCCTTTTGCATGCCAATTGCCTCGATCAGTTCTTTCATTGTCATGGGGTCATCTAAGATTTTCACCTGTTCTTCTGTCAAAAAATTTAGGTTATATTGCTTAATATAACTCTTTTTGCATATCTTTAGGTAGCTTGTTGCACTTGTATAGGTTTTTATAAAACTGTTCTACTATCTTCACCATTTCTTGCCTTGCATAGATTTCTGTATTGTCTTTTCCTCGAAGAGTTGAGATGATCCTTTTTGCATTTTCTTTTTTTTATTCTTAAGTAGTTGTTGATCTTTTTGAAATATATTAGTTTCTTGTAAACAAATTATATCTGCTTTCAATTTCGATAAGTGGGCAAAGGTTTTCTGTCTCTTTATAGGTGAATTGAGTCCATTGACATTAAGTGAGAGAATAGCCATTATGAAGGTTTTTTATTATTATCTTTCTTATCTTTCTTTGCTTGAGATCTTGTTTCATACACTCTTGGCCTTTGAGCTTGTTCTTCTTCTGAAGATTCTGCTAGATCAGAACTCACATGAGTTTCTCCCTCATAATCATTCCTTTTCTTCCATTTTTCAGCATATCTCTCCAGAAAGTTTTCAGCTTTAAAAATTGAATTGATCCTATGCCTTTTACCATCACAGGTAAAGGTAAGCCCTTCAGGAATTAGCCAGGTATATGCAATAGCATTTTCTCTTTAAAAAGATGACAAAGTATAGTATTCTCTTCTGTCTCATTGGCCATGGGACCCCTTTTAAAATTCTCACATTTTCTCCTCTTATTGTTATTGGATGGTCTTTAGTTTGTTTAAGAACTAAATCTCTCACTTTCCTCTTGGAGAACTTGATATGCACTTCCTGCAAGCGCATTCTTATGCACAAAGGCTGAAAAGACACGGTAAGCCAGATGTATTTCTTGTTTCACTTCCAAAGGTTCAGTCTGTAATATTTTTACAAGAGCTTCGCTTATTAATTTTGATACGCCACCTTGTCCATCTCCAATTGTAACACCCTATCTTCTGAGGGTTTTTTAAAAAAAATTCTCTATTTCCTCTGTCACGGGCTGGGGCCAGGTCAGGCAAAGTCCAGGGGCAGTCCAAGGTCTATAGCTGGGTAGCAAGGAGGGTCCAAAGCGCCAAAACCGAATCACAGTCCAGGTATCATAGGTCAGAGGTTCAGAAGCCGAAGTCAGGGGGTCCAGAAGTCAATGCCAGAGTCAGGGGGTCCAGAAGCCGAAGTCAGAAGCCGAAGTGGATGCTAGAACATCAGGTAAGTGACTAGTTGCTTCCACAAAGCCTTCTCTCAAAGCCCACAGCTATATAGCCCTCTGCTGTCTGTTGCCCATTTGGGCTAATTGCTGACTCAGAGGGCAGCCAGGATCCTGCTGAGACTCAAGCACCCTCACTCCTAGAAGGGCCAGAATCCTTTCAAAACTCAGGGCTCAGGGAGCGTCTTGCTCGTGAGCGTGCCGCCCTCCTCCGATCCCTGAGGTCCTGACGAAGGCGGTCACGCACACGAGCCACCCGAGAGCGCGAGGCAGGGGGGCTTGGGTCTTCTCCAGCAGGAGGCAGGGGCACTGGTGCAGGTGGCAGGGGCACAGTTTCTTCTGCAGGCTCGGCTTCTTTTGCAGGGCCCCCAGCACCCATGACATCCCCCACTTTGCAGTTAGTAACTGTCACCTTAGAGTCTAGAGCCTTCAATGTTTTGTTAGTTTCTGAAATTTGCTTTCTAGTCTCTGACAGTTCCCTATTAATTTCAGCCATTTGCTCTCCTAAATATGCTACCTTGACAGTCGGTTGTGTAACGGCCGTCATAAGAGTATTTTGTAGTTCTTTTAAGTCCTCCTGTATGCCAGATACACAGGCAGCCCAATCCTGAGAGCAGCCGTGTAGCTGCGCTCGAGTGCAGAAATAGCATAGGCAGCAGTTGGCTTCCAAAGGGAAGATGTTACGCCATGCCTGGAGGGGGGCCCGATGAGCGAGAGAGAACCCATCGCCATGGTGATTCCGCCCATGAGCATACCATTGGCCCGCTGCTGAGGCAGGGGGTGGGGAAGGCACAGGCTCACGCAGGACCACGGGATTGGCCAGCCTGTTGCATGTGACCAGGAGACGGGGTGGAAAACCCACACCTGAGAGATCATCAATCCCCTCACACCCTCCCGCTGTCAGAGACTCTGCCAATGGTAGACAGACAAACAAGAACCACAAAAATGTGCAGACAAACAAGAACCACAAAGTGCAGGAGTTCGCTGCCCTAAATGGTGGCTGGAATGTGTGTCTGGGAGCCAGCAGACAACCAAGTCCAAAAGACACCCACCACCACCACCCAGAGCCCCCCCCCCCGGTGTTGTCCTGCCACCACCCCCTGCTATGTGCAAAAAACACCTCCCCTGGAGACCACAGAACTCAGAGTGCAAGCTGCTGGGCATGCATCCACTTAATCAGCCCCACCTTTGTGCCCTGCGCACAACAGCCCTGTCGGGTCGGGTAGGCCATCAGCCCAGGCCATTAGCCCCACTCCCCTGTCCAGCCACGCGGGGGCAGCATGGCAGCTTATAGCCCGCTCCCTCCCAAGAACCAAGTCTGCCCACCCTCCCAGGCATTCCCACGGAGAGGCCACTGACAGAGTGGGGGGTGGGTTGCCCAGGGAGCATGCAGCAGATGCCAAGCAGGAGAGACAACAGAGGGCACAGTTCAGATTTTATCTTTCCGGAACAGAGTGCAATGGTTTTCCCGGTGCATGCTGGGCAGTCTCACTGTGGGTGGGGTTCCATTCATAGCAGCGGGCAGAAACAGCTGAGGGAGTGGAGGGGGGGTGGACCGACACACGCAGAAGCCTCTGTGTTGGATTCCCACCTGCAAAACAGAGACAGAGATCAAGAGCACCTGCAGGGGCGGCAGCTGGAGGAGCAGGCTGCATTTCAGCCGAGTGCTCTCTTAGAGCGACAATCTCTGACCCACCTGCTCGCATCGGGGCAGCTGCGAAACCCCCCCCCCTCGTGCCCTGATTGAACTTACCCAGCCAAGGGCAACAGTCTTCGCATGCAGAGCCTCCGGGAGCCGGGAACCTGTGGAGACCTGGAAACAAGAGCAGTTAGCCTCAGGGGAGAGACCTCGCTCTCCCCCTCGCAAGTCAAAGATATTGTCAAAGCAACCGGGCAGTGAAAAGCCCATCATCAACGTGCTTGTCTGTCCGCATGGTGGGGAGTTCACTGGCAGAGCCCCTCTCTATGCACTCCTCTCCCTAACAACTGAGTTACGAGAGGTCAGAGCAGAAGTATTTCTAGGAGGGGGTAGTGATTGGCTGCTGGAGAGGGGGCTCACCAGCCCGGGGCGCGAGGGATTGGTGAGGCAATTACACCACTCCCTAAGAGGTTTGCGAGCTCCTGCAGCAGCGGTGGCGGCCTTCGTTTTTTGTTTCAATTAGTGCCTAAGGGACACACTGCTGTATTTGCAGACGTAACTTTACGCCTTTTGGGGGGGCGTGTCAGGGCCCAAACTCCTCAGGGAGCCGCCTAAGCCTGGCTGCGCCCCCAACTCCACCCCCTCCTCCACCAGCGCACCTCGCTCCGCCATATTTCCGCCAATATTCAGGTGCCGCTGCTCTCGGGTGGAGCGGCACTCTGGCAGTTCCCCGCCCATGTAACTCCCCTCCCCTGCGGCAGGGCTGGACTTACACAGGCGCAAATGCTACTTGCACCCACGTAGAGGATCATCTGCTCCCAAAAAACTTTCCACCACCACCACCACCCCCATAGGATTGTGCTCCAAATTTGGCATGGCCTGCAGGCACATTTGGGGATGGAGATGGAGTAGTATGTTGTTGTTTTTTTCTTTCTTATTCTTTTGATAGCCAATATCTTAATCACTAAACCCAATTGTAAATTCCCAATAAAGCTGTTATTAATTTATTCTAATTCTCCTAAATAATATAGTATACATTCTCAAGTTTATTTAGAAATGGTATGTTCTTATTATTATCAACAATCTTAGCACAAACCAGATAAGCACAGTCACCAAGATAAACAAGTTATAATTACAAAAACCAAGCATTAACCCAAACCCTGAGAACAATGCTATCAAAACAATAGAAAAGTCTCATCCCACTGTTATCAACCCGCAAGCCAAAGTGCAGTCTTGTCTTGAGGAGAATTCTTCTGAATCAGCAGTGTTTAAAGGCTTTAAAAGTCAGCAAACGTGAAGGGACTGTACAATAATTCCACTGTAAAGCAGAAGAGAAGACCAGTAGTAACAGTAGTAGTTGAAATCACCATCAGTAGAGCCATGTCAAAGTCAAAATCAGAGAAGAAGCCTCTTCAATGCCACAAAACACTTGCATAAATAATTGACCATAAGATTGTTATATTCCAAAACCTAGGAGTATGCAAAGTATTAGGATCAGAGCAAGAGAAACCCAAACAGGAACAGAATTCAAAGCCGAATGTGTGTTATAACTGTAAAAAGGCAGATATATATAAACTTCCCAGTACTCCACTTTTCTTCCAGATAGCAGGAAATCCTTAAACAAAACTATACATCCATCCACAAAACAGAAGTAGAAGCAACTACCTTTGGAACTTAATCCACATTGACATTAGAATCACCACTCTAGGGAAACTTTTTGAAAGCCCAGATCTTCAGAGAAGGGGGTCCAGCCAATGCCCAAATGCCCCCTCCCCCCTTTGTAAATCCAACTTCATTTTTCTTCCACAGAGCTAATAATCCATCAACGTTATGACCCAATTGTCATGGAAAAGGAGACTTACAGTTAGGGTTGAATGAAAAGCAGATGAAGCTCAGCAGAAAGCAGCAGAGACACTTGCAAAAGTTTGCAGCAGCCTGGTAGTCACCACTTGAGCCATTAAAAATGGTGATCAATGTGGTGGAGCCATATCCAGGCTCCCTGTTAAGCCTCTTATGTCAGGGCAAGATGGTAGAACCCAGAAGCTTTCCCTTCACCTAGAGCTTCTAGACTGGGTCATCTACTGCTCATCAGCTAGAGTGGTGATTCCTAACCTGTTACATTTCTTTGAGGGGGTGAACAAACATGTGGACAAAGGAGAGCCGATAGATGTTGTTTACCTTGACTTCCAGAAAGCTTTTGATAAAGTTCCTCATCAAAGGCTCCTTAGAAAGCTTGAGAGTCATGGAGTAAAAGGACAGGTCCTCTTGTGGATCAAAAACTGGCTGAGTAATAGGAAGCAGAGAGTGAGTATAAATGGGCAGTCTTCACAGTGGAGGACGGTAAGCAGTGGGGTGCCGCAGGGCTTGGTACTGGGTCCCATGCTCTTTAACTTGTTCATAAATGATTTAGAGTTGGGAGTGAGCAGTGAAGTGGCCAAGTTTGCTGATGACACTAAATTGTTCAGGGTGGTGAGAACCAGAGAGGATTGTGAGGAACTCCAAAGGGATCTGTTGAGGCTGGGTGAGTGGGCGTCAACGTGGCAGATGCAGTTCAATGTGGCCAAGTGCAAAGTAATGCACATTGGGGCCAAGAATCCCAGCTACAAATACAAGTTGATGGGGTGTGAACTGGCAGAGACTGACCAAGAGAGAGATCTTGGGGTCATGGTAGACAACTCACTGAAAATGTCAAGACAGTGTGCGTCTGCAATAAAAAAGGCCAACGCCATGCTGGGAATTATTAGGAAGGGAATTGAAAACAAATCAGCCAGTATCATAATGCCCCTGTATAAATCGATGGTGCGGTCTCATTTGGAGTACTGTGTGCAGTTCTGGTCGCCGCACCTCAAAAAGGATATTATAGCATTGGAGAAAGTCCAGAAAAGGGCAACTAGAATGATTAAAGGGCTCGAACACTTTCCCTATGAAGAAAGGTTGAAACGCTTGGGACTCTTTAGCTTGGAGAAACGTCGACTGAGGGGTGACATGATAGAGGTTTACAAGATAATGCATGGTATGGAGAAAGTAGAGAAAGACTTTTCTCCCTTTCTCACAATACAAGAACTCGTGGGCATTCGATGAAATTGCTGAGCAGACAGGTTAAAACGGATAAAAGGAAGTACTTCTTCACCCAAGGGTGATTAACATGTGGAATTCACTGCCACAGGAGGTGGTGGCGGCCACAAGCATGGCCACCTTCAAGAGGGGGTTAGATAAAAATATGGAGCAGAGGTCCATCAGTGGCTATTAGCCGCAGTGTGTGTGTATATATAAAATTTTTTGCCACTGTGTGACACAGAGTGTTAGACTGGATGGGCCATTGGCCTGATCCAACATGGCTTCTCTTATGTTCTTATGTTCTCTTGCATCGGGGGGGCCCCCTCTGGGTCCCCAACCGGGTCCCTAACCAGGTGCTCCAGCAGGGGAACCTACTGTTTGATTTGAGGATGATCGTCAGAGCACTGCTCTGCGATCGGTCTCCACAGCGAGGCGCTGAAACCAGAAACCCCTGTGGAGTTCCTCTTGAAGCTCTTCACAGTTAGCGTTGTTCTCACCATCCTAAATTATTTTGCATCACCAGCAAACTTGGTGACTACACTGCTCACCCCTAGTCCCAAATAATTTTGGAACAAATTAAATAGTATTGGCCCTGACGCCTATTTGACTGTAGCAATCTGTTTTCCTGTTGAGTTAAACACCTGCTGTTGGAGGGTGGAGTAGAGCATAGAAAGATCAGCAATGCTTGCACATTGAGCCCAAGCCTTAGAAATGTGTTAATTTATATACCAATGTAATGAAATATCAATATACCATTAATTTTTCTTTATTATTACATTGGGGGGAGAACTATACAAATTTACATGTTGGCTTCTGTTGAGACCTGCTTTTCATTCTCTCTCACTTTTTATCTTTTCCGCCTCACATGTTCCTGGCTTGCTTAAAAGAAAAAGTCTTGAAATTAATGAATGAAGGCTGGAAGTCATTTCAGGGGCACCTCTATTACTTCGATATTCACGGAAACAAATTAAAGCACGTCCATGCCAAGAAGAACTGTGAAAATCGAAATGCTATACTGGTTGTTATTACTTCGGATGAGGAGGAGGTGAGTAAAATTATCGAATACATAAGAGGGAGGAAGAACAGGGACTTTTTGATTTCCCCCCCCCCCCATAAATGATTGGGATATTGGGGGTAGGCAGCATAGTGGCCAAGTCTGTGCACCCTTAAGGCAGAAGTGGCTGACCTGGAGATGGAAGAGGGCACCACACTGAGGATAAGGGGAATGAGCCCTCAGAAGGGACCTCTTCTTCAGTTGGTGAGCAGGTATCCTTGTGCACCAAGGAGCCATCCCTGGGATGGAGGGAGGAGGGGTCTTGGTAGTTGGTGATTCCATCCTTAAACAAGAAGACAGCTGGGTGGCAAAACCATGTACTGACAGTATAGTGACTTGCCTGCCTGGTGCAAAGGTAGCAGACATTACACGTGTTCTAGATAGGCTTGATAGACAGTGCTGGGGAGGAGCCAGTGGTTGTGGTACATGTCGGCACCAACGATGTGGGGAAATGCAGTTCTGAGGTTCTGGAGGAAAAATTTAGTCTGCTAGGCAGGAGACTAAAGGCCAGGACTTCCAAGGTAGCCTTCTCAGAAGTGCTACCTGTTTCATGCACAGGGCAGGAGAGACAGGCATAAATTAGGAGTCTCAATAAGTGGATGAGACGATGGTGTAGGGAGGAAGGGTACAAGTTTGTTAGGCACTGGGATGCTTTTTTGAACAAGCAGGAGCTGTGCAAAAGAGACAGTCTCCACTTGTTCCAAGAAGGAACCAGGCTGCTACTGCTTAAAATCAAAAAGGTGGCAGAGCAGTTTTTAAACTGAATCTTGGGGGAAAGCTGACAGGAGATGAAATGTCTCTGGTTTGGGATGACTCATCTCAAAGAGATGATGAGTTAGCTGTACCTTTTCTACAGGGCAATTGATTAGAGTTGTCCACTGAGATGGTGACAAACAGTATGGACTGCCTGGTGAAAAGTGTTGGGGGAAAATATAGACATTGTGGGTATTTCAGAAACTTGGTGGAATGAAGAGAATCAGTGGCACACGGTGATTCCTGGATATAAATTATATCGGAAGGATAGGGAGGGAAGGGTTGGAGGTGGGGTGGCTCTGTATGTCAGAGAGGGTATACAGTCCATTAAGACTGAGAAGGTAAGAGAATTAGATTTCCTTCTAGAAATGCTTCGGGTTAAAATAGTGGGCCCCAAAGGAAGCTTAACTCTGGGAGTTTGTTATTGCCCACCAGATCAAAAGATAGGGGATGATTATAAAATGATGAAAGAATTAAAGATAGCAGCTAGACATAAAAACTGTGTTGTAATGGGTGATTTTAACTGCCCACACATTGATTGAGTCAATATATGTTCTGGTCAGGAGAAAGAGATTGAGTTTCTAGACACTCATAATGACTGTGCTATGGAGCAGATGGTCCAGAACTTACCAGGGGAGAGGCAATCCTGTAATGCCCAGGACCTGGTGAGAGATGTAAAAGTGATTACACCAGTGGGAGCAGTGACCATAATGTTGTTGATTTCACCATTTGTATAAATAGAGAATTGCCCAAAAAGACCAGCTCAGCTACTTTTAACTTTAAAAGGGGTAACTTCTCTGAGATGAGGAGACACATGAAGAGGAAACTGAAAGGAAAAGTAAATAGGGTCAAAACCCCTTTCAAGGACAACTCCTACAAGAGCCACAGCTGACCCAAGGTCATTCCAGCAGCTGCAAGTGGAGGAGTGGGGAATCAAACCCACATTGATGAACAAAAGTTAGGCACAATGATGAACAAAAGTTATTGAAGAAGACTCAGCATGGGTTCTGTAAGGGAAGATCTTGAGAGCCAGTTTGGTGTAGTGGTTAAGTGTGCGGACTATTATCTGGGAGAACTGGATTTCATTCCCCACTCCTTCACTTGCACCTGCTGGAATAGCCTTGGGTCAGCCATAGTTATCACAGAGCTTGTCCTTTAAAGGGCAGCTTCTGGGAGAGCTCTCTCAGCCCCACCCACCTCACAGGGTGTTTGTTGTGGGGGAGGAAGATAAAGGAGATTGTGAGCTGCTTTGAGACTCTTGAGTGGAGGGCGGAATATAAATCCAATGTCGTCTTCTTCTTCTTGTCTCACTAACCTGTTAGAGTTCTTTGAGAGAGTGAACAAACATTTGGACAAAGGGAACTCAATAGATGTTGTTTACTTTGACTTCCAGAAAGCTTTTGATAAAGATTCCTCATCAAAGGCTCCTAAGTTCCAGAGTCATGGGGTAAAAGGATAAGTCCTCTTGTGGATCAAAAACTGGCTAATAAATAGGAAACAGAGAGTGAGTATAAATGGGCAATTTTCTCAGTGGATGGTGGTAAGCAGTGGGGTGCCACAGGGCTCAGTACTGGGTCCGCTGCTTTTTAACTTGTTCACTAATTATTTGGAGTTGGAAGTAAGCAGTGAAGTGGCTAAGTTTGCGGATGACACTAAATTCTTCAGGGTGGTGAGAACCAGAGAGGTTTGTGAGGCACTCCAAAGGGATCTGTTGAGGCTGGGCGTCAACGTGGCAAATGAGGTTTAACATGGCCAAGTGCAAAGTAGTGCACATTGGGGCCAAAAATCTTAACTATAAATACAAGTTGATGGGATGTGAACTGGTGGAGACTGACCAGATTACTTCACCCCAGTTACGCCGCTCTTTTATGTTAGCAAGACTCAATGTTCTACCCTCAACGGTATTGTCTGGGAGGTTTGCCAACATGTAATGGAAGGCACCTTGAAATGATCGCCTTATGGGGAAGTGCGGGACTGCATAATGAAACCTATTCTGTCTGGATTTCTATGGATTACCTGAAGTGAAGTTAGGTTTTTTTTTCTGCTATCTGACCAATGTTCTCATATCACAAGCCTGGTTGCAAAGTACCTTTTGGCTGCCATAACAATCAGGGAGCAAAAGACTAGCTCCCCTTCTTGATGTTTGACTGGTTTTTATAGCTGGAACTCCATGTAAATTTGCTATGCTGTACTTTTTATTTCTATGCCAATAAAGGTATTTGGATTTGGACTGACCAAGAGAGAGATCTTGGGGTCATGATAGATAACTCGCTGAAAATGTCAAGACAATGTGCGACTGCAATTAAAAAAGGCCAACGCCATGCTGGGAATTATTAGGAAGTGAACTGAAAACAAATCAGCCAGTATCATTATGCCCCTGTATAAATCCATGGTGCAGCCTCATTTGGGGGCCTCCAGAGCCATGCAGGGGAAACCGCCACAGCTGGAGCCTTCTCCCATGCCAGCAAACGGGGCCCTTGCCACCTCTGAGTCTGCTCCTCCAGGCGCTCAGTGAGCCAGGAAGTCACCAAAGCCACACACCCCTCACCTTGCCCAGCTCCTGAGCCCAAAAAGCAGTGCTTCTCCAGGTGAGATTTGACCCTCACTGTTGCCACCACTACTGCTGCTTGGCCTGGGTTTGCTTTTCCAGGCACTCACCAGGGATCAGCTGCTGGAGGGTCAGGTAGGACGGACAGGGCTAGCTGGAGGGGATGGGAAGGAGACAAGCTGAAGGTCACTGGGGGAGTGGGGGGCAAGGAAAGATGGGGGAATGCCCCTTCCTTACAGTTTCTTGTGGGTGTCCCCTCTTGTTCATGCTGAATTGCTACACACATTCAAGACCACCTTCTCCAGTTGTCATACACAGAGACACACAGATAGAGGAAAGTCCCGTCGTAGTGTCTCTATGATCAGTCCAAAACCTGAAACACCAGCAATACGCAACCCTGCCATTTATTGGGGGTGGGGGGGAAACACCCACAAATTACCAGGAGGTTTAGGAGGAGGAGCTATGCTCATGGGAGACTGGCAGGATCTACTGCAGTAGAGACACAGCCCATGTTGACTGGTGTGCATTCAAGTCAGAATTCCCTGTTTCCTCCTCTCAGATGTGCCACCTACTATCTTCTAAGATTCCCTTCTTAAAGGGTTTGCCACCCGCATGCAATACATGACCTGCGCAACTCTCTGTTGCAGGATTTTTCAAACTCCCTCCCACCCCTGCAAAAAAGAAGGGTTTGTGTATGTTAAAGATAATATTGGAAGACAGGAACAGGTTGTCAGCAGCCAATAAGGCTGGGCAGGAGTGGCAGAGATGGGCAGAATGAGAGGCACTTCCTAACTACCACTATGGCTTTCCCGGGAGCCGTGTTTCCAGAGTGGAGGTGGTGGTGTGAATCCCGAAGCAGGCACAGGCTTTTGCTAAACTATGTGCAAGTTGCTTCCATTCTCATCCCTTCTTCAAACCGGCTTTAATGGGTGGGTGTCTCGGTGTGGCCCACAGGTAGATTGCTAAACTGAGGGAGGGCAAAATGCTTTCCTTCTCTGTGCAATCCCAGGGGGAACCCGTAACTGCCAATTCAAAATATATGTTTGCCCTTTTCTCCTAGGGTGTGAAATGGGGTCAGTGCAAGAAGGCTGCATGATTGTGAGGGCTGACGCAATATTCTTCATTTGAAGAGGCTTGCTACTGGGGAGAAAAAAACCAACCGACCAGACAAACCAACAAAACCCCTGAATGCTTACATGCAAGAGTCAGGATACTAGGCTAAGATTGTTCATTGGTATGGCCCAATCTGATAAGAACAAAAGAGAAGCCCTGTTGGATCAGGCCAATGGCCCATCCAGTCCAACACTCTGTGTCACACAGTGGCCAAAAAAAGTATAATATATATATATATATATATATATATATATATATATATATATATATATATATATATATATATATATATATATATATATATATATAATGGATTTATATCCCGCCCTTCTCACCGAAGTGTCTCAGAGCGGCTCACAACACAATAATTCACATAATTCAGTTTAAAACATTTACAAGTACAGTTAAAACCACAATTGATAAAACAAGATAAAATAAAACCAGCGGTCTATAAAAGCATTTTGTTCCATCCAAGATGTTCTCCTCTTCAGTTAGGTGTTGTAGGCCTGCCGGAAGAGGGCTGTCTTACAGGCCCTGCGGAACTGCCCTAGGTCCCGCAGGGCCCGCACCTCCTCCGGCAGCTGGTTCCACCAGTAAGGTGCCGCTATTGAGAAGGCCCGATCCCTGGTGGATTTTAGACGGGCCTCCTTTGGCCCGGGGACTACCAACAGGTTTTGTGAACCCGAGCGTAGTACTCTCTGGGGAACGTGTGGGGAGAGACGGTCCCTAAGGTAGGAAGGTCCTAGGCCATATAGGGCTTTAAAGGTAATGACCAACACCTTGTACTGGACTCGGAATATTACTGGCAGCCAGTGCAGACCCCGAAGCCCCGGCCGAATGTGCTCCCATCTTGGGAGCCCTAATAACAGCCGGGCAGCAGCATTCTGCACCAACTGCAGCTTCCGGGTCCGGCATAAGGGTAGCCCCATGTAGAGGGCATTACAGTAGTCCAACCTCGAGGTGACCGTAGCATGAATCACTGTTGCTAGGTCGTCGCGTTCCAGGAAGGGGGCCAACTGCCTCGCCCGCCTAAGATGAAAGAAAGCGGACTTGGCAGTGGCTGCTATCTGAGCCTCCATCGTCAGAGAAGGCTCCAATAGCACCCCCAGGCTCTTGACCCTGCCCGACGCTGTCAGCGGCGCGCCGTCAAAAACTGGCAGGGGTATTTCCCTTCCCGGGCCGCAGCGACCCAAGCAAAGGACCTCTGTCTTCGCCGGATTCAGCTTCAGCCCGCTCAGCCTAAGCCACCTAGCCACTGCCTGTAACGCCCGGTCCAGATTTTCTGGAACGCAGGCGGGCCGGCCGTCCATAAGCAGATAGAGCTGGGTGTCATCAGCATATTGATGACAGCCCAGCCCATACCTTCGGGCAATCTGGGCAAGGGGGCGCATATAGATGTTGAATAACATCGGGGAAAGTACCGCCCCTTGAGGCACCCCGCAGTCAAGCGTGTGTCTCTGGGACAGTTCCTCCCCAATCGCCACCCTTTGTCCCCGACCGTCAAGGAAAGAGGAAAGCCATTGCAAGGCCAGCCCCTGAATCCCTGCGTCGGCAAGGCGGCACGCCAGAAGCCGATGGTCGACCATATTGAACGCTGCCGATAGGTCCAACAACATCAGCACCGCCGAGCCGCCTTCATCCAGATGCCGCTGAAGGTCATCCACCAGGGCGACCAGCACCGTCTCCGTCCCATGGCCCGGGCGAAAACCAGACTGGTAGGGGTGAAGGATAGAAGCATCCTCCAGGAAACTCTGTAGCTGCATCGCCACTGCCCTCTCGATAAGTTTGCCCAATAAGGGCAAATTCGAGACCGGCCGATAGTGTGCCAATTCGGCCGGATCTAATGTTGTTTTCTTCAAGAGGGGACGGACCACCGCCTCTTTGAGCGCTGATGGGAAATGCCCCTCCAGTAGGGATCTATTTATGATATCCCGTATAGGATATCTTAGCTCCCTCTGGCAGGTCTTAATAAGCCAAGAGGGGCATGGGTCCAATTTACAAGTTGTTGGGCGTGCAGATAGGAGGATCCTGTCAACTTCTTCCAGGCTGAGCGCACCGAAGCCGTCCAGAACACAATCCGAAGACAGGCACGGAGCCTCAGGTTCGCTAGCTGTATCTAATATGACAGGGAAGTCAGAACGGAGCGATGCGATTTTATCCGCAATAAATTCGCAAAAGCCTCACAGCCAATTTCCAATTCATTAGCATTTGGTCTGCCCTGTGGCAGTGTTGTAAGGGTCCGAATTGTGTTGAACAGTTGTGCCGGGCGCGAAGTTGCGGACGCAATCTCCGCCGCAAAGTATGTTTTCTTTGCAGCCTTGACTGCCATCTCATAGGACTTCATAAACTCTCTATAAGATGTTCGAGTCGCTTCGTCTCGAGTACGCTGCCATTGCCTCTCTAGTCGTCTGAGTCCCCGTTTCAACCGCCGCAACTCCTGGTTATACCAGGGTGTCGGCCTTGAACGAGGACGCAGAGGACGCCTAGGTGCGATCTCG
The DNA here is from genome assembly GCF_032191835.1 of Heteronotia binoei. Lineage (NCBI taxonomy): Eukaryota > Metazoa > Chordata > Lepidosauria > Squamata > Gekkonidae > Heteronotia > Heteronotia binoei. The sequence continues at coordinate 104,596,870 of NC_083231.1, read as the reverse complement.
TCGATGGCCCCGGCGAGCCTATTATTCCAAGACTCCACCAGGTCATCGAGGGAATCGCCAGGGGGCCAGGGATCCCGCAGAGCCGTCAGGAACCGTTCCGGGTCCATCAGGCTCCGCAGGCGAGCTAAAATAAGCTCGCCGCCCAAACGGGTTTGGGGTGGGACGTCCACACGAGCCTTAAGGGCATAGTGATCCGACCATGGCACTGCTATAGAAGCAAGATCGTTCACTAAAACTCCCGACGCGAAGATCAAGTCCAGCATGTGACCCACCTGGTGAGTGGGTGTCGTAACTACTTGGGAGAGTCCTAGTGTCGCCATGGAAGACACTAGGTCCATCGCCTGATTGGAGGTCACGTCATCGGCATGAACATTGAAGTCACCCAGGATCAAAAGCCTCGGGTGCTCCAATGCCCATCCTGCTGCGGCCTCCATCAGGGATAGTAAGGCGCTGGCCGGTGCGTTAGGCGGTCGGTATACCAGCCAGATCGCCAACCCCTCCCCAACATCCCACGCCAGGCCGGCACATTCAATGCCCCCGATCTCCGGAGTTGGGAGGGCCCGAAAGGAGTAAGCCTCTCGAATGAACAGGGTCACCCCTCCCCCCCGCCCGCTAATCCGCGACTGGTGAAAGACCGAGTATCCTGGGGGCGCCATCTGGGAGAGAGCTACAGTCTCCCCATCGCGCACCCAGGTCTCGGTCACGCATGCCAGGTCCATGTCCTGCTCGAGCAGGAATTCCCGAAGGATAGAGGTCTTATTGTTGATGGACCTGGCATTACATAACACCAGTGACGGAGGCGAGTGATTTCGCCTTGCCCCACTACCTGTCACCATCGGGATGGGACGCAGGCTGGAAGATGGTCGAGCACTATCTTGTCTCGATCCCCTTCCCTTCCATTTCCGCCTGTTCCCACGGTCATACCTTCCCCTCCCCAGGAGTGCCAGAATCCCCAGACCAGTCATCTCTCACTGGTACCACCAGCCCTTCCACTGACAGGTATTTAAGTTCGTCTCTTCTCAACCCTCTCACCTCCAATTGGCCTATCAATAAGTTACCCACTAATATTCTAATAATCTTTAAATCAGGCCCAAACCATTTACTTCCTCTTAGGGGATGGGAGTGATCAACTTTCTTTGGATCTTGCTAAGTTTCTATATGTTACCGACCTTGACAGGAAGAAATTTAATGCTGGCTGTATTTGAAAGAAGATGCTTTTAGTTAAGTGTTGCCTATGTCAGCTAATTTTAATAACACTTTGATGGATGTACAAGTTTTATATTGTTATGTTATATTTCAACTTGGTGTTGTGTTGTACTGTTATTGATGAGTTGTGTTGTTGCTGTCGATTGGCCTAGAGCCGCAATAAACTGACTGACTGACTGACTGAATATTCTAATAGTTATTTAATATGCACTCATCCCAACCTATCCAGTTCCCTAGCTAACAATAATACATTATAAATCCAATTGGCTCCTTAATTAAAATCTTCAATCATTATCCCCTTTTCTTATTAATTTGCCACAAATAATTCCATTAAATTAGCTAGTCAATAAAACAAGTTTAAATAACCAGTAAATAATCCAGTTTTAATAATTTACATTAATCTAATCTTAATAATTTGGGAGATAGGATCCAGTGGGTAGGAGGGTACAATTTATACCAACTAAAGTGCCGGGGGCAATAAAGTGCAAATGATCTTGGTAATCTTAATTAGTTAAAGTGCTACTGTTTTAAATACTATTATTTTAAAGTGCTGATGACAATAAAGTGCAACGGTCTTGGCTTAAAGTGCAGTAGTGTCTATAAAGTGCGGGTGTCTTGGCCTGAAACTTGGGCGCTGTTTTCACATGAGGGTGGCGCGTGTCAACACGTCACCCGGGCGGCCCGGAGACCTTCAGTTCTAGCGATGGAAGGAGGGAAGGGAGGGGAAGAAGCCAGGGCCGTCGTCCCGCCGGCAGACCCGCTGCCTCGGTACTTCGCCCCGTTCCACAGTTCTTTAGCGCCGGCGTCGCTACCTCTAGCCTCTCGCCGGCGTCCTCTCATTCCACTCCCCAACTCTCCAGTCCACAGGCCTCCGGCCCCCGTAATGGAAGGAGGGGGGGATGGTAGGGCCGTCGTCCCGGCGGCGGCTGAGCCGCGTCGGTACCTCACCCCGTCCTGTAACTCACAGACGCCGCTGCTACAGCCCCCGACCTCTCGCCAGCGTCCTTCAGCTCTCCGGGTTCCCCGGTCGACACTTCACCCCTCCAGTTCCGTGCTCCACCGTCTGCTTTCAGGCCTCGGCACTCCACACTCCACGTACCACGCTCCAATTCAACCCCGTTTACTCTTAGCACTTCCCCGCCGCGGCCCTCCGCTCACGCCCGGCGTTTCCCAGCCGCGGCCCTCGCCGTCTTTGGTATCGTCGCAGCTGGTAAGCACTTTCGCTTTATTTCACTTTGTTTTCCAAAGGAGGCTGTTCTAGATTCGCCTTTGCCTTCCCCAGCAGCTATATAGTTGGCACAATGTCCTTGGTGGTATCTGAAGAGATTATTTTTGATGGAATAGGCATCTAAAATGCTGTTGTACCGGGAGCCTCAGCATCTCACTCCTCACCTTGCCGCCGCCATTGTTGTATGTGTATGTGTATGTGTGTATGTATATATATATGTGTGTGTGTGTGTGTGTGTGTGTGTATACACACATATATATATACACACTGTGGCTAATAGCCACTGATGGACCTCTGCTCCACTGATGGTGAATGTGACTTTTGAAAGAGAGGGAGTGCACATGTCTTCACCTATAAATATCCAATGTCTCAACTCCACGCTGCTGGGTGTGTGGAGCCTGATAATGTGTTGCTTTTCTAACACTTGTGATCTTCTCATACATGGGAAACTGTGTAATTGAACATCTTACTAAGCAGGTTTGTCCTTGAAGGAGTTATGCATGCAATTGTAAGAAAAAGCCCCCTACTTTTCATACACATGGACATCGTGATCACCAGTATGGTTGCCAGGGTGCCTGGAGTTTTGACTCGCACACATCTGCTCTAAGAAGTGGACTTTGCCCACGGTTTCTCTTATGTGGATACTATAAGCCTCAGCTTTGCAGCAGCATTCTACATCTTTGGATGGATGTTAGCCAGAGCTACAGACGAGCTTCCAGCTGTTCCTTGCGTGCCCAGTCTTGTCCGCTGCAGTGGAAGAAGCCACGCCACCATGAACTGTACAGGCAAACAGTTTCCAGCCTGTTTCCATGAACCAAAGGCTAACACCACCAGAATCCATCATGTTTTCCTTACTCCATATTCAACAGCTGCTTCAACTTCTGCATAAGGCAATCAAGCTTATCTTAGGCGTGGATCCTGCCAGACTGCCTAAGCCTTTGACTAACGGAACTCAAGACAAAGACTGGTGCCAAGAAGAAGACTGAACAAGAGGAAGACCATCTTCAGCTAGAGCCAAGTTCCTTTGTGTAAACCGGGTGTTACCTTAGGTAGCAATTTGGCCATCTATTGTCACCTTTTTAGATAAGTTTGGTAAACTCAAGCACACCTCCACCCAGTAATTTCCCCCATTCTTTCCCCCATTTTGGAGCCTCACCCTGGTCCATTGCAACCTGAAAGTCCAACCAGGTACCCCCGGACCAAGCTTGTTCATTGGTCAGTCATGGGCACCCAATTAGGTGCCACCAATTAACTTACTATTGGCTACTGCAGAAGTCCAGCCCTTATGGTCACTGCAGAGCCTCCCCTTTCTGAGGTGATGTACCAGCTGACCACCTGTCATCCACCCCCGTGCCTCCCATCCCCTAAGGGCTCAAGGTAGTCTATATAACCTGTAACACAGCTCCCCACATGTGTGAATCTAGCAGTACCCTATCTCCGCTGTCTAGATCCATCCCCGATTCTTGGCCAGTTGAGGGTCCCATTTCCCCCGTCTTCTATCGTCGCCATTGGAGCCTTCTTGAAGACTACGATCGGTAATTATCACCCTGTTTGTCTACCCATGTGTTGTCTCTATCTCTCTCTCTATTTTTCTTAGGACTGTATGAATGATTTTATCAGTATTTTATCTTGTATGTAAGCCTATATTTTTCTGGAATAAATTTTAATTGTTTTACTTAATTAGAGTCCCTAATATTTTAAGCATTAATTTCTGGACATGGAATCCTGTATACACAGGTAAAAGATCCTGATTAAGCCAGGTGCCCACCTGACAATTCCCCAACCTCGTTTTGAGGGCACTTTGGCTTGCACATTAGTTGCTGTTTGTCCCTTCTGACTGTACATACCATCGGTGTTCTGCTTCTTAGAGTGCATCAGTGTCTGTATCTTCTTTTTTGTGTGTGTGTTAACCAAATTTATTAAATTTTTGCAATATACTGAAATGTATTTCAAATAAGAAAAAAAGCAAAAAAGCAGTATTTCAATCCTTATCAATACATTACACATTTTCTTTTTTCTTTTTTTCTCACTTCCCCCACCTCTTTTCTTTGACCTCCATCGGTGCTTCAAGCTATTGAGAAAAAACAATTAAAGTGCCATCTGTTTTAGAATCTTGCACTATAAAATTTACATAAAATCTAATAACATCTCTATATCTCTATTTATAATTCGGTCTTCTAGTTTTCCTTCAGGACATTGTTAGCACATCCTGAACTTATTTATCTCAATATACTAATCATATCACCTTAACCTTTTAGTTCACCCTTAGTATTACACTTATCTTTCATCTATTATTACACCAGTTATAGCTATTTAATTCTTTTTAAGTATTACACTTATCTTTCATCAATCTATTATCACATCAATTATAACTGTTTGTTGTAATTATCACTATATTTTCTAACTGCTAATAAAAGGAGCTATCGTATATTGATTCAAAAAATTCTTTCTAATCACCTGTCTCCTCCATTTTCTCCAATTTCAGGTTATACTTTCAAAAACCACCAAATGTCTCTTAACTCTCCATTGCTTTTCCATATAGTCCTGAAACTTCTTCCATTCATCTTTAAATTTTTCTGCATCACTGTCTTTCAAGATTCTAGTAAGTCTATCCATTTCACTCCAATGTGAAGTTTTTAAAATCCATTCCCATTTATCTGGTATTTCAGCTTGCTTCCACCTTTGTGCAAACAATGCTCTTGCAGCTGACAACATATACCACACCAAAGCCCTGTCTTGCTTCAGAAAACTTTCTATTTGTAATCCTACCAGAAAGGTATCTGGTGCCCTTTTAACTGCATATCCCAAAATCTTCGACATCTCTTGTTGAATCATTTGCCAAAATTGTCTTGCTTTTTCACATGTCCACCACATATGATAAAAAGAGCCTTCATGCTTTTTACATTTCCAACACCAATCAGATGCCTGCTTGTTCATTTTTGCTAACTTCTTAGGTGTCATATACCACCCGTATTGCATTTTCAAACAGTTTTCTTTTATATTATTACATGTCAATATTTTCATAGAGTTCTTCCATAGGTGTTCCCATTGAAATGTCTTTATTCATATTTATTGCCCATTTAGTCATTTGAGATTTTACTACTTCATCTTCTGTAGACCATTTCAATAACAATTTATACATCTTTGCAATCAACTTTTCATCTTCCCTTAATAGCACTTTTTCCATTTCTGTCTGATCTTGCCTTATACCTGTAGTCCTGATATCTTTATCCACTAGACTTTTAATTTGTAGCATTTGGAACCAATTAAATTTGTCTTGCAGTTCTTCCTCTGCTTTTAATTCTACTTTGCCACCCTTAATTTTTAGCAATTGTTTGTATGTAACCCATTTGTCTTCCTGTGAGTCAGAAATCCATTTTATAACTTCCATTGGTACAATCCACAGTGGTTTCCTCTCATCACCATATTTAAAATATTTTTTCCAAGTATTCAACAAATTACTTCTTATAAAATGATGCCAGAAGAGACCATCCATTTTCTCCTTCCCATAATACAAATATGCATGCCAACTAAATAGATTTCCATGACCTTCTAATGCCAATAACTTCTGGTTGGATAAGGTTATCCAGTCCTTGAGTCATACTAAACATACTGCTTCATGATATAATTTGAGATCCGGCAGTTGAAAACCTCCTCGTTCTTTTGCATCAATTAGTATATTCCTTTTGATTCTTGTTTTTTTTCCCGCCCATACAAATTCAGAAATCTTTTTTTGCCATCTATTGAATTGTTTAACATCTTTCACAATTGGAATTGTTTGGAAGAGGAACAACATTCTTAGTAAGACATTCATTTTCACGGCAGCTATCCTGCCCAAAAGAGACAAGTTCAGTTTATTCCATTTCAACATATCGGCTTCAATTTTACGCCAAAGTTTATCATAATTATTTTTAAACAAATCTATATTTTTCATCATGATCTCTACACCCAAGTATCTTACTTTCGAGGTGACTTCACATCCAGTTGCATTTTGAAGTTCTTTCTGTTTGCATAATAATAATTTTTTACTTAAAATTTGCGATTTTTCCTTATTTATGTAAAACCCAGCAAGGTCACCATATTCTCTGATTTTTTCCAATAACAATGGTAATACTTGTATTGGATTTTCAATAATAAACATTACATCATCTGCAAAGGCTCTATATTTATAAGTCCATCCTTTCAATTTTAGCCGCTCTATTTCCTTATCCTCTATTATTTGCAACAACAAAATCTCTAGAGTCATTATAAATAGCAATGAGGATAGAGGGCAACCTTGTTTTGTACCTTTGCTGACAACCATTTGCTTCGTTAAATCTGAATTAACACATAGCTTAGCTCACTGTTCAGTATATATCGCCTTCACCATTCTTATAAAGTCTTTTCCCAACTCTGCTTTTTCCATCACAGCAAACAAAAAGTCCCAATTAAGATTGTCAAAGGCTTTCTCCGCATCAGCAAAAAAGAGTGCCACTTCTTTTTCCGGATGTTTTTCATAATACTCTACAATGTCCACCACTATTCTGATATTGTCACTAATTTGCCTCTTTGGGAGAAAGCCTGCTTGCTCATCACAGATAAACCTATCCAGGTATTATTTTAGCCTTTCCGCCAAAATTTTTGCAAAGATTTTGTAGTCGTTAAACAATGAAATCGGTCTATAATTTTTCACATTTGTAGCATCTCTGTCTTCTTTTGGTAGCAATGAAATAACTGCTTCTTTCCAAGTATTTGGCATGCCCACCCAAACGGATATTATTCATCAATTTTTGGAGCATTGGAACTAATATATTTATAAGAACTTTGTAAAATTTTATTGAAAAGCCATCCGGTCCTAGTGTTTTCCCTATTTTCATTGAACTGATTGCAGCTTCTATTTCACCTTTTTCAATTGGATCATTCAATGTTTCTTTCATCATTTCTGTTGTTGGATTTACCTTCACATTTTGTAAATAAACTTCTATTCTTTCGTTATCAACTCGCTGGCCTTTAAATAAGTTAGCATAGCACTTGTAGAATTCCCTTTTGATGCCCTCCTGGTCTACAATTTCTTTGCCACCGGTTTTAATCTTATGTATTTATTTCCCCTTCTTTTCTTCATTTGCCACACCAAATATTTTCCAGGTTTGTTTGCCCCTTCAAAAGATTTTTGTTTTAAGATGATGTACAGGTGGTATATGACCCCGAAAAAATTGGCTAAGATGAGCAAGAAAATGTCGGATAGATGTTGGAAGTGTAAAAAACATGAAGGTTCTTTCTTCCATATGTGGTGGACATGTGAAAAAGCGAAAGAGTATTGGAAGATGATACAACAAGAAATCTCCAAAATATTGGGTTACGATTTTAAGAAAATTGCAGAGACATTTTTGCTTGGATTACAATTAGAAAAATATCCAAAGGAAGATAGGACTCTAATTTGGTACCTGCTATCAGCTGCTAGGATATTGTATGCGCAGCTTTGGAAGCAAGAAAAAATACCGGATAAATGGGATTGGACTATGAAAGTTCTATCGTGGAGTGAAATGGATAAGTTAACTAGAACATTAAGAGACTATGATTTGGAGATATTTAAAAAAGAGTGGAGGAAGTTTAAAGAATATATAGAGAAAGAGTCGAATGTAAGAAGACATTGGACAATTTTTTAGTAATAATGGGGGGGGGGGGGGACTGAAGAAGCAAGAAGGGGGGGGGAATATTTATATAACAAATTTTGATTAGTCAGATGTATCTTTAGTATTGAATTAGAATCTATAACCTCGGGGAAGTCTATATTGGAGGGAGGGGGGATTGAAAAGTCATATGGGTTAGTACTGAAGCAACGAAGGGAAATTAAATTCTGTAACCATATGCTATCAATAAATTGGTTAAAACAAAAGATTTTTGTTGGAGTCTTTTCAAATTCCACTCCACCTCTTTATTCAGTAAATGACTTACCTGACTCTGTAAAATCGTAATTTCTCGCAAAATTTTCCTTTCCCTCGGTCTCTTTCTTAATTCAATTTCCTTTTTAATTATTTCCTTTTGTAAGTCCAACAATTGTTTTTCTTTTGCCCTTCTGTCCTTATTATTCAATGTAATTAATGTTCCTCTCATCACAGCCTTATAGGCATCCCAAAAGGTTTGAAATTGTACCTCTTGGTTGTCATTTATTTGGAAAAAAGCTTTAGTTTCTTTTTCTAGAGATGCCACTACCTCCACTTTCTGTAATGTCATCATTAGGTTTTTAGTTTTTTAAATGCTTGATTTTAAATGTAATAACTTGTTCCGATTTTATTGTTTTATTGTTTGTTGTAAGTCGCCCTGAGCCACTCATGGGAAGGGCGGGATATAAGTTACGGAATAAATAAATAAATAAATAAATAAATAAATAAATTTATTCTCCACCTCCTCTATTTTTTTCCTCCCTTTAGCCAACCACATCAACGAGTTATGGTCTGCACCTATTTTCGGAAGAATCTCTACTTTTTTTGTGATCAGTCCCAGCTCTTTTGTAGCCCATAACATATCAATCCTAGAAAAGGTATTATGTCCGGCTGAAAAAAAGAGTATAATCTCGTACCCTGTGGTCGAATTTTCTCCACACATCTTCTAAGCTCTCTTGTTTAATTACGTAGTTCAAAAAATGCTTTAGGTAGTTTCCCATCTACAGTTTCCCCCCCGCAGATCTATCTAAAGAGTTCTGAATAGTTCCATTAAAGTCACCCATAAGCATTATCTGGTCGTATGTTACTTGATCCAGTTGTTTCATAATATCATTGAAAAAGTCACTCAGCCCCATTAGGAGCATAAAGTCCCAACAACAGAGTCTTTTTGCCATACATCAAAACTTCTACTGCCAAATATCTACCTTCATTGTCTTTAAAAATCAGTTTTGGCTCCAGCTCCTTCTTTATGTAAAAAATCACTCCCCCTTTTTTTTCTTTAGCCAATGAACCAAATTCTTCCCCTAAAAAGTTGTAATCCGATTGTCTAATGTGTACTTCTTGTAAACAAATTATATTACATTTTTGTTTTGTAATCCAATGAAATGTCGCTCTTCGTTTCTGCGGCGAATTTAGGCCATTAACATTCCAAGAAATTAATTTGTAATCCATAATGATTCTTCAGTTAAGCTGTGTCCCCAAAATCCTTATTGTCCGCCAAAAACCCTTCCATACCTTGAATGTCTATTATGGAATACTTCAGCCCTTTATACTCAAAAGTAAGTCCGGATGGTAAAATCCATCTATATCTTGTACCTTTTGCCCTTAATTTATCCGTCAAAGGTTTAAATTGTCTTCTGTCATTGATGACCTTCCTTGGTAGTTCCTTCATTATTCTGACTCTGCTGTCCTCCACCACCAATTATTTTGCAAATTGTTGGCTCAAAATCCTTCCCACTATATCTCTAGTGCTAAATTTAATTACTATGTCTCTTGGCAATTTACGCCTTCTGGCAAACTCTGAATTGACCCTGTACACGTAATCACATTGATCTTCAGTCTTCTCTGGATCTTCATCCAAATATTCAGCAATAATAGTCATGATATATTTCTTTAAGTCCTCTTGATTGTTTTCTGGCACCCCCCTCAGACGTACAAAGTTCTCCATCAGCTTACAGTCTTGTAGTAGAACTTTTTCTTGAATCTTCTTTATTGTAACATCTTGATTTGTAACTCTATTTTCCACCTCTTGCATCTTCTGTGTTGTTGCTTGTGACTCCTTCCTCAGATCTTCAATTTCTTTCTTGATCTCTTTCTTTACAGCTTCAGCGCTGGAATTTATTTCTTTTGTTAGTTCCTTAGTTATCTCTTTTGTTATTTCTTTAGTCTCTTTAGTCAACTTTTTCTCACTTGTAGTTATCAGATCTTTCATTGCCTTTGTTAATCTGGCCTCCATAGCATCCAGCTGTTCTTGGGCAATCTTAGACATTTTGCCCTCTACTGAGCCAGCTTGTCTACGCGTTCTTAGTTCGTATTTTGGATCAGACATCAGACGTCAGTCTTCCCATAGCATATAATAGACCCCAAGTTGACCTCACCAAACTACAAACCGATAACAGGGTTCAACAGATTAGAGCCTGCTCTCTTCAGCAAGCCCCAAATTGCCGTCCTCAGAGCTTCCTGGGCCAAGATATTAATATTTAAAGTTCTGTAAACATTCAAAATGGTGGCCGCAACTTTTTCAGGCCCCAACTCTATGATTTTTTGGGATAGAGTAGACCTGGAGGTCTAGGTTGTGTCCCTCTTCTCCCAGCGCTGTTTCCTGCCTCTCTGGAAATGAAGTCCCGTTCTCAATGGTTTCCACTCTCACGATAGTTCGTCACTTCCTGTTTCCCAGTTGCAAGCCGAGGCTTTGTTATGACGGGGGATTTTTTTGCAGAAGCCACAAAGGTAAACAAATCTTTTTTTTTTTTTTTTACAGCGCCTATTAAAGTCCCAAAGCCACGATTTCACCCCCAGCCTCTGTAACACAGCTTTATTTTTTTGCAAATAGTTCCAAATCTTTGTTTCTTTAGTTTAAAAATGCTCTTTTAATCCCGGAATGAAAGATAAGAACTGTACCTTATCAAGTGTCCAAAACTTCCTTACACCGATCGTTCCAATCTTTAGTAGTCTATAGTCCATAGAAAGTTGGGGTTGGGTGAACTTATGTCAACTTAATGACTCCAAAAAGCCATTGTAGACGTTGTTATGCGATTTTTCACGGAAGATCCTTCAAAGCCGAAAAGGAGCCCCAGCGGGACTCCTCGCCATCCAAAGTTAAACTCAAAATCTTGCAAGCATGTCTTGGACTCTTCCCATAACTGGGAGAGTAGACAGCAGGTGATAAAAACACTTTTTATGTCCAGAACAAAGCCGTTGGTCCACTCCACGAAAGGGAGATGCATCAGTTCCCCATCTTTCCAACTCCGGAAGCCAGTGTCTGTCTCTTCTTGTGGTTCATTATGTCAGTGTACGTGTGTCAGGAGTTATGTATCCATCTTGCCTCACGTTTCTGTATTTTTGTGTGTGTGTGTGTGTGTACACAGATGACTGGTTCTCACACTGTGTGGGTCAGTGGCTGTCTTTGCCCGCTGACTCTTTTACCGACAATCTCTGGCTGTGCATGTTGCTCAGGTGACTCTTCTTGTGTGAGGGTCAATGGCCATCTCTCTTTAGGCTTTGTGTTTGTGCTTGTGCATGAAGATGGATGGGTGGGTGGGTGGATACAGGGCTTTTTTTTAGCAGGAATGCACAGGAACGCAGTTACAGCTGGCTTGGTGTCAGGGGGTGAGGCCTGATATGCAAATGAGTTCCTGCAGGGCCTTGTCTTTTTAAAAGCCCTGTGTAAAAGAATGGTGACATCAGGGGTGTGGCCTAATATGCAAATGAGTCCTTGCTGGGCTTTTTCTACCAAAAAAAGCCCTGGGTGGATAGATGATTAGATTAGATTAGATTAGATTAGATTAGGATTGGATGGAGGGATGTCTTAGTGCAGCAGTCCTCAACTACTGTTACCAGTCCATGGCCTGACAGCAACCAGGCCACATGCCCCTTTTGCCCATCCAGGACCTGGGCAGACAAAAGAGACAGCATGGCCTCATTCTGAAGCTGCCTTCTCTAGCAGGGGAGCTAGCCTTGGAGTGAGGCAGAGCAGCCCCGCCGCTCCTTTCAGCCGCCTGGGACCTGGCAGATGAACAAGGTGGTGTGGCCTTGCTCCAAAGCTGCCTACCCTGCAGTTTCCGTTTCCTTCATTATAATCCTAGCATGCTTTTTCACTGGTGCAGCCAATGAAGACATATTCATTAAGTTGTATCAACTGCAACCTTTCCCTCCTCTTTCCTGGGATTTTTCCTACTCAAAGCAAACATCAATTCACAAGGAAAGAGATATTGCCCGGATGTAGTTTGAAAGAAGAATCTAATTCCAACCAAGACTTTCAATTTGTGTTTTTAACAGGAATTTATAGTGCAAAATGTAAAACATATTGATAGGGATATGTGGATCGGAGTTGAGCAAGTTGACAATACCTGGACATTTGTAACTGGTGGCAAACCCATCAAGTTGTGAGTATTTCAACAAAATTTCTTTATGCATTGTACAGTCCTTCTCAGAAGCGTATCTTTGTTGTACTTTCCAGAGTTTATTTGCTGAATGATTTGCATGTAGTGAATCTCAGGTGCTCCTCAAGAACCTGGTATCCAAATAAATCCGGGTTTTTGTTGTTCAAGTTCATAACAGGTCACACCAGACACCAGTTTGCATATAATAGCTTTAAATAGTAGAAGAGCTAGGGATGCTGAGAACTTTGCCATGGACATAGCTGGAAGGTCCACATACTGTTTTCAACAGCCATGTTTACTTGTGATCTAGTTGTTAGGGCTCCTTGTCTCACAACTGTATGACTCCAACAGCACACTAAACAGCTTTTGTGGCTGTGCAGTAGCTGTGGGGGTGGAGTTTCATTTCTTTCTGCTTTGCAGCCATTTCTTCATCTGTGCTGTAGGTGAAATTGGTTCTCCCCAGGGTCATGGATGCTGGGTCAAGTAATTAAATGATGCCGGGGAGACTCTTGACTTTCGTAAGACTGTCTAAAAACAGATATGCACAAAATAACATAGGTGAAATGGACTTTGTAGAACACTAAACAGTGAGCCAGTTAAAAAAAAAATCAGTTGAATTATAAACAACTGATCCGTTGTCTTGCTCTTTATTTAAACATTTGGGTGTGGGATGACATGCAGTGAAATCAGCTGTGCATATGATGTGGGGGGGAGTAGGATTCTAGTTGGGCTATGTGACTACGCTCATATGTGTAATGCTGCCAACTGAACTGTACCATATTGCTTAACAACATAGAAAGCTAATGGACAACCAGGCTTGCACATTTCATGAGCAGTCAAACTGCATGGGAAAGAATTGGATAGCAGCACATAAACCCAATTGGTAGATCTTAGAGAATTGGTTAGCAGCACATAAACCCAATTGGTAGAGCCTGCAAAAGCTTGGTATTGCAGAATGGCTAAGAGAATTGGTTGTGATCTGAGACATTCTGCATTCAGATATTGCACCTGTCAGAAACTCAAATGGGTTTAGGCCAGCCTCTCAGTCAGTTTTAAAGACAAATAATACTATCACCACCCAAGGGTTTGCTGGTCTCCCCAAAACTATTTCTAGACATCTTGGGACATCTAAAAGGAGAAATGAGATACAGGGATGGGCACAAAATGGGAAAATGTGATTAAGTTCATAGTTCGTGGCTGAACCATGAATCGAACCATGTACTGATCCAAAACACAAAGTTTGTTCATGAAGTGAACTGGTTTGTGGTTCACCTCCCTGCTCTGCAGTTGTTTTTCAAGCTCTCTTCTGTAATCCCTTTAAAGCACTTCAGAAGACAGCCCACAACAGCTATGTGGGGGGAGCTCTCTTCTGCAGTCTTTTTAAACTCTAGAAGTGCAGAAGTCAGCACAAAACAGCTGTGTGGTGTGGAGCACAGCTTTTTTTTTAAAAGGCTGTCTTTTGGAGTCCCTTTCAGCTGGCTCTCTGAAGCTGTATGGTGGTGGGAGTGCCTCCCTGCCATGCAGCATTTTTTGGAGCTGTATCGTGCAGTCCAATTAGATGTCTTTGAAGGGCTTCCCTGCCACTCAACTGTGTTCGCAACTTTTGTGGGTAACAGAAAGCAGAGGATTAAAGCAGTGGGGTCAAATGTGCAGCCTGTGGGCCTGATCTGTCCCTCACAGGGCTCATAAGCATCCTACAAGCAACTGGCTATAGTCTGCTCCTTCTCCCTCTCTTCTGCTTCCTTCATTGCAGCTTGCTTTGCCAGTGCTTTTTGTATTTCTCCCTTGTGAATGAGAGAGCCTGGGGTGCCACAGCACAGCTCACAGGTATAGAGCCTGGGGTGCCAGGCTGTCTCAATCACAGCAGAGTTACAGAGCCGAGCTCCTCCATTTGCTGAGGTTTTTTCACCCTTGGGGAAGAGTGAGGAGGGGAAAGGGAAAGAGTGAGAGGCTGCTTTGCTTGGCTGCCTCAATCGCATGGGAGAAATACAAAAAGCAACTTTAAGACCAAAACAGTTTCATTCAAAGCAAGAGCTTTTTGCCTTGCTACTCTCTCTCTCTCTTTCTCTCTCTGTTGTGTTGTATAGCTAATTTTGCCAGAGCTCTCCTGTGTGCAATTGGGTTCCCTCCCCCTTTTCACTGTACTCATGCCCTCATGATCCAGTCTTTCTCAGTACTCAAGCAATGTGAACTATTTAGATAAGGAATAACAACAAGCCAGTGAGGTGGATAAGGCTGAGAGTGTGTCTCCAGCACATTTCCTTTGTAGACTGGGGATTTTGAACCCAGGTTTTCCTGATAGTAGGCTGATAATGACCACTATACATTGCTGTATCTGTATTCTTGCACTGCCTCCTAGGAGTCGCAGTTATTTTTCTGAGGAAGGCTATAGTTGTGTAGATAAACACATTGCCCTCAGTCTGTGTGATGGTGCCTTCACATGTTCTTGACCAGCACACAAAACAGCTTATGTACAAAAGCTTACAATGCCCAGCCATTTCATGTTTTCCCCTGGGTCCTAGGGCATAGAGCATTGACCATGAGATTTCTGTAATGAATGTCAATAAATAAGAAGTAGGTTTGCAATTTACAGATATACACCTGAACAGCATACTCAGGATTGCACACACATTGCCTCCAGATTTTGATGCAGTAATTCAGACAAGATGTGTCAGTTATCAGAAACTGTTAAACAAAATATTGCAAACGTGCTAATGTTTTAAGCATGATTTATTTTAAGTAAAGAAATCTTTGTGTTTGTTTGTGTCCTTTATAAAGTTTTTATCTTCACTATCTGGCATTACATTTCATGACACACACGGCCTGGCCCAGCCCAACAAGGTCTCATTTATGTCAGATCCAGCCCTCATAACCAATGAGTTTGGCACCCCTGGTTTAAAGGGACTCAGAGTCCCTTTAAACCTCTGCTTTCTGCTCCATTCATGAACCACAACAAACTGCAGGGACTGCTCTAAAGGTTCATGAAAGTTTGTGACAGTAGATCCATCACAAACTTCTGTTCGTAAACCATCAGCAGAGCAAAATTTGTGACGTTTGCTTTGTCATTCAGTTTGTGCCCATTCCTATCTACGTAGCTTCCTGAGCAGCCTCCAGAGAACAGATAAGAATTATACAGACTGCCAGAGTGACTAAACTGGTGCAGACTGTTACAGCTTGAGTACAGTTGGGAGCTAGGCAGGGCACAATGGAAAGAGTTGAGAGGTAGGCAGAGTACAATGGAGAAGTAGGCTCAATTACACTCAGTTATAATCAATTGCAGCCTTTCTGGGCTGGGACTGGGAGGTACCATTTTGTGGTGATTCTGGTTCTACCTGGAGGGTGGGTTTTAGAAGGTGGAGCTTGGGGGACTGCTGCTCAGCCCCATGGCTTTTGACCTGTAGTTTTCTACATGACTGTCTTGTCCCCTATGCTTTTCAAGGTCTATTTGAAATAGATGAGTGAAATCATCCAGAGATTTGGACTGGGTTGTCACCAGTATACAGATGACATTCAGCTATATATTGTGCTGATCTCAGAGAGACTGCAAAAATCCTAACCTGGGGATGCGAGGCAGTTTGGAGTGGATGTGGACTAATAAACTGAAGCTTGATCACAACAGCATAGAAGTGCTACTGGTGAGGAGAAAATCTAGCCTGTGACTTAAGATGTCGCCCATTCTGAATGAGCTTGCGCTCTCCTTGAAGGAACAGGTGTGTAGTTTGGGGGTGTTCTTGGATGCAGGCCTACTGTTGGACAAGCAGGTGGCAGTTGTGGCCAAGTGTGGCTTTTAACAGCTTCAGCTGGTTAGCCAGTCGTAATGGGCAGAACTGATCTGGCCAGTGTGGTGTATGCCCCGGTGTATGGCCTGGTTACATCTAGATTAGATTACTACAATGCTCTCTACATGGGACTGCCCTTGAAAAGTGTTCTGAAAGCCCCCAATGCTGCAGCCAGGCTGGTGACAGGAATGGCTTATAAGGACCATTTCATGCTAGTGTGGGCTTATCTACCCATTTATCATTTTGCAGAACATGTAAACATACTTGTTCAGATTAACTATGTAATAAAGGGTATAGGGTTGTATTAAAATGGACTTGTTCGGGAGGATGCTGTCGTTTGTGGCAGTATTTGTTCCTCATTGTATCTCCTGTGCTGTCTCACATTGGACTGTGCATACACAGGTCAGCCATGGAGATTAGACTTGCAAGTTTCAAGAAGCCACGGAGCACTCCCCCTCCCCTCTGTCTTGAGCTGAGAGTGGGAATTTTCCTGCCCTCACAGTCATGTGATGGAGGTATGGAGAGTGCTCCTCCCTCAGGAATTTCTTTGCCGCTGTGGAGAATGGACATGTTTGCTTTCAGCTCTTTATGTACTTTTCTTAGAGCCGGGCATACGGCCTTGTTTTAAAAGTGCTGTCAATGCAGCATGAAATTGGCCCAAAACAACAAGCAGGGCCGGCCCATGGGTGCTTGGTGCCTTAGGCAGGTGCCTCCTGCCACCCCCCCCCCCGGTGCCCCGCCGAGGCACAGCTCCCACCCGCCTCCTCCCTCCCTTTCTTGTTTACCTCCTTCCCCCCCTCTGCTGTGGCCACCGCTAGCCCCCTCCTGCCTGCCCTCGCCCCCTTCTGCCCACTGACACTCCCCCTCTGATGTTGCTTGCTCTCTACCCCTCCTGCTGCGCTCGCCGCAAGTAAAACTAAGGGCTGCTGGCTCCTCGTAGCCCATGCCTGCGCATTTTGTTAAGAGTCAAAACGCGCAGGCGTGGGCTGCGAGGGGCTGGCAGCCCTTAGTTTTACTTGCGGCAGCAGCAAGCGTGCAGGGGGGGGGGACAGCAAGCAGAGCTCAGTGGTGGCGGGCCGGATGGTGCGGGGGGCTGAGGTGGCTGGCCAGAGGGAGCTGGCAGGGGCAGCTGCAGCGGTGGCCACGGCAGGGGGGGGGAGAGCGAGCAGAGCTTGGGGGCGGGCCGGATGGTGTGGGGGGCGGGGGTGGCTGGCCGGAGGGAGCTAGCGGTGGGCCAGAGGGAGCTAGCGGTGGTGGGGGCCACAGCAGCAGCCACAGAAGGAGGGGAGAGGGAGGCAAACTAAGTGCTTCCCTGGGGCACGGGGGGGGGGATTTTCCGCCCCCTGTCTCCCGGCGCCCTAGTCAACTGCCTAGTTTGCCTAGTGAGCGAGCCGGCCCTGACGACAAGCATGCTAAATATCTCCTTTGTCTGGTTGAAGAAGGGGACAATATTTCCACCTGCTGATTGTCTATGCACAAGGTGAGGCATGAGAGAGCCTCCACGCTGAAAGAGGCAATGTTGGAAAAATCCCTTGCCACTACTGAAATGAGCCCATACACCCTCAGCATCTTGGGTTCCAGCAACGCTGTCCAAGCCTTCAAAGCTGATTCCAACAGCCAAAAGAGCTGCCTTGGAGCTGTCAGCAAAAAACCAAAAAGTCTATTTATTTATTTATTTATTTATTTAATTAGAAGAATCTCAGAGTCTCAAAGCAGTCACAGTCTCCTTCACCTTCCCCCACACACACCACAGACACCCTGTGAGGTAGGTGGGGCTGAGAGAGCTCTTACAGCAGCTGACCTTTCAAGTGGAGAAGTGGGGAATCAAACCCGGTTCTCCCAGATAAGAGTCCACGCACTTAACCACTACACCAAACTGACTCTCAATTAAATTTGTATCCCTCCCTCCCCACCAAAGGCTCAGGGCGGCTAACAAGTCAATGCCGACATAAAAACATAAAACATGATAAAACAGTAAAAACATAGAGGTGCTATATAGCAATACTACTATATAATAGTACAGTATCATTAATACATAACTTCGGAATCACCCCAGAGGCAATAGTCAATAAATATAATTAATTTTATTGGGCAATAATCTCAATCACACAATTAAAAATAAAAACACACACTCAAACAAGTAATATAGAACTAAGAAAAATAGGTAGGAAAAGACAGAGACTTTTACATGAGCAGGATAACAAAGGTGGGTATACTATACCTCTCTTGACAAGATGAGAGAGAGGTCCACAGCGAAGACTAAGGGAAAAGGGTAGCATGAGATGACCAGCATTGCCCAGAATAATGGGCCCAAACTGATCGAGAATGGGAGTTGCTCTGGCAGCAAGGTAGAGGTACCCTCAGAGACACACTCAAATGGCCAAAAAGGTGGCCTTATAGATCCAATTTCATCTCCTGAGGCGGGACCCCTTGATGGGAAGTTCCTGCCCAATAATAGTTTCCAGGTGATTTGACAAAAGATTCTCAGAGAGTGATAATGGTTCTCTGAGCGGGCTGTATGCTAAAGAAAAAGCATATGTGTTATTTTAGAGCCAATATTAATCTATTGTAAAGCTTCCTGAGAAACACAGAAGAGACAAAAGGATTGAAAGGAACAGAGATGCCTAACAGGATCTGGTTGATGACTCCAATGATGATCTCCTAGCCAAGCAGCAGACAGAGTCTATTGTTAATTGCAACAGTCCTTCGTTAAGAGCCAGGCGGTTACATTTACATAAGTAAAGCTATGCAATGATGCTGGTATGCACTAAATTCGCCCTTCAGAGCATCTTCATGGAGGCAGGCAGTAAAATGTTGTCCTTTTAAAATTCTCCAGGAGCATGGAGAGCCAGTTTGGTGTAGTGGTTAAGTGTGCGGACTCTTTATCTGGGAGAACCGGGTTTGATTCCCCACTCCTCCACTTGCACCTGCTAGCATGGCCTTGGGTAAGCCATAGCTCCGGCAGAGGTTGTCCTTGAAAGGGCAGCTGCTGTGAGAGCCCTCTCCAGCCCCACCCACTTCACAGGGTGTCTGTTGTGGGGGAGGAAGGTAAAGGAGATTGTGAGCCGCTCTGAGACTCTTTGGAGTGGAGGGCGGGATATAAATCCAATATCTTCTTCTTCTATCTTCTTCCTTGGTCAGTAGCTGGAACTGGGATTGCAGTTGATGGCCTGCGTGGCTATGCAGTCAAGGAGGTGAAGCACAGTCTGGAGTAGTTATAGCTGGATAGGAAGAAGAAGAAGAAGAAGAAGAAGAAGAAGAAGAAGAAGAAGAAGAAGAAGAAGAAGAAGAAGAAGAAGAAGAAGAAGAAGAAGAAGAAGAAGAAGAAGATTTATACCCTGCCCTTCTCTCTGAATCAGAGTCTAAGAGTGGCTTACAATCTCCTTTATCTTCTTCCCCCACAACAGACACCCTGTGAGGTAGGTGGGGCTGAGAGGGCTCTCCCAGCAGCTGCCCTTTCAAGGACAGAGTCTCAGAGCGGCTCACAATCTCCTTTCCCTTTCTCCTCCCCCCCCCACAACAGACACCCTGTGAGGTGGGTGGGGCTGAGAGGGCTCTCCCAGCAGCTGCCCTTTCAAGGACATCTTCTGCAAGAGCTATGGCTGACCCAAGGCCATTCCAGCAGCTGCAAGTGGAGGAGTGGGGAATCAAACCCGGTTCTCCCAGATAAGAGTCCATACACTTAACCACTACACCAAAGTGGCTCTCAGAGTTGCCAGCCATGTAGCAACACAAGCAGGAGTGTTCTGAACCTGGCCTGGTTCAACAGAATGACAGTCCATGTGGGTCTGCTGCCCATAGCTAGCATGGTGCAAATACCAATTCCTATACTCAGTGCATAACAGTCCAGTACAAATATAGGTTGTTGTTGAAAACACAGTCTCTGGCTAACACAGGGTTTAAAAAGTTACTTACCAGAAAGGAGTGGCCCTGAGGTTCAGCAACTAAGGGCGTTTTCCCACAGAGCTTACCTCGGAGCGACGTCCCTCTTCACCGCGCAGCGTCTGCGCGGATTTCCCACCAACTGCTCCGCATAACCAGGAAGTGCCGGACCTTTTGCGTCGCTGATGTAAACCGCTAAAAACCAGTTTAAGCAAAAGCCGCGGCTCTTCCTGGTTATGCGGAGCAGGTGGTGGGAAATCCGCTCAGACGCTGCGCGGTGAAGAGGGACGTCGCTCCGAGGTAAGCTCTGTGGGAAAATTCCCTCAGTCTCAGAGTACCGCCTCCTTTTTCACTGGATGTTGGCCATAATAGCTAAGTGGAATCACCACAGTAGAATTATTGGTTTGTTTATTTAGATGTTTATAGCTCTGGTCCAGGGAATCTGCTTGAGGTGACTTATGAAATAAAACATAATAAGTCAGTCAGTCAGTCAGTCAGTTTATTGCGGCTCTAGGCCAATCAACAACAACAACACAACTCATCAATAACAGTACAACACAACACCAAGCTAAAATATAACATAACAATATAAAACTATGTACAACCATCAAAATAGTAATAAGTCCATAAAACATTATAATTAATTAAAATACCACTTTAAAACCCATCCAGAATGTAAAAACACAGGTACCTGAAGAAGTGAGCAGTGACTCACAAAAGCTCACCGTCTGCCACAAATGTTAATTTTTAAGGTGCTACTGAACTCTTTCTCTTTTCTGCTGCTACAGACAGACTAAAAGTTTGGTGGAATCTGTAAAAGATTCTATACGATATTTTGCAAAAAGTGAAGGAGGTTGTTAAAAGCAATAATAATTACTAATTATATCACAGTTGTAATTTGGATTATTCCCTCCCTGTCATAGCTTGGCTGCCACACCTTTTGGACCACCTGAAGTTTCTGGACTTTTTTCAAAGACAGCCTCATGTAGAGCAGCAGTCCCCAACCCTTTTGGCACCAGGGACCAGTTTTGTGGAAGACAATTTTTCCAAGGACTTGGGGTGAGGGATGTAGTGGTTTGATGTAGTGGTTAAGTACAAAAACTCTTATCTGGGAGAACCAAGTTTGATTCCTCGCCCCTCCACTTGCAGCTGCTGGAATAGCCTTGGGTCAGCCATAGCTGTCACAGGGGCCAGCTTCTGTGAGAGCTCTCTCAGCCCCACCTACCTCACAGAGTGTCTATTGTGTGGGGAGGAAGTTAAAGGAGTTTGTAAGCTCCTCTGAGACTGAAATTCGGAGTGTAGGGCAGGATATAAATCCAGTGTCGTCATCTTATTATTATTACATTGTAATATATAATGAAATAATTATACAACTCACGACCCATTTGCTAACAGGCCATGGACCAGTTGGGGACCCCTGGTGTAGAGCACATTATGGAAAGAGAAGGATGGAGTGAATGTAGGGTTGGCAGCTCTGGGTTGGGACATTCCTGGAGCCTTGAGAGGGTAGGGACCTCAGCAGGGTATAAAGCCACAGAGTCCACCCTCCAAAGGCACCCATTTTCTTCAGGGAAACTGATCTCTGTTGTCTGGAGATTGGCAGTAATCCTGAGATATCTCTAGGCCTAACCTGGAAATGGGCAACCTCATGAGAATGGCCCTATGGTCTGGTCTTTCATGGTTCTTAGCTGGAGGCAGCAGAAGTTTTAATCTTAAACGCACAGTTTTGAAACAGAAGGCGAAACTGATTCCAATTCTGTCGCATATTCATTCTACCCTTCCACGTAATATGCACACGCTTAAGAAAATCACTTGCTGTATTAAACACAAACAAGCTCCATTTGTAAATGCATTTTCCACTTCTTGTGGAGACATGTTCCAAAATGCAATCAATCAACATTTTAAATAGAAAAGGAGAGCTCACAGCGCATTCTTACGATAGGCTTCCCAATCCCCAGGTCCCACAGGGGGATCCCCCGGTTTTACAGGCTTCCCCCCTCCCCCAGCCAGCTGGCCGGCGGGGGAAGCCCCGCCCCCAGAGCCATCATGCACCTCCACAAACGATTCCCATAGGGAATGATGGGGAATTGATCCGCGGGTATCGGGAGCTCTGGGGGGCTGTTTTTTGAGATAGAGGCACCAAATTTTCAGTATAGCATCTAGTGCTTCTCCCCAAAATACCTCCCAAGTTTCAAAAAGATTGGACCAGGGGGTCCAATTATATGAGCCCCAAAAGAAGGTGCCCCTATTCTTCATTATTTCGTATGGAAGGAAGGCATTTAAAAATTTGTGCAGTCCCTTTAAATGTGATGGCCAGAACTCCCTTGAAGTTCAATTATGCTTGTCACACCCTTGCTCTCGGCTCCGCCCCCAAAGTCTCCTGGCTCCACCCCCAAAGTCTCCTGGCTCCACCCCCAAAGTCCCCAGATATTTCTTAAATTGGACTTGGCAACCTTATCTTACGAACAACTGATTTGTTGTATTACAGTGTATCGTAACTGTCTGTCTGGCCTGATTCCTGCTCTCTTTACATTCCAGCTACTGGGGAAGGCAAGTACTAAAGCCGTTCGGGCACGAACGTGAGTGTGCTGAAATTAAGCGACTATGTAAAGATCGGCTGAATTGCTGGTTTAAAGAGAAATGTTTTGAGCTAAGAAATTGGATTTGTGAGATGGAACCTGATCCAGAGTTGATATATTAAGATGCCTGGATGTTAATTTCACATTCTCTGGAAAAATGAAATCCTGTTTTAAAGAAAAAGCCAATGGCATTTCCAGTCAACTTGCCTTCTTATGGAAGCCTGATAAGAAAAGCTCTACTCTTCAGCTCAAAAGCAGATCCCTGAAGGCTAGAAGAAAAGACTTTACTTTGTGTGCTTCCAAAACTCAGCCACACAAAGTGGAAGAGTAGCCATGTTCTCTTGTAATAAAGGAATATAGAAATATATTGTTGCTCTTTATGGTTTATGGCTTACATTTTAGGGTGAGAGATTGGCACAAGCCTGCCCAGAAAGAGTCAGGAGAGCTTCCATGGAATCGGCATAGTTCTGGGATGTGTGGAAAGGCAATACCTGAGGAGTCTTTTTGTCACTATTTAACAACCAACCCAGGTTAGGGGAATGAATTAACACCAGAGGTTTGAGGCCTGGCCTCATATACAAGTTCTTCCAATACCTCTCCTGAAAACAGCAGCACCCAAGAGGGTAACTGCCTGGACGTGGAGGGCCGGATTAACAATTAGGCCAAGTAGGCACTGGCCTACGGGCCCCCACATCTTTAGGGGCCCACTCCCCGTTTTTCACCCTGTTTGCAGCCCTCTCAGCCACTCTTTGCCCGACTTGCCTGGTGCAGCTGATGCTGGCGTTGTTGCCAAGTTGGCCTCTCTCTGCCTCTCCCCCGCAGCTTTGTCCAAGGGGCTTTTGAGGTGGCTGGAGGCTGCAGCAGGGGGCACAGGCAGCGGGGGGGGGGGAGAGTGATCCAACTCTGAGATAATTTGCAAGGGGGCCCCCAAGATTTTGACTGCCTAGGGGCCTCCACAGGGTTTAATCTGGCACTGTGGATGTGGATAGTCTAGTCAGATCTTGGAAGCTAAGCTTCGTTGGCCCTGGTCAGTAGTCAGATGGGAAACCACCAAGGAAGCCCTGGGTTGCTATGCAGAAGCAGGCAACGGAAAACCACGGCTGGGTACAGTCTGGTCGCTTAGGGCGGCAGCCTCCCATCTCAGAAGAAAGCCAGTTTAGTGTGAAAGTGACTAAAACAATTCAGATTGGAGACCAATGCGAATTGTTTTAGTCACTTTCAGAGGTATTTATAAAGATTATTCCTTGTATTATCAAAATTTTGTATTCTTTATGTATTAGTGATTTTTAACTTTGATTTATGCAGCTCGTTGAAACATCATGTGAAACGGCATTTAGAGCATCCCTGTTGCGTTCTTTTGCCTTGCTGTATTCCATCTTTATACTGGCTAAAGAAGAAACTTCAGAGCATTGGACTCTATCCTCACGGTGTCTCACATCACTTCCTGATTCCAGCTTTAAAAGAACAGACTTTTGGCTATGAGTATATGAATGGTTTACTCAGGAGCGGTTTTCCTGTGCACTTTGTAGTACGCTGTAATTTTCTATGAATATGCTGTTATAAATATTGAATTTCTAGAAACAGAGGCTGACTTGATGTGGATGCCCTTGTGGCTTTGTTTCCTGCTTTACTATTTCAAATTACTCTTTTTGGTTGTCAAATCCACAGGTGGGAACAGGCCCTCCTCTGCTTCAGAGTCATCAGAAAGTGGGGGGGGGAGGAGGAAAATGTCTGCTGGGTACTTCATTATTCCCTATGGAGATCGATTCCCATAGGGTATAATGGAGAATTGATCTGGGGGTATCTGGAGCTCTGGATGGGCTGTTTATTGAGATAGAGGTACCAAATTTTCAGCATAGCATCTGATGACTCTCCTCAAAATGTTCTCCAATTTTCAAAAAGATTGGACCAGGGGTTCCAATTCTATGAGTCCCAAAAGAAGGTGTCCTTATCCTTCATTAGTTCTAATGAAGGGAAGGCATTTAAAGGGTGTGTGGTTCCTTTAAATGTGATGGCCAGAACTCCCTTTGGAGTTCAATTGTGCTTGTCACAAATTTGCATATGGCTGCACCCCAATGTCTCCTGGCTCCACCCCCAAAGTCCCCAGATATTTCTTGAATTGGACTTGGCAACCCTAGGTTTAGTAGAAAGTGCCCCAGAGGTGGTCAGGCAGCATGCGTCCCACTGCTGGAACAGAAACAGGCTGTACATGCCCCAGAAGAAGCTCAAGCACATGGGCGAAGCTTCCTGGCTGTTCAAATGGCCAAGAAAGGCGCCCCAGAAGTGCTTCAGTGATTTGCTACCATTTACTATCTGGTAGCTTTTTGAAGCAACAAAGCAATGGCAGAGAACAAGGTAAGGGTGGGAGCAAGGTGGGACTACTAAATGTGTCAGCATATTTTGAGGTACAGCAGCTGCCAGGGCCCAGTGTAGGTGGTACATAGTGCTGGTATTCCTGATGGCAATGGCAACAGCACTCCCAACTGCATACACTGGCCAGTGCTGTTGAGGAAGGGGTGTGTAGGTGGTGCAGGCAATTGAACATGGGCATTGGGAGTGCTTGCAAGCTGGAGAACAACACACAAAGAGATAGGTGCATGGAGCTGTGGGGGCGAAAAGTAGGGGTCCCAACCCTCCCGCCCTGGCGGGGGACCCCAGGATTTCCACCCTCTTCTCCCGCTCCCCCCAAAAATGGAAGCGGGGGGAGAAGGGGGAAACGGCAACCCTACCCCAAGCCATTCCTCAGGAAACGGTGCGGGAGGGAGCCCCTCTCGCTCCTCCCGAGGAGACCCTACCGCCAGGCACAGGCTGTGCCTCGAGCGCAGCATGGCCCAGGCACCTGCTGGCTGGCTCCTCCCCCCTCCGCGCCCTGCTGCGCTCCAAGGCCCCGCCGGCCACAAAGGGCAACCCCCCCTTTCCTTCCCCCCAGGCCAGCCGGAGGGGCACTCAGGAGCCCGCTGGCCTCTCGATCAAGAAGGCCCCAAAAGGCAAGGAGGGAGGGAGGGAGCCTTCGCGGTGGGGGCGGGGGAGGCCAACGTGCAGGAGCTCCGGACCGCAGAAGGGCAGCACACGAACACACATGGCCCAGCAGGAGCGCCCCTGCCCAGCGCGCCTCTCTCTCCTCCCGAGGAGTCCCTGCCAGTTTGGTGTAGTGGTTAAGTGTGCGGATCTCTTAAGTGTAAGGGTCTCTGTTGTGGGGGAGGAAGGGAAAGGCGATTGTGAGCTGCTTTGAGACTCTTCGGAGTGGAGCGCAGCCAGCCACGGGAGAGGGCGACTCCCGCTTCTCCTCAAGAGCAGCCGGAGGGGGGCGCTCTGGAGGGCGAACCCAAATGGCAAAGAGGGCAGGGGACGGGAGGGAGGGAGCTGTCGGGGGTGGGGGGAAGGCGAAGGCGCCAGAGCTCGGGAGAAGCGCAGCAGCCTCCGTCCTAGCACGCTCCCAACCCCTTCCCTGGGCAGCCCCCCCCTCTCCTCCTGAGGAGACCCTGCCGCAAGGCAGAGCCTCTTCCTTGCTGGCAGCACGGCTGGCTGGCTGGCTGGATCCGGACGCCCCCTCCCCAAGACTCCACCCCGAAGGTCTCCGACGGCCCGCCCTTGAAAGTTGCCAAGCCCAGCCAGGCTGGTGATTGGCCCCGCTGCCCTTCGCCCGCTCCCTTCCCTTCCCTCCCTCCCCTGGAAACTAAACAATCTTTTCTGCCTCTTGAAAGACTCTTCTACATATTAAGAACGCCTGGATTTTCTTAGTGACCTTCCTTGGGGAGTCCAAAAGAAAGTTTTGTCCGTGGGTGTAAAGTTACCATGATAACACCAAATTCATAAAAAGAAAAACCATATTTAAAATGTAAGGTGATGAATATGGAAAGGGGGGGGAGGGAAGTGAGCAAAATGTTGCTAACTACAAGGCAAATCATAGAGAATTGATCCACGGGTATCTGGGGCTCAGGGGGGGCTGTTTTTTGAGGTAGAGGCACCAAATTTTCAGTATAGCATCTAGTGCCTCTCCCCAAAATAACCCCCAAGTTTCAAAAAGATTGGACCAGGGGGTCCAATTCTATGAGCCCCAAAAGAAGGTGCCCCTATCCTTCATTATTTCCTATGGAAGGGAGGAATTGAAAAAGTGTGCCGTACCTTTAAATGCGAGGGCCAAAACTCCCTTTGGATTTCAATTATGTTTGTCACAGCCTTGATCTTGGCTCCACCCCTAATGTCTCCTGGCTCCACCCCCAAAGTCTCCTGGCCCCACCCCCAAAGTCCCCAGATATTTCTTAAATTGGACTTGGCAACCCTAGCGAAAAGAGAGGGCCCTGGGAATGTATGAAAAAGTTGCAGACAGTCCACTTTCCACCCCCATTTTGGCTCAGCATGAGTTTCAGAGAGATTTTTCTGAAAACGAAGTTCTTTCAGAAGGAGAGGGAGGTTTGGGGTGGGGGGTGCCCTGGAAATGACATCACAGGAAAAGGTGGAGTTTTGGTTCAGTGTGCCCCAGAAGTGTCATCACTTGGCCCTTGACCTGGAAGTGTTCATAAATGATTTGGAGTTGAGAGTAAGCAGTGAAGTGGCCAAGTTTGCGGATGACACTAAATTGTTCAGGATGGTAAGAACCAGAGAGGATTGTGAGGAACTCCAAAAGGATCTGTTGAGGCTGGGTGAGTTGGCGTCAACGTGGCAGATGCGGTTCAATGTGGCCAAGTGCAAAGTAATGCACATTGGGGCCAAGAATCCCAGCTGCAAATACAAGTTGATGGGGTGTGAACTGGCAGAGACTGACCAAGAGAGAGATCTTGGGGTCGTGGTAGATAACTCACTGAAAATGTCAAGACAGTGTGCGATTGCAATAAAAAAGGCCAACGCAATGCTGGGTATTATTAGGAAGGGAATTGAAAACAAATCAGCCAGTATCATAATGCCCCAGTATAAATCGATGGTGCGGTCTCATTTGGAATACTGTGTGCAATTCTGGTCACCGCACCTCAAAAAGGATATTATAGCATTGGAAAAAGTGCAGAAAAGGGAAACTAGAATGAATTCAGGTTTGGAACACTTTCCCTATGAAGAAAGGTTAAAACGCTTGGGGCTCTTTAGCTTGGAGAAACGTCGACTGTGGGGTGACATGATAGAGGTTTACAAGAATATGCATGGGATGGAGAAGGTAGAGAAAGAAGTACTTTTCTCCCTTTCTCACAATACAAGAACTCGTGGGCATTCAATGAAATTGCTGAGCAGTCAGGTTAGAACGGATAAAAGGAGGTAACCCAAAGGGTGATTAACATGTGGAATTCACTGCCACAGGAGGTGGTGGCGGCTACAAGAATAGCCAGCTTCAAGAGGGGGTTAGATAAAAATATGGAGCAGCGGTCCATCAGTGGCTATTAGCCACCGTGTGTGTGTGTGTGTGTATATATATATACATTTTGGGCCACTGTGTGATACAGAATTTTGGACTGGATGGGCTATTGGCCTGATCCAACATGGCTTCTCTTATGTTCTTGACACCACAGGAAATGACATAATTCCTGGCTCCACCCCCGAATTTTAGTGGGCCACAAAAGAGAAGTGTAAAATTAGCCGGGCCACAGGAAAGAAACTTTTGGAAAACCCTGTTCTAGGCTGATCCTGCATTGAGAAGGAAGTTGATGGCCTGTGTGGCCCCTTCCAACTCTGTGATTCTACAACCGCTGTCCAGACAACAGAGATCAGTTCCCCTGAATAAAATGGCTGTTTTGGAGAATGGCCTCTGTGGCATTATATCCTGCTGAGGTCCCTCCCCTGCTTTCCCAGGCTCAAGCCCTGAAAGCTCCAGGTATTTCCCAACTCAGAGCTGGCAACCCTACCAGGAAGGCAGATCCTTTAACTCTGGGACTGACACCGCAGGTACTTTTCAGGTGAGCACCTGCCAACAGGCTTTCATTTTAAATTTCAGAGGTTAAGGGTGAACTATTGTCAAGATTGTATCTTGCCATGAGTGTATCCATCTTGGTCCAGGCCTCTGTGAATAATTATGGCTTGTATTAGCTAGGTTTGCTTGCTTGCTAATCTATCCTGTTATGTCTATAACAAACATGAGTAACCTGTTCTACTCTGGGAATGTGGCACTGCTGGCATCTGAAGGTCAAGTGGCCTTATCTGCTACCCAGAGACTCCTACGTTCGCTTTTAAGAGAAACCTGCACCGGCTAGCTCAGGTGGAGGGGATGAGGGGTGCTTTTTATTGGTAGAGAAAAGGCACTTTGAGTTTAAGCATGTAATGACTGGAACCCAAGGGTATATCTGTATGTTCTGAGGGGGGTGGGGCTCAGAACATACAGATAAATCTTATTTGACTACATCATAGAGGTGATCACTGATGGGAATTGTGTGGCGCATAACAACAATGAGGAAAGTTTTTTAATGCCAGGCCAAGTGCGTGTAGGACTTGGTAAGGTTTACATTGGAAAAATTGCCCTATTCCTCTGATAGATATTTATACCAAGTGCTGTTATTTACCTCCATCCCTTGAAAAGCTTCCACGGCCCATTTTCCCACATGCAGCCACATTGACAAAAATGGAACCTCTGTGTTCAAAGATAGCAGTCCTCTGAATAACACTGCTAAGAAGCAGTAACGGGGCCTTTAGGCTGTGTTCCTACATGTAGCATCTTTGCTGCCAGAGGATGTAGTGATGGCTATAGGAATAAACAGATTTAAAAGGGGATGAGCCCCAAAAGATGGTGCCCCTATCCTTAATTATTTCCTATGGAAGAAAGGCATTTAAAAAGGTGTGCTGTCCCTTTAAATGTGATGGCCAGAACTCCCTTGGAGTTCAATTATGCTTGTCACATCCTTGTTCCTGGCTCCACCCCCAAAGTCTCCTGGCTCCACCCCCAAAGTCCCCAGATTTTTCTTGAATTGGATTTGGCAACCCTACCCAGAGCCAGGAGACAACACCAGGGAAAGGCCTCCGCCATAGGAAATAATGGAGAATCGATCCACGAGTATCTGGGAGAGCTGGTGTTTTAGGTAGAGGTACCAGATTTTCAGTATAGCATACAGTGCCTCTCCCCAAAATACCCCCCAAGTTTCAAAAAGATTGGACCAGGGGGTCCAATTCTATGAGCCCCCAAAAATGTGCCCCTATCCTTCATTATTTCCTATGAAAGGAAGGCATTTAAAAAGGTGTGCCTTCCCTTTAAATATGATGGCCAGAACTCCCTTTGGAGTTCAATTATGCTTGTCACACCCTTGCTCCTGGCTCCACCCCCAATGTTTCCTGGCTCCACCTCCAAAGTCCCCAGATATTTCTTGAATTGGACTTGGCAACCCTATGTATTCCTTACACACACAGCACTCCCATGAGAGCCAAGGAGCTTTCACCTATGGAAACAATGCAACAAAACAGCCCAGGACCAAATTCCGCTCAAAGTAATCAAAGATCAACCATGTGCCTTAGCTATATGCTTTAGTGACTGGGAAGGAAGGTCTAAACCAGGGATGTCAAACATCCAGCCCATGGGCCAAACTGACCCTCCCAGGACTTCAATCAGGCCCGTGGGGCTCTCTTCTCCCCCCTCCCCCCTCATGTCAGCTCCCAGGCTGCCAACTTTCCCAATTCCTTCTTCCTTCTCTTTGCAGAGGCTAAAGCAGAAAGCAAAGCTGCAAAGAAAATGTGGAATGGATTTTCCATTGAGGCCTCTGGGCACAGCATTTTCCTTGCAACTTTGTTTATGTGTTCAATGGAGTGGAACTCAGTTTCCTATGGCCACCTGAAATTTCCTGGAGTTGTGTCCTTGCAAACCAAGCGTTGATGCTTTGAGCCAGCTTTGTGTCTGCTCAGCACTGCTGACCAGAGCACATAAGAAATGGGCCAAAAATATGCAAAGCTGATTTGGCATGTGCTCCCATTGTGGTGTTATAAAAATCTGTCAATGAGTCTGAAACTTCACTTTAAAAAAAAGATCCCTCTGAGTTAAAAGTCAGTGTATTTAAAATAACTCAAAATGTCGAACTCAAATCCTGTCAAATGTGTGCCAGATGTTGAATTAAAACTAAATGTGACCTTACAAGACTGGGGCAGGGAGAGGGAGGAGGTCACCTTCATTCAATAAAAATACATGTTCATTAATGCACAATCTTTGCTCAAATAAAGTTTGGGGGAAGCCCAACTCATTAATAACTGTTTATTATAAATCACTCAAGCATTTACATGTCATTCATAACATATTAACACTATTAAACGCCTGCTGAAGAACAGAAAGATGACAGTTCTTTTGTATACAGTCATTGTTTAACAAACCGATAAGACATTAACAAACCAAACTGAGGTTTTAAAAAATAGATATATTTAAAATTCAATATCCGTCTTAAAGTCTGACCTTGATTCTCATTTACACTACAAATAAGCCTTCACACAAAGATGGACAGTGTCAAAAAGGTTTTTTTAAAAAAAGTCTTGGCCATTTTTACTTGAATTAGACCGCACTGATGGAAATTTGTCTTGTTATTTGTAAAATGCAGGCACTGGCCCCAATCCACCTACAGAATATTGCTCCTGTTGCATGCACAGTAGAGGATCATGGCAAAGCCCAAATCTGCAAGCAATTCTCTTGTCCTCTTGTCCAGAAAACTGTGAATTTATAAGGATTCATGCCCACTGTTATTCTTGTAGAAGAGCAGAGCACACCTTTTTTTCTCTCTACTGGTCAAACATTCAACATATGGGAAGAAAGGGAAATCTATAGGCACTTCATCTCTCACAGATATCTGGTTCACAGCAGATATAAGCAATGGCTTTGGACTAAATATCCACAAATTTCAAGCCTTGACTTTGACACCTTCAGAAATCTCCACACAAATCACTTTTCCACCAATTCCAGGTTCATTTCACTGGCTTTGAGGAGACTGTTACTGAAACAGGGAATGATGCTTGAGTTGCCATCTGAAATTTTTCTGCACATCTTGGTGGGTGACATATTGTGCACCCACATAGTGGATTTGGTACGAGCATAGCACTGCCAGTGTGAACTCATAGCAGAATTTGAGACAGTCCACCAACATCCTCTTTTGCACTCATCCTTCAAAGTTAAATCTATTATCTCCTGCAACCTATTATCCCTCTTCACTCTTATCTTGTGTGGCCTCATCAGATCTCTTGCATTTCACTACCACCTGTGTTCTGATGACAGTGTCAGATATACTTCCCTTCTACCCTAGATTCTCCAGTTGCCTGTCTGATGAATAAATATCATTGTCTCTTTCAATATGTCAAGATGTATCTTTCATTCTCAAGAATTCCTACATTGATCTTTCTCTACATCTGTCAGTATCAACATTCATGAAATTGTATGATACTGAGTCACACCATCGCTTTGGTCTATTTAGGACAGAATTCTTTCTACAGTTCTCCAGGGTCTCTGGAGGAAGAGGAGGAAGTTGTTTTTATACCCCACTTTCCACTACTCAAAGGAGTCTCAGAGCAGCTTACAATCTCTTCTTCCCTTCGTCTCCCAACAACAGACACCCTGTGAGGCAGGTGGGGCTGAGAGAGATCTGAGAGAACACTGCCTAATCCAAGGTCACCCAGCTGGCTTTATGTGGAGGGGAGGGGAATCAAACCCAGTTCACCAGATTAGAGTGCTCTGCTTTGAACCACTACACCACACTTGACATGACCCACTACTTGATCCTTTTAAATGGACGTACTGGGGTTGAACCTGTGACCTTCTGTAGGCAACGCAGATGTTCTGCCATTGAGCCATAGACCCTCCCTTCCATGTCACATAATTTTTACTTCTTTGGACCCCACATTGAATTAGTAGCCAAGTTGTTTCTACCTGTAGAACACAGTTGCTCTCCCATGCATTGGTCACCTCCATCCAGCCTTACTATTGCAGATTTCTTCTCTTTGGACTTTGTCTTTCATTACTTGATCCTGCACCGCTATCCAAAACAATGCTAAGAAAATCAGTCACTTCTACCATTGTGCACGTCATGTGATGTCCCCTTCTTGCTGGCTTCCATTCCTCTTCTGCATCTTGTTCTTTCCTTTGGTATTTTCTTTCGTCTTTGTTTATTGTCATGTGTGCACCCATGATGTCTGCCCCTCCAACTCTACTCTTTGACTGACTTCACTGTTTCCCCTTGTTACCTGCCTATCTGTGGAACTCCTACCCTAATCATATACACATTGATAGTTTCAGAGGGTGGTCATGTTGGTCTGCAGTAGAAGGAGAAGGAGAAGAAGAAATTGGATTTATTCCCCACCCTTCATTTGGAGTCTCAGATTGGTTTACAATATCCTTTCCCTTCCTCTCCCTACAACAGACATCTTGATAGTTGGGGCTGAGAGAGCTTTCAAGAACTGCTCTTGAGAGAACTGTGGCTGGCCCAAGGTCACCCAGCAGCTGCATGTGGAGGAGTGGGGAATCAAACCCAGTTCTCCCGGATTAGAGTCCACCCTCTTAACGACCACACCAAACTGGCTCTAGATATGAATCCAGCAGCACCTTAGAGACCAACAAGAGTTTCAGGGTATGAGCTTTTGAGAGTCTGATGTCTGATGAAGTTCTGATAAGTTCTCATTAAAGGAACTTTGACTTTCAAAAGTTGTTGTTCTCTAAGGTGCTAGTGGCCATATATATGGTGCCACTTATCCAATGTCATTGGAAGCTGTCCTCAAAACACTTCTTTCCCACATGGTCTTTGGTTTATCCCCTCTGGCTCCCATTCCCAGCTATGGCAACTTGTAACTGTTTTTGCTCACCTTCTTTCCTTCTTATCCTTACATCTCTTTTCCCTTCCTCAGTTGTCCCAATTGTTTTTACATTGTAATATCTTTGAGTGTGGTGATTTGCCTATGGCTCTATGTACCTCCGTAAGTCACTGTGAACACCAGTGAATTATAAATATGAAACCACTAGCCACCACCTTGAATTCTCCTGCACATCTTTGTCTGAGATGTAATGATGGCCACAGGAATAAACAGCTTTAAAGGGGGATTAGAAAACTCCACATTCAGAGGCCCTAATCTTCTGGATCCCAGAACCAGAGTTGCCAATTCCCAGTTGGGGGCAGGGGATCCCCCAGTTTGGAGGCACTCCCCCACTTCAGGGTTATCAGAAAACGAGGGGGGGAGGAAAATGTCTGCTGGGCATTCTATTATACCCTGTGGAGAAAATTTCCCATAGAATATAATGGGATAATCAATCCATGAATATCTGGGGCTCTGGAGGGGGCTGTTTTTTGAGGTAGAACCACCACATTTTCAGCATACCATCTGGTGCCTCTCCTCAAGAAAACCCCACTGGTTTCAAAAATTTTGAACCAGGGGGTCCAATTCTATGAGCCCCAAAAGAAGATGCCCCTATCCTTTGTTTTTTCCAAATGGAGGAAAGGCATTTAAAAGGTGCATGGTCCCTTTAAATGTGATGGCCAGAACTTCCTTCAGAGTTCAGTCATGCTTATCACAACCTGGCTCTTGGCTCCAGGCCCAAAGTCTCCTGGCTCCAGCCCCAGAATCCCCAGTTGTTTCCTGTCAGACCTGAAAACCCTACCCAGAAGACAATATCAGGGGAAGAACTCAACATCTATGTCCGTTTGTTGGCCATTCAGAGGAACTGGGTGGCCACCTTGTGGGACAGGATGCTGGATGAGATGGGCTATTGGTCTGATCCAGTAGGGTTCTTCTTATGTTCTTATGTTATCTCTTGCTCACTAGACAAGACACAGTAGCACATGCATGGCTCAGGCAATGTGCATCCACAGAAAAAGTTAAGATGGCTGCACCTGAGCTACAATTTTCAGCAGACTCATTGTCAAAGCCAGATTGTTATGCCTGGAAATTGGACAGTTGAGAAAACATCTGTTAATGCTTGTGTTGAGAGAACTGGTGAAAAAATTTTCTACAGAAAATTCTTATAACCACCACAGATGGCTATATTATACTGTCTCCAGAGGGGTAGTATAAATGAGAATCAGGCCTTCTTCTGCAAAAGTGCCCTAGTGCCAACAATCATCGAACCATAGTTGGAAAGGGGCTTTAAGGGTTGTCACAATCAAAATCTCCTGCACAGTAGAAGGATTCACAAGACCAAAAACAGTTCCTGAGAGATATCTATCCACATATCCCTTAGAAAATTCCAGTGGAGAATTAATAGCTTCCTTAGGAACGTTGTGAGAACTAGAGCTGGAATGAATTTTGAAAGTGGAAAAAAAAGTTTGAAAACTGAGGGTTTTTTTAAAAAAAAATATCTAAATAAATGTCAAATTTTGGGTGTTTGGGGGTATAGCTCATTTTTGTGCATCCAAATTTTTGAGGCCAGATTTGAGGTTCGGTCCCCCCCACCTTGATATATTTTTTTAAATACAAGTATAGTTTCCACAGTTTTAAACACCAAGTCCAGGCTTAAAACAGCTACTTTAAATTTATCCAAGGATAACTTTCACACAGAAGAAATTTAAAAACTTTTATTTGTGCCATTCTACAAACTTTTTTTTTTTGAAACTTTCATCTAGCAGTTTGCCCTCTGGCCTTTTCAGGGGGGAAGTGTGGGGGGAGAGCACGTGAGCAAACTCATGTCTCAGGACATTTGGGCTCACTGAACTGTTGACAAAGTTCTTAGGATCCTGACTCACATATTCCCAGGAAGCACATTTGGGGGCTATTCTTCCTGTCAAGCAGGACTTTTTTGGTAGAAAAAGCCCAGCAGGGACTCATTTACATTATTAGGCCACACCCCCTCACACCAAGTCAGCCGGAACTGCGTTCCTGCTAAAAAAAAAAGCCCTGCTGAAGAATAATTGATATGCTTTAATACAGTGGAGATTATTTCCTTTAGTATCTCCAAGGGGCAATTAAAGTAGAAATGAATTTAAAGGGAGAATACTTGGTCAGGTACAGAAACTGCACATGACAATCAATCTAAATTTCCTAAAAATAAATTTGAAAAATTCAAATTTTGTACATCTGCCAACATTCAATATTATTTTAAATCATTTCCCCCCTCAGTGGCTAACATTGGACATGGGGAGCTCAGAGCCCCTTTTAAGCTAACATGCTGTTTACAACGTGTCTAATAAATTTCAAAAACTACATAAATGGACTTTTAAAATATATTTGGCTCAGAAACCAATGAATGCTGCATGCAGCTGAAGCATTAACACACTTTATGATTGGTTCTCATGTCTCAATGGTTAAAAGTTTTTTTGGGGGGAGGGGTAGGAGGATTAAGATACCTACAAAATATGGAATAGTTAAAATATGCATGCGCAAGGAGCTTTGAGCACCTAGAATAGAAATTAGGTATCCAAACATTTAAAACAAAGCTTTATTTGGTTTAAGACGTCATTTAGCTGTACACATTTACATAAGACAATGTATATAACGTGACCATAAAATTAATCATCTAATACTGATTATTATTATTATTTTGGCCCTCGAAGCATATGGATGTTACTACAAGTACCTGCTCATCAATAAATCAATTGTATACTGAGTCACAAAGCAAAGCAAAGAGTTCAAAAACAAAGAAAACTCAGGGAGCATTGGTGGTTTCTCGCAACGCAGGGCGATTGCTCTCTTTTTCTCTCAACAATGACAGTTTTTCAGTTCACCCTCAGAATTGTTTTGGGATGCATTTCTGGCTTGTTGGGTGTTAAATCACTGGAGATCAAATGGAGTCTTTTGATACTCTGACTGGGGCCCTGGGGTCTTTCTTGCATATAGAAAGCCAGAAGAGCAGGGCAAAAGGTTCTGTTGAGCTGGCCTTCTTTTTGCAGGGGCTTTTTAACATGGGAGCATTCAGAATTGTGATTTCTGACCTGCAATCTTAAACAGTACCATGAGGGTTCCCAAGCATGGCCCAGCAACCAGCAGGAGACTGGGGAAGTGGGTAGTTACTGGGGGGGGGGGGCGGCGGGGACAATCATTGCCACTGTGTGATGATGTCACTTCTGGCCCAACCTGAAAGTGCCAGCATTGCACCAGGATGCTGTTGTAGCTGTAGTTTCCAGTGGTTCCTAGAGCTACCTATTGTCACATCAGGTGACAATAGCTGTAGTGTTGTAGCTGTAGTTTCCAGAGATTCCTAGAGCTACCTATTGTCACATTAGGGTTTTTTTTTTCCTGGAAGTGATGTCAGCATGCCCACACACGACTGTGACTCCGCTACTAACTCCCAGTGGTTGCCTGGCACATCGAACTGTGGTGATAATGATGACAGTGTAAATTCACAGAGGTCCAGATCCCAACCCAGCTGTTCCTGGGAGAGTGCTAGCACTGCAGGGAGACCTTGACCCAGTTTGCTCCAGGGCTGTTTTAACACCCAAATCCATTACATTCAGATGCCTTCAGGGCTTTTTTTTTTTGTA
Organism: Heteronotia binoei; assembly: GCF_032191835.1. Taxonomy (NCBI): domain Eukaryota; kingdom Metazoa; phylum Chordata; class Lepidosauria; order Squamata; family Gekkonidae; genus Heteronotia; species Heteronotia binoei. The sequence goes on along the minus strand of NC_083231.1, from coordinate 104,559,836 downwards.
GCAGGAACTCCTTTGCATAGCCCTGATGTAGCCAATCCTCCAAGAGCTTATAGGGCTCTTAATACAGGGTCTACTGTAAGCTCCAGGAGGGTTGGCTAAATTGGTGTGTGTGGCCTAATATGCAAAGCAGTTCCTGCTACAAAAAAAGCCCGGATGCCTTTTCCAAGAGATCTGGGTGTGCTTTCTGGGTAAGCAGGCTTTCCCTCGTTTAATTCCAAGGAGAGAGAACTTGATAGCCACATTTCTTTGTGGCAGCAAAATTATTTCTTTACTGAAATGAATGGACAAGCCCATCTCAAAGGGAGACCGCTATATGCGCAACTGGGCCTTTATGCCTACGAAGAATTGGTAGACCAGGTATAGAAAAAGATTTGGTTTTGCTATTATAATGGAAACAACCCACCTGCACAACAAATGCTGCTAAAGAACCGTCAATTCCTTTTGTCCTGTCAAGAGTTCACATGTGCAACCGATATGAGTGTATTCATTGGGTATCATCATAACAACAGAAGTCAAAAACTCTACTACATTTAACTCTAATATTAAATAATATGTAACTTTCTGAAACACTGTACTTAAGACAGCTAAGAAATTAGGCTACATCCACTCATGATTTAATTCCATTAAAGCAGAGGATTTCAAATATTGTGTTGTGGGAAGCCCTGCAATCCCTCATGAGCAAATCAAGAAGAAGAAGAAGACTGCGGATTTATACCCTGCCTTTCTCTCTCTGAATCAGAGACTCAGAGCGGCTTACAATCTCCTATATCTTCTCCCCCCACAACAGGCACCCTGTGAGGTGGGTCGGGCTGAGAGGGCTCTCACAGCAGCTGCCCTTTCAAGGACAACCCCTGCAATAGCTATGGCTATCAAGGGATCGTCATTGAGAAGACTGGAAATGGTGGACAAACTTCCTTGAATTAAAGTTTGCCTCCCACTTCTGATTTTCTTGTTCAAACACTTGGGGAGTGTTTGGTATGTTTTAGGCTATGTTCTCGATTCACACAAAGCAATGGTTGAGTCCAGTTGGCCAGGCAATTGACCCTATGTGAATTCAACATGCCCCAGAATTCCTAGTAACACACAGGAGTTCCCTGGAATATTTGCTGAATTGGAAAGCGTTCATGGAAAAACAGGACATTTGAAAACCATTGCATTAATGTCAAATGGAATTAATCCAGGAATTAACTTGGCCTATATTAGATGAAAAATACTACTTCCATCCTAAGGGGAGGGACAGGGCTAAGGAGGACCCCGATGAAGAAATATACAAACAACACATACAGCAGCATCAATGTTCCGAGATGAGTTTCGTTTCTCAAGAACTGCCATCTCCAGTCCTCTCTTTGCGGGCTTCGATCATCTCCTTGGGCGCCTGCTTTCGCTCGGTGACCAAACCCAACCAAAACATGAAGTCAATGAACCATGTGGTTGGGTTGAATTTCAAGCCCAACTCACTAGCTGAATAATCAAATGGAAAGGTGTGGTGATAATTGTGAAAACCTTCACCTAGGAAACAAAACCCAGAGGAAACAAAGAGAAGGGTCAAAGGTTAAGGAGAAGAAAATAAATGGAGGGTAGCCCTGGAGAGGATCTAGGAAACAGTCTGTTGAAGAGAAAAGCAAGATTTTTTCACAATTTTAGAAAAGGGAGAAAATCTAATTTTTAAAGTGCTGTCAAGTCACAGCCAATTTATGGTGACCCCATCAAGGGGCTTTCAGAGCAATTGAGAGACAGAGGTGGGTTTTCATTGCCTTCCTCTGCAGAGTTTTCCTTGGTGATGTTCTAACAAAGTATCAATTTTTCATGTTCAGAATTGTACTCTGGTTTGGAGCATTGTATAAATAGACTAATTTACAACATCAGATTATTCGTAAGATTGTATAATAGAATGTTTTTTGCAGGATATGTCTCTGGGAATCTTAGAGAATCACTGAATCCTTGTTCACCCAGTTACTGAAATCTTGAATGAGATTTAATCAATCAATCGATTAACAGAGCAATCCTATGCAGAGCTATTCCAGCTTAAACCCATTGAATACTATTAACTTAGACTAAAGAAACTCTGCACAGTGTGGTGGAAAGTGCCATCAAGCGGGGTATACTGTCACAAGGTCCACCTTCCAAAGCAGCCAAGAACTGATCTCTGTAGTCTGGAGGCCAGTTGCTATTCTGGGAGATCTTCAGGCCACACTTGAAGGCTGACAACCCTATGAATCATGTCTCCTAAGGGCAAAGGTCAGCCAATGGCATGTCCTGTCCCAGTATCCAGAAGTGATTTTAGGAGTCTTGGAATATCATTGTGTTCTGGGCCTGACATCTGCACCTATTCATCTGGGATTGGGACTGGCTACAAAACAAGGTACTGCCATCTGAACAAAAGGAATAAGGAAGATAAGAATGCAGTCTGAAGCTTCAAGGAACAAGAAGCTAACAATGGGAAATACCCATTTTCATCAGCTTCCAAGTTGGCTCTGTTCAAACAAAGGAGTATCACAAAACTGAGCCAGTAATAGAGAGGCAAAGGTTGAAGATATGATATCTGGAAATTCAACACATTTTAAGCCTTTCTCAGGAATACTCGGGCTTTTTTTGAGCAGGAATGCACAGGAATCCAACCAGCTTGGTGTCAGGGGGTGTGATCTAATATGCAAATGAGTTCCTGCTGGGCTTTTTTCCTACTAAAAGCCTTGCGCAACACAATGGTCGGGGGGGTGACCTAATATGCAAATGAGTTCCTGTTGGGCTTTTCTACAAAAAAAGCCCTGGGAATACTAATGAAAGTGGGAGCTGAACCGAAAGACTTCAGCCCAGCAGGTGCAGCCACACCTGTTTTATGTCATTTATCCAGGACCCCACATGAAAGGTCTGCTTATATCTACCACAACAATAATTTCTTCATGGGCACCATTATACTCTCCAGACTATGAATTAAACTAACTTTTGGTAATGAAATAATTATTGTTGTGGTAGATAAGAGCAGATCTTTCATATAGGGTCCTGGATAAATGAGCTATACCACTTTACTATCTTGTTCACTGAAGAAAAGGAACTGAAACGAGATATTGTTACCTGGGATTTCTTGTATGCACACTGAATGAACATTGAAAGTGACTGAGTTGTACAACATTTGTATGATATTGCTTGGTGAAGATTTCTGGAATTACAGATCCAGTTGGACGAAATAATTTGTATTTGGAATCTTCTGTAATATTTTGATATATTGGAGTTGTACTAATAATGCAATTGTGAAATTTTGTATATTATTTTAGCACTAAATGATTTTTTGCACTCAAAATTCTATATAAACATGTTTACTGTCATTACAACTGGCTTTCTTTCTATACTAGTTCCCTAAGTGTTGTAATCCTTCCTACTATACCCCTGGAGAAAATGGCTGCTTTGGAGGGTGGGCTCCATGGTATCATACCCTGCTGTGGTCCTTCCCCTCACCAAACCTGGCCCTCTGCAGGCTCCAACCCACATTTCTTGGAATTTCCCAGCTCAGAGTTGGCAACCCTAGTTACAGATGGTCCCTTGAAATAAGACCATGAGAGAAGCCATGTTGGATCAGACCAATGGCCCATTCAGTCCAACACTGTGTCACACAGTGACCAAAAAACCCAGGCACCATCAGGAGGTCCAGGACACTAGAAGCCCTCCCACTGTGTCCCCCCAGCCCAAGAATACAGAGCATCACTGCCCCAGACAGAGAGTTCCAACAATACGCTGTGGCTAATAGCCATTGATGGACTTCTGCTCCATATGTTTATCCAATCTTCTCTTGAAGCTGTCCATGTTTGCAGCTGCCACCACATCCTGTGGCAGTGAATTCCATGTGTTAATCACCCTTTGGGTGAAGAAGTACTTCCTCTTATCCGTTCTGTTGACCTTCAACAGAAACTGGGGGGGGAGGAGGGGGCACAATGAGAAAGAGAAGCCAATAAAAAGTAGTTTCCATTCACAGAAACCTAGGATCCCATCCATTGTTTTAATATTGTTTCCAACTGAGAGGGGCTGTAGCTGAGCTGAAGAGCCTCTGCTTTGCATGTAGAAGGTTTCAGGTTCAATTCCAGGCATCTCCATGCAAAGGACCAGGTGGTGTAGGTGATGTGAAAGACCTCTGCCTAAGACCCTGGACAGTTGCTGCCAATCTGAGTCAACAATACTGACCTTGATGGATCAGTGGTCTGATTCAGTGTAAGACACCATCATGTGTGTTCAAAATGCCTGTTTATATTACAGTAATCCACCGTGAGGATTTGTCCTCCGGTGGAAAGGTAGGCTAGAAAATATTTTTGATAAAAGAGCCAATCTTAAATGGCGTCCTGCAGACTACTGTCTCCAGGCACTAGATGTCTGGGACTATTTGAGGAAAAGCTGCATTTCATCAACCTCCTACCATTGCCTTGGAGCCATTAGCAATAATGAATTCTTGTGGCCTCAGTGATTCCTGAGAAACCATGAAACATTAAGATAAAATTGGCGAGTCTGGGATCCAACTCTCTGGAGAAACAAAGGAAGCTGGCAGCAGTGTTGTGGGAAAGAAGTTTCAACATAAGAGGATACACAAAGCCATGGAGAAGACAGAAGTTATCAGTCAACAGGAGGAACACCTTATTTGCTTTAATTTTCTATATGCTGAATTATAAGGCCTGCAGTGTTCCCTCTAAACTGAGTTAACTCACAGCTTTTTAGCTTCCAGCTCACACATTTTTGTCTCAGCTCAGGAAAAACAGCCCCAGAGCGAACTAATTTATGCAGTAGCTCACAGCTTCAATGCCAGTAGCTCATGAAGTAGAATTTTTGCTCACAAGACTCCACAGCTTAGACTTTAAAGCTGTCAAACATGCAGCCCTGGGGCCAAATGAGCCCCCCGGAGGGCTCTTACCAGGCCCACGAGCAAGTCTGCTTCCTTCTCCCTCTCGCTTGCTTCCTTCAGTTATCAGAGACTGTTAAAATATTGCAAAAGTGCTAATCTTTTAAGCATGTTTTAAAGGGTTTTTTAAATCTTTAATCGTGTTTGTCGGTGTCTTTTGTTTATGTCTCTGCTGTCTGGCATTACATTTTATGACACACACGGCCCAGCCTGACAAGGTCTTGTTTATGTCAGATCTGGCCCACATAGCAAATGAGTTTGACACCCCTGGTTTAGAGGGAGCACTGAAGGCCTATTCAGTTTTTGTGTTTTTTTCACAATCCCTGAATTCAGTTTACATATAGATATATAGAAGATGATTTGATATCTGACAGCAGATGTAACACACACTCAGTAATCCAGAGACAACTGGCTGGGAGACAGTGTTCTTGGTACTCACCAATGGCCCCTACAGTGACGAATGTGTTCTGCCTAGGGTTGATATTCTTGTCATAGGGCCGATTGCCGTACATGTGAGCCGCGCTGTTGACCAGCCAAGCAACGTTGAGTGAGACGGTGTAGCGCAGGATGGAGGCAAGAAAGTAGGAATTCCACAAGGTCTCCCCCCAGAAGTACCAAGGCACAAGAGTAGGAATGACAAAGCACATCAGAACTACTGAAATCTTATAGTACCTGTGAAGAAAGAAGAAAGGTCACCAGGCAAGGTCGTGCAAGGCAAGATGGCCTATGTTGCTGAAAGCCAAGTTAGAACAAAAGATAACAGCGCTTTCTTGTATTTCTAAATGGTGTGTGTGTGAGAGAGAGAGAGAGGAGGGGGACATTCAGCATGTATTCCAGGCCTAGGAAATGCTATTAGGAAAGCTCCTCTTTTCCTAGTATTTCACAAAATACGCAAAACAGAATTATTCAAGAGGGCATTTTTACAAAGTCAATAGGGCTTTGTTATAATGATTAACAAATAATGCTTTAATAAAGGGAAATAGGCTGTGGACTGTACTACTGTATATAGTACGTACTATCTTTTGCTATATTTATGATCCTATTAGGCATTTTCTGCATTGCTTAGAAGAGTAGATTTTTATATACCCTGCTTTTCTCTACCTTAAGGAGTCTCAGAGTGGTTGACAATCATATTCCCTTCCTCTCCCTACAAAGAGGCAGCTTGTGAGCAGTGTTCCCTCTAAGCTGAGTTAGTGTGAGCTAGCTCAAAGTTTTTTAGCCTTCGGCTCACACATTTTTGTCTTAGCTCAGGAAAAATAGCCCAAGAGCAAACTGATATATGCAGTAGCTCACAACTTTAATGCCTGTAGCTCACGAAGTAGAATTTTTGCTCACAAGACTCCACAGCTTAGAGGGAGCATTGCTTGTGAGGTGGTTCTGAGAGAATGGCAACTGACCCAAGGTCACCCAGCAGGCTTCATGTGGAGGAGGAGTGGGGAATCAAATTTGGTTCTCCAGATTAGAGTTTGCCTCTCTTAACCACTACATCATGCTGGATCTCCATGTGCCAAGCTGACACCTATGCTTTGTTTCATAATTGTTCCAGACTATTACTTGTTATTTAATCTCTACATTGCTTATTAGATGTCCCATCCTATTGATTGCATTGACTTGCGCTGTCATAACCTGCCTTGGGTTTCCATGAAAAAGGTGGACTATAAATAATGTAAATAAACAAATAAATATCAAACATGACACTGAAGTCAGATTCTGAAATCTATTCCAACCACCCTTGGTATTTTTTGTAACTAGGGTTGCCAAGTCCCCTCTGCTCTCCGGCGTAAGGCTTTTGCACGCGTGTGACACAATGACATCACCTGGAAGTGATGTCATCACGGCGGCGGCAGCACTCACAGTTGCTCTAGGCATTTCCAGGAAAACTCTATGGTTTCCCCGGATGTTCTAGCCATTTGGGAGGGGAAAACTCTGTGGTACCTATTGTACCAATGTGGGCCGGCGGGCTGGGAACAGACCGGGGGCTTGGCAACCCTATTTGTAACTCAGAAGCTAAGCAGGGTTGGCTCTGGTTAGAATGTGGGTGAGAGATCACCAACAATGACCTGGGCTGCTGTGCAGAGAAAGACAAAGGCAAACCATCTATGCTCTTGTCTCAAAAACCCTATGAGGCACATCCACCAACCTTCCTTTGTAAGCTATTGCATACTTTTAGAAAAGAGAGAAACATCATTAAATTCTTTATTGCATAGTTAATAGGAGAGAAACTCGCTGCCTTTAAAACTGTGAAGGCTTTAATGCTTACCAGCAATCAAATTCTTCTTTCCAGTTTCTTTCCTCTCCTGAATTATAGCTGTAGTTTTACCTAATATCTGTCTACACTGAAGAGTTTTTAAAAGACACAGTATAAGGATGATGGGAGAAGAAAGCGTGCTAACTTTATGCTGGAAGTACCTTTTCCTGAGCATTTGCATTAATGAAGAAGACATTTGCGCTTGATGACACAGATCTGGCAAATTGCAATTAGTTTTAAGTGATGTTGTGCTGAACAAATCAGCAGAAATCCTGGTGAATTGACAAGTTAGGTTCCAAATGGTCGAATAAAGCTAATGACCTCTTGGAGAGGCACTGTGGTTGGGGGTAAGGTGTGAAGTAGAGGTTCATGTTGGCTGTCCCCCAATGGCACACAGCATGAGCAGAGGTTTTACATAGCCCATCCAGTTGCTGATGTGTTCTCACCGGTAATCTCCTAACACCATTGAACCTATGGTCGCCAGACCCACAGTGGATCCTGCACTGCCTTGTCACCAATCAGCTTACCCCTTAAAAGAGCAAAGCCCGGATGACATCCAGCAACATGTCTGCATCACTTCCAACATGACCTGGAAGTGATGCTGGGGTGATGCTCTGGTATTTGGGCAAAAACTCTATGGTAGAAGCTGAATTAAGCATACAGTTTTTGCCCAAATACCGGACCATCACCTGATGTTGCTGCATAATGACATCACTTCTGGGTCATGTCAGAAGTGACGTAGCCATGTTCCTGCAATGTTGGCTGGGCCTCCCTCCCATTCCTGATAAGTCCTCCCCAACCCTGCCAGTTGTCAGAAGGGACCTGTCAACACATTTGAGCCTTCTGTCCACTATTCTATTTTTCGATTAGTATCTATTTATTTGATTTTTTTAGTCACCACTCACACAAAAGGTCTCATGGCAACTTACAACATTAAAACCAATAAGGTAAAAGACACCATAAAACCAAATATACAATATTAACATTAAAATATTAAAATATGTGGCTATTACCATACCACTATTAAAACAGCCCAAACGTGGTTGCCTTCCAAAGGCCAACTTAAATAATTCAGCTTTGCATGCCCTGTGGAAACCAAGCAAGTCCAGCAGTGCATGGGTGTCATCTGAGAGTGCATTCCACAGAGTAGGGGGCCACAACTGAGAAGGCCTTTCTCCTGGTAACAGCTAACCGAGCTAACCTGGGGTCAAGCATTTGCAAGAGACCCCAAGATGTTGACTGAAGGGAATGCAGAGGGTTGTAACAGGAGAGGCGGTCCTGTAGTTATGAGAGTCCCAGACTGTTAAAGGATCTGAAGGTTAACACCAAGACCTTGAACTGGCTCTGGAGGCTAATTGGTAGCCAGTGCAGCTGCTGCAGAACTGGAGTAATATGAGCTGACTATGATGTTTCAGTCAGCATCCTGGAAGCTGCCTTCTGGACTACCATTTTCACACGTGTGTGAATGATGTCAAAATGTAGTTTAGTATAAATCATAGAGCTGAAAGGGACCTCCAGCATCATCTAGTCCAACCTCCTACACAGTGCAGGAAATTCACAAATACCTCCCCCTAAATTCACAGGATCTGTATTGCTGTCAGATGGCCATCCAGCCTCTGTTTAAAAACCTCCAAAGAAGGAGAGCCCACCACCTCCCAAGGAAGCCTATTTCACTGAGGAACTGCTCTAACCATCAGGAAGCTCTTCCTAATGTTGGGCCGGAAACTCTTTTGATTTAATTTCAACCTGTTGGTTCTGGTCCTACCTTCTGGGGCCACAGAAAACAATTCTGCACCATTCTCTATATGACAGCCCTTCAAGTACTTGAAGATAGTGATCATATCACCTCTCAGTCACCTCCTCTCCAGGTTAAACATGCGCAGCTCCTTCAACCTTTCTTTGTAGGACTTGGTCTCCAGACCCCTTAGTATGAGTTTTAAAAATTCACTGGGAACCACATGGAAAGGTGTGGCTTCCTTTAAATCTTGCTGTCGATGATGACTGGAAGTTCCCAGCCTGACAAACCTTATTGGTCTTCCATCTGCTGTTAAGAACGTAAGAAAAACCCCGCTAATCAGACCACTGGTCCATCTAGTCCAGCATCCCATCTCACACAGTGGCCAACTAGTTCCTCTGAAGGGCCAGCAACAGGGCATAGAGGCCAAACACTTCCCCTGATGTTACCTCCTAGCAATGGTATTCAGAGGTTGACTGCCTCTGAATGTGAAGATTCCCTTTAGTCACCATGTCTAGTAGCCACTGACCTATCCAGGTCAGGAGAGGCAGTTTGGTGTAGTGGTTAAGTGTGCGGACTCTTATCTAGGAGAACCAAGTTTGATTCCCCACTCCTCCATTTGCACCTGCTGGAATGGCCTTGGGTCAGCCATAGCTCTGGCAGAGGTTGTCCTTGAAAGGGCAGCTTCTGGGAGAGCTCTCTCAGCCCCACCCACCACACAGGGTGTCTGTTGTGGGGGAGGAAGATAAAGGAGATTGTAAGCTGCTCTAAGATTCGGAGTGGAGGGCGGGATATAAATCCAATATCATCATCCATCATCCATGAATCTGTCTAATTACTTTTTAAAGCTCTCTAAGCCTGTGGCCATCACTACATCTTCTGATCACAAATTCACATTTTAATCACTCTCTGTTTAAAGCTGTATTTCCTTTTGTCCATCCTGAATCTACAGTCTTTCAGCTTCATTGGATGCCCTCAAGTTCTAGTTTTTGGGGAGATGGAGAAAATTTCTCTTTGTCAACTCCCTCTACCCTGTGCATAATTTTATAAACCCTTAACATGTCCTCCCTTCGTAGTCTTAGTCATTTTCTAAACTGAACAGTCCCAGACTCTTCAGCCGTTCCTCAAAGACAAGGTGCTCCAACCCCTTAATCATCTTAGTTGCCCTCCTCTGCACTTTCTCCAGCTTTGTTGTTAGCACACAGAGCTTCCTCTACACTAGGCTGAGAGGTGGGTGGTAACATGGAACGAATCTGGTGAACAATAGTAAAGAAAGCTAGATGAAGTGACAACGATATCGCCAAAGATTTATGGGCAGCCATTACAGCTGTTTCCACACCTGTGAAAATTCCCGCAGTGGGAATATAGGCATTTGGAATCTGAGCACATATACATGAATACATGAGGCTACCTTATATTGAATCAGAGCTTTTGTTTTTCAAAGTCAATGTTGGCTGCTTTGGCTAGCAGTGACTCTCCAAAGTCCTCTAGCAGAGGTCTTTCACTTCATCTACTACCTGACCTATTCTTTAGCTGAAGAACCTGAAGATTGAAACTAGGACTCTCTGCATGCAAAGCAGACGTTCTGCCACTGACCCACAACCCTTCCCACCGCAGTCCCCCATCTGTGCTCAGTCCTTGAGATGGTTGTGAGCACAACAGACAAATGCACGGTCTGTTGCAGGGGCGGCCAAACTTGCGTAATATAAGAGCCACATAGAATAAATGTCAGATGTTTGAGAGATGCAAGATATGAGCGTCAGATGTTTTAGAGCCACAAGGAAGGAAGGAAAGGGAGAAAGAAGCAAGGAAGGAAATAGATTGGGGCAGAGAGAGGTGGAAAGAAAGCAACTTTAACTTTAAATGCATTCTCCAAGCCACCAGCTGGCTCAGCTTGGAGAAGTGATTTAAAGAGAGAAAGGCTTTCTCTAAGCCAGCCAACAAGGTAGTGGGGGCTTTGAGAGGCTCACAGTATGCATGAATGAGTCAACGTTTGGCCACCCTTGGGTTATTGCAAGCCAACGGCATTCTCTATTCTGATCTAAGCAGGACCCAAGCACAGGAGATGGTGTGAAGATCCCACCAGTAACACATCTGTTAAGCCAACAATGTGTGTATGTAAAATGCTGTCAAGTTGCAGCCAACTTATAGTGACCGCGTAGGTTTTTCAAGGCAAGAGATGTACAGAGGTGGTTTGTCATTACCAGTCACTGCATGGTGATCCTGACCTTCCTTGGTGGTCTCCCATCCATGTACTAGCCAAAGCCAACTCTGCTTAGCTTGCAAGATGTGATGAGACCAGGCTAGCCTGAGTCGCCCAGAGCAGGGCAGGCCAACAATAGAGTTGGCCAAAGTGCCAGGCCCTGCCTCATCTTGTATAGCTTCGCTACTAGTGATGAATAATAGATGTTTTCTAAATAGCCGCTAAAGAAATAGCAAACTATCTTTATCTTAAAACCTTCCTGTTCCTTTCAGTCCATTATTCTGCATTGCAAGTCCAATCTGAACAAAGGGGAAAAACCAATTAGTTTTTGTTGGGGGGGGGGGCATGGAGGTTGTTTTTTACTGGGCTGGCAAGAAGCAATCTTGATGTCCCTATAGTGTGTAGCCCTATCAGTGTTGCAAGCACCACCAGTCTCCAACGTTCCCTTTCGTACAAAGAAATAGCTCCTATAAAACAGAAGCTCCGAGCCTTTTAGATATGGTGACCCACAAATCCCCATTTATTTAGTATGATGACCCAGCCAGAGCTGGGCCAAAGTTTTTTGGCACCCTAGGCAAGCTATGACCTTGGTACTCATTAGTGGGCCATTTTCTACAATGGCTAACCGGATGTTTTGAGAAACCAACAAGAATCACACAAAGGGCACAGCTGCCCTCACCATGAACCTTAAAGAAGTGGCATCATAACATACACAAAGCTGAATCACACAGTCTATTTTTCCACCTTCCTTATACTGAATGGATCATTGATCCATCAGGGTCCGTACTGTCTACTGTCAATTTTTAGGCTGACGAAAAAGGACACTCTTGAGAGCCAGTTTGGTGTAGTGGTTAAGTGTGCAGACTCTTATCTGGGAGAACCGGGTTTGATTCCCCACTCCTCCACTTGCAGCTGCTGGAATGGCCTTGGGTCAGCCATAGCTCTGGCAGAGGTTGTCCTTGAAAGGGCAATTGCTGCGAGAGTCCTCTCAGCCCCATCCACCTCACAGGGTGTCTGTTGTGGGGGAGGGAGATAAAGGAGATTGTGAGCCGCTCTGAGTGGAGGGCTGAATACAAATCCAATGTCTTCTCTACAGGCCTTGAATGTTAAATTTCAGTAGATGATGAGATTTTATTGTCAAATTCTACATTTTAGATAACACAGAGTTTTCACATGGAAAACATCTGCATTTTCCTTTGCTGCCTTGATGGCTGGAAATGTTTCCAACACCTTCTTCAAAGTCCATTTTCCCTACGAGGCCTTCAAACTAACTTTTCAGTGTCTCTCCTAAAAAATCAGTCTCAGTGCATGTAATTGCATTTGCTTACATGCATTCTTTGTTACCCTTAGTCCCCCCTTCTTTTAAACACATGAAGCCACCTTATACTGAATCAGACCATCTATCTATTAAGATGAGTACTGTCTAGAAAGCCAGTTTGGTGTAGTGGTTAAGAGCAGTGGATTCTAATCTGGACAACCAGGTTGATCCCTCACTGGTAGGGTTGCCAGCCTCCAGGTGGGGCCTGGAGATCTTCTGCTTTTACAACTGATCTCTAGCTGGCAGAGATCAGCTCCTCTGGGAAAAAAATATGTAGCTATAAAGTACAAGAAAAGCCCCAGGGTAACAAAAGACTTGAATACTTAACAACACTCTAAAGTATTTGACAACTGTAATAACAAACAATATATAAAGTAACAAAGCCCATTCTAACAAAGAAAATTCTACTAACAAGTAATACAACGAGCAGTGCAGTAATCAGTACAAATGCAGGTTGCTCTTGGCAAACAAATAAATATCAAGCCAGTCCAAAAATGTGGCTCAGTCAACAGTATTCTTCTCTGGCCACTTCTCTGACTTGAACACCTTAAAGAAGCAAAACTGGATCGGTGATCGATAAAATCTGGTTTTGAGTAGCCTTAGTCTTCAGTCTGTATGAATCTCAGAGCAATTTTCCCATGCCTGAAACGGCAACAACAACCTTGTTGCCGTTTCAGGCATGGGGGCATTGCCAGATCATACCATTCATGGCCATCATACAAATCCAGCAGCTTTATGTGCTTTGTGTTCAATGTGAGGCTTGATCAGCATGTTGGCTTATATAGGAAATAAAGCCATGTACAATTAGTTGGAGCATAAGGGAAACACAGATGGCAGTTAAGCCAATCTGCTATGAGCATTGTAAGGCTGCTAGTACATCTTTTCCCATAGATTCACAAAAATGGGTACTTACAAACTTAAAATCTGCATTGATTCCTGAAAATGTGAGCTTGGGCATTCTTGGCAATGAGTTCCACAAGTCTGTGACCAACTTCCTCTCATTCCTGCCCTCTGAAATAAAACCTCCTTATGCACCTTCTGGAAGGTATGGGGACATTTGGTGGAGAGTAAACTATTCTGGCAAAAATTGGTCTGTCTTTTTATAAAATGCGTTGTTTTATCTTGTTGACAGCGGGCGATATTCTTTTCATGTGTTTGCGATGCATTGCTCTCTTAGCAACCTTGAGTCTACAGGGATAAGTAGGATACAAATGTTTCAAATTAAGGTTGCCAACCTCCAGGTGTTGGCTGGAGATCTCTTGAGATTACAGCTGATCTCCAGGCAACTGAAATTAGTGATAAAGTGACATTGCTGTGTTTTTTTGTATTTTGCTACCACTCCAAGTGGGTGCAGCAATAGCTTACTAGAGGAAAGTCTGGGAGGCCTAATTTTAGCCCAGATCAACCTGATCCTAGTCTAGGGGTACCAATAGGGTTGCTATCCTCCAGATGGATCCTGGAGATCTCCTGGAATTACAACTGACCTCCAGCCTACAGAGATCTGATCCCTTGGAGGAAAACGGCTGTTTTGAAAGGTAGACTCTATGGCAGGGGTGTCAAACATGTGCCCGGGGGCTGAATCAGGCCCCCGGAGGGCTCCTATCAGGCCCCTGAGCAACTGGCTCTTGTCTGCTTCCTTCTCCCTCTCTCTTGCTTCCTTCTGCATTTCAGCTTGCTTTACAAGGCTTGCTCAATCGCATAGGAGCTACAGAACAAAATCTCGACTTTTTCCATTGGTTGAGGCTCCCATGGGAGAAATACAAAGAAAGCACCTTTAAAACCAAGTGCTAATGTTTTAAGGCTGTTTTATTTTACATTTTAAAAAAAGTAGTTGTTTTTGTCTGTGTCCTTTAAAAAGTTTATATTTCTGCTACCTAATCTTATAGGTACACACATGGCCTGGTCTGACATGGCCCGGCTCGACAAGGTCTCATTTAAGTCAGATCCAGCCCTCATAATAAATGAATTTGACACCCCTGCTCTATGGTATTTTACCTCAATTAAGTCTCTCCCCTCCCGAAACCCTGCTCTTCTCAGGCTCTAGCCCGTAAATCTCTAGATGTTTTCCAATCTGGAGCTGGGAACCCTAGTTTTAAATAAATGAGCCACTTAGCAGACCATCTTAGAAATCCCGTGAATGGAACCTACCAAACTGGCAAATAAATACCAACTTGCCATTTAAGACCTGAGATTCTAACCACTAGGAAAGGAAAGGTCCCCTGTGCAAGCACCAGTGGTTTCTGACTCTGGAGTGACGTTGCTTTCACAACGTTTTCACGGCAGACTTTTTCAGGGTAGTTTGCCATTGCCTTCCCCAGTCTTTTACACTTCCCCACCCAGCAAGCTGGGTACTCATCTTATCGACCTCAGAAGGATGGAAGGCTCAGTCAACCTGAGCCGGCTACCTGAATCCAGCTTCCGCCAGACTCAAACCACTAAGCGCTGTGTAAACCCCTCAATATAAGAGGCCAGAAAGCAGCCAACTCTTTTTCAGCCTCTGCTTTCCTCAAGGCTTCCCGCCATTTCACTCACTTCCTTTGAATCCGAACAACAGGGTCGGCCAGCAGGTCACTGAAGTCCAGTTTACTCCCTTTCTCTATGACGTCTCGGTGCTTCCGGACAAAGAGCCAGCCAATGTGGGCAAAGAAGAATCCACGTTTGGCATTGTGGGGGTCGGCATCCGTCTCTGAGTACTTGTGGTGCACTCGATGGTCTCGGCACCATTCGAAAATATCATTCTGCATGGAGAACAGAAGGAGGCATTACAAAGACATCGTTACAGGGGGTTGTCTATTTATTTATTTATTTTATGCCCAGTGGGGACCCAAAGCAACTTCCTTTGTTCTCCTCTCCTCCCATTTTATCCTCACAACAGCCCTGTGAGGTAGGTTAGGCTGAGAGGTTGTGACTGGTTCATAATCGCCCGGGGAACTTCCATAGCAGGGAGTTCTGAATCCCTTTTGATTAGCCCTGACTGTAGTTTTAAACTACATTTTAAAAAATCTCACCACAGAAGGGGAAAAAACCCAGGGTTTATGTTGTGTCAAACGCTACCAAGAAAATGGCTTGCTGCTCCAGAAATGAGTTTGTGAAATACACACAACATCTGGAATGATATGAGTGCAAAAAGCATCTGGCTCAGTTTAATGCAAGAGAACAGCAATGGGGAAGGGTTTAGTACCACCTCCCGTCTGCCGCTTCTCTTCCCTCTCTGCAGGAAAGAAGTAACCCACTGGGCTTTTATTATATTGCATTTGCAAATAATCTTTAGTATGACCTTGAGAGATCTGTTCCCCTGAAGAAAATGGCTGTTTTGGAGGGTGGACTTGGTGGTATTATACCTCCTCAAGTCCCTCTCCTCCCCAAACCCCACCCACCCCAGGCTCTGCCCCCAAATCTCCAGGAATTTCCATGCACAGTGTTGGCAACCCTAGGATGGAGATTCATCATTTTCCCTGTTGTTTCAACTACAAGTTGCTTCTAGAGGATCGTTTTTTGTCAAATGGTATCAAAGATCGGTGCTGTACTATATTCTCGCATTAGATGCCCACTAGTGACCAAGTGAAAGATATTTGTATTTAGAAAGCAAAGGAGGCAAGCTCCTGGGAAAGTCAGGGCTTGTGGAGTGAGGAATACCCGGGATGAGGCCTTGTGGGTTTTTTAGCCATCAAGTAGCAGCTGACTTATAGGGTACCTAAATTAATACCTAAATTAAATTAACTCTCCTTTTGAGCAGGTCACAATGAGGAAGCAATTGCTGTTTTCTCCTTGCCCTAGTTTTCTGCCACCCCAGGACAAGAGAATTCAACAAACTACAGGCTTGCATCAACACAGACACAAGTTCTTCTCTTGATGAATGCAAGAGCGCATTCATGGGCAAAAGAGGAATTGCAACTCAAAACCCGTACATACAACTTTCACAAGAGGCACGTAGGGCTGCCAACCTCTAGGTGAGGCCTGGAGATCTACTGGTATTATAACTGATCTCCACACAAGCGCAATCAGTTCCCCCGGAGAAAATGGCACCTTTGGAGGCTGAACCCTGACACTACTTCCTGCTGAGGTCCCTCCCCCCCAACCTTGTTCCCCCAGGCTCCACCCCTCAAATCTCCAGGTGTTTCCCCACCCAAAGCTGGCAACCCCAGACACAAGGCTTCAGTCCCTCCATTCTGCCTCCATCCAGCAGCCAGTCATCAAAAGGACAATGGAGCAATCTTGTTAAGCGCATGCAGAGGAGAGATAGAGCAATGTGGCACCTGAAAGGCCATGGAATTGGCCACAGCCAGGAATATCCGCAAAGGCAGTTTGGCTTTATAGGATCTGTGACTCCACAGGCGGTGGGCCCCCGCTGTCACTCCCAGGGCCGTCACTACGAAACATAAGTAAGCTGAAAGACATAAAAGAGAACTGAATAAATACATCCTGCACCAAGCAATTTCATCCATGATGTTTCCTTGTTAAAATATCATTCTTCCTCTTTTTGGAGCCCCTGTTAGAACTGAAGCAAGGCAGGCGCACAAAGCTGAGGGGTGCAGAAAAAATATATCATGATTAAAATAAATGTGTTATCAGGCTCAGCCCCCCCCCCCTTTTTTTGAGCAGAAACACACGGGAATACAGTTCTGGCTGGCTTGACATCAGGGGTGTGGCCTATTATGCAAATGAGTTCCTGCTGGGCTTTCCCCACAAAAACGTCCTATGTGAAACAATGGTGGTGAGGCAAATTAATCCCTGCTGGGCTTTTTCTACAAAAAAAGCCCTGTGTGTTATTATTACCCTTGTTATTTATATATTTAGAAGAAGAAGATATTGGATTTATATCCCGCCCTCCACTCCGAAGAGTCTCAGAGTGGCTCACAATCTCCTTTACCTTCCTCCCCCACAACAGACACCCTGTGAGGTGGGTGGGGCTGGAGAGGGCTCTCACAGCAGCTGCCCTTTCAAGGACAGAGTCTCAGAGCAGCTCACAATCTCCTTTCACTTTCTCCTCCCCCCCCCCCCCACAACAGACACCCTATGAGGTAGATGAAGATATTGGATTTATATCCCGCCCTCCACTCCGAAGAGTCTCAGAGCGGCTCACAATCTCCTTTACCTTCCTCCCCCACAAAAGACACCCTGTGAGGTGGGTGGGGCTGGAGAGGGCTCTCACAGCAGCTGCCCTTTCAAGGACAACCTCTGCCAGAGCTATGGCGGACCCAAGGCCATGCTAGCAGGTGCAAGTGGAGGAGTGGGGAGTCAAACCCGGTTCTCCCAGATAAGAGTCCGCGCACTTAACCACTACACCAAACTGGCTCTCCGGTTTACCTTTTTACCAAAACAATTACTATGAAAATACAGCACACACAATTTCCTATTCTTCCCTCAGGCACAAGATGAGCTATCGAGGCTACCAGAAGACTTGTGCTGACAGAACCAAAAATGGTTCCTTATCAGTTTCTGGGCACAATGTGAAGTGTTGCCATTGACCTTTAAAACCTGGCTGTAGGCCACCTTTGTACATTTTTATTTTGTATTTGTTGATTTACGCCATTCATATACCTTCTTTTCCCCCAGTGGAGACCCCAAAGCACCTTACATCATTCTCCTCTCTGCCATTTGATCCTCACAACAACTCTGTGAGGTAGTTAGGCTGAGAGTGTGTGGCTGGCCCAAGGTCACCCAGCAAGCTTCCCTGGCAGAGTAGGGACTTGAGCCTGGGTTTACCCAGATCCTAGTCTAACACTTTATATGAACATATGAAGCTGCCTTATACTGAATCAGACCCTTGGTCCATCAAAGTCAGTATTGTCTTCTCAGACTGGCAGCGGCTCTCCAGGGTCTCAAGCTGAGGTTTTTCACACCTATTTGCCTGGACCCTTTTTTGAAGATGCCAGGGATTGAACGTGGGACCTTCTGCTTCCCAAGCAGATGCTCTACCACTGAGCCACCGTCCCACCACACTGACTCTCTACATATTATAAGGTTTTGCCAGTTATCGATCCCAGTCACCTCAGCGCATATGGAAAATGGTCAGAAGTTTATTAGAAATCAGTACAGAGCAATGGACCATCATGCTATGAAGCCATTGCCAAGAACAGAGTAACTTACAAACAGAACCAATAATATACAAAGCAAAAAGGTGTACAAGTTAAAGCTAGCCCCTCTCAGTTAGGTTCCCAGGGTTATGCATACAGCAGAGAGAATCTTCACCGGATGCTCAAGGTCGCCTGGCCAAAGTCAGACGCTGCCAGGGCTACCAGATAACAGCTCTAATGCCAACGTTTCCCTCCTGCGCATCTTGAGAAAGTTACAGCAAGCGAAATGCCAACGTATGCACAATTAGATACATGTTTGAGCAACATGGAAATTGAATACTTGGTACACATATACTGGTATGCAACGTAAGATAATACAAGGAATGAAACGAACTGAATGAGTAACCTCCGATACAACAGAACCAATTGACATCCTGACCCAATTGTCAGGGAACCTGACACAAACAAGCTTATCTTTACCATAAGGTGGGCAGTATCAGTTAAGGCTCAGTCTGTTGTCTGGGGTCTAGCTTTGCAGACTGAATATTGCAATACATCGACAGTTTCTGTTTTTATACAAACTCAGCAGGGACGAGGGGCCTTAATTCGGATGGGGGATGCAGCATAAGGGGAGGGGAGTAGGCTTGTAAGCCTTCCCCCATGCCTTTTTCCCAAGAAAAAAACCATTCCTAGAAGAGCACTGTTTGCCCCGTTGTGAAAATATATGTGCACCTGTTACTTGTACAAGTGCACTTTCACAAACAGAGCTAGTACTTTTGAAGCTGATCTCGAGCAAGAACATGGCAACTGGGAGGGGCTCTCTCTTTACACCACAGTCCCAGTCTGAACTGGATCTCTGAAGATGTGGTGAGAGCCAAAACATGACATTGTATGCATGTTTCACTGAGAGTTGCCCAACTGTACTTTAACATGTGGCCATGGGCTCCACTTATTCCTCTTCCCAGCCGTGTTCCAGTTGTTTGTGCTGTCGCACTGGATTGCCTGGACACCTGACAGCACAGTTCAGCTGGTTAGGGTAACATTTGATTGCTATTGTTTCTTCAGCCACTTGATGGCACAATCACAAAATTCATGGCCAGGAAACATGGGGATGGTAGCACATGTGACTGCAGCAGAGACTGCACGGGAGAGAGGGGGTAAAAAAAAAAAACGCATAAAATCCCAGTCATTCGAACAAATCTGCATTCAAACAAAGTAGGAGCCCGGTAGCACCTTTAAGACCAACAAAGTTTTATTCAGAATGTACGCTTTCGTGTGCGTGCGCACTTCTTCAGACGAGGAATGAAGTACAGAGATCAGTTCCCCAGGAGGAAATGGCTGCTTTGTTGGTCTTAAAGGTGCTACTGGACTCCTACTTTGTTCTATTGTTTCAGTCAATCATGGCTGCCCACCTGGATCGATCTAAATTTGCATTCAGTGTCACTTATAGTTTGACTCTCCGTTTTTTTTAAAAAACATGTACTCCATCCACGGAACTCCCAACAAAGAATGTGGGAAGCATGATAGTCAGGGCTTGTTCAGTGGTGGCACCCACGTGTTGGAACTCCTTCCACGGAGAAGATTTTTCTGGCCTGTCCGATGAAGCGTTTTGTGCGTTTGTGTGTGTAAAGTGCCATCAAATCTTATCTAAGTTACGGCAACCGTGTAGGGTTTTCAAGGAAAGAGACATTCAGAGGTGGTTGGCCATTGCCTGACTCTGCATAGCAACCCTGGACTTCCTTGGTGGTCTCCCATCCAAATAGTAGCCAAGGATGACCCTGCTTAGCTTCTGAGATCAGGCTAGTTTGGGCCATCTGGGTCAGGGCGTACACTTTAGGAGGATTATAAAGACCATCTTGCTCTGACAGACTTTGTGGGTGACCTGCACTTGTGTTCTGGGGTTTGATTTTATTGTCCTGTTGTTTTAAACTGAGTTGTGATTAAGGTTAACAACTCTGGATTGAGAAATTCCTGGAGATTTTGAGGGTGAAGGCTAAAGACAGGGTTTGGAGAGGGAAGGGACCTCAGTGACTTAGAGTCCACCCTCCAAAACGGCCATTTTCTCCAGCAGAGCTGGTCTCTATAGTCTGAAGACCAGTTTACTGGGAATTCTCCAGGCCCGTCTGGAGGTTGGCAACTCTAGTTGTGATCCAATAGGTTGCTCCTTCAAGTCAGCCACGAATTCACTTGGTGGTCACTCTGTCAGGTTGAGTCCCCCAACTGCAATATGGAGACTGGAGCCTGCCTTATACAGCTGTTATAAGGACTGCTAAGACAATGTAAGTGAACTGCTCTGAATACAGGAAATGCTATATGAATACTAAATATTATTATTGACTTGCAACCTCACTGATAAAAAAAAAAAATTGGTCGTGCAAGTTAAATTTAACTCCTACCAAATCAACAAAGGCTTTAAATAATTAATCTATCAATTGGAAAGTTCTAGGCCTATCCATTATTTATACTGCACCATCAATGTACATGTTGATTGACTGATTGATTGATTAGATTACTATCCCAGTTCCCAGTAGAAAACTCTTGCAATGGTTCACAAGCCCTTAAAGTACAAAACAGATAATAAAATAGAGCAAAATAGATTATAAAATAGAACAAGATGACAGAAACATGACCAGTACTCCAGAGTTGAAAGGATCAGGCAGTAGGTGATGTGAAAGACCTCTCACCTACAATTCTGGAGAGCCCCATCGCTAGCCTAAGAAGACAATACTGATCCTGATGGACAGATGGTCTGATTCAGTAGAAGGCGGCATCATGTGTTCAAAAGAAGGGGGGGGGCAACGATAACAAAAAATGCATGTAGATTCATTTTAGAGGAGGGAGACAAAATTTCTTTGTGGGAAAGTTGAGTTTTGAAGAAGGATTCAAAGTAGAAGGGAATGAGAGAGCGAATATTGTGTGAAGGAGTTCCGGCTATGAAGGCAGCAAGGGAAAATGCAGACTTTGCAGTGTGAAAACCTTGTGTTATCCAGAATGTGGAACTTGGCAATAAAATATCACCATCTACTGAAATTTAACATTCAAGGTCTCCACGGTCAAGAGTGTCCTTTTTCCTCCGCCTAAAAATTGGCAGTAAATCTTCCTCAGTGGCAATTCCCGCCCACCCCCCTAGTCTCACCTCTGTACTTTTTCCTAGGCGGCAGTAAAGCTGGTGCTTCAGAGATCAGAGCTTTTTAATACATCTAAACCATGAGTAGCCAAACTTGCTTAACATAAGAACCACATAGAATAAACATCAGATGTTTGAGGACCACAAGACATGAATACCAGATGTTTGAGAGCCGCAAGCCAGGAAAGAAGGAAGGAAAGCAAATGGGGGAGGGAGATGTAGAAATAAAGGAACTTTAACTTTAAATGCATTCTCCAAGCCGCTAGCTGGCTTGGTTATAAGTGATTTAAAGAGACAAATGCTTTCTCTAAGCTGATCAATTGGGGGGGGGGGTATTTTTGAGAGTCATACAATATGTGTGAAAGAGCCACAGTTTGGCCACCTCTGATCTAAAGGCTTGAATATAACCTCGCCACCCCAACAGTAATTGCCAAAGCTTTCTTTCTGGACTAAGAGGATGTGGGGATCAAATCTTGGCACCCTCCAGGTCTGGTGTTTTGTCTGTCTTGAGAAATCTATCACATATTCTTATTTTAGAAAGATGGAGAGATGGCTTCAACTTTTACCTACCACTTCTGTCAAGAAAGGAAAGACCGTGACATTCTAACCATAGGTCCTTTATTGACCATATAGGAAGGCCACCTTTCTGGCTGTTCACTGAGGCCCTTGAGACAGTTTACAGAGTAAAACGGTTGGAAATTTAAATCGGTGTGTTTTCCCTGTGAATTCTGTACCACAAACTGTAAGATTGAGGCATTTTTCCTGGATCACCTCACAGTCTTTAACTTGGTGTGTCAGGAGGTCCTGTCTAAAACAAGATGGCTGCCAGCAGTCATTCAGAGAATTTCATGGCAGTGTGAGAATGTGAGCCCAGGTCTCTCAGAATCTACCTGAACTGCTACACCACACTATCTCTTTGGAAGACCTTGGCCATTCATTCATTCTTTCTTAACCTAATTCATCTCACAGGGCTGCTGAGAGGGTGAAACAGGAGCAGATAACCATACATAGGGCAGAGTAAAATATAAATAATAAATAATACATATAATAATGAATACTCAAGGGCATCCAGAAGATTTGATGCCTTTTATTCTGTGCCTTTAATAGAGTGCTGAAGATATTCTCTAGATCCAGGTTTGGGTAGCACTGGAAATCCAGGAAGGAAAAAAGCTGAACCTGTCGAATTTTTTCTAGCCATACAGCCATTGAGGTCACTAGATTGCTAGGAAACAAAATGGACACAAAGAACTTGCTGAATGGCTCTTTCCCCTCTCACAAATAATGATATAATCTGGATAGAAACATCAGCTGTTTTGTCACTGGCCAAAATGCCAGCAACTTGTTCCATATGTCCAAGGAAAGGCTGCCATCTTATATTCTTTTAAAGTTAGTAGGGTTTCAAAAGTAGAACAAATTTGACCCCAGTGGCTCCTTTAAGACTAACAAAGGTTTATTGAAAAGGGTTTTAAAGTATTGTGTAACATTGTATGTGTGTGAACCCAGGATAGCTCAGTCTTGTCAGATCTCAGAAACTAACCAGGGTCAGCACTAGTCAGTACTTGGGTGGGAGATCACCAAGGAAGACCAGGGTTGCTACTCAGAGGCAGGCAATAGCAATCCACCTCTGTTCCTCTCTTGCCTTGAAAATCTCATGAGGGGGTTGTCATCAGTCAGCTGTGACTTGATGATGCTTTCTGCCACCAGTCTCTAAGGGAAGAGGAAGTCATCCCCCCAAAATAGCTCTCTGCTTTCAGCCATATTTTGGTATTTATTCAACCATCTTCTACAAGTGGTTGCTCAGGATATCCAGCAATGTTTGCTTCCATCGCTATGTCACTTCTCTTTGCCAATTTTTCAATTCCTGTATTCTGAAATAAAATGGACCGAGAGGGTCCTCTGCTTTCTTGATGGCTTAAGAATGCATTACTAGACACTCAAACATGCATTTCAAAGTCTATGCTGGGAACTGAGATCCCCAGGAGCACATGGACCAACTCAGATGAGGATCGTGGCATGCCAGGAATATGCATGTTGCATTCCCATAGGTTTGGCAACCTCCAGGTGAGGTCTAGTGTTCCTTCAGAATTACAAGTGGTCTCCAAACTATAGCAACCAGTTTCCCTGGAGAAAATAAGTCCCTCCCCTCCCCAAATCCCACCCTTTTCAGACTCCACCTCCAAATCTCCAAGAATTTTCCAACCTGGAACTGGCAACTCTGTACTGCAATGGGGAAAATAGCTTCATGCTAGGCTTCCCAATCCCCAGGTCCCAGAGGGGGATCCCCCGGTTTTACAGTCTTCCCCCCTCCCCCAGCCAGCTGGCCGGCGGGGGAAGCCCCGCCCCCAGGGCCATCATGCACCTCCATGAGCAATTCCCATAGGGAATGATGGGGAATTAATCCGCGGGTATCAGGGGCTCTGGGGGGGGCTGTTTTTTGAGATAGAGGCACCAAATTTTCAGTATAGCATCTAGTGCCTCTCCCCAAAATACCTCCCAAGTTTCAAAAAGATTGGACCAGGGGGTCCAATTTTATGAGCCCCAAAAGAAGGTGCCCCCATCCTTCATTATTTCCTATGGAAGGAAGGCATTTAAAAATTTGTGCAGTCCCCTTAAATGTGATGGCCAGAACTCCCTTGAAGTTCAATTATGCTTGTCACACCCTTGCTCTCAGCTCCGCCCCCAATGTCTCCTGGCTCCACCCCCAAAGACTCCTGGCTCCACCCCCAAAGTCCCCAGATATTTCTTGAATTGGACTTGGCAACCCTACTTCATGCAGCCATGTCAGGTTGAGAGAGTGGCATGGAAGGGAAGGAGAAACAGAAGAAGAAGAAGACAGTAGATTTATACCCTGCCCTTCTCTCTGAATCAGAGTCTCAGAGTGGCTCGCAATCTCCTTTATCTTCTTCCCCCACAATAGACACCCTGCGAGGTAGGTGGGGCTGAGAGCTCTCATAGAAGCTGCCCTTTCATGGACAACTCTTGCAAGAACTATGGCTGACCCAAGGCCATTCCAGCACTTACTCTGTGTGTGCAATAGTCTCTCTGTGTGTGCATACAATACTCCCAGTCGTAACTGGGTTCAACTTTGTCTGGGAATTAAGTTCCTAGGATGGAAATAGCAACACATGAATTATGGGGCAGACCTAGGGATGGTTCTGGGGAAACATGATGTGTAGCTGAGACTCTCCCCCCCCCTCCATGATTAAGGCTCAGACCATTTCTGCAGTCCAGGAATCCACAACGGCCAGCCTTTGCTTCCAAGTAGGGTTGCCAGGTCCATGTAGGAAAATACCTGGAGACTTTGAGGTTGAATCCAGGAGAGGGCAGGGTTTGGGGAGAGGAGGAGCCTTAGCATGATGCAATGCATAGAGCAGGGGTGGCCAACGGTAGCTCTCCAGATGTTTTTTGCCTACAACGCCCATCAGCCCTGGCCAGCATGGCTAATGGCTGGGGCTGATGGGAGCTGTAGGCAAAAAACATCTGGAGAGCTATCGTTGGCCACCCCTGCCATAGAGTCCACCCTTCAAAGCAGCCATTTCCTCCATGGGAGCTGAGCTCTAGCAGCTGAAGATCAGTGGTAAAAGCAGGAGATCTCCATGCCCCACCTGAAGGCTGGCAACCCTACACGTGCTCAATTTTGTGCACAATTTCATTTGTATGCAATTTAGTACAAGAGGAATACACTTACAACATGGAGGGGGATATTGATTTCTTCCTTCATTTATTATTAAGTTCTTGGGTTCCCCGTCCTTTTTTTCCCCTTACAAGACTTCAAGGTTCATTCTCAACCAGCTATGCTTGTGAGATGAATATAAACCCTGGCACTCAGAAGTAAGCCCCACTGAGCTCCCTGGAATGGATTTCTCAGCAAGAGGGAAGATAACCTTTAAAATTAAATGTTCCTAATGGAAACCAAACTTCTGAGTGGACTCCCAGAACAGAGCCTTCCTAGCAAAAGGAGGAACACAACTGCTTCTTAGAAATGTTGGTTACTTTTTGTTTCAAATACATGGAAACAAAAACAGATTCCACACCCCCCCCCAAGGGTACAAGCTTATTTATTTATCTATCATAACTGAGGTTGCATTTGTGTTTCCAGTCTCTTGACAATGGTGGTATTATTCTCAGGAAAGAGGAGGGTGGACATGGGAGAGAATGAGATGCCAACAGCACTCCTCTTGCATGTATAGAAGGCCCTCTTCTTTGTGTGCTGCCTTCTGTTTATATTCGATTACCTTACGTTTTGCTTGATTTTTCAATTGCATGATGTTGCTTTTCGCATGTCTACAATATGGTTAGTGATTTATAGGACTAACCATGCCACAGATATAAAAGAGCACAGGCTGAGCTCAATACAAGCCATGCGATATTTTGATTATTCCTAATGTCACAAAATAGGACGCAAATTTGCAAGTTCTCCAGTACATTGCCAACTCTGGGAAGGAAGATTCTAGAGATTTGGGGGTGGAGCCTAGGGAAGAGAGGGACCTCCTCGGGGCATAAGTCCATGTGCCAAAGTCCATGTGCCAAAGCAACGGTTTTCTCCATGGAAACTGATCTGATCTTCAGGAATCACTTGGCAACCCTAGCTGGATGTGAGGAGGAGGAGTTGATTCAAGTCATCATGTTTGCAATTTGTACAGGACGTGGTGGACGTTAGGTTAGCTATAAGACATGGTGTTGAACACAGGTGGTATCAGGTTGCATTTTTAGCCTTCTGGGAAGAAGGGGGAGGGGAAGCAGCTTCCATCTGAAAATATAAAACCCGTAATTCATCTGATGCTTCTCTAGTGCCAAATGGAATACAAAGGCCCCTTCAAATGCTAAGAGCAGAGAGAACAATGCCAATGTATTAACAAAACTGGTGATTAATATATTGATTAATAATTTGAAATCTGAAAGGAGAACTTTCCTTACAAAGATGGTGGTGGGATGTGCCATCAAATAGCAGCCAATTTATGGTGACCCTGTAGAGTTTTCAAGATAAGAGATGTTCAAAGGTGGTTTGCCATTGCCTGCCTCTGCATAGCAACCTTGCACTTCTTGGTGGTTTCCAATCCAGTTATTAACCAGGATGGACCCTGCTAAGCTTTCAAGATCTGATGAGATCAAGTTAACCCGGGAGCACTGTTTTAAGGTGGATTTGATGCACAGATTTTGTTTTGAATTAGAAGAAATTACCTGTATTGACTATGTAATTATTTATTTTAGTATATTTCTATCCTGTCCATTCACTGTAGGGCTCAGGGCGGAGTACAACATAATGATAAAACAATAAGATACAATTAAAACATTTTATAAACAAACAACTCAACAGCACTCAGAAAATTTTTATTCTCTACCTTCACATCTATAAGATTACTACAAGGCTATCCTGTGTCTTCAGTGTATTATCAATATTACAATTTCTGCCATTTTAGTTACACCTGCAGGAAATGTGAAAATGTTATTGTTTGTTTCCACAGTATGATTGTATGGACATGGCCATTTTTCTAAGTTCAATCTGAAGAACGTATCAGAAGGATAGTGAAACAAATTTGTACTGGGGGTCCTGTTATATTATCCTGTATATGTTATTGGTATAAATTGCTGATCTGTTACTGTATTGCAAACAGATCTGGTAAAATTACACTATAGTTTATATTTCATTATATACTCTCATCCAGGATTTATAAATTCCAGATAATTTTCACTTTATAAACCCTGCCTTTTGAGTGTTCTGGATACTCCTGGCTCTGCCTTAGGGTTTTGGTTTTCTGGAAGACCTCTTTGTTCTCTTTTGTTTATTGTGTACATTTTTAAATTTGTATCGATTTTAACTATAAAAAGAAAAAGCATAAGCATAGATAAGGAGACATTAAAGGGGGGGGGTGTGGATACAAAGTGTGAAACCAGAAACAAAGAAAAATGCAAATATATCAGTTACATTTAAACCTCCAAATGAAATACCTAATTCTTTCTACCTGCAAGTATTTTTCCCCTTATATTTTACCATCTCTATTTTTCATTATATACTTTTTACTAAACTATTACTTAAAATACAAGTCTAAACTATTCTTCAGCACATATAAGTATAAAAAAGTCAGAGAAATCTCAACACAGAACTAACTGGCTAAGCTTAACCATATTGAAAATACAGACTAACTTGTTATCTTAACAATATCGTCATTAAAATGACCATAAGAAACAAATATGTTTGTCCTTCTAACTTAATTCAAACAGAAAGAAAAAAAATCAGATTTAAAATATCATAAAACATAGGGAGAGAAAAAGTAATCAGCAGAAAAAAACATAGTAATTTATCTCTCAGTATAAACGATTTCTCCAAACAAACATATTAAGTAGGGTTGCCAAGTCCAATTAAAGAAAAATCTGGGGACTTTGGGGGCGGAGCCAGGAGACTTTGGGGTGGAGCCAGGAGACATTGGGGGGTGGAGCCAGGAACAAGGATGTGACAAGCATAATTGAACTCCAAGGGAGTTCTGGCCATCACATTTAAAGGGACAGCACACCTTTTTAAATGCCTTTCTTCCATAGGAAATAATTAAGAATAGGGGCACCATCTTTTGGGGCTCATAGAATTGGACCCTCTGGTCCAATCATTTTGAAACTTGGGGGGTGTTTTGGGGGGAGGCACTAGATGCTATACTAAAAATCTGGTGCCTCTACCTCAAAAAATAGCCCCCCAGAGCCCCCAATACCCACGGATCAATTACCTATTATTCCCTATGGGAATCGTTCTCCATAGGGAATAATAGAGTGCCTAGTAGACATTTCCCTCCCCCCCCCACGCTTTCTAAAGGGGGGGAGGGCCTCCATACCAGGGAATCCCTCCTCCCTGCCCCCTCCCTCTCACACACTCACAAATACTTACTTGGTCTTCTTCCAGCAGAGCTTTGTTGGCTGTGAAAATGAAAGCAAGGCTGCACAGGAAAAGAAAGGGAGGGGCCGTTCTCCATGGAAACTGTTACTGACCCTTTCCCATGAAGCCCTTCCTGTTTCCTGTGCAGCCTTAAAGAGACACATTTTAAAAACAGATCAGAAGCTCTACAATAACATGATGCCTACAGGTATGTTCTCTCCCCCCCCCCAGATTTTTTGACAGCGGGGGAGGAGGCTGCAAATTCGGGGGTCCCCCGCCAGGGCGGGAGGGTTGGGAAGCCTAATATTAAGAGCAGATCTACCAGATTACAGAATAATTGTGTTGTCTGCCTTCTTAAAAATTGATCCAAGTTAATTATTTATTTATATAAAATTCTTTTCAAAACTTTTCAATCCTTTAACTTTTATACCCATATTGCTCTAGGAGAAACAACTTAATATAACCCAAAAATCTCACTTGGCCCTTTAAAATTGTGTATCAGTTCTTGTTGAGAATTCCATATCCAATTACCTACAGAGAGAGAAATAGTTCAAAGACCCTTCTTCCTGAAAGACTTCCATGTCTTAATTTTTTTGCTGAGATGTACTTTCTCTCTCCTTAATGCAGTCATCCCTCTCGGTAAAAATAGTAAGGATCCCACGCCACTTGTTCCTCTCGAAAAAACTTCAATCAGTCTCAGTTTCCAGTCCTTTTTAACTGCGCAATAAGATTCCATTTTGGTTTTCTTCTGTTTGTTTCCCAGCTGATCATTCTCCATTTCCAATTCCACAGACGTCACCAAGATCTCTTTAACATTCTGCTCGTGTAGATTTGAGATTTCACTAGCTTTCAACATAAAAGCTCCCATTTGCTTTTTAATCAACTCTGTTAATGAACCAAGATCTTGCTTTAGAGAAGTTATGGTAACCATTATATCTTTTTTATAAAACATTTTGCTTGGTAATGCCATTTTTCTCTACCAAATAACTCAGTCTATTAATCCAAGTTGAAAAGTAACTCAGAAACCCAGTTAGTCTGCCTCTCCAAATCTCCTCCAGCCATGTGTTTTGATGTTGCCATTTCAGTTGCACTCAGACGGCGAAGACAAATCTCTCTAAAATATATCTCATTTTTGTTCAGACCATATTATAGCCAGATAATAGTCTCTTTAACACATATTTAATTATAATCCCGGTCGATTTGGATATCTATATTCAGTCTAATTCAAATTGTTGTCAATGTTCAAAGTTGTTCTTTATCTTTTCGAAGCCTCATTCACGGGAGAGTGGGGGGGAAATCCACCTCTTTCCCTTCCTTTGAACTGTCCCGTTTGTTGTTATGTAAAACAACCCATTAACCAGTGATATTGAAAGAAAATTTACTTGTCGAGTAGAATTGCCATGCTTGAGGTAGGAAAGCAATGCATCATAAGCTTGTTAAGAAAAAAGAGAGCAAGCGGTCAGGTGTTCACTTCTTGCTGCCGTGATGGCGAACATGGCGATGGAGCTTCGGGGCATACAAGAAAGGCAGGAACAGCCGCCACTATACCTCTGGCTTCTTGCAAAGTCCCATGTCATAAGGAAACCCCTTCAGGGGGGCCGCTAGAGACAAGCTCCGCGAACCCCCACTGAACTCAAGGTGACATAACCCGGAAGTCCTCACTCTTTTGGGGAGGGACGGTGGCTCAGTGGTAGAGCATCTGCTTGGGAAGCAGAAGGTCCCAGGTTCAATCCCCGGCACCTCCAAAAAAGGGTCCAGGCAAATAGGTGTGAAAAACCTCAGCTTGAGACCCTGGAGAACCGCTGACAAAGACAATACTGACTTTGATGGACCAAAGGTCTGATTCAGTATAAGGCAGCTTCATATGTTCATATGTTTTGTTTATTGTGTAAGAGCTAGGGTGGCCAGCCAAGCACTGGCAACTGGTGGGAGACAATGGAGAGTGGGGACATATAAATTGTTGCCACTTTGATGGTACAACATCACTTCCAACATGAACCTGGAAGTGACATTATCACATTGGGGCAATGTTCTAGGAATGTTCTAGGAAATTCTAGAGTTTCTGTGGGGTTAGAAGTGATGTCACACAGTCAGAGTGACAAAAATCCCCCCCCCCATTAATTTCCCCCCACTGCCTTACCAAGAGATATCAGGAGAACAGGGCCAGAGTTGTCTAAGCCTATGAAGTTAGCCAGATCTGGGTTGAGCAATCACTGGATATTTGGGCATGGAGCTTGGGGAGGGCAGGGTTTGAGGAGGGGAGGGAGATCAGCGGGGTATAATGCAATAAAATCCACCCTCCACATCAGACATTTTCTTCAGGAAAACTTATCTCTGTCATCTGGGGATCAGTTGTGGGGCCTAGAGGTTGGCAAAATAAAGCCCTACTAAGGGCCCAGGGCTACACAGAGCACGAAATTCGTCTTTCCAGCTTCTCTAACTCCAGGAGGCATTTTTCCTACCCCCACTTCCTTTGCAATCTTCATTTCCATTCAAAAAGTAGTTAATTGAGGTGGTAAATCATATGCCATGCAAGAGACTGGGGACAGCAATGGTATTCTGAGTTTCCCTTGGGGTTTCTGTCTCAAATTATACCCAGTTTTTGATTCCCAGACACATTCTGGTAGCATGGCTGCAAGGCCCACATTGCATAGGAAAGCTGGAGTCATTTT
This sequence comes from Heteronotia binoei, assembly GCF_032191835.1. Classification (NCBI taxonomy): domain Eukaryota; kingdom Metazoa; phylum Chordata; class Lepidosauria; order Squamata; family Gekkonidae; genus Heteronotia; species Heteronotia binoei. The sequence goes on along the minus strand of NC_083231.1, from coordinate 104,528,775 downwards.
CTTTGATATCAGGCCATAATGTCTCACTCTGCTGACTTCATAATGGTTCTCACAACAGTTTAAGCCACTGAATTATTTTATTTAGAGTGGAATGACACAATCCCCAGCCACTCATGCACAGAATATACTTACAAAAGTCATTTAAATGAGTTCAGAACCAATTAGTTATTAAACTGTGAGCTACCGAAAATAATTAGACGTGAAAATAGACCAATTGCTCAAGGAAATAGTAAGAGGCATTTTTTATCCTAACTCTTTTCTCAGGGCTAGACTTTTTGAAGGTAGAGCGATGGATTATATGTCTACCGCCAACCTCAGTTTACATCAGTTCTGCTGCTGCCTTTGGAAAATTCCTTCCAGGACACATAACCAGAAAAAGATCTCTGCAAGTAATAGAACAGGTGTTTCACTGCGCTGTGTTGGGACAGGAAAACATATGTGCCAGCACTGAAATAATGCAGTAATTTTTTAAAAATTGCAGGATTGTTCTTATTGGAGGTGACAATGAGTAGCTCTAGGAATCACCTATGGTTTACCATAGACCTTCTGACAATTCCTAGAGTTGTTCTTTGTCACTTCCTTTTTAAACTGGAAGTGACATAGCAATGCACACAATGCTGCAGGACCCCCATGGCCCCACTCACAACCCTCATGTAGGTTGCTGGGTACTGTCCTCTTGCAGGTTGTTTTCCTAGCAAACTATAAACTACAGGTAGGGTTGCCAAGTCCAATTCAAGAAATATCTGGGGACTTTGGGGGTGGGGCCAGGAGCATGGGTGTGATAAGCAGAACTGAACTCCAAGGGAGTTCTGGCCATCACATTTAAAGGGACAGCACACCTTTTAAAATGCCTTCCTTCCATAGAACATAATGAAGGATAGGGGCACCTTCTTTTGGGGCTCGTAGAATTGGACCCCCTGGTCCAATACTTTTGAAACTTGGGGGGCATTTTGGGAAGAGGCACTAGATGCTATACTGAAAATTTGGCACCTCTACCTCAAAAAACAGCTCCCCCCCAGAGCCCCCAATACCCGCGGATCAATTCCCCATCATTCCTTATGGGAAATGTTCATGGAGCTGCATAATGGCTGTTGGGGTGGGGCTTCCCCCGCCGGCCAGCTGGCTGCGGGAGGGGGGAAGCCTGTAAAACCAGGGGATCCCCCGCTGGGACCTGGGGATTGGGAAGCCTAACTACAGGAGAGAGGTGTTGTAACCCACTGCCCAAAGCCCTTTGTCTTTTTATTTATTTATTTCCATAGATTTATAGGCCGCCCTTTCCCACAGTGGGCTCAGGGCAGCTTCCAACATAATAAAACAATCGAAACAGTTTAAAACAATTAAAACAGTTTGAACGGTTTAAAATTAAAACAATTTTTGAGTGAGAATGCCCCTCCCCAACACCTTTTCTGGCTAGAATAAACAAATAATGCTTTTTATTCTGTGGAATCAGGCATAAACAATGGGACTTCGTAGAGTGCCACAATCATCAGAAAGTAAAGCCTCCTATATCCTATTTTTCTCCTAAGTCCTTATCTCATCAACCTGCTAAGAAATTGCACCTCTCTGCCATGGCCCCCCCATTGTTTTCATTTCACTTTAAACACAGCAGGGTGGAGATTGCGTTGAAAGCCAACCATGCTCTAGCACCTCGTGCGTCAACAAGACGACTTTCATCCGTGCTCTGATTCCTGATTTGTCAATGTTGCCAGTCGTGTGCAGGGAAATGAAAACAAGGTCGCATCACAGAAATTCTGGGCCATTCATCAGCTGACTTGCATAGAAATGGAGATTAGGTCTGCACCAACTTTGACCTCTTTCACACGGTGCATTATTCTGAACACCAGGAAGCAAGGGAGTTTGAACAGAAAATCCATTAAATGGGGCGTGGGCAATACGAACATGTAGTAAGACTGAAAGAAAAAAACGTTGACATTGAGAAAACCATTGCACCTAGGGTTGCCAGCCTGATTTTAGGAAATTCCTAGAAATTTGGGGAGTGGAGTCTGGGGAGGACAAGGTTCGAGAAGGGGAGGAACCTCAATGGGGTATAGAGTTCAGCTTCTGCCCTGACCTGGATAGCCAAGGAAGCACAATCTCATCAGATCTTGGAAGCTAAGCAGGGTCGACTGGCAAGTACTTGGATGGCGTTTTTGTTTGCTTGTTTGTTTGTTTCGGGGGGGGGGGGGGGGTTGCCATCAAGTCACAGCTCACTTATGTCAACCCCACAGGGTGAGAACCAACGTGGAGTAGTGGTTAAGAGTGGTGTTCTCTAATCTGGAGAATCAATTTGATTCCCCACTTCTCCTCCACATGAAGCCAGCTGGGTGACCTTGAGCCAGTCCCAGTTCTCTCAGAGCTCTCTCAGTCTTCCCTCCCTCGCAGAGTGCCTGTTGTGGGGAGAGGAAAGGAATAAGATTGCAAGCCACTTGGAGTCTTCTTAAAGTAGAGAAAAGTGAGGTATAAAAACCTGCTCTTCTTCTTAAGGCAAAGAAGCTTTGTAGGTGGTTTGCCATTGCCCAGCTCTGCAGATGACCCTGGTATTTCCTGACAGTCTCCCATCCAAGTACTGATCAGGGCTGACCCTGCTTGGCTTCCAAAACCTGATGCCATCAGGCTATCCTGAGCCATTCAGGTCATGACTGTTTGCCTCATAAACATGATAAAATATAATGACAGAAGAGGGCTAGTACCGGATCCGCTTCAAGGTTTTAGTACTGATGTTTAAAGCCTTGCACAGCCTGGGACCGGCATAAAAGGAAGTACTTCTTCACCCAAAGGGTGATTAACATGAGGAATTCACTGCCACAGGAGGTGGTGGCGGCCAAAAGTATAGCCACCTTCAAGAGGGGTTTAGATAAAAATATGGAGCACAGGGTCCATCAGTGGCTATTAGCCACAGTGTGTGTGTATATATAAAAATTTTTGCCACTGTGTGACACAGAGTGTTGGACTGGATGGGCCGTTGGCCTGATCCAACATGGCTTCTCTTATGTTCTTATGTTCTTATACCTGCGGGACCATCTCTTCCTATATGAGCCCCAAAGGCCATTATGATCAGCCAGTCAACATCTTCTGACCATCCCTGGCCCAAAGGACGTCCGGCTTGCCTCGAACAGGGTCAGGGCTTTTTCGGCCCTGGCCCTGACCTGGTGGAATCAGCTTCCTATGGAGATTCGGGCCCTTCCGGATTTGTTACCATTCCGGAGGGCCTGTAAAACGGAGCTGTTCTGCCAGGCCTATGGTTGAGGCAAGCGGGCGTCCTCGTGTTATTTATTTATCTATTTATTTATTTAGTGAATTTATAGTCCGCCCTTTCCCAAGATGGGCTCAAGACGGATTACAACACAATAAAACAGTTAAGAATTAAACAGTTAAAACCATTAAATAAAAATGAGAAAAGGCGGCGTCAGTTATTATACCATCTAACTGGCCTCCCAGCAATGATTGCCACCTTGACTGGGACCGACATCTTTGGGCAAACTAAATTGCCTACAATAATTATGCCTTATGTGCTCACACCACCCAAGCCGTCCTAAATTAATTCTGATTTATTGTTCTAATGGTTTAACTGTACTGATGTTTTATTGTTGGTTTTAATGGTTTTATTATGTTGGAATCCGCCCTGAGTGCATCACAGGAAAGGGTGGACTATAAATTTACGGAAGTAATAATAATAATCCTAGTAGGAACTGGCTTTGAAAGAGAGAGACTACTGCAAAGGCACTATAGTCATACACAGAAGTAGCACATAAACCATCTCAATCCAACAAGGCAGGAGGAACACGGAATGATGGTAGAAATCATATCTGAGAAGCTGAAGCTACTCTCAATGTGACTTTGTGAAGCACTCCAGGGTGTCACCTCCACTTAACTTGCTATCTGATGAGCTACATTATAAGCAACGGGGGATGAGATGAAACCTTCCTCTATCCGCAATCAATAGCAACTGAAATCTTGCTGCAGAATGCAGCAGGTGAGGTGGGGGAACCATTTCCACATCCCATCTTGCTCTCTGCTTGTTTTCTGACAGCATCCTCGAGAGCAGTTCCAATTAAGAAGGCATTGGACTCAGTATGTCAGTTTGCAGAGATAAAGTCTGCAGAATGGCACAGAATTCAAGTGAAGCGTCAGGAGATCTCCGGTACTGGGAAGTCACAGCCTCAGCTAAATCTCTGCTTGCCTCTTCTTCTCCTTGCCCTGAAGCTGCAGAGTATTTGCTGTGACAAATATTTTGAGAGAGTTCTGCAGCTCTGGTGCAACAATTCACCATGCTCAACAACACAAACAGTTCCATAAAAAGATAAAGGTAGTCCCCTGTGAAAGCACCAGTTGTTTCCAACTCTGGGGTGATGGCATTTTCACAGCAGACTTTTTTGCGGGGTGGCTTGCCATTGCCTTCCCCAGTCATCTACACTTTACTCCCAGCAAGACCAGGATCCTAAACTTAAAATCAGTTTTGTTGTAGGGTGAGGCAACTAATTTATTTTTTCAATTGGGTTTTTCAGCTGAAAATAACCACAAATGATCAGTGTTTTACATACAGTTGGCACTTTCCCTCTCCAAGGTTACTACTGTATTGCAGGGAAGGGCTGCCAACTCCAGGAAGGGAAATGCCTGGAGATTAGGGGGTGAAGCATGGGGAAGGAAGGATTTGAGGGGGAGTGGGACCTCATTGGTATATAATGCTATAGAGTCCACCCTCCAAAGCACCCATGTTCTCCAGGGGAACTGACCTCTGCTGTCTGGGGATCAGTTGAAGAAGAAGAAGATATTGGATTTCTATCCCGCCCTCCACTCCGAAGAGTCTCAGAGTGGCTCACAATCTCCTTTACCTTCCTCCCCCACAACAGACACCCTGTGAGGTGGGCGGGGCTGGAGAGGGCTCTCACAGCAGCTGCCCTTTCAAGAACAACCTCTGCCAGAGCTATGGCGGACCCAAGGCCATGCTAGCAGGTGCAAGTGGAGGAGTGGGGAATCAAACCCGGTTCTCCCGGATAAGAGTCCGCACACTTAACCATTACACCAAACTGGCTCTCCGTTGCAAGAGCCAGTTGCAAGCAGTGTTCTCTCTAAACTGAGTTAATGTGAGCCAGCTCACAGTTTTTTAGCCTCTGGATCACACAGTTTTGTCTTAATCCAGGAAAAATGGCCCCAGAGCAAACTAATTTATGCAGTAGCTCAAAACTTCAATGCCAGTAGCTCACAAAGCAGAATCTTTGCTTACAAGAAGCCTAGGGAGGACGGAGAGGGGAGGGGAGGGGAGGGACCTCAGCAGAGATCCAATGCCACAACCTCCAAAGCAGCCATTTTATCCAGAGGAATTGATCTCTGTCATCTACAGATCAGTTGTAATACTAGGAGGCCTCCTGGAAGCTGGCATCCCTGGCACCAGCACTTGGATAATGCAGGGTTTAAATACATATTCAGTTGTGCAGGTATTGAACGTAACACGAGAATCAGTCAATAGAGTTGCCGGGTCCGACTCAGGAAATATCTGGGGACTTTGGGGGTGGAGCCAGAAGACTTTGAGGTGGAGCCAAGAGCAAGGTTGTGACAAGCATGATTGAACTCCAAAGGGAGTTCTGCCCCCAGGCGAGGATCACTTCCCCCTACTACTCAAGAGAAAGCCCAAAGCAGCCTGCAACAGGCCAGAGTCCAACCGTGGGGTGGGGGGGAACGGGGGAGGGGAAAGCTAACAGGGAAGAAGCCCCCTCCCAACCTTGTCACACCTAGTATGCACATTTGCAGCACTCCTACAAAACCAATTACATTGAAGGATCACAAGTGACTAATTTTCAGTCTGCTACGGCAGGCAGCTAAAATCCTTGTACTGAAAAATGATGCTTTCCCTCCATGAATCGCTTGGCAGTCCGTGGAACAGTCAGCCGCTTACAGAAGTGGGATAGACCATTGATGGGCGGGGTTTAGGCTCCTAGCGACCCTCTCCGTCTCCCCCTCTGCTCAGACAGTAACATTTGTTACTGCTCTCAGCTCTCTAAGAAGGTTGGGTTGGAACATGTTATTATATCAGGAAGGAGCAAGATATTGCGGCGTGTTTCAGTCCTTGGCAAAGTCGCTGTCGTTTTAACTAAGTCGCCAGTGCTGAGTGACAGCCGCCAAACAGCAGACTTTCATTTGTTGCTGAGGGCTTCAGGAAGTACATAACCCCTCCCCCCCCTTTAGGATGCAAGTTGTTCAGTCGAAAGGGCAACCACTTCCTCCTTCAGCTCGCTTGCCTTTCCAGATCTTTGCCACCACCACCTCAAAGGCAGAGGACAGTTTGGGAAAGGGCCTGTGGTAGCATGGAGCCCCTGTTCACGTGGGCCCCAAGATGTTTGTGGCATTTGCAGCCCCAGGTGTTGTCGCTCTCTCTCACTCTCCCCCTTGCTCTCTCTCGCTGTCCGTCTTTCTCCCCCGCACACTGTTGCTCTCTCTCTTGCTCACTCTCTCGCTGTCCCCCCCCCCCCGTCTTTTAACTTGACTTCACCACCTCTGCTCAGCAAACCCTGCTCAGAAAGAAAGTGCGTCGGGTTCCTAGATGGTGGCTCCAATGGAGGGGCCCTATAGAGGGAAGGGGGGGGGTTAAACAGAGGGGCCATGCCCCCCATGCCCCTAATGTAGCTATGGGCCTGCCCCCAAACATGAGCTGATCATTGCTGTTTGATAGCAGTGTGGGGACGATGGAAATGTTGTAAGATTCTTGATTCAAAACATTTACAGAAGTATGCTTAAGTTGCAATACTATTACAGGCATTTATCACGCAAACAGCCTGACATTTGGGGCTCTAAAGATATTTTCCATGTTTTGTGGAATCCTCATCCTTGAGCAGCTCTGAGACATGCCGCGAGAACATTTAAACAACCCAAGCACAGATTACGGATAAAACATTTTACCAGGCATTTGCATGTATCTTCTCTTTCTGCAAGAGCAAACAGCGACCCCAGGTTAGATAAAGAATGGACTGAAAAGAGTTAATGTTTTTATGATTACGAAACTTAGAACAAACACTTCCCCATGACTGGTTTTTTATCTCATTACTTATGCTAAACCCATTCTCACTGAGTATAGCCATATATCCACAGTATTTCAATGTATTTTTCTTTTAGAATAGTGTATTAGAATTTTTTTTTCTATTGACATACTCAAATAAGGGATATTGGCTGTTTATCTCATTAGATATACTTAACCCAGGGGTGGAGAACCTCTGTCCCGAGGGCCATATTATGGGGGATTGCTCGACTGAACCGAGCCATGTGGCAGGCTCCCTGGGGTCTGGCTGGCCAGTGAGAATTGTGGGGCCCAGCTGCACTGTACAGCAGCCTTCCCAGGGCCAGGCAGGGATCACAGGGCCCAGATGTACTGTGCAGCAGCCTCCCTAGGGTCTGGCTAGGCAGCCAGAATTGCTGCAGAGCCTGGAAAAGTTACTGTCACAGTTCAGTTTGCACTTGGTTATCCCAGATGGTGTGGCCTAATATGCTAATGAGTGTGTGACCTAATATGCTAATATTAGGGGATGTGGTCTAATATGCTACTGAGCTCCTGCTGGGCTTTTTCTACAAAAAAGCCCTGGACCTAGGCATTTGCCTAGGGCAGTGGGCTGGGTGTGTGTGTGTTTGTGCTGGGTGTGTGTGCCAGATTAGGCTCTCCCCACATGACTTCAAATAGAAAAACAATTATTTGCATTAATTTTGCTGGCCTGAATCATTCTGCTTCAGCGGAACACTGTTTTTTAAGTTGATAATTTGTTATGGCCCGCGAATGATGTTATAAATATCCATATGGCCCTTGGCAGAATAAAGGTTCCCCATCCCTGACTTAACCCGTTTTCACTATATTTTAATGTATTCTTTTTTTCTAATGGCAAACTAGAATGGTGTTTATAATGTACAGAATGATGTTTATAATGTATGTTACACGTTAAAAGGCAAATTAGGTGGACAAGAACATTACTAGGAAATACATGCCCTTTTGTTTTACCTAGACTTGTAGCAAAAGCAATTAACAGGCAACTTTTATTACCTTTTATTGGTTTCCCACACAAATGCTATCCAGACCAAATGGTTTTTCAGTTTGTTTATTACACTATTTTGCCATTTGATCCTAACTTTATAACACTTTACATTCTTAATCACTACCCCCAGCTATATTTTAATAAATTTATTTTATATCCCGCCGTCCCCCGCCAAAGGCAGGCTCAGGGCACCTATATGTAAGTTCTGCTCACTGTAACCCATTCCCTCTTCTGAAGAACTATGCATACATATGAAAGCTTACATTCTGAATAAAACTTTGTCAGTCTTAAAGGTACTACTTGACTCCTACTTCATTCTCTACAAGGTGCAATTCAAGTAGCTCCTTGAAGAGATTTAAAACAATAAAACGGGGGGGAAACTTCAGACCCAGCTTTTTAAAAGAGACTACAAAAAGTTGTATCTATTAACAGCTCTCCAGTGAATTCCAAAGATCAAACAACCTAGTTATAATAGGAACAAACTGCAACAATATCCTTGGGGAGAAAAAAAGAAATGATAAAAAAATAGTCCCTTGTGAAACAAATTAATTACGCATTCACAACATCACCACTGAAAATCTGCCAGTCTGAAAAGCACCTGATTGTATTGGGAATGTTAAGGACAGCCTGAGGAGGGAAGGGAACACAGCAAGAACATAAAAGGAGGCATGTTGGATCAAGCCAGTGGCCCCTCCAGTCCAGCACTCTGTGTCACACAGTGGCCAAAACCCAGGTGCCATCAGGAGGTCCATCAATGGGGCCAGAACTTCAGAAGTTCTCCCAAGTACCAAGAAGACAGAGCTTCCATGCGCTAGACAGTGTTCCATCTATACCTTTTGGCTAATAGCCACTCACGGACGGACCTCTGCCCCAGATGTTTATCTGATCCCCTCTTGAAGCTATCTATGCTTGTAACTACCACTTCTTGTGGCACTAAAGCCTGATCTTGTCAGATTTTGGAAGCTAAGTAGTTGAATGGGAGACTACCAGGAAGACTCTGCAGAAGAAGGCAATGGCAACCATCTCTACTCCTCACTGACTTCGACAGCCCCTTCCCAGGGTTGCAGTAAGTCAGTTTAACCTGACAGCACTTGTGTGTGCAGGGTTTTTTTTTAGCAGGAATGCAGTTCCAACTGGCTTGGTGTCAGGGGGTGGGGCCTAAAATGCAAATGAGTTCCTGCTAGGCTTTTTGTTAGAAGAAGAAGCCCTGTAGGTGTGTCTCTGACAAAGGGAGCTTTGACTGTCAAAAGCTTATGCCCCCAACATTTTGTTAGTCTCGAAGATCCTAGTGAACTCAGATCTAGCTCTTCTCAGGGCCAGCCCCAGACACCCTAGGCAAGGCTGGTGCCCCCCCACAACTGATAACATGATTGCGTCATGTGTAGGGTTGCCAAGTCCAATTAAAGAAAAATCTGGGGACTTTGGGGGCGGAGCCAGGAGACTTTGGGGGTGGAGCCAGGAACAAGGATATGACAAGCATAATTGAACTCCAAGGGAGTTCTGGCCATCACATTTAAAGGGACAGCACACCTTTTTAAATGCCTTTCTTCCATAGGAAATAATGAAGGATAGGGGCACCATCTTTTGGGGCTCATAGAATTGGACCCTCTGGTCCAATCGTTTTGAAACTTGGGGGGTATTTTGGGGAGAGGCACTAGATGCTAGACTAAAAATCTGGTGCCTCTACCTCAAAAATAGCCGCCCCAGAGCCCCCAATACCCACGGATCAATTCCCTATTATTCCCTATGGGAATCGTTCTCCATAGGGAATAATAGAGTGCCTAGTACACATTTCCCTCCCCCCCACGCTTTCTAAAGGGTGGGGAGGGCCTCCATACCAGGGAATCCCCCCTCCCTGCCCCCTCCCTCTCTCACACACACAAATACTTACTTGGTCTTCTTCCAGTAGAACTTTGCTGTGAAAACGAAAGCAAGCCTGCACAGGAAAAGAAAGGGAGGGGCCGTTCTCCATGGAAACTGTTACTGACCCTTTCCCATGAAGCCCTTCCTGTTTCCTGTGCAGCCTTAAAGGGACACATTTTAAAAATGGATCAGAAGCTCTACAATAACATGATGCCTACAGGTATGTTCTCTCCCCCCCCACCCCCAGATTTTTTAAGAGCGGGGGAGGAGGCTGCAAATTCCGGGGTTACCCGCCAGAGCGGGTTGGGAAGCCTAGTCATGTGGGGGGGCCGCCTTATTCGGGGGCCCCAGAAGGCTGGTGCCCTAGGCAATCCCCTAGTTTGCCTAGTGGCAGGACCAGCCCTGGCTCTTGTACTTCAAAACAATGCTGCTACCTTTTGAAAGTTTTGTAAGTAAAGATAGTCCTAGCCAAGGACTGGTTACCTGAAAACCCTGAGGTCTGGTTCATGCTTGCAGAAGTAGGTGGTGATAGAATATTATACTGCAAGGTGCAAATAAGCTCCATGCAAGGTGAAAAGTAACATGAAAGGGAAATTATAGCCTCTTCTGGTTCTTTAAAAAAATGCAAAAGTTTATATCGGAATTCCAAAATGATATCTTCCACCAGATGAAGTGGTACATTTCACCAGAGCATTCAGCCATCTCATTCTCTATGCCAACCTCTGTACAGAGCCTGAAGATGTCCCAGAATTACAACTGATCTCGAGATGACAGAGGTCAAGCAGTTCCCCTGGGAGAATATGGCTGCCTTGAAGGGTGGACTCTGTGGTGTTATACCCAACTGAGCTCCCTCCTGACTCCAAATCCCACCCTCCCCAAGCTCTAATTCCCCCAAATCTCCAGGAATTTCCCAAAGCAGAGTTGGTAGCCCTAGGAGTGCAGAATGCAGAGCAGAATCCTGAAGTGGAAGGCAGCATAAACTGAAAGACTTCATACTCTGGAACAGGGGTGGCCAAACTGCGGCTCAGGAGCCACACGTGGCTCTTTCATTCATACTGTGTGGCTCTTGAAGCCTCCACCACCCTGTTGGCTAAATTGGAGAATGCATTTAAAGTTCCTTTCTTTCCACCCCTCCCTCCCTTCCCCCATCTATTTCCTTCCTGTCTTGCAGCTCTCAAACATCTGACGCTTATGCTATGTGGCTCTTAGATTAAGCAAGTTTGGCCACTCCTGCTCTGGAAGGTTTCACTTACGGTTGCCAGTTTCCTCCTGGCCACTGGTGGGGGATTGTGGGGTAGAGTTGCCAAATCCAGATTGGGGAACTCCTGGAGATTTGGGGGTGGAGCCTGGGGAGGACAGGGACCTAAGTGGGGTACAATGTCATACCCTCCAAAAGCATCCATTTTCTTCAGGGGAACTGAGCTCTGTAGTCTGGAGATGAGCTGTAATTCCAGGAGATGCCCAGATTCCACCTGGAGGCTGGCAACCCTGACTCCACTACATTTACAGAAATGCTTACTCTTCTTACAAGCAGAAAAGTAGCAAAAAATGAATGGGATTCAGCTAAAATATTTGTCTACATTGTGCTATTTAATTTATTCCATGCATTTGTTTTATCCTACCCTTCCTCCAAGGAACTTGAGGAAAATGTACATGATTCTCCCTCATCCATTTTATCTCCACAACAGCCCTAGAAGACTGATTAATCTGACAGAGAATGTCTCCCAGAAGCATCACTGGTTCAATCCCATGGGCCACCTTGGGCACTCTGGCATTTTGGCAAAACATTAGGTCACCAGTGAGGCCGCCTGCCATCAATAAGTGCCCTCACTTATCACCCCTGAAACTCCCTTAAACAGGCCTCCCTCAAAAATCTCAGCCATCTGGCCTCCAAATTTAGAGGGCCTCACTACATCCACCATGGATCCTTCCTGTGGAACACAGTTAGAAATTCCAAGTTGCAGCAGAATTCCCAAGCCACAGGATGAGGCGTGTGTGTGTGTGTGTGTGTGTGTGTGATTTGGACTGAGACCACTGCCTCTGGTAAAAGGAGGCTTAAACCTCCTCCCCAAAACCCCATGATTTTCCTCACATGAACAGCTGGCTCTGGGAAGCCATTGTTTTATTTGTTAAACTTAAGAATATTACAATATATTTGACAGGACGTGGGACAAACATGGATGGTGCTAACCAATAAACATGGTAACGTATAGTTAACCTAAATGTTTTCCTTTTTACACACCCTAGAGTTACAGATGTTTCATTTTTCCCACTGAGAGAATTAAGTTAACCATAATGTTGTTTTTTATTAATAAAATACAAAATGAACCATCCAACTTCAAAGTAGACTGCTGGGTTTTTTTAAAACAAACTACATTTCTTAGCTTTTAATTTATTCTGTTTTTATTTTTTATTGTATCTGTTTTCAGTTGTTCTAGTGTTTTAAGGTACATTTGGGTGGGCCCCAGACGGAATATTAACTGCTACTGTTTACTTTGCTTCATTTTTCTTTTTTACTATCTTAGATTTAATGAATTGTTTTCATTTTATTTTTATCTTGTTTTTCTTTACCACACAGAGAACTTTTTTAAAAATTCAAGGTCAGAATATGAATCTAATGAAGTGATTTTTGAACCCTTCACTATTCATCACAACAGCCTAATAGAGTTGTTGTGTCTGTTTTGCAGCCATTGGTGGGGGAGGTGACTGAGGTAATAAGTGACTTGCTTAAAATCACCCAGGATCAGATGAGGAAACATCTGAATCAGGTTTTCCACCTCATAACCTTCACCAATGTACTGTGCTATCCTTGGTGTGCCCAATGGTCATGTCTCTGAATGCCTCCTCCAATTAGGTCTCCAAGAAACCAAATAGGACAAAATCAGTGAGAAGCCCAATTCTCCAAAGTATCCTGAGGGGAGGGAATTCTTTTTTCCCAATTAGAACTGTGCCTGGAGGAGAAGCAAGCTCAGCTTTCTTTTGAGCTTATAAGTTTATTATTGCCTAGCCAGTTTTCTTAATCTTTAAAGTGCTGATATACACAGTAAAGCAGGCCAAGATATTGTCAGTGTTATTTCTTCTCCTTAAGTTCATTTTACAAACAGTGATCAAAGGAAAATATACCCCAGGGGATCATGTACCTATCCAGTCCATTTTTATATGGCCTTTCCTACAAGGAGCTCCTTTTTTTCTTCACAACAATCCTGTGAAATGTCTTTATTTAAAACCTCCTATGGGCGCTTCACTTCATAGAATATGAGGATTCGAACTAGCATTTCCAGACCAAGCCTTGCAACCAGTGGGAGGGCTGGGGACATGGTGGTGGGGGGGGGGAAACGTTGGCAACATCACTGTTGTTACTGTGTTACTTCCAGGTACTTTCAGGAAGTGCAAAAGTGTAGCTGCAGATTTTACCATAGAGAGTTCAGGCAATTCCTAGAGCTACCCTTTGTCACTTCCAGGTACAACCTGGACAAAATGACATTGGTGACATAGCTGTGTTTTTCTGTGTCTTCTCAAGCTGCCACTCCAGTGGGTGAAGGCGATAAAGCTTGCCAGAAGGAGGCCTGAGGTGCTAATTTGAACCAAGATCATTCTGATCCTAGTCTAGAGTTACATAGGGTTGTTATCCTCCAGGTGGATCCTGACCTCCAGTCTCTACAGCGTCTCTACAGAATTACAGCTGACCTCCAGTCTCTACAGAGATCTGATACTCTGGAGAAATGGCTACATTGGAGGTGGGCTCTATGGCATTATACCCCAGTGAGGTCCTTCCCTCCCCCAAACCCCATCTTCCTCAAGGCTTCATCCCCAAAGCTCCAAGAACTTCTTATCCTAGCACTGGCTACTTTAGCTGCCAAACTCCAAGAGGGTTCTGGAGCTCTCTCAGAATTATAATCAATCCTCAACAAAACACGTATGCACATACAAGGAAAATGTACTGGTATGGCATAGCACTGTACATGAAAATGGTGACCACATGCGCTGTGCAGTTCCATGCTGCATTACCTTTTTTAAAAAGCCCTGTCTCAAATGTAGTTCGTTTCCTGGTACCTGGTTCACACATTGTGCAATGAGTAACATTTAGATGCATGTCAGGAAATCAGGCGATGCACAAATACGTGTGAACCAAATGTATAAATATTGTAAAATAAAACTTAAACTAGCCCTAAGTGTTATCCTCAGGAAGAAAAGGATGTTGCTAGTTCTGTGCACAATGTCCATGCCTTCAACCATCGCACAGAGCTACCCGTAACACAAAAATAAGACCTGAACTAAAGGGTACACAATTCCTGGTTCCATTCAGTAGACGCACACTGAGAAGTTCCGTGCTCAAAAATTAACTCCCAGGTGTACATGGGCCTATCTTGGATCAGAATCACCACACATAAGGAGGGGGGAGCTGCCAAACCTCTGGTGGGGGCAGGAGACCTCCCATTACCAGCTCATGCTGCCACCATGTAGGGTTGCCAACCTCCTGGTTACTCCTGGAGATCTACTATTACAGTTGATCTCCAGACAACCAAGATCAGTTCCCCTGGAGAAAATGGCTGCTTTGGAAGGTGGACTCTGGCATTATGCTCTGCTGAGGTCCCTTCCTCCTCAAACCCTGCTCTCCCCAGACTCCACCCCCAAAATCTCCAGATATTTCCCAACCCACAGTTTGTAATCCTTATCATGTCTCACAGTGGTAGCAGGAGATTTAAAAAAAAAACAAAAATGGGTAGCACTGTGTACAGTGCCTTGTCATTTCTGGTACAAACCTAGAGGTGATGACAGGTAGCTGTAGAAACCACCAGAAACTCTATGGCTAAGCTCTGCGGTTAAGCCTCCCCTGAATTGTTTTTCCATCCCCAAATAACCCTGAAGAGCTGTTATTTTCCCCACTGGGGATACTTACATGTAGCCTACCAGTACATATAAATCTCTCCAATGGGCAAAAAGCAATTCCCTGGGGCTGTTTCAGATTCAGGAAGGCTTAAGCCCCATTTTCCTAGCCCTGTTCACAAGTTACAGTGAACAGATGTACAATCCATGTACACTTGATTGTTCTTTGTATGTGCACTGAGTAATTCCTGTGTTACACTGAATTTACATACAACTGAACGTATGATACAAACCAGACATTTATCCAGATACTGGTCCTCAGTTTCATTCTTAAAGTAAACACACACTGACTTTCCCTAATGTATAGAAATACAGACAGGATGAACATGTGTGATGTGCAAACAGGGCTAGAGGGTGCCATAATCCCAGTCTAGACTGATATTCCCACATGCAGGGCCGGTGTGTGGAAGCAGGCCATATAGGCGGCTGCCTCGGGCGCCACTTGGCCTAAGGGCGCCATGAGGTGCCCGCTCTCCCTGCGCCCAGTACCTTCTGGCGCCTGCCGCTGCTTCCTCACACCTCCCAAGTCCCTCCCTGCACTTGAAGATGCTTTTTGTGGCCACCGCCGCCTTCCTCTGCCTTCTCACGGCCATCGCCTCCCCGCTGCCTCTCGCCTCCCAGCAGCGCTAACTCCCTGCCACCGCCGGCCGTGACTCTCAGCCCCACCCTCCTCTGCTTCAAAGGGAGCCGGTGGGCTGAGAGCTCACATGTAGCGTGGGTGCCCCTCCCCCCTGCTTCCCCAGGAAGCTGAGAGCTCTGGGAATGCATATTGGCCTCTCTGCTCTCCTCCTTGGACTGAGCCCGGCTTCTCTCATGAGGAGGAAACACCCCTTCTCCCCACACCCCGCTGCTCTTGCCCTTAAGGTGAAAGCAGCCAGTGGGCCGGCGGAGGCGCTGGATGCCTGCAGCTCAACTGCAGCAGAGGGCAAAGCACCACCCCGCCCTCCTCCCCGGCAGCTCACCAAGGCACTCTCATTGGGAAAAAGAAACAAAGCAGGAGTCAAGTTCACCCTTAAGACCAAGTTTTATTCAGAACATAAGTTTTTGTGTGTTTAAAAACACACTTCTTCAGACAGGGGATCAGGTATAGAAAAAGAAAGCAAAGGAAGCTGAGGGAGAGAGGCAGAGCCTGCCCCTTCCTCCCCTGCCCCCCCCCCTTTCTGCCTTGACAAAGGAGCACGGATAAATCCAAGGTTTAGTCTGGGCAGGGAAGGGGTCAGCACCAGCCCGAGCATGCTTGTTGCAATCCCCAATGCTGCTTTCTCAAAAGGGGAGGGCAGGGCTGGCTTGCCTTCCTCTCGCGTCTCCTGAGTCACCCAGTCCTCAACCCCCTTCTCCTTTCTTCTTCCAAACGGATCACCTGTATTGTATCTTATCTCCCCGCCCCTGCTAATAGCCTTGATCCTTTCCTTAAAAAAAAAAAAGCCGGGGAGGACCCCGCTCAACCCAGGAGAGGAGAGGGGAGAAGGTCAGTGGCTCAGTGGCTTTGGGGAGGGACAGTGGCTCAGTGGTAGAGCATCTGCTTGGGAAGCAGAAGGTCCCAGGTTCAATCCCTGGCATCTCCAAAAAAGGGTTCAGGCAAATAGGTGTGAAAAACCTCAGCTTGAGACCCTGGAGAGCCGCTGCCAGTCTGAGAAGACAATACTGACTTTGATGGACCGAGGGTCTGATTCAGTATAAGGCAGCTTCATATGTTCACAAGGTCCCCCTAACCCTGGATGGCATGGAAATGTGCACTTGTCAAAATCTCTAAAGTCAAGTGGCTCCTGTGCTCAATATCCGAGGTTGAAAAAAAAGGCAGACAAACTTTTGGCCATGTATGCCAAACTTCAAGTTTCACTGCAAAGGCTGCAGTGTCTGTTCTAGGGTTGCCAGGCCACCAGCAGGGGATGGGGAGATAAATTTACTAGATCCAGTCATCCAGAAACTCCTGGAGATTAGGAATTGAGCCTGGGGATGACAGGGAGCCTCAGTGTGGTACAATGCCATTGAATCTACCTTCCAAAAGCATCCATCTTCTCCAGAGGAACTCATCTCTGTAGTCTGGAAATGAGTTGCAACTCCAGGGGTCCTGAGGTCTCACCTGAAGACTGACATCCCTAGCTCTGCTGTATCTTTGCAAGCCAACCAGCTGTTCTGTGCTTTTGGCTTCTTTGGCAGTCACTTCTGCAGTGTTCTCTGCTGCCTAAAGTACCAGCCATTCTTCTTTTTTTGGCTGCCCCTGAATTTAATTAACTCAGTAATGCACTTTTTACTGGATGTATTCTACTGCCACAGTTACTGCACTCTAATTGTGAAACCTAGTGGATGTGATGTATTACAATATTTATATATATAAATATTTGGTCTTTATTTGTATAATCCTAGTTTTTTGCACTGTTCATTGTACATATTATGCTGTCTTGGCTGATTGGATTTTTATCATCAGTGCAAGGTTTAAAATGGAATCTTGAACATTTTCATGTGCTTTCTTTCATGTTACTATCAGAATGCTTAGTCCATATTTTCAGCCTCATGAGCTTTGGAGACAAGATTTTCGTTTTCTTTCCAACTGTACTCTTTGCTTTCTCCTTATGTGTGATGTATTTTCATTATGGAGACCAGAGATTCTCAAACTTAGTTGCATTGACCTTAAAAAACAAAACAAAACTGTGCACCCAGATCTCTGTGCATGTGTGTTTTGTTGGATTCTTCTGTTCCTATGGGAGTATACTGGAAATGAATTGAAAGACACTGTGGTCATACTGGTTACATTGCATTCTTGTTGGCACTGAGAGCAGGGCCCTCTCCCCCTATGCGTTCGTACATACCAATGTTCCCTCTAAGCTGCAGAGTCTTGTGAGCAAAAACTCTACTTCATGAGCTACTGGCATTAAAGCTGTGAGCTACCGCATAAATTAGTGTGCTCCGGAGTCATCCTTCCTGAGCTAAGACAAAAATGTGTGAGCTGAAGGCTAAAAATCTGTAAACTAGCTCACACTAACTCAGTTTAGAGGGAACACTGATTAGTACCTCCATGTACACTGTTCAATTTAAACATCTGTATCCTGTTCTTCAAAGATCTTATAGATCTTGTTCTTGAGACTACTGGCCTGTTTTGGGGTCTGAAGGCAGCTCTGGTTTTGTGTAAGGATTGAAACTTTGTCATAAAATAGTTTTCTGTGAGCAAATAGAGCTCTGTATGTGGTTTGTGACTCATTCTGATTTATTTACTGTGGCAGCTGTCTTTTGGGGCTTGGATATGCTGCACTCCATGTTTGTAGATCTGGAAATGTAATACTTGATCTTGAAATATATCGCACTGCACAGGATTATTTGAAGTTATTTGTGATTTTTGTACTAAAACTATTTTCTACTAGAGAGATAAAAGCAAAGATTGATGATGTCATATTACCACCATTTTTTTAAAAAGTTAAAATTTAAATTAAAAATGTGAAGGGTTTCATGTTCGGTGTTCTCCATTTTTCTTACATTTTTTCGATTTTTTTAAATGGGGGGGGGGTGCTACTACAAGTCTCGCCTAGGGCGCCAAAAAGCCTAGCACCGGCCCTGCCCACATGCCTGATTTTTAGAGGGGAGAAATGTGGGAACTCCATACATAAGAACTCACAGCATCACATGTAGTCAAACCAGAAGACAGCTCATCAGACATTTGGGGGGAAGAGGATAAATGTGAAAAAGATTAAGACTTCGCTGTAGAAATCAGTGGAGGTCATTTTGCTACTCTTTTGCAGGAACAGCAGTTATCTGATACTTTGCTGTTTTCGCTTTTGCCGTCTTTCTTTGGAGAAAAGGATATTTTTTAGGAGGGAGAGCTGCAGATAATTACTTTTTCAAGGGCAGTTAAGCTGAAATGCTTTTTATTCCACATCACAGTACGTCACTAAGCTGCAAAAAAGAAACAGAAATTTCTGCCGCATCCCTAAATCGAATGACTTTCCAAATATGCTTGTTCCTTTTTTCACAGCTTCTCTCTCCTCTGAATTAGATATTCCTGCTTCTGTTCCCATCAATGTCACATTGCAGTTTTCTGATTAGAAGTTCTGAACAGAAGTCCAAATATCTATGGCAAGCAGAACTGTACTGAAGCATCTTACAAAGGGTTGCCAATTTCTGACTTGGAAGGTTCCTAGAGATTTGGAGATGGCACCCGGAGAGGGCAAAGTTTGGGAGGGAGTTCAACAGGGTATAATGCCATACAGCCCACCCTCCAAGCCAGCCATTTTCTCCAGCACAACTGATCTCTGAAGTCTGGAGCTCAATGGTAATTCCACGTGATCTCCAGGCTCAACCATGAGGTTAAAAATATATTAAAAATATTTTTAAAATACAATAGAGAGAAGTCACTCTGGAAATACAAGTGCAAGCACAACCCAAGGGTTTTAGTGACAAATGACTAATATTTGTATAAATGTACAGAACAATGAAGAGAAACAAGTCCCTTAAGGAAGTAGAGCAAAAAGTGTCAATTCCTTGTATCCAAAACGGATTCAATGCCAGTTTCCAGTAGATGCAAAGGCATTCAATTTTTCACATGTAGAAAAAAGTTGGAATGCAGAATGGAATGTAGGAAAACGTTGGAATTACAGGGGATTCCAACTTTTTTCTTCATGTAAAAAATTGAATGCCTTTGCATCTACTGGAAACTAGCATCGAGTCTATTTTGGATACAAGAAATTGACACTTTTGGGTGTCCTTCATTAAGGGACTAGTTTATTGTTCTATACATTTATACAAATATTAGCCAGCCATGAGGTTGGCAACCCGGCTCATAGATCATGCTGCTTTGCAACTGAACAATGTAGTCCATTTATTCAATGTCATTTTTCAGAGAGTTCTTTTAATCCTATCTTAATTTTATTGGGTCAAGTTGATTTCTCTCCAAAAACAAATGCCCTACAGATATCTCAAAATGCTGTTATCACGATCTATTGGGATAGTTCTCGGTGCTGATGTAATGCAACTTCTGTATTCTAGGGGGCACTCTAGAGAATCATCACTGCAACTTCCTGCTGCCCTCCCAATCACTCCCTGCCCAGTTCCTTGCTCCTTGCAGACATTTCCATCTAGTGACTTTACAAGAGTGTTAGATGTCACAAGAAATATAGGTAGAAAATATATTTTTAAAAAATCAGAAAGCATGAGGGGAAAGGAGGCAGCCGCCGCCACCCCTGTCATGCCTGGATTCAGTTCCTGTTCAGGACCCCACATTCCAGCTTCCAACAATTTAGATGTTGCTCTCAGGGAGAGGTTTGGAAACAGCTAGACCAGGGGTGGCCAAACTGTGGCTCTGGAGCGACATGTGGCTCTTTTGCACATATTGTGTGGCTCCTGAAGCCCCCACTGGCCCGCTTGGAGAAGGTGGTTGTCTCTTTAAATCACTTCTTCAAGCCAGTCAGCAGCTTGGAGAATGCATTTAAAGTTGAAGTTCATTTCTTTCTACCTCTTCCTCTTCCCTCCCTCCAACATCTGATGTTCATCTCTTGCTGCTCTCAAACATCTGACGTTTATCTTACATTAAGCAAGTTTGGCCACCCCTAAACCAGCTCTGTAATCTCTAGATTCAGCTGAGCTGAGAATCCACATCTCCCAAGGAACATCCACGTTCAATTTATGCAATCTGAAGAGAAACCAGAGTATTTCAATTTCAGTTGTTATTTGCATGAGTTTCTGATTCCTATGAGCCTTTAGGAAGCTGATTTGGGTTCAAAAGTGAGGTAAAAATATAATTAATAAATAAATAGCTTCAAGTTCACATGGAAGACGCAGGATGCAATTACAGGCCTGGAAGTGATCCCAGGGAGTTTAACCCAGCTATGATTACAGAGGACACGGCAGATCTTTAGTCAAGATAACTGGCTAAGGTCAAGTTCTTGTCTTAGCATCTCATATGGTAATGACCTTCAGAGCTCTTACATGGTCTGGAACCAAATCCCACAGTGTAGAATTTGGAGAACTGCCTGTTTTCCTATAAACCTGCCCAATTGACTATGGTCAGTATCTAAAACCAGGTGAATTTGCCACCCATGATCTAAGGCTGCTGGGTTGCCAACTTTCAGGTGCAGAGTTGTCAGGTCCAACTCAAGAAATATCTGGGGACTTTGGGGATGGACCCAGGACTTTGAGGGTGGATCCCCTCCCGACGTCGCTGGCACAGTGACGTCACTTATAAGTGACGTCATCACACCGGTGACGTTGTGCACTGGCCGCTTTAGGAGCTTCTGGGGAAACTCTATGGTTCCCCCAGACGCTCTAGCAATTTGGGAGGAAAACTATACGATACCATGTATCAAAACCACCTGTATCAAAATAATCATATTTCAGCAATTCATAGAGCTACTCTATGTCACTTCCAGGATTTCCTACCAAAGTGACATTGTGACATAGTCAACATCAACAGAGCAGCAGTAGGCAAATGTGGCAACTCTAGGGAGGCCTCCTGGTAGCCCTGACACTCCATATTCTCTGCCCTCTTCCCCTTGAGCAGCCAGTTATTAGACATTCCCAGCATTCTGGCAAATCACAGGTTACCATTATGTCAAAATCAGCAAACTAAGGTTTATTCTGGCCTGGCAAACCAGGATCCCAAGGCATAAATAAACCACAATTCATAATCCCAATTTGCAGGGGACTAACAAACCATAGTTTACTGGTTCATATGCAAACAGCAAACTGTGGTTTGCTGCAAAATTGGAAGGTTCTCATTAGCTGCTTGCACAAGGGGAAAAGGAGAGAATGCTGTAAGGATTCTTACATCTGAACCAAATAAAGAACCAGTGAGCTAGCCAGATACAGACATTCCAGAGGCATAATCCCATTGTGGCCTGAAACCAGCTTCCTGTCTGTTTAATGCTATTCATAATTTTTATATATGACAACTATAGTTGATTAATATCAAAGCAAACTTCCCAAACACAGAGACAGCACCTCTCCACTGGCAGACCTTTCTGCTCCAAGAGTGAATTTTTAAAAACTCTAAAGAATTGGATCTCATTAAATAAAAATGGAAGCAGCAGCCTTTCATTCGGAGCTCAATACCCACTGAGAAGGTCGATCCAAGATAAATTACACCAAGCTGCTGAAACAGAATAATCATCTGCAAGGGGGATCAAAGAACAAAAGCACTATTGTCTTTTCACACAAAACCCAGCCCCAGTCGAGTGGAAAGATGATATCGCAAAGCACTTGAGGTGAGCCTGCATCGGTTTCAGGTAGGCTCACATTTGGAGTATATGTTTATTCTAAATATTTTAATAGTTTTGGATGTTCAGAAATGAGAAAGAAAACACAGCAGCCTGATCCAATTGTGCATAGAACAGCCTGGCTAAGTTTGCATACAGAGACACACTGTGGTTAAAGGGCAACGCTAGAACAGGGAAACTTCAGTTCAAATTCTCATTCAGCCATGCAGCAGGCGTAATTCCTAAACTGAACTGCATCCTTCTAAGCCAACTAATTGCAACAGATTTAGGGTCAAACTAGATGGCATGTTTTGCCAGGAGTTGATTAGGGGCTTTTCTGATGTTCTATGATTGCCTGGTGGGGCCTGGAGGTCTCCTGCAATTACAACTAGTCTCCAGATCAAAGGTGGCCAAACTGTGGCTTGGGAGCCACATGTGGCTCTTTCACACATATTGTGTGGCTCTCAAAGCCCCCATCACCCCATTGGCTGGCTTGGAGAAGGCATTTGTCTCTTTAAATCACTTCTACAAGCCAAGCCAGCCAGCAGCTTGGATAACAATTTAAAGTTGCTTTCTTTTCATATGTTTCCCTCCTCCCTTCCCATCTGTTTTCCTTCCTTCCTTCCTTCCTTCCTTCCTTCCTTCCTTCCTTCCTTCCTTCCTTCCTTCCTTCCTTCCTTCCTTCCTTCCTTCCTTCCTTCCCTGACGTTCATGTCTTGTGGCTCTCAAACATTTGATGTTTATTCTATATGGCTTTTGCATTAAACAAGTTTGGCCACCCCTGCTCTAGACTATGGAGAACAGTTCTCCTGGAGACAATGACTGCTTTCGGACGGTGAACTCTATGGCATTATACACCACGGAAGCCCCTCTGCTTCTCCAAACTCACCCATTCCAGACTCCATGCCCCAGGAAACTCCCAAACTGGAATCTGCAACCCTACCTAATTCTGATCCTCTCAGTCCAACAGCAGCTTGTAGACTGAGAGCAAAATTCCCAAGCATGCTGGGACCCAGTTTGGATCTAGACCATGGCATGGAGGGATAGTGTTGCAAGCTCCAGGTTGGGAAATTCCTGGAGATTTTGGGGAGGAGTCTAGGAAGGACAGGGTTCAGGAAAGGGGTAGACCAGCCAGATGTAATGCCACAGAGTCCACCCTCCAAAGCAGCTGTTTTCCCCCGGTGGACAGATCTCTGTCATCTGGAGATCAGTCACAATTCTGAGAGATCTCAAGGTCCTATCTGGAGGTTGGCAGCCCTATGGAAGGAGGAGTCACTGACCTGAAGTAGCTTGGGATGTTATTTGCCCCACTGGTAGGCTGCCATGTACACTAAAAACTGCACAACCCAATCAACCCTGTGGCAAAGAGTATCATTTCTCATGGAAGGGGTGCAACACTGTTGAATAGCATGATGTTGGTGACCTTGGACTAGTCCCAGTTTCTCAGCCTCACTTAGTTCACAAGATCATTGTGAGAATAAAACAGCTTTGTGCTGCCCTGAGTCCCTTAGACATGCTACAATGGGATTGATATTCAGACAGATAACTCTCTTAGAAAATGTAAATTCTGCATTTAAGTGCTTGATGAGCATACGTAGAGAGTGAAACACTAAATGTAGCCTGCAAGTAACCATTGGAAGGATTGCTGATTTTCCTGTTCTTCTTCCCATAGGACTTTGTTTGTGCTACTGCAGTAGCAGCTGGATGCAAAAACACACAATCCCTAGCCCAAAGACTGTAAAACCTTGGAAATAACAGATATAAATGTACTTTCAGAAAACAAAAGAATTGCTATATTGTTCTTCTTTAGTCATTTATATAATTTAATGAGTCCTAAACATACTTTTGACTGCTGTGCAGTTCGTGTGTGTGTGTGTGTGTGTGTGTGTATGTGTGTATGAGAGAGAGAGAGAGAGATATCAACGTTGAATCATTTATTGAAGGTAGTTGGTGGTACTGGACTGGAGATGTACCACTAGTCATCAGAAATTATAAAGTCAAAAAGGTTGGTTTTGACATTTGCATTTGGACTAAGGTAAATGTCATCCTGTATAACAAGAGATGGAAGTCTGAATGAAATGTGTTCCTTCGGCAGGGGTTAATAGTAGGCCTGGTGATTTAAACAATATAGGTCAGAAAGGTTTGTATTGTGAGGTATCTGATCAAGCTGCACTGATATGAACATATGAAGCTGCCTTATACTGAATCAGACCCTCAGTCCATCAAAGTCAGTATTGTCTACTCAGACTGGCAGTGGCTCTCCAAGTTCTCAAGCTGAGGTTTTCCACACCTATTTGCCTGGACCCTTTTTTAGTTGGAGATGCCGAGGATTGAACCTGGGACCTTCTGCTTACCAAGCAAATGCTCTACCACTGAGCCACTGTCCCTCCCCATTATATTATGGAAATGGAGGGGAGAGGAGGTGGCTCAGTGGTAAAGCATCTGCTTGGCATGTAGAAGGTCCCAGGTTCAATCCCCGGTATCTCCAGTTATAGGGATCAGGTAGGGAGTAATGTGAAAAACCGTCCCCAGACACCCTGGAGAGGCACTGACAGTCTGAGTAGACAATTCTGACCTTGGTGGAACCAGTAGTCTCTGATTTAATATAAGACAGTTTCATGTGTTCATGTGGAGAATGAAACACAGTTATTTACTGAGATAACTCAGTATGGTAGGCCTAAAGAACCAGTTTGGTGTAGTGGTTAAGTGCGCGGACTCTTATCTGGGAGAACCGGGTTTGATTCCCCACTCCTCCACTTGCAGCTGCTGGAATAGCCTTGGGTCAGCCATAGCTTTCACAGAGCTGTCTTTGAGAGGGCAGCTCTTGTAAGAAGCTCTCTCAGTCCCACCCTCCTCACAGGGTGTCTGTTGTGGGGCGGGGGGGGAGAGGTAAAGGAGATTGTGACCGCTCTGAGATTCAGAGTATAAGGCAGGATATAACTCCAATATCATCAGAAATCCAATATCATCTGTAAAGATCAGAAACATACACACCAGCCAGGGTAAAAAACCATCGGTGTGATTCAGTGGAAACATATCTTATAAACCAACTGGGTTGAACAATAAAAATTTAAATCAGTACATTATTTCTCCTGTGCATCCTCTCTCCCCGCAGTAAAATGAAAGAGAGAATATTTAGCATCCACATTTGAAGATATATTTGCATGTTAAGCAGCGTTAATGTCCCTTGACAAATGCTACTTCTATGCTTCCATTGTGTCAGTTGAGTTTTCATAACATAGCAGAGGGAAAAAAGCCTGTCTTACAATCTGTAAATTAAAAACAAAAAACCCTTGGTAGCTACCTTACCAGGACAAGACCTGCAGGCTTTATACTACAGCTACTACAATGCAATACTTAGGGTTCCTCATCCCCAGGTGGGAGCAAGGAATCCCCTGGTTTGGAGGCCCTCCCCTGCTTGAGAGTCATCTGAAAGCGGGGGGAGGGGAGAGAAATATCTGCTGAGCACTCCATTATTTCCTATGGAAACTAATTCCCATATAATGGAGAATTGATCTGCGGGTATCTGGAGCTCTGAGGGGGCTGTTATTTGAGATAGAGGCACAAATTTTCAGCATAGTATCCAGTGCCTCTTCTCAAAAGACCCCCCAAGTTTCAAAAAGATTGGACCAGGGAGTCCAATTCTATGAGTCTCCAAATAAGGTGCCCCTACATTATTTCCAATGGAGGGAAGGCATTTAAAAGGTGTAAAGGTAGTCCCCTGTGCAAGCACCAGTCGTTTTCAACTCTGGAGTGACGTTGCTTTCACAGCGTTTTCACAGCAGACTTTTTACGGGGTGGTTTGCCATTGCCTTCCTCAGTCATCTACACTTTCCCCCCAGCAAGCTGGGTACTCATTTGACCGACCTCAGAAGGATGGAAGGCTGAGTCAACCTCAAGCCAGCTACCTGAACCAGCTTCTGCTGGGATCGAACTCAGGTCGTGAGCAGAGGGGCTCTGACTGCAGTACTGCAGCTTTACCACTGCTGTCCCTTTAAATGTGATAGCCAGAACTCCCTTCGAAGTTCAATCATGCTTGTCACACCCTTGATCCTGGCTCCACCCCCCAAAGTCTCCTGGCTCCATCCCCAAAGTCTCCAGATATTTCTTGAATTGGACTTGGCAACCCTAAATACTAATAGTTTGGCATTCATCTAGTCCTGTTCCTGTGTACCACATTCATTACTTCAGTAATCTCTGGAATAGTGACCAACTGCAGATGGGGTATGATTGTACAGTTGCTAACCTCAAGGTGGCATAGGGTTGCTTGGTCTGAGTTGGAAAATACCTGGAGACTTTGGGGGTGGATCCAAGAGAGGGTGGGATTTGAGGAAGGTAGGGGCCTCAGCATGGTACAGTGCCATAGAGTCCACCCTTCAAAGCAGCCATTTTCTCTAGGGGAACTGACCTTTGCCAGTTGTAAAAGTGGGAGATCTCCAGGTCGCCCCATCTGGAGGTTGGCAACCCTAAGTGGCAGCTGAGATTACAACTGATCACAGCTGGCAGAACATAAGAGAAGCCATGTTGGATCAGGCCAATGGCCCATCCAGTCCAACACTCTGGGCGTTTTCCCACAGAGCTTACTGCGGAGCGACGTCCCTCTTCACTGCGCAGCATCTGCGTGGATTTCTCACCAACTGCTCCGCAGAACCAGGAAGTGCCGGACCTTTTGCGTTGCATATGTAAACCGCTAAAAACCAGTTTACGTTAGCGACACAAAAGCTGCGGCTCTTCCTGGTTATGTGGAGCTGTTGGTGGGAAATCCGCGCAGACGCTGCGCGGTGAAGAGGGACGTTGCTCCACGGTAAGCTCTGTGGGAAAATGCCCACAGTGTCACACAGTGGCCCCCCCCAAAAAACCCCAGGTGTCATCAGGAGGTCCATCAGTGGGGCCAGGACACTAGAAGCCCTCCCACTGTGCCCCCCCCCCCCCAAGCACCAAGAATACAGAGCAACACTGTCCCAGACAGAGAGTTCCAACAATACGCTGTGGCTAATAGCCACTGATCAGTTCACCTGGAGAAAATGTCTGCTTTGAAAGATGGACTCTGGCATTAAACCCCTTGAAGTCCCTCTCCTTCCCAAACACCACCCCCTTCAGGCTCTATCCCCCAAATCTCCAGGTGTTTCCCAACCCAGAACTGGCATCCCAAGGTATGAATCCCTACTGCCGATGTTGAGGTGGTTGCTGAAGATCTCCTGGGATTACAATAGCTCTCCAGGCAACCGAGAGAAAATGGGCACTTTTGAAGGTGGGGACTATGGCATTATGCCCATTGAAGTCCCTTCCCTCCCCAAATCCTGCCCTCCTTAGGCTCCACCCCCAAAACCTCTGGGTATTTACCAATTTGGAGCTGGCAGCCCTCGGCATAAAGCTGAGAGATGATTTGTCTAACTAACACCATAATGAGTCCATGGCTGAAAAGAAATGAAAATTGGGGATACCCCCCTCTTCACATCTCAGAACTCACTCTTGGTAACTAACTGCATGTTAAACATACGCATGTGTAGCTCTGATAGCGTAAAGCATCATACAGGTGCGGAAAGGCGGTGACCAACTCCTGATTGGGAAATTCTTGAAGATTTGGGGGTTGAGTCTGAAGAGAGACCCAAGCAAAGTATTATGCCAAGCCATCGAGTCTGTCCTCTGAAGCTGCTGTTTTCTCCAGGCGAACTGATCTCTGTGGTCTGAAGATCAGCTGTAATCCCTGGAAATCTCCAGGCTCCAAATGGAAGCTGCTAAAAAGAAGAGATTAGATTTGCACCCCTCCCTTCACTCGGAGTCTCAGAGCTGTTTACAATCTCCTTTCCCTTTCCCTTCTTTTCCCCTTCCCACATCATACATCCTGTGAGGTAGGTGGGGCTGACAGAGCACCGACAGAAACTGCTCTTGAGAGAACAGCTTTGAGAGAACTGTCTGGCCCAAAGTCACTCAGCAGGCGCATATGGAAAAGTGGGGAATCAAACTTGGTTCTTCTAGATTATAGTCCAGTAACAACTACACCAAACTGGCTCTCTAATCCTACAAGGGAGAGACCAGGGTTCAAATCCCACATCATCATCTGAAGACCAAGTCCTATGAAGAAAGGTTGAGGAGCTGGGCATGTTTAGCCTGGAAAGGAGACAGTTGAGAGGTGATATGATCACCATCTCCAAGTACTTGAAGGGCTGTCATATAGAGGATGGTGTGGAATTGTTTTCTGTGGCCCCAGAAGGTAGGACCAGATCCAATGGGTAGAAATTAAATCAAAAGAGTTTCTGGCTCAACATCAGGAAGAACTTCCTGACCATTAGAGCGGTTCCTCATTGCTGTCAGAGGGCCACAAAGCTTCTGTTGAAATACCTCCAAGGAAGGAAAATCATAGAATCCTAGAGTTGGAAGGGACCTCCAGGGTCATCTAGTCCAACCCTCTCGAGAGGTGGTGGGCTATTCTTCCTTGGGGGTTTTTAAACAGAGGCTAGATGGCCATCTGACAGCAATGAAGATCCTGTGAATTTAGGGGGAGGTATTTGTGAATTTCCTACATTGTGCAGGAGGTTGGACTAGATGACCCTAGAGGTACCTTCCAACTGTATGATTCTATGAAGTTCACTGGTTGATCTTGGACTAATCACCTTCCCTGAGCCTGACACCTCACAGAACTGTTATCAGGGGTTGGACTAGATGACCCTGGAGGTCCCTTCCAACTCTTTGATTCTTTGAGGGTAACATGAGTGGAGGCCACCATGTATATCACTTTTGAACCTCCTTGGAAGAGAGAAGAAATAAGCAAATAAATACAACAGGACCTCAATGCAGGTGTTTTTAGAAATAAAGTGGACAAACAGAGACAGTGTTTAGAGTTTGCCATTTACCGCCTCCAAGTCACCTCCCCTTCCTGGTTCTTGTCTATGGGGGTCCGTATGATACTGGGGCTTCATTGGACACTTTGTATGTCACGTGTTTTTCTGCCTCTTAGCCTGGAAATGCCAGCCTTCAAATGGTTTTTGATTACAGATTACAACTGGTCTCCAGGCGACAGAGATCAATTCATCTAAAGGAAATGGCCATTTTTGAAGGTGGACTGTATAGCATTATACTCCCTTGCAGTCTCTCCCATTCCTAAACCACCCCCTCCTCAAGTTCCACCCTCAAAATCTTCAGGTATTTCCCAACCTTAAGCTGTTTTAGCCTCTGTCTAACCTTAGCTCACAACGACCTCTCCGAGCCGTTCACATACCACCAACTACTTCTTACTGATGAACAAGGCTTTTTTTTTTTTAGCAGAAACGCAGTTCCGGCTGGCTTGGCATCAGGGGGTGTGGCCTAATATGCAAACGAGTTCTTGCTGGGCTTTTTCTACCAAAAAAGCTCTGCTGATGAACAGTCAGCAAAGGTTTGGATGCTTCTGTAGAAGTTTTACTGTATCTTTTTAAAATCATTCTCTGGAAAACTCATCTAAGAAGTCATCTGGATCATTGAATGGAAGTATCTCATGCCAAGACTGGAGAGAGAGTGGGGGGAAGAAGAGAAGAGAAACTGGTTCATCTGACCGGCATTTTGTGTCGATTTATGGCCTGAACTGGCAAGCCAGACAATGTGAGACAAGGGAGATACAGGGCACCTTTTCAGTCTGGATGCCTGCCCAGACATTATTACAGAGCTGGTCTCTATAGAGGAGCAGCAAAGGAAAGGGGGCATCATAGACATTCTAAAGCTACAGATACCTTCCTTCCAAATGCCTGAACTGCAGAACATAAGAACATAAGAGAAGCCATGTTGGATCAGGCCAATGGCCCATCTAGTCCAACACTCTGTGTCACACATATATATACACACTGTGGCTAATAGCCACTGATGGACCTCTGCTCCATATTTTTATCTAACCCAAATCTGGGGAGCATTTTATTAAAATGAGACAAATGCCTGCAAAGGATCTGGAAGGGGGGGACCACTCTCTTAACCCTGAATCTCCTTATCATAGGCTTGCCAACTCTGGGTTGGAAAATGCCTGGAATTTGGGGGGCAGGGTGGAGCCAGGGGAGGGAAGGGTTTTGGGAGCTATGGGATGTCAGTGGGGTACAATGTCATAAAGTTCATTCTTCAAAGCAGTCATTTTTTCAGGGGGTGGGGGGAAAGAACCGCTCTCATGAGAACATAAGAGAAGTCATGTTAGATCAGGCCAATGGCCCATCCAGTCCAACACTCTGTGTCACACCAGGGCCAAAAAAACTCAGGTGCCATCAGGAGGTCTACCAGTGGGGCCAGGACACTAAAAGCCCTCCCACTGTTGCCCCCCCACAAGCACCAAGAATACAGAGCATCACTGCCCCAGACACAGAGTTCCGTCTATACTTTGTGGCTAACAGCCACTGATGGACCTCTGCTCTGTATGTTTATCCAATCCCCTCTTCAAGCTGTCTATGCTTGCAGCTGCTACCACCTCCTGTGGCAATGAATACCATGTGTTAATCACGCCTGGGGTGAAGAAGTAACCCCACTGCTCAGAAATTTCATTGAGTGCCCACGAGTTCTTGTATTGTGAGAAAAGGAGAAAAGTACTTCTTTCCCTACCTTCTCTATCCCATGCATAATCTTGTAAACCTCTATCATGTCACCCCTCAGTCAACATTTCTCCAAGCTAAAGAGACCCAAGCACTAATCTTTCTTCACAGGGAAAGCGTTTCCACCCTTAATCGTTCTAGTTACCCTTTTCTGCACTTTTTTTCAATGCTGGGACATATTTTTTGCGGTGTGGTGATCAGAATCGTTCACAGTATTCCAAACAAGGATGCAACATCAATTTATACAGGGGCATTATGATCTCTGTTGCCTGGAGATCAGTTGTAATTCTGGGAGATCTCCAGGCCCCACTTAGGGCTTTGCAGGGCTACCTCTGGGATGCAGTTCAGGGGCTTGAGAGGCTCACTGCCCTCCTCCTTCCCATTTTTTCTTTAACTCAGTTCTTAAACTGTGGGTCATGACCCAAAAGTCAAGACCCTCATTCTTTTGCAGGTGGGTCATGAGGTAATGAGATAACTGGAAAAAGGCACGAGGCGACTCAGTGGTCTCTGCCTAATGTGGGAAAAACAGCCATGAAATACAGCCCTGTTGCTCAGTAATGCTATATATTTTTAAATGCAAAACATGAAAAAATGAAACATCAACTTGTTTAGTGTTACTGTGAGGCTTTGTATGCTGGGTGAAATATCTGGGGACTTTGGTGGTGGAGCCAGGAGACATTGTGGGCGGAGCTAGGAGGCATTGCGGGGTGGAGCCAGGAGCAAGGTAGTGAGAAGCACAAATTGAACTCTGAAGGGAGTTCTGGCCATCACATTTAAAGGGACCATGCTCCTTGTAAATACCCCCTCTATTTGAAATAAAGGAGGATAGGGGCACCCTCTTTGGGGACTCACAGAGTTGAACCCCCTGGTCTGATAGTTTTTAAACTTGGGTCTTTTTCTTTTTTGAGGAGAGGCACAAGATGATATGCTGAAAATTTGGGCCTTTAACTCAAGAAACAGAGCTCCAGATACCCATGGATCAATTCTCCATTATGCCCTATGAGGATTGGTCTCCATAGGGTACAATGGAGTGTTCAGTGGACATTTCCTCCCTACCTGCTTTCTGATAACTCTGAAATGGGGGGAAGGCTTCCAAACCAGGGGATCCCCTGCCCCCAACCGGGGATTAGAACCAAAAAAAACCAAAGCTCAACTGGAAAGCCTGGAGATCTTTGGATGCAATTTATACATCTGCAAATCTCACAACAATTGACCATCATTCATATAGTTCAGGCCAACTACACATAGTATCCTTCTTTCTCAGGGGATTATATAGACTTGAATGCTGGCAGTTGTGGGAAATGTCTTCCAAAGATATTTCCATCCATCTGCAAGAAAAAGACGGCCTTGAGTCTTACTCTTTATACTCATGACCTGCTCTTGCTGTTCTAATCTGTCAAACATTTTTCAGATAAAATGCGTCAGCCCTTCCAGACCAAAAACCCAAAAAAACAAAACCTTTCCAAAAATAAAAAGTGTAGGTGTGCACTCAGCAGAGAGAAAGACAAGCAGAGAATGTCAAGAATAGCAAATATTTTTGTCTCAGAAAGAAATTTAACAAAGACTTCCTATTTGGGGGGAAGGGAGTAGAAAAATGGAAGGAAACAGGCTTAAGAAAATTTAAAATGTGGTTCTCTTAGCCCAGAGCCTTTGTCTATCCATTGTGGTTGGGTGAGTTCATGAATCCTGAAGAGGGTATTTGAAGCTGTATATATAAACAGGTAAAGTGATCTATAAAGGACTCTGGTGCAACAATATTGGGCTATTCTTCAGAGACTAAAGCATAGACAACTTCAAGAGGGGATTGGATAAACATATGGAGCAGAGGTCCATCAGTGGCTATTAGCCACAGCGTATTGTTGGAACTCTCTGGGGCAGTGATGCTCTGTATTCTTGGGGTGGGGGCAACCATCGGAGTGCTTCCAGTGTCCTGGTCCCACTGATGGACCTCCTGATGGCACCTGGTTTTTTTGGCCACTGTGTTGGATTGGATTGGCCATTGGCCTGATCCAATATGGCTTCTCTTATGTTCTTATGAAGTAAAAGTAGTACACATGGAACTTATTTCTTGTCTTTCAGAAGCAACCGAAGTGGAAACAGCTATAGCCAAACAACTATTAAATCTTGGTACAGTTGATTCCATCACCAATCAAAAGGGAGTCTGTGCCCAAGAAAGAAGGAGAAGGCAGCCATGAAGGAGCTAGAAAAGATTCTTAAGTCTATGGATGTGTCACTGGCAACCAAGATCAAGATAATTCATGCCATACTATGTGTGAGTGTGAAAGTTGGGTAATGAAGAAAACTGACAGAAAGAAAGTGGGTTCATTTGAGATATGGCATTGGAGGATAGTTGTACAGATACCATGGACTGCCAAAAAAGACAAATCAATGGGTTCTAGATCAAATCAAGCCTGAACTCTCCCTAGAAGCTAAAATGATCAAAATGATGTTATCATACTTTGGTCACATTATGAGAATTCAAGAGTCACTGGAAAAGAGAATAATGCTAGGAAAAGTTGAAGAT
Organism: Heteronotia binoei; assembly: GCF_032191835.1. NCBI lineage: Eukaryota > Metazoa > Chordata > Lepidosauria > Squamata > Gekkonidae > Heteronotia > Heteronotia binoei. Next base: position 104,495,765 of record NC_083231.1, on the reverse strand, counting down.
AGCAGGTAAAGGGGATAGGGTTGCCAGGTCCAACTCAGGAAATATCTGGGGACTTTGGGGTGGAGCCAGGAGCAAGGTTCTGACAAGCATGATTGAATTCTGAAGGGAGTCCTGGCCATCACATTGAAAGGGACCATGGTCCGTTTAAACGCTTTCCCTTCATTGGAAATGATGGAAGATGGGAGCACCTTCTTTTGGAGCTCATAGAATTGGACCCCCGATCCATTTTTTTTTTTTAACTTGGGGGGCTTTTTTGAGGAGAGGCACGAGATGCTGTATTGAAAATTTGGTGCCTCTGTCTCAAACAACAGCTTCCCCCACACACAGTCCCAGATACCCACAGATTGATTCTCCATTATACCCTATGGGGACCAGTCTCCATAAGATATAATGGAGTGCCCAATGGACATTCAACACCCCTCTGTTCTGATAACCCTGAAGTGGGGGGAGGGCCTCCAAATCAGGGAGTCCCCTGCCCCCAACTGGGGATTTAGCAGCAATGTGAACAACACGAAGTGTGGAAAAGGTTAGAAGGCAAGAGTCTCCATGTAACGAAGTCTTATTTAAACCAACTACAAAATACTTCTGTATATATTTCACAAACCACTTGAATATAACGATGAGCAATATTACATGTACGATGTCCAAATTACAACTAGTGGAAATGGAACACAATAGTCATAGTATGCAATCCAAAACAGTCCGAAAGTTAAGTGTTCATTAAATGAGAACCAGTCTCAATTAAGTGGATAGCTTCTGCTCCAACATTGTATGGTTCTCTTCCTCTCTGTATCGTATTCAGTATATAACAATCACAGGACGGTAGCTTATTTCTAGAACCAGTTTTCCACTATGTTTCACGGCAAGGCTTTATCTAAGCTTTACATTCAGGGACGAGGTTTTTTTTCCTCCAACAAGCACTCAAAATCCTGCAATCTCCCAAAAGATACAATCTTCATTTGTGAAATACATACATAAATATTTTGTAGTTGCTTTAAATGAGACTTTGTTACATAGAGGCTCTTGTCTGCTAACCTTTTCCCAACTGAGGATTGGTGACCCTAAAAGGGGAAGACCCAACATAAGATAGTTTGATTCAATCAAGGAAGCCCCAAGCTTCAGTTTGTGAGACTTGATTAAGGCTATTAATGAAAGAACATTCTGGAGGTCATTAATTCATAGGGTCAGAAGTGACGCGACAGCACTTAACATGCAAACACAACAGATAGCTATGGCCTATGGAACCATCAATGGGACTGTTACACCAGGGCTTAGATCGAAACTTTTTCCCTACCTGCTGTATGTTGGTTGATCGTGCTCAAATACCACTCTACCTAGTCAATACCAAATTATTTTAAAGTCATGTGCTTTACACATTGCATTGAAATGCATGGATTTTACTTTGCTCTTAAACATTTATTATTCCCATTATATGTTCCTGATTTGGTTTTCTCGTTTGCTTGCTTGTATTTTTATTTTATTTTTTTAAAACTAACAAAAAGGTTTTAAAAGATCTCTTTCATCTAAAAGAAATCAGCAAGAACTGAGCTATGCAGTATTTATTTTTAACGGAGAACTTTCGAAGAGAGAAATTATCCTCCTTCGCTTATGGTGCTTGAACAAAGGGTTATGAATGTGACTGATTGTAGCTTCAAGACTGAAAAAAAGAAGCTATTTCTCCACGCCATACATCATTATCACATGGAATTAATTACTGAGGGGCTATTACCAACCTCCTAGTCTTGGTACCATCAGCAGGTTTTTTGCTTAATAATTTAAAGTCACAACAATATAGTAATCGATGCCATAACCCCCAAAAGGCTCTAAATAAATAATCCTCTGCAAAATACTTTTCTTTCTGCCCTCCAGGTATTTGGAGATACCTCAGCTGCTTCTCATATAAGGAAAAAAAAAATCTGTTTACCAGGAATATCCAGCATGAAGTCTTTAAAAATAGGTAAGCACAAAGGATTTTAATTCAGAAGCTGTTTGATGCAACAGATAAAGAACAGGCTCATTATTAGAAATTCACGTCACTTGGAATTTCAAACATTAAAAGAACATAGGTCTAAATTTAAATAAAAATCATGACCTTTTTGTGGTGGTATAATGGGAACAAGGCATATACGTGCTTTGCAGTGCTGCCCCTAAATGCAATTACATCTTTCAAAGCCCATTGATTTCAAGGGATTTCAAAGGGTTTCACTCTGTCCTAGATGGCTCAATCTTGTCAGATCTCAGAAGCTAAGCAGGGCAGCCCCGGTTAGTGCCTGGATAGGAGACCACCAAGAAAGCTCAGCATTGCAATGCAGAGGCGGGCAACAGCAAACCAACTCTGAATGCCTCTTGCCTTGAAAACCCCAAACCTCTTTAAGCCAGCAGTTACATTTGGAATTCTGACACACAGAATGGCTGCCACAGGAGGTGGAGCCAGCCACAAAATGGCTGCCACAGCTTAACTTTAGTAACACAGTGCAGAGCCTTATCCCGTGATGGCAGCAGCTGTCAAAGTGACTTTTTAAAAAAAATCCTTACAGCCAAATCAAATCTCCAGTAGTCAGTCAGAATCCTTGTTGGGCGAAAGCCCTGCTACCTGGCCCTGCCTGCTTCTTTAAAAACACTTAGTGAGCACCAATGGCAGCTGCTGTGACATGCATGGGCATCATGCTGGGCACTCTTGCCCTATGGCAGGGATGTCCAGCGGTAGCTCTCCAGATGTTTTTTGCCTATAACTCCCATCAGCCCCAGCCATTGGCCATGCTGGCTGGGGCTGATGGGAAATGTAGGCAAAAAACATCTGGAGAGCTACCGTTGGCCACCCCTGCTCTATGGGGTCCCCATAATTCATCTAAGACTTGACAGCACTTTCTACCACCACCAACTCTGTTTAGGAGGACTGGGATGTTACCCACTCTGTTTCTGAATATCTTTGATGAAGCTATTTCAGGATGGTCAGGGCTTTTTGGGGGGTTTAAAAAAAAGCCCTGCAGGAACTCATTTGCATATTAGGTCACACCCCTGACATCATCATTGTTTCACACAGGGCTTTTTTGTAGAAAAAGCCCAGCAGAAACTCATTTGCATATCACCCTTCAGTATTGTGCAGAGGGGTCCCTGAGATGGTGATGGAAACCAATCAATAACTTTAAAGAGACTGCTAGAGGCACAGGTTGTGAAAAGTCAATCAGGGAAGCTAATACAACAGAGATTTCCATTCCCTACCTGATTAAGTCTGATTTAAATTAAGAGAAAGGACAGAATTTTTACTCAGTTCCCCTCCGCCTGGTAACAAGGCTGATTAGCTTTTGCATTGTGGAATTACAGGAAGGAAAGGTTTTGGTTGCCTTGGTGACAGACACAGGAACATATATACCAAGACAGACAAGTTAACTTTACCATCTTGGAGTCTAGGCAGTTTTAATATACCAAGCTAGTAATGTGTCAAGCAGGTCAATATAAAATCTGGGGTCCTCACACCTATCACAAGATGGAATTGATACGGGTTGCTAACTCTGGGTTGGGAAATACCCAGAGATTTGGAGGGGGGAAGCCTGAGAAAGGGAGGAATTGGGGAAGGGAGGGACCTCAGCAGGGAACTATGCCTTAGAGTCCACCATCCAAAGCAGGGGTGGCCAAACTGTGGCTTGGGCTCTTGAAGCCCCCACCACAAACTTGTGGCTCTTGAAGCCCCCACCACCCCATTGGCTGGCTTGGATAAGGCATTTGTCTCTTTAAATCAATTCTCCAAGCCAAGCCAGCCAGCAGAATGGAGAATGTATTTCAAGTTGTTTTCTTTCCACCTCTCTCCCTCCCCATCTCCCTCTCGCCTGCCTTCCTTCCTTCCCTCCCTCCCTCAAACATTTGATGTTTATTCTGTGTGGCTCTTACATTAACAAGTTTGGTCACCCCTGCTCCAAAGCAACCATTCTTTCCAGGAGAACTGATCCTGGTTACCTGGAGATCGATTGTAATAGCAGGAGATCTCCTAGTGTTACTTAGAAGGGGCCTGCCTTATGGTACGATGACTACTAACTTAGATGGCTCTTTTAAAAACCTGACAAAATCATGGAGGATGGTTCTATTCACCGTGGCAGTGTCATGGAATCCCCACATTCAAAAGAAATGTCCTTCATAGTATCAGACACTTGATGATAAATGGGTGGGGGGATGCTGGTGTCTATCTTCACACTATACTTGTGCACAGAAAAATCTGTCTGACCAGTGACAGAAACTAAGCACAGGACAAGATAGATATTGATTTCATTCAGCGTTGTGTAGGAAGTATAAAACCATTTGATACCTACAGTGCAATCTGAAACAATTATACTCTTGAAGTCTATGGGCTTAGAAGGTTGTAACTCTGCTTGGGATTTCTCTATTAGGGAACCTGAACAATTAGATGATTTCCCCCTTTCTTCCATAGTGATCCAGGATAACTGAGTCCAGGGCTTTTTTGGTAGAAAAAGCCCAGCAGGAACTCATTTGCATATTAGGCCACATCCCCTGGCGTCACCATTGTTTTGCACAGGGATTTTTTTTTGTAGAAAAAGGCCTAGCATTAACTCCTTTGCATATTAGGCCACACCCCTTACACCAAGCCAGCCAGAACTGCGTTCCTGTGCATTCCTGCGTCTATGCAATCAAATGAGTGAAAAATTCTGATTAGGCATAGTTCCTGAGTAGGCATTTGGATCACTCTGTGCAGTCTCTCAAAAAGTATCATGCAGATCTGGAAAAAGACAGTAATACTAAAAAAGTGGAAGGAAACAGGAAAAGAGGAAGACCCAACATGAGATGGATTGACTCAATGAAGGAAGCCACGGCCTTCAGAAGTTTGCAAGACCTGAGGAATAGAGTTGCCAATCCCCAGTTGTGCACAAGGGATCTCCTGGTTTGAAGGCCCTCCCCCCCACTTCAGGATTATCAGAAAGCAGTGGAGGAGGGAGGGAAATGTCTGCCAGGCACTCCACTATTCCCTATGGGTATAACAGAGAATTGATCCATGGGTGTCTGGGGCTCCGGGAGGGGGTGCTGTTTTCTGAGGTAGAGGCACCAAATTTTCAGCATATCATCTGTTGCCTCTCCTCCAAAAATCTTCCAAGTTCCAAAAAGATTGGACCAGGGGGTCCAATTCTATGAGCCCCTATCCTTCATTATTTCCATTGGATGGAAGGCATTTTAAAAGTATGCGGTTCCTTTAAATGTGATAGCCAGAACTCCCTTTGGAGTTCAATCGTGCTTGTCACACCCTTGCCCTGGCTCCACCCCCAAAGTCTCCTGGATCCATTTCCAAAGTCCCCAGATATTTCTTGAATTGGACCTAGCAAGCCTACTGAGGAAGGGTGTTAACGATAGATTAATTCATAGGGGCACCATGTCAGAAGTGACTGGATGGCACTTAATGCGCACACATCTCAAAAAGGATCTTGCAGAGCTGGAAAAAGTTATACAAGAGGGCAACCAAGATGATGAAGGGGTAGATTCAGGATGGACAAAAGGAAATATTTAGCCACTGAGTGATTAAAATGTAGAACTAGAAGATGTAGTGATGGCCACAAGCACAGATGGCTTTGAAAGAGGATTAGACAAATTCATGGAGGAAAGGTCCATCAGTGGCTACTAGCCATGTTGACTGAAAGCAACCTCCATATTCAAAGGCAGTACCAAATTCAGTGTTCCCTCTAAACTGAGGTAGTGTGAGCTAGTTCACAGGTTTTTTTGAGCCTCCAACTCACACATTTTTGTCTTAGCCCAGGAAGGATGGCCCCAGAGCAAACTGATTTATACAACAGCCAAATTGCTTGCTCACAACTTTAATGCTAGTAGCTCACAAAGTAGAATTTTTGCTCACAAGACTCCACACCTTAGAAGGAGCAGTGGTACCAAGGAGGCAACTTTGGCCTCTATGCCCTGTTGTCGGCTCTCCAGGGTAACTGGCTGGCCAGCGTGAGCCAGGATGCTGGACTAGTTAGACCACTAGTCTGATCCAGCGATGCTCATCTTAACTTCTTGTGTTCTTAATGAGTATTCCTACACAAGTGATTTCCTACTTTAGACTCACACCAATTTCGCACTAGACCTTTAATCCTGGTTTTGCCCTGTCCCCAAACTGACATTCTACACTAGAATCATAGAATAAGAGAAACCAACTCTATGATTTTAGTGTAGAATGTCAACCCGGGGACAAGGCTAAACCAGGATTAAAGGACTAGTGCGAAATTAGTCTGTTTCCTCACTCAGTAAAAAGTAGGTATTAGGGCTTAGCCCACAGAGCAGCAAATGCACCCCTCACACACACAACATACTGTCTTTTATGTCAGGAGTGGCCAATGGTAGATCTCCAGATGTTTTTTTTTGCCTACAACTCCCATCAGCCCCAGCCATTGGCCATGCTGGCTGGGGCTGATGGAAGTTGTAGGCAAAAACATCTGGAGAGCTACCGTTGGCCACCCCTGTTTTATGTGATAGTCTTCTTCCCATGTGAAAACAAAAGCGCAGTATCCAGGCAATTTAGTGTCCTGGGGTAGAAGGAGAGTGTTGCTGAAAGAGGACTGCTGTTTCTCTCTTCCTTTTTAAATGTATAGGGTTGCCAACATCCAGGGGGCACCTGGGATCTCCTGCTATTATAATTGATCTCCATACCAGTGTTCCTTCCAGGGTTTTCTTTGTAGAAAAAGCCCAGCAGGAATGAATTTGTATATTAGGCCGCACACCCCTGATGTCACCATTGTTTCACAGAGGGCTTTTTAATAGAAAAATCCCAGCAGGAACTTATTTGCATATTAGGCCACACCCCGATGTCAAGCCAGCTGGGACTGCATTCCTGTGCGTTCCTGCTTTAATAATAATTTTTTTAAAGCCCTGGCTTCTTCTAAGCTGTTAGTATGAGCTAGCTTGCAGTTTTTTAGCCTCTGGCTCACACATTTTTGTCTTAGCTCAGGAAGGATGGGCCCAGAACAAACTAATTTATGCAGTAGCCAAATTTCTCATCCACAACTTTAATGCCAGTAGCTCACAAAGTAGAATTTTTGATCAGAAGATGCCACAGCTTAGAGGGAGCATTGCTCCAGACAACCAACCACAACCCCCCTGGAGAAAATGGCTGCTTTGGAGGATGGATTCTGCAGCATTATATCCTCCTGAGGTCCTTCCCCTTCCCAAGCCCCACCTTCCTCAGGCTCCACCCTCAAAATCTCTGGATCTTTACCAACCCAGAGCCAGCAACCCTAAAGATGGAGCAGGCACAGCCTTCAAATAACCAATTAAATTACCGAAAGGAAAAGACATCAAAGCAAAAAAATCAGAAACCCACAGGGCATTGCTATGTGGGTTGGATATATTCTAGGAAGCATTGTTGTTAACGTATGGACATTCCTGAACTGGTGTGACATAGAGGAGGAGAGCACAGCCTCTAAAATGTAAATGGGAAGCTTAAGATCCAATGGACACGTTTAGAAATATCACATGTCACATTAGTCCTTCCTAGATTGCACCACTGGAGCGTATGCAGGGAAGGAGGTCTGTGCAAAAGAAACAAAGAGGTCCTGGGACAGCCCTTGCCAGTGCTGCAGTTGCAAGAGTTATGGCACGCAAAGGAGAACCTGGAGGTGCAGGTTAACACAAAGGCAAGTGTCAGTGGGGAGATGAGGACGAAAGAGAGGGCAGGCAGGGGTCATATAGCATCAATAAGCCAGCAACACAAAGGGATCAGTTTCTCTGTGTTGTGCCCTCAAGTCGTTTCTGACATGGCGACCCTATGAATGAATGACCTCCAAAACAGTTTAGTGCCACGCAAAAGTGACACGGGGTTGTGTGGAAGCTTGTCCTCAGCCAGATTGCTCGGGCTTCATAACCTGCCTGGTTGCTTCTCTTGATCCTCTTTTGTCCTTCAGAACCCTTCTTCCTTGATGCCTTCAACGAAACCCACTACTCTTCTTCAGCATCATCTTAGACTATACGACTGAATTTATTTTCCTTGACACTTTAAGGTGTCTTTTCCCCACCGAAAAAGGCTTACAGGGACCTGTCCTTTTGTTTATGTTAAACCTGCAAAGTGTCACAGACATTAACAGGCAGCGTTTATTGAAATCATAATCTTAATATGCATGGTCAGTAAGTGGCAAGGGGGAAAAGCACTCTCAGCGTGCTCAGAGGCATTCTTCCCAGCCTGTAGATGGAAGGGGAGAGTCACAACTAAGGAAAGGAATCCTGATGAGGAAGGTGGTTTCTAAGGTTAGTCCTGCCTTTGAGAATGATCACAAGCAGACAAATGGTGTGTCTCCATGATACGACAGACAAGGCTAATGTAGCAAGCCAAGTAGTATCCAGAAATCAGCAGCAAAATCTACAGTAGCAGCAGGAAATGAATGAGAGAGGCTCTTTAGGACTATCATGGCCTAATCTGGCCCAAAGAAGTCGGTGTTTAGCAATTTTCCTGATGGCTTCAAGAACTGCCACTGATTGACTTTTCTATTCCTGTCCTGGATTCTTTCATTGAGGGTTTTATTTGTGCTTCCATTCAGAAATGAAATTTCAAACTAAGCCAGCCAGACTAGGGCTAGAAAGCTAAAAAGAGCAGCCTCCCAGACCCCCAATCCCAAACTCATATATATATATATATATATATATATATATATATATATATATATATATATATATATATATATATATATATATATATATATATATTAAAATTAAATCGAATGGACTTCTTCCTATCCCCCAACCTTTGTAAGTGACTTTAAAATCAGGGGGCAGTTTCTGTATTAATGCCTCCCCCATTCCAACTAACACATTTAGGCATATAATTTACCCCCAACGTGCGCACACCGATTTCTCACAAAGATTGTGAGAGCAGCCGCAGGTATTTCATCCCCTTTTAGGGCTAGAAGACACATCCAGCGCATTGCCAAAAGTGGGCGTTCACAAGATCAGCAAAGGGATCGTTCACCTTTCAAGCATTCTGAACCATCAAGGTGATGAAAGGGGCGGGTGGGTTCCCCCTTCCATACCGCTTGCAGAGCAAAATGGTGTCTCCAACTGACATCAGGGAGTATCGAAGATGCAACCATCTCTTCTGGATGCAGGAAGGTCGCAAAGACACTGCCAAAGGGCAGCCAGGGGATTTCTTGAGCAGAAGCGGAACTGACCTCAGAAGGAACCGTTTAAATAAAACCCCCTTCTCTACCAAAGCAAAGCTGACGCACACTCCGCTCGCCCTGGTATGAAATGAATCAACCCTCTGGGGATCAGACCCGAGACTTAACAAACTAACCCCTGCCTTCCAGATGCCCCTTCTCTAGAGGGTGAGCGGAGCACACCAGCCGCTGCTGGGGAAGACAACCGAACCGATGCCCTTACCCCAGATGAGAGTGAAGACGTGGCTTTTGGGGATGAGGACCACGGAATACACGGCGCCGATATGGAGCAGGGACATCAGGATGACGTTCCTCCAGACGGTTTCTTGCTGCCGCCCAACTTTCCCTTTGCTCCTCTCTGCCGCCGAGGCTTCCCCTCTCGCCTCGCCGGAGGGCATCTTCGCCTCTCTCCCATTGCAGAAGGGCATCTCCCCCTCTCCATCCATCACGCTGTCGGCTCCTGGGGTGGACATCGCTGGGAGCGAGACCAGCAGGCGGCGAGGGATGGGAGACTGCCAACGCCAGCCGGAGGAATCCTCGCTTTTATGGGTGTGCGCGTGGGGAGGGGGGAGGGAACGATCAAAGGCTAGTGTTGCTGCTTCTTTTTTTTTTTGCCCTGGGGGAGGGTCAGATGCCTTCTGCTCTGCTCTTCTCCTCTCTCTCTTCTCCCCCCCTTCCTTCTGATCTTCTGGACTGCTCTTCGAACAGGGGTCTATGGACGCGAGTCCCAAAGTGCAGCATCTGTTGCTACCTCTCACCCATGCTGCTGCTGCTTGCTGCTGCTGAGGCAGAGCCAAACTCCGCACAGCAACAGAAGATGGAGAAGAAAAAAAAAGAGGAGGAGGGGGGAGAGAAAGAGAATGAGAGAAAAGACCTGCATAGCTACAGCCAATCAGAATCCCATGCGGTGCTCTTAAAGGGGGAGGGGGAGAGAGAGAGAGAGTTACAGGATCTCTGTCCACTGTTGCCACATATTGGCCAGACTGAAAATGTATGATGTAGGTTTCCATCATCCAACAAAGGCCGCCTAGACTCGAGCAGGGAGGTTTCATGGTAGCCGGAGTTTATGTTCAGGCAAGGCCTCTAGGTCGTCTTTGCCAGGAAACTGGCCTTCCTCGGGATGATGTCGCCGAAAATCTTCCCTGCAGACACGGCTGTCAAGTCGACTTATGCTAGCTTCGCAGATTCATATCTGTCATCCACCGATGCTTACCCAAAGCGCGTTGCTAATCAGGCACTGCGGGGGGGGGGGGGGGGTGTCCAAAAAATTAGACGTGTTTGTCCAGGATTCCAACTTAATGTAAGAAAGGTTTGGAATTGTGTTCAGGATGATGGTTTAAAGGGCAGGGATACAACCATGGAGGTCCAGGTTTGGAGTCAGGAAGCTGTAAGGAAGTTAAGCGTCCATTCCTGTGAGGCCCAACAAATCCCTCCTTCCTTCTCAATATTTTTAACTGTTGTTTTCATTTTTGGTACTTCAGCTCTGGGTTTAACTTGTTTTGCTGATCCATTTGTGTGCTGGTGTCAGTGGCTTTTAAGATGAGTTTAATTTGTGTGTTCTAATTTGTTAGGCACCTTGAGAGCCCTATGGGGGCAGTGAGGGTGAAAATCTTCTTCTTGTTAATAAAAATAATAATGTAGGCACTCAAAATGAAAAGCATGAAAACCAAGATTAAGGAGACCAAGGACAGCAAATGTGGACTTTGCAAGACGAAAGATGAAATAGTTGACCACAGGCCAGTGCCTGCAGTAAAATTGCTGAAACTGACTATAAAGAACATTACAAGAGAGTTGCAGCTCTTTTACAATGGAATCTTTGTAAGACATGCAGCTTGTCATCAGCCAGAAATTCATGGAAGCACAAACCAGACAAGATAATGGAGAATGATGAAACAAAGATTCTTTGGGACTTCCGATTGCAAGCACATAAAACATCTGGAACGTGACACCCCTTATATCACCATTGTAGACAAAATGAGAAATAGAGTTTGGGTCATTGACACTGCAATCCCAGGAGAAAGCAGAATAGAGAAAAGAAAGAACAGGAGAAGACTACAAATACAAAGACCTTCAAAAAGAGCTACCAAAATGTGTCTGAAGGGGTTTTTTCCCCCCTGGAGCAATTGTTTTATACATACTTTGGGTTACTCTTTATTTTTATAGATTCAATAATTTATGCATATTTTATCTATTTTTTTGTATTTATTGGGTCTTTTGGAGGGGTGTTAAATAAGTCTGATTTTTCCTCAACTTTTATTGCTCTTGTCAGTTGCAGTCCCCCTATTTTAAAAACTTTATTGAAGTAAGAATTCACCTGTGTTTGGAAGAAGCACATTATTCCTCTGGGATTCTAGTTTCAGTTCAAAATATGCAACCCAGCACCACCACCTACAATAAGAAATAGATGACTGCTTTTACACCTGAGCTGCTACTGGCATAGACAAGACCATTTGTTGAGAGAAAAAGGAGGCCCTACATACACTGGTTACACCAAACAAGTAGGAGGCTTCTGGGCATCTCCAGACAGTCTGGTTTTTGCTATTGGTAGGGTGCCAGCCTCCAGGTAGGGCCTGGAGTTTTCCTATAATTACAATTGATCCCCAGAGTGGAGCCAATAGAAAATGCTGGACTGGATCCAAGAAGTGTCTGTATTTGCGCAAAATGGAGGGAATTCCCTTTGACCACCCCAAATGCTATGCTGGGGATAAAGGGAGCAGTATAGAGAAAAAGCCCAACGAGAGTGGAAATCTGGCTGGATCCAACCTGCTGTGTTCATCTAATGTGAATAACTTTTGCCCATATTTGCAAGTCTCACAAAATAAGGTACTTGAAATGTTTCCCAGAATGGGTTTAATTGCTTAATACTAAATCCCTTAATCATATTCTGCATATATGATCATTAGACAGGTGAGTAAATATGTAATTTACTGGGTTGAATTATATGCCCTTTTAGTTCTTGCTTCAAATTTCTTTCCAAAACAATTTATTACAACAGTGAAAAGTGGTGACTAGTTTTCTAAGAACAAGGAGTTCCATAGCCCCTCAGAGACCACCAAATTTTTGGTACTGGGTTTATGAAGTTTTTTTTAGACTCACATTTTCTGGATTAAGGGTAGGGGTGGAACAATTTAGTGCTAGATCATACTTGGCATGCAGAAAGTCCCCAGGTCAGATGATGGGATCTCCAGGTAAGTAGAACTCTGATAGGACTAGCACAGAGTTGACCAAACTGTGGCTTGGGAGCCACATGTGACTCTTTCACACATATTGTATGGCTCTTGAAGCCCCCACTATCCAGCTTGGAGAAGGCATCTGTCTCTCTAAATCACTTCTCCTGCTGGCAGCTTGGGGAATTTACTTAAAGTTGCTTTCTTTCCACCTCTCCCAGCTAATTCCTTCCTTCATGTCTTGCAGCTCTCAAACATCTGGCATTTATTTTATGTGGCTCTTATGGTTAGCAAGTTTGGCCACCCATGGACTAGAATGATCTGTAGTTGAGACCCTGATATCCAACATGGTAGCTGTAGGTAGCATAGCAACAGTCAACATATTTCCTGGTGCCCACTCCTCCTTCCCTAATAAAGTATATATTCCCTGAAGCCAATTCCATTTCCTGCCTGTCATTGGAGCAGGAACTGCTTCAGAAGACTCTAAGAGGCATCACCTTTGTATCTGCTGGAAGCATTCACATGGAAATAGCTGTATCCAAAAATTCTTGGCTTGGAACATGCCAGTATTTCCTGAATGACCCCAATCCCCATAGGCAGCCATTTTGTCACTGGCCACCCCTTTCACAGGAGCCATTTTGGTGAGCCCTCTCTCTGTTCTCAAAGTTCTAGAAGTGCTCCCTTGGTCAACAAAGCTAGAGACCTCCATCATAGACTTTGGTGTAGTAGATGGACCAACGACTGACACAGCGTAAGGCACCTTCATGTTTGAAGTTGCACTGTTAAAAGCATAGAAATAAAACAGACTGGCCAGGAGAAAAGATGTGTGTTGCCGTGTGATAAGGTAGAATGCCAGAGTTCCTAAGAAATCACAAGGAAGGGTCACTTGAAGGTTACTTGCTGTAATGCTATGATCTAGGGTTATCTTACTGAAATGAAAAACTGTCACTTTGCAAACCTCTGCAAAACTGTGATGCTCAAAGAGTCACATAGAGTGTAATTGAAAAGTGGAAGTATCTGGGGGCGTTTTTTTGCCAGCAACTGTTTCCAGGAGCCTTTGCTGGGGTTGCCAGTCTCCAGGTGGTGGCTGGAGATCTGGAATTACAACTGATCTCCAGGCTACAGAGATCAGTTCACCTGTAGACAATGGGCTGTTTGGAAGGTGGACTCTATGGCATTATACCCCATTGATTCCCCACCTCCACAAGCCCCAACCTCCTCAAGCTTTATCCCCCAAATCTCCAGGGATTTCCTGATCTGGAGCTGGCAACCCTGGCCTTTGCTGATGCTTCGAGTGACTGTATTTGGCTTCTAAAAGTTGTTAGCTTCCATAAAAATTCTTTCTCCAGATCCCAAGCAGTGTTCCCTCTAAGCTGAGTTAGCGTGAGCTAGCTCACAGATTTTTAGCCTCCAGCTCACACATTTTTCTTAGCTCAGGAAGGATGACCCCAGAGCACAATAATTTATGCAGTAGCTCACAACTTTAATGCCAGTAGCTCACAACTTGAATACCAGTAGCTCACAAAGAAGAATTTTTTCTCACAAGGCTCTGCATTAGAGGGAACATTGACCCCAAGTTCAAATGCCTTTATTGTGGGCTTCTGCTGTGTGCAACACTGGGGAAGGGGGGGGCAAAGCTCACGAAACACATTGAGACTCGCCAGTTAATGTTCATATCAAGAACACATATCATGACTGATGCTAAACGTTCACTGGGTTTCGAGAAACTTTCTGTGGGGATCAGTAACAAATCTGATTCCAGTTGTTAAAAGAAGTGCTCAATTCTTCATCTGCTGGATAGTATGTAAAAGCAGGGACAATTAAAGCAAAAATAGCTGTGCTGTGCACTGTCTCTAGCTGAGGGGGCATCGGAAGAGAAAGGGGGGCTGAAAAGGCAGGCAACAGCCCCCGTATTTAGAGAAGCTGCTTTTGAAGCACAAATGAACCCGCCTTGAAAACTGTGGCTGCAAAGATCTGAAAAGCACAGCGCAGTACATTCCTTCACCTTAAGAGGCATTGAACAATTAAAAACTCACTTCCCCTACTCCCTCCACTATATGAAGAAAACCTTTCCTGGCAGCCAGCAAAATGCTGGGGGCGGGGGAAGATGGAGAAACCAGGCTGAGCTGAAACCAATATCAGAGCAATAGAGAGCAATTCATCTGTGGTGCGTAGCAGCTTGTCTCTAGCCAAAGATGATCTGCAGGAAAGCACATTACTGCTATCTGTTTATTACGGTGCGTCCTTGAGGCTATTTTTAGCTTTATCTGCAAGGAATTTTTGGTGGCGGCATTAATCCTGATTGTATCAAGTTTTTTTGTATCAAAATATGTCAATTGCTCTATTACGGCTTTATTAAGGCAAAGAAGGCCGAATATAAACTTGAAAATCAATTCAGAATGCAAATGATTGGTTTAGAATGTGAAAAAGAGGCTCAGTTCAGACCAGTGCAAAAGCATGGGTTCTTTAACTGCTGTTTGCGTGTGAAGTCACGATCCAGCTCACAATCACTCAAATCCTGATTTGCCCGGAGAAGTGTAGGACTCTTGGTGGCCTGAGAGGATATCACCAGAGAACAAAGGTGCCTGTGTTCAGATACTGCATAAAACTAGGGGTGGTCAAACTGCAGCTTGGGAGACATGTGGCTCTTTCACACATATTGTGTGGTTCTCAAAGTCCCCACTGGCCCATCAGCTGGCTTGGAGAAGGCATTTAAAGTTGCTCTTTCCACCTCTCCCACCCTCCCCACAATTTATTCGCCTTCCTTCCTTGGGCTCTCCATCATCTGACGTTCATGTTGTGCACTCTCAAACATCTGTCCTATGTGGCTCTTATGTTAAGCAAGTTCGGCCACCCCTGCACAAAACCATTGTTATGCCCAATTGTAGTTAAGAAACTCATTTCAGTTCTTGGTTTGATGAATCTGTATATGTTTCTGAAGTGTGGTGCTTTTCTGCAGATATCCCAATCTGTGGATTGGGGCCATCCTGACAGATTTTTTTTTCTGAAACTGTGGGACCCCTCAGGTTTGCTGAAAAACCTTACAAACTTGAAGAATTGCAGATTTATACCCCGCCCTTCTCTCTGAATCAGAGACTCAGAGCGGCTTACAATCTCCTTGACCTTCCTCCCCCACAACAGACACCCTGTGAGGTAGGTGGGGCAGAGAGAGCATTCACAGAAGCTGCCCTTTCAAGGACAACTTCTACGAGAGCCATGGCTAACCCAAGGCCATTCCAGCAGCTGCAAGTGGATGACTGGGGAATCAAACCTGGTTCTCCCAGATAAGAGTCCGTGCACTTAACTACTACACCAAACTGGCTCTCAAGTTTAATACATGGGTTAAATCCCCCCCCCCCAACAAAAACATATGCAAATGCACAGAGCAGGGATCCTGCTCACAGCCACTGTGATTCTCAAAGTGGGAATATTGCCTGAGGGAGGTGGGAGAGAAAGGGGCAGGATGGGAACGTGTGGGGGGGGGAGGGGAGAGGTGGACATTGAAAAGGGCTGGGGGTTAGAGAGGAGGGCAACTGACATACAGGGAGGGGAAGGAAGGTGTGAGTGGGGGGGTGGGAGACTGACATAGAGGTGAAATGAGAAGGGGTGAGAAGGAAGGAAGGAAGCAAAGGTGAGGGAATGACCCCTCCCCACAAGTTTCTTGTGGGTCCCCAGTTGTCTTAACAGCTCCCGGTTAGTTGAGTGGCTTGCATTTAGACAATCGCACTAAACCTGGTTAAATTAAGTCATGGTTTTGTAAGAGGTCTGAACCAAGCCACTGTGGCAGTAGAGACTGCAGAAGGCAAAAGATAAATGGTTCAAGGATTATAGTGCCAGGACTAAGTTTTAAGTTGACTGAAATTCTGCAGGATTTCTCACCTTCTGTTGTAAGCCCCAGGGTGGAGCCACCAGCTGCAAGGCATCAGGCCTTGACTGCCAATTAGAGGCTGGTGGGCTCCTAAAAAAGATTTTTCTTCCTAGTTTGCGTCTTCTGGGCTGCTTGCTTAGGCAAGGAGCTGTGGTGACCTGAGGGTCAGTAAGAGTATTATTGGGAATCCTGGTGGTTTTGGCTGGGCCTTCCCAGAAGGGAGGGCCTATGGAATTCTGAGTCTTTTAGCTCTCTATAATTGGCCTGAGGGTCAAGGTAATTAGGCAGCTTTTAAAGTTTTTTGTTATTCTGTTACATGGTGTTGGGAAAATACCTGTACTTTCAGAATAAATTTTTGTTTAACCTTCTGTTTGGTGTCAGTGGCTTGCAAAGGGACCAGTGCTGATCGGCCCTACTCAGAAGAAGGTGTGAATGCCATAAGCATCTCTTTGGTTATCTGGAGATTGTTGATCCTTCAGGGAAAACAGGCTGGATTGGGCCTGCAAAAAAAACCCCCAACAGTCTGGTGGCAGCAACCTGGGGGAAGGTGGAAGAGCTTTGCCTCCCCCTTGATATTAGACTTAAAGTGCCCTGGTAGTAAGTTCCTAGACTGGCCTCCTCACAAGGAGCTGGGAAGAGGGTCTACTGGGCACCACAAGGAGGTCAATCAGAACTACAGGACACTGTGTAGGGCATGTGTGAAAATGAAGGTGGAATGCCAACTGTTAAGGTCAAAAATTAGTCCTCTGAGCAGGGCACAACAGTGTCAAAAGGAATGCAGAGGGCCAAGGAAAGCCTAGAAGATATTTTGCTTCTCTTGTCCTGTTTTCCTTCTCTCCAACCCAACACCACCTTTGGGCAGACATCTAATATGTTCACCTGTTAGAACAGAATAGTTGTGCATCATTGGTACAAGCATTAATCCATTCTAGACGATCTAATCCCTGCTTTTTTAGGGCTATAATGTTTTGGGTATAATTTGATACTGTTGGAACAAACCGTTGAATAATTCGATGCTGCTGAAACAAGTTTACATGCTCAAGACGGGATAAGAATTGAGGCCATCTAGCTCCCTGTTGCTATTTTACTAAATGATGTCGCCATTCAGTTTTTACTTGATGCACTGGCCTCATTTTATCTTCTGTGTCACGTTACAGAGCTGTCATGGGAGGGGGGGAATGACAGAGCTTCCGTTGTTCTGTATCGTGCTGCGGGATTTGTTAATACGGAGTTCATGATTGTCAGGATGACCCAGATTCGCAGACCAATGAAAACAGTTCACTGGAGCTGGAAGACGGCGATATCCATGGCTGGCAGAGAGCGACAGAGATGGTCATAGCCCCGTGACACTTCACAATACTGCCAAGTTATTTGCAAACCAAAAAAACAGTAAAATACATACTGGTCCTTCAAGGAGAACAACAATATCCCTTTTGTTCTTCAAACAATTCTTATTTTCTGAATCCCACTTAGAAAAATTGAATTATCCCATAATACAATAACATTAGATCCATCTTCAAGAAATGGCAGATCCGGGCTTAAGAAGCATGTTGATGAGGGTTTCGACAGAGCTTTCAGCCTCAGAGCTTTGTGGCACTTACCTGTTCGGAGGGAAAAGCACAGCAACTCCATGTTGAAGAGCAACCTGTGTGCCTGAGGCATAGGAGGAAGCCAGCATGCCTGGACATCTTACAAAGCAGTGGATCTTTTGGAGGTTGAAAACTCCAGACTCTGTTCTATTGATTTGTTGAGGAGCAGAGGGGTTTTCAGAGCGAGCACATCTGTGGCTAGGAGACTGAGCTGAGCATCAGAAACTTCCCAGCTCCAATCCCACTTCCGTCGTGAACTCACTAGATGAGCTTAAGTGTGAGGTAAAAAGGTAAAGGTGGTCCCCTGTGCAAGCCCCAGTCATTTCCGACTCTGGGGTGATGTTGCTTTCACAATGTTTTCACGGCAGACTTTTTACGGGGTGGTTTGCCGTTGCCTTCCCCAGTCATCTACACTTTCCCCCCAGCAAGCTGGGTTCTCATTTCACTGACCTCGGAAGGATGGAAGGCTGAGTCAGCCTCAAGCCGGCTACCTTAACTCAGCTTCCACCAGGATCGAACTCAGGTCATGATCAGAGGTTGGACTGCAGTACTGCAGCTGACCACTCTGTGCCACAGGGCTTTTAAGTGTGAGTACTGTTCCTTTAAGCCTTACCTGCTCTTCTTTTTTATTCCCCCCCCCCTCTTGTCTCAAAGGAGACCAATGAAAATAGTTCACTGGAGCTAAAGGTCAGCTTACCCCCCTGGATGCTCCATCGCTATGCATTCTTGAGGAAAATAATTTCTGCACTAATGAGGCCTTACTTTATTTGCTCCATTTGTGCCCCACCTCCCCCCCCCAAAAAAACAGCTCACGCTGCTCTCTTCTTGTCCGTTTTAAATAGCTTTAAAATGTGATTTTATTTTGTTGTAATTTGTTAGCTGCTTTGGTGGCCTTTGTGAGGGTAGAAAGGTAAGATATAAATTCTGTAAATAATTTCATCCTCACAACAACCCTATGAGGTAGGCTAGGGTGTGTATGTGTGTGACTGGCCCAAGGTCACCCAACAAGCCTCCATGTCACAGCAGGATTCAAACATGGGTCTTCCAAACCTAAATAAAAAATAGTGACGTGTAATATTATATTAAGAGCCAGTGTGGCGTAGTGGCTACACTACGCCACACTGACTCTTAATATAATATTACACAAGTCACTATTTTTTATCCTTGACGCTTGTGATATAGAAATAAATGCATACAAAGCATTGGCACACTCTACAATGCTACATAAATGAGAGGCAAGCTTGTATCGTGATAAAAATTATTATAGTTTTAATAAGAGTTGGTAATTTTGTGTGGAAGTGTGGAAAGTGCTGTCAAGTCACAGCTGACTTTTGGTGACCCTGTAGGGTTTTCAAGGCAAGAGATGTTCAGAGGTGGTTCACCATTGCCATCCCTGGGCTTCCTGGGTGGTCTCCCATCCCTCTGAGGCCACACAAAATTGGGCTAGCCTTGACCATTCAGGTCAGGACATGCCAGTCTACAACTGGGTAAGATCCCAGGTTAAAATCCTTAGTCTGCCATGAAAGCTCATTGGGTTGCCTTGGGATCCCTGATCTCTCAACTATGGTGTTTTCAGGACAAAGTGGGAAGAAGAAGATGATCAGAGAATCAGAGTTGGAAGGGACCTCCAGGGTAATCTAGTCCAACCCCCTGCACAATGCAGGAAACCCACAAATACCTATCCCAAATTCACAGGATCCTCATTGCTGTCAGATGGCCATCTAGTCTCTGTTTAAAAACCTCCAAGGAAGGAGAGCCCACCAGCTCCCGAGGGAGCCTGTTCCACTGAGGAATCGCTCTAACGATCAGGAAGTTCTTCCTAATGTTGAGCTGGAAACTCTTTTGATGATATGATATTGGATTTATATCCCGCTCTACATTCTGAATCTGAGCAGTCACAATCTCCTTTTACCTCCCCCCTCCCTTCCAACAGACACCCTGTGAAGTAGGTGGGGCTGAGAGAGCTCTTACAGCAGCTGCCCTTTTCAAAGGCAACTCCCACAAGAGCTACGGCTAACCCAAGACCATTCCAGCAGCTGCAAGTGGAGGAGTGGGGAATCAAACCCAGTTCTCTCAGATAAGAGTCTACGCACTTAACCACTACACCGAACTGGTGGAAGAAAGAGAATGTATGCACAACACCCTCAGCTCCTCAGTGGAAGGCTGGGATAAAAGAAATAATCAACAGTTAAAAACCCATTATTCCATTTTTAACTACAACATAAACCTAAGCAGAGTTACCCCAGTCTACCTCATTGAAATGAATGGCTGGACAAATGATGTCTACAACAGCCCAACTTAATCCATCACAACCTACAGTCCAGAGCGGCTTGTTTTTGTTGTGATCCAAGCAGTGGAGAAAACAGGTCAAGGACATCAAAACCAGGAACGGAAAAGAAACTATAACCTCCCCTCCTGCACACCTTAACAAAATACTGTATGCACAAGATTTGGTTCTGGAAATTACAGAGAAACTTCTCAAGATGTGGAACAGAAGCCACGACTCAGCTTCCCCTTTGGAACGCAGCACGTAGCGGGCCGCTTATTATCCTTTTAATGTATAGCAGACAGAGAGCCCATAAAGAGCGATTTTATGAAGTATGCCAAGGAAAAGTGCATTCCATGAATGAACTAATTATGAGCTACGGTTCCTGCCGCAACGGCATGAGCTGAGAGCATATAATTAAAACCAAACTCTTAATATAGGTTTCATGAAAGGCCTTCCAAAATAGCCACAGAAAGCGGAGGGGGGGAAAGAGATGCTTGCCTCAGTGGAGGGCAGAGAAGCTATAATACAGCAGATGTAAAGAAGCAGTGAAGGGAACAAGCAGTGATCTACATGGAAGCTGATTCAAATCTTGCCTCTGCCAAGACCTCATTAGGACCCTTTGGGCAAGTGTTTCTCAGTTGTCCTCTCCCCTCCCCACCCCACATCTGTAATCTTGCAATCTAGATCTGTAATCTAGCAGTTATCATACTGATCTACCTGAACTGTTGCTAAGGATTACAAAATCGTCATGCATGTTATTCCCCTTTTTGGGATTCTGACACAGTGTGGTGGGCACAGCCATAAAAGAGCTGCCACAAAACAGGTGTTGCAGAAGGCAGAGCCAGCCACACCAAGAGGATCCAGAGCCAGCACAAGATTTAGTCAGAACTTATGGGACACTGGAGTGTCAGGTCAGGGGAATGAGGTTCTCTTGTGTTGGATCCAGCCAGGTTTGAGAAGACGACTGCAGACTGATACCCCGCCCTTCTCTCTGAATCAGAGACTCAGAGCGGCTTACAATCTCCTATCTTCTCCCCCCACAACAGACACCCTGTAAGGTGGGTGGGGCTGAGAGGGCTCTCACAACAGCTGCCCTTTCAAGGACAACTCCTGAGATAGCTATGGCTGACCCAAGACCATTCCAGCAGATGCAAGTGGAGGAGTGGGGAATCAAACCCGGTTCTCCCAGATATGAGTCCGCGCACTTAACCACTACACCAAACGGAGGTAGATCCAGACTAAGTTTTTTGTTCAATCACACCCAATCCCCCTCCTTTTTGCAGCCCTTATGGCTGAGTCCGCTTGTGGCATATACATTTAAGGGAAATAAAATTTAAAAAAAAATTATTGTGGAGAAAATAAGAAGAACCCCAGTGGATCGGACTAGTGATCCATTTAGTCTAGCATCCTGTCTCACACAATGGCCAAACAGTTCCTCTGGAGGGTCAACAAAGAGCCTGAAGCCTTCTCCTGACGTTGCCTCCTGGCACTGGTGTTCAAAGATCTACTGCCTCTGAATGTGGGAGGTACCATAATCCCCAGCATAGGCCTTTTGCTGGTCCAAAAAGCCCCTTGCCCCATTTTCAGCAGTGGAAAACCTGCTCAGATTCAACCCATTGCTTCCATCACTGAAGTTTAATTTAGCAGAAGACATATTTTACTATGGAGAGATCAATCCAGCTATTCTTTGGGTGGGGGGGGGGGGGCGTTGAGACAAAAAACCAAGCAGACTGATACAGATAGGAGGTATATTTGTGGATGAACACAAAAGCTGGTTTGTTGCTGCCACCTTTGAAGATGCAAAGAAGAATAATTGAGTTAAGATGCAAGAGAACTGCTCAGGCTTCTTGCTCAAGATTGCGCTATTTACTGCGTTGCTAACTGGCTCCTCAGCTGATAAACTGCCTTCAGGCTCATGTATGTAATTATATGCCACCCTAAAACTGACTCAGATTCCAAACTAGGGTGTGAAAAGGAGTGGGGGGAGACCCCATTTATTTGTGCTGTCAAGCAACCAAAGCTAGTCAAGATTAATCCAAATCTCTTGATCCTTGCCCACCTCTCTTGGTGTCTGTGCCCAAGGAAATAACCTTGGGAACCTGAGAGTTGGGCAAGCTGAGAACTTTGGACCACGCAAACATATGGCTTTTTCAGAAGCAATCTCAGCTGTATGCACCCATCTGTGAAATGGGAACAACGATAACCAGCCTCACTGCTAAGTATCACTGAAGCCCTCTGGATCCTAAAAGAGATACACACGTACACAGTAAAATACTGAATCATTTCATAACAAGGAACTCATATGATAGCAACTGGGTTATGAACTGAAAGGAAAGGTCTTTGGGGGGAACTACTAGACGCCTGGATGCATGTAGATCCCATTCTGCATTTGGTTATAGCAAAAAGACGTTTCTCAAAAGTCAGGTGGAACAAAAGGACAGGCTCCAGTCTATGGCTTCTATTTGGTGGCAGTCCCAAGACTGCAGCTTCAAAGCTAGAGAACAAGGCTCAGAACTGAATCCATGCAGCTGCCTTCTGCTGACTTAGACCATCAGCCCATTAAAGTCCACTATGGCTGGCAGTGACTCTACAGAGTCTACCCTTGCTCATCACCTGCCATCTGATCCTTTGAGCTGGAGGTGCCAGGAATTGAACCTGGGACCTTCTGCATGCCAAGGAGCTGCTCTATTACTGAGCCATGGCCCCTCTCATAAAGTTAGCATCTCACAACAAAACCAAGTGTATTCGTATCAACTATGCAAACGTCTTCATGGTTATCTTGACTCTAAGAACAGCAAATCCTGAGGATCACTCTGTTGTCTGTGGATCCTTGGAGGTTGCATGAATCACTAACAAGTCTGATAAGGGTGGTCACCAACTCAAAAAAATAACCTGTTCCTCTGCTACCAGTCTTCACTGCAGCGCACAGATGCAAGGGAGTGTTTGGTGTATCCCAGGCCAAATGCAAGCTGGGAACTGAGCAGATGTCCCCAACAAGTCCCTGAATCCTCTAAAGTGTTCAGGGACTCCCCAGTGGAGAAGCCCAAGATGTAAAGAGTGGGTGCATGTTTGAGCATGAGTGACTTTCAGTCATGGATAGAATTCAAAAGCATAACTAATTCACCGCTGTGATTTAAGTCACTACTTCCATTGCTGTGTTATGCCTATCGAGAGCAACTTCAGCACAGTTCCAACTGGGGGTTTGTAACGCTCATCCGAAACAAAAGAAAACCAGGCTCATTGGGGTTTATATTTTTCAAAAATTTAAGGAACACACACACACACACACACGTTCATCCATCTCCACCAGGCCAAACTGAAACGGAGCTAACCTAATGTCTGCCTATGATCAATCCAATCTTTAAAAAGAAGGCATAATTCAGCGCACGCACATAAAATAAAATCAGGAGCTTTTAATCTGACGCAGAGGAATGTGCAAAGAGCTCTCTCTTGAGGTCACCCTTAACACACAAACGGCCCTCTGGTGTCTTACGAGCCGCTTTCAAAGCAGCCAAGGGGACATGCATTTAAAATGGACTAGGTGGGGTGGGTGGCGCAATTATGCTATCTGTAGACAAGAATAGTAAAAGGTGAAGAGATGAAAGAAAAGCACCAGGGCTTGCAGGCCCTTCTAAAAGTGGAAAGAGCTCATCTGTGGGGATACTGTAGTGACCGGCCTTCAGTTGTCTCGGATTCTGCTAAGGTAGAGATGGGTTTTGTGTGTCCGCGAAGCCGCCGTGCTTCCTTCTCTGCGGAGAACGCCCGCTTCACACCCCCAGTTTGTTGGCCTGGGTGAGGACGACTTTCAGCACTGGCATGAAGGCCGACGTCTCACTGAAGTTGCTGGTGCTGACTATGTGGGTGTGGATGTTCAGGCCCTCCATGTAATTCCGGGTTTCGATGCTCCTGGCAATGTTGTGCAGGCCGTTGATGATCATCGGAGAGAGCTGGAAGGCAGAAGGAAGATATGTCAAGGAGGGGGCGGACATCCCATCAATAAAATCATGGAAGGGGCCAGACGTGCCAGCTGGTCCAACCTCCTTGCTCCATGCAGGATCAGCCTTACGTATCCCTGACAAGTGTTTGTCCAGCTGCTGAATAAAGAGTGCCAGTAAAGGGGCAGCTCACCACCTCCCTAGGTAGCTGATTCCACTGCTGAATTACCCTTACAGTAAACAAACAAAAACCCAGCCAGTATCTTCCGCCTGTAATTTAAGCCCATTATTGCAGACCCTCTCCTCTGCTGCCAACAGTTCCCTCCCCTCCTCTAAGTGGAAAGGAAAAGGAAAGGTCCCCTGTGCAAGCACCAGTCGTTTCTGACTTTGGGGTGACGTTGCTTTTGCAACGTTTTCACGGCAGACTTTTTATGGGGTGGTTTGCCATTGCCTTCCCCAGCCATGTACGCTTTCCCCCCAGCAAGCTGGGTACTCATTTTACCGACCTCAGAAGGATGGAAGGCTGAGTCAACCTTGAGCCGGCTACCTGAAAACCCAGCTTCCACCGGGGATCGAACTCAAGGTCGTGAGCGGAGCTTAGGACTGCAGTACTGCAGCTTTATCCTTCAAGAGAGCAATCATGTCCCCCCTCGGCCTCCTCTTCTCCAAACTGAACATTCCCGAGCCCCTCAGCCTCTCCTCCTCGGGCTTGGTCTCCAGGCCCCTGATCATCTTCATTGCTCTCTTCTGCACCTGCTCCTTTCCGTTCACATCCTTCTTGAAGTGAAGCCTCCAGAACAGCATCACTCCAGGTGTGATCTGACCAATGCGGTGTTCAGTTTGACTATTCCCTCCTGTGAGTTCCCAAATGGAGCCCCACCTTTCCATCTGGAGCGCTTCTGGGACTGTCTGAGTTCTCCATCGCTACTACCTGATCCTTTTAACTGGAAATGCCAAGAACATGCTCTACCACTAAGCCATAGTCTCACTTCAAAACACAGTGGTAGTATACAGGCATCTGCCAGTGGCAAAGATGACAGGCTGACATGGGAAACAGACAGCAGCTTCTTCTCCTCCTCCAGGAAGGAAGGACAGTAGTTAGAGTGTCAGAACCAGGATCTGGGAGACCCAGTTTGGAATCCCCACTTGGCCATGGAAGCTCACTGGGTGACCTTGTGTCAGTCAAACACTCTCAGCAAAACCTACCATGTAGGTTA
Source organism: Heteronotia binoei (assembly GCF_032191835.1). Taxonomy (NCBI): domain Eukaryota; kingdom Metazoa; phylum Chordata; class Lepidosauria; order Squamata; family Gekkonidae; genus Heteronotia; species Heteronotia binoei. The sequence goes on along the minus strand of NC_083231.1, from coordinate 104,470,583 downwards.
AAAGGTAAAGGTAGTCCCCTGTGCAAGCACCAGTCGTTTCCGACTCTGGTGACATTGCTTTCACAATGTTTTCACGGCAGACTTTTTATGAGGTGGTTTACAATTACCTGCTCCAGTCATCTACACTTCCCCCCCAGCAAGCTGGGTACTTATTTTACTGACCTCAAAAGGATGAAAGGCTGAGTCAACCATGAGCCAGCTACCTGATCCCAGCTTCTGCTGGGATCAAACTCAGGTCATGAGCAGAGCTTGAACTGCAGTACTGCAGCCTACCACTCTGCGTCACAGGGCTCTTGTAGCCATGTTACCCAGCCATAAATTTACTTAATTCTTACTGTTTTCACAACCAGAGTCATGAGCAGCATCAATAGCAAACCCTTGTCTCACAAAGGAGCCTAAAAGTTACTACTCTGAAAGCTATCATCGCATTTGACAACAGCTGCCAGAAACTTCGCCACACACAAAGCAGTTTGTTTACCTTTATCTCTGTGTAACCAGGATGATTTTGCTTTTAAAGAGACAAAGTCCTGATTGAATAATGGGGAGACCAGTGCAGCTCTTAGATCTAAGAATCTGGGGCAGTAAAAAAAAAAAGATCTATGGAACTGGTTTTGTGATTGCCACCATGACAGGGTCTATCTGAATATGGACTTCCATTAAGCAGAGGAGTCAAGCAAGCCTGCATCCTTGCCCCATTGTTATTTAAACAGCATCTTAATGATTTAACTTCTCATTAAGGAACACAGGGCATTGTTAAAAATGAATGCTGGATTTTTCATTCACCTCGTTTGGCACGTTAAATTACCTTGTCTCTCATATGAGCATGATAACGCCTTCCTGTCATGATTGGTAGTCAGCCTACGCAAGTATTGTTCCAACAAGGTCTTAGCCATTAATGTTACTAAGTCAAAAGCTCGGCCACAAATTTAGTTAGTCTTTAACAAGATTTTTTAACAGGAACTCCTTTGCATATTAAGCCCCATCCCCCCTGATGTACCCAATCCTCCAAGAGCTTACGGGGCTCTTCGTACAGTGCCTACTGTGAGTTCCAGGAGGATTGGCTACATCAAGGGTGTGTGGCCTAATATGCAAAGGAGCTCCTGTTACAAAAAAAAAGCCCTGGTCTTTAAGGTGCTACTGGATTCTTGCTCTTTTCTCCCGCTACTTCATAGGGACAATCAAAAGGATGTAAGGCACTTTGGGTCTCACTGGGGAGAGAGGCAGGGTATCAATGTAGTAAAGGATAAGGAAGCTACACCGAACTCTTTAGAAGAACTACCTTGCACAAAGGTCAAACAACAGCAACGCTTACCGTCTGATCTCGAAGTTTGTCATACAGAAACTCCAAGCGTTTGTTGGCATCGTCTAGTTTTCTCTTGGTTTGCTGAAGGTCGGAATGGAACACAGACAGGACATTGTTAAAAATGAATGCCGGATTTTACTGATGCAAGACTAGAGTCTTATTTGTATAAGCAGCACAGCCTGATCTGTGGAAATGTTTATATTTAATTCGATTTATACCCCACCCTCCCCGCCGTGGCGGGCTCAGGGCTGTGGAGAACTGGTTTTGGGATAAATGGAAAGACGTCCCTCATTCCTACCTGAATCAGACTTATTCTTCAACAGTTCACTTCTTGGTGGGTGGATGAAGAAGAGTAGATTTGTATATCCTGTTTTTCCTCTACCTTAAGGAGTCTCAAAGCGGCTTACAATAGACTTCCCTCAACAGGCACTTTGTGAGGTAGGAAGAGCTGAGAAAGTTCTGAGAGAACGGTGACTGGCCCAAGGTCACCCAGCAGACCACATGTGGAGGAGTGGGGAATCAAGCTTGGTTCTCAAGATTAGAATCCACCACTCTTAACCACTACACCATGTTGGCTGGTTTGTTACTGACAACAAATCCAACCTATGCCACCTGTTCCTAACGCTCCCAACATCTTGGTTGTCCGAATTTATAAAGCTGCCTTATACAAAAGGCAAATCTTTGGGTTGACAAGAAACTATCCAATGTCCTGGACACAAATCCTTCCTAAGACTGCTACAGGAGATCTTTTAATTGATGCCAGAGCCTGAACATGGGACTCATCTGTGTACAAAGCACGAGTTTTTTTAATGAACTATGGAACTGAAGGACTCAGTAAGGCAACAAGACATAGTTTGCTTCACATTTTAGCCCTCCCCCATCAAATGCCTATCGCTGACATTCTTTCATGTCTGCAAAGCCCTCTTGAACGTTGCGATTGGGAGGTGTTTATCTGAATTCAAACCCCTCAAAAAGAACCACAAGGAGGGGCACCTGAATTCATATATTGTATAGATCCCATAGTAATGGTAGTTGCCTCAATAACCTGAATGAACGGAAACTTAGGCCTAGTTGGTACTCTGCCTGCACAGTGATGGAGGCCACCAGCTTGAGCACATGAGATCGTCCTGTCTAAAAATGTTTCTCAAACACAGACACGCTGCACTGAAGGACATACCGGATCTGTAGCTGAAGAGAGACATCTCTGGATCAGAGCTTCGAATGTGGTCTTGAGGATAAGGTGTTCTTCAGGAATTGGCTTTTTTGTTATCTTTTCTGTCGGCAACGACTGCACATGCTGGAGAAACAGAGAAGTCACTGGGGACATAACTGTGGGTCCCCCCTCCAAACCCTTTTTACTAAAAAGAAATCACAATGTTTTCCCCTCAGGATTGGCCCTGAGGTAGTTTGTTCTCCTGTCTCTGATGTCCATTGTGGGCAAGTGTTCAGTAACAAGAGGACAACTAGGAGATTTTGAGGTATGTATCTGACCTAGAGAACTTCGACTCTTAAAAGCTCATGCCCAGAAATGCTTGTTGGTCTCTAAGGTCCAGCAGAACTCAAATCCAGCTGTTCTACTACAGACCAACGTAGCTACCCTCTGAGACTATCTTCAGGACATTTTGGTACCCCCTCTGCTGTCACACCTGCCCCCTACTGGTGGAATCAACTTCCAGAAGATGTCAGAGCTTTGCTGGACTTTGCCCAATTCCGCAAAGCCTGTAAGACTACACTATTCCGCCTTGTGTTTGATTGTTAGTCATCAACTGGAATTAGTAACATCAAACCTGCAATGTCAGCGCCTAAGACATCAGATGAGAAGAATGGTTATAAAGTTTAACTGAATGCCTCCTACTTAAATTATCTATGTAACCTTTTACTGAATGGTATGGAAATTAGCACCTTGTTTTAATTAATGCTTTTATTGATCTTGCTTTATTATCATATGTTGTGAGCTGCCCTGAATCCACTTATCGGAAAGGGTGGGATGTAACTAAACTGAACAGTAAAATTTGAGTTCTTGAAAGGTTGTTCCCCTTTTCTCAGTGACACGGCCAGTCTTGCAATGGATAACCATTTATTTTTTGACTCGCTTTTAGTTAAGGGGTTTGCGCTTCAAAGAATTATTTTTACAGTCTACTTTGGACCCAAAGGCAGTTTTATGATGTTTGTATTTTATGCCGTTTCTGTGCTTTAGGTGAGGTTCTGAATTCTTTGTACATTGTCATTGTTTTATGCGGTTTATGGTTTTGCTGTGTTTTGCTTTATAAGCCCCTTCAAGCAGGTCACCGGAGATGCAGTGAACACAATTCCTAAACAAACAAAACGGTGCTTTTGCCCTTGTCATGGGTGAAAGATATGTCATAGCCAAGTGTTTACTTCTGCAGTGCAAACACCCATTTGGTCCCCACTGTGGAAAAGCAAACACTAACCTGCCACTTAAGTACCAGTAAGTACTCAAACAGCTGCCAGTTCTGCCAAAGGGGACCTAAATGAGCCAGTGTCTTCCACAGAGCAGCAGCTCTCTCCCACACACACCAGGCTCCCCTAGAAAAAGCCCAGCAGAAACTCATTTGCATATTAGGCCTTACCCCCTGACATCAAACCAGCTGGAATTGTGTTCCTGCTAAAAAAAAAAAAAGCCTTGCCCCTGACCTTCCGTTTAGGAATCATTTGCTTTCATGGACATCCACTGAGATGAATAGATTTTGTTGCTTTATGTTGCACCTTGAAGACCTTCCACTGAATAGATTTGCAGCTAGATGGAAGAGAGGAGAGGAGGCAATCACCTGTTCAGGTTGACAGCAGCCAGCCATTGTCAGGCTATTCTGCAACCGATTTAGGTGTCAAGAGATTCAGCCAGGTGAGGGCCTCATTGCTACTGAGGGAAATTGGTATGTGTGTGAGCAGACAGCTTACATTATTATCGAACTATTTAAACTGGCAGAATCAGCGTCACAGAACTAACTATTACTACTGCCAGATAAATTTAAATTAACTCAAATGATGTATTTTAAATCTATTAACTGGTTTTTATATGTTTAATTTTAATTGTTAAATTTAAAGTTTTTATCTATTAATGTAAATGTATAAAATGCTGTTAGCCGCCCTGAGCCGCCTAGGCGGGGAGGGCGGGATACAAATAAAATCTATTATTATTATTATTACCTAGACCTACGGCCTTGTAGCAGGGATGGCATGGCCCAGTAGGGGGCAGCAGCTAGCAATTGCTCAGGGGAAAATTTCAAGACGAGCCAGGCCAATGGGGAAAACCCCTTGAGGGACAATGACCTTCTCCGGCACACACAACTTCAGACCTCTAGCACTAATATTTTGGTGGACAATGGTTTCTCATTCTGTCAAAGTCGTGGCCCTTTCCCCTTACTCTAGTCATCACAACAAGGTGTATTTCCATTTACAGATACATGAAAGGGGATTGAATCCATACTTATAACTATAGTTTCTCCATCGCTTAAGGGAGAGGCATATCTGCTCCACCTCAGCATAAGACAATCAGAACGCACCCAGAACCCCATTAGTCATGGTAGACAGTGAACTGAATTTTTGCCTTAGGCAGCCAAATGCTCTGAACCAATAGGAAATTACAAGATGGCAAACCCATCTCCCCACTTGGAGGAAATCTAAGGCAGTGTTCTTCTGGAAGCTTCCCAATGGTAGTGACAGCAGCTGCCACCAGCAAGCCCAGGGACATGCATGCCCTGTGGCCTTTGGCAGGATTTACCGTGATGCTTGCAGCAAGAGCACACCAGCATATGCCCACACATCAGAAGAGCCTTGCTGGATCAGATCAGTGGTCCATCTAGTCCAGCATCTTGTCTCACACAGTGGGCAACCAGTGCATCTGGAGGGCCAACAGCAGGAGATGGAGGCCAAGGCTTCCTCCTGAAGTTGCCTCCTGGCTCTGGGATTCAGAGGCTCAGTACCTCTGAATGTGAAGGTTCCCCTCAATCACCGTGGCTAGTAGCCATTGACAGACTGATCCTCCATGAATCTGTCTAATCCCTATCTAATTCCCTATTAAAACTGTTTATTCCTGTAGCCATCACCCCAGCTTCTGGCATAATAAACACAGTACAGAGTCAAATACAAGCTCAGACTACCGTTCGCAAACTGGCCACCGAGGAAGGCACAGACCATACAGATTTTGACGTGACAAAACAGGGGACTGCTGCTTTCAGTCAACCATGGTTAGCACCAATGGCTGCACTTCAACCTATCTCAACCGTTCAAAAGGCTCTTGGATCTTTCAGAGGCTTGAATGTGCCCATTCCTACGAACCCGAAGAACACAGAGCTGATGGCATAATGACCTGCATGGTGTTGCCAATTGGAGCTCCTGGGGCTCCCTCCATACTAGCTGCCGATGCGGCAGGAGGCAGGAGAGGCTGACCACCAGGCTGCGGAACATTCTGGAAAGGGTTGTGTAAACCCGGCTGGCCTGGAGGAAGATGCGTGGGCTGGAATGGAGCTTGCACTGGAGGCATGGCCGAAGTCGGGGGCTGCTGCAGCTGGCCTTGCGAGTCTGCCAAAGGGTTCATTATTGGGGAGGTGATCGGAACAGGAGGCATGAAGTTGTCCGGGATCTAAGGAGAGAGTTGAAGAAGAAGAGTTGATTTTTACTACACAAAGGAGTCCTGGAGCAGCTCATAACCGCCTGCCTTTCCTCTCCCTACAACAGGCACCTCGTGAAGTAGGTGGGGCTGAGAGCCTTCTGACAGAACTGGGACTGGCCCAAGATCCCCCAGCAGGCTTCGCGTGAAGGAGTGGGGAATCAAACTCGGTTCTCCAGATCAAACTTGGTCTGCCATTCTTAACCACTCCACCAAACTGGCTCTTGACAGACAGGAAAACCATCTCACCATGTGATGAGTGTTAAAACTATCTGCAAGTGCCAACCTGCAAGTGGGCAGTGAACAACTGTCTGTACATGGGCCTTCTCTGTTGTGGCCCCCACCTTGTGGAACGGCCAGCCTGAGGAAGTCAGAAAGGCTCCCTTTCTCCTGACTTTCCAAACTGTACAAAACTGAATTATGTAGGCAACAGAATTGCACTGTATTAAATGATTCACAAAGTGACTTGGATAAATTATAAAGGACGGTGGTCTTCACTATTGTGTTTAGCTCACTGAAACTAGGATCCTACTATATGACATCTGTATTATTGAATACGCCATATTAATATTTACGCTTTGCTTCAGATCTGTTTTTAGATTTCTGATTGGCTCTACAATCATAATCCTATTGTATTGTTTCCTCAATACCTCATTCTGCTGATTGTATTGGCTTACTCCATGTAACTTGCCTTGAGTGGAGTGAGAAATGTGGACTCCAAATGACATGCATAAAATAATACTATATGGGGGTGGGGAATCAATGCTTATCTATATTCGAGGACGTTCCCCACTGCAATTTTTTCTTCTTCTGAATAATTATCTGGCTTTTAAACTATTTAGCTCAATAATCTTAAAACATATTTGAAGGCTGCCAATATAGGTGCCTTTTTGAGACTTCAAAAGAAGCACGGGAGGACTTGTAACACAGCAAAAGCTAACACGATCACAGAAATCGCAGACGTCTTAAGATTCTTTTCTAAAAAAATCTTGTACTAGAACACACACACCAGAGCCAAAATAACTTCAAAAAAGAAACGCTCCCTTCCATCTCAGTCCCATTGCTCAAATCTGCTTTGCCAATCGATCAGCCTTGAGTCTCCTGATTAAAATCAATGAAGCCCTGCAGCTGTAATATTTCTGGATCAGTTTGCCACCGCAACGAGCGTAACAAGGAATAATGAGCTGAGGCGGGCTGAGCAAAGAGCATGTTCTGGTGGCGTCTTCATGCAAACGGCTCAAGCTGTTCCTCCCAGGAAAACCTGCCCCTTATTTCTAGCAGGCACAGAAATGTCATGAAGTCATTTTCAAGTTGCTCCGCAAGCAACCTCCCAATTATAAGAAGCTTAGGGCAGGAGCTGTAGCCCTGCATGAACCGATATGCACACACTGACATAATATGGGATCGCCCAATTATTCTCTTTTGCAGGTTGCAACAGAAAGACTGTTGTCCAACAGCACAACTCATAGAGAAGATGCTCCAACCCCCTAATCATCTTAGTCACCCTTCTCTGTACTTTTTTCCAGCTCTGCAATGTCTTTTTTTTAAACTTCGGCGACCATAACTCTTCACAGTATTCCAGATGAGGCCAAACCACAGCTATATACAGGGGCATTATAATACTAGCCGTTTTAATCTCAATCCTTTTCCCAGAGCTTTTTTTGTAGCAGGAATTCCTTTTCATATTAGGCTACACACCTCTGATGTAGCCAGTCCTCCTGGTGCTTATGGTAGGCCCTGTAAGAAGAGCCCTGAAAGCTCCAGGAGGATTGGCTACATCAGGGGTGCGTGGCCTAATATGCGAAGGAGTTCCTGCGACAAAAAAAGCCCTGCCCTTTCCTAATAATCCCTGACATAGAGTTTTTTGCTTTTTTTCACTGCTGCAGCACATTGCGTAGACACTTTCATTGCGCTATCCACTATGACCCCGAGCTCTTTTTCCCTCTCAGTCTCAGCAAATTCAGACCCCACTAGCCTATAAGCTAATGGCTAGGCTCCAAGGGACAGCAGCAGCTTTCCACCTTCACTTTGGGGCTTTTTAAGGCTCTTCTCTAACTACCACCCCACCCCTCCAGTGATGTCTGGTACAGCACAAGAAACTTCAGTGAGAGACAAGGACCCAGCAGAACACTTGTGATTGTACCAGAATTGCTTTAGGCAAGTACAAGGCCCAAAGTGCTTCATGCTGAAGTTACTAGATACAGGTAGCAAATTACAAATCATGTCAGCTTCCAAATGGCCAAATTATTAGAAGCGTAAAACACTGACAGGGGCCCCCAGTGTTTTTAAGCCTGTTGGCACCTCTGGAATCCTAACACAGGATGGTGAATGCAATAACGAGATGGCTGCCACATGAGGCAGAGCCAATCGCATAATGTCAACCACTCTACTAGTAGCACTTTTAACATTTCAGGCAGAAGTTCTGCTTAAGAGGATGCTTTTTAATCTGCACAACCAGACCTCCAGCGTCCAATGAGAAGCCCTGCTGGGCAAAGGCTTCACCTGGCTCTGCTAGCTCACTCCCTATAGGAAAAGGCTTCTACCACCAAAGAGGTTTGAAAATTCGATCAATATCCACCACCAGTGTTTCCTCTAAGCTGCAGAGTCTTGTGAGCAAAAATTCTACTTTGTGAGCTACTGGCAATAAAATTGTAAGCTACTCCATAAATTACTTTGCTCTGGGGCCATTTTTCCAGAGCTAAGACAAAAATGTGTGAGCCAGAGGCCAAAAAACTGTGAGCTAGCTCACACTAACTCAGCACTTAGAGGGAACACTGTCCGCCACCATTTCGCAGCATAGGTACCAGCAGCCTGCACATTTTCTAATACTTCTCCCCTGAGGGTTAGAATGTGTTCCTCTTTGAGGCTGACATGAACAGATCCGATCCTGGGCTTTCTGCTGCGACATGGCTTGTCCATAATCTATGTCTATGCTTCAAGGCAGCAATTCAATCCACGTTGGCTTAATTTAATTTTGGGATTTATATTCTGCCCTTCGCTGCCAAGGGACTACCCGTCGACATTGATCGGCTGATCTTAAAGCCCTTCAGGGGATATACGGGGAGAGGCGGTCCTGCAGGTATGTTGGTCCCTGACCGTTCATGGTCTTAAAGTCTGTTATTACACACTGAAATAATTATGGCTTGTTCATAAGCATGGATGTTACCTAGCAAAAAAACACGACAACAATCCTTGAAATGAATGAATGAATCAGGAAGAAGCCAAATGCAGTTAGGCTCAGACTTAGAAGAACAACAAAGCTGACGCTGAACAATTTTTGCTACTCCTTCCACGTGTTACTTCCACGTGGTTTAGCTATGCACACCATTCATCCCCTCCCCCTCAACAGCACCTTTTTTTTCTTTGCAACTCTGTTCAAAGCAGGTGGGTCATTCCAGCCGTTCTGAGGTCCTGCAACAACAAAATTAGAGAGAGAAAATTGCCATACACGGTCTGCAAATTATCTCTTTGCCAAATAGCTAGAGTTTTTCTCCAGGGGGCACGTTTTGTATTTCATACGTTAAGGCAAACAGTGGAAACCCATTCCCCTCCCCTCTTCATTCACCCTCTGCTTCACTCTCTCCCCACCCCCCCAAGGGAAGCCAAAGTGAACGTTGACTTCGTTGGTGCATTCTTCTAATTGCCTCTCCCTTCCCCTCCTCCTCCTCCTCTGGTTGAAATGTAGATTGCAACCTCTTTTGGACATGACCCCATCATCTTGCTTTTGTTATCTGGTACTCCGGTACACTGAAGGCACAGTATAATTATGAATAGTTTTAAATAATTTTCAAGCAGTGCTTCATGCAAAATTGGCACTGGCTTGTAAGAACTCATTAGTATGTGTTATGTGGAAACAAGCATAACATGAAAAAACGTGTGCTGTCAACTGAAGTTTCAGAAGGCGAGATGATCCAAATTTTTGCTACAACAGATGACATTTTAGTGCAGGGGTCCCCAACCTTTTTTGTGCCTGCAGGCACCTTTAGAATTCTGACACAGAGTGGTAAGCACAGGTACAAAATGGCCCCTGCAGGAGGTGAAGCCAGCCACAAAATGGCTTCTGCAGCTTTCCTTCAACCACACAGTGAAGTTCCTTCTGCTATGGTGGCAGCTGCTGCCAAAGCAATGTAAAAACCTGCTCAAGCAATCAACTCTCCAGCGCTCAACTGGAAGTTTTGTTGGGCCAAAGGCCCACATGGTCCTGTCTACCTTCTAAAAACACTTGGCGGGCAGGAATAGTTTTGGTAGGCACCATGGTGCCCCTGACCACCATCTTGGAGACCCCTTAGAGCAGGGGTGGTCAAACTTGCTTAACGTAAGAGCCACGCAGAATAAATGGCAGATGTTTGAGAGCTGCAAGAATGGACGAACGGAAGGCAGGCAGGCAGAGAGATGGGGGAGGGAAGGAAAGAAAGCAACCTTAACTTTAAATGTGCTCTCCAAGCCACCAGCTGGCTTGGCTAGAAGAAGTGATTTAAAGACACGCCTTTTCTGAGTCAGCCAATGAGGCAGCGGGGACTTTGAGAGCTACACAATGTGTGTGAAAGAGCCACCATTTGGCCACCCCTGCCTTACAGCATCAATTAGGAGTTGTGCAACATATGGATGCAGTGCTGCCACTGACAGCTACACTCCTGGAAACTCAGGTGTGGAACTGGAGAACACACACTGACACTGAACTGTTAAGAAGCCAATTCACCTTTCTCTGCTTTATGGCCCTGGAGGACTGAATGGGCAGGACCTCTTTGGATGCTAAAATGACTGCATGGAATGTCACACTGAGAGTTAATGCAGAGGAACCCCCGGATCAGTCTGGGGACACATCTGCAACAGTGGGCAAACCAAAATTTAAGGATGTCTATTCAGACATCCAAATTATAACTTACGAGAGGAAAGGTTATTTGGGCCCAAACTATGATACCAGGGATTCTTTTCGAAACCAAACTTCAGCATTGCTGGAGGATTATTACTGCAATAACTTTGTTAACATTATGATTAAACCAGCGGGAGGCAAAAAACATTGGGAGAAAGGAAGTCATTTTATGTGCATTACTGCTCAATATAACACCCATCATTCCTTTGAGCTGTGACTGGATGGGAAGTGCCATCAAGTCCCAGCTGACTTATGGCAATCCCTCGTGTGGTTTTCAAGGCAAGAGACATTCAGAAGTGGCTCGCCATTGCCTGCCTGCCTTCCTCTGCATTACAGCCCTGGTGGAGGTCTCCCATCCAAATACTAGCCAGGGTTGCTGCATTTTATACCAGAAGGGAACGGATAGGCTGTTTGCGAACCATCATGCGCAGCAACACTGCCATTGAAAGCACAATTCACATTAAGCCTGAATACGCAAAGCAGTTGTAAACGTGCTTATTTCAGCTGCATAGTTCAGATTTACAGCAGCTCTGTGCAAAGACTGATTAACAGTCGAGGCACGTACTGGCAAATCTCGCTGCCTGAATTCTTAGCTCACCAGAATGAGATGACAAAGAGCGCTTCCTATTTTTTTTTCCCTTCTAGGCTCAAATTCATGCAGCTCTGACACCAATAAAAGACAAACACTTCACTTTATTGGGGGGGGGGGGAAGCCTTACACGGGAAAGATCAATGGGTGCACAGAGCTTTTCCCTCCAGCAAACTGAATGGGGAACTCCATAAGCACAGGAGCTTCCTGTAGACATTTCTATACATAGGTTCTGGTATCTGGAGAAATGAGCAGTGACTTGTGAAAGCTCAACCCCTGTCACAATTTTTGTTAGTCATTAGGGTGATTAAAAGTGCTTAAGTAAGAAAGAAAGGGGTCTGGGCACCAGCTATGTTTAGTGGACAGATTTTTTACAATCTTAGCCAGAACAGACACACGCTGTGTATGTGCCTCTCCTGAACTCAAGTTTCTGCTTAAATTCCCGGAGTTAAAAAAGCAGCTAGGCAATTATGCCCAAAATCCAATGGGGAAATGCTGCCAGTGTATGTATGTGTCATTTGCCTCTGTGAAAAAAATCTTACACCTGATGTGCAAAACTTCTGTTTGACGTTATAAAAACATCAGGAGTCATTTGAGCAGGCACTTTACACAAGGTAAGAAAAAAAATTAGAAGCCCTATGCATTTGTTCCAGTCAATCCACAGAAAACATGTTTGAATAAAAGCTGAAAAAGAAATGTGCAATTCAGCTTTTGTCATTGTTAAAAGGCTTTAAAAGATAACGCTTCCCTGGGGTGGGGGGAGTTATATCTCCGGTTCTACGTGGAAACAATCAATGAGAAAAGAGCAACCCATAATAATCTGTTTTGCCGGGCAAAAGCAGGTTTGCTTAACTTCAAATAATCCAGGCAAAAATAAATGGGTTCAAAAATAGCACTGAACTGGCAATGCCTTCGCATATGTGCTTTTTAATGAAAAGATCACAGACTTGCACAAAACACAGCGTACAAAAATTATCAACTGTATCCAGGCATCACAACAAACTATGATTAGACTGCGATCAGTCATGGACATAGCTTGTTCTCCTCATGCATTCTCCCCCCGCCCCTGCACAGAGCTCAATTAAAAATGTCCTGCCTCAATGTTCAAACGCAGGCACCTTTAATCACTCCATTAAATGATCCACAAACTGGGATTATAAACCAGGACTAATCCAAGTCTTAGAATCCCAATTCGTGAAGTGTAAAACAAGCTCCAGTTTTCCGAGGCCCCTGCATTCAGATGTCATAGCCAAGTGGAGCTTGCTTACACCCGAAAGTTTTGAATCGAAGTGTTTTTATGAAGGGCAGGAGAGCATGCAGACATGGTTACAACAAGCTGCATTCGTGCCTTTTTTTGCCATCAACTCACTGCTGATTTATGGCAACTCCGTAGGGTTCTCAAGGCCAGAGATGTTCAGAGGTTAGCTATTGACTTCCTCTGCACAGTGACCCTGGACTTCCTGGACAGTCTCCTACTCAAACAGTAACCAGGGCTGACTGACCCCAATCAATTTCTGAGCTCTGACAAGATCGAGCTAGCCTGGGCTATTCGCATGCTGGCTCAGTTTAAATTGCATTGTGTCATGACGTCCGATTGCAGTCTAGATGAGCAGGGAACAAAACCCTAGTTGAAGCCTTGCCCGGTTCTCATTTGGACATCACCTGGTCAGGAGCCTTTTTGAAATTACCTATACATATGGACATATGAAGCTGCCTTATACTGAATCAGACCCTTGGTCCATCAAAGTCAGTATTGTCTAATCAGACTGGCAGCAGCTTTCCAGGGTCTCAAGCTGAGGTTTTTCACACCTATTTGCCTGGACCCTTTTTAGTTGGAGATGCCGGGGATTGAAGCTGAGACCTTCTGCTTACCAAGCAGATGCTCTACCACTGAGCCACTGGGAGGGACGGTGGCTCAGTGGTAGAGCATCTGCTTGGTAAGCAAAAGATCCCAGGTTCAATCCCTGACATCCCCAACTAAAAAGGGTCCAGGCAAATAGGTGTGAAAAACCTCAGCTTGAGACCCTGGAGAGCCGCTGCCAGTCTGAGTAGACAGTATTGACTTTGATGGACCGAGGGTCTGATTCAGCAGAAGTCAGCTTCATATGTTCATATGTTCGTTCTACACCTGTAACTGCAAAGCATTACACTTCAAAATGGCTGGTATAGGAGATTGTCCTTATGGAATTTGCTTTTTGATGAGATTATCTGCTAGATTTTCTCCCAGGTGTATTTGGGGACAGCAGCCTTTATTGGGGCCTGCTGCATTAAGCTCAACATTTAAAAAGCTGCGTAAATTAATTGCAGGCTTATTATACAACGTTGCTAGTTAAGCAAAAAATAATCACAGCTGGAGTTCTTCCACAGAAGCGCTTTAAATTTAGCAAGCTGCAACATCCTTTATGCTAATGTGCAGAATATTCTTGATTTTGCTTGAGTGATCTGGTAAACATTTTTGCAGGGCTGTGCAGCTCATTTATAGTGAAAGTCAACTGATTCTGTGCAGCTCATTCATAGAGAAACTGATTCTGCAAGGATGCCAAAAAGGGATGGAAGTGGGTAGGGGTCACAAAAGTTAGCTTCCCAAGAATCTTTTGTTCATTCTCCTTTTTCCTAAGACAGCTCTTGGAGTGTGGAAAAGATGCTGAGAACACAGGAGAAATGATTGTAGCATCAGAAAGGGCTGCTGGTTAATATTTTCAGTTGGTACAGTAGGATTTCAGTGTCCTTGCCTTCCCACCCTCAACAAAATCAGAATAAATTATTCAAGACTAAGTTAAGAGGAACAAATAAGAATGCAAGAACCTAAGAAGAACCCTGGTGGATCAGCCCAATAGTCCATCATCCTGTCTCACAGAGCGGCCAACCAGTTCCTCTGGACAGCCAACAACAAGGCCTACGAGTGGAGGTCTTCCCTTGATGTTGCCTCCTGGCTCTGGAATTCAGAGGTTTAGTGCCTCTGAATGTGAAGGCTTCCTTCAGCCACTTCGGCTAGTAGCCCTTTACACTTATCCTCTAGGAGTCTATCTAACCCCCTTTTAAAGCTGTTTATTCCTGTGGCCCTCTCTACATCCTCTGGGAGTAAATCCCACGTTTTCATCACTCTCTGTGCAAACCAGTATTCTCTTCGTCAACTCTCCCCGCACCTCCGCCCCACACCTCTTATAAACCTCTATCACATCCCTCCTTAGTCACCTCTTTTCTAAACTAATGAGCGCTTGTGATGAGCGTGGGGGTAGCATTAGTGATAAATTAAGACAGAGAGAGTAAGGAAGTTTTTATACCTTCTAATGCCCTCACATAGCTGGCAATGCATGGAAGGCCAGGTCCATACCACAAGTCACATGCCTTCGCCTCGCCTCCAAGTTTCCTTACCTAGGCATCTGGCTCCCACAGGGGCTTCTGGAGCATAAGCTTGCTCTTCTACTCCCCCCCCCCTCGCCCCCACAGATATCATGCGGGCTTTTGCCTGGCCAAAGAGAAGCAAAAAGCAGGCAGCTTCCTTCCCCACTCAGTCTCTGAACTCCAGCGAGCAGAGAGCCATGCCAGGAAAAATCCCTGGCCAAATTATGAAGCGCAAGTGTACAGCCCAGACCTCATGAACAGTTGTGGGCTCTTGCAGGGCAGCGGGGTCACTACTATTTCTTCAGCAAGGGGTGTGTGTCTGTGGCTTTATAATATGCTGAGCCTTCCTCCCAGCCTCAGGTCCGTTCTTTATCTGGCACAGAAGGGAAGTTACAAAAGTAAGTGATGCATCTGTTCAATTTGTATAATTTTTTCCAAGTTGTAGAAGGGAGTGATTCAAACGTAGAATCCGCTGCCAGGGGATGTAGTGATGGCCGGAGGGATAAACAGTGGCTACTTGCCTTGCTGACTGAGGGGAACCTCCACATTCAGAGCCACTCACCCTCTGAATCCCAGAGCCAGGAGGAAACACCTGGGGAAGGCCTTGGCCTTGATCCCCTGTTATTAGCTGCCCCGAGGAACCGGCTGGCCACAGTGTGAGACAGGATGCTAGACCACCGGCCTGATCCAGCAGCACTCTTCTCACATTTTGTTGGGTTTGTTGGCACAGAATTCTGGGTGCAGATGTGTGGGGTTTTTTACAGCACAGAGTACACACGGCCCCGATTTGATTCCTGTGCTGCTTCTCAGCTTATTCTTGATTGCAAAGTGCAGCTGTCACTGTTTGCTCAAAAGACTGTTTCAATGATTACAATGCAGATTACTGAAAGCAGCATTTAAGAACACACACTCTGCCTTTACAAGTGGCTTATATCAACGATATAAACGCAAGCCGTGCCATTTGACTCAAAATCATTTGTTTATATTGCAAGTGTTAATTTTCAATGAATTTAGCAAGTGTATAGCCCGAGGCGTGGAATTTGTCATTGCATGCATTGTTAGTGGCAGATCTGTTCAATTTCCACATTGCAACCCTTAATGATTCCCCGTTTTATGATGCAGCTAATTCACCTTGTAGGATACTGGCCTGGTCTTGTATGGATTGAAAATCTGTAGACAAAAATGCAAAAACAACTCAAGAGGGTGTTAAAAATAAATCTATCGCTCTCTTAGCAGGTTCCCACACATAGCTTGGATGATAACATGTCAAGTGACATGCCCCTTTACTCGATCTACTAGCTCTCCAGAAGGAATCTGATCTAGGCTGGACTGATGGAATGCCTTCTTTTCTACTCCAAAAGCCAATTAGTTCTTTGGGCTTTTAAGCTGACATCATCCAACCCAATGCATGAAGCCATTTTTACAATCCAGCTGAGCAGACAGCCCCCAAGATTTCCAAAAGAGTTGCTGCAACAGCAAAGAAGAGGGCGTTTGAAAACAAAATGTCTCACCCCAGACTGCATTACAGCAGGGGCCCCCAACCTTTTCAAGCCTGTGGGCACCTTTGGAATTCTGACATGGTATGGGGAGCGCAGACACAAAGCTGCCGCTGTTTACTTTCAGTCACACAGTGAAGATCCTTGTCCTGTTGTGGCAGCAACCGCCAAAGCAATGGTTTTAAAAATCTGCACAGCTGATCAAATCTCCAACGGCCCAGCCTTGCTAGGCAAAAGCCCCCACCCCCCCAGCCCAAACTACTTTCTAAAAAGTAGTGGTGGGTGCCAGGAAAAGTGCTGGCAAGCATCACGGCACCTATGAACACCACGTTGGGGAACCCAGAGCAACATCAACTATCACTCACAAGCCCCAGAATTGGGATAGTTGTAAGTGGATATTTCTCAGATTCTGTTTTAGACCCATGGGGTGCAGCAGAATTGCATCTGGGTTGGCTCACAGGCACACACAGATGTGAGTAGTTTCGCTTCAGTATGTTATCTGGTTCTCATTCTTGAGGGAGAGCCACCAGCTGATGCTGGAGGTCTGCCACTGGAACACCAGATGCAAAACTGGTCCTAGCAAGTTGCTAGGGAACATGGTGATTCAGAACAGGGCCCTGGGGAAAGGTGGTGGGTGACTGCTCCCCCAATTGACAACACCCCCTTGTCACTTGAAGCCTGGTAGGAGGAAAAGGACAAGCACAATACTGTGTCCATCTTTTCACCCTACTAGGGTTTATAAACATCTCAGAGGAAGGGGGAGCATTTCTGTCTGATGGCAGGTAACCAGATTAGCAAACCCCCCCCCCCAAAAAACGGTAGCTTTTTAGGACCAAATTACATGCCTAGAGTTCAAACGATAGAACTCCAGTGTCACACACCCTCAATCATCCAGAATCACCTGCTCTGAAAACACAGTTCTGGTTCTGCTGGGACAGTTCTACATCTACATGTACAGTTCTACATTAACTTCACCCAAAGGGTGATTAACATGTGGAATTCACTGCCACAGGAGGTGGTGGCGGCTACAAGCATAGACAGCTTCAAGAGGGGGTTAGATAAAAATATGGAGCAGAGGTCCATTAGTGGCTATTAGCCACAGTGTGTGTGTGTGTGTATGTGTGTGTGTGTGTGTGTGTGTATATATATATAATTTTTTTGGCCACTGTGTGACACAGAGTGTTGGACTGGATGGGCCATTGGCCTGATCCAACATGGCTGCTCTTATGTTCTTATGTACCACCCTGAGCTCCTTGCAAACTGGTTGTAACGTATGGCAGCAGCAGAAACTCAACTAGCTGGGCCCACCTGCCTTCCACTCTCTCAAGAGTGTTCCTGAAAAGACCACGTCCTGCCAAAGGTCCTGGAATGTGGCCTCTTTTTGAAATGCTCCCTGCATAAGTGATGTTATGGTTAAAGGGCATGTTAAAGTGTTCTTTGTGGAAAGGCCTAGATTTGCAGATATTTCTGTACAGAAAAAAAATCAGAAGTATGATAGAACAATGTTTTGGTTTCAACACTGCCTCAAGAGTCATCTCCTTTGGGGGCATGAGTCCAATTGGCAACTTTCTGCAAAGTCCCATTTCCATATGTAGAGATCCATGAGTGGCTATTAGCCATAAGGTACAGATGGAACACTCTGTCTAGGGCAGTGATGCTCTGTGTTCTTAGTGCTTGGGGGGCAGCAGTGGGACAGCTTCTGGAGCTCTGGCCCCACTGGTAGACCTCCTGATGGCACCTGGGTTTTGGCCACTGTGTGGCACAGAGTGTGGGATGGATGGGCCATGGGCTTGATCCAACATGGCTTCTCTTATGTCTTTATTGTGATGGGACAGAGAATTTTTGTCTTTTGATCAGAGCCACGCTAGTATGCTTTATAGATGTTGGACATACTGATCTGCCAAGAAGTGGGATGCAATCCAGAGTAACTGAACACTAATGATAGGACAGATCTGGTCAGTTCCAAAAAGGCAGCATCACACTTCCAGCTTGGGGTGGTGGTGGTCTTTGTGAAGCTAGTTCCTTTCTTTTATTTTTTCGTATTTTCTGTGTTTGGGTGTGTGTGTAGGTGTATGCCTGGAAGTCCTCATGGACTTCTGGGGACCCCTAGTGGGGTCTGGACATTTTCAGAGAGGTGGCTTGCTATTGCCTGCCTTTGCAATCTGACCCTGGAATTCCTTGTGGGGGAGGTCACCCTGCTTAGCTTCCAAGATCTGACTCTCCACCACCCCTGTAACACCAAGAGGTGGCTAGTGGAAGACTCTTGTCTGGCCTGGAAAAAGGCACATTCAGCAAGGAGACTTCTAGACCTGTCACACTTCCAATTCTGTCATTCGGAGTATGACATGGCCCGAGAGCGTTCTGATTTGAAACTGATCAAGGTAGCCAGCAAGATCCGTTTGCTTTAGTACAAGGGGCTCCATGATTTTTGAGTCTGTAGGCACCTCCGGAATGTTGACACAGGATGGTGGATGCAACTACAAAATGGCTGCTGCAGGAGATGGAGCCAACCACAAAATGGTTGCTGCAGGAGGTGGAGCCAACCACAAAATGGCTGCCACAGCTTTTAAATATCTGGAGGGCATCCTCTTGCTATCCATTTTTAATAGATTGGATTCCTCATTGGACACATGGAAGATCTGCTCACCAGTACTGAAAAACTATAGCCCCTTTTGCGGAAGTACATAAAGAGGCTATAAATTCTGGGAGTCAATTTCTGAAAGACACTCATCTATTTTCTTAACAGAAAAGAACAACTATCTTAAAAGTCTACACAGAGAGCTGCCAGGTAAGTAACGTCATTTTAACTAAATCTTTTATATGTAGCAGTCTCATTCCCTTAACCTCCTGGAAAAAGAACCCTACAATTTTTTTTAAAAGAATTTGCATCTCTGACAAAAATACAATCACCTCCCCTGCATAACAGACATATATAAGGGAAAAAAGAGTTTCAATAAAGAAACAGGTCTGCCATCATGCAACAGAGCCAACCAAGTCAAATATGTTAAACAAAAGCAGGGGTTCAACAGGCCTTGGGTTCATACCATGCCAAAACAAATCTATGGTAAGATAGTCCAGCCATGCACGTATTCTAGCTTAGCTGCTGGAGGGAAAAACACAGGGTGTTTCTAAATCATTTCATCAATATTGTTCCTTACGATCGGTTGAGAACCACAGCTTCACTGCAGACATATATATATAGAGAGAGAGGGAGGAAAGGGGTGGGAGTGGTTTGCCTGAATGAAGTGCCCGGGGGTGGACTTACTGGCCAATATATTTTCTTTCTAGTTGGGAGTCTTGGAGAAAACTAATTGGAGTTAGATTTTTTTTTTAAAGCAACAGCTCAGAGTGAAAGGGCTCAGTCTCCACTTTATTTTATGTGTTCTCTCTCTCTCTTTTGCCAGAAGTCTCTTAACAGGGGCTGCTTCATCAGTTTTCTCTGTGCTGTGCAAGTGAGGGTCTCTTCTCTAAAGTCCTGTTAACTAGGAGATCTTTGCTGGGGAGAGACTGCCTCACACTGCCTTAGTCTCTTGTTCCTGTGCTGCTCCTAGAAAAGTTCCTATCCACTGAGGTTCCATAAACTTGCTAGTAAAGTCACACTGCAAGAGGCAGAAGCTTCATACCTTTCCACAGCGACAAGGGAGCCGCCAGATTATTAACAATTGGCAGAACAATTTGGGGGCATGACAAGAGAAATGATTTAGAACAGTTAGGCTCCATCCTGCAGCTCTTTAATTAAGCAGATATTGATCCGGGTGTTGACTTTCTTTCAGCTAGCCTTTGTAAATTCCTTTTCTTCAACCAAAGAAGAGACAGACAGTGCTAAAAGGGGAAGGAGTATTTTTTTGCAATGATGTACAAGCCTGAAAGCCTGCTTGCTATTGCAGTGCATGAATCTTGGGCTATTTCTGTCTCCTTGGACCCACACGGGCAGAAGCCATTATGCTAGTTGGGCTCAACGGAAAATAAGCAAGACCTTGATTCTACGTGGCAGGCAAAGGACAACGACCCCCTTTCAGGGCTTTTTTTTTTTGTAGCAAGAACTCCTTTGCATATTAGGCCACACCCCTCTTTTGCAGCTAATCCTCCAAGAGCTTACAGGGCTCTTCTTACAGGGCCTGCTGTAAGCTCTTGGAGGACTGGCTACATTGGGTTGTGCGGCCTAATATGCAAAAAAGTTCCTGCTACCAAAAAAAAAAGCCCTGCTGCTTTTTTTAGAAACACCAAACTGCAATGAAAACTTAGCATTCTCTTGTGAAATGAAAATCATGCATGTGCACATGCAAAAAAAATTAAAATGCATTCTCCCCGCCCCTTCCCCCCCCCTCCAAAACACACACTTCAAACGGCAACAGAAAGTCAGTTTCAAGCGCAGACCTGTTCTTTGGGATGCAGGAAGCTCACTGGCTGCAGGCTCTGTACCTGTTGGTCCAGGAGGCAGTGCATACGGCAGAGTGGATGCTGAGTCTCCCGGCCTGACATGCTGGAAGGAGGCGCCGGAAGGAGGAGGGGGAAGAGAAGAGCTGGGATTCAAGGTGGTCGGAGAGGCATGGGGTTGCGCTGGATACAACGGAGAAGGCATGGAACTGGGAGGGTTAGAGGGGACGTACAGAGGAGAAGGGTTAACATAAGAGGCGGAAGCGCGAGGGGCGAGGGGCTGTTGAGGTTGATAGAGCGGCGGTCCCCCTGCTCTGAAAGAATATGGCTGCGCTGGCTGACAGGCTGCACAGGAGGGGGCAAAAAGGAGAACTGGAGTTAGTTGTGATGATCTGACACACGTTTATAACAAACAACACTCCTTGGAAGATTCTACATGCCTTCCCTGACTTCATAATTATTCAGGATGAATATATTTTGTCTAGATTCCCACTTAACATGGACGAGAGACGCTAAATTCACCGTAACCTCCAACTATTATTTATGTATTGCATCAACAAGCCACAATTTTTTTCTTCATAAACTACCTCAAGTTTTACATCGGATTTCAAGGTGTCTTCCCATCCTGACTTGGAATTTCATTTCAGCAGTGCTGCTGTATCAGGTGCTGTCCAACCATGCCCAGAGGTTTTAAAAAGTGAACACCGTAACTTATGCAATGAGTTCTTATTAACTTAAAATACGCGTTACTCAAAGGGCTATCTTTTCCAAATCCAGTGAATCACAACTCCTTGACTTATACTTTTTTTAAAAAAAACAACAACCTGGATTCTGTCCCCCTAGTATGATACAAATATATTAAAAGTATGGTAGCGAAACTACAATTTGGGTGGGGGGGAATCTCAAATGAGTCTCCCAACATAGCAGTTATTTCACTGCAAAGTATATTTATCGCCTCTAAGGTGACCTAAAAATGCCATTTGTCAACACAATCAGCAATCAGTCTGCTAATGAAAAGAAGAAGAAGAAGAAGAAGAAGAAGAAGATATTGGATTTATATCCCGCCCTCCACTCCGAAGAGTCTCAGAGCGGCTCACAATCTCCTTTACCTTCCTCCCCCACAACAAACACCCTGTGAGGTGGGTAGGGCTGGAGAGGACTCTCACAGCAGCTGCCCTTTCAAGGACAACCTCTGCCAGAGCTATGGCTGACCCAAGGCCATGCTAGCAGGTGCAAGTGGAGGAGTGGGGAATCAAACCCGGTTCTCCCAGATAAGAGTCCGCACACTTAACCACTACACCAAACAATCTCTCCAAGAGATTGGATTTATACCCTGCCCTTCACCTGGAGTCTCATAGTGGCTAACAACCTCCTATCCCTCCCCTCCTCACAACAGACACCGTGTTTGAGGTAAGTGGGGTTGAGAGAGCTTTCCCGTAACTGCTCTTGAGCAGAACATCTCTGAGAGAGAGTTATGACGGACTCAAGGTCACTCCAGCAGTTGCATGTGAAGGAGTGGGGAATCAAACCCGGTTCTCCCAGATACGAGTCTGTGCACTTAACCACTACACCAAAAGAGAAAATGAGTAAATCAAGTAAATCGAAAGCTGGTTTGAATGGGAAAGATTAAAGACCCTTTTTTAAAAATCCCTGCTCAAACAGTGAGATTTAGGCCCTCTCAAGATTGCGTCGAGATACGGATATACTGCAAACTATTATGGGCTTTTGGGATAACATAGCGGAAGAAACATCTAAACCTGCTACATTAAAAAAATATTACACCCCATATTTTTTGTCAAATTCCAATGGGGTTTTGCTGTACATGTTTGGCAACACATGTATGTATTCTCAGACCCCTTCCATTCATCAGACAGGGTCCAAAGGCCAGAAGTGTATTTTGTGACACCAACTAATTTCCCTTTCCAACTGGTCAAGTTTCATAATAATAAAGTTGGTGCAACCTAGCATACTAGCCTTCAAAATTATGGAAAACATGCTAGGTGTTAGGTACAGAAATATTTACATACAAAATCTTTTTTAAATGACACAATATGGATTGGATCCAGTCAGCTTATTCCCTCAGCCTCACCTCACTCTCCTCTTTACCACAGCCTTTGTTGGCTTTGTCCACATAGATCCTGAGAACCTTTCTAGTGGCCAATCCCAACCCCGCCCCCAGCAGAGAAGCTGGGTGGATTCTACCAACTGCCTCTTATCAAGTGAAAAATACTTGTCTCTTTCTTAATGGGTCAAGCGATAGGTTCATCTTCTACTATACTTTGATCAACATGTGTTAGGGCACCTGGAAATCAGATGACATTGCCTTGGAAGGGGAATAGGTTCATCCCAAAGGCCGTCACTTGACCGCCTCTGTTTTATAGCTCGACCAGGCAAGAGCCCCGTGGCGCAGAGTGCTAAAGCTTCAGCACTGCAGTCCTAAGTTCTGCTCACGATCTGAGTTTGATCCCCGGTGGAAGCTGGGTTTTCAGGTAGCCGGTTCGAGGTTGACTCAGCCTTCCATCCTTCCGAGGTCAGTAAAATGAGTCCCCAGCTTGCTGGGGAGGGTGGGGGGGGGAAGTGTAGATGACTGGGGAAGGCAATGGCAAACCACCCCGTAAAAAGTCTGCCGTGAAAATGTTGTGAAAGCAACGTCACCCCAGAGTCGGAAACGACTGGTGCTTGCAAAGGGGACCTTTCCTTTTCCTTTCCAGGCAAGTTACAGAAATGCATTTTATTTTTAAACACTGGCAATGGCTGGTCTAAAGACGTGCACGGGTGTTGTTAGCTCACTGCAATTGAGGAAAGAGAGGGAATGGCGCTGCTACTTACGTTGCGGGTACGCCTGGCGCGCTCCCACCTGCGAATACGCACTGTAGCCAGAAGATGTAGGCTGATGTGGTGGTACATTGGGATTAATGTTCCCTTGCATAATAAACCCTGGAGGAGGAGGAGGGTTTTCTCCCTAGGAAATAAATGGGGGGGAGGGAATGTGAAAAAAAAGAAGAAAAAGGTTAGGCTTTGTATGTGGCAGTAAAAATGGATTGTGCTGGGATTACGCTTTTCAAAGCCAGAGGTTCTGAACTTATAGAAGCCAACCAACCATGCTGCGCTGCTTCCTCTCTACCTCCTGCCTTTATCACGTGACCAACTTTGCAAACCGAGCATCCTGAATGTAAATGTGAACCGCAGCCCCCGCAAAAACATTAGCATATAATAAAACACCAAGAAACCACCAATCCCAGTCTAGGGTAAAAAACCCCAATGCATCGTAATCGATGCAGAATTCATTTGGCGGGGAGGGGGAGGAAAAGATTTGTTTCAGTCAAGATGATTTTCAAAGATCAAACCATTTATTCAATTTGTTACGAAGAAATCTGGGGGGACGGGGAGGAAGATCAAATGTCCGTAAACCCATTTGTTCCCCAGGGGACGCTTACTGCTTAAACGCAAAACAATGATTTTGAAGGACAGCTGACGTTTCCTTTCAAGCTTAAGAAGTATGGTGAAAAGCAGCACTAGCGGCATTTTGGGGGGTGAAGAAAAAAATCTCACTGAACCGAAAACCCGCTCGTGCCTTCCAGATGGTTCAGAACGCACTGAGAATATAAAGTGGGTTGGGATGGGGATGCAATAGTCTATATTATTATCGGAATATGCAAGAGGAGCAGATCCTGCTCAAAGAGGAATAACGGATGTATACCTGTGTCTCAGAGGGAGAGGCGGCAGAAGGATGGCTGGGAAGGGCAGTGGGGGTTTTGTTACTCCAGGTAGTGACAGTAGGGGCAACTCTAACCTGAATTGAACAGAGAGATACCAATCATGGAAAAATAAAAATGAAATAAAAACCCAAAGGGTTTTCAAAACAAGCCAGAATGCTTTTTAAAAAAAAAAAAATAATGAAGCAAACATCATAACAACGCTTTATGTCTCATGCTGTCAAGTAATTCGGATCGTTTCAGACCTCAATCACAGCACACCAGGAACTGACCAGGGACGCAAGACCAAAGTCTAAGTAATTTTTTTTGGGGGGGGAAGGGTGGGGGGGGAGACAGCAAAGAGTGCTCAAGAGTCGTTTTAAGCGTTAAGCTTAACACTAATTCATGCTTGTAGTGTCCAATCAACCATCATGCAGCTCTTTATCATGTTTTACAGAAATTCATAGCAAACTAAAATTAGAGACAGCACGTAGATAGCTGACACATACATTCACTCACTCACACAGCTGCTCATTTGCTACAGTCAAGCTTTTCTCCTCTTTTACAAAACAAATTATCTTTATGAGCTGTGTGCTTGTCAAGAGTAATTTGGCTTAAGACTTTTAACATGAGAAATTTGTAACATGCACCACGAACACGCCCCCCCCCCCCCCCCCGATATTTGCATGAATAATTTTGGGAAATGGAAGGCAATATCAATTCATGCAAAAAAAAAAATCAGTGTGGGCACTTGAGTACTTTTGGCACCCAGGTTGGAATAATGGCAAAGCACAGATGAGTGAATAAGACATTTCCTCTGTCGTCTTCTTTTTTTTTTTTAACCAACTGTTTAAGAGACTAAGACCCAAGTACCACCCCATTGACTGGATTCTGATGTGCTTTTTTGACTCAGCCTCCATGCTTTGCACCTGGGAACAACCTGGGAATAATGCTTGCCCATCCCCCCCCCCTCAGGCTGTCACATCAAAGATATGCACAACTTCAAAGGTGGCAATCTATTTTTCCATTCAGAACCACAACGCCATTGCTTGCAGGACAGATAGCCCAGAGCGACTTGTAAACTATGCTTTTTTTAAAAAGGCATCCGTTCATATGGGCCCTTCTCGCTCTTGCATGACTTCATTTAGCCATGTTTAACCCTAAGTCAGAACTGGCACAAATACAGCTAAAGCTAACCAGGATTCTCATTAAACTATAGTAAGTAAATCTTGTTCACACCATGGCTACAAAGGCAACCTTGGCTAGGTCTGAACTACTTCTACACTATGCCGTATCAAAAGAGGTGATGCTAAGGAACATGAGAGAGTGCATGTGTGTGGGAGAGGAAGGAGAATTTGAAGGGGGTACCTATCTGTTTTTAAGATTTTTCCCCCCACCTGGACTCTGTAACTAAAAGTAAGCCAGGATGGTGGGGAATTTAATTGATTCGGCATCTGTAGAAGGAATCTGAGGGTGAGCAACTTTTTCTTCCACTGGAATTCCCCGTTACGATCTGTTTTGTGGTCCAACATGCCAAATCGGACTCTGCAGGCACAAAACACCTCCCGTGCCCTAACTCATCACAATGCCTACCAGCACAAGATGCAACCAGCTGACAGTCTCTTGCTTTTCATCTTCTGTCCTGTTAAATATTACCTACTTGGCCCACATTCACAGGCTTATGCATTCAGCACATAATTGCTCATACACAAGAAAACCCTCTCCAGCCAACAATTGTTCGGCTGTCATCCCTACCATCTTTAAGCTGTCCCCTAAGGCCATCTTGCAAACCTTAAAAAACACTTGTTTTCCAATATTACTTCAAGACCAAAGGGTGTAAGAACTACACAGTGACTAACTACAAAGTGGACAATAGAAAAGGGGTGTGTGTTTTAGGACCTCATGTAACAGTCCTTCCCCCCTGCATACATGTGACTTCAGAAAGATCACAGGTGAGCGCAAATCTCCCAAAGCTCACTACCAGAGTACTTATAACATCTAGTGTAGAGTCTGCCTCCAAAACAATGGAAAAATGAATAAGCTCCCTGAGGCTACAGTTTACTAGTCCATATGCTCAGCAGTCCACCCATCCAGAAATATCAGTGCTAGTCATTCAAGATGGATTGACTCAATTATGGAAGCCACTACCTTCCATTTGCTAGACTGGAAAGAGGCTGTTAATGATAGGACATTTTGAAGGTCATTAAATTCATGGGGTCACCATTAGCGAGTTGATGGCACAATACATACAGTCGTGTGAAGCACAACAGCTGGAAAAGGAAAGGGGGCAAGGAGAGAAAACCCATAACGTCTCCAGTATGCAAGATCTTCCCAGATAGGTCATTTTGGAGGGTTTCTTGCTTACAACAGACAGTCAAGCCCTGTGACTGTTTTACAAACCTGCCCACAGGCAGATGACGTAAACTTGTGATTTAGTTCACTAGAACAGTGTACTGGACAATTACATTTGTAGACGAAGGAGCAATAAGCAGGGATCAGTATAAATGTAGTTATGAAGACATAGGGAGTAAAAGCAGGAAAGAAAAAAAAGTCAGACAAAAAATTTCCAAGCAATATTTGGGACTTGACCACTTAGTATTTAAAAGTACATTTCACGTTAATGAAACTAGATCGCTATAACTTGCAACCACTGGCAGTCTTGCTGATAAGATTTCAAAAAGCCATTTGCAGAAATAGAGTACATCTGCACAAACTGAAAATGCATACAAACAGTTGTCAGTTCTGCGCTGGGAAACACCTGGAGATTTTGGGAGTGAAGCCTAGAGAGGGCAGGGTTTGGGGAGGGGAGGGGAGGGGAGGGGAGAGAGCTCAGCAGGGCATAATGGCACAGAGTCCACCCTCCAAAGTAGCCATTTTCTCCAGGGGAACTGATCTTGGTCATCTGGAGTTCAACTATAACAGCAGGAGATCTCCAGGTACCACCTGGAGGCTGGCAACCCTTGCGGGTGAGTCCCTTTTCAGAAGCCTTGACTAACACGCTGCCAGCATCGTGGGATGCAAAACCAAAACAAACAATTCAATAATTATTATAAAGCAGTGTAACTGTTGGTGTGAGCATGGCTGCCGAAAATGTCACTTGCCTGCTGGTAATACTGCTGGCTCGGGACCTGTGGCATCTGCATTTGTCCAGCTGCGTGCCCACCTCTTCCCTTGTCCACAGGCTGTCTCTCGTAAGGTGTTTTGGGAGCCTCCTGGCCCGCGGGAAGTTCTCCTTGAGCTCTACAAATTCTGTCCCGCAGCAACACGATGTTTGGCTACAAATCATAAAACCAGAAATTATCACTTGGGCCTGGCTGCATCAGGTCACAAGCACAGTAATGAGCCAGGAACTGTTGGAGTTGGGAGTTCACAGGGTGCATCCCTTAAACATATGCTTTGGGAGTGTCCAGTCATTTGGTTTTTTCTGGGAAGAAGTTATTACTTGTATCAATTTTGTATTAGAATGCTCACTGATTACTACTACAGAGTTTTTTTTTCATTTCTACTTTATGTATACTCACATGTCCTTTAAATTACTTGCTGGATTTTGAGGGTTTTTCACCCTTTCTTGGGTTTTTTTGCTGCTTTTTTAATTAACAAAAATATTAATGAGCCAGGAAGATCTTAGGGCACAGCAAAAGTAGGGATGAAAAATGACAAGGGCTTATACTACACTGGCAGAGTCATCTTTAGCGAGCTCTGAAGCAGGGGCCAAGATTGTACTTCGATGCACAGCTCATTTTGTGAGAGGACAAATTCTTGTGAAGAGAGAGAAAACCTGTCTTCAGATATAAACTAAGAATGAAATACTTTCAGCCACTATAGGAAAATTACGGGGGCAGGAAAATTTCAGAGGGATGGGGGATAAACTGATTAAAGGCAATACTGTGGTGTAGTGGTTAGAGCAGGGAGGTCCCCAACCTTATTTGAGCCTGTAGTCACCTTGCGAATTCTAGGTGCAGGCACAAAATAGCTGCTGCAGAAGGTGAAGCCAACCACAAAATGGTGGCCACAGCTCATCTTTAGTCACACAGTGAAGATCCTTGTGCTGTGGTGAGCGCTGCTGCCAAAGTAATGCTTTTAAAAATCTGCACAGCCAATCAAATCTCCAGTAGCCAATCAGAAGCCTTGCTGGGCAAAAGCTCCATCATGCCCTGCCCACTTTCTAAAAAATACTTGGTGGGCACCAGGAAAGGTGTCCATTGGACACCATGGCACCCACAGGCACTATGCTGTGAGTCCCTGGGTTAGGGCACTAGGCAAAGAACTGGGAGAGCCAGGGTGGAATCCCCATTCCGCCATAGAAGAGTTCTGGGTGACCTTGGGCCAGTTAGATACACTCAGCCTAACCTACCTCAAAAGGTTGTTATGAGGATAAAACAAAGGAAAACAATGTAATCTACTTTGGGTTCTCACTGGAGAGAAAGGAGGGCATAAATAAAATAAATAATACTGTCAAGCCAAAGTGGTCTACGGTTCAAGTTGAGTCCTGCCTCCCACTTAAAGACATTTCCTAAATGCACTGACATTTTTTTGCACCAAGTATCATGTATTGTTTCCTCTCTAGGATTCATTTTATGTCCACCCCAAAAAATCCCAAACCCACAACACTGTCGGTACATACTGGAGTGACAGCACACAGCAAGCTAGAAGTCTGTCCTGTTCTGTTGAGTATTTACACTGCAAGAGAAGTTTTTTCCCATTCAGATCAACCCTGCTTCTCAAGTGAAAAAGAGGAAGAGCCCAGCAGCACCTTAAAGGCTAAAAATAAATTGGTATGAACTTTTGTGCATCATTGCTCACTTCTTCAGATATCACTTCCACAGATATCAAGTATCTGAAGGATGAGCAGTGACTCATGAAAGCTCTTTCCCCTGCCACAAATTTTGTTAGTCTTTAGGGTGCTGCTGGGCTCTTGCTCTTTTCTGCTGCTACAGACAGACTAATACGGCTACCCATCTCGATATACCTCTAGTATAAGGTAAGCAAACAAATGATTTTTAAAAAAGAGTTAACCTCTCCCTTACCTGGTTGGCGTTAGCAGGGAGGAAAGCCAAAGCAGCCGCAATGCTGCCCTGGGAGGCCAACAGGTTGGCATACTGGCTCATCTTCTCAGCCAGAAGGCTGCCAACGGCATCCGCATCCATCGCCTGCGTCAGCTGCACCGCCTTACGCAAGATTACCACTTTTTCAATGAGGTCCTGGAGGGTTTTAAAATGAGAAGGCCACAGTAAGAGGGAAGAAGAAGAGGAAGAGGACGAAGACGACAACTGCAGATTTATACCCCGCCTTTGTCTCTGAATCAGACTCAGAGCGGCTTACAATCTCCTATATCTTCTCCTCCCACAACACACCCTGTGAGGTGGGTGGGGCTGAGAGGGCCCTCACAGCAGCTGCCCTTTCAAGGACAACTCCTGCAATAGCTATGGCTAACCCAAGGCCATTCCAGCAGTGGACTGGGCTTTGTGTGTGGCACAGTGGGTAGAGCATCAAACTAGGACCTACGACAACTGGGTTCAAATCCCTCCCCTCGCTCAACCATGAAAGCCAGGTGACCTTGGGCCCATCACAGTCTCTCAGACTCACCTACCCTCACAAAGTGGCGTTTGTGAAAATTAGGTGGAGGAGGGGGGAACAATGCAAAAAGCCACTCTGAGTCCCTGATCAGGAAGTGAGATATAAATAAAATAAAATCAATAAATAAGCTTTTAGTACTACACACGGCCCCATCTTGTACGGAGAAGTCATCCAACACCTCTTGCGCAAGGGTACAAACTAGTGAGCACAGTGCAAACCCATGCCACCAGGGTTCGTTTCCACAAGCACAAGAAGAAGAAGGTCAAGGTATAATTCTGCAGCTGAACAGCTTTCCATAAAAAAAAAACAGCTGCACTACAGCAAAACAGCCTCTCCTAAGATGCTTAAGGAGCAGCAGAGCTTTATTGGTAGAAAAAGCCCAGCAGGAACTCATTTGCATATTAGGCCACATCCCATGACACCAAGCCAGCCAGAACTGCATTCCTGTGTGTTCCTGGTCAAAAAAGCCTTGAGGAGCAGGCTGCTGAGCATGGCAAACTGCTCACTGTTTAAGTCAATGGATTCTCAGCTTGCTTTCAAATGGAAAAAGTGACATATTGGAAAGAGCTTCCCAAAGCTTACAGAATTTTCAGATAACATGCAAATTATGCCATGCAGCTCACAGGGAACACACTAGAAATGGGACTTCTATAATCTTTCTTCATCAACCCAGATACTAACCTGAAGAGAGAGAGGGTTGTTTCCATCCTGAGCTTTAGTCCAACAGGCCACGAGTTTTTCTACATTCCCAGCACAGATGTAACACAGGCAAGCCTGGGTCTGCAGAAGGCTGTCCCCTTCGTTTTCAAGTCTACTGCCCAACAAATCTAAGAATTAGGAAGAAAAAGCAAGGAAAAAAAAAACGTACATGTGAATCAAAGCAACAAACACAAAAAACTGTTAAAAACATGACAATGACTCCTTCGGAAATGATGTGCCAGCCCTCCAAAGAGCTCGGGACTTTTCATTTTAGAAAAGAGGTGATTAAGGGAAGGGCATGATAGTGGTTTATAAAATTATGCATGGGATGAAGAGATTTTTCTCCCTCGCCCAAAATATTAGAACTCAAGGGCATCCAATGAAGCTGATGGGCAGTAAGTTCAGGACAGACAAAAGGAAATACTACTTTAAACAGAGAGTGAATAAAATGTGGAATTCACTGCCAGGGGATTTAGTGATGGCCACCGGAATAAACAGCTCTGAAAGGAGATGGCTAGTAGTCATGGTGACTGACTGAAGGGCATTATTCCTCTGAATTCCAGTGCCAGCTGAAAGCCTCACCCTCGGTGCTCTGTTTTGGCCCTCCAGAGGAACTGGTTCCCACTGGGTGAGACGGTATGCTGGACTAGAAGGACCATTGGTCTGATCCAGTAGGCCTCTCCTTATGTTTTTTTATGCTCAAAGTATGCTTTGGAAGATCAAGAATGTACCAACAGGATCACTCCCTCCCTCCACTTTCCCTTTCTCTTCTTCTTTTGTGTTTCATTGGCTACATGGTAAATACTCCCCCCATATTTGAATAAAAATGTTTCTAAGCAGAAGGAATCTTATTGGTCCATAACAGGAAGGAGAACCAGTAAAAGAGTATCAGCTCGGGTTTCCTCTAACCATAGTTTGTTTTCACATTGGGACTGGCCAAACAACAGTGGGTGGTCATCTCCAAAGCACTGAAAAAAGTTTTCAAGCCATGGATTGCCCAATTTGGACAGGTTGGCAAACATAGGTTAGAGCAGCCCAGAAAAGCAGAAGCAGCACATGGAAGGGGACATGGGAAGTGCATGTGGTCATGGCACATTCATGATCTCCCAAACTAGGGGGTTACCTGAACTGGGACAAAAAGGCAGTGGAGTGTAACTGTACCAGGAGCCTTTTTGCTCCTTACTAGTCGGCATGACAAGTTGCCAATTCTAAAACTGCAGTGACAGCATCTCAAAGAAGATTCCCTAAGGCTAATGCAGATTTGAGCCGAAACTCTGCATGCTCTGCATTTTATGGGACTCCTGATTATGGACCAATGAAATGCTGTACGTTCAGAAACATTCTTCTTAAAAGAGGGAAATGTTTGCCCTGTGGCCCCTCGAGCACAAGAGAGGAAAAGCATTCGATGCAGGCAGAGAAAACTGGAACCACCACCTTCCCTCTTAGAGAGTTAGTGTCCAATTAGGATCTGGGAAACCCGGCTCGAATCCCCACTCTGCTACAGAAGCCTGCTGGGTGGCCTTGGGCCAGTCACACCCTCTCAGCCTAACCTACCTCACAGGGCTGTTGTGAGGATAAACAAAGAGAGTGATGTAAGCTGCTTTGGTCCCCCTACTTGGGAGAAATGTGGCATATAAGTAAATTAATGCAACTTCTTTAAGACGCTGCTGCTAAAAACAGAACTGGGTTCCGAGGCAGACTGACCTCAGCACTGGAGGAGAAATTTTCCCTGCAAACACAACATCTGGCTTCAGGGGTGGTGGCGGGGAGAGTGTTATCTCCTTCATGGCCCCAACAGATGGTGGGTCACCCCTGCAGGAGTGACAAAGGGTGAAGACCCTGGGGCTTTTTGCTCTTCTCGTATTGCTATTTTTTTTTTTTGCACTGCTTTTATAGAATTTGTAAGTCAACCTGAGGTGGGAAAGTACGGTTAACATTATAGACACATACACTTAACAAGCAGTATGGAGTAGGCAGCTAATTAAGTGCACTGTAAGACACCAGACATCAGCTTCAACTTCCAAGAACTGAATCTCAAAAAAATGACGTGTGTCTTATTTTATTGGCGGGGGAGGGGGGGGAGAAGTGCTCT
This sequence comes from Heteronotia binoei, assembly GCF_032191835.1. NCBI lineage: Eukaryota > Metazoa > Chordata > Lepidosauria > Squamata > Gekkonidae > Heteronotia > Heteronotia binoei. The sequence continues at coordinate 104,437,907 of NC_083231.1, read as the reverse complement.
GGTTGAACAATACACAACCTGTCTGTGCCTTACCGCAGAGAGCTGCGAATTCATCTGGCCTCGCATAAGTCAACACTGCGGCCAGAGCTTCTTTCCAATTCTGCAGGTCACACGACTGCACTATTTCCTTCCAGTTCTTAGTCACGACAGCAGTGATGAGCTGGAAAAGGAAGAGGAAAAGAAGACCCCTTTGCCTTCAGAAGGTAAGACTTGATTTGCCTGCTTCTTTCTGCCCTGCACCAGGGAGTAAATCATATCTGTATTGCTATCTCTGAAAACAGATGGCTGCTAAAGATGGCACAACTCAAAAAACTGCCATTTGATGCAAGTTATAATGATCACAAACTGTGGTTAGCAAATCTCATGACAAACCTTAGTTTGTGATCCCAGTTCGGTGCAAGCCATCAAAACCCAGTTTGTCAGGCTGTCTGTATCCAGATGCCACAACTAGCCAGGCTTTGATCAAACCCTGGTTTATAAACCACAACTGCTGGCACATCTGAATGCAGCACCACTGTCTTTGGTCTGACTATGTAAGTGGGTCGAGGCCTACATTGTTAGGAACACCTATTTAATATTTTCTCCTTTTAAAATTCAAGTCCATACATATCAAGTTTTCATAATATAAACATTTTAAAGCCAAGAGGTGTAAACTAAACACGGTTTCAGAGGGACAGCCATGTTTGTCTGTTGCAGCAAAATTAAATAGAAATCCAGTGGAATCCTGAAGACCAGTAACTCCCCCCCCCCGCCCCAACACATGCTTTCATGAAGCGCATTCTGACTTTCAAAAGCTTATGTCAAAATGAGATTTGCTAATCTTTAGTTTGCCACTGGTTTTCTCTTCAAAGAAATTTGTTTAATTCCTAAAACCTGGGGAATTTAAGGTGGGGGGGAAAGGAGAACAGGTAAAAAGGGGAGAGACTCCAAAGTTGCAGTACATTAACCTTGCCTGCAGCAGATACTTCTACAGCTGTAAGTCTGGCATTCCCAAACATCTTCTTTAAACTCTCTGCCACCAGGAACTATTTTCCGGGAACTGCCTAGCATATCAAGACGGGAACAATCCAGTTGCACCTTTTGCTTTTATCACTAGGTTTTCCAGGATCTTGGTAATCTAATTCAGGAACCTGATTGCCTAAAGCTGGGCCAGCCTGAATTACTTATCAACACCTCCCACAGAAAGAGTGATTCACTTTTGAGTTATAGCTCCAGTGGCTTTTATAGGCACAAACAACAAAGCCTCTGGTCTTGAGGAGGCAGTGAACAGCTGTCAAATACTGAGATTGATAAAATGCTGGGGAAACATTTCCCCAGATAAAATGCTGGGGAAATGCTGCAACTGAGAGGGAAGGCTGTTCAGGAAGAGAAGCCGACTCTGATTGGATACAGCTGATCTAGAGGAGTGTTTAAGGGCAAGAGGTGGGATTTCCCCAGACTGACCCTGGGCCATGCATCCATCAAGGAGCTTTCTATGCCTCTGCTTCTCCCAGAGTTTATACCTTGCCTCTCAGAGTCAGACAGATGCACAAGCTGGTCATTCTGTGAGACGGCAGCAGCGGAGAGAGCTTAACAGCTTACCCCTTAACAGACTTAGGCAACCTGGCTTCCTTAATTGTCCTCTTCTGCTGTTATTTCCTTCGCTGTTCGTATCTTGGACAAAGCTTACAGTAAGAACATCAGAGGAACAGCTGCATAGCTCCTTTGGCTGTAGATTAGGGGAGGGACAGTAGATCAATGGTAGAGCATCTGCTTGTTAAGCAGAAGGTCCCAGGTTCAATCCCCTGCATCTCCAATTAAAAAGGGTCCAGGCAAACAGGTATGAAAAATCTCAGCTTGAGACCCTGGAGAGCCGCTGCTGGTCTGAGTAGACAATACTGACTTTGATGGACCCAAGGTCTGATTCAGTAGAAGGTAGTTTCATACGTTCGTATGTTCACAGCATGAACCAATGGGGGGGAGGGGGAGTGCATATAAAGTGAGAATATGGCTCTCAAGAAGGAAGGAACATGAGGGGAAGAGTTTGATTCTCCCTTCCCTTTTCACACCAATTAAAGAGTTTTCCTCCCTAACTATGCTATTAATCTGCCCATCACTAATAAGCAAAGAATACTTTAACTCACTGACGGCCTCCCTTTGTGACTTCTGGCGCATGTGCAGAATCAGAAGTCTGAGGATAAAGCCATGGTAAACCAAGCCTGACCTCTCCCTAGAAGCTAAAACGACTAAACTGAGGCTATCGTTCTTTGGTCACATTATGAAAAGCCATAAGTCACTGGAAAAGACAATCATGCTAAGGCAGCAGGACAAGAGGGAGACCCAACATGATGGATTCATTCAGTGAAGGAAGCCATGGCCCCCAGTTTCCAAGATCTGAGTGACGCTGTTGGACACTTTGGAGGGCATTAATTTATGGTGTCATTGTAAGTTGAAAGCCAACTTCACAGCACTTAACAACAAAGCAAATACAAGGCAAGCACACACACGCACACTCTCCTGATTCCTTGGGCATTGGGTTTTGCCTCTTGTTTAGTTACTAAGGAAAGAGGTACCAGCAGACAATGGGAGATAGAAGCAAGTACGCTGACCTGACTGCACCAGTACTGGGGGCATAGATCCTTCAACTCAGTACCGGATTAAACCCTGTGGAGGCCCCCAGGCAGTCAAAATCTCAGGGGCCCCCTTGCAAATTATCTCAGAGTTGGAGCGCCTGCCCTGCTGCCTGCAGCCCCCACTACAGCCTGTGGGCACCATCTCAAAAGCCCCTTTGACAAAGCTATTGGGGAGAGGCAGAGAGAGGCAAACTTGGTGGCGATGCCAGCAGCAGCCTCACCAGGCAAATTGGGCAAAGAGTGGCTCAGTTGCTCACTGCGCATGCAGGCTTCCAAGGGCTGCAAGCAGGGTGGAAACGGGGTGGGGGGGGGGAGCTGGCCTGGGGCCCCTAAGGCCATGGGGGCCCATAGGCCAGTGCCTACTTGGCCTAATTGTTAATCCGGCCCTGCTTCCACTCCCATCCAGATATACCACGCAAGCCAATGATCCCCAAGCCACTTATCTCATGTTTTCCAACTGTGCTTTAAGGCCGGTGCCCAGAAATAAGTGCTCAAAAGTCTTCTGTCTCAAAAGTGGCAAGAAACCAAAGTAAAAAGGTTTTCAACCCTTCATTCCCCGCCATCCACAACAGAGGCAGAGTCAAAGGTTTTAACATTTAGTCAGCCATATGTATCATTCACAGTTTTTGTCACGCCAGAGATGCAAGGAAAAAATCCTGGACGTTAAGAATACAACAAGCCCCGTCAGTGATCTGCAGTGCATCAGAGAACATAAAAGGCCACTAACCCAAATTCCGGTGACAGACACAGGGCCACTAGAACAGAACAACCCCTGCTGATCCCAGGCAACAACATGACCCACATCTCTACCAGAAATCTCTGTTCTAAAGTGTCTGGATAGAGAAGGATACCTGGCAGCAATACAGTCTGTGTGTGAGACACACACTTTCAAAGTGCAGACATTTTAAGGGCTAACTTAGGGATCGGCAAAGATTTTGCTTGCTGGGACTGGATATTTCTGGTACCCAGTCTAAAACCTTAATGTGCTGGTCTCAGCAACACACTTGAAGGAAAGCGGAGGAAGGGAAGGCAGTGGAGAAAGATGTACAGGCCGACATGCCCCATAGAGAAATGAGAAGTTCTCAATTCAACAATTCAATTAATAAACAAACACTTCTACAACTCTACAGAAAGATATCAAGTGTGATGGAACCATACACTATAATGGAGCATTTTTTGGTATGTCAACTAGAACACCCATTATCAGAACATTAAATGAGACCTAATTCTTAATCTAAAACAAAAGCAAGCTGCAGATCACATGTTTCTTCTCATAGCTGATCCACACATACACACACCCTCCAGCTTACACAGACATGAACTGCGGTTATGGCAGGCAAGGACAGCTGATATTTGCAAGGGGTGTGGAAGGGAACACCTGATTCCGCTCAACTTATTACTAGCCAATAAGAAACTGGCCCTGTTAGACAGATGCACAGTAGCCCCTTCTTATTTGAATCCATCATCTATCCCCTCCACCCACAAAACAATCTTGTGTTAACATACCTTTGTACACATGGAAACCTCCCTACCATACCTGAGATTACCCAATTCCTCTGGAGGTCTGCCAGGACTTTTTGTTAAAATGATGGGATCTGCGCACTCATTAGTCATTATCATACCTCCCAATTAAAAGCCTACATACCCTGGTGATCTTGCCTCGCGTCTTCGCAAAGTACTTCTTCTGTGTCCTTGACAGCAGCTCTTGGCCACCAGCTATGGCTAGGATAATGGCATCAGCCATGCGATTATCATGGAGGCAGAGGTCAACAGCACTCTCAAAGTTCCCAGTCAGCAATGCCTGAGTGATAAGGCCATCAATATCTGTAGTAAGAAGATTTCTAAGATTACTTACAGCTACCACTAAGCTTTTGCAAAGATAAGTTCAAGACCACTTAAGTCCTGCAAGCGGGATGTTCTGTGGAAAAGGCAGTTCCATTACCTCCGGTGACAGAAATGTTAAAGGTTTCCTTTGTAGGCAACAGGGCATCAGTCTCTTCTTTGGCATTCTAATGGGGAGAAGGAACATCATTTAGTGAGACTGAAGGAACCTCTCTGAAATAACTTCAGATCAAAATAATACAGATTTCACTGGGAAAACATTCTTCTTCTTCCTGCTTGTGTTCTGCCTTAGAAGCTGCTTGCATATGAACATTATCACTACCTGGCACAGATTTCAAAAAGTTACATCAGTGCAATTTTGTCTACCGTCCCCCCCTCACCCATCCATTCAAGTAGAAATCTTTGAGCACACTGATGAAACTGCGCATATCCATTTCACTTAACTAAAATGCAAACATATCAAAACCTGCAGTTCACAGATTTGGAAAGCTGCCCACGTAACAAAAGGAGCAAGCCAGAGAAATACATAAAAAAAAAATCCAGCTGATGCCTGAATGAAATCTCTTGAAGCAGAACCACAATGAAAATCTGTGAGTGATCATGTAAGCAGAAAATTCCAAAGTCAAAGGAGAAAACTGGGGGGGGGGGGGGGTGGAGCCTTGTTTTCTCAAACGCATCCAGGAAGGCCAGGTAAGACACCTTGCTGGCAAATTCAGTGCGCACAAAACTTGCAAACTTAAGCCGTTCTGAATTTAAGGACACTCTTAGACTTGTCAATACTGGACAACTGGGAACACAGCCATAAACAGAGGAAGTCCAGATAACTGGATGTGGCTTTTATATCTAAAACCAGCCACTCTCTCCCCTTTTTGGAAACCAAACAACTTGAGGGCTTCCTACGTTTTCCCTAGCTGGGATGAGGAAGAAAGGTTCCTTTCCCAACACTGTTCTTCTATTAAGGTTTCTAGCTACTGTTACCTCAGTGACAGAAAACTGTAAGAAAACAAGGAAACCATATTGTACAACAGGGAGTAAAGTAAAGTCGGTCCAACAATTCAGATGGTATATACAGATGTGGACACAGAAAGGGTAGATAAAATTAGATTAGTTGCCATATTTACTTACAGGTTTTTAGTACATAACATTCATAGCAGTCTTACAGTATGGACACTTTCACACTCACTTGATTCTCCTCAATCTTATACACAGAATATAGACCAGGGGTTCCCAACATTTATAAGCCTGGGGGCACCTTTGGAATTCTGACCCAGTATGGTGGGTGCAACCAAAAATGACTGCCACAAGAGGCAGAGCCACTCACACAGGAAGCCTAAACCCAGGGGAGAAGAGGAATAATTTTCAAAAAAGTACATTAGGAATGAGGAGTGGAACAGAATAATACTGTGATGGTATTTTAATCTGCCAGGCTAATCAGATCAAAATCCCCAGTGATCCATCAGAAGCCCTGACATGAAACAGCCGTACCTGGTCCCAACCATTTTCTAAAATCACTTGGTGGGTACCAGGAAAGGCACTGGTGGGCACCATGATGCCCATGGGCACCATGTTTGGGACCCCCGGCATACACATTTAGGCATGTTAGAAAGTGAAAGAGTAATCAGGAATAAGTTAATAAGCATCCCCTCATCTGGCATAGTTAGAACAGAAGGGAATGAGTACCTCTCCCAAGAGCTGATCCTTATCAGCCAGACCCTCTTCACCATCACTCTGTGCAGGCTGGTCAGATTCCTCAAGAGTCTTTCACAGAGAAGAGAACAGGATGTTTCAGAGATGCTTAGCAAAGTGAGAGATGCCAAGGCAGACAACCCAGCCCAACCCAACACCAATCCGCCCCCCCAAACCAAGAGCTCCGGTTAGTAACACTGCAGTTCCAGGAAGAACAAAAGAACTTGCTTCTTTCATACTGTTGGTAACTAATAGCTGTCAAAATGTACAATTGTGGAAAGGCATCTACAGCCCACACAAAGGAGCGGGAGGCAAGTCTGCAGAAGTGACAACAGGGTGGAGAAATACTGCCAGACTTACTTAAAACCCTGTTAAGAACAACAAGCTAAATCAATAGAATCTTTGGGGGGGGGACAGTTTAGCAGCAAACTGCCTTGCCTTGTGCTTGGATTCAGGATGTTCGGTAGAAACCACATCACAGTGAGCAACTAGAAGCTTGACATGAAAGCCCCTTTGCCATATTATGCAAGAGAAGCTTGGGAGTTCTCGGCACAAGCTGGACTTGGGATTCTTTATTCTTGCAGAGCGTAATACTGTGATGGCAGCTGTTATCAAAATGATATTTTAATCTGCCAGGCCAATCAGATCCCCAGAGATCCATCAAAAACCCTGACATGCCACAGAGCCAGCCCTAGACTGTCTGGCACCCTAGGCAAGGCTAACTTCTGCCCCCCCCCTCCACTGACAACATCACTGAGTCACACTGGGGCACCCAATTCAGTATCCCCAAAGGCTAGCACCCTAGGCAATCGCCTAGTTTGCCTAGTGGCAGGGACGGCACTGATTCCACCCCAACCACCCAGGAATTTCCTAACCTGGATGTGGCCATCCTAGCTATGCCCCTAGTGCCGAGGGCCCCACATAAAATGCAGCTGAAACTACACTGGGTTTGCAAAAAGCACCGACATGAAAAAGGCAAACCGTAAAGTCATGTCAAGATGAATCCGTCTCCTGTGAACCGAGTTAACGGGACAAATCAAAAAGCAAATTATTTTTTACACAGCTATGACATTCCTTCCCCATTTCTTTTTTCTTGCTATGAACCATTAGTGCATGATGTGGAATTCCCAGAAGGTAAACCAAAGCGCCGATGCAGATTATTCGCATGTTTTGGTGCAAGGACCAGGCTGCAAGGGATACACCGCTCAGGCAAGAAAGAAGCTAAATTTCCAATGCTTATCGAACTCCTGTGATGATATAGTTGCTTTTGCTTTCTTACCTCCTCCTGCTCTCTGGGATGAAGGCTTTCTGTATTGAGAGCTGAAGTAATCTGAAGAGGGGGAAATCAGGTATAGTTAATCTTGGAGGACAAAGCAATAAATAAATAAATAAATCCAGCAGTCTCTGCTTGTCAAATGATACCGGAAATACAGCCTAAATCCTTTTTACATGCTGCTTGAAATACCCCACAATGATATCCCTGTTGCTTAGTGAAAGATTTACTCATTTGTAAGTTAATCTCTTAAGAACACTGTTTCCTAAAGTCAGGCTTGCATCTCTCTAGAGCCTATTTATTTCATTTTCTCTGTGTGCAGCACAATGTATATTAGAGAATAACCAACAGAAAGAAATACTTTAAAATGTGAGGGTTATAAAGCTCAGGTGGAGGGGAACATGCGCCATTGATCAGTGAATAACCATAGCCAGCACACAAGCCCCAGGGTTTCCTGACAGGGCCCTGACACGCATTTAAGCTGAAAGCAGCTCTGCAAATCAAACACAGACTTCAGCAGCCCCTTGACAAATGTGGCCTTATTATTAGGAATTATTAATTTCTTGGAACGCTAAACGTTAAGATTATGGAACTGTGCCTGGTCTATGTTCCGCTATCAACACTAGCAAATGCTCATCCAGCTTCTTTTTAAGGGTTGCTGACAATGCACAACGCTAACAGATCTTACCACAAGGAAATTCTAATGATGCTCAGTTGTCAGAAAACTACATATATAGGGGGAAAAGCAGTATGCGACTGCAAAACTCCAGAGGGACTCTGGCAGCAAGAACCAGCGGCTTTACTCTGCGTCACCACGACAGCTTGCCTGAAGAGTGAGCTGCTGGCCTGCTTTCTAGAGCACTAAAACGCCGCCACTGCATGTAGACAAGAGAGTGGTATTGAAAATAATAACTGTAGAGATAAAGCAACTCAAAGAGCAAGCATTCTGATCAGCTGCTGACAGCTGGCTCCTCTCTCTGAAGAACCTTGCTTAAGCACAGACTGTCTCTCCCTGCTTGCTTGTTTCCCAGTTCAATTTTTAACTGGGTTTCCAGACCCCTAGCCCTGACTCTGTTGTGGAAGAAAGAGAAGAACATGGAAGCAGACAACAAGGAAGCTACAGCAGAGGTGTGCACCTTGGAAGAAAGGGTAGGACTATTGTGTACTTCGCCACCTGGCTGCTTTTCCAGGAAAAGGATGGTGGCTCAGTGGTAGAGCATCTGCTAGGTAAGCAGAAGGTCCCAGGTTCAATCCCTGGCATCTCCAAAAAAGGGTCCAGGCAAGTAGGTGTGAAAAACCTCAGCTTGAGACCCTGGAGAGCTGCTGCCAGTCTGAGTGGACAATACTGACTTTGATGGACCAAGAGTCTGATTCATATATGTTCATATGAAAGGTTGCAACTCGCCACTGGCAAATTATAATTGCTACCAGACACCTTTCTTAGGAGTTGAGTGCTCTCTGAAAAAAAAGCTTTGATCGTGAAAAGGGAATAAATAACAAACCAGAGCAGACCTCTGTGCTTAGTTATCAAAGGAGTACATAATGCCCACGATACACATTTATGCTAAGAACAAAGTTGGAGTCCAGTAGCACCTTTAAGTTTACAAAGTTGTAAGCTTTCAGTTCTGAGCACAGAGTAACCACCTGCCTACACACCCCCATCTGACCAGCTGCAGCAAACAATATGGTGACAGATGTTCCTAAACCTTTTGAGAACTCTCTTGAGATGCCAACACGCACTCACCTTCTTCCCCAGATCCTCTCTCTTGTACCCCAAGAGTTCTAGGTATTTGCCACGCGAATCCTCTTCAAAATGCACCTTGGTAAACACACACGAATGGGGATATTTTAGAAACAGATTTCATTTTTGTTTTGGTCTATTTCCTTAACCCATTGATCTTTTAAATTTTTTTTGCTGCAACTGAACATAGTGAAGTTAATTTTAGCAAGATACAATACATAAAGAGAATCTATAATCACAGCATTCCTCAAACTGGAGGCGGGAGACGGGAGTGAGGAGTTGAGTGCAAGTACACATTGTCCACACTGGAATTGCAAGCCTCACTGCCTAAGACTATAGATGAGATTGGGAGTCCAGGCAGTAGTAACTGGGTGAGTGTAAAAATCAGAGAGGAGTATGCCCAGCATTCAAGCAGCATATAACTAGAGTGGAAATCTAACAAGCTTATAAGTGCTGCCATGATGTCTTGTTCTTCCCTGTTAGCTCATGAGAATTTTGATCTGTTTCCACAAGGTCACACATTATGGGAACACACCTGGAGAAATCTTTTGCATTGATTTAATTTTAATGGGTTGAAATTAAATCAGAAGAGTTTCTGGCTCAGCATTAGGAAGAACTTCCTGACAGTTAGAGCAGTCCCTCAGTGGAACCGGCTTCCTCGGGAGGTGGTGGGCTCTCCTTCCTTGGAGGTTTTTAAACAGAGGCTAGATGGCCATCTGACAGCAATATGGATCCTGTGAATTTAGAGGGAAGTATTTGTGAATTTCCTGCATTGTGCAGGGGGTTGGACTAGACGACCCTGGAGGTCCCTTCCAACTCTATGATTCTATGACCCAATCATCGTAACAGCCCAGGATGATCACCACACATAGATTACAGATAAGATTTGCCTGTTTCACAATGCTGCACTCTGTTCAGCCCAGTGATACCACCCAATGATTATTCCACAATGGAAATTACATTCTGTGCCTAGCCTTCTGCCTGCAAAAAAAGGGCCTTTTGAAAATGTTCACCTAGTGGTGCAGAATTGACTCGCCTATCAGCTGCTCCTTGACAGCCGGGGTACCCTTTAAATGACCCACCGGCAAGAGCGGAGTCCCATCAGAGGAGTCTTTAACACAGGATCGGTATCTCTCCTTCCTTGTAAGATGCCCACTCAGCGGAACAAGGTCTGCGCAATTGGTCCCTGATCCTGATGACATAGTGGGGTCATTTCAAGGAGCTGCTCATGGAAAAGTGGTGCCCAAAAGGCTAGGGTAACATTTAAAGGGTCCCTCTCATTCACCCTCACTCTTTCTCTCTTTCACACACACACAAAGCGAATCTGAACAATGAGCTTTACGACAACCGGGACCTTTAACACTCCATCCCCATCCGTAATTACCTTCAAGAAAGACCACACATTCTTCTCAAAGTCATTCCTGGCGGCAACGATTTTCTTCTGACAATAGGTAACAAAAGCTTCTGCCCGAATGGCCTCCTGCAGCTGATCGGAACGGCTCAAGAACTCCTTCTCGGTGACGACTTGGCTGATGTAGACGTGATAGCGCTGCAGTGACTGCTCTGCTCCTTGCTGCTGAGGCTTTGTGTTTTCAAACGTAACTAGCTTCCCTCCAAACTGAAACATAAAGCACACCAGAGATAAGATTTATACACTGCTCAGGTTAGAGGAGGGGCCATGGCTCAACGGAAGAACCTTTGCAATGCATGCTGACGGCCCATGGCTCAGTCCCTGGCATCTCCAGGTCAAAAGGGCCAGGCACTAGGTGATGTGAAAGACCACATCCTGAGACCCTGGAGAGCTGCTGCCCGTCTGAGTAGACTATACTGACCTTGATGGGCCAAGAGTCTGATTCTATATAAAATAGCTTCATGCGTGCTCATATGCTATTTAAAGCCTTAAAACTGGGCCTGAAGGAGGGTTGCAAACTGTGGCTATAGGTTATGATAGCGAATGTTTGCACGGGTGGAGTCCATGATGCTAGTTTGTGGCTAATGCCGCAAAGAACAGGGCAATCTGCAGAGAATGGAGAGCTCTTCAGAAATAAGGAAACCTTATGCCTACATCACACTGCAATTTATGCATCCTGCTTTCCAAACCCTCAAATCACTACATTCAGACTGCGAGAGAACTATAATTCATGACAACATTGTTAGGTTTAGTGACTCTCCCCTACCATCATCAGTCCAACAGGCTAGTCGAAAGGTTCAATGGGACCCTCCGGGAGACAAATCAAGAACATAAGAACATAAGAGAAGCCATGTTGGATCAGGCCAACGGCCCATCAAGTCCAACATTCTGTGTCACACAGTGGCAAAAATTTTTATATATACACACACACTGTGGCTAATAGCCACTGATGGACCTGTGCTCCATATTTTTATCTAAACCCCTCTTGAAGGTGGCTATACTTGTGACCGCCACCACCTCCTGTAGCAGTGAATTCCGCATGTTAATCACCCTTCAGGTGAAGAAGTACTTCCTTTTATCCGTTTTAACCTGTCTGCTCAGCAATTTCATCAAATGCCCACGAGTTCTTGTATTGTGAGAAAGGGAGAAAAGTACTTCTTTCTCTACTTTCTCCATCCCATGCATTATCTTGTAAGAAGTTTGTTTCAATAACTGGGCCTTGCCACAGCTCCTTTTTGCCTACCAGGCAGTTCTGAAATCCAGCTTGGGATTCTCCAACTGGTCTATGGGAGGGAAGCCTGTGTGCCTATGGAATTAATGAGACTCCATACCTTCCCCAGGGACTAATGTTTTAGACTTTGTGGACAAGCTTCAAGACCACTTGAAGTAAACTTTAACACTAACCCATACTCATTTGGAAGAGGCCCAATGGAAGCAGAAAACCTGGTATGATGAGAAGGCCAGGGAGCGGGTGTATCAACCTGGTGATTAAGTTATGGTGTTGAAGCCTGTAAAATCCACCAAGGTTATTATGGTCTAGTCAGACTGGCAGCGGCTCTCCTGGGCATCAGGCAGAAGTCTTTCATATTATCTAGAACCTGATCCTTTTAACTGGAGATGCCTGGGATTTAATTTGGGACTTTCTGCAAGCCAAGCAGATGCTCTTCTACTGAGTGACAGGTAGTCCCCTGTGCAAGCACCAGTTGTTCTCGACTCGGGGATGACGTTGCTTTCACAACATTTTCACAGCAGACTTTTTTACGGAGTGGTTTGCCATTGCCTTCCCCAGTCATCTACACGTCCCTCCCAGCAAGCTGGGTACTCATTTTACCGACCTCAGAAGGATGGAAGGCTGAGTCAACCTCGAGCCGGCTACCTGAACCCAGCTTTCGCCAGAATTGAACTCAGGTCGTGAGCAGAGCTTAGGACTGCAGTACTGCAGCTATACCACTCTGTGCCACAGGGCTCTTTTTACAGTCCCTCCCCAAATAAATATGCAGGTTACCTGCATATTTATCCCAGAGACTTGACAAGTCTGAGGTTATTTGCTTTCAATCAGTAATAAAATAGGGGAAGGTACCTTTTGCTCTGAATAAGTGCAGAACAGAAAACAGATTATCTTCCGTTTTGCTAAACTGACCAGACAGACAGAGGTGCTCTATTACGACACCCAAAGGTCTAATGTCAAGGATGTTATTGAAATGGGTCATAATAGCAGTTGTGCGCTGTGCATATGACTTTGTACCTAGAAAGCAGACAAGTGATGCGCTGTAATATTAAAGCGCCAGGAACTGCTGAAAGTGAGAAGACAATCCATTCATAGAACGAGACGCTCTGTCCTTGAAGTACAAAGCCTACAGCTAACCCCTAATGCTTCAGAACAAAGACTGGCAGCCACGTTCCACTGCTCAGCAGGGACTGAATGACCCCAGCTGAAGCAAAGCTGTAATGTGTTTACATGGAAGTCTGGGTGCAATCCTGAACTGGGAGGCAATCAGTGCTGCGGGTGAGGGGCAGTGAGTGAACATAAACTCAGAAGGAAAACATTTCCTTTCCCACAGCTGCCCCAAACCCGCATTCTGTTGCCTTCCATTTCAACAAACACAAATGTATGCAAACGCACAAACATAAACATTATTCGGAGACTGCTTTCTCCAAGCACTCGTGCGCATCTTGTTAGCCCTAATAACAGTGACACGTCAGTCGACTTCACCCCCATGTAAGCAGTGATTAGTTCACGCAGAAGGGCCACTGCTCAAGCAGTAGTATGAAACATGGACCTCATTCTCGAGCAGGGGAGAGAGCTTACTGTAACCTGGCTTTGAAGATGCGTTCTTTGCAGGGCATTTTTGGTAGAAAAAGCCCAGCAGGAACTCTTTTGCAAATTAGGCCACACCCCTGGATGTCACCATTGTTTCACATAGGGCTTTTTTGCAGAAAAAGTCCAGCGGAAATCATTTACATATTAGGCCACACCCCCTGACAGCAAACCAGCCGGAACTGCATTCCTGCTAAAAAAAAGCCCTGGTTCTTTGACAGCATTAGCAAATTAACAGTTCAAACTACTAAACAAACATGCATTTATACTGACATTCTCCCACAAGCACAGTGCCTTAAGCATGCAGAAACTGGCTGCTGGATACAATAAGGCCTTCCTCCTGCAACTTTACCACAACTATAAAAACACAAACATCTCCACTAACGTGATGATCTTTACGTTAGAGGAAGTGGATGGCAGGATACATGTCTTGTAAAAAAAGCTTATTCTGCATATGTGATATGAACACTGGTGGCCCTCACTGAAGAGATTTTGCTTCAGTTCTGCCCAAGCTGCTTACAGAGCATACAGGAAAACTGCAGAAGAAACTGGGAAGTTGGACTCTGGGGTATTTTACAACATGGAAATGACCAGAGAGAATCATACCCTGGTAGAAAGGGAAGCCCGTGGTGCAGAATGGTAAAGCTGCAGTACTGCAGTCCTAAACTCTGCTCATGACCTGAGTTCGATCCCAGTGGAAGCTGGGCTCAGGTAGCTGGCTTGAGGTTGACTCAGCCTTCCATCCTTCCGAGGTTGGTAAAATGAGTACCCAGCTTGCTGGGGGAAAAGTGTAGATGACTGGGGAAGGCAAACCACCCTGTAAAGTCTGCCGTGAAAACATTGTGAAAGCAACCCAGAGTCGAAAACAACTGGTGTTTGCACAGGGGACTACCTTTACTTTTTTAGAAAGGGAAGAAGGATCAGCTTTGCATTGTCAAACCAACAGCCTGTTTAGCATCAGACTCTCTATCCGGTGTAGCATAGCGGATAGACTATTGGACTAGGATCTGGGAAAACAAAGGTTCATGTCCCCAGTCTGGGCCAGTCACACAGGCTCAGCTTAACTTGCAGGATGGGGATGGACTAGATGACCCTGCAAGTCCTTTCCAACTCTATGATTCTAGGATTGTTGTGAGGCTACGATGGAGGAAAGGAGAATGATGCAAGCTGCTTTGGGCCCCCTATAAGGGAGAAAGGCAGAGTACAAACAAGGTAAATAAAAATAAATAAATCTTAACTGCCGGTAGCTCCCCAGGCAAGGAAGTCTTCTTCCTAGCCCTGCTACTCAAGAACCTTTAACTGAAGATATCAGGAATTAAAACACGGAAATTAAACATCCGGACCGTGTGAATAGTTTCAGTCATGGTGGTCTGCAGTTAAACAGTTAAGATTCAAGCACCTTAGAGACCCACAAGAGTTTCGGAGTGTATGCTTTCAAGTGTCAAAGCTCTCTTTGTCAGACATGAGTAGGAATGGTGATCTCTGGGTCTTTTTACCTAGTCTGAAGGTGGGGGGGGGGCATGTTGTAAAGACTGCTTGTAAAGGATGCAAAGGTATGATGCATACTGTAATCGCCTTGATTGCAGTGGAGGACAAATGCTTGGTAGAACAAGGCATGTGTTCTACCATTGGGAAAAGAGCAAGACTGCAATGGAATGAGATTCTAGTATGATCCATCCTTATCTTGGTAAAGAACTTAGCAGACAGCGAGCAGTCTAACAATGACAGCAATGAATGTATGCTCACCCCTGGATCAATTACACAATGCACATGAGCTTGTGGTTGGCTTTGTCTTCTTCCCTTCACCAGATTATGCTGTTTTAATGGAGATAACACTGTTTGAACAGAGTGCCAGTCGCATACACTGCAGTTCTGCAGAAGTTCTCCTTTAAGATAGTGGCGCTACTGGTTTTTGCACCATCTTCTGCTACATTTGTTTGCTACTGGTCTTTAATCTGTTTAAGTGATGTTTTATGCCTATATTGTACACCACTCTGAACCCAGCTTGCCTGGGGAAGGTGGTTGAAAAATCTTGATAAAGAGAAGATGTAGTAAATATTCCCAAATATGGACTGAGAGGAGTCTATGTACGGCTTCTGGTAGCTGACTCCATATAAACCATGACTGAATCCATGGCTAGGGTAGAGAAGGAAGCCCACAGGAAGCATTGTGCTTGTAAAAAATTATTTCTATTGGCTGGCCTTAGACAAGCTATTCTGAATTCTCCATCTGTCAAAGGGGAATTGCATTCCCCATCTGTAAAACAAGCTAGAGAAGATAAGTTATACTGACAACCCTAAAGCCAAGCTGTCAGGTGAATCCCAAGAAAAGAAAACAGACTCAAGAAAGGTCCTTCACTCCATCCCAAGAAAAGCAGATGATTGGATTGAAGGTTATGTATGAATTGTGAAACCAGGAGGCAGCCAATGGCAAAGACACACTCAAGGTTCAAAGCTGCAGAAACCTACTAGATAAGCTGGAATTAATGCTGCCTGCTGATGAAAACCCATATGCACCCTCAAAATGAGCAGTCAATGGACCAGGACAACATGCACATGAAATGACAAATTCACTGCTTTCTCATTCTGTAATTAATATAGAATGCTAGCCAAGTTCATTTTTCTAGCCACCACGATACGCCAGCCAAAGGATTTTGTAACCATAGTTTTAACTGGTAATGATGTTTCTAAATTTTAACTGTATTTTTGTATTTTATGGGTAATTTTTATTCTGTATAACTTGGTAATCCTCTTACTCTGTATAACTGATTTCTTTTATGCCAATAAAGTCTGATGATGATGATGAATATAGAATGCTGCAGCTAGACTGCTGGTTGAGGCCAGCTCTCAGGAACATGCAACCCTGCTACTACAGCAATTAGACTGGCTAATGATTAGCTCATGAGTCCAATTCAAAGAATTGGTTTTAACCTTTAAAGCCCAACTTGGCTTTGGACTGAGGTATTTGAAGGACTGTCTTCTCCCATATGTTCCTGCCCAGGAATTAAGATCTCAGAGAAAGGCCCTTCTGAGTGTCCCACCAATCAAAGAAGCTCATTTGGTGAGTACATAAGACATGGACTTTTCTGTGGCTGCCCCATGATTAAGGAACAATCTCCCTAGGGAGGTGTGCCTGGCCGCCTTTGCTTTCAATCTTTAGGAGGCCGCTGAAGACAGTTTTTATTTTGGACTACATTTGATTGACTTACGAGCAGTCCTGAACTACAATTTTAAATTCTGTTTCTTTTAATGGATTCTATTTTATCTACATTGTAAGCTGCCTTCAACTCCATATGGAAGAAAGACAATGTTTTAAATAAATACTACACTCATACACATGCCAAGGCACAGGAAGCTATAAAATACATCACGCAGTAATAAATGAAACCCCAGAAATATATCACTGGATATACAGACATCCAGGGTTCATTTTGTAGAAAAATAGGTGGTGGAGCTCATCCAGGGATTGTTATGCAGCTGCACCTACTATTCAGTGGACAAGGAGGTGGAACTCTCAGAAAGGTTCAGGAGCTGTGCTCCTGTGAGCTCCCACTGAATTTGAGGCCTGCAGACATCCCTACTTCCACTTACTGAAAACGATGCGCCCACTGGCCGGCGAATCCATTTGGGTGGTTTCTTCAGAGGCAGGACCATACTCTGGGAAGTCGTCTGCTGTGGAAGCTGCAGAGGAGGGAGAGGCTGCCCTGTTCCAAACGGGTCAAGGTTCCCAAATGATGAGGACAGCTCCAAGAAGAGAAAGGTTACATTTCCTTATGGTCATGACCTCACGTTGTAACAATCTCAGGCAACTGGTTACATTGAGGTAACTACTCCTGAACTCACTTCTTGTCTCTGATTAGTGCAGATGTTAAACAGCACTGAGTCAAAAGAGTAGATGGTCCCCCTTAACATCAGAAGCCTTATTTTAAAAAGGAAATTTGGTAGATAGGGTTTACAGCTCTGTATAGGAATCTAGAGTCTTGTAAAGTACCCAGACTAGTCAGCAATGAAGAGGTACTAGAACAAGGATCATTATCTCAAGGTAACCTCTGAATTCTATGTGAATAAGCTCTGAGGGACCATAACAGTTATTGGCAATTACAGCTATTCCAAAGCAGGTGGAGTTTACAGCTCCATACAGAAATCTAGGGTCCTGTGAAGTGCCCAGACTAGTCAGCAAAGAAGTGGTACTGGAACAAGGATCGTTATCTCAAGGTAACCTCTGAATTCTACATGAACAAGGTCCAAGGGACTGCAACAGTCTTCAGCAGCTGCAGATATTCCAAAGCAACTCATCATGATTAACAAAAAAAAATGAGCACACTGGATAAAATATCGGTCTGCAAACAAATAAAATTAATGGGGGGGAAACACCCAGATTTTGTTTGAATAAAGATGGTTCTTATAAACTACTGAAATAATGGCAAGACAGATGAGCTCCTCTGCTTTTATTTGTACTTAATGGTTTATTCATACTGTTTGGAGATTATGAAAATATTGAGAACCATGACTGATTGAATGTTTCTTCATTACGGCCTTGCATCGACTGTTTTTACGAACAATCTTTATCTCCAGCCTTGGCACTTTATTATGCAGGATGGTTGTTGTTGTTTTCACAAGTGTGGTAGTGTTGTTTGTTTATAGATGTGTGTGTTAAGTGCTGTCAAATTGCTTCTGACCTACGGCAACTAGAAGAAGAAGAAGATGATATTGGATTTATATCCCGCCCTCCACTCCGAAGAGTCTCAGAGCGGCTCACAATCTCCTTTACCTTCCTCCCCCACAACAGACACCCTGTGAGGTGGGTGGGGCTGAGAGGGCTCTCACAGCAGCTGCCCTTTCAAGGACAACCTCTGCCAGAGCTATGGCTGACCCAAGGCCATGCCAGCAGGTGCAAGTGGAGGAGTGGGGAATCAAACCCGGTTCTCCTAGATAAGAGTCTGCACACTTAACCACTACACCAAACTGGCTCTCCTAGGGGCATAAAAAAAAAAAACCCTGGTATTTTTCAGGTTTGGTATGGTATTTGTATATGGGAAACCTGATTTTCCCCCAGCTCCATTACACCCTTTGGGGACCATTGGTCCCCACAGGGTATAATAGTGAATCAATCTAGTGTATCTAGGGCTCTGGGAAGGCTGTTTTTTGAGGTCGAGGAACCAAATCCGTAACATGGCTGCTGGTGCCTCTCTTCAACCCCCCCCCTCAAGTTTAAAAAACAATTGGACCAGGGGGCCAATTCTACAGAAGGTGTTCTCATCCTCCATTGATTCAATGGAGGGGGGCGAAGCATTTAAAGAGATCATGTCTTCTCCAATCTGCGTAACTCCCTAGCTGATAGAACTTCGAAAGTGATCACAATCCCTTTAAATGTCCTTTAAGTTTGTCTATCTAGAAGTCAATAGTTTCTGGCTTTTCAGGGTTTGGCCATTTCAGATAGATGAACAATATCTATATCCGGGTGAATCAATACCCCCAAAATACCAATGAGGTCTTTTTCATGTATTTTCAGACAAGCTTATACTGATACCAACTGCTGAGTTGCTTGGAATAAAGAGCCGCCATCCATAATACGATCATGGAACCACTTAAACTGGCAGAACCAGCGCCAAACAATTTTATTGCTGCCAGATACATTTAATACAATTTGAACTATGTATTTTAATTTTAATTTAATTGACTGGTTTTTATGCTTAAAATTTTAATTGTTAAATTTAAAGTTTTATCTATCTATGTTAATTGTTTGAAATGTTGTTAGCCGCCCTGAGCCGCCTAGGCGGGGAGGGCGGGATAGAAATAAAATTTATTATTATTACTATTATTATTATTATTTTTTCAGCTCAGATTTAGCCAAATGCACACCCTTAATGGCTACCCTATGAATAAATGTCCTCAAAATGTTCCAGCATTGACAGCCTTGCTCAGGTCTTGCTAACTGAAGGTTGTGGACTCCCTGAGTCAACCCATCTCATGTTGGAACTTCCTCTTTTCCTGCTGCCTTCTGCTTTTCCTAGCGCTATTGTCTTTCCCAGTGTCGCTTGTTTTTTTATAACCTGACCAAAGTATGACAGCTTCTATGGAGACTTCAGATTTATTTATAGATATCAGCCATTTAGAAATATTTGTTGCTCTTTATTCTAACATTCTAATAAAAATAAATTAGTCTCTCCCCCCCTCACACACAAAAACTCTGCATTGCTCCCATTCTACATTACCTTATCGGCCTGTTTCTGCCTCAGGCTGTCTGTGCTTCCCCCCATGATGGAGTAGACACTGATCCGGCCATCAAATGAAGCTGCAGAGAGGAGAGCGGGGTTTCTGGGACACCACTGAATGTCAAAGCACCACTGAGTGCTGGTGGGAAGCTCATACAACACCTGTGCCCCAAACAAAAAGACAGGGAAACACAACAAAAGCAGCTGTTAAACAGTACAGGTACAAGTAAGAATGCTGAAGGCAGACGGGTGTAACCTCAACATGCACAGATCTCCCAACATCTCGGTTCCTTCTTGTTTGCTCAACATACATTTAATCTCCCGCATGCTTTCTTTGTTTGGTTTATTCTTCTGCACCCTTTTGTTTAGTTTCTGAACCACTTCCGATGACAATACCAGTGGAGTATTGGTTGTGCTGGGGCGGGGAGGGTGGCTTAGGCACTTGGAAATCATGCCCAGGCTAGATCATTGCAGGTGAAAAGGAAAGAGTGCTGTCCCTACTAACAGAGTTTTGAATACACTTTCACCCTGATCCACAGATCCCAATGCACTGAAGTGGGCAACATGCACCCACAGGGAAAGGTGATCTAATAAGCAAAAAGGTGGACATTCTTCATACTAATAAGCGACAAGCTAGACATTCTTCATACTAGTGCCTGCTCTGCACAACAGCTTCCCCAAGGAGCATACATATGAAACTGATATACTGCATCAGACCACTGGTCCATCAATGTCAGTACTGTCTTCTCAGACTGGTAGCAGCTCTCTGGGATCTTAGGTAGAGGAATTTGACATCACCTACTGCCTGGTCCTTTTAACTGGAGATGCTGGGGATTGAACCAGGGACCTTCTGAATACCAAGCAGAGGCTCTTCCACTGAGCCATAGTCCCTCCCCAATGATGGATGATGCCTTCTTCAAAATGCATCAGCCTTGATACTCATTTAGAGTCTCTACTAATGAGACTTACTAGTCCCTGTATTCTGTCAAAAGGCAAAGATCTGCTTTCTCTCCACTTTTGAAGCCTCTCTCGTCTATTTTAAGTAAGCAAAGATAACCTACAAGAACTTTAAAACAGGTCCACCCTGAGGCAAGTAACACTGAGCATTTTAAACACGTTTACGAAGCACGCCTATTATTTACCCCAAAATGGGAACTTATAACAGAAAAAAAAACCTGGATGAGGAACATGTTGATATAAAGATTGGAATAGTCTAATTGTACTGCAGAGAGCAATGTTAGCTTGCTCTTTAGCTCCACCTAGACAAAAAAAAATGCCATTCCAAGAGCTTGAAAACCGCTTGCAAGTACCTCGCCAGTGTTTGGATTGGAACAGAGTATTTTTGCATCCTTCCCACAGCTCAGAAGCAGCTCAGGATCTGCCATGCTCCACGCAACAGTCAGAACACCCCTATGTGAAAAGACACAAATGGCACTGTGTACATATGACTTTGTTCTATAGGATATCAAATACCTAAAGAAGTATGTATGCACATGAAAGCTTATACCCAGAATTTAAACTTCACTGGTCTTAAAGGTGCCACTGGACTTAAAACTTTGTTCTGTTGCTTCAGACCAACATAGCTACCCACGTAAACCTATCTTTAGTTCCTACGTTTGGGTCCTGGGACTGTAACCAGATTATCACTCACACACACACGCTGGATTTTTATTAAGATCATGTTTAACTTGCAGAAGTAGCCCACCACTGTGCCATTACAATGGATACATATAAAAAATCTCATTGAATGCTAAGTATCTCATTTATATTGAGAATTTTTGAAAACTCAGAGAGCATGAGCTTTAAGTGACACAACTTAACAATTTTGCTAATTTGGCTCCAACTGCCAAGAAACCTAAATTTGACCTCACCCATCAGGTACTTTATTACAGGAATTTTAAAAACCACTGGTTTGGTTTAGACCAACTTTCCTAAGTGGGAATGTCTGAGCATGGGCCACTCCACTAAGCAGATTTACTTTTGGTCTGCCAAACCAGAATTTGAAACCAAGGTTTGAAGTTAGTCTCCCCTATGGCTTCATGTGATGTATAAACAAAGACACCTTGGATTATTCTCTGGCTACAATGTGAAGGTTATGAGACTAGTATCTGCTGAGGAAAACCAGGTTGTGAATGAACATCTGCAAGGTAAATCCTGGTTTCATATACTAACCTTTATTAGAATAAACCTGAATTTTGTGATGTCTGATCTATTATACTTACACTATCCCAGATCGTGACCAACTATAAATTAACTGGCTGAGTATCATTAATCTCCCAATATTTCAATAGTAACAGCCTAGCAACAGAAACAGAAAACATTCTCTGTGCTCCTTTACGGTTGGATATATGCTTTCTCCCTGTATGACAGTAATTTTAAATCTCCAAATTAGGGTTGCCAAGTCTAATTCAAGAAATATCTGGGGACTTTGGAGGTGGAGCCAGGAGACTTTGGGGGGTGGAGCCAGGACCAAGGTTGTGACAAGCATAACTGAACTCCAAAGGAAGTTCTGGCTATCACATTTAAAGGGACTGCACACCTTTTAAAATGGAAATGGAAATAAATTGGAAATAATGAAGGATATGGGCACCTTCTTTTGAGACTCATAGAACTGAAACATCTGGTCCAATCTTTTTGAAACTTGGCAGTTGTTTTGAGGAGAAGCACCAGCTGCTATGCTGAAAATTTGGTGCCTCTACCTCAAAAAATAGCCCCCTCAGAGAGCTTCTTCCCAAATTAGAATATTTTATGTTGAACTGCTGACTGTAATTAATATAAACAGGTTTAGAAGTGCTTATGAGGTAGTGTGTAGATTTTAGCAGCTTATTTGCTTCAATTTTATGTCCATATAGTATACTGCTTGTCTCAGGCACAGAGCTGGAACGAATTTCAGCAGATGAACCAAGGTTCTGCAGTGCAGCATTTGTGAAGGAAGGGTCCATTTATCATTTAGTCAGAACTCACAGGGGAGATGGCAGAGGACTGTGAAAAGATCTGGGAAGGGGGTGGGGAAGGGCTACTGGAAATGTGCAGAGTAAACAATAGGCTGGCAGCCCTAAGGTGGAGAATGAAGTTCAGGTGAGGGGAATGGCAGAGGAAACTGGGCGAATTATACACCGGCTTGGAAATCACATACTTATGGAAACCATAGGAGGTGCAGACCCAGAGTTGAAGGAAGGTGGAATGCAGAATTTGTATAGGATAAACAAACACAAACATATACCTTGCATGGTTTTCCAGAACACGAAGAGGAGACGAAGCAAACCTAAGGTCCCACATCTGAATTACAGGCAGCCTGTCGTCTTCTGAAGCCAGAACCATTTGGGTAGCAATATCTGGATGCCAAGCCAGACCTGAGCAATGCATCTGGGAGGGGGAAGGGAAGAAAAGGAGCTCAACCCTATCATCATCATCATCTCTTAAAAGGGCACAAAACCCCTTGCTTTACAAAAAACCATTTGCTTTACACATTCCCTTACTAACGTGGCTGCAACCAAATTAGTGTTGGAACACCTATGGCCTACTTTCAACAGCTCAGTGGCATAAATACAAGTGAAACATGTACACATTTCTCAGACTTGTAGGAGCACCAACACCTGGAAGGGCCCAAGTAATGGAAGTAAAATATGTATACAACAGCAATTAAAAATGTGCTTCACTAAATGGAGCCTCCCCCCTTCCTTCACCAAAAAACAAAAGCGAACAAGTCAAGGAATGCTGTCATTCAGTGTCACAAAGGTGCAACAAAATTAATTATATAACAAAGCTTCACATGAAGCTGCCTTATACTGAATCAGATTACTGGTCAATATAGCCTACTCAGACTGACAGCAGCTCTCCAGGGTCCCAAGCAAAGGTCTTTCCCAACACCTCCTTCCTTATCCTTTTAACCGGAGATGTTGGGAACTGAACCTGGACCTTCTGCATGCCAAGCAAATGCTCTTCCACTGATCCTCCCCATTATCATCCTCCATCTTTTGACAACCCAAGTAAGAAAGACAACATAAAACAAGCAAACGCTCAAAACAGCCAGAAAAAGCAGTGAACTCCTTAATGTGATGAGGGACTTGTGTGTGTCAGCAAAGCTGAGAGCAATACTGCAAGGAATTTAGACTCTGTCAAGAAGCTAAGCTCCTAGCCGAGCCACTAAGATGCATCCACCCTCTTCAGGAATCAATGGCCACACCAGCAGAACAGAACAGGCAGTTTCAGGGGTGATGGAGGCAGAGGAATTCTTGAAGGGCAGCTACTGGGTAGCAGCAATACTGGAAGAAGATCTGGCAGAAGACACTGGCAGAAGACACTGGCAGAAGATCTCATGGACAACAGTAATACCATTTCAGCTAACCCTAGAAGCTAATGGCAAACCACTTCTGATCACCTCTTACTTTGAAAACCCTATGAAAAGACTATCCAAACCATAAGAACATAAGAGAAGCCATGTTAGATCAGTTCCGCAGGGCCTGCAAGACCACTCTTTTCAAGCTGGCGTTCATGGACTGCTGATTTATGGTTGTTTAATAAAGGGATCCGCCAATATGGTTCTGTTTAAGGAACCTTGTTACCATGTAAACTGACAGGAATAGCGTCAATAACAACATTGCTACTGTCAGATTAAGTTAAGTTTAACTATGTATTGACTGGTTTTTAAATAACATTAATTTTAAAGTTTATATTTATTGTATTGTATGTATGTTGTTAGCCGCCCTAAGCCTGCCCTGGCGGGGAGGGCGGGATATAAATAAAATTTTATTATTATATTATCATCAGGCCAATGGCTCATCCAGTCCAACACTCTGCGTCACACAGTGGCCAAAAAAAATTATATATATATACATACACACACACACTGTGGCTAATAGACACTGATGGACCTCTGCTCCATATTTTTATCTAAACCCCTCTTGAAGGTGGCTATGCTTGTGGCCACCACCACCTCCTGTGGCAGTGAATTCCACATGTTAATCACCCTTTGGGTGAAGAAGTACTTCCTTTTATCCGTTTTAACCTGTCTGCTCAGCAATTTCATCGAATGCCCACGAGTTCTTGTATTGTGAGAAAAGGAGAAAAGTACTTCTGTCTCTACTTTCTCCATCCCATGCATTATCTTGTAAACCTATCATGTCACCCTGCAGTCGACGTTTCTCCAAGCTAAAGAGTCCCAAGCGTTTCAACCTTTCTTCATAGGGAAAGTGTTCCAGCCCTTTAATCATTCTAGTTGCCCTTTTCTGGACTTTCTCCAATGCTATAATATCCTTTTTGAGGTGTGGCGAAACAAAACCAAAGGAAGTTTTGCAGGTCATTAATTTATAGGGCAGCCATACGATGGAAGCAAATTAACAGCACTTAACACACACACACAATATTTTAAGACAAAAATCAAGTCCAGGGCAAAACATGTGTACCCTCCTATTTTAACCATGCAATCAAATTTAAGCTCTCTTCCCTGGCAGTAAGCAGAACTGGGCACAGTGGGAGTTTCTTCTACATAGACATGCATGGGATTATGCTGTGTAAAAAGGAATCTGGCACCATATCATCTATCTGTAATTTGTGTGATGGATACAGGCAGTGTTCCCTCTAAGCTGAATTAGTGTGAGCTAGTTCACAATTTTTTAGCCTCCGGCTCACACATTTTTGTCTTAGCTCAGGAAAAATGGCCCTGGAGCACAATCATTTCTGCAGTAGCTCACAACTTTAATGCCAGTAGCTCACAAACTAGAATTTTTGCTCACAAGACTCCACAGCTTAGAGGGAACATTGGATACAGGTCACTATCATGTATCCTGCCAGCCAGTTAAGAAAACATGTGCACTCAAATTTTCTTAAGAGCACACAGAGATTTGAGTTAATTGAAGTACTGTTCCAGGGCAGGGGGAAGGGGTTTCCCAGCATAAGAGATCTGCAGCAGTTGGGGAGAAATTCACCACTTCCTCTTAAGGAAATTTAAATCTCAAATTTTCTTAATGTAGTTAAACACAGGCTACTACATTAACATCTGACAAATGGAAGCAAACGGAGAATTGCAACGTTTATATACTTTTTTACAGCTACTTTTAGCTTAGCGAGATGGGGACTTTGATGAAATTTTCATCCTAATTCCAGCTCCCTGAAGAAGTTGCTCCAATTCAGGGTGGACAAAATGAAATGCTGCTTTGCACATTGAGCAATTATAACGTGGAATTTGCCACCAGAAGATAAAAGAAACTCACTTGAAAGACCTGAACAAGACAGTAGGACATTTTGGGGTCATTCATTCACAGAACTGCGATAAATTGGAAGCGACTTGATGGCACTCGACACACCCACAAGATGCAAATGTTCCATGCTCAGGGTGGTAGCTAAGGAGTCATTGTGTTCAGTGTTCCCTCTAAGCTGAGTTAGCGTGAGCTAGTTCACAGACTTTTAGCCCCCAGCTCACACATTTTTGTCTTAGCTCAGGAAAACTGACCCCAGAGCACATAATTTATGCAGTAGAATAAATGCCAGTAGCTCATAATTTTAATACCTGTGGCTCACAAAATAGAATTCTTGCCCACAGGACTCTGCAGCTTACAGGGAAAACTGATTCTGTTACACCATTCCCACATTTAAAAAAAAAAAAAGTGCAAGGGACAATTGTGCAAATTAGGCCAAAATAGAAACAATGCTACACATGGGCTATTCATGTCACACACTACTACACATATGAGAGGAATCTACAGGCTCCTTCACCAAGTGAAGGCAGTTTTTGGCTATGGACTGGGAAGGCAACTTAACTAACTAAACCATCTGCAACCAATTGGCTGGGTAATTACCCGGTTACTGTGGTCGCTGACTTTGATGATAGGTTCATTTTTCCTGAGATCCCACACTGTGGCACGGCCACTTGGGCTAGCGGAGGCCAAGATGTGCTGGACTTGCCTGTTCCATGCAATACAACTGATGTCTTCAGGAGGCTGTTGGAAGCAGAACATATACTAATGCACCATCATTTCAACAACAGAAAACAGCAGCAAATGTCAGCCAAGCTTTTTTTGTATTTTTATGTGCGTGTGTGTGAGCGCGCATGTGCACCCGGAAGTCATGATGACCTCTGGTGACTGACTGCTACTGGGGGGCACAGAGGATATTCAGAGAGGTGGCTGACTAAAGCCTGCCTCCGCCTCCCGACTGCTGGTATTCCAAAGAGGTCTCCCATCCAAATACTTGCCAGAGTCAGCCCTGCGTCTAAAATCTGACAAGATCAGGCTTGCCTGGGCTATCCAAGTCAGGGCAGCAAAACGTTTTTAAATCATCATCTTCACAACCCATCAACAAAAGGCACAACAGTAGGCTGATACATCTAAAACTAGTGCTAGGACTCTTCCTCCCAGTGTCCAACTATGGATGCCATGCATCCCCCGTGAGCTTTTCAAGGTGATTGGTGGAAATGATGGCTTGCATCACATGACCTCACACCTGACACAAATCCTGAGTTTTCAGGGATGGTGAGATCACTGCCTGATGCACTGATGTCCAGTGTTCCCTCTAAGCTGAGTTACTGTGAGCTAGCTCAGAGTTTTTTAGCCTCCGGCTCACATGTTTTTGTCTTAGCTCAGGAAAAATGGCCCCAGAGCAAACTCATTTATGCAGTAGCTCTCAACTTTGAGGCCAGTAGCTCACCAAGAAGAATTTTTGCTCACAAGCTCCACAGCTTAGTAGGAGTATTACTGATATCCTTTTCAGGTTTTTGGATGGATGTGGCCTTGGCCACTCCAATGTGCAAGGGCAGGAAGCCTCCCACTACCAGCGGATAACTGGCACCCCTTATACCCAACCCTTTCACACCATAAGAGGCAGCTCAGAGATCAGACTGAACAAATTATTGAGTTAATGTAAAACTATAAAGCTCACTAACTTGTACATTCATGCTAGATGTGAAAGAATGCTTGGAGTAACACGAGTTAACAAAATTGCAATGCTCAGCCCCTTTATTCTAAGGAAGAAACAATTTAAGGCTGTCAAGTTGAAGCTGCCTTGACTACAGCACAGATGCAACCCAGGCTATTTATAAAGCTTACAGCTGTGAACAAAAAGCATTACGCGGCAGATTACAAATGGGAGAAATCAATCTAAGGGGGATTTAAGTCTGGAAAAGGTGGTTAGTGATAATAGAGCAGCTAAGTAGGATCGCTTTTTCAAATGACTTTTACACTGCATTAGTGCACCTATCCAGCATATCTCATCCTACACCTATTACTCACATGTATTTGGAAGGGCAGAACACTGCAGAGATTAGAGGGCCCAACTTTATGATCTGGGCTACCTGGGTACAAAGCCCTACTTAGCTTGGCCCACTGGCTGACCTCAGGCTGCACTCTCTTTCTCTCTCAGCCTAAGCAGCTTCACAGTGTTGTTATGAGGATAAAATGGAGGAGGGAAGAACTATGCATGCCATTCTGAGCTTCTTAAAGAAAACTTAGGATAAATGTATGACATACAGTTGGCCTACAGATCGCCCTGTTCTCCAATGTGATCCCTTGCCTGGAGACAGTATAAAGACCAGGGCTTCTTTTACAGCAGGAACTCCTTTGGCTGGAATGGCCTTGGGTCAGCCATAGCTCTTGTAGGAGTTGTCCTTGAAAAGGCAGCTTCTGTGAGAGCTATCTCGGCCCCACCTACCACACAGGGTGTCTGTTGTGGGGGGAGGTAGATTGTGACTGCTCTGAGAGTCAGAGTATAGGGTGGGATATAAATCCAATATCATCTTCTTCTTCCTTGCATATTAGGCCACACATCCCTGATGAAGTCAATCCTCCAAAAGCTTACAGGGCTCTTCTTACAGAGCCTACTGTGAGCTCCAGGGGGAATGGCTACATCAGGAGGTGTGGTCTAATATGCAAAGGAGTTCCTGCCACAAAAAGAGCCCTGATGAAGACCCTCGACCTGGGGCTGGGAAGAGAGAGGATGCTTGCCACTTTGGCTTGCAGGCTGCCAGCTTTTCTGAGTTTGGTCTTAGTAGATGTTCTTGGCAGTGTAGTAGCAAACCCCTCCTCCCCCACAAACAAAAAAGATCAACTGAGATTTTCTGCAATTGTCAAAACAAGCTTTTGAAGCTCGAGTGGTGCCTAGAAAGGGACTGGGTGCCAGCTGAAGTTTTGTAAAAAAACAACAACAACAGGGGTGTCAGTAATGGATGTCATAATGTATCTGGATTGAGGGTGATTACAATGTTAGCTGCCTTGAGTCCTGTGATAAAAAAGCATATAAATATTTCAAATAAATCAAAAGAATAAATACCCCTACCACTTCATACAATTTCAACCTGCTTCATCCAAATGGTAAAGCAGGCTGTTGTTG
Source organism: Heteronotia binoei (assembly GCF_032191835.1). Lineage (NCBI taxonomy): Eukaryota > Metazoa > Chordata > Lepidosauria > Squamata > Gekkonidae > Heteronotia > Heteronotia binoei. The sequence goes on along the minus strand of NC_083231.1, from coordinate 104,408,989 downwards.
GTAGGAAACTTCCTGCTAAACCAATTCATTCCTCCAGCATCCGAACTTTTAAAAAAATCTTACTGCATTTACAAATTAACGTAGTTAGTAAATTACTAGAATCAAAGGATTGGAGGAGACCTCCAGGGTCATCTAATCCAAACCTCTGCACATGCAGGAACTTCACAAATGCCTTCCCCCACACCCACATCCCCAGCGGCCCCTGCTCCACGTCTAGAAGATGGCAAAAACCTCCAGGATCCTTTGCTAATCTGGCTGGGAGATAAATTGCTGCCTGACCCCAAAGTGGCAATCAGCATTTCCCTGGGCGTGTAAGAAAGGGCCACGAGAACTAAGCACTGTTGCAACCCTTCCTGCCCTCCCTCTCATGAGCTGCCTAAGAAATCTCCAAGTCCATTATAGGAGCATCATCAGACAAGTGGATGTTTGACAAAAAAGGGGGGAAAAATTCTCCTGCACAATGAGTTTTGGGAAATGTGTACTTATTCTGACTGCAATCACATACACATTACTCTACCCATTACTAAATGTTTTTTCACTCTTAGGCAAAGCATACAACCTGTACCTGTGTCTTGGCTCCCGGTGTCATTGGTGTCGCAAAGTTGTTCAAGTCCCAGATGTAGATCTCAGACTCATTTGCTCCTGAGGCAACTAAGTTTGTCTGTAACAGGAAAAAAAATGACATATTATCCCTCTGGAGGTTAGAGAATTCCCTGAGAGCAGCCCTCCTAAGCATGGAAGGGCCAAAGCTAGAAATCCTGCAACTATTTATACCAAGTAAAACATTGCTTCTATTTCAAAGCAACTAATATGGGACAGGAATTCTTTCGGTCCTAAGATTTAGCCAAGAATTCACAAACACAGCAAAGAGCCAGACCAAAACAGGACTCCTTTTTCAGAGGTGCTTGAGAGAAGAGGCTGCAGACATGACAGCCGAGACTGTGCAGATTCAAAAGGACATACAGGCTTTTATATGCAGGGATGCGTTAGAAGCGTTTACACACTGACTTCTCTACAGAGAGAAGCACTGAGACCTTATGATTTTAGAAACAGGTCTGAAGCCCAATCAGGATGGGTAGCCATGTTAGCCTTTTCTACTGCTACAGGCAGACAAAGAGTCTGGTAGCTCCTTAAAGACTAACAAAATTGGTGGTAGGGTAGGAGTTTTTGTGAGTCACTGCTTCAGATATCTGGTCTGAAGTTGTGATGCGTCAAATGCTAAAATAATCAAAAGGGGGGGGGGGATATAACAAAAAAAATTTGCTCTGGTCCTTGGCTGTAAATCCCTTCACCCAACATTTTTCAAAGTTTAATTCAAAAGTCCTGCATCTGAAAACAACAATTTCTTAAATACTGTTATGCAAAAGCATTCTTTAGGGATCAGCACCCACTGAACTGCTAAAAACAAGAAAAAGAGTGGAGATTTTAGCATGCAATTAAGAATGCAAATCAGCAGCTTCTTTCCCACCTGCCCAAATGCACAGTGCTAAGTAGAGAGCCAGCCACTGCTGGCTAAGTTCACACATTAAAAGAGAGAGCTAGATTCGAGTCCAGGAGCACCTTACAGACCAACAAGATTTTCTGACTAGGAACTTTTGAGAGTCAAAGGTCCCTTGGTCAGAGAGCTTGGAGTCTCTTGAAAGCTCATAACTCCCCCAAATCTTGTCGCTTTCTAAGGTGCTTCTGGACTTGACTCTACCTGTTCTACTGCAAGGCCAACATGGCTAAGCCAGTTTGGTGTAGTGGTTAAGTTCGCGGACTCTTATCTGGGAGAACTAGGTTTGATCCCCCACTCCTCCACTTGCAGCTGCTGGAATGGCCTTGGGTCAGCTAGAGCTCTTGGAGAGTTGTCCTTGAAAGGGCAGCTTCTGTGAGAGCTCTCTCAGCCCCACCTACCTCACAGGGTGTCTGTTGTGGGGGAGGAAGATAAAGGAGATTGTGAGCCACTCTGAGATTCAGAGTTGAGGGCGGGATATAAATCCAATATCATCATCATATTCTTCTACCCTCTGAAACATTAAAAGCATTGTGCAGAACCTGGATGATGAATCACGTATATTAGTCCTAATCAGTGTTCCCTCTAAGCTGAGTTAGTGCGAGCTAGCTCACAGATTTTTAGCCTCCAGCTCACACATTTTTGTCTTAGCTCAGGAAGGATGACCCCAGAGCATAATAATTTATACAGTAGCTCACAACTTCAATACCATCAGCTCACAAAGTAGAATTTTTGCTCACAAGGCTCCGCAGCTTACAGGGAACATTGGTCATAATCAGACCTTAGCGTTAATTTTTCACCTCCAATACCCCTCCAGAAACTTTCATTTCTATTTCCAGAGCTTCTATTTCAAATCAACAAGAACACAACAAGTTACTTAAGAAAATCGGGATGGTGGGGGGGGGGGGGGGGGACTGCCACAGAAATATCATAAAAACAATAATCTGGAAATAGCACAAGACGCATAACACAAAGAGAGTAAAAGAGTACAGATGAATGAATATGCCAGTGTTTCTTTTGAGAACATCAGTATGCAGTCAGAATGCTCTAGTGGACCAATCGCAATTTTTCCACAAATATACTTGGTAGCCTTACTCCATTCATATCAAAAAAGCTTCTGTTTCCCACATGTAAAATGGTACTAATGCCAAGCATGCTATTTATAAAGCTGCCCTTCCACTTATTCCACAATCCCAATGCAATGAACAAAACAGGGGTTCCCAACCCTTTGAGCCTGTGGGCACCTTTGGACCTGGACAAGGCACTATGGAGGCAGCTACAAAATGGTCACTGCAGGTAGATTCAGCCACAAAACGGCTACCCTGAGCTACCTTCAGTCCAGAGCTTTTTTCCTGTAAAAAAAGGTGCCAGAAATCTCAAGAGGGAAATGAAGGCAAAACATATGGGTGCCTCTTTTAAATTTTTGAGAATTTTGTTTCCACCAAGGTTCCAGAACTCCGTCCCACCACATTCCCCCAGTTACATAGCGAAAACCCTTGCACTGTGCTTCCAAAGTAAATCTGCAAAGCCAATCAAATCTCCAATTGCCACTGGCCTTGTCCACTTTCTAAAGTCCACTTTCCTGGAAGGCACCAGGAAAGGCATCTGTGGGTAAAATGGCATCCACCGGGACAATATTGGAGACTCCTGGTATAAAGCATAAAATATAACTTTGAAGAAAATTAACACAATTGTAACCTTAAAACCACAATACAAAATCACCTCCTATAGATGCATCAGTCAGGGATAAAGAGTGCTTTATATGGCAGTATTCACATACAGCAAACATGATACACGAAAACCTAACCTGGAATATGTTGACATCCAGAGCTCTCACAGGCCCCGTGTGTTTGTCCTTCTGTGCAATCACAACTTCGCTGTCACCGGCTATTATTTTAGCCGGATCATACAAGATGATGTTTCCATTTTCGCCACCTGCAATGAGCACGCCTGAAAGATTCCCGTCGGGGTCCATCTTGTGAGGGCCCCATATCAGTTTGTGATATCTGCAAGATGAATGGGGGAGCGGCAGAGAGAATCTATTACATGAAGAAACAGTATTCCTCCCCTCAGTCTCTGCTAATGAATTCATTTTTATTTAATCCATTTATACCTCACCTTTCTCCCCAGCGGGAACCCAAAGCAGTTTACATCATTCTCCTCTCCATCATTTTAACCTGTCATGGAAAAACTGGCTGGTCTTAAGATGCTCAGCCATACTCTACTTCAAAGGGATGCCGAGGATAAAGAAAGAAGCGGGGCAGGCCAGTAAGCCCAACAGTTCAAACAAGTTTAGATTTTCATAGGATTATACATTGAATTTGGATTAGATCATGAGAGGGAAAAGTCTGACCTGCTTATGTCAATAAATATAATTTGATACAACAGAGTCTCAGAAGTCTTGGCACCTCCAGTGGCAGAATGAATCGTGATCAATGGAAGCACGATGTCTCCTGTTGACATTGTATCTACTATAAAAGATTCATGGACTTAGTCCAACGTCAGTGGAAATTTCTCAGCTCCTTCGCCACGCTAGGAAAAGCATGTTTTGCTTGCATTGCCAAAGCTGTTTAGTCATGAAAAGCAGCTGCTGTTAGCTTAGCATGAGAACAATTTAAAAGGCTTACGGTCCAAGTTCCTCCTCCTTTGTCAACTTACATAGGACTCCAGAAAACAACAGAAGGTACAGAAATGTTGGGGATTATCTGTCTAAATAGAGAGCGCAGCCCAATGTTTATGAGCAAGGACAACCCCACACACGTTGTAAGAACATAAGAAAAGCCCTGCTGAATCAGACCAGAGGTCCATCTAGTCCAGCATCCTGTCTCATACAGTGGCCAACCAGTACCTCTGGAGGGCCAACAACAGGGCATAGAGGCCTTCCCCTGACATTGCCTCCTGGCTGTAGGATTCAGAGGACCAGCGCCTCTGAATGTGGAGGTTCCCTTCCATCACCAGAGCTAGTAGCCATGGAAAGACTTATCCTTCATGAATCTATCTAATCCCCTTTTAAAGCTGTTTATTCTTGTGGAATAAACAGGAACACTACATCCTCTGGCAGCGAATTCCACATTTTAATAACTCTCTGTGTAAAGTAGTATTTCCTTTGGTCCTTTCTAAACCTGCTGTCCATTAGATTCACTTGAGTTCTAGTAGTTTGGGAGAGGGAGAAAAAATTCATTGCCAGCTCTCTCCATCCCATGCATAAATTTGTAAACCTCTTTTATGTCCTCCCTTAGTTTGTCTCTTTTCTAAACTGAAAAGTCCTGGACTCATTAGCCTTTCCTCATAGGGAAGATGCTCTAGCTCCCTTAATCATCATGGTTGCCCTCCTCTGCACTTTTCCCAGCTCTGCAATCTCCTTTTGAAGACACGGTGACCAGAACTGTACACAGTATTCCAAATGAGACCGCACCATAGATCTATACAGGTCCATGCATGCCAGCCTATGAATTCAGGTTACTAAGGGGTACTTGCATCATTGCAGCAAAAGCAGAAGCAGCCTCCAGATCTCTGCAGCTGCTGCTTGTATCATGAAGGAGGCCAACCTTCTTTAAAATTTGAGTTTATACCTGTGAGCGGAGGAATAAGTGGCACAGGACTTCATATCCAGTGAAGGGTCAGTCAAGTCCAGTTCAAATATTTCCAGTGAAGCATTGGTGCTGAAGGTCGCATCCAGCTGCTGAGCAGATGTGCCTGTGCAGAAATGTATAAACACATACTCTAGAGTCACAGTCACATTTGAATGCCAAAATAATTATTCACATTTAAATAGAAACACAAAGATTTTATTTTTGGGTTCCCCTCCTTTCTTAAAAAAAAACATGAGATTTTGGATCTCTCTAGCATTTCAGAACACGCTTTATCACTTGCAACGATGCTGACCCTCTCTTATGAATTATTCTAATCTTATAGGTAAAGAATATTGTGTGTTGTGGGTATGGAGATGGGGTGTGGCTCACTGCTTTGCATACTGAAGATCCCAGATTCAATCCCCAGCTTCTCCTGTTAAAAAGGACCAGGTTATGTGAAAGACTTCGAGCTGAGACCTTGGAGAGCCGCTGCCAGTCTGAGTAGACAAGGCTGACCTTGATGGATCAGTGGTCTCCTTCAGTATAAGGCAGCTTCATGTGTGAGTGTACAGCTCACATGTCAAGACGGGCAACAGCCTGTCTCAGTAAGCACTGCTCAGACCTTCTGGCTCTGTCAAATAAAATTTGTGCACTTTGTGATGGCTGCATGACATATTCTACTGCATGGCTCCCTCAGAAGTTGTAATACATCCTTGTAGATGGTTCTTTGTCTTTTTTTTAAAAAGGAAGGATTAAAACAAATCCATGGAGTATTGCTGTATTAGCCATGAAAAGAAATGGAACTTCCATGTTCAGAGGCAGTATACCCCTGAATACCAAATGCCAGGGACAAATAGGAAAGGTGGTCACTTTCACAGGCTGCTTGGAGGTGCCCAGAAGCATCTGCCTAGCTCAGGGGTGGCCAAACTGTGGCTCTGGAGCCACATGTGGCTCCACACATATTGCGTGGCTCTCACTGCCTCGTTGGCTGGTTTGGAGAATGCATTTAAAGTTGTTTTCTTTCTACCTCTTTCCCCCAACTGTTTGCCTGCCTGCCTGCCTTCTTTCCTTCCTTCCTTGCAGCTCTCAGATGGGCATGTCTTGGAGCTCTCAAACATCTGACGTTCAAATCTTGTGGCTCTCATATAACTGATGTTTATGCTATGTGGCTCTTACGTTAAGCAAGTCTGGCCACCCCCTAGCTACTGTTGAAAATGCTGACTAAGGCAGACATTGATTGGATCTAGCAAGGCAAGTCTTTGCTCTTATTTAGGGCAACTGAGCACTCAGAGAAATCAGGTGAAACAAAACAGGAAACAGTTTTGTTCTCGTTTTGCTCAGAGAGTCAATTGTGACTTTCTGCACCGCAGTCTTTCAACTTCAGGACTGTGAGCCTTTATCAGGGTTCAAGAAGTATTAAAACTTCCTCAGTGCCAAGCCAGCAGGTCTGAACATCTGAAATTCATGTATGGCACTACCAAATTTCTAGATGGCCAGATCCCAACCAGCTGCTACCAAACATGTTACAAATCATTTTTGTAATTGAATAAATATTAACAGGCCCTTGCTTGTTCAGATTTCTATTCCACCTTTCCATTAAAAGACAATAAAATACAATATGACATGACATGAAATCTTAAACAGCAGTAAACAATTATTATTAAAATGATAATTAACTATAATAAAAATGCAGCAATAATCATAAGAAATCCATAGCAGATAAAAAGTATAAAACAATAACAGCTGCTGAAGCATAAATAATGCATAAGAGCACCTTACATTAGTATTCTGTTAACTTTTTACAGCTTACCTGTGGCCAGGTAAATAGGATGATGCTGGGCTGGACTCCAAGCCTGCATAGCAGTGCGATCTATCTCTTTGAGCTTCATTCTGCTGGATAAAAGGACAGAATATTATAATAAACAGACTGCATAATTTTCAGGTGGCAAAGCAGATAAAACAAAGCTGAAAGGAGGACAAATCTGTCTCAAATGAAAAACAGTGCAAGGAAAATACATGAGTACCGGGATCCATATGTTAGTCAAAAGAATCTTCTGAATATTCAGCAACATATACAATATGTGAAAGCAGGGTTCCCCAACATGGTGATTTGTAGGTGCCATGACGCCCACCAACAACTTTCCCAGCATTCACCAAAACTTTTCAGAAGGTGGGTGGAACCGAGTGGGCTACCTGCTCAGCAGGATTTCTGACTAGCCACTGGAAATCCAATTAGCTGGGCTCATCATGTGATTTCAGTGGCGGTTGCCACCACAGTTTTGGTTTAATTTGCTGACACTCCTCTTTCTCAGTGTAATGTTTAAAATTATCCCTCTTCTCTCCTGCACTTAGGTTTCCTCGGGGGGGGGGGCTCCACCTCCTGAAGCAGTCATTTTGTGACTGTCTCCACCACCTCACCTCAGAATTCCATAAGTGTCCTCAGGCTCACAAAGGCTGCAGACCCCTGTGCACCTGACACTAACGGTCCTAGAAGACGGGTGGCCAAACTTGCTTAATGAAAGAACCACATAGAATAAATGTCAGATGTTTGAGAGCTGCAAGACATGAAAGTCAGATGTGGGAGGGAGGGAGGGAGGGAGAAGAGGTGAAAAGAAAGCAACTTTAACTTTCAATGCATTCTCTAAGCTGCCAGCTGGCTTGGTTTGGAGAAGTGACTTAAAGAGAAAAATGCCTTCTTTGAGCTGGCCAATGGGGCAGTGGGGGCTTCAAGAGCGACACAAGTCGCAGTTTGACCACCCCTGTCCTAGAACTTATTTAGACTAAGTGTCTACGGAGATACTGTCTCCCCAACATGAATTCAGTACAATGTAAAATAGGCTTTTTAAATACATTAGTCTGCCAAACTGCACAAAGATTTCATTTCAATTACCTTTAATAATTGACTCATTTGCCCAAAGGTTTCAAGTCAGGCCATAAAAGAAGAAGGGGATGGCAGAAGATGAGATGGCTTGACAGTGTTACTGATGTAACAAACACAAATTTGAGCAGACTTTGGAGGATGGTGGAAGACAGGAGGGCCTAGCGTGACTTTGTCCTTGGGGTCGCAAAGAGTCGGACTCAACTGTGCGACTGAACAACAAATTCCTGTGTGTGTGTGTGTGTGTGTACTTTTAATCTACTTTATTTCTAGATTTAAAATTAACCCCATTTCAATTACTGAGCTTAATAGGGTAACTGAAATGAAACCTTTGTGCATTTTAGTAGACCAATGTATTAAAAAAGATTATCACCAGACAGAGAATCTTCAGAAACCTGAAGACTTTTAGGGGGGGAAATATACTTGGTCAAACAATGTGACTCAGCTTGTTAATAAATGCAGAAGGGGCTTGAACAGATTATTTCATCAAATATTAGTCTCCACTCCTGTCTCTCATGCATGATGGGTTCACTTCTGTGAGCCTGGCATAAATCTGTAACTTTTATTCAGTTTGTGCATTTGTATGCTACCTCTCCAGAGATCTTGGAGAGCTAACATTTTTAAAAAAAAAAAATCAACAATAATAAAAGCAATCTAGACAACTGTGGTACAACTACTACACTAGGATAAGACAACCTTAAAAGGGAGTCCTGGGGAAACAGGAATGTTTCAGTTTAGTGCCTAAAAGACAGCAAGGTAGGTGACCAGGCAAGCCATAAGGGGGAGGGCATTCCAGAGATCGGGTGCCACCACCGAGAAGGCAAAGCTTGAGATCAGGATTTTAAGTGGTGGCGAGACAGTCCTCTAGGTACTCTGACCTTCAGCTATCTATTTTTATTTTATTTATTTTAGTATATCTCTATCCACCCATTCCCCGTAGGGCTCAGGGCGGAGTACAACATTTGATAAAACAATAAAATACAATAAAAACATTCTATAAACAGACAACTCAACAGCTTTAAAATGCCCTATCTAGGGCTTTAAAATGTAGAAAACTACATGAACACGTGCATGTGAAGTTGCTGTCTACTGAACTGGACCATTGGTCCATCAAGCTCAGGATTATCTACCCAAGACTAGCAAGCAGCTCTCTGGAGCCTCAGGTCATAGTCTTTCACACCTGCTCTTTTAAACTGGAGATGCTGGGACTTGAACCTGGGACTCTGTGCATGCAAAGCTGATGTTCCACCTCTGAGCTACAGCCCCTTCCCCTATTAAATACTGCAAGAGAGGGTGAAAGGCTGTCTCAACAGAAATGCTCTAAAAGTTTACCTGGTGCCCAGAGTGGTATAACAGTAAGTTGAAATGGGCCAGGAAAGAGCAGACCTGGACTTTTGAACTGTGTCCAGGAACAAAGAAGCTGTCAGTGCAACTATTTCAACATGGGAGTGGCAAGATTCCTATATCCACCCCATGACAGTAATCTTACTTAGCAGTCATGATTTGGACTGGCTGAAGCGCTCCTGGATAATTTTCAGAAGCAATCCCATGTAAAGCATATTAAAGTGGGCCAGAATTCCAGCTCCCGTGCCATGTGTACAAGTTCAGAAATAAAACTGATTTTTTTGTTTAGTAAGTCTGAAATATCATAAAAACCATATAATATATTCTTCTGGAGACCATTTATAATCCACCTTACCTTGCCTCCTAGCAAAGGGAGTCTAAGGTGGCACAGTATTTAATTCATTTGTACACTGCCTTCCTCCCAAAGGGAGGCCCAAAGCAGCTTACAACACTCTCTTCTTCTCCATTTTACCCTAGCAACAACCCTGTGAGGCAGTAGGCTTCCCAACCATCCCGCCCTGGCGGGGGACCCCAGGATTTCCACCCTCTTCCCCCGCTCCCCAAAAAAACAGAAGCGGGGGGAGGGGGAGGAAACAGCGCCGGGGAGTATGGCAAGCCGCCCCATCCCGGAGTGGGCGAGGCCGCCGTGCCACGCCACTGCCGCCCCCTCCCTGCCCACCGCAGCTGCTCCTCTGAGATGGGCCCCGGCTGAGCCCATCTCAGAGGAGCAGCCAAGAGGCGGCAGCAGCGCAGGAGAGGGCGAGGGAGGCCAGGAGCATGGCGAGCTGCGAATCCGGGCCCTTCTAGGACCCGGACTCGCAGCTCACCACGGCCCTGGCCCGCCTCCACCCCCCCCTCCGATTCCACCTCAGAGGCGGAGCGGGCGAGGCCGCCGCACCGCTGCCGCCTCTTCTCCACTCGCCGTGGCTGCTCCTCAGAAATGGGCTCAGGCTGAGCCCATCTCGGAGGAGCAGCCACGGCGAGCGGAGAAGAGGCGGCAGCTGCGCAGCGGCGTCGCCCGCTCCGAGACGGGGCGGCTCGCCACACTCCCCGGCGCCGTTTCCCCCCCTCCCCCTAGCTCCACCTCAGTGTCTCCTGGCTCCACCCCCAAAGCCCCCAGATATTTCTGGGGTTGGACTTGGCAACCCTATGAGGCAGGTCAGGCTGAAAGAGTGTGATTGGCCCAAGTTCACCCAGCAAGCTTCCAGGGTTTGAGTGGGGATTTGATCTTGGGTTGCCCAATATTACACTGACACTCTTAACCACGATACCACGCTGGGTCTCATGGGCTTGCAGCCTAGGCAGGCTCTTGGTAAAGTGTACCCACTTCCTACTCACTTGTAAGGACCAGAGATACCTTCTCACGCAGAAAGGGACAGCGGGATACAGTTTACTGCCTTCTCTCTTCCCCCACACCTCACTTTTTAAAAAGACCGATCAACTCAAGAGGTGAAACTATCTTTCAAACAGGACACTTTCGCAGGAAATAAAACCAATAGCTCTCAAGAGGCAGCATCTGAAGATAATGTGCTAAGGATGAAAGTCAAAAGGGAATTATGTGCTAGACGATTTCTTTCAGATCTCATGCAAGTCCCACATCAAGGCAGGCTGAGCGTTGGTACGAACACCATCATATCACTGGTGTGTGTGAAAAGAACTGGACCACTCACTGTCAATGATGCTACAGACTTTATCCTGTAGAGATGCTTCTGGCAGTTCAAGAAAGTTTTAAACAAACGTAGGGTAAAAGGTGTACTAAATCATATACTGGAATCCTCACCAAAATATACTGTGGTCATTTCAAAGCATTACAAAGCAAAATAAAACAATTCATTGCAAATAATAAATATAGATACCACAGAAAATCTTAAAACTCCAGCAAATTTTTTTTCAAAATGTTATGAAAAGGCAAAATATAGCTTCCTTCTAGCAACTGTTACTTCTGACTAAATTGGCTGAGACTGACCTAAAGAATGCCTCACTCTCTAACCTTCCACCCATGCAGCCTCCAACATTGGATCAACCAAGATGAGACAAGGAAGATAAAGCACAGTTTGGCGTAGTGGTTAAGTCTCCCAGACTCTCATCTGGGAGAACCGGGTTTGATTCCCCACTCCTCCATATGAACCTGCTGATGTGACCTTGGGTCAGTCACAAGTTCTCGCAGACTTGTTCTGCTCAAGAGCAGTTATAGGAGAGCTCTCTCAGCCCCAACTACCTCACAGGGTGTCTGTTGTGGGGAGGGGAATGGAAAGGGGATTGTAAGCTGCTCTGGGACTCCTTTGGGTAGTGCTGGTACTGTATTGGTTTGCTCCCAGTTCTATCCTTATATGCACAAACAAAACCTTGGAGACTCAAAATGGTCTACCTCTCATGTCTGAATCACACTTTTGTGCTGTGGTTCACACTCTTATTCTACCATTAAAGATAGAAAACTACACGACTCATTTCACACAAAAAAACCCCACACCAAACCACACTTAATTATGTAGAAGGCAAGTAATAAGCTATTCTGTGCTTTTCAATTTTTCTGTTCTTGGATGGCTAAGTATCACTATGGACCCTGCAACAAGGAGAATTTTTTTTTTTGCCTCTGTGTAACACCGAGGGAGAGAAGACAGCATGGTATAGCCTGAGCTCATCAGATCTGAGAATCAAAGCATGGCCAGTACTTAGATGGGAGTCCACCAAGGAAGACTCTGCAGATGACAGTAATTGCAAACCACCTCTGATTCTCACTTGCCTTGAAAGCCCCTTGCTGTGGTGGCCATAAGTTGCATGCAACATATGTACTTAAAATTGACAATATAGAATCATAGAGTTGGAGGTATCTCCAGGGTCATCTAGTCCAACTCCCTGCACAATGCAGAAAATTCACAAGTACCTTTCCCCCCTACACCCCGAGTGACCCCTGCTCCAAGCCCAGGAGATAACAACAAAACAAAACCTCTCCAGGATCCCTGGCAAACCTGGCCTGGAGTAGAATTGCTGCCTGACCCAAAAGTGGTAAACAAATCGGCCCCATGTGACAAAATCCATGTGGCAAAATCTACCATGTGGCTACGTGGCTCTCAACAGGTAGGTACCATAATTATCAGCATTGCTGTTGGATGGTCAAAGAGATCCTTTCCTTTTTTTTCACCAGCAGAGAAGCTGGTTAGATCCAATCCACTATCTTAAGGCATACAGTTTTGGGCCCTCAACCATCCAATTCCTGCATTTGGGTTCTGTATAAAGAAAAAAGCAGGATAAAAAGTGTTTAAACATCTTACTGAGTTCAGAATCCACTGATCAACAACGTACACTGCATCAAAGTACAACAATAAATGTTACTTGCAGCCCAGGATTTGTTAATAAACTATTCAGAGGCCCTTTTTTCAGTTAAAAGTAAAGGTAGTCCCCTGTGCAAGCACCAGTCGTTTTTGACTCTGGGGTGACGTTGCCTTCGCAACGTTTTCACAGCAGCCTTTTTACAGGATGGTTTGCCATTGATTTCCCCAGTCATCTACACTTCCCCCCCAGCAAGCTGGGTACTCATTTTATTGACCTCAGAAGGATGGAAGGCTGAGTCAAGTTGGAGCTGGCTACCTGAACCCAGCTTCCGCCAGGATTGAACTCGGGTCATGAGCAGAGAGTTCGGACTACAGTACTGCAGCTTTACCACTCTGAGCCATGGGGTTCTTTTTTTTCCATTTAGCATAAGGAAATCTTCTGTGTAGGATTTAGTTTATAAGAACAATACTGAGAAGGGTCTGTTCCTCCTTCCAAACATCTTTAGAAGACCATGTGGTCTTCTATAGCAAAGGCCACAAATTTCGTTTTAATCATAGCGCCCTTTTAACACTTCCACTAAGCATTGTTAGAGTTCTGGCTTACTTTACACTCATTTACATGAGAAGCAAGACAAAAGATTGAGAGTGTAAACAGAAAGACTTCAAAATTTCAGAAAAGCTCCATAAACATTACTTTGAAGATATTCTCTTCAGGCCAACAGAACTACGACCATGTAAGTAGCCTCTGAAGTGCTCATTCTTTTTATTTGGTCAAGCCTCTCCCAACAGAAGATCTACCTTAATATAAGCAGAGGCTTATAAAAACCCAATAGCAACCGCATCTTTGAATCTATGCACTACAGCAACCTTTTTTCTTAAGGAAATTAAAGCTTCCCTCAACGATACTTTTTTCCCAAATCGGAGCTGTTATTTACAAATGGTTTCTAGCCTTTAAAAACATTTGCAATTATTTATAGGAAATCCAGTACTTCCAATATGACAACTCCTTTACACGGCGAGTAGCTGAATATAAGAAAATAAATCCACTAAGCATTTTGTGATTGTAAAACACTAACTAGCATAATGTTGCTTCTAAATTCTTTCACAGCATCTTGAAGAAGGGAAAGGAAACTGGTTACTGGGTTAAGCACCTGAAGAGCGCATCTGAATAAATATGCATGCACACAAAAGCTTATTCCCAGAATTAAATTTTGCTGATCTTAAAGATGCCACCAAACTTTGTTCTATTGCATTAAATTAGTTTTTCTTCATATCAAAAAGCACAAGAGTTTAGTCATCTCTTTCACAGGCCAATTTCAGCTAATACTCCAAGTTGCACAGTATTCGTCAGGAAATGCACACAGTTATTCCAAGAGGATGTGATGCAACAAAGGACACCATCATGCCTATACTTCATTTCAGTTAATGTATAACTGCCACGTAAATCAAACTTCCCATCCAACAGATCATACTACAGGAATCTATAGTTAGTCACATCATAACGTTAACAAGCTGAAAACAGAACGTTATGTTAAAGATGAGCCTGGAACAATGTTCAGTGGTAAGAAACAGTAAAAAAAAAAATTTCTTATTCTTTAATAGTGATTACTCCTTATTCACTTGTCTTTCTCTTATGTATTAAATATCTATACAATTTTTGTCCCCTTAGCACAAGGCAAATTTCCCTGAAAGATTTAAAAACAGTATGGCGCTTTTGCAATATTGTACTTTGGAAGTATCACTGCAGCTTTGCCTGTCTTGTTACTCAAAAGGATACTATATGAAAAACTACAAATTGTCCACTTTGAGAAACTGAGTGGACAGCACAGAAACTTTTGATACTGGCACAGCATCAAAAGACAGCCTCTCCTTTAGGGAGATTAACAGACACAGAAGGATACATGCTTAAGATCACGTAATGCCGATCAAGTTCTTAATCGTTCTTCTGGTTAAGGGGTTCATTTTTCCCACTCGAATGAATGCAAGCTTGGACAGGGACTGCAAACCCATGTTAGCAACTGGGAACACATAACCAGCACCACTGACAGAGGACCACATTCTAGAATTTTATACTAATGAACCCAAAGAATGACCATCCTCCCATTCTTCTTCTCCCCATTTTCACACTAATATGGATTTGGAGCCCCAGTTCATCAGCACACCCCCTACATGCGTGGGGTTGGGGTCCCATTGAACTTCTATCATTCCTACAGGGAGGCCAAGTGTGCGGCTAAAGGGCACTAGCCAGTAATTTGCACTGAATGGTGGTTGATCTTACCATTCGGAATTAATGAATCTTGGGGAAAAATGTAACCTTTAATATGAAATATTTCAACCAGCAATCCCCGATGTTACTAACTACTAAAAATAACCAGGAAGATCCTAGCAGTACATGTGTGTACGTGTGGGGGCTTAGTACAAAGCTCAACCAGTGGCAATGTGTGATATTTTAAGGTACACAGAGTGAGTACTAAAAGTTATCTTTGAATGTCAAGACATTCATGCACATTGCTTTCCCGTGCTTAAGAGGTACACCAAAAGGTATACTTCAACCAGCCTATCATTTCATGCTTAAGAACCGAGCAGGGATATTAATCTATTTTCAGTACATGTAAGTATGTAGTTGGGTAGGAAACTGATCCAGATTTACTCACATTAAATAAACATAATACCGGCATTCCATAGATTTCAAGATCGCACTTCTAGGCACACAAGCAACACAGTTTACATGTGTTCAGTCTGATTAATTTTGGAGGGCTTAGAAACCCCCCAGTGACCCTTTCCATTTTCTTTGAGACCCTAAGTGACTCCTCACCTCCATGGAGGATAAAGAAGCAGCCAGTTCCAAGGGGAGGGGAAGGGGGGGAAGGGCCTCTGAGCCCACTTCTCATTTTGAGCAACTTGGCCCTGGACCTCTTCACCAAGCCCTGCAAGGTCTAACTTGAGATCAAGATGGGTAGCTGTGTTTGTCCATACAGCAGCAGCAAAGAGCAGTCCAGTAGCACCTGAAAGATTAGCAAAAAATTGCAGCAGGGTAGGAGCTTCTCTGAGCAGTGATTCACAAAAGCTCACACCCTGCTGCAAATTGTTGTTAGTCTTTCAGGCATTCCTGGACTTTTCCAGTGTCTAGCTTAAGGTAGGGCCCAGCCTCGTGGAAAGACAAAGCCCCTCAGCAGAAGTCCCTCACTCCAAAATTCAAGTTAGAACAGCAGAGAAGCTGGACTCCTGCTTTCTTCCACTGTCTCGCTTGAAGTGGGGCGGCAGCCTTGTGGAAAGACAAAGCCCCTCAGCGGAAGCCCCTCACTCCAAAATTCAAGGCAGAACAGCAGAGAAGTTGCCTGGACTCCTGCTTTTCCCCACTGTCTAGCTTGAGGTGGGGGGGGCAGCCTTGTGGAAAGACAAAGCCCCTCACTCCAAAATTCAAGGCAGAACAGAGAAGCGCCTGGACTGCTGCCTGCACAGGGGAAGGGAAATGCAGGGAGAAAGATGGTGGAGGGAGCCTGGGAGTCCTCCCGTGGGCTGCAAACCCGGGACGGGTAACCAGCCCCGTCCTCCTTCTCCCTCTTTACCTGCCCGGGGTGTTCCTAGCTGGGGTCTCCCTGCCGGCGGGGAAGGGCTCGGCGGTTGTGGCCTGCCGGCTGCGGCTCCTCCTCGTTCTCTCCCAGGGCCGGAGGCGCCTCCACGTTCCGCTTCAACGTGGCAACCGGAGCGCCGCCTCCATCCCGCCGGCTTCCGGGCCAAACTGACGCCCGCCCGCCCGCCCGCCGACTGGGCAGGGCCTGCTGCCTGTGAGGAGAGCGAGAGGAGCGGCGGGGCGCGGCCTGCGACTTAACGCAGGCCTTTGGGGTGGAGGCGTCGTTGGAGCTGGCCCCTTAGCCCCTAGCAGGAGTAGCAGCAGTACC
Source organism: Heteronotia binoei (assembly GCF_032191835.1). Taxonomy (NCBI): domain Eukaryota; kingdom Metazoa; phylum Chordata; class Lepidosauria; order Squamata; family Gekkonidae; genus Heteronotia; species Heteronotia binoei. The sequence goes on along the minus strand of NC_083231.1, from coordinate 104,392,526 downwards.
TCTGAGCGTGTGTGAAGTGCATTTCCAGTCAGAGGCGCTTAAGTAGGCCACGCCTGTAGGGTTGCCAACCTCTGCGTGGGGACGGGAGTTCTCCTGGAATTTCAGCTGATCTCCAGATGAGGGGCAGCGGTTCCTCTGAGCATGTGTGAAGCGCTTTTCCAGTCAGAGGCTCTGACTAGGCCGTAGGGTTGCCAATCTCCAGGTGAAAGCCTGGAGATAACCGTATCAAAAGTACTAACAATTCAATGCACTTCCGTATATTATATAGCATGTAACAAAAACTATTTCTGAATTAACAATTCCGGTATTGATATTATTAATCGAAAGAGTGTATCAAATAATGAATTAAATAATGTTGCAAATGCAGTCTCTGTTCATTCAAGGATATAGAGTCCACAATAGATGGAAGAATTCCTTTTTTTTCTTCTTCCGTACAGAAGTACCCAGCAGGTGCAGACAATTTCCTTTAGAATAGGAACAAGTTTCAGAATTAAAGTGACACGCTTTCTAGCTAAAATGGGGCATGTTTCAATCGATCCTTTGTCTGCAAATTAATCACTTTTCTGGAACAGTGCTCGGTATACTAAATGCAAAGGCAATAGTCAAATTTCATTCACTGGGCACTTTATCAGTAAATACAACCTGGAACCAGTCGCCAAACAATGCTAACACATTTCTTTTGGCACAAAAGTTTGGCATTCTCCTGGGATTCCAACTGATTAGAAGCAGCAGTACCTCTGAGCATATGTGAAACGCTTTTTCAGTCAGAGGCTCTGACTAGGCCACACCAACCTCCAAGTGGGACGTAGAATTCCAATTGACCTCCAGAGTATAAGTTCCCGTGGAGAAAATAGCAGCTTCAGAACAGACTTTATAGGTTCTAGGTTAAACCCCTCACCAAATTCCTTTTCCACAGGCCTCGACCCCAAAATCTTCAGGAATTTACTGGGCCAGAGTCGGCAACCCTAGGCCACTGTTCTGCATTTCTATGGTATAAAGAGCAGAACTGACACCTTTTTTTGAAAAACAAACCCAAGCTTTCATCCCCATTTAAGTTGAGATTAAAAGCTATTTCCGTTTCTTCTTGGAGCACAATGGCTTCTCTCCCTTAGGGATGCCAACCTCCAGGTAGGGCCTGGGGATCCCTCAGAATTACAGCTCATCTTGACTGCCCAGTGCACTTCCCCCAGATAAACTGGCTGCTTTGGAGGGTGGGCTCAATGGCATTGTACCCCATTGAGTCCAAATGATCCATTCCCAAAGTTTCCCAACCTAGATCTTGTACTCCCCCATCCCCCACCAGTAGATACCTGGCAACCTGATGCCATTCCCATGCTGAATTACTTGAGACCATGATGCTAGCCTGAAGTTGTGAGTAGTAACATCAGTCCAAAGCAAAACCCCAGAACATGTCACTTAATGTATTTAGGATCAAGAAAAAGGGCACAAAGATGTGCAAGGTTCCTCCTCTCTAGAACTCTTCATCAGGTGGTATTCTCGAAAAACATGGGGCAGATGGGCAAGCTTGAAGGCTTTCTTCCTTTGTCATAATAGGTGGCTGCAGGTATACATTTCAGCCAAGGTTTCCTCCTGAAGGCCATGCCCTGGCCAACTGTGAGTGGTAATTTTGGCTCAAATTAGATCTCACTGAAACTTCCGAAGGCTGCACAGAGCCATAAGTTATTGTGTGGACTTTGGCAAGACATTACTGTTATGGGTCTAATCCTCCACTGGAGATTACTGTTAAATGACATGCTTACTGGATTGCTAGAATGAAGGACATAGCATAAAACACCACCCTTGGTGTGAGGGTAATGTAAGAGGGGGGGGGACGGGACTTTCAGCAGTTTCTGAAGGTAGCAGCGTTGACCTGCAGAAGAGCTAGCTTTGTGTCCCATAGCACCTGACAGAAAGCGTTTTAACCCTTGAAAGCTCATACCCCCAAAATCTTGTCCATCTCTCAAAGTGCTACTGGATTTGAATCTAGATTATTTTAAACTAACTCCTCCGGGATTAATACAGAAGCCACTGCTATCCAATTTAATTTTCCAGACCAATGAGATAAAATGGCTACTCTGGTTATATTATGGAATGCAAGCCATGTGTAGTCTTCATTATTTAAAGACTGAAGGATCTGGCAGGTATCTTCAAGCACCTTAACATCCCAAGTTTAAAACCCAGTAAAAAAAATTATTAGACTCCCTTGACACACTGTGGATAATTCATTTAACATCTGTCTGTTCTAAAACTGCGATAGTTTTAAGTAAAACGTATTTAGTGTTTTGAAACACCAGCTGTGCATCATTTATGTAGAAAATAAAAAACAAGCCACAAGACCTAGGATTTCATTCGAAGTTAAAATATACATTTATTATTCCAAACAAAGAAAAAGCAACATACAGAATACCATGGACAGAACCCTGCCCAAATATACACGTGTTCTTGCTAAACCAAGCAATTTCAAAGATGTCTTTTTGCAAAGAAACTTGTCCTCCAGTTTTCAAGTAAATGGATGAGTGGGAAGTAACTTAAAGCTGGCATGCTCCAGAGATCTAAAAAGCAAAGCAAAATAAAACAGATTACAAACAATTATTTCATGATCTCAACAATTTGTTTCCAACTCCTAGATCAGCATTAATATTGTTTCCGTCAGCAGTTCTATATTATCCTGTGTAAATGGAAGTTTTCTTTTAAAAGTTCAGCAAATAGTCTGCATGTACATGATGCAGTTCAATTTAAGAAGTTAAAAACAATCCTGAAGAGCCAGATTGTAAAAGCAATATATGCAATAAACCCATTCTCTGGAGGTTATTTTTTACCATGGAGAAATGTAAAAATATTCTTAGAACATTAATGCCCATTTACCATTTATTCATATATTTTCTACAGCCATTCTGCAACTATCCAAAAATGGTGGGCTGCTCACACACCCTGATTAGCTGGTAAGCAGGCTACCATATCCTCTGCAAATGTGAGGTGATAATGTGAAATGTGAACTATGCACAGATAAATCAGAAAGCTCTATAGCTTGTTTATACAATGGGTTGGATCCAGCCAGCCTTTTCATTCAATCTTACCAAATTCCCCTGCTTTCTACAGCCCTAGGAACTCACACCTTTCAGCCATGCAGGCTCCATGATTCCCAGCATAGCCTTTTTGGTAGTCAAAGGAGAGCCTCTCTTCCCTTTCTCTCCCCAGCAGAAAAGCTGGTAGGTTCCAAGCCAATGTATTTTGGTCCTCATCCTTCCGGTGGCACATGCTAATATGAAGCGCCAGTTTGGCGCAGTGGTTAGAATGGAGGGCCAGGTACCCAATTAGTCATTATGCTTGTTATGTCACTGCCTCAGCCTAACCTATCTCATAAGGTTCTTGTAATGATGAAATAAGAGAATTCTGTATACTCCTCTGCCTTCTCTGAAGGAAGGGCAAGCTAAAACTGTGACTGGTCAAATGAGCAGAAGACAATAATGTGTTCACCAGACAAACATGGACATAGCTGCAATTATAACTGCCCTAAGTATTTTTTATCGACCATGACTGCCCAGCAACACACCAAGTGCATTACCCCAGTTCAGGTTCTGCTGCATGGGCCAAAGCATATACTGAGCAGACTAGCTCGTATTTTTGTTGCTTTCTCAAAAAGTCATTACAAGCTTTACCTTGGTCATTCTGGAGAGATTTCTGAATTCCTGAAAACAGAAGACAATTTATTACTATAAAGTTTAACACTAAGCAAAGTGTTTTGCATTCTCATCTCCAAGCTGAACCAGGCAGTGTTGAAGAGTCCTATCAAACATTCACAATCCTGTGTCCTCATCCAAGTAGACAATAATCACAGCAAATCATGATGTGAACAGCAGAAAAGAGTTTTAATCATTGGACACCAGGGAAGAAACAATATTTAAAATCGCTAGCAATGCTGACTTTAGACCCTTGTAGAAAAGCACTCAAATTGGGCAGTTTTCTTTAAAGAGCATTCTGTATATGCGGGGAAAGGTCCACATTATTAACTAAGTATAGAAAAGACTAAGAGTCAAGTAGTACCTTAAAAGGTAAAGGTAGTGCAAGCACCAGCCGTTTCTGACTCAGGGATGACATCACATCAAGACATTTTCAAGGCAGACTTTTTATGGGGTGGTTTGCCATTACCTTCCCCAGTCATCTACACTTCCCCCCCCAACAAGCTGGGTATTCATTTTACCGACCTTGGAAGGCTGAGTCAACCTTGAGCCGGCTATCTGAACCCAGCTTCCGCCAAGATCAAACTCAGGTCGTGAGCAGAGAGCTCTAGACTGCAGTACTACAGCTTTACCACTCTGCACCACGGGGCTGCTTTTAAGTAGCACCTTAGAGACTAATTAAATTTGTGGTAGAGTATGAGCTTTCATGACTCAGGTATCTGAAGAAGTGAGCGGTGACTCACAAAAGCTCATACCCTACCACAAATTTTGAAAGTCCTTAGGGTGCTACTGAACTCTTACTTTTTTGCTACTGCTACATACAGACTAACATGGCTACCCATCTTGATTGTTAACTATATTACAGATGATAACATAGCATATTTCATGGCAATGATATTATGAGGGAAAAGCAATAAATGTCATCTACGTAAAATAAACAAGGTTAAAGCTAATTTTTATGGCTACACTGGTAAGCAAAACCAACAGAGCGCTCAAATATGTCAAACATGATTCAGTGGAATAGCCTCACCTCAATAAATCCAGGATCCCATTTTGGGCGACAGCATAATTCCTAAGGGATCAAAGACCAGAATTTGGCAGTTATTTTCTCTACAACAAAATGAAACATGATGCATACATATAAAAAGTTTGAAAAGCAGGTATATAGCAAACTACAAGAGATAAGACAATTGGGCTAGTCCTTTGAACTGCGTGTCCTCAATCCAAATACTAATCACATTACATCATTATGTGAACAGCAAAGAAAAGGTTTTCATCATTGGACACAGCACTAAACATATCAGATAATCCAGTACCTCACAGTACGTGTATCTCCTTACACTGAGCCATGGTCCCTTCTTTACAACACAGCAACATATACAACCACTTTCAAAAGCCAAGTAATTGGTCCACCCAAACTCAATTTTATCTGCTGTACCATATTCACAGTCACAAGCCTCTTACCAGAGATTATATGATCCTCATTTACTCAGTTCTAGTGCTTCAATCATGCTAATCATACTGAAAACTCTAGCACTTGACCAACATACTTTTCCCCCTCTTTCAACGTTTCAGCTTTTCCCCAGTCTTGAAAGAAGAGATCTCTCTCATCAAGCCAGTGTGATGTAGTGGTTGCCAGGCCAGTATCTGGAAAACCCAGGTTCGAATCCCCACTCGGGCCATGAAAGCTTGCTGCGTAACCTAGGGCTAGTGACACTTTATTGGCCTAACCTATCTCACAAGGTGTTGTGAGGATAAATGGTGGACAAAAGAGCTGCCTTAAGTCCCCACTGGGGAGAAAGGTGAGGCATAAATAAATAAATAAATACATACATACATACAAGACAGCCTCTTAAGCCTTTCCCGCCAGCCAGAACAAGATTGCTCCATTATCTAAACCTGACCAAAAATAACGAGGGAGACAAAACTAAACCAACTAAAACACCATATCTCAAAACAATTAAAATGGCCCACCACCCATAAGCAAGCCTAAGGCTATCCTTGCCCCTGAGGTCCTTAACTCTGCAGCCCTACAGTCGCCTCCATCCCTGGCCTACCCGCCGATCCCTCAGTCCATGCGGGAGGAAACCGGAAACAAAGCCAACCTCACATGAAAGGCTCCCATTGGCTCAATCGTATGCCGATTTCTATTGGTTTCTGCCCTTTCCACTTTTCCTTCGTTAGAGGGCACGGGGCTAGTGACGTAAGGCCCATAGAGAAAAACCACTTGCGCTACTGTTCACACACACTTCCGGTCTAAAGTGGGCCGGGTTTTCGGAACAACAGCTGAGGAAGGGTGGAGTGACTCACGAAAGCTCCTACCCCGCCACAAATATTAAGTCTTTAAGATGCTGCTGGACCCTTGCTCTTTTCTACTGCTTACAACAAAGGAGGAGTCCAGTAGCACCTTTGAGGCCAACAAAGTTTTATTCAGACTGTAAGCTTTCGTATGCATGCATACTTCTTCAGACGAGGGAATGGGGTACAGTGAACAGAACTACATATAGCTGGTGGGCAGTGGTTAAGAATGCAAAGTGGTACAAAGTTAGAATCCAATGGCAAAATAGTGGAATTAACACATTGAAAAGAATATTTGGTCTGGATAGCATTTGTGTGGGACACCAATCAAGCAGTAACATGGCAGAATGGGAGAATGATGGTGAGAGTGTATAAGGCAATAAATGCAGTCTGTTAATTGCTCCTGGGTTTAAAAGGAAAATTTGGAACAGTGCTTTGGCATACAATTATGATTTGTAGAGCAGCTTGCCTCAACACACTTGTGAAGTGTGCAGGAAATACCTTTGACCAGGGACTTACTGAAGAGGTATCCAGTAGGTGTCAAGTCCCTGGAAAAGACAATAATGGTAGGAAAAGTTGAAGGCACCAGAAAAAGAGGCAGGGGGTCGATGGCCAACACACCATGGATGGACTCAATCAAGGCAGCCATGGACCTTACTTGGCAAGACTTAGGCAAGGCTGTTAGAGCACAGGACATCTTGAAGGTCATTAATTCATAGGGTCTGTGACAGAACCGGCCCGATTCTGCCTTCAGACCCAGTCCTGTTAACTCCCTATTGAGTCGCCAACTCCTGGAGGGAGCTATTTCTCCTCCTGCCCCTTGGGCTCGCTGCCACCACCTGCTCAGTCTAGGGGTTCAGATTGAGAGGAACAGGACTCCCAATCCCCCTCTCCAGCTATGAGGCCAGGCCTCAAGGTCCTCTGCCACCCTGTACTTGGGTTTCACAGAGACCTCAGCACTTCTTTGGGACAACCCTGGAGGATTGGCACCTTATCCAACTGCATGCCTTCCCCCTTCCCCGGGGCCCCCTTTATAAAGCAGCGTGGTCTAAGGCGGTTGGGGATCTATGTGGTACAGAGTTTGACTGCCAGCCTTCAATACAGAAAAAATATTTATTTACAAGAGAAAAAGAAAGGGAAAGAAAAACAAAACAAAAACAGTTGCATATAAAAAGTTAGCACAGCACCCGCACAGCAAACAGCATGACAAAGGAAAGGTGTTATAAACGCATCCTACTGTCCCTGGTCTAAACTTGCCCCGCCTTGGGGATGACTTACTTGGTCTGACTGCCTGGGGGCCTCACAGGCAGGAGCCCCCATGCTCACCACATGCTCCCTTGAGCGCCAGTTGCAAACTGCCTTCTCTTCCTGCTAACTCCAATCCCAAGAACAAAAGAACTTCCTGCCTCTCTAGGAGACTTTCCCCCTAGCGTTGTTGGTTTGGCTCTGGAAGGGAGGGGGGTTTGGAGGGAGGCTAGGCCAAAGCCTGCTTAGGAGTTTCATGTTTTCCCTCCCAATGAAGCACCAACATTGACTAAAATGGCGTTTCTCCACAGGGTCTCTCCATAAGTTGGAAGCTACTTGATGGCACTTTCACACCCACACCCAGGAGCGCCTTGAAGACTAACAAGATGCATTCCAGCACGAGGCTTTGTGATTCAGAGCTCTCTTAATAAAATGTCTCTAATGCCTTGAGTTCTGACTAGCAAAAGCTCACACTGGAATCAATTTTATTATCCTTTTAAGGCACTGCCAGGTATCTGTTTAATATTTCTGCAGCAAAGTAACTGCAGGCTTTTCCTCTGCAATTATTGTTTTTTGGGGGGGGCAGGAGGAGGGAAAATAAATGAGTACACTTTATCAGGGTTTGGGGTTCTATTGAACGTCATCACTCACTTTTTTCATAGAATCATAGAGTTGGAAGGGACCTCCAGGGTCATCTAGTCCAACCACCTGCACAACACAGGAAACTCACAAATACCTTCCCCAAATTCACAGGATCTTCATTGCTGTCAGATGGCCATATAGCCTCTGTTTAAAAACCTCCAAGGAAGGAGAGCCCACCACACCTCCTGAGAAAGCCTGTTCCACTGAAGAACCACTCTTAACAGTCAGGAAGTTCTTCCTAATGTTGAGCGGGAAATTTAATTTCAACCCACTGGTTCTGGTCCTACCTTCTGGGGCCACAGAAAACAATTGCACACCATCCTCTAGATGACAGCTCTTCAAGTACTTGGAAGATGGTGATCATATCACCTCTCAGCCACCTCCTCTCCAGGCTAAACATGCCCAGTTCCTTCAACCTTTCTTCATAGGACTTGGTCTCCAGACCCCTCCACCATCTTTATCGCCCTCCTCTGAACCCATTCCAGCTTGTCTGTATCCTTCTTATGTTACTTTCACCCAGATCTTGGATTCAGTGGGAGCTCACAGGAGCACAGCTCCTGAACCTTTCTGAGAGTTCCACCTTCTTTGTCCATTGAATGTGCAGCTGCATAACAATCCCTGGATGAGCACCACCTATTTTTCTACAAAACGACCGCTGCTTTCACCAGGTAACATAATACTACTCTTTCAGGACTTGAATTTTTGAACTACACAAATAGTATTTTGGGAATACGCACTGCCCCAACCCCATCTGTATATTTTGTCTAGGTTGTTGCACACTCTTTTTTCAAAAACCTGCAAAGTGAAAGGACCGTGAATAAATCAGGAAGTATAGGTCATGATGCAATTAGAGCCACAATTCAAATGTATTTATGTATCAAACTTATATCCTGCTCCCCCTCTCCTAAATGGCACTTGAGATGACATTAGGAGAGCCCTGCTCTCGCTCTTAACCCATGCTAAAGGACCTTAAAATACTATAATATAGGGAACTAGGAGGTAGCTCCTCTGAATCCTCCTGTTCCCTTTTCAAATGGCCGATTTCGATCTTTTACCGGAAGTTTTATTACCCAATACGTGTCTCTCTATGCTCCAACTTCGCCAAGCGTCTCTTGCCGCTCTATCACAAGGGAAAAGGTCACCCAATAAGGTAGCCAGAGAAAGGAATGGCCAATGAAAAGCGGCATTGTGTACTGAGAGGATGAATACCAATCAGAAAGAGAGAGACGACACTGTCAATTGGCCAATCAGAATGCTCGGTCGCTGCGTTTGGTGGCTCATGTTCTCGCGATAGCGGTGATGGCCGCCCTGGTCTTCTCGTTTCTTCTTTCCTCCCGCCGCTCTTAAGGTAGCTCTGGAGCGATGACTCGGAGTTGCTCTGCTCAGGGCTGCAGCACCCGGGACAGCGATCTGAATCTGGAGAGGGGCATCTCCTTCCACCAGTGAGTGAGGCTGGGAGAGACTGGCTCCCTCTCCATGGATGCTGTTTATTGGCGTGTGATACAGACGCGTGGCAGCGACTGTGGAAAGGCATATTCATACGTTACAGTGTGGCAAGCTCCGTGCACGTGTAACGTGAGGAATCATGAAAACGCATCGTGAAACACTTGCCTCCCTGTGCATGTGTGAAGGAACGTTCGGGGATAGGGTTGCCAAGTCCAATTCAAGAAATATCTGGGGAGTCGGGGACTTTGGGGGTGGAGCCAGGAGAAAGGTTGTGGCAAGCATAATTGAACTCTAAAGGGAGTTCTGGCCATCACATTGAAAGGGACCGCACACCTTTTAAATGGAAATAATGAAGGATAGGGGCACCTTCTTTGAACATGAGCCCCTGGTCCAATCCTTTTTAAGCTTGAAGGGTGTTATAAGGAGGGGCACCGGATGCTATGCTGAAAAAAACAGCCCCTGCAGAGCCCCTGCAGAGCTATGCTGAAAAAAACAGCCCCTGCAGAGCTGATCAATTATCCATTATACCCTATGGGAATCGATCTCCACAGGGAATAATGGAGTGCCCAGCGGACAGTTCTCTCCCTGCCCCCTGCTTTCTGATGACCCTGAAGCAGGAGGAGGGCATCCAAACTGGGGGATCTCCTGCCCCCACCTGGGGATTGGCAACTCTTTCTAGGGAGCAAGAAAAGAGTATGGGGCTGGGGAGAGGAGTTTTTGCTCCTTCATCGGGTGGTGTGAAATTCATTAGTCCGGCTAGGTAGCAGTGTTAAGTGTAACTCCAAAATAAAACCGGAGCACAGGGGGGCCTTAAATACAAATACAAAAGCTTCTGCTGGAATAAATTTTGCTGCCCAGCTTGCTTCATAGGTGGACGACCACTTCATGTGCCTGATGAACATTGCATCTAACCCACAAAGGCTTATGCTGGAATATAATGCTGGAATATAGTTAATCTTCAAGGCTTCTGTTTTATTTTGTGAACGTTAAAGAGTTCATGTACTCCTACATATACATTTACAATTCTATTTTTGACCCTTGTGAGTGAGATTTGTTTTGTGACTCTGGACAAGGTTTAATAAAATGTAAACAAGTTATGTGTCAACTCCAGCCTGGTAATTTGCCTTTTTGGAACAGGTTATGAGCCAGCTAAAGAACAGCTTGAGGTGGGATATAAATATTTGAAGTAAATCAGCACAGCTATATGCGGCATATTCCTTGGACTGTTCTTTGAATCATAAACAACGGTGACTTCTATTTATTTCCTGGAATTCAAGCACTGTTCTTTTCTGTACTGGTCAGAAACTAGTTTTACCAGAGACCCTTTTGACAATGTAGGGGAGGTAGTCATAATCCCTGCTGTCAATTGCCAGTACTCTTCATCCGCCTTCTCTTTCCCTTCTGTGGTGATATTGTGTATGTTATGTTGTAGAGGGCCCAAGTTAAAACCTCCAGTTGCTGCCCTCCACTATAGTACATGTAAGTTTCAGTTCTGGCTGTTGTGAATTCCAAAGTGATTTTGGACAGATGATTCTGGGGGGGAACTTTATTAAGTAAAAATGGGAGATCTTGGTTTATGTTCACATAGTCTGCATTATTTGACCATTATTTCTGTTTGTACAGTGATGGAAAAATTCCCTAGCTTGGTATTGCCTTATGGTAGCTATTAATCTGTAGATATGCATGCACCTTATTATTTACTTCACTTACACCCCACTTTTCTCCCCAGTGAGAACCTACAGTTTACAGCATTCTGCCCTTCTACTTGAGAGCCAGCATGGTGTAATGGTTAAGCGTGGAGGTCTGTAATCCTGAGAACCGGGTTTGAGTCCCCACTCCTTCACATAAAGGCCAGCTGGGTGACCTTGGGCCAACCACAGTTCCCTTATCCTTCCAGCCTGACAACATAAGCCTTCTGAGGTCCATGAAGGCAGCTGATCCATGTATTCAAACTGGGCCTGCCACAATCACATAGAAAAAGTATGGGATGGAGGGTTAATTTGATAAGCATCTGGAGCCAAGGTCCATGAGTGGCTCTTAACCACAAGGTGTAGATGGAACACTGTCTGGGGCAGTAATGCTCTGTCTTCTTGGTGCTTGAGGGGCAACAGTGGGAGGGCTTCTGGAGTTCTGGCTGCATTGGTGGACCTCCTGATGGCACCTAGGTTTTGGCCACTGTGACAAAGAGTGTTGGACTGGTGGACCTCCTGATGCAATGTGGCTTCTCTCACCTTCTTAGTTTAAGGGGTGATTGGAGGAGGGGCACAGAATTCTCCCTCTGCCCATTGCCAGCCAGGGCTCTTGGGTGGCCCTAAATGAAAGGAGGGGGAGGAACTATGAAGATAGGCTACTAGGAGTTAGGAACAGGGTCCTGATAAGGTTGTTTGTTCTGCTTAAATGCTGTATATTCATTGCTTGATTTGGACTACCTTGGTATTATTATCTGAAGTCCATGTCTTGCAGCTCTCAGACATCTGACATTTATTCTACGTGGCTCTTATGTTAAGCATAGGATTTTCAGAATGATAAGACGTTCAGATGTGGTTTGCCGTTGCCTGCCTCTTTGGAGCAACCCTGGACTTCGGGGGTGGGGGGGTGGGGTGGGTCTCCCAATCAAATACTAGCCAGGGCTGACCTTGCTTAGCTTCCGAGATCTCATGAGGCTAAATGGAAGGGCCTTCTTAGTGGTGGCACCAAAACTTTGGAACTCCCTCCCCAGGGAAATTCATGTCTCCCTCTGTTGGTATCTTCCTGCCAGTGGTTGAAAACTTTTTTGGAATAACCCCAATAATGGCTACTGACCCTCCTTGGTTCTAGTGTTGTTTGTTTACATGATTTATGGAATTATAATTTTTAATGTTTTTAATTGTTCAGATGTTTTAATCGCTTTATGTACACTGCTTTGTGGGTTTCCTGCATTGTGCAGGGGATTGGACTAGATGGCCCTGGAGGTCCCCTTCCAATCTATGATTCTATGGGTCCTTCTGCCCATCATTCCAAACTGTGCGATAAACCAAGGGGCATTCTTGGCCTTGTGGGCAGGAAGAGAGGTTCTTCAGAGCAATTGTGTCTACCTCCCACATCATCTTCTGTAATCTGACTAAGGCTGTGACAGGATTGAAAAATCCCAGAGACATCCAGAAGCCTTCTGGATCTATCATACAAATATAATAAAATGAAGAAACAAGTATAATAAATCAGCCTCAAGGGACAGGACATCCTAACCAGGCCCCCGCTCTTCCAATTGTTTGGGAGTCCAACTTCCTCATTACCTAGCCATGAATTGCCAGCCAGTATAGACAACGGTGAGCTAGATGGACCAATAATCTGAATCAGTATAAGGCATCTTGAGGTAAACGTATGCTTGGTTGGCCACTGAGTAAAGGAGAAGGATCATTCTCCATGGATCCTTGGTTTCACCCAGCACACCTCTTATTTCCTTAATAAACTCGGGTATTCTTTAAAAAAAAATCTTATATTACTTACTGTTGTAAAGAAAAAGCAGCACAGAAGTCTCCTTGTACAGAATAGTATAAAGGTTTTATTTTTCTTTGTGATTTATCTGACAGTTTTGTTTTTACAATATAGAAAAGTGTAATCTTTGAATAGGTCTAGTAAATATAAATTTAAATCTATTTTTTAAGATGTAAACCAGAACTAGAAAATTAACCCCAAGCACCCTCTCCTCCCCTTTCCCAAACTCTACCGACAATGGGTCTGACCCAGAAGAAACTCATTTCTATGGGGCTTTAGCAGCAATTCTGCATCCACCCCACTGAAATGGAGATGTTACGCTGCAGGCGTGCTTTATAAACAGCTTGCAGTGTCTTGATGTGTTTGTGCTGCCTGTTTTTCTTCAGCGATTTCGTGCAAAGGGCCAAGGGGAGGGGGGGGGGTGGAAGGGAAGAACCAAGCTAAATACTGGAGAAAGCTTGTTCTGAGAGACAGAAAACTAGATCTTTGATTGCACCTTCTTCAAATCTTTACACGCAATTCCGTCATACATAATCTACAACAGGAATCCAAACTTCACAAAAAGCTTTTTTTCTGCACACATATAAATACACATCACAAAAAAAAAGGTGCAAGTTAGAATTAAGACACAGAATATTTACAAAAGTAAACACGGATTTAGTCCTAGACAAAGAGGATACATGTTGCAATCTGTTTGAAAAATAACTTGATCAAGTATTATTTTTTATCCACTTACACTAATTTACATTTATACAACTGCTACCATACGGATGCATACGTTATCAGTAAAAGGTGAGTCTTCATCTACTCTGGAAGGTAATGCGCTGACTCTGTACCCTCGAGTCAGAGTGCTAATCATAAAACAATTCTGCTAAAACGAACCACAGCTTCCTTTTCAGGATTGTGTGTACATCTATGTAAGCCTGCCATGGTATGCATACACAGTTCCATAATAGTATATATGTGTACAGTTACACAGAGAAAATATAAGATCCCTTTTTGAACAAAAGGCCTGCGGTATAATTACAGGGAGAACTAAAATAATCCAGCAACCATTTGCCAGTTCGAACATGGGGGTTTAATAGCCTTTCCAGAGACCCTGAACAGTTGGCTGCACTAAGAAAAACAACCCTCCATGCAAATGTGTTAAGCATTTTAATAAGATCTGTTAGGAACGTGGTGGTTACTTCTAACAATCTTCAGCCCATGCAACGCTGTTTCACTCTTTTTGTTCCACCAAGAAGTCAACATGGTTAGTTCTGGTCTGCAGACAGTCCTAAACTGAAACAATGCATTGCTAGAATTTATTTTTAGAAAGGTAAGCAAACTTGAGGTGATATCAGAAATGCATAGGTGATTAGCTTTAACAGTCTGCTATCAAGATGCAGCTAATTTGAACACCTGTTAACACCTCCTAAAGACCTGATTGCTCTCTGCAGAAATATGCAGGGGTGGTAGATTAAGCGCAATTTCTTGACTCAATTTACTGCTGATTCTCACCCGCCCTAGTTGAACATGTTCCAGACTGCACTATTGCCTAGGGTCAGCTCAGGACATCCGGTTCTCCCACGTTCGTCTGACAGATTTTGCCGGACAAATACAGGCACAAAAGGGCAAACGCAGTTTGCTTTAGACTTATTCACTGTCCAATTGACTTCAGCCACAGTCGCGGCATGAAGCGGGAGCACTTAACCCAATGGACTGAGCAGTTCCAGTGCCGGATTGTGGCCATTTTGCTTAGCCTTGTCAAACTTGCATTACAAACACCGCCTTAATTAAAAATGCTTGCTAATAAAATGCACTCTCAACTTCTCACTTAGCGCAACTTAAAAACAACACACACAAGTAGCTCCTGCGAAGAGAGTTGCCGCAACCCCTTCAGCCATTTCCAGATATTCCTACCAAAGGCAGCTTGGGATCCGGAAATCCCAGGGGATTTTAATTTTTTTTTTTTTAAGAGAAGCCCCACTCCATCCAACCCCCAGGCTGTATCACTGACAGTCTTTGGAAGTTTCCTCAGTTTCAAAACATGCTTTCCTATGTGGCATGAGGATTTCTATTTAAGAAACTCAAAAGTGTAAATGCAAGAACCCCTCTTAGATGCACAAAATTAGTTCCATGTGGGTTGTTCTTTGAATCCTGGCCGGTATCTATGAAGAGCTGATTATGAGCCATCCAGTAAACACAAATAACTGGGCTAAGGATTACCCTATGCTTTGTCCTCTATGCATCAGTTTAAAAAGGGGGTCCCTCCAGCAAAGTACTTTTGAATGGTATGTAAGATCCTCAAGCATCCCTTGTATCTGAACACTGCACCAAGATGTGAGGGCCCCTCCCCTTTAAATATTGTGGCAATGCATGAAGTCTAAAAGATTTTCAGGAGTTATATATTGCGACTGCAATTATGCTATTTAATGATCCTTATCAGGGCATTTCAGTGCTCTTTGGATGTGACAATGAGCCTACCTGTGAAATGATAGCTCAGTTATTGAAAGATTGTTGTCTTTCAGTCCTTTGGAGCACTGAGGATTGTCTGAGAGATAACAGCTGTCAAAATAAGCAAAATACCGATCTCTCGAAACCCAAACGGAAGCAGCTTATTACAATTTGGAACAGTACATTTAAAAAGGGGTTTTATGGTATTTCAGGCTGTTGCTGATTTTGACCTTGATTTCTGCATCACAACACTGCATGTTTCTGTACCTAGTTCTGGCAATGTGGTATTCCCCGTGTAAAACTCATAGTTGAAGACACCACAAATCATGCTCCCCATGAAATCAGAACTGTAGCCAGCAAGATAATCCTCCAGATTTCCGTATCTTCCTGAAATGCTTTTAGGAAAAATGTTTTCCCCTCTCCCCTTTTTAGCATTAGCAAACCCACCGATGTACTGTTATTGACTCTAATGCAAAGCCAAAGCTGCCTTGTGATGCTGATCAAATGGATTTGAAGTATTTGTGCAAGATTTTTGTTTGTTTAGGAACATCCCGTCAGCGTCAACGGGGCATTCAGAGGAAATGGCCTCTGATGGAAGGACTGTGGTTGACGTCTTGTCCCAGCTCCTTCCCCCTCATACAAATTGAACACTAAAATTGCAAGTAATAATTTAAAAGATTGCTCGAAGAACCTTTTTTTCTAAAAGAGAAAGAAGAAAGCCACTGCGATTCTCCGAAGTTGGGAAGAAGACGGGCGCCGTCCTAAAAAGAAGTTAAGCTTTAAAAAGTACTCATTATTATAAAGGTCTCTCGGTTCGGTATTAATGTAAGCCAATGCGAGCTAAGCAGCACCAAATGAAGAATGAAAGACCATCACTATCATCAGCTGCTGTTGCGGCGAACCAGAAAAGTGTCCCTGTGCCTTTTAGTGTCCCCCATTTCAGACTGTGGCTCATTTTCAAGACAGTCAGCAGTTCATGGCACAAGCATCAGTTTTACTAGACTTTCCAGCCGCATTAATGATTCTCATAAGACAGCGTCCAAATTCTTCCAGGATCATCCGCTCTGCCATCGCTTTAGACTTCCCGGCCTTCTCGGCCTGCTCGGCTTGTGCAAGCAAGCAGTCACATGTTGCGTCGGCAACCTCCTTGGTGACGAACGTGAATGGCAACCTAGGAAGGAAAGGGCAAGCCCTGAGAATCTGCATGGAACACAAGAGCGACAGCCAGATTTTTTGAAAAAGTACGGAGGGTATCTGTGAGTAAGAAAGGGCAACCTTGAAAGACGTTAAGTTCTCGGGCCTCTCCTCTTTCCCCATTAAGATCTATGAATACCTACATATGTGCCATCAAATCACAACAAACTTTTGGCGACCCCAGCAAGGAGCTTCCAGGGCAAGCGAGAAACAGAAGCCTTTGCCTTCCTCTGCAGAGCATCCCTTGGTGGCCTCCCATCCATGTCCCGGTCCTTCTTAGCTTCTGAGATCTGACACGATTGGGCTGTACCATTGTGAAAGTAAAAATGAACCAGAGTGGAGACATATTGAATGGTGAAGTCATGTAGGCAAGGTGGGACGTGCTGCAACTGTAAGAATTAAGTGACCTACTAGAACTAAGTAGTCTGAATCAAGGAATGACCAGCTGCAGAGGAAAGATACTGAACAGTCAGCTGCACTGGAAAATAAGTTTAAGTTCTAATTGTGCATGCTTATCTGAGGGACTATAAATGTACTTGGAAGAGATAACCCTCCTACCTCCCAGCTTCTGCTTTTTCTGGCTCCTGCAATTGCGCAATGAAGAATTAAAACAGCTTTGGAAATTATTTTTAGTGCCTTTCTTCAGCACCAGGCTGCTTTCCCTTTCAAGATCTATGAATACATACTTATTATCAGGGCTTTTTTTGTAGCATATTAGGCCACACACCCCTGATGTAGCCAGTCCTCCAAGAGCTCACAGTAGCCCCTGTACTAAGAGCCCTGTAAGGATTGGCTACATCAGAAGTATGTGACTTAATATGCAAAAAGAGTTCCTGCTACAAAAAAGCCCTGCTTATTATTGATTTTAACTTCTCTCTACAGATTTATAGAGAAGCTGACCCTTTAAGCCTGGGGTGAGGAGGGGGAGGGAGGAAGAGAGAAGCAACCACTAGACTACCGCACTTTTCTTTGCTAGGAATAGCAGCAGCTGTGAAGGGCTGGAGGGGCAGCATAAGAGGGGATGGGTAGAAGGATGCAGGAGGAGCCCAGGGGAGTGGCAGTCAGCTCCTTCAGAAGTTAATGGCTCGCCTTCCTTATGTCCTCCTTCAGCTTGATTTCTTTTGAAAACTCAATAAAACATAGTATGTGAACACACACCTCCCCCCTCCGCTGGACAGCACTGGTGCCGGCCTAGTTAGCAGGTCCGAAATCTGCGAGGACAGCTTCGTCTTGGCCGCTGTTTGTTGCTGAACTCGCACCTCGGCGGCATCAGCCAAGTGCATTAATGTCTTCCTCTCGGGGCTTTCTTCAAAATTCTTGCATCCAATACATTTACAGATGGAGGAACACATGATCTTTGCCTAAAAAAGAAAGGAGAAACACAAGCAAAGAAAATGTTGCTTTTGTGTGTTGTGGAACTGTGTGGTTTCTGCTTTTTACAAATACGTACAGTAAGAAAGTTGACCCTTTTGAAATGTGGTATTGGAAGAGAGTTTTATGGATACCATGAGACCACCAAAAAACAAATTAAGTGGCTTCTAGACCAAATCAAGCCTGAACTCTCCCTAGAAGCTAAAATGAACAAACTGAGGCTACCATACTTTGGTCACATCCTGAGAAGCCGAGAGTCACTGGAGACTACAATAATGCTAGGAAAAGGGAGCAATAGATGAGGAAGATCCAACATGAGATGAACTGATTCAATCAAAGGAGCCAGTTTGCAAGACCTGAGCAAGGTTGTTAATGAAAGGACATTTCTAGATATCAGTCATTCATAGGGTTCCCACGAGGAAGACGCAACTTGATGGCACTTCACACACGCACACCCCACAGTAAGTGTTCAGAATGCCTACAAGCACCTTTTGTAATGCAGCACTGACCAGAATGTAATGATAAAATAAATCTAAGCAGCACTGTACTGGCCAACTTTATTTCCTTTTGCTGACAAATGGTAAGTCAGCAATTTACTGTACTGATAAACGACTATAATTTCCTTGGCTTTCCCTTAGGTGCAATATATACTAGCTGGGCAAATAAAGGCCCTTCCATTCTCACGCGCTGCCTGGGATGTCTATGTAACGATCTCCCTAGAAATCGAAGTTGCTTGCTGTTCTTAATAGGTGGGATCCAGCATAGCAATTCTGCAGGCACCAGGAACTCCTCCAAATGAGCATAAATCTCTGTGCTTCTCCCCTCCCAGGGCAGCCTGGAAGTCCCCCAGAAATCCTGCTCCTCTGGGACAGGGGACCCCCAAGAACAGGATTTGGTGTGAGGGGGAGGTATTTGGGCTGCCACAGGAGAAGAAGTCAAGAAATTTGGTCTTGGTCTTGAACCTGCAGAAACCCTGGACTCAATCCAATACGTTTGCAGATCTGAAATCCAGTCTTATCACATTAGATCATGATCATTGCAGTCTAGAACATAGCAGACATACACATATTTTCAAGGATATATTGGTCATTTTGTAAACAAGGATATGTTGGTTATTTTATAAACAATATGCCATATAATGGCATTGAGAGCCAGCATGGTGTAATGGTTAAGAGAGGCAGATTCTAATCTGTAGAACTGGGTTTGATTCCCCACTCCTCCTCCACATTAAGTCTGCTGTGTGACCTTGGGCCAGTCATGGTTCTCTCAGAGCTCTCTCAGCCCCACCTACCTCATAAGGTGCCTGTTGTGGGGAGAGGAAGGGAATGCGATTGTAAGCTGGCGTTGAGACTCCTTAGGGCAGAGAAAAGTGGAATATAAGAACCAACTCTTCTTCTAATACAGATAACATAAACCATTGAAGAGTCTGGTGTTTTTAACGTTACGAAGTTTAACAATATTCAAATTCTGACTGTATTTAATACTTTATTTTTCTTCTGCTTACTATAAAATTTGTGGATTCTGCTTTCAGCATTTATTTTTTCCTACCATTCAGAAGGCAAAAATTAAGATACAGGTAGAGCTCTCTGTAGGATTGAATATAAACAATTTTGCCTGTAAAAAGTTAAGGCATTTATATTTTAAAATTTTATACATATGCCAAATACTAGACTCCTGTAAGGTAACTAAACTATAAATTATATGTTTTATGTCATTAAAGCAATAAAGTTTAGGTGAGCTAAGAAAGTCATGCATATATTTCAATGTCCGCTCCCCAAATGGAAAAAGCCACAAGCTTGTTTTCCTCGCATAACTTCCACATTTCTCAACCTTGGACAGTAATTTCCAAAAGAGAAGTCATGGAACCTTGAAACTAGAGTGTCTTTTTTATGCCCAATATACAGAAGGGACTGAAATAGTAAAGCCATAGCAAAGTATTTTATCTGAGGTTGCTTCCTGGCTCTGAAAATTCCTCTCCCCTGGAAGTTAGCCAAAGTCAGAACCTGAGCCTTTTCCAGAAACCATAAAACTGGTATTCTAAATGGGCATTTAGAGGCTGGAGATAATTTTGGAATTAATATAGCTGCAGGGCTATTTCAGTAGCATATCATATATATATTCACGGGGCCCAAAATAGTTTGATTAGAGCTTATTAACATTCAGAACCACTGTGGAGCTTCTGCCAAAATTTACAAAGAGGTTAATAAGAATTTTAAAAGTATTCCGAAAGGGGAAAAAATAAAGCTGATTTCAAATCTCACCTCGTAGCATTCGCAATAGTTCTTGAGGCATCCGGACCGCTTGCAGTTACAACCTTTGCTGTGCCGCCTGTCTGACTCCCCTTCTTTCCCCTTCCCTATTTTGGGCTTGAAGGCCTCGGGGTTTCTGTCAAGGCAGGCCTAGCAAGAGAGACACAAATAAGTCAGTCAAAGTACATTTAGAGAAACATGGGCTAAAGAATCCCCAATGCAGTGCCAATGGGCTCCTGCCAACACCTTTCCTGGCACCTGCCAAATATTTTTTGGCTGTGCAGATTTTTAAAAACCTTGCTCTAGCAGTAGCTGCCACTACAGCTCAAAGATCTTTGTGGGTGACTGAAGGTAAGCCGTGGCAGATCTTTTGTGGCTGGCTGCACCCACCATGCTGTGTTAGAATTCTAAAGGTGCCCTCAAGAATAAAACGGCTGGGGTCTCCTGTGCTAGTGACTCAGGCCCCAGCCTGGTAAAGGAAAAAGTGATCATTTCATCCAACCCAGATGGAGAAACAGTCTAAAATGAGGGAGGACCAGGACCGGATCTACATGTTTTTGGAGGGGGGGGACAAAATTAAAAAAGGACGCCCCCTAATGGCCCATTCTATCTTATGGGCCATTGAATAGGATGGACGCCATACCCAATTTGGCGCCCCCACCAGCAGTGCCCAGGGCAAGTGCCCCCTCTGCTCCCCCCTAGATTCAGCCCTGGGGAGGACTTCTAAGCAGGAAGGTCGCTCTGCTTTCATGAATCCCAGCAAGCTCAGTAAACATGGATTCCCCAAGAAGATTTTTTACCTTGATTGCTTTTTGTCTGTCGTTTTCATGGTCCAGGTTATTATAACAATTTGTACAGTTGCAGTTGTTGCAGAACTCGCCGTTGGCAAAGCAGTCACAATATCTGAAAGGAAATCCCAGGGAGGGCTTGAACACCGGAAGTCTGGCACAGAATGTGCTAATATGAACAGAGGAGTTACTAATGTGGACGCAGGAGTTCCAGAAGATCCTCCAACCAGCCTTGTGCCTGGGCAAAACCACCCCCCTTCCCAAATGGGTTAGATCCAGCAACTCTCAAACCTTTGCCGCAATAAGGGTTGTTAAGTAAAAATACAGACAGCCCTCAACCAATACTCCCTCTAAGCTGCAAAGTCTTGTGAGCAAAAATTCTACTTTGTGAGCTACTGCACAAATTAGTTTACTCTGGGGCCATTTTATCCTGAGCTAAGACAAAAATGTGTGAGCCAGAGACTAAAAAACTGAGCTAGCTCTAACTCAGCTTAGAGGGAACACTGCTCTCAGCAAAGTGAGAAGTTTCCAGTCCAGAGCTATGGGACATCCACGCTTAGGAGAGAAGACTCCCTTCTAACATTTCTCCCATGGAAACAAGGTGACCTGGTTTGGTCTCAAGGGGGAAAAAAAAGGTAGATCTTCTGTCAATGTGGAAGCTGCAGAGCAGAATTGTGATTTGTGGCTAGTGTGCCAAAACACTACTTGCACTGTACAATGATCGGCCGATGACACACCACTAAGCCACCCCCAACATGGTGAAGTGCAGTCTGACAGCAATGTTTGCTTTCAAGATCAAAAGGGTATTTGGCTCTCAAGAAATGCATCTAATAAAAAAAGGCCTCAAACTATCCAGACAGAGCTCAGTGGCAGTGTGTATTTCTTAACATGCGGATGCACAAGTAGACCATCTGCTGCAAAACAAATTTGGGATCCAGCAGCCCCCTTAAAAGCTGAAATATGGGAGACATCTAATGTCCATTTGTTACTTTTGAGGGTAGCAACACACCAAAGACTATACTTACAACTTCAGACACAGGGATTTTGTACAATTGCATGGTTTTCGGGGACGGTTTGCAGACTCAGAAGGTATTATTCTAGAAGACAAACAGTTTTAACAATGGCTTTAGCTTCTTCCTCTAAATCAAGAATGGAGACCAGTTACTGAAATCTGGCCATTTGAGATGCATGAGAACCATCCATCCATCCAGTTCCCCCAGATCAACCTACCCTGTCCCAGTATCCCATACCAGGAGCATCACAGATTAAACAGCTCCACCAAAGAATATACCAGAGCAGACATCTCCCCCCATGGTACAGTGGCCAGAAGAGAACTGCTAGTGTGTTGCACATGTCTTGGCCAGTGGAAATCTGAGAAATTTACCTGATGGGCTACCCTCATTTAGGCATTCCATCTTTGCTTAAGATTGGCCAAGAATGTCCTCTTACAACTGGACTTTAGTTGAATAGATTTTCAGGGCATGAGCTTTCAAGATTCAAAGAAAGAACACTAGTAAGAATGAAGAACTGAATCCTTATATCCCAGTCAGAATAATTTTGGGGGAAGGGGGGGGGGGGAGAAAACCTACGGCTGAATAGTGACACAGGAATCTTACTACAGAAGCTAATTGTCTGCCCCTAAGCATAAGTCCTCCCCTGTTCTAATCATGGTGATTACACTGTTCTAATCATGTTGATGAAACAAATATAGTTTATATGCTACCTAAACTAGATCTGCACTCAGATCTAGTTGTTCTAGTGCAGACCAACATGATTGACCTCTGAAACCCTCCTACAACTGATGTCTGCACGTCAAATTCTTTGTAAGTTTTTAAAATCTACTTTAATTGTCTGGTTGCAAGTTTCTAGCAGACGGTTATTTCCCGTGAGCCTTGAAGGTGGGATGAATTGCTGAATGCTTCAGAACAAATAAATAAAATGACACAGGCTGGTGAGCCAAGGCCACCCACTACATGGAAAGCAGAAAAGCCTCCAGCTCCGCTAGTTAATCTGCTCGGGGGGGGGGGGGGATCTCAACTTAAACAATGCTGGGATCTCAGCTCTTGCAGTGGCTGAATACCGAATAACTCCTGACGGAGCTTCCAAGCCCTTCCCTTTCAATGTGGTCAGAAGATGGAGCACAATTTTAAAAATTTATCTAGGCAAATACGCACCCGTTGAATGGCAGTCGGGCTTGGGTTTGGATGCTAGATGTCCCACTGAGACTGGAGCTGCTCGCTATGGATACATAGGAGGACTGCTGTAGCTAACAAAAACACAAAGTTAGCACATGACATACTGTTTGCCGATTAGCACTTTGACAAACAGCTACACTGATCACATACTCCTTTTATTCTGCACTGAGGGGATCAGAGGATGCCAACTACTACGGTTCTTAGGTAAGAGGGCCTTTCTGTTCCTTGAAGTGGGGGCTTGGGTCTCAGAGTCCATTTCCAATAATGGAAGGTTACCAGGGGAGGGATTCCTCTTGATTCCTTCTTCCCATTGCAGAACTGAACCCATGAGTATCTCCTGACCCCCAAGAAGAGTTTGGGGGGGGGGGTGCTCAGTAGGCTGTGGTGGAAGAGCAAGTAAGAAAAATCCCACTCTGGGAGTTGAGCTTCTATCTTGGATTATATCCGACTGATCCTCAAATTTAACACACAGATACTGAATTAGCAGTAAAAGAGGCCTTACACCTCTTTCATTGTGTTACAGTTACTGATGAGCACAGTAACTAGGGGGGAAAAAAACCTTGCTTTTCCAACATGAATCCTTAACCTCTCATGACAGTACTACATTATTTTCTTTTGCCGAGACCAGAAAAATTCAGCAGCAGTTACCATCTGTGATGAAATACTAGCTGAGAATTGGCATAAGACGCTAAAGCTAGTTTTATGACTTCAGAGTTCTCTGACTTTCTTATAGCTGGATTTCATGGTCTGATGAAACCACTGCACCACACACATTACTAAGGAAGCTGACCTGGATCTCATTCTCTTTGGGGGGAAAATAATAGTTTTTCATACTCAATAGCTATGCTATTTGGGTTTTTAAAACTACTATGGGCTTTTCACATAAGGCTCAAAGGCTCTTGGGATTAATTTTGTAATACAAAAAAAAATCAGTAAATACCAAGATGTCAGCTAAAAAAGCCAAAATAGGTAGGTGACCTTGGAGGGGGGAGCAGAGGTGAAATAACCAAGCAAAGCAAGCTTATGGGAACAGTGCTTTTTCTGCTTTGTCCTTTCATTGGGCTGATAATGGCTTTAACATTTAACCTTTGTGTGTGTGTTAAGTAACTCGTTTGTATGCTGCCTAAACTATACTGCTATCAGCTTACTTTGCTTTTCAGTGCTGCTGGTACTGTAGAAGCTAGGAAAGCTGCTTGCAAGTGGTCAAAAGTTCTACATGCTTTCTTCCCATGGAAAAGCAAGACATCCTTCAAAGACAATAGTGTGCTGATTGGTCTCTTCTGTCACCTCATCCTCAACTTTAGCTAACATCTCTTGACCCTCGTGGCTGGACAGTATAGCAATCATGGTTCCAGCCTTATAATTAATTTATTCAGATTCATGTGTTTTTCCCCAAATGTTTTCACATGCTCACTTTATTTGAATGGTCTAATTTTGGTTTTCAGATTCAGACTTTTAAACCAGCTCTTTGCCCACTAAGAAACTGATGTCCCATCTATCTTCTACAATGCTTCGTTCCCAGAATGCTCTTGGACCTTAGACTCCTGATAACTCTTTCTCCTACTGCTTTACTCTTCTGGCTGAGAGAAATCTTGCTTTTGAGTTTCAACTGCAATTAGAGAGCAGATGGGGCTCAGTCTGAGTTTCAAAGCATTATCCTAAGAGCTGGTTAGAAGAAATTTCTTGACAGGCATTAGGTTACATATACTTCTGGCAACAAGAACAAAAAAGCTTTCCCCAGTGGTTGCAATAGTTCATTGTGACTATTCTTTGTCTCTCCTTGTTTTAGGGATCTGGGTTGAAAGGCCTCTCTTCTCCACTTATTTTTCCCTTCAGTTGCTATTTGGCTGAGATCTTTCTCATTTCCCTTTGTGGCTGGAGAGATTCCACAGTTCAGGCACTTAACCAAATCAAACTCCGCCTGCTCCCCACAAACTGCCAAGCTGCAGCTCATATTTCTTAGTATCACTGCTTTGTAAACCCTCAGGCTATAAAAAGGGAAAATGTGACCTTAGGGCTTTGTACTCCCCTCTAGCTTCCGCAGAGCTGTTCTCAGCTATAATGCTCTGTTCCAGGACTCTGACAGGGAGAAAAGCAATAATGCACAGAAATCTGGCCATGCCAATCAATACAACTTCCAAGAATGTGTAGCCTCTCACCTGTGCTACCACCATCGTCCACAAATTTCTTCAGAGAGATTCCAAAATTGTGTATGTGCTGCAATAGCAGCTTGAAAGGTCAAGCCATCCTCTACTCTTTGCCCATAACAGAACTGATTTACCTTTTATCTCCACCAATGTATAGATAGTGACACCATATTAAAGAATAACAATGCACTAGAATTCCCCAATATAGACCTGACAGTTATGAAAAAATCCAAGTAATACTGCCATGGGAGCCGATGCAGAAAACATGCATATGAGTTTTCAGCAAAAGAGTGAAATACACTTCTGATTTTAAACTGGGGAAAACATATACATTTTTAAAAAATGTATGTTCTAAGATACCCAGCTTTCAGGAGACAATGGACTAGAACTTGATGAAAGCATAAAGGAAACCATATTGGATTAGGTCCATGACCCATCCAGTCCAACATTGTGTGTCACGCAGTGGCCAAAACCCAGGTTCCTTCAGGAGCTCCAACAGCAGGACCAGAACTTCAGGAGCCCTCCCACTGTGGCCCCCCGAGCACCAAGGATACAGAGCATCACTGCCCCATACATACAGTTCCATCTATACCTTGTGGCTTATAGCCACTCATGGACCTATGCTCCATATGTTTATCCCATCGCCTCTTGAAACTGTCTGTATTCATAACCACCACCACCACCTCCTGCAGCAGTGAATTCCACATGTAAATTACTCTTTGGGAAAAGTACTTCCATTCATTCATTCATTCTGTTCTAAACCTACTGCTCATTAATTTCATTGAATGGCCACAAGTTCTTGTATTGTGAGAAAGGGAGAAAAGTACTTCTTTCTGTACCAAATGTTTCCAACCAACAAAACACACAAGCCAGGAAATCTTGAACTCCAAAATAACCTAAGTTCTTCAGATAGCCATATTAACAAAGCCCCCTCCCCGGCCAACTGTAAGCAGTACATGAATGACAAACTTCTCAATAATGATCTATTCCTGATCAATTTAATCTGCATGCCAGTACTATACCTGTGTGACGTACTGAGCCGGGAGAACTGCATAGCCCATGTTCCCTGTGCCAGGGGCTGGAGCCAGCACAGTGCCTGGAGGAAGGTTGGTAAGGTTTGGTTGGATCTGTGGCAGTGGCGTGGCTGGCATAATAAGTCTTTGCTGTGGCTGGCTCGTGGTAACTATCTGCGAAGTTGTGTTAACAGGTTTGGGTGCCACCTGCAAGGAAGGACATCTTCATTATATCTTCTGTATATATGAGGTCTTACTCTTCTGCAGAGAGCTGCTTTGTAAAGGTCGTCAGATATCCCAAGGGAAGCATCTTTGAAAAAACCTTGGCTTCATCATAAGTACCGTCACCCACAGTTCTCTGACACCTATTTCACCAACCTAAGAAATGCGAGACCAAAAAAGTGTACACAGAACTCACTTGTTTGACCGTCTGCGTGGCTGGTACAATTGGGACAGACATCCGCACGGGCGTTGCATTCACCACCATGGGCTTAGCTGTTCAGAGAGAAATGCGATCAGATGTGTGAATGCGCAAGCTTCTGCACAGAGACTCAGAATGCTGGACAAGTTCAGCAGGTCATTTTTGGTGAGATTCAAGGTCATAAGCGCTTGGAGACCAACAAGATTTTCGGGATATAAGCTTTCCAGAGTCAAAAGTTCTGTTCATCAGATGGGATCTTAGACTCTTAAAAGAGTCTTCCACAGGGCCTGTAAAATGGTGCTCTTCCACCAGGCATTTTTGAATTAAAATCGACAACAACAGGAAAGCAGAAATTAATCCATTTGGCCCACCTCGAACATCGTATCGTGACTGGGGGTCTTTTTCTTATAGGACATCCCCCAGAAATACTTAAATAATAAAATTTTAACATCGATGGAGTTGGTAGTATCCACCATCATCAATGCATCAATATATTTTAATGTGAGATCCAATAGCACCTACCATTGTTTTACATAATTGTTTTATACGTTTTTATTTATGATTAACTTGTATTTTTATCTTTTGTCTATTAATATTGGTCGTATGACCTCTTAATGCGAGCTGCCCTGAGCCTGCTTCAGGGAGGGTGGGATACAGGTCGAATAAATAAATAAATGCTCATACCCTGAGAATCTGGTTGGCCTCTCAGATGCCACTGGATTCAAATCTAGTCTGTTCTGCTGCAGACCAACATGGCAGTCCTCTGAAACTAAGTCATTTGAGTGTATTCTCATTATGGTGCTAGGTCATTTGGGTGCATTTTCTCATACTGGAAAGCAATATAGCAGACCCAAAAACTTCTGTCCAGAACCACCCAATTCAAGAGGAAAATGCTACGTCAAATCACTGTGACAGAACAGTACACTTATGCTGCTCAATAGAAGAGCCATGTGAAAGTGGAATAAACAGCAAAACAAGAATTATCCTATCTACATCAAATGCCATTTTTTTTCCTTACTGGGGTGGCATGTTGCCCATTCACATTGAAGAAGTGCTAATTGCAAAGGTATAAAGAAACTCAACATTTTGGCACATTTTATGCAACAGCAGATCAACCCAACACCCAACTAAGTGATCGGCCTGAATGCTTATCTGTTAATGTTTTCATACCTTTTGTCAAATGGGACTTAAAAATTAAAAAATAAGAACTCCAGATGTTGCTCTCATACTTTAGAATGCATACAGGGGTGGGGGGGGCAACACAAACTGTGACAAACAACTACTGACAGCCACTCCCCAACTCAGAGCACAACATGCAAAAGGAGCTGCAAGAATTGTAATAGGATTTTTACACAGTCTGGAATAAATGGAAAACAGGCGCACACCAAATCTTTGTTGTTATCTAGGTAATCAACAGTTATGAAAAACCATGACAAGCTAATGCAAACACACTCGACTTCTACAGCACTTTCTAGAGAAATTCAGAAAGAAGTAAATAAAGCCATGCTCTTGACTGAGAATTTGAACCAAGGCATAAAGAACATATAAAGCTTGTGCCCAGAAACCACACGGTCATTTGGTAAATAAGTCAGCCATAACGCAGCTGGGCAGTGATCCTCTGTTAACAAGGGCCTGTGGCCAAAGCCACTAATCCAAGTATTATGGGGAAACACAGCAGAGCTGGCATCTGACCTGCACAAACTCATCTTTGCCCAATGCAAACATTAATGACTCAGTGCTTCACCAGTTCTCTACTCCCCTTATTTGTTCTTCCTCTTAAATCCATTCAAATAACAAAAAGAAACATTTAGCTAAGAACGGCTGGATTTGGGTGCATCTAGCAGTACCCCAATTCCGCTGTCTAGATCCATCCCCGATTCCTGATCAGTTGAGGGTCCTATTTCCCCCGTCCTCTTTCGTTGCCATTGGAGCCTTCCTTGAAGACTATGATCGGTGGCTCCCATCACATTGCAGAGAGCTCTGGGATAAAGCAGAGAAGTGCTACAAGTGTGAGGTTTGTGGCTCAGCAGCTGGGGGAGTTGCTGAAAACGTCTGAGTTCGTGTGAAGGGCTGAAGGTGAAGGTGATTGTTGCTGATTGATTAGGAGTGGCTGTGTTCCCGACCCTCTTTGCATTATTAAGCTGTGCCTTGCCAGAGAGCTAAAGGGCTCCTGGCCTGTGGCTCTTAGCCTGGGGGCTGTGTAAGGACCAGGAACCCAGATTCCTTGTGTTCCCAATAAGGTAAGTAGACTCTTCAGGCAGGGAGCCACATAAACAAACAGGGTTTAAAAGGGGACTGTATATTTTTAAAAAGCTATCATGGAGGTAGAATGCCAGCAGGAAGGTGGGGGCTTTCCAGTGTTTTGCACTGAATGTCACATGTATGACTATCTGCCCACAGGACAGAAGTCTTGGGTGTATGCTCGATGCAAGAAGCTCCTGGTCCTCAGAGAACGAGTCCGTACCCTTGAGGCTGAGGTGACTGACCTGGAGAAGCAGAGACAGTCAGTTAGGCACTCGGAGAAGACTCTCGGGGACGTGTTAGATGAGCCCCTCTCTGAATGTGGCAGCCCCATTGCTGCCAGGGAGCATGAGGGTCGAGAGGGAACACAGCACCGGGCTGAGGATAAGGGGAATGCGCCCTCAGAAGGAACCTCTTCTTCAGTTGGTGAGCGGGAATCCTTTCACGCCAAAGAACCATCCCTGGGCAAGAAGAGAGGCCGGGGGTCTTGGTAGTTGGTGATTTGATCCTTAGGCAAGTAGACAGCTGGGTGGCAAAACCGCGTACTGACTGTATGGTGACTTGCCTGCCTGGTGCGAAGGTAGCTGACATTACGTGTGTAGTAGATAGGCTGATAGACAGTGCTGGGAAGGAGCTGGTGGTTGTGGTGCATGTTGGCACCAACGATGTGGGAAAATGCAGTCATGAAGTCCTGGAGGAAAAATTTAGGCTGCTAGGCAGGAGACTTAAGGCCAGGACCTCCAAGGTAGCCTTCTCGGAAGTGCTACCTGTTCCACGTGCAGGGCTGGAGAGACAGGCACAAATTAGAAGTCTCAATGTCTGGATGAGACGATGGTGTAAGGAGGAAGGGTTTAAGTTTGTTAGGCACTAGGATGCTTTCTGGAACAAGTGGGAGCTGTACAAAAAAGATGGTCTCCACTTGTCCCCAGATGGAACCAGGCTGCTGGCGCTTAAAATCAAAAAGGTGGCAGAGCAGTTTTTAAACTAAATCTTGGGGGAAAGCCGACAGGAGATTAAATGTCTCTGGTTCGGGAGGACTCATCTCGAAGAGATGAAGGGTTAGCTGTTACTTTTCTACCGGGTAATGGATCAGAGTTGTCCACTGAGATGGTGACAAACAGAATGGACTGCCTGCCAAAGTCTCGAGGCGGCAGGAGGAAGGTGGCGGGCCTAGCTTGCCTGGGAAATAATAGATGTTTGTACATGAATGCTAGAAGTGTTCAAAGTAAAATTGGTGAGTTGGAATGTTTAGTGTTGGGAGAAAACATAGACATTGTGGGAATTTCAGAAACTTGGTGGAATGAGGAGAATCAGTGGGACATGGTGATTCCTGGATATAAGTTATACCGAAAGGATAGGGAGGGAAAGCTTTTGATAAAGTTCCTCATCAAAGGCTCCTTAGTAAGCTCGAGAGTCATGGAGTAAAAGGACAGGTCCTCTTGTAGATCAAAAACTGGCTAATTAATAGAAAGCAGAGAGTGAGTATAAATGGGCAGTCTTCGCAGTGGAGGATGGTAAGCAGTGGAGTGCCGCAGGGCTCAGTACTGGGTCCCATGCTCTTTAACTTGTTCATAAATGATTTGGAGTTGAGAGTAAGCAGTGAAGTGGCCAGGTTTGCAGATGACACTAAATTGTTCAGGGTGGTGAGAACCAGAGAGGATTGTGAGGAACTCCAAAGGGATCTGTTGAGGCTGGGTGAGTGGGCATCAACATGGAAGATGAGGTTCAATGTGGCCAAGTGCAAAGTAATGCACATTGGGGCCAACAATCCCAGCTACAAATACAAGTTGATGGGGTGTGAACTGGCAGAGACTGACCAAGAGAGAGATCTTGGGGTCGTGGTAGATAACTCACTGAAAATGTCAAGACAGTGTGCGATTGCAGTAAAAAAAGCCAACGCCATGCTGGGAATTATTAAGAAGGGAATTGAAAACAAATCAGCCAGTATCATAATGCCCCTGTATAAATCAATAGTGCGGTCTCATTTGGAATACTGTGTGCAATTCTGGTCACCGCACCTCAGAAAGGATATTATAGCATTGGAAAAAGTGCAGAAAAGGGCAACTAGAATGATTAAAGGTTTGGAACACTTCCCCTATGAAGAAAGGTTAAAACGCCTGGGGCTCTTTAGCTTGGAGAAACGTCGACTGCGGGGTGACAAGATAGGGGTTTACAAGATTATGCATGGGATGGAGAAGGTAGAGAAAGAAGTACTTTTCTCCCTTTCTCACAATAGAAGAACTCGTGGGCATTCAATGAAATCGCTGAGCAGTCGGGTTAGAACAGATAAAAGGAAGTACTTCTTCGCCCAAAGGGTGATTAACATGTGGAATTCACTGCCACAGGAGTGGTAGCAGCTACAAGCATAGCCAGCTTCAAGAAGGAGTTAGATAAAAATATGGAGCAGAGGTCCATCAGTGGCTATTAGCCACAGTGTGTGTGTGTATATATAAATAAATTTTGGCCACTGTGCGACACAGAGTGTTGGACTGGATGGGCCATTGGCCTGATCCAACATGACTTCTCTTATGTTCTTATGAATCCAGTAGCACCTTAAGAGACCAAGATTTTTGGAGATATGGAGAGTTTTGAAAGTCAAAGCACCCTTGGTCAGGTATTGTGTCAACAATCCGGGGTTGAGCCCTCTGAGTACTTGCTGACTGCCTAAGTTTTACAAAGATAAGGGTGGACTGTACTAGGGTTTCATCTTGTTGCGGTCTAGCTCTTTTCTCAATGGCAGAACACAAGTTTTGTTCTATCTCTGCTCTAATCAAGCTGATTACAATATGAATTGTACCCTTGCGCCCCCTTTACAAACATTCTTTATGACACCCCTCCTGACTGCGAGAGAAAGACTCAGGAGTTCTCTATTCCTACTCATATCTGATGAAGGGAAATTTGATTCTCGAAAGCTCTGAACCCTGAAAATCTAGTCGATCTCTAAGGTGCCACTCCACTCAGAACTAGCTGATCTACGGCAGGCCCACACAGCTGCCCTCTGAAACTGTTCAGCTGAGAAATGACAAACCTTGCTGCAGGGGTGCCGTGCTGGTGCTGGGATTCTGAACGACTGGCTGTGCTGAGCTGTTGGCCGTGGTGGCAGTGACAAGCCGGACATAATGGAATTTGCTCCCAGGTACTTGGATCTGCTGGACGTTAGAGGCTGTCGCCAAGGGGATGATGGTCTTAAACTGGGATGTGCTCACTCCCCCCACAGTGAGGGTCTGCACTGCAGATTTCACAGCCTGTTAAACAATAACAATCATAAAATTGCTCCCACGGCTTTATTCTATTGTCCTCTTTGATAGTTTACAAAACTTATTTTAAAAAAACTACTTCCCATCCTTCTGCCTCGAGGGCCACCAAGGCAGCTAACAAATTAAAACATACACAATAAAACCACACTTTAAAACCACTAGTAGTCCCCTGTGCAAGCACCAATCATTTTCAATTGGTTTTATGGCAGACTTTTTTTTTTACGGGGTGGTTTGCCATTGCCTTCCCCAGTTATCTACACTTCCCCCCCAGCAAGCTGGGTACTCACTTTACCGACCTTGGAAGGGTGGAAGGTTGAGTCAACCTTGAGCCGGCTACCTGAATCCAGCTTCCACCGGGATCAAACTCAGGTCATAAGCAGAGAGCTTGGACTGCAGTACTGCAGCTTTACCACTCTACCCCCCCCCCCAAAAAAAAACATTACTCCCTTTCACATTCTAGATTAAAGAACTGAGCAGGAAACATTTGGAGCGTGCTATGTGTTGATATTGTTCGATCAGATGCTATCTGCTGGCTGCAAGCCAGCATTTGTTGCTTGCTTTGGGCTTCTTTTCCTCCATTTGTGCTTGTCAAAATAAAAACAAAACTCTAGTCAACACAGTGTTTCAAATCGTGCTGCACGTGAGAGGAGAGACACAAAAAGAAGTAGCAGCAGCCAGAACAAGAATAAGGTGAGCATACCTGAGCGGTTGTATTGTTAGTCACTGCCTTGCCTGGGGAAGTGGGTGTTGAATGCTGCACTGTGAGGATCTGCTGTCCCAGGGCTACGTTGAGAGGAACACCAACCGCTTTCTGTGGGGAATTGGGAGGCTGCGAGGCGACCGACACCACTGTTAGCTGTTTTGACAAATGGATGACAACTCAGATAAACCGCTCTATGGCAGATAGCTCCATACAGTAGCAGCTCCCTTAAGCTTGGAAACATAGGGCAAATGCACTAGAGTCATGAGGATTTTTATGTCATTGATCTGCCAGCAGTCTTTCATTGAGAAGAAGCAACACAGCCTAGTTAGATTTACAGTAGCAAACTGGCATGATGTACAAAATGGCCCAATTTAGATGACCTTCTCAAATTGTGGTTTGGAGAGCTGGAAATGAGCGCAGACTCAAAGAGTCTTGCTGTACCCCTTTTGCATGCAACTTCACTTTCTTTCTTTCCTGGGGGGGGGGGGAATTTTTGTATTTTGTGTGTGTGTGTCCCTCCACCCTTACAACATAGTGACCTCTGGTGACTGACTCCTAATGGGGGCCTGGAGGATATTCAGAGAGGTGGCTGAATAAAGCCTGCCCCTGCCCTCCCAACTTCTGGTATTCCAAAGAGGACTCCCTTCCAAGTACTAACCAGAGTTTAGCTTCCAAGATCTAATGAGATCGGGATTGCCTGGGCTATCCAGGTTAGGGCACATGCCACTTTACTTTCATTTGCCTCTTAAATATAGTTTGCCATGACCTCTGAACTGGGAAACTATAGTTAGCACTTTCCATCCAAATCAGAAGTTCACTTCAACGCGGGTTTTATTTCCAGACATCGTAGCAAATTACAGTTAGACGCTAGCGTGAGAAGCTATGATTTGTTCCTGGACTCAGGAGCATTATCTTGACCTGAGCTTAGACATCATCAACACAGCTAAAGGCAGTAGCATTTTTTGAAAGCCAATGTCAGTAGTCAAGTTTGCAAAAACATTTGGATCCTTCTAGTTTGGGTACCACCATGCGAACTTGTAAAATGCAAATACAATATGAACAGCATATTTGTATTTTCATGATTGCAAAACAGAAAAGTTGGGAGGAAAAATAAGACAGACAAATATATCATCGGTGTCATGCATTCAATACAAATGCAATCTGTTTGGGCACTCTGCTCGCATTTGCTGGGTCAAAACTACTCACTTGGTGGCCTGTGTCAATTAATACCAGCATCAGGTAATCAGACAGGGCAGTTTCTATAAACTGGAGGAGCTGGTTGTTTTTTCCCTTTCAGGCTGTTCATATGCCACAACAACTAAGAGAAGTGGATTTTTACAGACTTTGGCAGATTTATTCACAAGGATGATTTAAGCCAGGGATCCCCAACCTTTTTGAGTCTTGCAGGCCCCTCTGGAATTCTGACACAGAGAAATGGGTGTAGCTACAAAATTACTGCTGCCGGAGGTGCAGCAAGCAAAAAGTTGGTGGCAGCTTTTGCCACAGCAATGTTTTCAAAAACCTGTTTGGCCAATCAGAAACCTTGTTGGGCAAAAGCCCTAACAGCCAAACCCACTTTCTAAAACACTTGACCGGCAGCTGGAAAGGTGTTGGTGGGTGACATAGTGCTCACTGTCACCACCATTTGGAACCCCTGATGTAAGCTAACCAAGGCAGCTGGCTTAAGGCTAGTTTCTAACTAGTATTGATGAATTCTGGTCATTTGTACAAATGTACTATACAATTATCTGAAAAGCAATGTGAATCTTTTGCTTATGAACAGAACTGTATAAACCACAAATCTAAAGATACACCACTCAGTGATACATTGCTATATTGTTATATAGATCTGATTAATTGTAATTCTGCAATGAAAATTATCAATGGCTTGCGATAGATGGCAATCAATAGCATGTACTATCCACACAGGCTAGACAATGAGTTGTCTCCAGCACAAGAACAGTACCACATAAAAGCCATCTCTTATTGTAATTGGTACTCAGGGGGAAATCGCAATTTACACTCGTTTTAGATAACATCAAACTGCAGGCAATACAAGGACCCAGAGGCCTTTTTTTTCAGCCAGTGGATTTTGATAATGTTCAGAGAAGTCGTTGTAACAAAAGAAACTTCGACAGTAAACCTCTAGGCCTCATGGCTGCAGAAAAACATGTGGTAAAGAAACACTAAAGGAATTAAAAAAAGAAGAAGCAGGCAATAGGGAAAACCCAGTTAAATTGGGGGTTTTTCACCTGTTATGGATTTGAAGTCAATATGGTTTGACTTCTGAAGGAGCTAACAGACATATACCATATTTGACAGTCAAAACAAGAGAATGATTATTTCTGCTTAAGAGAAACAAGTCTATCAGTTGCAACAGGTTTTACATTGCGAAATCACCATATCCTTCACATCAATGGAACTGTGATTGAAAAACGGTTCATTAATCAGGGCTTTTTTTGTAGCAGGAATTCCTTTGCATTGTGGCAACATACCCCTGATGTAGCCAATCTTCCAAGAACTTATAGGGCTCTAACTACAGGGCCTACTGTAAGTTCCAGAAGGATTGGCTACATCAGGAGTGTGTGGCTTAATATGCAAAGGAGTTCCTGCTACAAAAAAGCCCTAATTAATATCTATTAACAGTGAAATTCAATAACAGATTAGGAGCCATTCACAGAATGATAAAGTAAAACAAATTAGCTGTGTGTGTTTGTTTTTTTTACCTTGTTAGGGGACTTCAGGGGGGAGATAGCAATTTTATTTGGTGTCTGCTGTATAGTAGAACTTAACGAAGTCCCAATAACTCCACTTTCTGAGATAGTTACAGTTTTGGGAGGTGTTCCTGGATTAGCCTGTGACAGAACTCTACCTGCAGAAAAAGCATCACAGCAAGCAACTTAGTGATCACAGTCTCTGAAGCCTTTTCAGTCTCAACTACATACACTGAATATTAAATGGCCTGCCATTCACAGTTTTGTACCATCCCACTGCCCATTTCATCCTTCTTGTCTTATCATAGATCAGACAATTCTTGGGACTTCCTGAAAAAGGCAAGTTTTTTTTAAATTATAAGTTGCAGAGACTATGGAACTTTTATGCAGAAGACAGGTCAAGACATAGAAAAAGTTGGCAATATACCAGGCCCACTAACTAATTGAAAAGTGGAAACTTCCAATTAAAAAGGTTGGCCATCTTTTTACTAACTTCATTCTGCATCTTCACATGAACAGATGAACACGCCTTCTACTGAATCAGACCCTTGGTCTATAAAGGTCAGTATTGCCTACTCAGACAAGCAGCAGCTCCAGGGCCTCATGTGCAGGTCTTTTAACATCACCTGCCACATGAATGCTTTTAAACTGGAAGTGCCAGGGATTGACCCAGGGACCTTCGGCATACAAAGCAGATGCTCGACTACTGAGCCACTGCCCTGCCAAAGCTTTAAGTAGTTACCCTCCCCTGCACACGCACATACACTTATCCTTTGTTCCCCAAATGAAGGGAGAATTATGAACAATAAAATTCTAAATAAAAAGGAGAGGAATGCTATGTATGTATAACCTTAGAGATAAAATTCCACAAAGCCTGATCAGGGTCTAGATATCTTTCATAGCATTTTGTTAGCAATTCTACCTCCCAACTTTTATTACAGTACCTACTAGAAGTTAGAGGGGAATGAGACACAGATTTCTGCAGACAGATCTCAACTTGAAGAGCACCGAATCGCTCATGTATACTTTGTCTCTCCCAGTATCTAAATCCATTTCCATTTGTTGGACAGTTACCTAGAGGTATAGGAATTTAACAGCAGCCGCCTCACAAGTAAAACTGACTGTAAAGAAAAACATGCACTCACTGACTGAGCTATAATGGCCTTCTCCCAATCACTGCGGGACTTAATTTCTGAACATGTAGGAAAAAGACTTCCTGATATTCCAGAACAAATATCCAGCTCAACAAGAATATTCAATTTAGCAACAGAAAACTTTTGGCAGATCAGAAACAAATCCCTTTCTGTAGAGTTTAACAACTGTAGTTAATCAGGTACCATCTGATCCCCGCAGTATCCTTTCTCACTATCTCACCATGCTCCTAAATAAACTCCAACTCTCATTCCAAACACTAGCAATCACTTGGGATTAAAGTCCACCAGGTTATGATCAAGAAATTCCCAGCAGCTTTATCACAGAGTTGGACCAATTTTAGGTTCAATAAATAGTTGGCCAGATGACTCAACACATACTGGAAGTCGCATGACTCAGTTCTCTTTCATCCAGAATTGTTGACAGGAATAGAATGAATCCTAAGAAAATTAACTATCCAAGCTTTTGGGTTTGATACCAGACTTCTGTTCTACCAGTCATGGAACCAATGGACTTTGCTGCTGCACTATCAGACAACAAGCACAAATATGATAGCACTACAAACTGCAGAAGCCCTGACCTGGATAGCCCAGGCTAACCTGATCTTGTCAAATCTCAGAAGCTAAGCAGGGTCCGCCCTAGCTAGTATTTGGACGGGTGGACTCCATGGCACACTGGCAGGCAATGGCAAGCTGGTTCTGAATGTCTCTTGTCTTGAAAACACACCCTGACACCAAGCCAGCTAGAAATGCATTCCTGTGTGCCTTCTATTGAATCAGACCATTGGTCCACCAAGGTCAGTACTAGGGTTCCCAAATCCCCCGCTAGGCCTGGAGACTCCAGATTTGGAGCCTCCTCCCCCCGCTGGCCATAAAAGGGAAAGCGGGGGGGAGGGGAGGGAGGAGAACGGCAGCCAGAGCTCTTCCGTTTTCTCAGGCTGCTTCCCGCCCCCAGTCAGATGGCCGGTGAAGGGAGGGGAGCCCAGCCACGCCCCCAAAGGACCATGTGCCTTTGCACCTCCGGAGGTGAGTGAGTTCTGTCCCCTGTATCAGATTTCCCAGAAACGGGGGGGGGGGACGTCTTCTCATAGGGTATAATGGGGAATTGATCTGGAGGTTTCGGGGGCTCTGGGGGAGCTGTTTTTTGAGGTAGAGGCACCAAATTTTCAATATAGTATCTAGTGCCTCTCCCCAAAGTATCCCCCAAATTTCAAAACGATTGGACCAGGGGGTCCAATTCTATGAGCCCCAAAAGAAGGTGCCCTTATCCTTCATTATTTTCTATGGAAGGAAGACATTTAAAAAGGTGTGCTGTCCCTTTAAATGTGATGGCCAGAACTCTCTTGGAGTTCAGTTATGCTTGTCACACTCTTGTTCCTGGCTCCGCCCCAATGTCTCCTGGTCCACCCCCAAAGTCTCCTGGCTCCACCCCCAAAGTCCCCAGATATTTCTTGAATTGGACTTGGCAACCCTAGTCAGTACTGACTACGCAGACTGGCAGTGGCTCTCCAGGGTCTCAGGCTGAGATCTTTCTCATCGCTTACTACCTGGTCATTTTTAACTCGAGATGCCCAGGATTGATCTTTGCACTTTCTGCATGCCAAGCAGATGCTTTTCCACTGAGCCACAGCCCCTCTTTCTCATGATTGTCTTAATGCCATTTAAAGATCTTTCAGGAAGTTATACCTGCCATATTTGGAAGCAAGTATCTGCATTTTTCAACAGGAGGTATAAATGAAAATTGGCTTGTATTTATTATCCAAACATCTGAAAAACAGACTTTTTTTGACCTCTGATGAATTGTTCATATGTTAGCAAGATAGCAGCAAAACAGATCTAGGTGTGGTCAGATGTATATTAGATAAGAATAAAATGCACATTTAGATACAGTCCTGGATCCATCAGAGGATTTACACAGACAAAAAGGGGTGTGTGTGTGGAATGATTTTTTCTCACCCCCACTGCAGACCTCCAACTGATGTTATACCTGGAGATCCCCTGTCCCTCTGGAACGGCACTGGGCTGCATTGGGAGGGCAGAGGAGGAAAAGTCATGCTTTGCAGACAGAAATCCCTTGCATCTGCACAAATTACTGGTGGATCCACATAATATATTGCCATCATGTTCCTACAGTGCCTGCAAAATACACTGCTACCCAAATCAATGGATGCTTCCTGGTTGTTTATATCTGCACCTTTCTATACATGGCTGGGTTTTTGTTTTGTTTTGTTGGTAGACAGAGCAGAAAGTAGCTACTGCCAGAAATTCTGGAGGTAAAGCTTTTTAGTAATCTCTCTGCATATTCTTAATTAAAAGCACACCAATCAGTGATCCGTTAAGCTGTACCCTGGTGTAAATAAAGCCTAGAGTTTAACACAACAGCAAGCTTTCCAAAGCATTTGAGATATAAGCAATATAAATTAAACCAAACTTTTTTAAAAAAATCACTTAAATATTTTAGGTTTTTTTATTTAACACAGAAGATAGCTTTTTTCAATGCCTGAAGCAAATTTTGAGCTATAGCATGAACAATTAAAACAAAGTTATAGTACAGTAAATCAAGGAAAAAGTTTATCTGATCCATCAAATAAGCAGACACTTCATAGTAACTCAAAAGCTGCATTTTTTTCAGGTAATTAGAGAAAGGGAAATCTTTTTTTAGCACATAACTAAGCTGAATTAAGATTCTCACTTTTAGAAAAGCAGAATTAATCATTTCATTTACATTTGTGTGTTGATTGCAAGAGATATGCCAGGTTCTAAAAAAAAATGCTAAGAAAATCTTAAAAATAATTTTGTCCAGAAGAATTTGCATGGCATTGAGAAGGCATATGGGAAAGAATTTTACATAATGACTACAGAACTAAAGATAAAAAAATTAAAAGGCAATTATAATACAGGCACAGATGAGTAACTGCAAATCTAAAACACAATTTTGGTTTAGTTCTCTTGCAACAAAAAAGGAAGTGGCATATCCCTGTAGTATAATCTTTTCCTACCTATTAGAGCAAAATAAAGTCCATCCAGATCTAAACACCTGAGGGAAAGTCCTTACCATTTTGAACATATTTTAATCATTCAAAACTATCTTTCTCTTGAGATTTTGACTTCTGACACACATTTCATCTGCCCTGAGAAATGTTTGAGACGTCAGATAGAAGCGTCAGTTTGTGACTAGGATCCAAATGTTCACGTACAGTATGGATTCCCAATCTTTTTGACCTTGTCAGCATCTTTGGAATTCTGACACAGCATGGCTGTGGAGGTGGAGCCAATCACAGTGGCGGCCGCAGTTAACCTTCAGTCCCGTGTTGAAAATCTGCGTGCTCAGAAGGCAGCTGCTGCCAAAGCAACTTCTTAAAAAATCTGCACAGCCCATCATATCTCCACTGGACAATCAAAAGCCTTGTTGGGGAAAGCCTCACCAAATTTCTAAAAACCACTTGGCAGGCACCTTGGTGCCCCCTAGTGCCACCTTGAAGACCCTGAGGTACATATGATAAGTTCTTCTGTAAAGCTGGGGGAGGAAGGACAACTGTCGACTTCCCCTCTAACAGCAGAAATCTTTGCACCACATCAAGTTTCACCCTGGAGAATTCCCTCACCTTCCAAAGCCAGCTTTTGGGAAGAACCAAAAGGCAGTAATGGTAAGAGGACTCCTGAAAAGCCCCTGTGAGCCTGCTGCCCTTTGGCTCCTGGTTCATATCCACAACTCTGTTTACATTCCCTCCCCCCACCCCCAATCCTTAAATCCACCCTATGTAAAAATCCACAAATATATATAACCTGCAATGACTGGTGAGACTTGAGTTGTCTGCCCTGTAACTGCTTTGCTGTTGATTGGCTTTGTGAAGATCAGTTTCGTGATCACCGGCGCTGAGGTGGGTGTTCTGGTTTTCTTTGCAATCTGAAAGAGGGGGAGGGGAAGTCCAAAAATCACTTAATTTATTTAGAGCAGAAATTATTCTCACCTATTAACACTGCACTGTTCCTTCCCACTCCTTTGCCCTTTATGCTTTCTGCCAGCCAGTGAAAGCCAATCTCTGTAGCCAGGGAGAGGCTGGCCCCTCCAAAGCCAAGCTGCTCCATACAGTCAGCTGAATAACTGCAACACAGAAAGTGAGAGAATGCCCCAGAAGTCTCTGCAGTATCTCTCTTTTTACCTCTGGGAGAAGCACTGGCTGCCGGGAAGGGATGCCTATACTACCTTTGGCCTGGGCAGCACCACTCCTGAGCAAAACTGTTCAGTGACTATAGCAGTTTATAGATTCCAGAGGGGTGGCTGTGTCATTCTGTAATGGTGAACACAAAGGAACACTGTGGCTTAAAGATTTACAGAGGTATAAGCTTTCCTGGACTAGAGAACCCACTTCATCAGATGTCAGTCTGTAATTCTTGCATTTCACAGCTTTTAACCCCTCTCTTTACAATCCCACCCATCACATATATATCTAAACAGGCTGGCTCATGATACGCTTCACCCATCTGAGGAAATAGCATCCACAGGAGCTTATGTCATCTTGAATTTGTTTTTCAAGCGCTGCAACAAAAAGCAGCTGTGGACATCTTAAGAGAAGGAAGTTGCAGGGGATGTCCATGGAACTTAATTTCAGAGGGTAGTCATGTTGGTCTGCGGTAGAACAGATGGATGTGAGTCCAGCAGTGCCTGAGAAACCAACAAGATTTTCAAGGTATGAGTGATCCACCTCAAGCCCGCTTGCAGGGAGGGCAGAATAGATGTAGAAACCAATAAATAAATCTTGAGAGTCAGTGTCCCCTTCACCAGATACCATCAGAAGATGATTTTTACTTTCTCTGACTCTCAAAAGCTTATGCCCCTGAAAATCTTGTTGGTCTCAAATCTGGCTGCAGAACTTAAGGCAGACTTCATTGTACATTTTATACTGTTTCTTTAACTTTGTACTCCAGCTTCTTCACCATCATACATAATACAACATTTTTACTGCACTGTTTGCCAGTCTTGTAGCCCTGCTCTGTTTGTACTATACTGTGTTTTTAGCACACCGCTCTCTTTATTTTCCTGGTTGTATTTGCTATACTTATTGCATGGTTTCTAGTTGTGATCTGCCTTGCGTCTCAGCAAGAAAGGCAGACTATAAATGAAATAAATGACTACGAGCACTGTGAAGTTGTTTTTTAAGAACCCTGCCCCGAGGACCTCGCAGTCTTAATTTAGACTGTGTTTGCTTTGGGTGGTGGGAGGAGAAAAACAAGGGAAGAATGTGAAAAAGATGAGCTTGGTTCAATTTAAACCAGCTGAAGATCACAGAATTGAATATGTTACACACAGTGTTATGTCATTAAGTTGTTCGACATCTTTAAAAGCTCACTAATAATCAGCTAGCAGTGACAGCACATCACAGCAGTACTTGCTGAACTAAAGCAGAGCATTGCTGAGAGACTCAGTGGGTGGAAGCAATCACTGACACAGCATAAACTCTGGATAAGCACTGTATTACCTTGACCTTCTAAAAAGCTGTATATATTGCCTTTTGGTGGACTGACAGATGTAAACCCTGTTCCCATTTACCTCTACAGCTTGCCTACTGTCTCAGTTTCTTGGGGAAAGGTGTATCATTTAGACAGAAAGTCTGGTTGATTCGATGGTCATTCTTTAAATGCTTCATAGTGAACTAAATAGATAATAACATTCTATTCATCAATTTTTAAAAAATAAAAATGAAGTACTGAAATGATCTTACTGCACTACTACCAACAAGCTGTCTAAGCTAGTTCCAATATTTAAATCTTTTCTGATCACAAAATCAGTACGTCAAAACAAAGCCAGGGCCCATAATCACACAATGAAGCAGCTGTTTTTAAACTCCTTATTTTGTATCAGAGAGCAAAGAG
This sequence comes from Heteronotia binoei, assembly GCF_032191835.1. Lineage (NCBI taxonomy): Eukaryota > Metazoa > Chordata > Lepidosauria > Squamata > Gekkonidae > Heteronotia > Heteronotia binoei. Next base: position 104,349,987 of record NC_083231.1, on the reverse strand, counting down.
GCAAAAAAAAAAAAAATCAATGTATAGGTTATCCCCATGTATTTCCTAGTAGTGACAGAATCACAGTTCTACCTATGAATTCTGAATACGCCTTCTTATAGCATATCTATAAATATAACAATACTTCGATTTCACTATATTCAATATCCCAGACCAGTTACTGTCATTATTTCTAAACCGTTCCAAAATAACCTTCAACATACATGCTATATAATAACTGTACACATTCAGTGCAACTAATTCTTCACTCTCTCTTGAAATGTGAAAAATTTATTTTGTTTAAATCTAGATTGTCTTTGCCCCATATAAATTATTAAATCTTATTTGAGTTTCTTTTCTTCAGTCATAATAGGGGCATTATTAATGGTATGATGGTTGCCAATGGTAGAAAGTGGTTGCCAACTTATGGTGTCCCTTTTGGGCTTACAAGAAGAGACACTAAGAGGTGGTTTAACATTGCCTGGTTTTGCATAGCAACCCTGGTATTCCTTGGTGGTCTCCTGTTCAGATACTGACTAGGGCAACCCAGCTTAGCTTCCGAGACTTAACAAGATCAGGCTACCCTGAGCCACCCAGGTCAGGGTATGGCAAAGCCGTGAATAAAAGCAATAACCTTGGTGAGACCTTCATCTTAAGAGTTTGGCAGCTCTATCTAACCATGATATAATCCACTTTGACAATTTCCAGTTTGGTTTACTGATTACCACCCCAACTACTTGGTTGGGGTTTGCTTCTCCCAGCCCTGTTCCAATGCAGAGCCAGTTTGGTGTAGTGGTTAAGTGTGCGGTCTCTTATCTGGGAGAACCGGGTTTGATTCCCCACTCCTCCACTTGCACCTGCTGGAATGGCCTTGGGTCAGCCATAGCTCTGGCAGAGGTTGTCCTTGAAAGGGCAGCTGCTGTGAGAGCCCTCTCCAGCCCCACCCACCTCACAGGGTGTCTGTTGTGGGGGAGGAAGGTAAAGGAGATTGTGAGCCGCTCTGAGACTCTTCGGAGTGGAGGGCGGGATATAAATCCAATATCTTCTTCATCTTCATCTTCTTCACTGTCAAAAATACATTATCCTCAATATATATGTGCGGGGAGGGGGGGGTATTTGTGAATTTCCTGCAATGTGCAGGGGGTTGGATGAGTTGACCCTGGAGGTCCCTTCCAACTCTATGGTTCTATAATAAGAGAGGAATGGTATCACAAATTCCAATTACCACAACTCATTCTTACCTGTACTGCCTTTAACTGCTGGGTCTGTAACACTGAGGACTGGGCAGCAGGGCTTACCAGCTGGCTTCCTGTCGTCAAGGAGGAAACACCAATGACAGGCTTCACCTCTGCCCTTCCTCCAATCGTCACCACTTTGAACTGCTGCGTGGAAACTTTGGAGTCGCTGGCTTGTGCCTGTGATGTGGCTTTTTGAGACTGGGGCAGTTGGTTGTGGGGTAGTGCCAGGACTATGGGCTGCCCAGGCTTCCCCAGAGTTGTGACAATCAGCTTCTGCCCTTCCTGTTTTATTGTCTGATTGCTAATTTTCAAGTCCGTTGCCTTGTTTAAAATTATCTGGTTGGCTGATATGGTGACGGGAGTTTGAGCACCTAGCTTCTGGAGGCCACTTTGAAAGGAAGATTGCAGAGCCACTCCAGAGTCAATTTTTGCAGTGGCAGTGTTGCCCATGACGTGGCTCACGCAGTTGCTGGGCACCGTGATGGTCTCTGTGGTGACTGACGATGCAGCAGTCGTAGATTCTCTCACTGAGCTTATATTTGTCACTTCTTCAAGTTCCGTTTCCATGGGAATGGAGTCACCCATCGGAGACGACACGATAACAGCCTCAATATTCTCATCATCCTCCAGTGATATACCGGTGTCCATTATCTCCTCCGGAAGCAGGCTGTTCACCTCTGCCGACACCACCTCCATACTGAAAACACTGATGGAGAGTCAAAGACGAGGCACTGCAATGGTATTTTAAAGGAAATTCAATTTCTCAACTTGACAATGATATGCAACTTGAAGTGTCGCATGTCACTACAGGAGATCACATCACTGTGGAGGTCCTGGCTGTGGCCGAAATATGGCAGGACAAGCATGGATCCTCCACTATTATACACTATTATATGGGGAGGGATGGTGGCTCAGTGGTAGAGCATCTGCTTGGGAAGCAGAAGGTCCCAGGTTCAATCCCCGGCATCTCCAAAAAAGGGTCAAGGCAAACAGGTGTGAAAAACCTCAGCTTGAGACCCTGGAGAGCCACTGCCAGTCTGAGAAGACAATACTGACTTTGATGGACCAAGGGTCTGATGCAGTATAAGGCAGCTTCATATGTTCATATGTACCTATCAAGAGTGGCTAGGACTGCAGGAGTTGGCTGCAGCTTAAGGTTGTCCCTACAAAAAGAGACCCTTAACTGGGTTACAGAGAGCAAATTGGGGAGGGATGGTGGCTCAGTGGTAGAGCATCTGCTTGGTAAGCAGAAGGTCCCAGGTTCAATCCCTGGCATCTCCAAAAAAGGGTCCAGGCAAATAGGTGTGAAAAACCTCAGCTTGAGACTCTGGAGAGCCGCTGCCAGTCTGAGAAGACAATACTGACTTTGATGGACCAAGGGTCTGATTCAGTATAAGGCAGCTTCATATGTTCAGATTAGGGAGCTTCTTGAAGAACATCTGATGCTGGTAGCTCTTGCAGATTATGTATTTGCATGGCATAGGGCTCCACAAACAACCTGGAAGAAATGAGTTCCATTTAATGTAGTTACCTGAATTGCTTTTAAACCCTGTTCTGCATCAGACCACCTCTGGCAGCAATACAGCACAGCACCATCTGTTGGGAGCAAAGATGAAGACCTAATTTGAGAAGAACTGCTCTCTATAAATCCAGGCCCCTACCACCTTGACACCTACTGATATGTGATTTCTACTGAGCACAGGCAATCACTTTCAAAATATAAATGTCCAGAGCTACACATATCAAACAAAAAAGAAAACAATGTACCATTCATTCAGCAGGGGATAAGAACTGTACCAGCTATTGCAAAAAAAAAAATTGTGCGGAGAGTACAGTTTGATGACCCTCTTGGCTCACTGTTTTAGGACCTTCAGTGAGCCATATGAGCATCAAGGCAGATCAGGGACTTTTTTTTTAAGCAAGTGATTTCATTTCTTCCTTTCTGAAAAATGCTGCAGGGAGAAAATGTAAAGAACAGCCAAGCTAGGTAGGGTGGCTTTTGGGGGGGGGGGGGGAGAGAGTACACTTCATGCACTTCAGAATGGATGTGCTGGAGGCAGCAAGCATGTTGCAAGTTGACTTTTTCATAACAGTACTGAACAGTGTCTTGAATCTCAGTTCATTTCTGCTTTTGCCAGTTCCCCCCTCCCAATGCAGTCCTTTACACCTTTCCCCTCACATTCCCTGGGGCCACCAATACCCCAGGAACAGCACATCATTCTATGGTAAGGGAAAGCTGCTAAAGAAAGAGGCTCCACTATGCTAACAGAAATGCCTTCAATCCACAAAGACTTATAGGATCCAAGCCGCCGAGTTTACCAAATGTTTGTTAAGAGGCATGGATTATGCCTGAATTCAAATTAAGAGTCATGTTTCACTTCTACAGAGAGCCCCGTGGTGCAGAGTGGTAAAGCTGCAGTATTGCAGTCTGAGCCCTCTGTTCACAATCTGAATTCGATCCTGGCGGAAGCTGGGTTCAGGTAGCCAGCACAAGGTTGACTCAGCCTTCCATCCTTCCGAGGTCAGTCAAATGAGTACCTTGCTGGGGGGAAAGTGTAGATGACTGGGGAAGACAATGGCAAACCACCCTGTAAAAAGTCTGCTGTGAAAACGTCGTGATGCGATGTCACCCCAGAGTCAGAAACGACTGGTGCTTGCACAGGGGACTACCTTTACCTTACCTTTCACTTCTACACCTGGAAATGCTGCACTTTAGAATATTTAGGGCAGTTCAGACTAATGTCAACCCATCATCTGGCTTTTCATGAACAAGCCTCTGGTTCTTCCCGCTTAGTTATCAACAAATGGCGACAGCCAAAAAGTGCAGAGGATACAAGAGAAGGGAGTGTGACTCATGCAGAGACGGAGGAGAAAGCCTCCTCGGAGAAAAGGTGCTTGGGCTGCAACTTTACATCAAGAGGTGTTTAAATGATTTATTAAGCCTCTATGCAGACCGTCACCTGCCTGAAGCAGAGGCCGAGTGGAAGAAGGCAAGGTCAAATAAATCCTGCAGAGACACAATGGGCAGCCTTCCCATGGGTTTTGACTGTCTGATCTGTTCATTGTGGGAATTACTCGCTCAGAAGTAATGCAGCAGGGCCGTGGCAGGATATAAGCAACATTATCAGTTGTCAACCTCTCCATGTAATTTAGTGCCGTTCAACAAGAGAGGTGCCTCAGGGCCAGGCCCCCCCTCCCCCCCCTTTGCCTCATTCCATCAGCACTTTTCTTTCAGACAGGGCCACTTCCGTACCTCTTCTAACTGTACGCAGCACTCATGCTGGGTGCCAGCAATGGTAGCGCTTGGCTTCTCAAAACCTGGAATTATAAATACCTGAACAGGCCACAGCCAGGCCATTTATCCAAGATCTCCATGCATAATTAAAGGATTACCACTTCAGATGGCATTATAATGCATTAATGAAATACAGCGGGCTTTGTTCATTGATCGCAAAGCCGTTCCGAGTCTCAATTCGTATCGTTTTATGACTAACAGCCAGAACCGACCACAGAATAAGTGGAGTTTATTCATCCATGAAGCACAAAAGGAAGGGGGATGAATTTTCCCAGATGAACGAAACAATCGCCACACACAAGATCAGGAGACAGAGAGAATAAACTGTTTATGACACAGTTTTTAAGTTTAATGAGATAACTTGAGATTTTTTTTACAAATAAAAACCTCAGAAAACTTGATTTCAGGGTGTCATGACCTCCTCTGCCCAGCCCAGTAACTCTTGACTCCTCAGGAGAAGAGACCAAGGAAGACCAGAGGGACCAGGACTGCAGAGTTGCCTGCAGACAATGTTCCAGCAGAGCCAGAGGCCTCCCTGCCAGAGCCTGCAAGGCATGCCTCATCACCAGGCCTGAAATAACCAGGCTTTTGCCAGACAGGATTCAAACTCAGGCCCATAGCAACCCCCACCCCCCACGTAGATGCACTCACTCTGCAGGAATGGTGGCAGCAAAAGGCCTGGGCCAAGATAGCCCCAAGGAGGAAATGTGCTTGATTGGCTGCAGGCAACCCCATCCCAAAGTCAGGCAGTGAGAACAATAATTTTTTGAAGGACTGTGACCAATGTATGGGAACTCAGCACTTGCCAGCAAAGCAACTGAGCCTGATTGCTTCTCAGCTTATTTAGGCCGAGCCTCACTGGATCAACCGGTCTACTAGGTGCAAGTCTGAATGCAGCTCTAGCTCCTTGCCTTCAAGTTCCAGCTCCTGGGCGGCCATCACCTATTGATGCTCCCAAGCCTTGCTATCTAGACCTGAGGGTGCTGCTCCACAGGTGACCTGATGGGGTGAGCCTGCAGAGCACAGGACATTGTGTGTGCATTTTGTTTTTAACATCACAAATTCAGGGGCTGATCTAACCAAGGTAAAACAACAACTCTCTGAGAACTCTCGCTCTGAGACCAGACTTAACACTTTGTACAAGTTTGAGATTAAGCCCACCAAGGTTTATGAGCTGCTTATTTGAAAACAGCTGCCACAACTCAAAAACACATTTACATCCCTGTATCTGGTTTAAAAAAACAAACCCCAAAAGGGGTATTTCTTGAACCAATGAGGTCTATGCCCCTATATTTATTTGATTAAGTGGGCTTTCCAGTCTAGCCATTCCCTTCCTCCAGTATACAAAATCCAAATATCACTGCACCAAGCACTGATCAACCTCACCAACTGGCAGATGCTTTAAAACAGGCAAGGGCAAGATGCTACCATTTGCTGATCAACGAACTTTGAACAAAAACAAAGCTTTATAGTATGGTAAATTTACCTGGAGAAGGAAAGCATTGCGCAAGATGTCTACTTGAAATTGTTTCATGCAAACTTACCAACCCATCTGAAGATAAGCACCAGCTCTCTTGGGTAAAGGCAATCTCTTCAAGATTCCAAACAGGTATGCCACAACTTTCCTGCCAGTCAGAAAAAACATCAAATGCTTCATTATATGGGTTCCATTATAAGGGTGGGAACGTAAATCCCTACCTATGAGTTAGACTGTTTCAGCAAAGCCAAAAATGTTTTGGTTGCATTTCTACCTGGACAAAAGGCTTAAACCAAGTTATTACAAGGAAGTGGTTGCCCATGGAGGGATAATTAAACTTGACCAGCGGTATCTTCAGGAAATAGCTACTTAATTTAACAGTGCATATACAGAAATAATTCCAAAATGCCAAGTCTGATCCAATAAAAGCTTTTACTTTTTCCTCCTGCAAATCCTATGTTACTTCAATCAAGAGAAGTTTCAAAATCAACATACAGGACCGCATTTATTTACAACCCCCAAGACCTGATTCAACTTTTCACGTTCCCCAAATGTATTTTAACATTAAAAATACAGTGAAATTTGATCACGTATCTCCCACACAATGCATACTTTAATCCTCGAACTCTTAATGAGCTAAGAATCAAGTATAATGTGTTCATCACAGTTTGATGGCTCACATTCCACTGAAAACTGGTGAAGACATATCCCTTTAGGTTTATCATACAGAAATTCAGTTAAGTGAATTAAAATTGTACCTGCATAAACTCTTAACTTCCACAAGCAGCTCCACTTATTTCAACAAGGAGTCAGTGATGTAAAGATATGCACCTCCTAACACAATGGGCACTATTATAATTCATTTCTGTTTCTACATTCCCCTTTCTGAGTGATCTCAGGAATAATTTAACATTGTGCTACCACTGTGTTAAAGAATCTGGGAAATGCAAAGGGGGTGAGCAAAACTAAATCAAATCTTCCAACTTCTAATATATGTTAAAATAATAAAGCACAAATAATATATTAAAACAATGGGGGTATCCCAGTGCTCAGCTAATTACAATGTGTTTCTCAGACACTGTGAGGTTTTTTTTTTTAAATGCAAGAGGCTTTCCCATTGGCTTTTGTATCAGAGGAATGTGCCACAACTGGAAGAGAGAAGCATAGGATACAATTTAATATTGCCCTTGAAGAAATATCAAATGATCTCAAAGTTGGGTATTTGAAGGCTCAAACTGAACTTTATTGAAGAGCTAAAATTCTACGAAAAACAGTCCTTAAGACGAATACAGACAACAAATAAAGAACAGAAGTGCTAGAAAACTATGGATGAAATATATTCAGCATTTCTTAATAGACCAAAGAATTTCCATGTAGAGGGTTTTGATGGCAGCACTAAGTGCATGGATTCCCCTCTTGTCCAGCAAACCCGTTTTTCCTCCCAGGAGTGATGGGATCCAATACCCAACAAGCCATGCAGTTCAGGGAATTCAGAAAGGCAGAACTGGATGAAAACCTCATAGAGTACCAAAAACAAAAGAGATAGAACAGCAATTTTGCCAGATTCCCCCTCCTAAATGCAGCGTCTCATTTCCACATCTACCCATGTCTTCAGTTGGTTGTTAGTGGGACAGTATTGGAAACTCTGATTTGCAGCCACCAGTCAACGTTTCTCAATAAATCCAGTGATTAGACACAATTCATTCAAAAACATCCTTCTCTATTGAGTTATGTATTAATGCCATTTACCAGATCAAACTTCTAATTTGAGATGCTTTATAATATTGATATATTAGTTTTATGTAAACAAATCTGTTTTGCTGAGGGGGTGTTAACTACTGTTGCCATTATTTCCTCTTCTTTAAATCGGATTTGTGTTCACTAGGAGGAGCCTTCATCTACACAGACAAAATGCACCATTAAGAGACCTGAGCCATTTCTCAGCGTAGAAAATTTTGAATACAAAATATTTTATTTATATATGCAGAAGGTGATGCAAGGATTTAAAAACAGGTTTCAGGAAGGCTCCCACTTTCTGAGCTTTCCACGAACTATGCAAAATATTTACTGCACAGGTAATAGGGTTCTAATGTCCAGAAAGCTGCTGGGATAAAGGTTTAGGAACTCTAGTATATACTACTAACTGTGCAGAACCTGTACTGTCTGTTGCTGTAGACCCCTACTATGTAATTTTCCCTTTGTTTAACATATCCTATTAATAGAACTAAGTAGGAGTCTAGTATCACCTTTAAGACCAACAAAGTTTTATTCAGAATGTAAGCTTTCGTGTGCTCTAAGCACAGTAAGCAGAGCTGCATATAGCTGATAGCACAATTTGACATGTTACTGTTTTATTAGTTTCTCATGCTCATGTTACCCAGATCAAAGGTTTGCTCAATTTGTTAATTTTACTATTCTGTCATGATCTTAAATTTGTATCATTTTGCATTCTAAACCACTACCTACCAGCTATATGTAGCTCTGCTCACTGTACCTGATTCCTCGTCTGATGAAGTGTGCTTAGAGTACATGAAAGTTTACATTCTGAATAAAACTTCTTTGGTCTTAAAGGTGATACCAGACTCCTACTTTGTTCTACTGTTTCAGATGAACACGGCTGCCCTATAAATAGTTATTTCCATTTATGACTTTGCTTCAGTTCTGTTTTCAGATTTCTATAATATAAATCCTATTGCATTGTTTAGTGGATGCTCCATCCTGTTGGCTATGTTGACTTACTCTGTGTAATTTGCCTTGAACTCCAGTAAGAAAGGCAGACTGTAAATACTTCAAATAAATAAATATTAATCAATAAGCCATTGACTAACTGCCTTTGCACAAATGTGCTTCAACTAAGCAGCCAGGTGAAAGAGCTAAAAGTAGCTACAGAAATGTATACGTTAATCTCCCAACATAATCCTTGAAATTATTAAAATTCCCTTGGACCAGTAAGAGCTGCAGTTGTTTGATTTCAACAGGCACAAGGCTCTGCCAGAGACAACAGCTGGTGCACCCTTACTGCTTAATAAAAGCCCATTTTAATTCAGCATGAGAGTCCTACACAAAAGCACTATTTATAGCCATCGAGACATAGAGAAACATAATGGTGCGTTGAATGTGGTACCAAAGCAGCTCTTACTGATATATGGCATTGAGTTGTAACATGCTCACTCACACTCTTGTCAAGATTTATCCTTGGACAGGGCACAGCATCTCTCATAAACAATTTCTGGAAATTTCGAAACAAATTTCGAAACACCCCCTCAGCAAATTTCGAAAATGGGAGGGAAAATGGGATTTTGGGGAGTGAAACAAATATATTCAATACTTTCCCAACAAACCTAAACTTCTGATTTAACAGCAAATGCATCCCATATAACTTAGTTAGTCAACATCTAACATTGCACTATTTGGCCTATTTGTGGAATTTATAAGCATAAATCTTTGTTTTTAATATGAAAAACTGCAAGTACACCCAAACTGCAAACTGCAGCACTCTGTATTACCATACATCATAACACTTGCCATCTGAGAGGCAGACAAAAATTAAAGTTTGAGAAAACAAATTTTCCAGTAAACAAAAAGGTGTATTATTTGAATAGAAACATTTTCATATAGTCACAATGGTAATATTATCAGTAAATCGGGATATTATAAACTTTATAACATTGAAAATACTGGACTCTAATAATGTATTATCACTAAACACATTATAGTAAAGTAACTACTGCCAAAATTATTTACATTTTTTTAAAACCTTGAAAATGTGTATGTACACAATATGCAAAGAAATGCTCTAATGTTGTAGATTATAACTATATGTTTTAAGTGAAACCTTGTATTTAATTCCATTTATTCCAAAAGGGAAAGAAATCATAGGAGGTTTTTTCTATATCTCCTCCCATGTCCCAATTTTCCCTGGGAAAAATTGAAGAAAAAAAAATCTGACTTTTTCATTCTACATGCTTTGTGAAAACCTTCCTTCAAAAAGCATTTCATTCATTCTTAAAGAGAAAACATTTCATATGAATTTTTAAGTGCTCCCCAGGATCTCACCCCCCCCCCAAAAAAATCAGGTTTGCAGCTTCAAGCTTAGAACATCATTTAGTCTGAATCTTTCAGGACGACACATCTTTACCATACACAAATAGGAGCTACTATGCTTCCTCATCTCTAATCTAAATGAGGAAGTACAGACTTAAAGTGCTGAATATAATACAAACACCAATTATTTAATCACTAAGGAAATAGTGAAGTTTGTGGGATAGCTGGCCCCAAAGCAATTAAAAATTAGTTCTTTGTTCTAGTTATACATGGTACAGTAATGTCATACTGTTTTATTGGTTTTATTGTTAAATTATTAATTACCGTATTTTTCGCTCCATAAGACGCACCTGAGCATAAGACGCACCTAGTTTTTAGAGCTGTTTGTGTGAATTTAGAGGCATTTGTGTGAATTTTTTGCAGTATTCGCTCCTTAAGACGCACACACTTTTCCCTCCACTTTTTTGGGGGGGGAAAGTGAGTCTTATGGTGCAAAAAATACGGTATATTATATACTGTTTTACTGTATCATGGTTTTACCATGTCTTGTTAGCCGCCCTGAGCCTGCCTAGGCGGGGAGGGCGGGGTATAAATAAAAGTTTATTATTATAATTACCCTGAAATACCAATGGCCCAGTACAAAAGTAACATCTCCTGATCTCTTTAATTATAGTTAAAAGATAAGGAAGCGTTTGGTAGGTCAGACTATCATGACCGCTGGTTCCCAGTATTGGAGAACACTGATGAACTATTGGATAACTATATGCCCTCAACTATCCAATTTTATCATGTTTTAAAGGCAAGCTGGTTGCTCTGAGTTAAATTGGCTTTATGGTAGAAAGTAAACAGTCAGCAAGGTTGAACTGTGGTTTGGTTTTGTTTGAATTATTTGTTTTAGTGTTGTTATAGAAAATTCAGAAAATCAATAAAAACATATTTTCAAAAGTGTTTGGTAGGTACTTTTCCCACTATTGTCCCTCAAAGGCACCACTTCCGTTAACCATGGCTAGCTTTAACCAAGGTTTGCAGCTTCAAACTTAGAACATTATTTAGCCCTTCTTAAAGGGCAGGACATAAAACAGGGATGAGCAATATGCAATACCAGTTTTGCAGAAATCTGAATTTAATAGGTGAAAGTAACTTCGACAGCTCCTACTGCTAGTTTGGAATTACATCACACACAGATAAAACAAAATAGGAGTCAAATTGCACCTTTAAGACCAACTGCTCACATGCCCTCACTACAGACTTCAATACTTCTAACTCAGGAAGTTACCAGTTCGAAAGGGCACAATGGCAAGTCGCTGCTGGAGCAAGGGAGTAAACCATTATGATAAATGGCAGTTACTTATAAGCAGTGGCTAGACAACTACATTTTAAGTGAATGCTGTCATAACCAGAAATCAAAACTCTATACCAGGCCTAACTTTTTTTTCAACAAACAGCTAAACTAATGTTCAAAGGAAAAGCTGTGCTTAAAGAGATTCTTTAGAAAGTGTAAAAGCCACTGCTTCTAATGGAGATTTAAAGCTAGGTGGACTGGATGGTCAAGCAAATGAAATCCAATAGACAACAAAAATGGCACAGTGCTAGAGCTTAAAGAATGCATGCCTGGACTTCTGGGGTTGGAAAATGCCGAGCCGAACTGCTTCTCAGAAGGGGAGCAGGCTGGAACTTCTGTTTGGGGTAGTGGAGGGCAATTTAATGCCTACTGCCTACTTTTCTCAGTCAGAGATCAGTCCAAGATATGCACAGGAAACTTTGAGGAGATTTACCTTGGCTAAAAGGGAGTCCCGGGGGGAGGCTCCTTTGAGGCTTTGAGGGGTCTCCGGAGACAACTTGCATTTTGATCATCTGTAGAAGTTTCCAGAGTCATTTATTTGACAAGCTCAACAGGATCCTAATCTTCTTTGATACTACTAAACATCTAAAGCTATACAAGACCAGTGTTGATCTGGATAACTACAGAAAAGGTACAGATCGCTATCTTTCATTCCGGGACTAATTAAAGTTAAACAAAATAAAATCAGAAGGTGGGAAATTGAAATCTAGAAAGCTTGGAAGAAGAAGCGAAGAAGGGGCGAAATTTGGACTTTGTAAATTTAAAGGACAGTACTAAAAAGTGGAAAGGAATTTATTGTTTGGTCTACTTGCGGTTTTTGAGAAAAGGCCCCATCGTCATAGAATTGCAGCTCCCACAGTCAACACAGGAAATACGTCAAGTATCGTGAGATCTCTCTACCAGCGAAAACGGGATTTGGTGGCAAGTAAAGCAGGAAGCATTGGATGGAAAAGGGAAATCATCAAAGCAGCCAGCCTACTCTAGGACTATAATATCATAGAGAAACATCGGCGGCCATTGCAAGGAGGCTAAAGTATAAATAAAATTTTTAAAGTGTTCGGGACATTAAAAATTGGGGAGCCGACAGAGGTGACATTTATAAGGTAAATGCTATTGGACATTATTGTTAATAATTATTTTAGAAGCCTCTAGAGAAAAATTTTTTTTTAAAGTGAGGCAGAAAGTCGCGACCGCCATTTTGGAGAAAATAAAAACTTTAAAAATTAATATCTGAGCCCAGGAGGCTCTGAGGATGGTGAAATTAGGCTTATTGAAGAAAGCAAGCTTCACTCTTTTAAACCTGATAGTTGAAATTTAATTTGGTGAGGTCAAAATTTTAGGTGTTTTTACATGTCAGACCACAAGCAAACCCGAGCAAGGACTGCTTCACTGGAGAAAATGCAGGACCAATTAGATGCAATAGAAGCCAGGATAATGAAAGGAATGAAGAAGATGGTAACTGCTTCCAAAAAAGAAATTAGAAAAGATATTGAAGAGCTAAAAAAAACCAGATCTCAGATATGAGACTGTGGTAACATCAAAGAAAGTGCAAGAGGTGGAAGGGAGAGTGAAAGTACATGATTCCACCTTGTTAAAAATACAAGAAAAAGTGGCAATTCATGACTGCAAATTGATGGAGACCCAGATACGTCTGAGAAGAGTACCTGAGGATGAAGAAACTGATAATAAAATAATAAAATAATTGCGGAATTTTTGGAGGAAGATCCTGAAGGGACTAGAAATATGTATGACTATATGTATAGAGTGAACTCACTTTATGCAAAAAAACAAAATCTACCAAGAGATGTGGATATAAGATATATGACAAAAGAAATGGTGGGAAAGATCATGAATAAAAACTTTGAAAAGACATTGATAGTGGGAGGCGGCAGAGTAAGAATTATGAACGAGTTGCCAAGACAAGTGATAAATGACAGAAGCACATACAAAAAACTGACAGAAAAATTACGGGACAATGAAATGAGGTATAGGTGGATAATACCTGAAAGTTTGAGCTTTGAACTTCAAGGAAAAAGGATTACAATTACAAACACACAGGAACTGCGTAGATTTTGTTAAGAACATAAAGAATTTGCACCATGATGGATTACAAATTATTATCTTGGAATGTAAATGGACTAAATTCATCACAAAAAAGAAAGGCAACGTTTCATTGGATTAAAAAGCAAAATTGTAATATAATTTGTTTATAAGAAGCACATATCAAATAAAAGGATTATAAATGTTTATAGAATAAGCAATTGGGACTAGAATTTCATTCATTGGCTGAACAGAAGAAAAGGGGAGTGATTTTTTATATTAAACAAGAATTGGAGCCGAAATTAGTGTTTAAAGATAAAAATGGAAGATTTGTAGCAGTAGAAATAATATTAAATGAAAAAAAAAACGTTGTTATTGGGACTGTATGCACCAAATGGAGCAAAGGATGCTTTAAAAAAAAAAACATTATACAACAATTTGATGAAGTGACATATGATCAAGTTTTGATAATGGGGGATTTTAATGGAACAATCCAGAATACACTGGATAGGTCTGGGGAAAAAAATAATGAAGGAAAATTGCCAGTCTTTTTTTTAATTGGTCAAACAAGAAAACCTGGAAGATATATGGAGAAAATTTAACCCTGAAGTACGGGACTATACCTTTTTTTCAGCAAGACAAAATGCTTTTTCCAGAATTAACATGTTGTGGGGCACTAAGGATTTAGGCCTTATAACAAAGAAAACAGGGATTTTTACCTAAAATCGGGGCTGATCATAACCAAATATTGTGGATTACAAAATTGTCTAAAAAGTCAAGAAGATGGAGATTAAATGAAGATTTACTACAGAATAAACAAATAGTGACATCTCTAGAAAATAAAACTAAAGTTTTCTTCCAAATAAACAATAAAGAAGATATAGAATTGGGGATGCTTATAAAGCAGTGTGGGATGCTTATAAAGCAGTAATGAGAGGAACATTGATTACATTGAATAATAAAGATAAGAGGGCAAAAGAAAAACAGATGTTGGACATTCAAAATGAAATAAAAAAAAGAAGGGGAACTGAGAAAAAGACCAGGGAAAAAGAAAATTATGAGGGAGATTACAATATTACAAACACAAATGAGACATTTGTTAAATAAAGAACTGGAATGGAATCTGAAAAGATTACAGCAGAAATCTTTTGAGGGAGCAAATAAACCTGGAAAGTATTTGGCCTGGCAACTAAAAAAAAGAGAGAAAGTAAAATTATTAATAAAATTGTGGTTGATGGCAGAGAGTTGGTAGATCAGGAAGGAACAAAAAGAGAATTCTTTAAGTACTATGCCAAATTATTCAATGGTGTTAAAATAAAGAAAAAATGGAAATGTATTTACAAAATATTAAAATAGTACCCTTAACAGAAAATATGAAAAAAGTTTTGAATTATCCAATTGAAAAAACAGAAATTGAAGCAGCGATTAATGCAATGGAAAATGGAAAGGCACCTGGGCCAGATGGATATACAGCTATTTTTTTTAAATCTTCAAAGAGGAATTAATACCGAAACTTCAGAAATTGATGAACATTATAAGAATAAAAGGGACAATACCAAATACATGGAAGGAAGATGTTATTTCGTTGATTCCAAAAGAAGATAGAGATGTCACGAATGTAAAAAATTATAGACCAATTTCACTATTATATAATGATTATAAAATATATACAAGAATATTGGCAGAACGGCTTAAACATTATTTGATAAATTTTATAAAGGAGGATGAAGTG
Organism: Heteronotia binoei; assembly: GCF_032191835.1. NCBI lineage: Eukaryota > Metazoa > Chordata > Lepidosauria > Squamata > Gekkonidae > Heteronotia > Heteronotia binoei. Next base: position 104,334,840 of record NC_083231.1, on the reverse strand, counting down.
GGGTTTCTTCCCAAAAGGCAGATAAGAGACAATATTAGAACTGTTTTAAATATTGTGGAATATTATCAAAGGCATCCAGAAAAGGAAGTTGCATTATTCTTTGCGGATGCAGAGAAAGCATTTGATAATTTAAACTGGGACTTTATGTTTGCAGTAATGGAGAAAACAGAGTTGGGGGGAAACTTTATAAAGATGATAAAAGCAACATATACTGAACAACGTGCAAGGCTGTGTATAAATGCAGACCTTACAGAAAATATGACAATTGGCAAAGGTACAAGACAAGGCTGTCCGCTTTCCCCACTGTGTTTATAATGACTCTTGAAATCTTACTGATGCAAATCCAAGAAGACAAAGAAATAGGATTAAAAGTAAAAGGATTTACGTATAAATATAGGGCATTTGCAGATGATATAATGTTTATAAATGAAAATCCTATACAAGTAACACCTTTATTGTTAGTTAAAATAAAAGAATATGGAGAACTGGTGGGACTTTATATTAATAAAGAAAAATCAAAACTTCTATGTAAAAATATGCAAGTAAGCAAACAAATAAACTGCAGAAGCTAACGGGTTGTGAAGTTATCTCTAAGGTAAAATATTTGGGTGTGGAGATAACAATGAAGAATATTGATTTGTTTAAAAACAATTATGAGAAACTATGGCATAAAATGGATGAAGATATGATAAAATGGAATAAACTTAATTTGTCATTGCTTGGCAGAATAGCTGCAATTAAGATGAATATTCTGCCAAGAATAATGTATTTGTTTCAAACTATTCTGATTGTGAAAGATAGTAAACAATTTAATAAATGGCAAAGGAAAATTTCAGAGTTTGTGTGGGCTGGGAAGAAACCAAGGATCAAAATGAAAATTTTAACAGATGCAAAAGAGAGAGGAGGATTCCAATTACCAGATTTAAAACTATATCATGAAGCAGTTTGTTTAGTGTGGATAAAAGAATGGGTGACTCTGTTAAACAAAAAACTCAGCGTTGGAAGATCATGGAAATAAATTTGGCTGGCACGCTTATATGTACTATGGGGGAAAAAAGATGGATGGTTTTTTCTCTCACCATTATATAAGAAACAATTTGCTAAATACATGGATGAAATATAAGAAATATGGGGATGAGAGAAAACCGTTATGGATAGTGCCAGCAGAAGTAATAAAAATAACAGCTGAGACGGGCGAAGAAAAGTGGTTGTCATATAATCAACTATTAAAAATACAAAGTGGCAAAATAGAATTGAAAACTGCTGAAGAGCTGAATAATAAATATGATTGGTTCCAAATGCAACAAATAAAGAGCTTGGTGGAAAATGATATTAAAACTGAAGGAATAAGAAAAGAGCAAACAGAAATGGAAAAAGTTCTGCTTGGAGACAATGAAAAATTAATTTCAAAATTATATAAATTACTCTTAAAATGGTCTACGGAAGATGAAGTAGTGAAATCTCAAATGATTAAGTGGGCAATTAATGTAAATAAAGAAATAAGATGGAAACTTGGGAATATTTGTGGAAGAATTCTATAAAGCTTTCGACATGTCATAGTATTAAAGAGAACTGTTTTAAAATGATGTATAGATGGTATATGACTCCTAAAAAGTTGGCAAAGATGAACAATAAGATGCCAGATAGATGTTGGAAATGTAAAAAACATGAAGGGGGAAGGATGGTTAGAAAGTAATATATGGGATAGATAAAAAGAAGTTATTAATGATGCAAGAAATAGATATTGTTACCATATGTTACTAAATAAAATTGTTTTAAACAAGAATGCATGCCTGTGCATTTTATGACAAAAGATATCTTTTAGAAGTATGCAATGACAATTATGTTGAGGTTGCGGATTCCCTGCACAATGTGGGCTCTCAACATATTTGAGATGGTCCAATTTATGTTTATGTAAACAACATATATAAAATAAAATAAAAATATTCATGTTTCTGTAAAATATTTTATCACGGTATCTGAGTGGATGATACTTGCTGATGGATCAACAAAACCTTCCAATTGTCTATTAGAAGTAAAGTATACCTTTATATTAGTAGAAAATATACAGCATGCACCTAGGAGCTTGTTTTGTTCTAGCTTGCCATCATGTTTTAAGTTATTGGATTTTATAGATTTTATACTGTGTTATGTATAATTTTTATCTGTATATTATTTTGTTATGACCCACCTTGAGTCCACTTGTGGGGGGAGGGCAGGATACAAATCAGATAAAATAAATAAAATAAGAATAAATGTGTTGATTCGTAGAGAGAATCCACCAAAAATGGTGGAGAGAATTACACCAAAGATTACATGTTTGTGCACCTTTCCAAGAAGATCTAAGCAGAATCAGGGGAATACTTCTACCTATTTACAGGCAATGAGGATGGAATTAGATATGAATATTACACATATTTTAGCTAGAAATACATTTATGAAGTGATCCATTAATGGCCAGCACTTTTCAACAGTACCTCATGTAACTACTTATTGACTGACATATGCACAAAGTGAAATAACCAGTCATGCTACTGATTATTGTAGCAGGAAAGAATGTTCTTCCACAGAGGCCATATTATAAGCACTCTGTACCCTCTATATAGCCCAGTCATATATTCTGCTATTATAGCACACTCAATTAGACCCTTGGTTCATCAAGGTCAGTGTTGTCTACTCACTGGCAGCAGCTCTCCAGGTTCTCAGGCTGAGGTCTTTCATATCACCTACAGCCTTGTCCTTTTCAAGTGGAGATGCTGGGGATTGAACATGGGACCTTCTACATGCCAAGCAGACGCTCTACCACTTAGCCACAGCCCCTTTGTACTATAGCACATAGTGTTTTACAGGAAAGGGAGAGAACTGGGGTGGTTGCCACTAAAAATAGGGGGGGGGGAGCCCTCTGCATTTTGAAAGACCAGCTGTGCCAAGCTGCATGATGCAAATATGGCACACTTTGACACAATTGCAGAGCTGTTTAATGTTAGTTCAGGAAACCCTTCACAAACACATGACATTTTTCTTCATTTGCTAGAAAACTCTGTTGTTCTAGAGCTATATATGGAGGAGTCTAGATAATATCCAAGACTCTTGCACAAAGTATGGCTACATTCATTTGATAAACAATACTTGGTTACTATTTGGGATGCAGATCTAGAGGACTGCAGATAGAAAATACTATCCATTCAAGAAATACGCTTTCTTTTAGCATTCCCCAGTCTAACGTATAGGTAATATTAAAGGCAGAATTAATAAGCATGCTGAGGAACAAAGTCTGCTCAGGGGAAAATCACATAGCTGCTGCAAATGGAAGTCATGCCTCATTTCTTGTAGTTTTTTGATCAGGTTAACAAGCATGCGGATAAGGCTGATGAGTCCAGTGGCACCTTTAAGTTCAACAAAGTTTTTTTCAAGGTATAAGCTCTCATGGGCAAACACACTACTTCACTGATCATGGGATGGATTAAAAATTAGTTAAATGGCAGGAAGAAGAAAGTAGGAGTAAATGGACAATTGCCACAATGGAGTGAAGTAAACAGTGGGGTTCCACAATGATCATTGTTGGGTCGAGTGCCATTTAACTTTTGCATAAATTATTTGGGATTGGGAGTGAGTAGTGTAGTCGCCAAGTTTGCAGATGATACAAAATTATTCATGACAATGAAAACCAAGGCAGATTGTAAAGCGCTACAGAAGTTCTCTCTAAACTGGCTGAATGAGCAACAATGCGGCAAATGAAGTTTGATGTAAGGTGATGCCAAGATCATATTAAAACCAAAATAGGACAAATTCATCTTTGTTAGAGCAAAGAATGTCTCCATATGAATATCCACTAAATACCTCCATGTAACTGGTGGTACCCTCACGGTAGTAGGCTTGGCTAAATACACAATGCCAAGTGAAGCAACTAATGAATAGTTTACTTTAAGAGTGTAATAGCCTTTTCGGTAATTAAACCCACCTCATTCATGGAGCCACAGAACTAAAGGTAGCTTGCAAAATCAAAAAAATCTAGATTTTCACAAGTTTCATAGAAAGAAAGTTGTACTCATCTTATAATGAATTCCCTCAAAATCTCAGTATGTTTTAATGAGCAAGGAGGAGTGGATCTATTTTTAAACCTTTTGCCAGCTCATTCTCAAGATTACTACTATCTGCATACCTACAGGACCACCTTTCCCCATATGTTCCCCAGAGAGTACTATGGTCTGGATCCCAAAATCTCCTTTCAATCCTTGGCCCTAGAGAAGCCAGGTTAGCTGCAATCCAAGCAAGGGCCTTCTCAGTTGCAGCCCCACACTGGTTGAACAAGCTCCCTGAAGAGGTTAGGGCCCTGCGGGATCTTTTGCAGTTCTGCAGGGCCTGTAAGATAGAGCTCTTCTACCAAGCCTTTGATTGTTAAATTCTGGGACACCTGTCTGGTCACATGTGAAATGTTATCAAGTTGGACAAACTGAATTGTCTTTTAAGAGCCCGTCTCTAGATCTGAACTATATCTGGATATTTGATTATGATGGAAATCATAATGGAAAGATTGGTGCACTGCCAATATGTGAATAATTACTTAATGCTATTGTATTTGCTGTTTTAAATGTTTTAAAGTTGTAGCTGCACTTATAGTTTTAATTGGTTTTATGTATTCAAACTTGCCTGTTGGCCGCCCTGAGCCTGCTTCGGCGGGGAGGGCGGGATATAAAGAGAAATAAATACATTCAAAAATCGGGCATTAGTTTTCATTTAAAAGTATGGTATGGCCAAGTGTGATCAGAGGAGGGCTGAGCCTGAAGTTGACCGGAAGGGGGAGGCCCCTCAGGCCAGAGACCCAAACGTTAGGGCAGACTCTCCAGGGGAATGCTGGTATAAAAGCTCCAACTGCAAGCTGCCCCCTGGGCTGAGGATGGCCAAGCACCACTCAAATGGGTGGGGCTGGATTGTAACATCAGCCACTATTGGGAGAGAGGGTGTGGCAGAAAACAGGGAGAGGACATGGTCAGTCTAGGATAGTATTTAAAGGTCATCTGGTACACATGGTCAGTGGCTGAGGGGCAGAGAACTAAGCATAAGGCCAGAGGAGGGCAGCCCAACAACTGGGGGATGTGAATTCTGAACATAGCTACAGACACAGTCACAGATCATTACACTAGTAAATCAGGGTCAAGAACAGAGGGAGATCTTTATACAAACTTGGGAGAAACCCTAAGGTTGCATAAAAATTTTAAACCATAAAAACAGAATTTAAACATGAGTTTTAAATATCAAAATCTCAAAGGATTTCTTCATGAGATGTTGGCAACCATTTTTTATGGTTATCCAAAACGGCCATTGTAGCTTCACTTGACACTGCAGATGAAAGAAGCAGTGAGCAGGCTGACAAGAAAGATGACAGGGAGGGCCTGATAGGAAAGAAAAAAAGAAGCAAAGGTAGGTACAGGACCAGAAAGAGTCAAGACTGCAGGAAAAGCAGCAAAGAGGTAAGGAAAGGAGGGAAAGAAAGTAGCAGGTGGGTGGGAGGGAAGAAAGGAACCAACCAGAAAAGGAGTTGTGATGGGGAGGAAAAATGCAAATATAGGGATTTGATGGGGAGGGAAAATGTAGATAGGCTGGAGAGCATGACCAGCTGCGAGGGTTGAGCCCCACCCCCTGCAATTCCTTGTGTGTCTCCCACTTGGACTTTAATACTTTCCCAATATAAAGCTTCCCAAAACTAAAATAGCTTCACATCCAAGAATCTCAATATATAGAAAATCCTTTGTCTGCACTTTTGTTATAAGAGATAATGCCTTTTCACCAAAGCATTATTCACAAGGCAATTTTTGGATAAAAACACTCGGTTCACTGAAGTGGAAAGAAAAGTGAATATTATTTCAAAAAGTGGTCCCAGTGCTGAAATGAAATAAAGAATATTGGATTGTTTGATGCATTGTAGGGTCTTGACTGAGCAAGTATGTTTAATACAGAACAGACAGTATAATCGGTGTAACTTCTTTAACGTATAATCCGATCATTACAGCTAGAAATGCTAGCTATCCTCTGCAGTAATCAATGTACACATTGCACATAAAAAGATATTCTTTTATACCTTTTAAAGAATAAATAGGGTGTTTTAAGGAACTCTCTTATTTACATAGTAGAAAAGACCAATGTCCAGTAGCAACTTGAAGACTAACAAAATTTTTGGTGGAGTATGCACTTTCATGAGTTATTGCTTGCTTCCTCAGAATTTATGCAATTACATACTTTTTCTACACATTCACTGCTACAACAGTTAACTTTTCAAAGGTTAAATGCCACAGACTTACAACTCATGATTTATCTGTAGCGTACTCAGTTCTTAAACCTGTGATGATATAATTCACAAACCACCCCAACAGTCAAACTGTTATTAAAAATATAACTAAGACTTAATACTTAAATAATGAATGCAATCAAGGTCACCAGTGCCCCTTAAACAGTTCAACACAGTGCTATTCTTCACTGTACTCTGCTCTCCCCTTGCTAAGCGAGCAACATTAAGTTTAGTACCTTATATTCCCAAGCATGCTCTCTCTCACCAAGTTCAATATACCATCCAAACCCTAAGTCAGAAATCCTGGCAACATTCCTGCATTAGACCTTGGAAAACAAATTAGGCCTCAACAGCACCAAAATACACCGTTCTTTCCAAACAGCTCATGTATTACTGTTAGATCCCAGAACACCTGCCTTCCCACACAAGCAGGATACAAGTGTTATTTACACACAGCCTAATCTACTTTAGCCCAGGCCCTGGTGCGGGTCTCACCCTCTCTCTGGGGCGCAGTCATCCAGTCCTGTTAAGTTCCAGCTTGGGAGAAGGAGGGGGCTTTTCCCCCTTGAAGTGATTTCAATAGCTGGAAGGAGGCTGGGTCAAGAGCAGGAGGAAGCGAGAGAGGGAGGTTTCTAGCAGCAGCAGGCGGGGGAGGGGGCAACCTCCTCGGGTTGTTGAGCTGCTGTCTCTGGTATGTCAGGGGCCGGGATAGTATTTCGAAAGATCCGCCATTTTCACTTCGTCATCACCATCATATCCCAGCTCATCAACAACCTCAGCCTCCTCCCCGATTGCCCGACTGAGTCCCTCCCACTGGAAGAAAGCCTTCCCCCATCTTTGATATGCACTCACGAGCAAGGGGAAGGAGGGAGGGACTATGCTACAGCTGACAGGAGAGGATAAAAAAGCACAAAGTTTGCCAGGTGACGAAACAGCGACACGTCTCTGTCTCTTCCCCTGGAAAAGAGGAGAGGAAAATCCAGCGACAAGACAGAGTTAATTCCAAACCTGGAATGTGCTGGTCTGTGCCAGCAAGACTAGTCCCGTTGCACCTTAAAAGCTGACTAGTTTACTGCAGAATGAGATTCTGCAGGCAGACAAGGTGGTTGGTATATGACAACACAGGAAGTGCTCATGCTGAGACCATACCATATCCAATCTCTGATAACATTTCAATATATTGGGGGGTGGAGAAGAGTAGAGATAGCATTTCTAACCAACCACATTTTGGAAGCAAAGGGAAATCTTGAAATTAACACAAACCTACTGTACACACGACCAATCTCTGAAAATACTGTAGTGTACAAAGCTGATGGGGAAAGGGGCTATACCACTAGACAAAATCATGTACATTTATTTCCCATTTTAAAAGAGCAGGCATCCTGAGCAAAATTACATCCTTTTAAGCCCACTGACTAATGGATTTAGAAGAGTGTAACCCTGTTTAGGACTGCACAGGTAGTTATGGTGACAACCCAAACACTCTTGCGTGGAAGGCTATTCCACTAATTTCAACCACCATAAAATGGATTCTAAGATTCCCACAAGCACTATTTCAACCAGTTACTTGGTCAAAACTGTAAATCTATTTTGCAATTGGGTGAGAGAGACAATAGTGGAAAAACAATGAACTAAAGTTTATATAGGTGCTTGATGCTGCACAATAGCAAAAGAGTCTAGATACCTTAATTTGATTATGATCGTACATTCTACTCCTATAGCAGCTATTTCCCACATTACAGGCTAGATTCACTTACATGCTTTTAAAAGCAAGACACTCCCACAATAGAAGTAAAAACACTGGAAGGATTTATTCTGGTCTCTACTGTATCAGAATTAGGCATGGTGTTGCATCCTGCATATAAACCATAGCTTTCAGCCACATAACTGTTCTGTTGAATCCTTCCATGCATCGCAGAATGCAGCCTCTGGGAAGATCTGTGCAGTCAGAACTTAGCAAAACAGAACAGTGCAGATCAGAGAGATCCCACATCAAGCTGCAGGGATATTATCAATGTTAATAATTTCAGTAGATGTTAACTGGTGCTAATCCTGCTACAGCAGTCTCAGTGAGGACACTGATTTGTGCATCTGCAGAATCCATTTTGTGGCATTTCGTTACAAACTGAACCTCACTGATAAATGTGTTCTGCCCTTTCTACAGCATTCCTTTGAATTTTTCCCATGATCAACAAATAAAGCACTTACTAGAGTGACATTAGAAAGCTAATGAAGGTGAAAGTAACTTCATTTCATACGTACTATAAGACACAGTGCTCAGAAAAATTCTTCTAATGATGGAGTTTGTGAAGAAATGAACACATTCTGAAGGTACTTTTATCTCACTGGTTTCAAAGTAATTTGTGTATATAAACACTTGCAAATCAGGATCTTGTTCAGTTAACAAAAAATAAAGAACTTGCTTGAGCTTTTCTATACAGGAAAAATAGCAGTGTAGTCTATGTCTCTAAAACAATATGTACTGCACAAAATCAACGCACTATTTAAACAAAATAAATGACAGCCATTAAGATGAGAGATAACCAAATTAAGCAGCACATAGCAGAAACCATTTTCTTACAAATCAGGCTCAACAAGCTATCTTAGCCTCCTGACAAGAAAACATACACAAATGACACTATATTCAGCAATGACAATGCACCAGCTTGTTGATTTCACTACTGAATTTCCTTATAGGAAAATGAATATTAAAAACCCATAACATCCCAGCAATCTCATTTACATTGGCCACAAGCAAGTCAATTGACAGCATGAAAGACTATAACTATGTTAAATCGCTGCATTTTTTATATTGCCATGCATTAAAGAGAATTTTATCTTAATAGAATTATCCTATGATTCTTTCACAGTAAAAACAGACAACACCAATGAAACATATTATGTTTGAGACAGGAGAAATGAATGTCACAAGACTCACAACATGCCTATTATAAACATTTGAAGATGCTACTTAAGTGACAATCATATAACCGCACAGAAACTGCATAAGCTGAGATGCTACTTAAATGACAACCGTATGATTGTACAGAAACTACTCAGGCTTAGACCAGGGCTTTAGTGACCCTGAAGAGAGTTGAAAAGTAGGGTACCTATTTGACAAAGAAAATAAATATCCAATGCTCTCATTACACTTTTAAATGATTTTAATTATTCCCATCCTTCCATCATATAAGCACAAACGTTTAATTTCTGTGTTCTTTCACCTTAGAGAATCTTCCTTTCAAGCAGGGGACTCCCAACTTAAAAGCAACTATACACACATCAACATATTGCAAGAAAGGACACCAGAACCTGTTTGCATGTAATCTGTATTCCTACTTCCACACAACAGAAACCTTAGCCAGTGACACTAATGTCCATCTGCCATTCAGCCACATTCACACCCTGGGCTCCACCTCCCTCCCCGCTGCCTAGTTGTCTGTCAGGCAGGTAGGCTAAAATTTAGAAGGGTGTAACCAAAGGTGTTTATGCTACTTGGATATGTTTGCGCTCTTTGGATGGGCCTAAAGTCTTCATCTTCCTTCTACAGCACACAAATGCCTCTAACCAAGTGTTTTGGATTTTTTTTTCAAAGTCACCTTTCACAGGCGCAACATCTTACAAGGAAGATAACAACAATGCAAGAAGATGATGCACTATAGCAGGGCTGGGCAAACTGTGGCTCAGGAGCCTCATGTGGCTCTTTCACATATTGTGTGGCTCTTGAAGCCTCCACTGCCCAGCTTGGAGAAGACATTTAAAGTTGTTTTCTTTCCACCTCTCCCTCCTTCCCCCATCTATTTGCCTTCCTTTGAAGCATCCATTTTCTCCAGAGGAACTGATCTCTGTAGTGTCAAAATTAGCTGTAATTCCAGGGGATCCTCAGGTCTCACCTGGAGGCTTAAAATGAGACATAAGGTGCATTCACACAATGACTGTTTGCAAGTGGATTTTTCCATTTAGCATAGTAAAATCTAATGATCGCAAATTGCATTAAAATGGATTATTTAGTGTGTGTGTGTGTGTGTGAACGCACCTACAGATGGAACAGTCTTTTCTCCCCAAGCAGTTTTTCTCTCAACAGACACGTTTCCCAACATATTCTACAAAAGCACCATTTAAACAAATTAAATGTATTTTGCTTCAAAGGTGTTACTTGAGTGACAGTCATCTAACTGCACAGAAACTTTTGTGTTTTTTTTTTAAATAAAGTCTCCTTCTAGCATGATCTCGTTGTAAAGAAACTGAGGCGAACCGTGCCCACAAGACAAGACAAACTGGTCGTGTGAATGGAGGAGGAGGTGGTGTGTGTGTGTCTATTATTTCTGTCTTCTCCCCCCCCCCCGCCCATTCCTCGCCTCCCACAGAACCAGCCCCTTTCCTTTTCTGCAGTCTCTTGACCGCTTCACCTCTCGACCTGTCGGGCGCCCCCGCTCACCTGTGGGCGGCCTCGAGGTCCCAACCGCCAGGCAGTTGGACCAGCCGCCTCGGTGTCGCCCGCGCGCGGAGGGCAGCGCCAACCGCCGCCACCTCCTCCTCTTCCTTCAGCTCCGCTTCTTCACCGCAGCCGCCGCGACGGGCTCCGCGTCCGTTCAAAATCACGCGCCCAGCGCCATTCCCCCGCCGCTGCCGCAGCATCCCATAATACACAGCAGCGCCGCCCTGGCAACCGGCGCCGCGTCAGCCAGCGAGCCGCGCTCATTCCTCCGACTCCATTCTCCCGCCTTCTCTCCTCAAAAGCGTCCTCGGACTTCCTCTCCCCCCGCCCTCCTCCTCCTTCCGTCATCAGGGAACGTCCGGGGTGGGAGACGTCACGACGCCGAAGCGGGCGTGCTCCCTTCTAGCACTCGCCGCTCTCTGGTCACGCGGAGGCCTGGCCGGACTCATTCTCCTCAGCCGCCCAGGAGGGAAGAAGGGGTCGCGGCTCCCCGCCTGTCCCCCTCCGGAAGGGACCGGGAAACCGGTTGCGGGGAGCCAAAATGTCGTCCGCCGTGAGGCAGGAGTTGACCCAGCTCATGAGCTCCAGCGGCTCTCACAAGGATCTGGCCGGGAAGTGAGTGAACTCCTGGTGCCTTCTGCGTTGCTAATAGTAACCGGGGGGGGGGCGGAGAGAGAGAGAACGAAGGTAATAGGGTTGTCAATCCCCAGGTGGGGGCAGGGGATCCTCCGGTTTGGGGGCCCTCCCCCCGCTTCATGGTCCTCAGAAAGCACGGGGGGGGGGGGATGTCTGCTGGGCACTCCATTATTCTCTATGGAGACCAATTAGGCCGCGCAGGGGTGGGGAACAGTGGCTCTCCAGGTGTTTTTGCCTACAACTCCCATCAGCCCCAGCCAGCATGGCTAATGGCTGGGGCTGATGGGAGTTGTAGCCAAAAAAACACCTGGAGAGCCACTGTTCCCCACCCCTGATGGGTTTCTGGGGCTCTAGGGGGCTGTTTTTTTGAGGTAGAGGCACCAAATTTTCAGCATAGCATTTAATGCCTCTCCTCAAAGCACCCTCCAAGTTTCAAAAGGATTGGACCAGGGGGTCCAATTCTATGAGCCCCAAAAGAAGGTGCCCCTATCCTTCATTATTTCTAGTGGAAGGAAGACATTTAAAAGGTGTGTGGTCCCTTTAAATGTGATGGCCAAAACTCCCTTTGGAGTTCAGTCGTGTTTGCCACAATCTTGCTTCTGACTCCACCCCCAATGTCACCAGATATTTCTTGAATTGGACTTGGCAACCTTAACTGAGGGCAAGAGCAGGCCTGGGGAGGGGGCAGAAGCGTGTCTGCTTGTTTTGCACCTGGGACTTTAATAGGTGCTTTTTATGTAGAAACCAAGAGGGGAAACCTTTCAGGAGGTGGACCTAACCAAAACTTAGGTGGGTGGCTATGTTGTTCTGAAGCAGTAGGACCGAGTTTGAGTCCATTGGCACCGTTAAGACCAACAAGGTTTAATTCCGGGTATCAGTTTTTGTGTGCATGCGTGTATATGAAGAAATGTTAAATATTAAAGTCCCAGGTGATGGGCTCTCCTTCCTTGGAGGTTTTTAAACAGAGGCTAGATGGCCATCTGACAACAATGAAGATCCTGTGAATTTAGGGGGAGGTATTTGTGAGTTTCCTGCATTGTGCAGGGGGTTGGACTAGATAACCCGGGAGGCCCCTTCCAACTCTTTGATTCTATATGTGCAAAACCAGCAGAGACACCCCTTCACAGCATATTGATAGAACACTCTCTGGGGCAGTGATGCTCTTTGTTCTTGGTGCTTGGGGGGGCAACAGTGAGAGGGCTTCTAGTGTCCTAGCCCCACTGGTGGACCTCCTGATAGCACCTGGTTTATTGGCCACTGTGTGACACAGAGGGTTGGACTGGATGGGCCACTGGCCTGAGCCAACATGGCTTCTCTTATGTTTATGCGCGGTGTGAAAAAATGCACTTTTCCCCCCTTCAGAGGTTTGAAATGAGCAAAGCCTTCACTCTGCAGGAAGAGGGAGAAAGTCAGTTAATTTGCTTTCCAGATTCACCTTAGCCCATCTTCATACCAGGGCTAATAGTCAAGTCTCTTTTCCCTACCTTCAAGCATAGAATAGAAATTTGGAGGCATTGAAGACTAGGGAGGCTTCAAATAGGAACTCCTGGAGATCTCCAGGAAAAGCTCTGACCCAATGTGATTTCGTCAGTGGATGGGGGAAGGAGAAGTGATAAACCCAGGGGAGAAAAGAGGAAGGGCTCCTTGATGCTGGGTCTGTCAGAACAGAGGGAAGTCTTAACTGAGGTCTGAGGAGGTAGCCATTGGCCATGTGCTGGTTTGAAGAGCTAGAGAAAGTTGTAAGGTAATAGTAACTCTGTAGAGATCTGTAACTTCCTAAGCTAAAAAGCCTATTCTATATGTTAACATTTGATACAGCATGTATAGAGAAAGGGACAGAAGAATTGTGTTTTACCTGTTTTTTAATCCCTTGCTCAACCTCATGTTGTGCTAAAAATATGCTTGTGAACATTTTTAATAAATACTTTATAACTTTTTATGCTGATAGTGGTTGTCTGTGCCTCATAAGCCTCCACTGTCTTGGACGCACTGTTTTAAAAGGAGCACTGGGGGAAGGCAGGCAGTGGCTATTCCCTCAAGGGTGCACAAGGCAGTAGTAAACGGTGACCAGATGCTGGGCAGCAGGAGACACAGAGACAAGGCCCCAGAACTTGGAAGGGAAGTTGGGAATCCTGACCCTCCCATTGGCAATTCTTAGAAATATCAGGTGGTGGTGGTGGGTTATGGGGGAGGGAAAAAAGGCTCTTCAAGTGTGAATAAAACTTGCTCTGGCCTGCAGGCCCTGCTCCACCTTCAATACATGACAGTTTATACATAGATTTAAACTTTGTGGTCTTAAAAGCACCATTGGACTCAAATTTTGTTCTAAATAAAACCTGTGTCTGTTCAGATTCAGGAAGGTAGCCATGTAGGGCTGAAGAAGCAGAATCAAAGTTTTAATTCAGTGGCACTTATATTTTAAAAATATTATTACTGGCTATCTAGCCGATCCTCCCCCGTAAACAGGCTCAGGTCAGATTACAACAGCATATGGGGTGGCCAGCGGTAGCTCTCCAGATGTTTTTTGCCTACAACTCCCATCAGCCCCAACCAGCATGGCTGATGTCTGGGGCTGATGGGAGTTGTAGGCAAAAAACATCTGGAGAGCTACCGTTGGCCACCCCTGCACTATACCAAACTGGCTCTCAAGAAGGCAGGCTACCAGAGACTGCTATTTTGGATGGCTTCTGTACTTCAGATTTGAATTTTAAATAATTATATTTTATTGTGCATTTTGTGGATCTTCCTAATACCCCAGACTAGCCCGGGTTTGTCAGAGTTTGGAACCATAGTCTACTGACTATGGTTACTACCTGCAGGGGAGGCCACAGAGGCAGTCACTTCGTTGACATTTGAATTTTATGTAATTATATCTTATTGTGCATTTTGCGGTGCAGCCTCAATAACCTAGACTAGCCTGAACATGTCAAATCTCAGAAGCTAAGCAGTGTTAGCTGTGGTTAGTCTATGACTGGAAGACCACCCAGGAAGTTCAGAGTTGTACGCAAAGGAAATCGGTTGTCTTGTCTGTGACTGCTATATCGATGTCTATGCTATTTTCTTTTTTGGTTTTAACTGAAACTATTTCAACTATAATTGCACACCCCCTTAAACCACAAAGAAAGGTGGGATATAAATTTGTGGTAAACAAAATAAAGACTAGCACAGCAAAACTAAGGAATGGATCAAAAACTGTTCCTGTGAAGAGTCTCACTTGAACATTGCATAATTACAGTTCACACTGTACTTCTTGCGTTTAATGGCCGTTTGACTGTGCTGTTTGCATTTTTGCTTCAAGTCTGTCCTGTTTGCTTAGCGATAGCTCATTACATGCATCAGGGAAATGGGATCTAGTTTATAAAAGCTTATGCTAAAATAAAAAAATAAGTCTTTAAGGTGCCACAAGTCCTGTTTAACTTTTAAAGCAGCTCAAAGGGCAGAAATTCAACAAGTTCAGCTTAAAACCAGCCCATTGCCATGTTGGGAACTGACTCTCCTGATGACTGATCCAAGTGGGCTGCCGTGTTGGTCTGAAGCAGTAGAACAAAGTAGGGGTCAAGTGCACCTTTAAGACCAAAGTTCTATTCACAGTGTAAGCTTTTGTGTGCATGCACACTTCTTCAGATGAGGAATCGGGTACAGTGAGCAGAGCTACATATAGCTGGTAGGCAGTGGTTTAGAATTCAAAATGGTAAACAAATTTAAAATCCAATGACAGAATAGTATAATTAACAAATTGAGCAAATCTTTGATCTGGGTAGCATGAGCGTGAGAAACCAATAAAACAGTAACATGTCAAAATGTGAGAATATGTGCTAATCACTCTATTGTTTATAAGCCCTGGGTCAAAATGAGGACATTTCTTTCTCAGAAGTTTTTCCCATCCAACTAATTTGCCTTTTAACATGTAACATACATATAGTTACATTAGAAGAAAAATACATTTAAATATAGTGGAAGATGGTTTAGTATATGTAATGGGATAAACTAGAGAGCCCTGTGGCGCAAAGTGGTAAAGCTGCAGTACTGCAGTCGGAGCCCTCTGCTCACGACCTGAGTTCGATGTCAGCGAAAGCTGGTTCAGGTAGCCAGCTCGAGGTTGACTCAGCCTTCCATCCTTTCGAGGTCGGTAAAATGAGTAACCGGCTTGCTGGGGGGAAAGTGTAAAAGACTGGAGAAGACAATGGCAAACCACCCCGTAAAAAGTCTGCCGTGAAAGCAACGTCACCCCAGAGTCGAAAACGACTGGTGTTTGCACAGGGGACTACCTTTGCCTTTTTAATGAGATAAACAGCCAATATTTGAGTATGTCAGTGCAGCTAAAAGAGAAATACATTGGATAGATATCTCCTGAAGACTTTTTGTCATGCAGATGATAAAGTTAAACCCTTCTCGTCGCATGTGGCCTATTCCTACTAGACAGATTCCCACCATAAAATTAACAATATAAAAAGCAAGCATTGAAAACAGCATTAAGTAGCCTAAGATGGTATCTGTAAAACAGGTTGGAAGCAGATCCTAAAGCAGCACTGAAAGGAGGGGTAAAGAGAGAGATTTTGGCCTAGGATGTAAAGGAACTGCCAGGCAGGGGCAGCATTCCAGAGCTGAGGTTCCACAACTGAAAAGTCCTGTCTCTTATTGCTACCAGGCATGGGCACAGAGAGCAGAGCCGGTTTGGTGTAGTGGTTAAGTGTGCGGACTCTTTATCTGGGAGAACCGGGTGATTCCCCACTCCTCCACTTGCACCTGCTAGCATGGCCTTGGGTCAGCCATAGCTCTGGCAGAGGTTGTCCTTGAAAGGGCAGCTGCTGTGAGAGCCTTCTCCAGCCCCACCCACCTCACAGGGTGTCTGTTGTGGGGGCGGAAGGCAAAGGAGATTGTGAGCCGCTCTGAGACTCTTCGGAGTGGAGGGTGGGATATAAATCCAATATCATCATCATCTTAACTGGCAGAGTGGCCAGAATTATTTTTTAATTTGGAAAACAGCTTGCATTTGAAGCAGCACCTAGACTTTCCAATTCCAACTAAATTTTAAAAAATTAAAGTCTTAATTTAGACTTTTAATTAAAGCTATAAGTAGTAGATCAAACCACACGTGACCTCTCCCTAGAAGCTATTGTACTTTGTTCACATGAGAAGACAAGAATCCTTGGAAAAGGCAATAATGCTAGAGAAAGTTGGAAGCGGCAGGGAAAGAGAAAGACCCAACATGAGATGGACTGACTCCACCAAGGAAGCTATGGCTCTCAGTTGTCGAGACCTGAGCAAGGCTGTTAACAAAAGGAAGTTTGGGAGGACATTATTTCATAGGGTCACCGTAAGTCAGAAGTAACTTGATAGCACTTTAAGACACACATAAGCAAAAGTGAACCGGAACTAAATTTTATTGAAATCAATGAGACTTATATGTCAATAAGTGGAATATAGAGATGTTTATTTGGGAAGTCCTTGAGGAGGTACCAAAAATGATGGTGGGGAACACTCACTAGTATATGTGTGTTAGGGGGATTTATTGATAAAAGCAAATGGTTGAAAGAAAAAAGGAGGGGGATTCAGTCTATTTTATATACCGGTATTTATTTCATTTTCCTCCTGCCTTTCCTCCAAGGCTCTCAGAGAAGAGTGAATTGTTTCCTCCCTTGCTCATTCTTCTCAATACATGAAATAGATCAGGGTTAGGCCAAACATTCCTTCTGTAATATCAAACATGTAATCTAAAATTGAATTGAGAAACACTCACTATCAGTATTGTACACAGAGCTCATTGTAATCTGTATCTTTATAACTTTCTGGCAGGTATCGTCAGATATTGGAGAAAGCAATTCAGCTGTCGGGAGCTGAACAGCTGGAGGCATTGAAAGCTTTTGTAGAAGCAAGTGAGTATACATCTTTAGCAGTCAGGGATTACTGAATGATGGCTTTGTAAGCGGTGAATTGCAGTCAGGAAGAATATACGAATGGTCTTGGAGCCATTGTACAGTGAAACTCCTGTACTTTTCTTGCATAGATAGATATCAACACGATGGGGCATTTGTAGAAGGTTTGATGGAAACTTGGAGGTTTAACCCTTAATGTAAATCTGTGTTCTGCTCTTTTTTTGTTTTGCATTTATGTCTTTTAAACTAGTGGTCAATGAAAATGTCAGCTTAGTGATTTCACGGCAGCTGCTGACAGACTTCTGTACCCATCTTCCGAGTCTTCCTGATAGCACAGCCAAAGAGATTTACCACTTCACCTTGGAAAAGATTCAGCCTCGTGTAATTTCATTTGAGGAACAGGTAAGGACAGAAGAATAAGAATGTATATGGGGGGGCGGGGGAGACTAGCATTGACAATGGTGTTGTTGAATTTAAAATGCAGTTAATGAATAATGCAGTTAATGATAGCCAACATACACATCTCACAACAAAGAAAGCAAAAAACTTACACTGGCTGCATTTAGCAGTTAAAAGCAAGCGGAGGTTTTAAAGCATTGGGAAACTGAAGCTCGAAGTGCTTGCATTATCATCTGATCTCCAGCTTTTGTTCTCTCACCTCTAAAGTTTTCTTTGCTGTTTTCTTATAACATTCTCTGTCTTCTGAAGATTTTAATGCTTTAATGAGTTTATTACTGATGGTGTCTAGATTGCAAGTTACTGAAGCAGGGGGTGGGTCTTCTCCTTGGTGGTGAAAAGTCCCATCAAGTCACAGCTGACGTCTGGTGACTCTGCAGGGTTCTTGAGACAAGAGATGTTCAGAGGTGGTTTGCCACTGCCTGCTTCTGTGCAGCAATCCTGGATTTCCTTAGTGGTCTCCCATCCAAGTATCAGCCCTGTTTAGCTTTCAAGTCCGGACAAGGTTGGGTTTGCCTGAACCATCCAGGCCTTCTCCTTCTTAGATCCCATTGTCAGTAAGGTTTATGGCCCAGATTATTCCCCATGTCTGTCCCACAGAAATAACCTGTTGTAGATCAAACTTATTCCATCTCGTCTTTATTTCTAACTAGCGCCACACACTCATGACATTTCAGAATTCTCCATATCTCATAACCTTTGTCCTTAAATGACAACTGTATGTACTAATACTTTACCCTTTATGCACTGTTTCAGTTCTCATTGCGCTGTTCCTCTCTGACAATCATAGCCATCACTTACAAAAACAGCCTTGGTTAATATTGCACCCATTCCCCTTTAAGGATAGCAGTTGCAGTCTTAGTTAATATTGTGTATTCTCCCTCTGAAAACAGCAATTATCAGTCACTGGCAACCCCAGTAGCGTATGTGTGTTCCTAGCTCCTTAATCTTTGAATCTTCTGTGACACTGTGGTTCACACTACATGGCTATCTTCACTGTATTTAAGTTTCATGCTAAGCCCTTCCTTTCCCAGGTTGCTTCTATAAGGCAGCATCTTGCATCGATTTATGAAAAAGAAGAAGACTGGAGGAATGCAGCGCAAGTGTTGGTGGGGATTCCTTTGGAAACAGGCCAAAAGTAAATACTGTCATTAGAAAAGTTGTAATTTACTATTTTTTCCTACCTTTTTGTCTTTATGTTGCATCTCCTTGGGTAGGAAAAATGCTCCATCTTGGTGCATCCTGGGCCTAATTTCTTGGATAGACAATGAAACAGTATATTTCTAAAGTTTTTCTTACAGTAGTTCTTGCAGCACAGCACAACTACCCTGTAGAGGCATGTTCAGACATTAAGAATCTTGCGTTAAATCCAGCTCTCCTCTACCTGCTGTACAGCAGAGCCGAGGACTGTTTGCTATCTGATCTTGTGTACTTGACTCTGAAAACTGAGAAATGCCTTGTCACTAGCTTCCTTTTAGCTGTAGGCTGCATTTAGTTTTAATTAAATAATGTGTTTAAGTTATGAAACTCTGAAGGATAAGCTCTTGATTTAAGTTTTAAATTTAATTAAAGTTTTAAGTTGTAATTCTCTCCTTCTTTGCTAATAGGTTTTGAAGGTTTTGTCTTTTTTATCACAAAATTGCTCATGGGCTTTTTTGTTGTTCCCCTTATAACCATTTGTTGCAATCCTAAATGGAGTTTCACCCTTCTAAGTCCACTGAAATCAGTGGGCTTAGAATGGTGTAACTTTGCTTAGGATCATACTGTGAGTCAGGCTGTACCATTTCAGTTGTACTATTCGTATTCCAGCAACTATTCCATCAGTTGGCCTCCCTTGTTGGGACATCATGCTTACAGACTATGGCGCTATCCTGTGTCCCGTCCCGGCTGAGACGGGACTCTGCCGGGAGCCCCGTACCCCCCTGGCAGAGAAGATAATAGGTTTTCTTATTCACCAGGTGGCTGTTACGGCCAATGAGGGAGGGGTCTGGGGGAAGGATAAAAGGCCAAAAGGCTGAGAGGTCAGGGAGAAAGAAGGGCAGCCGAACGAGAGAGAGGGAGGAGCCCAAGCACATCCGGGGAGGACACGAGCACAGAGGGTTGAAGTAACCCAGCTCTGTCCTCCCACATTCTGAGACCTCTGGGAAGCCTAAACGGGCCGAGGCCCAAGCTAGGCCACCGGGGGAGCAGCAGCCATGGCGGGGCATGATGGGGACCAGCAGGGGCGTGACTTCCTGTTTATTATCACTGTCATTTTGTCTTGGGCCGAAAACTGCTGTACCCTGTGAAATGTGCCCTTCCCGCCTGACGATGCACCTTATTTGTTTTATTGTTCTATTTTTTTGATTTGCTAATTTTATTGTATTGTTTTTAAATTTAAATGGTAGGTTTTTTATTATTGTTTAGTTTATGTTGTGATCCACCCTGAGCCCATTATGGGAAAGGGCAGAATATAAGCCTACTTAATAAATAAATACTGAGATGACAGTACAGAAGTTTAGGGAAAGGAGAGAAATTATTTGAATAAAATTATTTTATTTAATTTTATTAAATAAAATTTTATTTTATTTTATTTAGTGGCCTAAATTTGTTATTAGAATACAGCTTATTTTGTCTCCGTTTCCAGTTTCAGCATTTTCTTTGTATTCCTCCTTAGTAGAAAGGCGCTATATAGATATTTTAATTTAAAACAAAGCATTCTCAGGTATTGAAGGAGAAATGGTTCCTGTTTGGCCTCACAGGGTTTATATGCAGCCTCCTGTGATCTGACAAGGGAACTAGCATGCCTTTCTGTTGTACAGTTCATCTTATAGAAACAGCATTCTCTTGTTTAACGGGACATTAGGGCTTGGAAGAAATGAAACTGATCTTAAAAGCAGTTGTCTCAACTTACCTAAGCTTGTCTTCCTTTTTGCTAAATTGGCACCATTGTATAAAACATATTGCACTTTAATTTCTTTGTGGATACGTGGACTGCCCTATTCAGACACTGGCAAGTGGGAAAGAACCATGAGGGGTGAACATTACACAATCATAGTTATGTTGTAAATTCATGCTGAGCCCAGTGAGTAAATTGATGTTTGAGTCCAGTGGCAACTTTAAGACCAACAAAATTTTATTCAAGCTATAAGCTTTCAAGTGCAAGCGTACTTCTTCAGATATCAGATTTTGTGTTGCTCTTAAAGGTGCCACTGGATTCAAGCTTTGTTCTGCTGCTGCAGACCAACACGGCTACCTACCTGAATCTCACTTCCTACGTAGCTGAGGAAGAACCTGACACAATTATAATGAACTTCCCCTTTGTCCCTTGCCCCATTCAAGGCAATACAATGTGGATTATAAACTGGAAACCTATCTGAAAATTGCCCGGCTGTATCTGGAGGACGACGATCCCGTTCAGGCCGAAGCGTACATCAACAGGGCATCCCTTCTGCAGAATGAATCGACCAATGAGCAGCTACAGATCCACTATAAGGTGACATTTTTTTATATTCGTTTTTGCTGTGTGGAAAGCGGAGTTCATAATGGCATTGATACTACTTCTGGACAACCAAGTTATTAATGACCACCTGTCTCATCGGCTGTAACAACCACCTGGTGAATTAGAAAACCTATTATCTTCTTATTAGTTGCAAAGTCTGAGTAGCAGAATGTCCCAGATCCATGCAGTGCATCCAGCCTGGCTAGGGTTAAAAGGCATATCTTCTAGCTGGAAATCCAGCACCCCGTCCCCTTGCCCCCATCAGGGACCCACTGTGCGAAGATGCTGGTGAGACTAATGAGCATAGGTTCTGCTAACCCAAAGTGACTTGCTGATGTCCCATTACTTGACTATTCTTTATCCCGGTTTTGGGATGTTATTTCGGATTGAGAACATACCACATCTGTGCAGGGGCCAAGTTTAGCATGGGAACAACCGTTTGTGAACCCTGAACTGGACATAGTGGCCTGCAACTTGGCAGTTTAAAATTAACCATAGCCAAGTTGATGAATTGAGTATTATTAGCGGGAAAATCCTGTTTTCTCTCCCCCCACAACCCTTCATGTTCCAGTTCCTTCCCCTCCCAGGCTGCATTGGTTTGCCTCCCTCTGCTCACTTTGGCTCCCCTCCCTGCTCCTGTCAACTCGCTGGCCCCTTCACTGCCAACTGGGCAGAAGGTGTAGGGTGAAGCAAACTGAGGCAGCAGGTAGGGTGAGGCAAGCTGGGACCTACTGCTACTTTCCCTTTTTTGCCTGCTTCTGGTATTAAGGTAACTCACAATGCTGCCCTAATGCGGGAGGTTATGCATGAGTATTAACTGGGGGATGGGTACTACCTGGAAGTTAGATTTTTAAAAAAAACTAAGGTCCCCCCCCTGCCCCCCATAGGTTTACAGAATGCACTATCCCTTGGTTATTAGATAAAGGGATACAGCATGAGAGCTTGGATCCTATACCTTCATTCTGCTTGTGCAGGGGTTGATTCTGTATTGGAAAGACATTTCTCTGGTACTAGGCAGCTTCCACTCTTACTGCATTTGTGTAAGTGGAAAGCACAAGGTGGACGATCACGCTTCAGAACAGGAGCAGCACATGCCAAAGCAAAGTATAAAATCCAAGCCAAGGAGTGTTGTTGTTTTTTAAAATATAAAAAAGATGCTGCTGTTCTCACGGTTTTCAGTATCGAGTAAGATGATTTTAGTTGTATCATTTTCCTGCTTCCAGGTGTGTTATGCTCGGGTTCTTGACTACAGAAGGAAGTTCATTGAAGCTGCCCAGAGATATAATGAACTTTCTTACAAGAGTATAGTCCACGAAAGTGAGCGACTGGAGGCTCTGAAACATGCCCTGCATTGCACCATTTTAGCATCAGCAGGTAAAAGCCAGGCTAAAGGCGTTATTTATGAACTGTAATCTTTGGAGTTACACCTATAACAGTGGTGCTTTTGACTGTGGAAGCTATTTACCAAAATACCAGACAGAAATTAGTTTGGTTCTACTTGCTTCAGTTATCCCTCTGCCTCTCTCACTGAGATTCCACATGGATTGCAGAATTATAAAAATATAATAACGGTAAAGACCAGTATAATACAAATATTTCCATAAAACTGGATTTCACTTCTGGAGAGCAGTGAAATAAAAGCAGTATAATACATCCAGTGAAAAATGTGGTGTGCAGAGTGAGGAAATGGCCAAACTGTCTAAAATTTCCACTGGGAAGATTAAAACTACAGCCTTGTTCTCTATATGAAAAGTACCCTTCTTCATGATTTCATTTTACCACGTCCCTATTCCCAAAATTAAAAAAATGTTTAGCCCTGACCTGGATAGCCCAGGCAAGCTTGATATCATACCTTGGAAGCTAATAAGGGTCAACTCTGCCAAGTACTTGCATGGGAGACCCCCTTGGAATACCAGAGCCGGGATAGGGGCAGGCTTTATTCAGCCACCTCTCTAAATATCCTCCAGGCCTCCAGTAGGGGTCAGTTACAAGAGGTCGCCAGGACTTCCAGGTGCGCACACACAGACCCCCGCCCACCCACCCCCAAAAAAGCTTGCTTGGCCAGTTCTGTTTTATACATTCAGTGAAAGGACAGATGTGTGGGAGCCTACCTGACTTCATTAAGCAGATCATTCCATAAGGTGCAGCAAATTCTTGGGTTCGGGCATTTGCACTTTCAGAAGACTTCACTCAAAGGAGCAAATTGGTCTCCACAGAGCATATCAAGGGAGGTGATCTTGTAGATCTGTAAGTCCCGGTCACAGAGGGATTAGTAGGTGATAGCCAAGTATTATAATTTATCCATAACATTTTTACTTGGGAATAAGTCTTTCTGAAAGAACTTGCCTCTCAGGAGGTGCATTTTAAAACCTTAATCATATTCTGATTGTATGTAAACACAGAGAAAGTTATGTTTTTACTACTTAGAAGACAGAACAGTGCTTTGAAGCTAGAACACAGTTTTGAGTCCAGTGGCACCTCTAAGACCAACAAAGTTTAATTCTGGTATAAGCTTTAGTGTGCATGCACATGAAAGCTTATGCCCAGAAAACATTGTTAGTCTTAAAGGTGCCACTGGACTCAGACTTTGTTCTGTTGCTTCAGACCCACATGGCTACCCACCTGAATCTGCTTCGAAGATAGTAGGAAGACACACAAGGGACTTGAAATCTCTCCTGTTTTGGATGGGGTTACATGTCCCTTGAAAAACCAGATTCACAGCTTGGGAGTGCTGCATGACATCATGGTCGCCTAGAAAAATCAAGCAGCTGCAGTGGTTTTGAATGCTTTTGCCCAGCTTTGGCTGCTGTGTCTGCTACGTTCATTCCCAGTTCAGTCAGATCTAACCACAGTGATCCATGCCTTAGTTAGATTTAGACTGGGCTGTTGCTATGTTCTCTCCTTGATGCTATCCTTGAAGAATGTTTGGAAGCTGCAGCTACTGTAGATTGCTAGTCAGGGCCAGTCACTAGAAGCATGTGACCATATGCTACAGCAATTACACTGGCTACTGATCTGCTCCTGAGCCCAATTCTAGGTGTCGGTTTTGTCTTTTGAAGCCCTGTATGGCTTGGAACCAGAGTATCCTATTACTTTTCTGTCCAGGAAATTCAGATCACAGGGTGAGGCCCTCTTGACCATCCCAGCAATCCAGTAAACCTGTTCGGATGCAGAAGAGAGGATCTTTTCAGTGGCAGCCCCATAATTATGGAACAACCTCCCAAGGGAGGTGTACCTGACCCCCCTCACTTTAGATCTTCCAGAGGCAGGTGAAGACAGTTGCACGTAGGACTGCATTTGACTGATTTCGTTTTTATTTATTGGCAGTCCTAATTGGAGGCTTAATATTGTAGTCTTTTGTGTGTGTTTTGTTATCGTTTTATTTATATTGAGAGCTGCAAAGTAGAACGGTGGTGTTTTGAGTAAAAATGAGCAATAATAATAAGCAGATCTGATAAGTTGTCTTCGGTGTTTTTAAAGCACTAACTTGTTCTTAGAACTCTATCCTGACAACTATCCTAAAATTGAGACATTCTAACTAATTAGAAAGAAAAGGAGCAGGGTTTTTTGTTGTGTTTTTTTTTCTCTTTAAATAGCAGTGTGTATTTGATGAAAGGTTCATCTGTAAATACCTAAGCTGCGATATTGAACTCTTTTTAGTGGAGGGTTTTATACTCAGTTTAAACCTTACCCTCAGAGCAAATAAAAGCTATGGTGTCACTCTCCAAATAGATCATGTGCATAAGCAGAAAGTATTGTGTTGTAGAAAGGCTCTGCTAAAGCAGTCCCTGTCCAAAAGTTTCTTGGGGTACTGGCAATGCTTGTGTGCTCCTTGAGTCCAACATCTAAGGTTGCCACACAGTCCTCCTTTGGATTTCACTGGAAGGTCCCTCTCTGAGATCAGAGCACATTGGCCAATGATAACAAGGGAGATGGGGACACGTGGAGAGAACAGAAGTCGAGGAGGACATTGCGAAAGTGGGAAGAAAGTAAGAACTTCCAAACTTGTCAGAATGATAGGCTTTGATAATATCTTGTCTGATTTTCTGTGATGGAATTCTTCAATTGTAGGTGGAAGAATGATGGTCATTAGTGAGTCAGAGAAGACTATCAGGGGTTTCTCCCCGTCAGTAGCTCAGAAAAATGTGAATGTGGGCCATATGCATCATAACAGAAGTGAACAACACTGAATCGAGATTGGTCAGTCATTGTATTCTCTTCTGCTCTTCAGGGCAGCAGCGCTCCCGAATGCTAGCCACTCTGTTTAAGGATGAGCGGTGCCAGCAGCTTGCAGCCTATGGGATCCTGGAGAAAATGTACCTGGACAGGATTATCCGAGGAAATCAGCTACAAGAGTTTGCTGCAATGCTTATGCCACACCAGAAAGCAACAACAGCTGATGGTAAGTATGTCTTTTAAATTGCTTGATGTACATTGCCTGGCTTAGGCCAAAATAGGGTGATTCAATAAATCGAACTAACGAATGAATGAAGAATAATAAATTGTGGATGTACCCGATTCTGAATTTCTGGAGAACTCATGCATTTGTCCTTTGGCACTTCTTTCCTTGCAAACTAAGCAGTCTTGTACTTTGACTCTTTTGCACATTGGTGCCAGACAATGTACAATCTTCTGTACATCGGTGCCTAGAAAGATCTCATGGCCATTTTGCACATTATGCAAAGTCTGACCCATATTTGCTGTTGAGTACACATTCAACAGGAGCTACTGTAATGCAAAAGTGCATTTCATATGTTAAAGTGCACATCTAAGAAAGGCTTAAGGTGTAAAGAAGCTCCTACTCTCCTTGGATGAAGAAATCCAATTTTGTAGGGAGAATGAAAGACCATGGAACAGAAGGCATTAGCATTCAATGGGAAGTTAAGATTAGGCAAAAGTTTTCATGTACTGAAGACCAGTATTAAAGAGGATGTAGGCTATTTATCTTGAGAATGCTTGATCAGACTAGTGGTTCATCTTATCCAGCATCCTGTCTCACAGGGTGGCTGACCAGTTCCTCTGGAGGTCCAATAATGGCACAGAGGCCAAAGCTTTCCTCTGATCTTGTCTCTTCGCACTGGTCTTCAGGGGTTAACTGCCTCTTAAAGTGGAAATACATGGCTAGTAACCACTGATGGACGTATCCTCAATGTTTATCTAATCCCCTTTTAAAGCCATGTATTTTTGTGGCCATCGCTATGTCCTCTGGCAGTGAATTCTACATTTTGATCCTGAATCTTTTGCCTGTCAACTTCACTGGGTGTCTTGAATGACACCTGGCCAGGGCTGACCATTCTATCACATTTTATCTTCTTCCCCTTTCATAGTTCATATATGTCTCCATTTTATCATATAAACATAAGAACATAAGAGAAGCCATGTTGGATCAGGCCAATGGCCCATCCAGTCCAACACTCTGTGTCGCACTGTGGCCAAAAAACAGGCCCTGTTAGGAGGTCCACTAGTGGGGCCAGACTCCAGAAGCCCTCCCACTGTTGCCCCCCATCTGTTCATCTATACCTTACAACTAATAGCCACTGATGGACCTCTGCTCCGTATGTTTATCTGATCACCTCTTGAAGCTTCAAGCCACACCAACCCTGAGAGAGGGTGACAGCCACAACACTAAGGCTTGGCTGGGCAGGCACTGGACATCAGCTGCCCCCATTGGTTCCCACACAGTTGGCAGCCAGGAGTGAGCTTGGTTTGTCAAGGAGTGACTGTGAGCACAACTACCACAGTGGGTGCTTGTCATACGACCAGGACTTGACCTGGTTAGGGGACACTTGCATTTGGCAGGTGGTGAGGGTACCAGTGAGGGTACAGGGTCAAGGATGGCACCCATCAGCTCCTTCCTTCTTTGCCTTCTCCCGTGGCTGAGAAGAGTCAGGCCCAAACCCTTCTCTTCCAAGCCCACCCTGGTCCTCTTCCCTCTCTCCTGGTCTTGTCACCCACTTGCAGGAGAGTCACGAGACCCCCATTTACAGTCTGAAAACTTCTGTAGTCAGCCGTCATTTACTATTGCTTATCTGTTATCTGTCCCTACTCCACCTTGGGGCATGGTTTGACTAAATATTGGCTTTACTGGTCTCTGAAGTCAATATTGTGTGCAACTGTAATTGTTGCTGTGCTGACATCAACAGTGCTAGTGTTGTGTTACCATTTTATTTAGAACGGTGGAGTTGTTAATGTCGTTGGCTTTCATGTAAACAGTAAGCTGGACCGAGGCATAGGAATAATGCTGTTTCCAAAACACAACAGTAATTATTCTGATTCTTTCTTTGTTTTTCTCTACTGTGTAGAGTATTTGACTTGCAACCAGGCATATATTGGACATCAAACTTGTTGATTTTCCTCCTCAGGTTCTAGTATCTTGGACAGAGCTGTCATTGAGCATAATTTATTATCTGCAAGCAAACTATATAACAATATTACTTTTGAAGAACTTGGAGCATTGCTAGAAATCCCTGCAGCCAAGGTACATTGACTTTGTTATTGTTCTTTTCTGCGGTTAAGCTGTCCGTGATTTTTAATGGCATCCAGTATTTGTAGGGTGGTACTGTGATTCAGGTAACAGGAATAATAAACTGTGTTCATGTGTGTGCTTATGAAGTACTGTAATAGAAAACCAGTTCAATTCTAACTATAGTACAATCAGCATTATGTTCAAATTAAGCAGGCTGTGGTTTTAGAAGGAGCTAATCTCATGCTGGAAGAGCACACTCAGTTAGATGGATCAAGAGGGGTAGCCATGCTAGTCTGTAACAGAAGAAAGGGAAGACAATGGGGAAGGCAGTGGCAAACCACCCCGTAAAAAGTCTGCCGTGAAAACGTTGTGAAAGCAACATCACCCCAGAGTCGGAAACGGCTGGTGCTTGCACAGGCAACTACCTTTACCTTTTTTACTAGCAGAAGAAAAGAGCAAGAGTCCAGTAGCGCCTCAGAGACTAACACAATTTATGGCAGGGGATGAGCTCTGGTGAGCCACTGCTCACTTCCTTCCTCACTTCAATCAGACGATAAGGCCAGACAGAACAGTTGAAAATGTTTACTGGAATTAGAATGAAACACAAACTTGCTTTATCTGAACTTTGAAGGAAGTAAGGCTTGGTATTTTACTCATGTACAGTTTTGGGGAAAGATGCTTTCAGGCTAACTCTTATTTTTCCTGGGAGCCCTCAAGGGAGCACTAGTCATCTGTTCTATAGGCAGGCAAGCAGCTAACATAGCACCTAATCAGGCATGGATCTGTGGCCATTGGGTTCTGAATCCCAGTGTTGGTGTTAGCAAAGGAAAGAACAGGATCATCAGAAAGCCAACCGTACGAATCCAGTGTAGAACAATAAGAATATTCTGTTTGATGGCGTTAAATCACCCTGGTCTTATGTGGTAAGGATGAAAGTTTCCACATGCTTCTGGATCGTGTGCCTCCCCGGCAGTTTGGCCATTTCCCCTCCAGGAGCCCCAAGAGTGTTGGATTGGGTTGCAGAAAAGTATGACAACCCTGTGCTTAACCACCTCTGATTTCTGTACAGGGATGGCAGAATATGTGATGTGTAGTCAGCAGTAATGACAGTTTTGAGACCAAAAACTTTTTATTTCCTTTTAAGAGTCGCATCATTGGCCTCTGAAATAGTTCATGTGAGAAGTGGACTTGAACACTACATGATGATCTCTTCCTCTGAGTGAGAATATATTGATCTTACTTCCAGTCCTCCTCATTCTTTTAAGATGGTGATAATCGTGCCCACTTACATATGCTCAGAATTACATCAAAAAGGCCTAGAGGGTGTTGGTCTATAGTAGAAGAGTCCAGTAACACCTTAGAGACCAACAGGATTTTCAGGGCATAAGTGTCTGAGCATCAAAGATCCCTTTGTCAGATACCAGATCATCTCTGAGAGCCAGTTTGGGGTAGTGGTTAAGTGTGCGGACTCTTATATGGGAGAACTGAATTTGATTCCCCACTCCTCCACTTGCAGCTGCTGGAATGGCCTTGGGTCAGCCATAACTCTCACAGAGGCTGTCCTTGAAAGGGCAGCTTCTGGAAGAGTTCTCAGCTCCACCCACCTAACAGGGTGTCTGTTGTGGGGGGAGCAAGGTAAAAGAATATTGTGACCGCTCTGAGATTCAGAGTACAGGGCGGGGTATACATCCAATATCCTCCTCCTCTTCCTTCTCTTGAGGTACTACTGGACTTGAATCTAGCTCTTCAGAAACTTCAGGCACCCATTTTGAATCTTGTAGGGTCCTGCTGATCATGAAAAGTTGCTAGCAGTCACCCATAATGTTGAGATCAGAACAGCACTCTCCTAAGTTAATCTGATACTTGTCTGCAAAGATCTATAGGTACACAAGCTGATTATTAAATTTATCTCTGTCAATGGCTTTTACATGTGTATGTTTAAAAGCCCCATAGAAAAGTGGTTGTGATGCTTTTGGAATTCTCTTTGTTCTTTTCAGGCAGAAAAGATAGCCTCCCAGATGATAACAGAAGGCCGCATGAATGGATTTATTGATCAGATAGATGGAATCGTTCACTTTGAAAGTAAGTTTGCTTAGAGGTTTTCTTCCCCTCTGGGTGGGAAAGACTTGCAAAAAATTCAGTGTGAAAGAGCATGGGAAAGACTTGCAAAAAATTCAATACGAGTTTGGACATTTTTGATATAGCCAGCAGGTGGCAGTGATGTCCAAGGAAATCCTTGTTCTTTACCATTCCCCTGTGCAAATTTTCTTAATATTCTGGAATACCTGTACCGGATAGACTTGATAACCAGGGCTTTTTTTGAGCAGGAACGCACAGGAATGCAGTTCCAGTGGGTTTGATGTCAAGAGGCATGGCTTAGTATACAAAGAGCTTCATGTTGGGCTTTTTCTACAAAAAAAACCTTGTGTGAAACAATGGTGATGTCGGGGGGTATGGACTAATATGCAAATGAGTTCCTGCTGGGCTTTTTCTACAAAAAAATCCCTGTTCATAACAGAGGAAATTTGTTTTTGCTGTGCCAACTATGACCACATGTAAACTTAGCAGGAATAGAATAGTACGAGGATGAGTTCTGCTATTATCCATGGTCCATTGTGTCTTGTAGCTCGTGAAGCCTTGCCAACGTGGGACAAGCAGATTCAGTCTCTTTGCTTCCAAGTTAACAATCTCTTGGAGAAGATTAGCCAGACTGCCCCAGAATGGACAGCCCAGGCCATGGAAGCCCAGATGGCTCAGTAGACTCTCCATGCTTCTGAGAAGAAACTTTTCTTCTAAAACTGCAAAACAGGCGTATGGAATTGAACTACTGCTTTGACTCAACTTCTAGTAGACAAAGCATAGAGAGTGTATATTATGTATGATTTCTAACTTTTTTGTTGCTCAAAGCAGCATTAGCCCAGCATAAGAAATCCTTTTAAAAACCGTTTAAAGCAACCAGTGTGTTATGTTTTGTATCAGTTTCAGTTTCTTAGTGGCCTTGTGAATATTTCTGTGTTGTGGAAACTGAAGGTGCCATATTCTCTTTAATGGCAGCTGTAATAAAATATTGCTTGGGGGTTAATGACATGAACAGCATATGAATCAGCCAGCATTCATTAGCTGCATTTTGTCTTCCCTACAGGCAAGGTCCTTTGCATAAAACCACAGTGGCTTTAATAGGGCATCTTGTGATGAATTCCTTGAAACCTTTCATCATTAAAGAAAATTTAATTAATTAAAATTATTACTTTTAAAAAATTGTAATATGTTGATAAATACGGGCAATATGTCTACGCAGGAAGAAAATATATAAAAGAACATTCTCTAGCCAGGATTTTCTGAAGCAAAATATAAAAAATGGTGTAGGGAACGGAACAGAGTACGTAGAGAATCTTAAGTTTTCATTTTTTTAAAAAGTTGCCAGATCTGAAGCCCGCAAAATAGGTATGAAATTGTGTGGACGATGCCTGGTAAAACCCTAGAGGTGAGAGAGAGGGAGAGTGTCATAATGGGGGTGAGAATATTGTGCCTGACATAGCTCTTTGCCTTTGCCCAAGACACGCAGAAACAGAATAAATTATGCAAAATATTATGCAGCAAACTTTTAGAGTCAAGGGCTGTAGAATGGAGCCTTTCAGCTTTTCCTCAATGAAAAAGGGGTACTTAGCAGATGTAAAAAACAAGTTCCTTGGTAAAGTGTTTTTTAGAGGTAGGAGGACCCCTCTTTCCATCTCATCCAAACCACAGAATTATGACTACACAAAGATACCTGGTGGCGTAGGTACTATATGACATGCAAGTACCAGTGTTAATATAATTATTCAGTGTGACATCACTGGGCCCCAATCTTTGACATCATGCCCTGTTCAATTAATCTCTTGGTTTAGGAAGATAGAGACCCTCACCTCTCCCCTCAGCGTATTCATTTTCTGTTACCATAACATCACTGAGTATGGTGCCTGTTCAGTGGTAAGAGGACAAACAGTGTGATATTCTGGAACAGGGGTGGCCAAACTGTGGCTTGAGAGCCACATGTGGCTCTTTCACACATATTGTGTGGCTCTTGAAACCCTCACCACCCTGTTGGCTGACTTGGAGAAGGCATTTGTCTCTTCAAATCATTTCTCCAAGTCAAGCCAGCCAGTGGCTCAGAGAACTTACTTTAAATAAGTTGTTTTCTTTCCACTTCTCCCTCCCTCTTTGCTCTCCATTTGTTTGCCTTCCTTCCTTCCTTCCTTCCTTCCTTCCTTCCTTCCTTCCTTCCTTCCTTCCTTCCTTCCTTCCTTCCTTCCTTCCTTCCTTCCGGCTCTCACACATCTGACATATCTTGCAGCTCTCAAACATCTGACATTTATTCTGGGTGGCTTTTACATTCAAACAAGTTTGGCCATCCCCGTGGAGTGTAACATAGAAAATATTTTAAGTCCACCAGTCTAGCAGCATACCAGTACAAATACATGTAACCCAAGTGGGAAAAAAAATAACAAATTGCAACAAAAACCAGTCAACAAAATGCCTAGGAATGCTTTGACATTGTGCCAGAAGCCTAAGCAACAGTGCCAAGCAAATAGATGGAGGGGGGCAGGACATTCTGCAGTCATGGTGTTACAGCCCAAAAGGCCCTTGACATTACTTGGTACTGGGTGGGGGGAAGAGTAAATGGAGCCTTCAGATATGGCTGACTAACAGTATGCTTGGATGGGAGCAGACAGCTCTTGAAGCATCTTTGTCCCAAGATGTTTAAGGCTTTAGAGACAATAACCAGCACCTTGAACTGGGATTGGAAGCAAAGGCAGTCAGTGCTATTACAAGATACAGTGTCTAGAACAAATGTCTTATCAGCAGTGTGGTTGCTGAATTTTACACAAATCAAAGGCATTCCTTTACAAATCCTAGGTTTCCTTGAATGTATTGCAAACACAGCGGCATGCATACACTTGAGCTGTATCCTGCAAAAGTGGGGAAAGCTTACGGAAGTGGGTCTTTGCCCACTTTCTTTTGTTTGCACACCCCAAAGATCCTCTGCTGATGTTGGAGGAATGGCCACAAGTAGGGATGGGCACAGACCAGAAAATGCTGGTTCAGTTCACGAACAGAACTGGACTGGTTCCTGGACCAGTTTGCAAACAGAACCACAGCATGGTTCGCGAATCAGTTCACAAACTGGTCCGGTTTTTAAAAAGCCCCACACAGGGCTTCGAGGCTCCAAAATGGCAGGTTGTCGCCAGATCACTCTCTTCAATGTACCCACCAAGTTTGGTCCACATTGGACTTCAGGGGGCTGAGTTACAGACCCCTAAAAAAGGTCATTCAGTGCAATGCTTTTCAAAGGGATGTCACCTCTGCTGGTTCAGGAGTGACAAAAACTGACCTGGATGAGCTAGAGGCCATCAACGCGCACAATTCCTCCCTAGAGTGACCCACATGGCCCACATGTTACATGCATGTCAGATTTGTGGGGATCCAAGTAGCAGACCACCAAGCAAGGTGTCTCCAGGAAACTGTTTTTCGGGGAGTTGTCCTGTGCCTCTTTGAGACATTACAGTGTGGACCTGGTTAATCTACAGGCATCGGACTCCCAGAGTACCTTCCCAGGGACCACCCACATGGCTGCAGGTGGCTGTGTCTTCCAGGGACCAGCCACCCAGCCCTGGCGGCATGATAACTGATCGGGGCCAAGCCTTCCATCCTACCTGGGAAGGTGACAGGGACAACCAATCCTGGCAACTGGAACTCACTGCACAGCTGTGGGAGGGGCACTGGTGGACTAGCTAAGGGAATGTGTGGGAATATATGGCAGAGGAGAAAGGATGCTTTTTTGGAGAAGCAGAAAGGGTACCCCACAGCCAGGGAAGAGAGCAGTTAGCCAAGCCCCCCAGAAATCTGTAGATGGTTTGGGTGCCTGAGTGGGAGAGGAGAGAGGAAATCCCCCAGGCAGAGACTCAAGCAACGCAGGAAGAAACAAGGTGCTTTTTGGAGGAACAGAAGGGGACCCCACAGCCAGGGAAGAGGGCAATTAGCCAAGCCCCCAGAAATCTGTAGATAGTTTGGTTGCCTGAGTGGGAGAGGAGAGAGGATACCCCCCAGGCAGAGACTCAAGCAATGCAGGAAGAAACGGTGCTTGCATGCAGAGAAAGGGTGGTTTTCAGAACCCACAAAAGTGAACAGTCCACCCCCAAATCAAATCAAAAACATGTTTTAAAAGAAAAAAAATCTATCCATCTTTCTCACTTCTCACAGCAAAGAAAAAGGTGGGGAGGGGGGAGAAATGTAGCTCTGAATGCAAGGAAAGGAGAAAAAAGACAGCGGTGATGCTTTTACTCTGACAGTTTGTATAGAAGCCAGGAGAATCAACAGGTTTCTCCACCCAGTAATTCCTCACCCCCCCAGTCCACCAAAAGATATTCTTTCATGCACAAGGAGAACAAGACTTGCAAAACCAGATGCAAACAGAGGACAGGAATGCGCCCCAGTGATTATATACATTTCCCGCTCCCCATCCTGAGAAAGTCAGATCGATACCTGTAATTGGAAATCAGACTTGCCTGTCAACTTCAGACTGTCACTATTGGTCCCTCGATGGCTGGAAATATCCCACCCATACCCACTTTTCAGCGCGAAACTCCATGGGTGAAATTTCTTTGCCATGAGTGCACAAGAGGTTCCGAACCAGGCAGAAAGTTCAGAGACTTCCAGGTCCCAACGTGACTTCAGAACTGAACTGTCCGAACCTTGAACAAGGTAAAGTCCAGGCCAGACTTTGTTCAGTGTTCGGGTCTGTGCCCATCCCTAGCCACAAGCAAAGTGTACTGCAGTGGTGGGAGGAGGGTACAATAGATGGGGTGGATCAGATGAAATCGTGGTCTGAAAGATTCTGCTAGCAGAAAAAGAGTGAGGGAGATGATTTTGCCAGATTTCTTCCTCACTGAGGACTCCCTGCCACAGTGCATTGAGTTTATCAGAACATTCATGGCTCACCGGGGGGGGGGGGGAGGAGAGCATCTGTCAAGAGCAGGGAATATTTGACTCTGCAGACTCCTCCTACTTAAGCTACTGCATGGTCCAAAGGGATTGCTTAGCATTTGGCATTCTATGGTCAGGTTGCCATATACCATAAAATCTCTTAGCTGCTCAGCTACACAACATCTGCATCACATTTGTGTGAACTCTTATTTTCCATTGCCGTTATTGTCCATACAAGCATAATTCAGTATTCACAAGAGCAGCCAGTGCCTCCTGTTCCAGATATGGAGACTTTAAATTTGCTGTGCTTGCCAAGCATTGCTCCAGTGGGCAAGGAACTCCCATCAAAGTGCTACAAGTGAAACATTCACAACACTCTAAAAGAGACAAGGATTTGTAGAATCTTTCAGGTTCAAGTGCCGTGTTCTACTGGAGAAAGTTTTTCTTCCAGACGTTTCGTTCTCAGCTGCGGAGAACATCCTCAGTGGCTTTGCAGCCGGAGCAGGCGCTCTGACCTTCTTGGCTGCTGTGCATTGAGTGAGGGTAGGGCTGCTGGAGAGCTGCTATTTCTAGGCTGGAGGGGGTGTGGTGAAAGGGCAATTGGTTTGTGGTTGTGCCCATTGTTTGGTGGGGCTTCCTGGAAGGGTAGTGATAAGGAAGCTGGCTGTTGAATGTGACCATTGTTCCGTGTTAATTGCTGGGAGGGTTGGAAGGGGTGTGAAGATAAGGAAGATGGTTGTTGACTGTGCTGATTGAGACAAGGATGCTAATCGATCCAGGTGAGCAGTCAAATTGGTCTGAAGCAATAGAACAAAGAGTCCAGTGACATCTTTATGGCCAACAAAGCTCATACTTTGAATAAAACTTGGTTGGTCGTAAAGGTGCCACTGGGCTCTAAGGATGGTATCATATTTGGAAGCGTTCCAGCATGCTCACTGAGATGATGTTGGCACACACACCAAGATTTGGAAATTTTTAAGATCTGCAGCAGAAGCCCATCTCCCACTGAGCAACATCAACACATGGCAATATGGTTGCCAACTCTGGGATGGGAAAGCAGCCATTTTCTCCAGTAGAACCAATCTTTGGAGATCAGTTGAAATGCCAAGAGATCTCCAGGATCCACTTGGAAGGTGACGAACCTATTCACCTCATGTCCCATTGATAGGTCATTCATGTGCAGAGTTCCTAAACCCCATTATCTTGGGACAGTGAAAGATTCCAAGAATATATGTGTTTTTGACTTGCCACTAAATGGTGGGTGTAAATCTGCTCAGAACTGACAGCTCACTTAATCTGATCTAATGTTCAGTTCAAAAGTGTCCATGATATTGATGATATTGGGTTTATATCCTGCCCTCCACTCTGAATCTCAGAGTGGCTCACAATCTCCTTTATCTTTCTCCCTCACAACAGACACCCTGTGAGGTGGTTGGGACTGAGAGAGCTCTCACAGCAGCTGCCCTTTCAAGGACAACTCATGTGAAAGCCATGGCTGACCCAAGGCCATTCCAGCAGGTGCAAGTGGAGGAGTGGGGAATCAAACCCGGTAAGAGTCCGGGCACTTAACCACCACACCAAACATGCTAGGCATTAAAGCAGGACTACAATTAAACTCATAGGTAAACATGAAAGTAATGCCTTCACTGCCCTGCTTCTTTGCTTGAAAAGACTACTGCACTTCTCAGACAAATATTCCACATTGTGAATTCTGTTCCTGTTATAAGTTTTTAAGCTTTACAGGACTCGTCAATGGACTATAGTAGTTTTTTGGAGCACCAAGAGGTAGAAAAAGCTATTATTACATCCACTTAAAGTGCAATCTGCGTTACTTCTAAATACAAAGAGGTATGGCTGGGTCAGGTTAGATTTCTTAGGAAGAAATATCTCTTAATGTTCTCTCCAGGTTACCCCTTCCTCTCCCTGTTGCTTTTGTAACTTCGGTTATAAGCTACCGAAGGGCAAGCATTTGATCTCTCCGGCTTACATTACATAGTGAAATACTCTCCTGATAGTACCATATATTGTCCTTGAATTGAGAAACAGCAAAAAATAGGAAACTGAAAAGAAAATGCTGCTTTTGGGTTAGAGCAGCATAAAAATCTGAAGCATGTTGCATCTTCATTCCAAGAAGCATTTGGGGTAAGGCAGGACGTTTTTTTTTTTTTGTTTTTTTTTAACAAAAGCTTCCAGCAGCTCAGATTTTTTTTTTAAAAAAGAGTGGAACGTTTGCGTGGAATGTTTTATTGTCAACCCAAAACTCAGTGGTGGACAATCTGCTTCCAATAATGTTGAGCAAAGCGGAAGCTGACTTTCTAATTATGAAGGTTGTCGAAGCCTGTCCTGAAGACGCCCCTGCTGAACAAAAGCAACCCTGAAAGAGAGAGGAGAAACCACAAGCTATATACTCCATAGGCCAAGGGTCCCCAACCTTTATCAGCTGGTGGGCGTATTTGGAACTCTGACATGTCATGGTAGGCACAGCAACAAAATGGCTGCCACAAAATGGCTGCAGCTGGAGGCACAGCCTAGGGTTGCCGGGTCACTTCCACCCAGGGGTCTGGCAACCATAGCAGAGCCAAAACCACAAAATGATTACCACAGCTTTAACTTCAGTAACAGTGTACATCTTTATGTTATGGTGACAGCTGCTGCCAAAGTAATATTTTAGAAAATCTGCACATCCAGTCAGTGTTGGCGGTCCTAACATCATGATGTCACTTTCAGTGCGACTCAGGAGTGACAGCGTTGGACCAGGGGCAATGCTGTAGCATTCTCTGAAAACTCTAGTTTTGGACAAATGCTAGAGTGTCATCCGATGTGATGACATCATTTCCAGGTCATGATGGAAATAGCATCACTGCACCACGTGCTGCAGATCTTCCTGCATTTTGTCTGCCATTTTCCCACCATTACCCAGCGGAGACACTCATTTCAATGAGACAATCATGGGTTTCTCCAATGGGTTAAATAGCACCTCTCAGAACTATTTCAGATTAGGACAACAGTGCAGAGTCAGGGGAGAGGCTAAAGCCCTGAAATAAAGTGAGTTCAGCCAACTCTGAATCAACCAAGAACACTTTATTGCAAGAAGAAACAGTCACAGAGGAACACAGGCAAAACTGCAGCTATATGCAATCTGGCCATGGTTAACAGTAGGCAACAGTAACTCCTATTGGCTCACTCCAGAATCCTTCATTTGCATCTCTTTGTTACAAGTTGTTACATGCCTAGCATCCTGATTGGCCCGTTCTTCCAGGCTTCAGGAACCTGGTTTGCAAGGAGTGCCTGTCTCAAGCTCAGGCAACAAGAACACAGTGAGATGAAATACATAACAAGCCCTTTCACCTTAGAGCCATGGTCCAAACTAGGCATTGCGCACCTTGGAATTTAGGAGAACCTGCAAGTCATGTGAATGCAAGACAGAGGATGATGCCACTGGACCACCCTGCTCATGCTGTAATATGTGAATTGCCTTTTCAAAATAAGTCTACTAGCATCTAGTGTCAGGGATGGAAGATAATTCACTTGCATAGGACAAAGAAAGGGATCCCATCCATGATATCTTTTGGGATAGGGGTCAACCTTTTTTTCTGCCCCCACTGAGCAGACCATCTACACGACTTCTCTTTCTTCTGGAAGATTTTGGAAACTATGTTTATAATCATAGATTCCATCTGAAGGACTTTGCCATTCGATTGAAAAAAGTGTTGATGTCATGATGGATCCATTTGTAGTCACACAAGTAAACCTGCACAGAAAACCACCAACCTTCTTAGAAGATTCCTAATTCTCTCCTCCTTTTAATGTCCCTTTTAAGTTGGCAAAGGGCACATACCGTAAAATAGGTGGTAGTTAAGAAGTCACTGCAGAGGGATCCCTGCAAAACAGAAAGACATTTAACATCTCTGTTGTTTAGGAAGAGGGGAAAAAATTACAGATTGAACAAGGAGAGCCAGGGGTTAGGCACACCTTGCATGCAGATTTGAGCCTCGATGGTTTTTAGAAAAGGGAGATTTGGAGTGGGAAAGTGTTTGTGGTGTTTTAGCTCCAGAAAGATGAGGGGAGAATCATGGGTGCTTCCTACAGCTCTTTGGAGAAACCTTTGGGTAAAACTATAACAGATTTCCCTTTCTACCCCTTTCCAATCAAAATTGGTCTCTCCTAAAGTTTCTTTCCCCCACTATAAAAAGCAGAACCCCAAAATTAGATACATTTGTGTGTGAAGAAGTTTGGTTAGGGTTTCCAGACTTACTCAATGTTCCCTCTAAGCTGAGTTGGTGTGAGCTCCAGAGCAAACTAATGAATGCAACAGCCAAATCTCTCACAACTATAATGCCAGCTCACAAAGTAGAATTTTTGCTCACAAGAATCCACAGCTTAGAGGGAACATAGGTCTGGAGGTCTCCTGGAACTATAACTGATCCATATCCAAAGATCAGTTTCCCTGGAGGAAATGGTGGATTCTATGGCATTATACCCACCGAGGTTCTTCTCTTCCTCAAACTCCACCCTCTGCAGGCTGTGCCCCCAAATCTCCGGGAATTTCCCAAGCCAGAATTGGCAACTCTAAGGGTTGCCAACTCTGAGTTGGAAAATTTCTGGATACTGGGGGTGGGGCCTGGCAGGGTTTGGGGAGGGGAGGAACCTCAGCTGGCTGTAATGCCTTAGAGTAGGGTTGCCAATCCTCAGGTGTGGGCAGAGGATCCCCGGTTTGGAGACCCTCCCCCCCGCTTCAGGGTCATCAGAAAGCAGGGGTGGGGAAAAGGTCTGCTGGGCACTCCATGATCCCCATAGGGTATAATGGAAAATTGATCCATGGGTATCTGGGGCTCTGGGAAAGCTGCCTTTTTACGTAGAGGCACCAAATCTTCAGCATAGCATCTGATGCCCCCTCCAAAAATACCCTCCAATTTTCAAAAGGATTGGACCAAGGAGTCCAATTCTATGAGCCCCAAAAGAAGGTGTCCCTATCCATTATTTCCAATGGAGGGAAGATATTTAAAAGGTGTGCGTTTCCTTTAAATGTGATTGCCTGAACTCCCTTCAGAGTTCAATTATGCTTGTCACACCCTTGCTCCTGGCTCCACCCCCAATGTCTCCTGGCTCCACCCCCAAAGTCCCCAGATATTTCTTGAATTGGACTTGGCAACCCTAGAATCTACCTTCCAAAGCAGCAAATTTCTTTCAGGGGAACTGATCTCTGAGTCTGGAAATCAGTTGTAATTCTGGGAGATCTCCAGGTCCCGTTTGGAGGCTGACAACCTTACTGATGGCGCCTCAACCCTTGCCTAGCCTGCTGCATCTGCCCATCTTCCACTGGGAGGCAACAGGCCCAGTGATATAGGGGTAAAAAAGGTAAAGGTAGTCCCCTGTGCAAGCACCAGTCATTT
Organism: Heteronotia binoei; assembly: GCF_032191835.1. Lineage (NCBI taxonomy): Eukaryota > Metazoa > Chordata > Lepidosauria > Squamata > Gekkonidae > Heteronotia > Heteronotia binoei. The sequence goes on along the minus strand of NC_083231.1, from coordinate 104,294,845 downwards.
CCGACTCTGGGGTGATGTTGCTGTCACAACGTTTTCACGGCAGACTTTTACGGGGTGGTTTGCCATTGCCATCCCCAGTCATCTACACTTCCCTCCAGCAAGCTGGTTACTCATTTTACCGACCTCGGAAGGATGGAAGGCTGAGTCAACCGGAGCCGGCTACCTGAAACCAGCTTCCACCGGTATCGAACTCACGTCGTGAGCAGGGAGCTCAGACTGCAGTACTGCAGCTTTACCACTCTGCGCCACGGGGTCATGATATAGGGATACTGAAAAGTATTTTGCTCTCTAGGAAAAATACCAATAACAAAGGATCATGTAGTATTGTAGGGTTGTCAGGTCCAACTCAAGAAATATCTGGGGACTTTGGGGTGCAGCCAGGAGACTTTGGAGGTAGAGCCAGGAGCAAGGATGTGACAAGCATGACTGAACTCTGAAAGGAGTTCTGGCAATCACATTTACAGGGACCACACGCCTTTTAAATGCCTTTCCTCCATTTGGAAATAATGAAGGATAGAGGCACCTTCTTTTGGGGCTCATAGAATTGGACCCCCTGGTCCAAACTTTTTGCACTTGGGAAGTGTTTGGAGGAGAGGCAACAGATGCCATGTGGAAATTTTCGTGTCTCTACCTAAAAAAAAAGCCCCCCCAGAGCCCCAAATACTCATGGATCAATCCTCCATTATGTCCTATGGGGATTGGCTCTCATAGGGAATAATTAAGTGCCCAGCAGATATTTTCCCCCCACACCCTTTCTGATAACCCTGAAGCGGGGGGGGGGAGGTGTAACTGGGTATCAACATATTGTTCAGCCACATACTTCAGACATGAGGAAAACTGTCAAAATTAAACGTAATTCTCACAGGGAAATATCACATCCCTTTGGGACATGTCTGAGCTCGTTACAAAGTAAGCATTATCTTTCAGAGCCATTTCCTACAGAATAGCCCCCAGTTCATCTCTGACAACTGTTATTTGTCAATAGCCAGAAGAGAAATAGGAACTGGTGTAACAGGCATCCTAGTTCTGTAAAGAAGGTGAGGGATATCCAGGGCTTTTTTTTCTGAGGGAACATGGTGGAACGGAGTTCTAGAACCTCTTCATGGAAACAAAATCCCCCTCCACCCCCAAAAAATGTTTAAAAGTTTATGAGGAGCACCCGTGTGTCTCTCCTTCATTTCCCTCTTGAGAGGGTGGCCAGACCGTCCCGGGCGCCCGGGAATGTCCCGGTTCTGGCCCCCTATTCCCGCCTCCAGGGCTGGCTATACCGGGACCATTTAGAGGTCCCAGTTTAGCCAGCCCCGGAGGCGGTGGGCCGCGGGCGCCGGCGGGGAAGGCGGCGAGTGCGGGAGGGAGCGTCCCTGCGCGTGCGCAGGGCCCCTGCACACGCGCAGGGACGCTCCCTCCCTCACTCGCTGCCTTCCCCGCCCGCGCGCGGGGCCCGGCGGCGGTGGCGGAGGCCTCTCCGCGGCCTCCGCTGGTCGCTGGAAGCCCTCCAGAGACTCTGGAGCAATACTTTCATGGAAGATCCCAAGATCAGAGACCTGACTGTGTGGCAAGAAAACTTGTCCATGTGTGAGAGAAAGTGCGATAATTATGCTGGTCAGTTGCGTATCCACATATATTTGCCATATAACCAGGCCGCGTCATTGCACTGATGCAAACTACCTGACCAGATGTGAGAGCATGTCTGCCTGGCATTTTTATAAGCATGACAGGAGTATGGGTTGGGTTTATAACAAAGTAGGATATCCCCACGAATAGTGCATATTTATCCTGCCAATCCCAGCCTCACGAGCCCTTGTGTATGTGTGGAAAGTGCTGTCAAGTCACAGCTGATTTATGGGGCCCTCAAGAGACAAGCAGAAGCGGCCAGGGCCAGACCTAGACTGCTTAGCACCCTAAGCAAGACTAACTACTTGCACTCCCCCACACACTGATAACCAATTCTATCCTATGGGCCAACAGGATAGAATGGAGAGATTGGGCTGCCACTACGGCCTGACCCCCGAAAAGGGGTTGCCCTGCCAGTGGATGGAGATCTTTTTCTTGCTTTTGCAAAAGCAGGAAGTGCAAAAGCAGGAAGAAAGCCCAGCCGCCCGCGCCTCTTGGAGACTCCAAGAAGCAGGGGGGAATCTTTTTCCTGCTTTTTCATCCCAGGGTGCAAAAGCAGAAATAAAGCCCTGCTGGTCTGGGGGGAGGGGAGGGATCCAATTCTGCATCCCCAGACTGGCAGCACCCTAGGCGATTGCCTAAGTTGCCTAGTGGGAGGTCCGGCCCTGGAGGTGGCTTGCCATTGCCTGCCCTCTGTTTAGCAACCTGGACTTCACTGGTGGTCTCCCATCCAAGTCCTAATCAGGGCCAACACTGTTTAGCTTCAGAAATCTGATGAGATCAGACTAGCCTGGGCCATCCAGGTCAGGGCATGAGCTCTTAGAGGTTATATAAAAGCTCTGGCCTAGAAAGGGCCAGTTGCCTATTCATTCAGCACTCTCTTAAGGCCATGAAGCAGTCAAAGTCAAACATTTGCCCAGCCACTCACAGACTTCCATGTCACTGAAGCAATTACATAACCCCGTCTGCCATTGGCCTTTCTGCGGCTGGACGACTATAACTTGCTGTGGTTGAGTCGAAATCACAGCCTGAGTGGTCATCTTAACAGCTCCTGGGTAACAGAGAAGGAAGTAAGACATTGGTTAATAAACCATCTGCATGCTGATGTTATAATAACATGGGCACAAGGCATGTACTTCAGGACGAGGGTGAGGTGGTACACGTTATAAATGTGGATTTGCTTAATCCGATGATTTTATTTAGGATCTTGAGGGAACTTGTCTAAAAGATATGGCAACAAAATCCTTTCCCAACGGCTCCTGCATAAATTTAGCATTCATGGGATTAAAGAAGTTTAGGTCCATCCATAGCTATTAGCTGCGATGGCTTCATGGAACCTCCTTGGTCAGATTCAGTATGACTTTGGATACCAGTTGCTGAGAAAGAACACCAGAGGGATACTTTGGCCTGCTTGTGGCCTTTCTGGGGTATCCAGTTGGCCCCTGAGAATCTGTGGGAGAGCCAGTTTGCTGTAGTGGTTAAGAGTGGCAGTCTCTAATCTGGAGGACTGGGGGTGATTCCACACTCATGTTGGTCCAGGGCAGGCTTCCATTTTGGGGCGGAGCAAGCTGGCGATTTTGCACCAGTTGCTCTGCGCCAGCATTTTGCGCGGGGCAAACCCGCAATTTGGCCCGCCACAGTGTAAACCTGAAAAAACAGGTTTACACTACGGCGGGGCAAATTGCTGGCAAAATGCTGGCATGGAGCAACTGGTATGAAATTTCCAGCTTGCTCCACCCCAAAACAGAAGTCTGCCTCGGACCAACATGAGTGCGGAATCACCCTGGGTTCGATTCCCCACTTGAAGCTAGCTGGATGATCTTAGGCAAGTCACTGCGCTCTCAGCCTAAAAAAATAAGCATAGCTCGCCACCTAGTGGCTCCAAAAAAGTGCTACAGCTTTAGCAGCCAAACAGGATCTCCTGGGATCTCCACCCACAGTGCCATATGATAATTTCAAATATTTTTATGGGAGGGTCTGTGGCCCAGTGGAAGGTCCTTTGCTTTGCATGTAGAAGGTCTTAAATTCAACACCCTGGCATCTCCAGCTAAAAGAATCCGGAGGTAGGTGATGTGAAGGACCATTGCCTCAGACCCTGAAGAGACTAGGCTGGCCAGTCCCCAGTGGAATCCCTTGGTTTGGAGGTCCCCCTCCCCATTTCAGGGTTATCAGAAAGTGGGGGAGGGGGGTTGAGTGTTTGCTGAGCACTCCACTATACCTTATGGAGACCACTTTCCCATAGGCTATAACGGATAATTGATCTGTGGGTATCTGGAGCTTGAGAGGGGCTGTTTTTTGAGGTAGAGACACCCATTTTTCAGCATAACATCTGGTGTCTTTCACATCATCAACTACTTGGCCTTTTTAACTGGGAATGCCAGGGATTGAACCTGGGTCCTTCTGCATTCAAAGCTGAAGCTCTTGTTGGAAGTGAAGGGCTTTGTGCTGCCTCTTAGACTTCAGAGGGGAACCAGAGAGTCAGAGAGATAGGCTAGGACCTCGCTCACTGTTGTGTACTGGATACTGTGTTTTAATATGGGTTGCTAGTTCCTGCCTGGCTCATTGGAGCCTTTTAGGACAGAGCTTGGGGACACTGAAACAATGGGAAGCGGGATCCAAATCTCTGCTTCCCCAGACCAATCACCAGCCCCCTGCTGGTTCAATTGACCCAATGACATTCAAGCGCAGGAACTGTGTGTGTATATAGTTGGCCCCGTTGGTCTAGTTCTTCAGTCTTAGTTTAACTGTTGCCAGGTTGTAATTACAATAAAGAACTGCGATCAACTCTACCCAAGTCTCTTCATGCATCAAACCCAACCAACACCTTTTGACCATCCCTGGCCCAAAGGTTGTCCGGCTTGCCTCGACCAGGGCCAGGGCTTTTTTGACCCTGGCCCCAACTTGGTGGAATTAGCTTCCCAAAGAGATTCGGGCCCTACCAGATTTACTACCATTCCGTATGGCCTGTAAGATGGAGCTATTCCACCAGGCTTTTGGTTGAGGCAAGTGGGCGTCCTCACTTTATTGTTACACCATCTATCTGGCCTCCCCTACATTGACCTATTGATTTACCATCTCGATTATTAGATTTTGGGCTGACAATTATGACATCCAGGGCTTTTTTTTGTAGCAGGAGCGCCTTTGTATATTAGGCCACACACTTGATGTAGCCAATCTTCCAGGAGCTTACAGGGCTCTTAGTACAGGGACTACTGTAAGCTCCAGGAGTATTGGCTACATCAAGAGGGTGTGGCTTAATACGCAAAGGAGTTCCTGCTACAAAAAAGCCCTGATGACATCCATATTTTAATCTGTAAAGTGTGCCCACACTGCCTATGCTGTATTTTATCTCTGCTGTATTTTATCTTGATATGCTTGTTTTATTGTTGGGCTTTTAACCTTTTTATTGTGTTTGCAATCCGCACTGAGCGGATGGGGCTGAAATATAAATCTTTCATGGGAAAGGGCGGAATATAAAACTACTAAAATTAATAAAATGAATAAATAATACTTTTCACACCCTGCCCTTTGATGTGTAGATTGTTACTCTCAGGGAATTTTCCTTCCGGTCTCAACACTTCCTTTCCACACTATGCTAGCCTCTCTGTTTTGGCACCACGAGGGCAGGACATGCTTCCTGCATCTCTATCGATCCTAACTCCTTTGACTAGATTAGAATCCTATCTCTATTCTATCTTGTCCAGGGCTTTTTCTTTTCTTTTCTTTTGTAGCAGGAACTCCTTTGCATATTAGGGCACACCCTCCTGATGTAGTCAATCCTCCTGGAGCTTACAGAAGGCCCTGTACAAAGAGCCCTGCTAAGCTCCAGGAGAATTGGCTACATCAGGGGTGTGTGGCCTAATATGCAAAGGAGTTCCTGCTACAAAAAAGCCCTGATCTTGTCTAAAATGGATTTCCTTACTATAAAGGACTTATATTAGTTTTGCAAATATAAAGAGCCTCCATGCGTAACTTTGTTTCTTGTCGGCACACACAACCCAGATAGGCTCTGCTGCGTTATGGGCCTTGAACACTCTGCTAACCAAAATAATCCTTCAGCTCTCTACCACTGAGCCACAACCACTTCCTGTAGCTGAAATGGGAGAGGGCAGTGGCGTGGGGAGGGGGGGGGCGGGGAGGGCGCATCGCCCCAGGTCTGGGGGGTCTGGGGGGCCCCTTGGCAATGCCAAGGGGCCCCTCAGAAGCCGGCTGCCTGGCGTCCCCGCCGCCGCCACTCACGCTGGCGATCATAACGTAGAGTGAACCTTTGCAAGGACTCGGAGACCGATCGATCTACTTGGCACTCGTGCCGTTCTGTCTAGCTTGAAAGAGAGAATGAGGCAGCATCCCTACTGTCGGAAGCGTCTTTCAGTGCGAGCCCAGGACTCTCGGTCTCGGTCGTGTGGACTCCGCCTCTTGCAATGCTGCGCTGGCTGATAGGAGGGGGGTGTGAGCCGCAAGGATTGGCCGAGGTAAAAGCGTTTTCAGTCGTGTTGGTGTGTGCGGCTGCCCTCCCGCGCCGGTTGGCGGGGAGAGAGATTTGCTTTCAGGGTGAAGAAAACGTCGCTTCCGTCAGGAAGAAGCTGAAGTGCCCGGGTTTCTTATTTGCGAGATCTTTGCTGTGGAAGCGCTAGGCAGGCACGGCTTTGATCGCCTGATGCGCCTCTGGCGGGTTACATTTTGACATAATGATAAATACACGCATAGCAGCAGCGATAGAGATGAACAGCTGTCAAGGGGTGCGTGTGTGTGTGTTTTTAAGAGGAACTTTGTTTTTAACTTTGAAGCTTCTGCTTCTATAATGAAACCGAGACTCCAGTCAGATGAGACGATGTGACATACCAGAATGGCTGTTCCGGAGCATCATTTTTTTAAGGGCGGGATCTTTCTCTGGAGCCACTGCAAAGCCTGTTGCCAGCTGTGTCAAGTGACCCAAAAGGATACAATGCTGGGTTGATAGTTTTGAAAACATTCGAGGGGCCAGGAAAAACAAAACTTGAGCATACATAGGCTGTCTTTTTGTATAGATCAGTGCAACTAGTACAGTACCCCCCTCAAGACTAAACACTGGATTGGAATGAGTCCAGAAAATCAGCCTTTTCCAAAAGAACCTGGAGCTATCCCACTCCCCACTGGCACTAGTACTTTATCCAAGAAGTTATATATTCAAAAGCTGGCAGTTTTCTAGGTACAGAGAGTTAAGGGGGGGGGGTTGTTTTTTTATTTTTTGCAGCATGTTGACCATGGCCTATTTCAGAGGCTCAGTAACTACTTCTTTGCTCAAAGAGATCTCAACCAGTTTCTCCCAGCTCAGGCAGGAAGAGCTAGTCACACTTCTCGAAGGACTTATTTAGATTCCCAGGCAACAGCAAATGAAATGTGCCATAACAAAAGTGTTAAGACAATTTTGAGGGCATCTCAGATAAAGATTTTATCTGGATTGGATGTGACAGCACTAAGCAGATGAAATGGTGGTAGAAAACACAATTATTTATCATCACTCCATGGAGCAGACTATAGAATCCAAATCTGTCCTGAACCTTTTTTTACTTGTACTCTGGCCTTCATCTGCACTATTATTTTGATGCTGCTTCTTATTATACTAAAAAGCAAAATGGGCTGCAACTAGAGGGAGAGCTCTTTTTTTAAAAAAAGGTAAAGGTAGTCCCCTGTGCAAGCACCATTTTTAAACTGATATTTTAATGAAGGCATAAATATTATTATTACAGTTTTTTTTCAAGAGACCAAACCAAACAACAGAGAGACAGCAATATTTCAATATAGGGGATCATATAACAGGAGTGGCCAAACTTACTTCATGTAAGAGCCACACAGAATAAACAGATGTCTGAGAGCCACAAGACATGAACATCAGATGTTTGAGGAGCCACAAGACAGGAAGGAAGGAAGGAAGGCAAATCGATGGAGAGAGGGAGGGAGAAGTGGAAAGAAAACAACTTTCACTTTGGATGAATTCTCCCAAGTCCAAGCTGCCTGCTGGCTTGGCTTGGAGATGTGATTTAAAGAGACAAATGCCTTCTCCAAGCCAGCCAATAGGTCAGTGGGGGCTTTGAGAGCCACACAATATGTGTGAATGAGACACGTGGCTCCTGAGCCGCAGTTAAGCCACCCCTGCCATGGCCATAGAAATCTCTCTCCAGGTCCTTCCCAATGAGGAGCTGTTAACACTGCATGGGCGGAGAGGAAGGAGCATGTTGAAAACCACATCAGTATGCCTGTTTTTGTTTTCCTTGTTTTTCTTGTCAGCTTGCTTAATATAGAAGTCCCACAAGTTCAGGGCACAAGGGGAACACCTGGGCCAGCAGGCTGCTTGTGGCATTTCTCCCTGTCACATGGTGTGGTGGGGTAATCAGGTTATCAATCACATGACCTAGATCGCACCAGCAGTGCCATCTTGGGGGGGGGTGCCGCCCCCAAAGTGACACCACTTCCTGTTTCCCCCCCCAAAAGTGGTGGCCATTTGGGGGAAGTTACATCACTTCCTGTTTCCAGCAGGGCTCCCTCGCAAGTGGTGGCCATCTTGCGGAAGTGACATCACCGGAAGTGACATCATATCCTGTTTCTGGCGGCGTGCGCACACGTAGGGGGGCCCACATAAATCTTGGGCCCCGGGCCCCCAAAGCCCTAGCTACGCCCCTGGGAGAGGGGAAGTTAATTATACTGTACCTGAGCTGCAAACATGTGTAGCTTCTTGTTTGTGGTGGAAGAACCACCACAGGAAAAACAGATATCTTGCCCACCCAGTGGCAACAAACCAAATTTTGGGGTATCTGAGTTACTCTGGAAATTCACTGGTTTGATGCAAGATGGAACACCCTGTGTCTTGGCCTATAAGAAGCTCTGGGTTTGAAGGTAATTTTGGGATCTTGATTCCTAGGTTTGGGTAATGGGGACCAATCTCCCACTTTAAATCATAGCTCCAGCAGTTACACTTAGTATAACAAAAAAAAAGTCTACAAATGGTCTTAATTTAAAAACAAAAACCTGCTCAGGTTATTTTGCAGCTGACTTTCAACAGTTTTATCAAGACTTTATCTCCTTTATTAATAAATGCATTTATCCATGCTCAGATAAATAAAGACTGCATATCTGATGAGAAGCAACTGTTGTGCTAATCCAAAAATCCACATAAAACCCAATAAAGGTCTGGATCCTACCATTTTTTGCACGCAGTCTCACACAATTAGGGTTGCCAGGTGCCCGCTGGCCACTGGCGGGGTATGGAGGGGAGAGGGTGGCAGAGATTTCAGGGTGGAACCTGGGGGAACAGGAACCTTAGTAAGTTGCAATGTCCTAAAGCCCACACTCCAAAACATCATGTTTTTTCCAGGGAAACTTATCTTTGTGGTCTGAAGATGAGCTGAAATTCCAAGGGTTCCCTAGGAGGCTGGCATCTCTTATCTTCAGTGCTGTTCCTCTCCACAGGTCCCACCCCAAACTGCTTTTGTTCAAGCCAGCTCCACAGTCCCATGGCATTTCCCTAAAAGGGTCCCTACCAGTGTTCCCTCTAAGCTGAGTTGGTGTGAGCTAACTCACAGGTTTTTTAGCCCCTGGCTCACACATTTTTGTCTTAGTTCAGGAAAAATGGCCCCAGAGCCAGGGCCCCTAGACCATCTGGCACCCTAGGCAAAATTAGCTTCTGGTTTCCGCCCCCCTGTACTGATAACATCGCGAAGTCACATGGGGGGGGGTGCTCAATTTGGCACCCCCAGAAGGCTGGCACTCTAGGCAATTGCCTAGTTTGCCTAGTGGCAGGGCTGGCCCTGCTCAGAACAAACTAATGTATGCAGTAGCTCACACCTTTAATGCCAGTAGCTCATGAAGCAGAATTTTTGCTCACAAGACTCCACAGCTTAGAAGGCTAGGTCACTTGAGGAAGCAAAAATGTCTAAAATGCAGGAACAAATGGATGCCATGGAGGCAAGATTGGTTAAAGTGATAAAAGACTTTATAACTGAATGTAAGAAGGAATTTAAAAAAAGATATAGAAGTTCTCAGAAAAGATTCCCAAGCAGTGTTAAAGAAAATGCAGGAGGCTGAAGAAAAGGTGAAAGAGCATGATACAAGAATCAACACAGTGGATTCCACTATTTAAAAAATGCAGGAGAAAGCAGTACTACAAGACTGTAAACTAATGGAAAATCAGATACGTTTGAGAGGGGTGCCTGAATCTGATGAGACTGCTTTAAGGACATATATAATAAAAATCATTGCTGAATTTTTGGGAGATGACCCTGATGAAATCAGTTATTGTTATGACTATATTTACAGGGTTAATTCAGACTATGCAAGGAAAAATAAACTACCAAGGGATGTGGTGGTGAGATTTGTGACAAGAGATATGGTGGGAATGATTCTAAGTAAACAATTTGAGAATAAACTGGAGGTGGATGGCAGTAGTGTAAGAATCATGAAAGAATTGCCAAGGAAAGTTATAAATGACAGAAGATTGTACAAAAAACTGACTCCACAGCTTAGAGGGAACATTCCCTTTTTATTCATGAGCAAGCTGGTAGGATCTAGTTCAAAGTGTCAAGCATGGAAGTTTCCAATAACTAAGCAGTTGGTGAATACAAAGTCTCAGTTTATTGATAACCCATTGTTGCTTCAAGGTGGAACACCTTGAAAGTGATACAAAGTTACCTATGGCATGAAGCTTTAAGGGTTACATTTATTTTTATTTTTTTTATTCATGATTTGTATCCCGCCCTTCCCACAAGTGGCTCAGGGCGGCTTCCAGAAATTGGTCAAACATAAAAATTAAACAATTTTAAATATATAAACAATTAAACAGTTAAAACAGTTAAAACCTTAAAAACCAGTAAATATTCCAATTACATATAAAACAGATGTCCGGCCAAGCTACATTGAGTTCTCATCTTAGCTAGGTGTAGGCTAGCCGGAAGAGGGTCGTCTTACAGGCCCTGTGGAACTGAACAAGGTCCCGCAGGGCCCTCACCTCCTCTGGCAGCTGATTCCACCATGTAGGGGCCATAACGGAGAAAGCCCTTTCTCTGGTGGATTTCAAGCGGGCTTCTTATGGCCCAGGGATAGTGAGGAGATTTTGTGTTCCCGACCTCAGTACTCTCTGGGGAACATGTGGAGAGAGACGGTCCTTCAGGTAGGCAGGTCCCAGGCCATATAGGGCTTTAAAGGTAATAACCAGCACCTTGTACCGGACTCGGTATATCACTGGAAGCCAGTGCAGAGTCCGAAGACCCGGCCGAATGTGTCCCCACTTTGGGAGACCCAATAACAGCCAGGCCGCGGCATTCTGCACCAGCTGCAATTTCCGAGTTCGGGACAGGGGCAGCCCCATGTAGAGGGTATTGCAGTAGTCCAGCCTCGAGGTGACCGTAGCATGGATCACTGTTGCTAGGTCGTCGCACTCCAGGAAGGGGGCCAGCTGCCTTGCCCGCCTAAGATGAAAAAATGCGGACTTGGCAGCGGCTGCTATCTGAGCCTCCATCTTTAAGGAAGGCTCCAATAGCACATCAGAGAGTATAGAGAAGATAGCTTAAAGACATAACAAATACGTATGAACTATTACAAATATGCAAACTAGTATCTATGCGGTTAAAACTTCCCCGGGTCTCATGCATTCTTATTACTGTTGATAAGTATTGACTGGGAGACCTTCTTGGGAGGCACCTCCTTTTCTCTATCATCAAAGTCAGGCATTCCTACCTTTGCTACTCAAAGGTGGGAAAAGGAAAAAGGGAGGTGAGAACTAAAAGGGATTATTTAGCTTTGATATGCAGCCATGGGAACTGGAGTAAAACAGAAAGAACTGTGACTAAACTTAATAATGAATCAGAACAATCATGCTTGACATACTGCCCCCCCCTAAGATATTTTCTGGGGTTTTCCTGGGTTCAGTAGGTAAAATTTCTTTATTAATCTGGTATCTCGGACATCTGAAGCCTCCACCCATTCATCATGACTAGGAGGAAAATGTTTCCATCTGATTAAAAAGTATAACACCCTCCCCTTTTTAATCTTGCATCGAGTATTTCTTGCACCTCATGATGACTCTTACCCCTGACTTGGATCCGTTGTGGAGCCGACGGTTGAGGGTGCCAAGTCATAGCTCCAGGATCCCTCCATAATAGACTGCAATGAAAGACAGGGTGAATTTTACTAAACATTTTTGGCAGTTCTAATTCCACTGTCACTTTATTTATGATTCTCTTTATTTTGAAGGGTCCCAGAAATTTGTAAGCCAGTTTCTTAGAAGTCTGGGGCATTGGTAGGTTTTTGGTGGATAGAAATACGGTCTCTCCTACTTTAAAGTCCCAAACTGGAGTGTGCTTTTTGTCGTAATGTTTTTTGTAAGTATCTTTGGCTGCCTCTAAATTTTCCTGTATCACCTTCCAGTCTTTCCCTAAGGTTCCCCACCAATGTTCAAACGAGGAAGGTAGCTTGGCGGGGTTACCCCCAGGTAGTAGTGGGAAAAGTTTTCCTTCGTATCCATTCACTACTCAGAAAAGAGATGCTTTAGTTAAACTGTGCACACTGTTATTATATCCATATTCAGCGAAAGGTAGCAATTCCACACAGTTAGACTGTTGGCAGTTGGACACATATTCGGAAATATCTCTTTTCATTTGTGGCCAGCAAAATTGTCGATTGACTAAATGTAGTGTTTTTACGTAGCCAAAGTGTCCTGAGATTTTACTGTTGTGGCATAGTTGTAATGATTCCCCCCAAAGACTTTCCAGTACATATAGTTTTCCTTCATGGTACCAAAAACCCCCTTCACCTTTGCTGATTCTTGTGGGTTTAGAGTCTCCTTCTCCACCTCTTTTATTAGTCTTTCTCTTCCCCAACTTTCCCCAGTGTTAATTTTCTTGGACTTTGATCTAGTGGTGACCCCCCCCTGCTAAGTGATCGGGGGATATGATCGAATCGATTACTTCCTCTTTTTGACAATTGTGTTGGGGAAGCCTAGACAAGGTGTCAGCTAAGAAATTCTTTGACCCTGGGATATGCTTTAGAGTATAATCGAATTTGGCGAAAAATCCTGCTCACCGGATTTGTTTTTCAGTCAGTTTCCTCCGCCTAATGAGGGCCTCTAAATTCTTCTGATCCGTCCAAATTTCAAATGGAACTCTGGCTCCCTCTAGCCAAGACCTCCAGGTTTTTAATGCAAAAGTTACTGCAAAGGCTTCTTTATCCCACATGGACCAATTCCGCTGCTCTTGAGAGAATTTTTTGGAACTGGATGCACATGGCCATAGTCTCCCCTCGTTATCAGCCTGCATCAATATTGCTCCTACCGCAACATTGGAGGCGTTGCATTGGACTACGAAGGGTCGTAGTTTGTCGGGGTGACTGAGAATGGGTTCACTAGTGAACAGTCTTTTCAATCTATCAAATGCCTCTTGACATTTTGCTGTCCAAATTAGTTTTGCCCCTGGTCTTTTTGCTTCCGGACCTTTCCCTTTAGTTTTAAGTAGGTCTATTAATGGTAGCATGGCGTGTGCAAACTCCTGAATGAAATTACAGTAAAAATTCGTGAATCCAAGGAATGATTGGAGCTGTCTACGTGTTCTCGGGGGTTTCCAGTCTAACGCTGCTTGGATTTTAGCGGGATCCATGGCCAGTCCCTTCCCTGACACTCGGTAACCCAGATAGTCCAATTCTGTCTTGTGGAATTCACATTTAGATAGTTTAGCATACAGTTTGTGCTCATACAAAGTTTTGAGCACTTTTCTCACCAGTTTTATATGGGAGTTTAAGTCCTTGGAATAAATAATTATATCATCCAGGTACACCACGACTCCTTTGTACAGGTACTCCCTTAGTACTTTGTTAATGAAGTTCATAAAAACTCCCGATGCCCCTTGTAATCCAAATGGCATGACCAAGTATTCAAATTGACCCATGGGGGTATTGAAGGCGGTTTTCCACTCATTGCCTTCTTTTATTCGTACTCTAAAATAAGCATCTCGTAAATCCAATTTCGTGAACACTTTCCCCTCTGATACCGTGCTTAACAGGTCCTTAATTAATGGGATGTGGTAAGTGTTTGACGTAGAAATCCCATCCCATGGGATGGGGTAAGTGTTTGACGTAGAAATCCCATTGAGCCAGTTTGGTGTAGTGGTTAAGTGTGTGGACTCTTATCTGGGAGAACCAGGTTTGATTCCCCACTTCTCCACTTGCACCTGCTGGAATGGCCTTGGGTCAGCCATAGCTCTGGCAGAGGTTGTCCTTGAAAGGGCAGCTGCTGTGAGAGCCCTCTCCAGCCCCACCCACCTCACAGGGTGTCTGTTGTGGGGGAGGAAGGTAAAGGAGATTGTGAGCCGCTCTGAGACTCTTTGGAGTGGAGGGCGGGATATAAATCCAATATCTTCTTCTTCTTCTTCTAAAGTCTGTGCAGAGTCTAAGCCCCCGTCTTTCTTTTTTCTAAATAATACTGGGGCGGCATGGGGAGCTGTTGCCTGTCGGATAAATCCTCTCTTTAGATTTTTGTCTAGAAATTTCAGTTCAGCTTTTTCTGCCCACCCCATGGAGTATAACTTAGCTTTGGGTAGCTCTTGCCCGGGGATGAGCTCTATAGCACAGTCCATATTCCTGTGGGGAGGGAGCTCTTTTGCTTCCTCCTCGCTAAACACTCTAAGTCTTTGTACTCCTTGGAGATGGAGCAGACTTCTTCTACTGTTAAACATAGTCTCTCATTCCAAGGGGGGGGCTCCATTCCCCACGCCTTGTCCCACTGATGGCGTTTACATTTACTGTCGGTAAAGTCTATACTTTGCCCCCCCCATCTGATATCTGGTTCATGCTTGGCCAGCCAGCCCACTCCCAAAACCACATCGAAGGAAGCAGAGGGAGCAATCACGAAAAGTTCAGTATCCCAATGATTTTCTATGCCTACTGGCACGGCTTGAGTCCACTCTACGCATGGCTCTCCTTTCATTACTGTCCCAACCATCTGCTCAAATTGTATGGGTTGGGGCAATGAAACTCTAGGGAGGCCTAGAGCCTCCACCAGTTTAGGGGTGATTATCTCCCTGGTGCACCCTGAATCAATCAAGGCTCGTACATGTACAAATTTCTTTAGTCTCGAATTCAGTAAAGTCACTGTGACAAAAAATAAAGATCCAGTTATTCTCACCCTCAGCGGTGCCGTTAATTCCCCGACCTGCTGCTCGGCACCTCTCAGTGCAGGTCGCTCTCATTTCCCGCCGGCTCTTCTTCCCAGGACATTTTGCTCAGCTCATCAATGGTAGTCGAGGTTATGGTGCTCCCCTTGGCTGACTCCTTGGGGTGAGTTGAAGACTTCTTGGGTACTGAGGCACTGTTCTTCGGAGTAAGGGGGGGTCTCGAGGCCTTTCAGGGCAGTTAGCCGCCAGGTGATTGAGGTCCCCACATCTAAAGCATCGCCGGGGGATCTGCGGCTTGGTCGCCCCCCCAGCCGGGGAAGCCTTCTTCGCATCGGATTTCACCCCTGACCGAGACTCACGTCCCCCTTGCTGCTGTTGCCGTTGTGAGGCCACTCTCTTCATGTTAATCTCTACTTCGCCCTCCAGCTGCACCCACCCCACCAGCATAGTGGGGCGAGTTTGCTGCAAGGCCCAATCTAACACGCTTGCATTCAGTCCTCTCTGGATCTGCTCTATCTTCATCAGCTCATTCCAACCCTGGACTTTGGCCGTGTTGACTCTAAATTCGGCTGCATACTCACGTACTGACTTTGATCCCTGCTGTATGCCCTGGAGGGCCGTCAGCACTCGGGTCTCTTGTAACGGGTCTTCATATTGCGTGAGCAGCACCTGCAAGAATGCGGCCACGGTATCCAGTTTAGGGCCTCTGGTCTCGTACAGGCTCACTTACCATCTTTTAGTGGCTCCTTTCAGTTTCGACCCCAGGTAGTCCACTCTAATGAACTCATCAGGGAAGGTGTTTCCCCAATAGTGCATGTAGCTATTGGCTTGGATAGAAAAATATTCCACTTCTTCGGGGTCTCCGTCGAATGTAGCATCTAATTCCCTTCCCCAGCCGTAGTTGTGGGGAACTGGAGCTGGTGGTGCCGGCTGTGGTGCCGAGGCTGGGAACGGCGGAATCACTGGCGGGGCCGGAGGCTGTGGGACTATTGGCGGTCTCCCAATGGGGATTACTGGTATCCCTCTCAGGTCCGTGGGCCTCATCACTTGTTCGAGTTGTCTTCTGATCTCTTCCACCATGAGGGTGGATCTCATCTCTTAGGCCCCTGGCTAGGTCCGCCACGGTCTGGAGTATCCCTCATTCGACCAGATCTCTCTCTTCTTCATCAGGGCCAGGCTGCTCAGGTTCTCCACCCCCATCTTCTTTGTCCAGTCAGGGCTCTTCCCGTTCCTCACCTTCCACGGGTGGAGCGTACTTCCACGAGCCCCCCGGGCCACTTTCACTGATCGTCACTCTTATCCTGCGAGAATGCCAGGTCAGGATGGCATCTCTCCAAGCTGATGCTTCTTCCATCAGGGTGGTCGAAGTTCATGGTTCCCAACTTTGAGGGGTAACCAGGAGTTGTTGGATGTGCAGAGAGGAACCGTGTCCTGCGGCTCTCCGTGCGTCTAGGATATGCCACCGGGGGATCCTCACCTCGATCTCGTCCTCTCGTCCTCTTTTCAGAGGGTTGCGGAATTCACTGTTATCTGGAGCTCTCTCCACCATCCAGTCAGAAAGTTGCCAGTTCAGTTGAATTCCTCAAGGATCACTTTCAAAATGTCAAGCATGGAAGTTTCAAATAACTAAGCAGTTGGTGAATACAAAGTCTCAGTTTATTGATAACCCATTGTTGCTTCAAGGTGGAACACCTTGAAAGTGATACAAAGTTACCCATGGCATGAAGCTTTAAGGGTTACATCAGAGAGTATAGAGAAGATAGCTTAAAGACATAACAAATATGTATGAACTATTACAAATATGCAAACTACTATCTATGCGGTTAAAACTTCCCCAGGTCTCATTCATTCTTATTACTGTTGATAAGTATTGACTGGGAGACCTTCTTGGGAGGCGCCTCCTTTTCTCTATCATCAAAGCCAGGCATTCCTACATTTGATGCTCAAAGGTGGGAAAAGGAAAAAGGGAGGTGAGAACTAAAAGGGGTTATTTAGCTTTGATATGCAGCCATGGGAACTGGAGTAATACAGAAAGAACAGTGACTAAACTTAATAATGAATCAGAACAATCATGCTTGACACAAAGACCCTAAGACAACAGGATCTTATGGGCTGATAGCATTGTTAATTCAGCTGCTTTGAGCCACCATGGTTCAGCATAAACATTTAAATAAACCAGTTTCTCGCCTCACTTAAGCAATGGAACTGACAGACAGGTAGAGAGATTAAAATCAAAACTAGCACTGCATTTGTATTCTCCCCTTATCTTAACTGAAAAATCAATCATTATGATATTTCTATTTCCTTGCTAGTAGGATCAACTGTCCAGGTGGCTTCCCAGTTACACATTGATACAGCAGCATTCCTTTCCAGGAAATCTCTTGAGTTGGCACTTAAGTGCTTCCAAGGATTTAAGGAACATTTTATCGTAGTGTTAAATAGTATAATTGCATAAGTAAAAGCCATTTACCAAGGGCTCAGAAGGAGACAGTGATTCTCCTTTGCTGAAGTCCGATGTACTTATCAAGGTATTTTAGTGTACAGATCAACCTTTGTAAGTTTCCAGGACTACAATTTGCAGTTGCGGTTAAGGAAGCTGAATGACATCAAAAATATTTGATGCTGATCATTGTCCTCTGTTAGCTCACTGATAAGTTTTGTAGCAACATGAACCGATACGCTTTGTAAACATAAGAGGCTAATTCAGGCGGTCACAAAAGAAAAAAAAAATGGGCAGTGCTTATGTGTTGCATGTGGTCGGGTTGCCAGGCACCGGCAACTGGCAGGAGTCAAGGGGCAGGGTCATGAGGAGCACTATCAGGCGATGGTGTGATATCACTTCTGGGAGAAAAGGAAGTGATGGCATGCCTCTCTAGGAATCACCAAAAATGCTATGGTAAAACCATCGTGTTTGCAGTAATTCCTAGACTAGACTGACAACCCTGCTGGGTTTTGCCTGGAAATGATGTCATGCAAACACCTGATGGCAATTTCTCTAGATTATTTTTCTCCCACCAGATGCAGGAATGGCAGAGGAAAATGAGAGCTGGGGGCTGGGAACCACCAACTAGGAACATGGCGGCCCTAGTATGCAGGCAATATCTGGAGCATTATCCAAAGCCCCAAATAGGAAAGGAGCATGCAGCTGACTTCCTCCTCCTGCATCAAAACTGTTATTTGTCTCTTCCGTGGAAAACACAGATATCATTTTATGAATTTGCTCTGCAATTTGGGTTGATGGTAGCAATTTGCTTTGGGAAAACAGCAGAGGAAAGTTTCCCCATCTAAACACTCTAGAACTGCTCTGAAATGTTGTATGTTTTGTACAAGTCGCCATGTTGTGATTGGCTCCAGTCACCAAATGGTGGTTACCGAAGGTTTTTGGTGGGGGAGGATTGAGCTGTTCCTGGAAACATAAAGCCTCCCAGCCCCAATCTAAATCTCCTTTTCAGTCTGGTTTTTGACCCAAATATAGAAAAGGACCCGCTGAGGTCTGCCTGAGGAATCATCTGTCCTGGCCAGCCACTTCCTGGATTTCTTGCCAGCTTTCAATGCCATCAGCTATTCTGATTATCATGCCTGGTTGTGTCTAGAAGGTACTGTTTTGACTCCAAAACCATCCTAGAGGGAAGAATTCCAATCCCGGAGAGTGGTGTTGGTGGGATTCTGCCTCTGCCCCATGGCCAACTAGACTACTGTAACATGCTCTGCATGAGTCCTCCTTTCAAGCAGGGTTGCCTACAACCCTGAGAGGAAAAGAATATCATCATCACCAGACAGCCTTTATTGGCATGTATAGACAAGCCTTGAATTCAGCAGGAGTTCACAGGAGCATAGCTCCTGAACCTGACAGCCCCCCTCCTACCCACTTACCTTGTCCACTAAATAGTAGATGCAGCTGCATAATAGGGTTGCAAAGTCCAATTCAAGAAATATCTGGGGACCTTAGGGGTGGAGCCAAAAGACTTTGGGGGTGGAGCCAGGAAACATTGGGGGCGGAGCCAGGAACAAGGGTGTGACAAGCAGAATTGAACTCCAAGGGAGTTCTGGCCATCACATTTAAAGGGACAGCACACCTTTTAAAATGTCTTCCTTCCATAGGAAATAATGAAGGATAGGGGCACCTTCTTTTGGAGCTCATAGAATTGGACCCCCTCGTCCAATCGTTTTGAAACTTGGGGGGTACTTTGGGGAGAGGCGCTAGATACTATATTGAAAATTTGGTGCCTCTACATCAAAGAACAGCTCCCCCAGAGCCCCTGAAACCTCCAGTGCTTAGCAGATGTCCCTCCCCCCCATTTCTGGTGACTCTGAAGTGAGGGATTGGCCTCTCTACTCACGAGTTGCTGCCAACGTCTTCCAAGTAACACAGACACCCCATCCCAAGAGGAAGCCTTTCAATCAGAGACTGAAGCCTCCGGAGGGGGATAGTCAGAAGGTGGCTTTGGGGGCGGGGCTTCCCCCTGCCGGCCAGCTGACTGGGGGTGGGAAGCAACCTGGGAAAGCGGAAGAACCCCCACTGGGACCTGGGGATTGGCAAGCCTACTGCATAACAATCCCTGGATTAGGAGAGGGGGCAGCCATCCAGCCATCAGGGGCTTTGCCACACCCCCAGCAGCCCTCATTAATCCCTGGAGAAGCCCAAACCACCCCTTTTCCACTTCTTATGTGATTTTGGGTGACAGGTGGCTTTCTGGCCTTTTGACGGGGGGGAGGGGGGAGCCCAAGGAGAGCCTCAGGTGAGTGAGGCCTGCTTGGGCTGGCTGGATCTCTAGCCAGCCCAAGCAGGCCTTGCTTGCCTGGGGCTCTCCTTTCTTGCGTCGGGTTGCTTTTGGCTGGTGGAGGGGGGCGGCATATGCTAATGAGTCATGCTAATGAGCTCCACCACCTACTTTTCTACAAAACAACCCCTGTGTGTAGACATATACAATAGAAGGTCAACTGAATTACAAATTAGGAGAATACAGAGTCCACACAAAGTAAGATTAGAAATGCAAGATAAAAACAGATGATTTTAAGGTTCTTTTCTTGCTTAATAACCCAGATATTGAAATAACTGAAATAGTAGCAAAGTTTCTTCATAGTGTTTTGGTTACACACCCTGATAAGTAATACTATGTATTAGTAGGGTTGCCAAGTCCAATTTAAGAAATATCTTGGGACTTTGGGGGTGGAGTCAGGAGACTTTAGGGGTGGAGCCAGGAGACATTAGGGGTGGAGCTAAGATCAAGGCTGTGACAAGCATAATTGAACTCCAAAGGGAGTTCTGGCCATCACATTTAAAGCGACGGCACACCTTTTCAATGCCTTCCTTCCATAGGAAATAATGAAGGATAGGGGCACCTTCTTTTGGGGCTCATAGAATTGGACCCCCTGGTCCAATCTTTTTGAAACTTGGGGAGTATTTTGGGGAGAGGTACTAGATGCTATACTGAAAATTCGGTGCCTCTACCTCAAAAAACAGTCCCCCCAGAGCCCCTGATACCCATGGATCCATTATTTTCTATGGGAATAAATCTCCCTAGGGAATAATAGAGTTCACAGCAGACATTTCCCTCCCCTCCTCCCACCTTCTGACTAAAAGCAGGGGGAGGGCTTCCAAACTGGGGGATCCCCTGCCCCCACGTGGGCATTGGCAACCCTATGTATTAGGCTTTATTATGCTGTTATTTCTGTTTTTATCGTGTACTTCTAATCTTACTTTGTAGGGACTCTGTATTCAGTCGACCATCTATTGTATATGCCTATACATGCCAATAAAGGCTGTCTGATCGCAAAAGAATGTCCTTTCCTTAATGCTATTTACCAGGTGATACTATTTTCCTCTATGTCATGAAAAGCCTTGCCTATACGTTTCCATGGATTAAGCCCATAAAAGCTGCAAGGCAAATTTGCCCATGGTTGTTGGCAACCACAGAATAAGCACCACTCATTAGACCTGAGTAGGATTCTAAGCAGAGCTTCTTCGGATTTCTCTCTAAATTCCGTGCATCGAGAGATGGTTTTCAAATGCAGTCTCTTTTAGTTGCACAGATCCTTCTGTTAGTGAAAGGTTAACTGTTCTATCTATTGGGCTAGTCCAGGGGTGGCCAAACTGTGGCTCGGGTGCCACGTGTGGCTCTTCCACACATATTGTGAGGCTCTCAAAGACACCATCTCCCTGTCAGCCAGCTTGGAGAAGGCATTTGTCTCTTTAAGTGACTTCTTCAAATCAAGCCAGCCAGCTGCTAGGACAATGCATTTAAAGTTGCGTACTTTCCACCTCCACATCTATTTCCTTCCTTCCTTCCTTCCCACCCTTCCTCAAACATCTGATGTTCATGTATTCTGTGTGGCTCTTAAGTTAAGCAGATTTGTTTGGCTACCCCCTGGCTAGTCCTTCTAATGCAGATGAGGTAACCAGCTGGATGTGGATCCAGAGAGTAGATAGTTGGCCTCGGAGTCACAAACCTCCCTGTGGTTGTACCAAATGAAAGGTATCTGTGAGAACATGACCAGTGGAAACCTCAGAAACCTTTTCAAGATGAAAATACCAATGCAGAATCACCACACTAATATATTTAAAAAAATTTATTGATTTATTAAGTAAGCAAAGAAGTAAGTACATTTTTATTCTAATTTTCCTCCAAGGAACCCAGTTCTTTTCTCATCTTTGTTATCCTCACAACCCGCCAGCAATCTCTCGGTGGAATGCCTTTAAATCAGTTCTGCGAGGCTGTCTAAATTATTCTAGCTTCATACTTTTTTTTATAAATGAAAACTCCAAAAACATGATCTAATAGAACTAATGGCTGATTTAGAGCAAAAAATACAAACACACTGGATCAGTTAAATGCTAACATTAGCTTATAATGGGCAGGGAAACAACAGGAGATCTTAAAGTCCATTTATATTGAAAAGCAATACTATATTCAAAACAGACATTGTGTAATAATAAAGTTTTGAAACGACTAACTAGATACGCAATCATTCCAGATGGTCCACTGTTTGTGTCTGTAACAGCAAAATACAACAGGAGTCCAGTGGCACCTTAAAGACGAAAAAAATCTATTCCACCCAAAGGTTTTGTGGCTCAGACCTTGTATCAGCCAGATGTAAAGCAAGATACAAAATGCTCAAACAGCATAACTGGGTGGCAGCAACCAGAAATGGGAAATGCAAATCTGAAAGAGAAGGAAACCAACATTTAATTGTAACATTGACTGCAACCTGCTGTATTGGGTGGACAATTTCCTTTCTCAGGGTTCTGTTCTATAGCTGTGAGAAGGAAAGGAAAGGAAAGGAAAGGTCCCCTGGGCAAGCACCAGTCGTTTCTGACTCTGGGGTGATGTTGCTTTCACAACGTTTTCACGGCAGACTTTTTACGGGGTGGTTTGCCATTGCCGTCCTCAGTCATCTACGCTTTCCCCCCAGCAAGCTGGGGACTCATTTTACCGACCTCAGAAGGATGGAAGGCTGAGTCAACCTCGAGCCGGGTACCTGAAAACCCAGCTTCCACCGGGGATCGAACTCAGGTCATGAGCAGAGCTTAGGACTGCAGTACTGCAGCTTTGACACTCTGCACCACAGGGCTCTGTGAGAAGCCTTTGTGTATATTGACAAAATATAAGTTTAAATACAGGTTAGTAATAAAGAAGACCCTGTAGGAATATGTATTGGGGTCCCTAAGCTTTATCAGCATGTGAACATCTTTGGAATTCTGACATGGGCAGATGGATGCAACCACTAAATAGCTGCTACAACATGATGATGTTCTAGGAATTTCCCCAACCTCTCTGGTCATTACCATAGAGAGTAGGCAAAATTCCTAGAATGTCATCCAGAAGTGGTCCCTTCTTTCCAAAATGCCGCCTTTTCCAGGCACCATCCCCCAAATCTTGTCAGTCACTGACACAGGGCTGGGATCTCAGGTGAAGTGGGATGGAAGTGGGGGTAGCACGTCCCTGTATCTGCCAGTGAATCTAGTCATTATAAGCTTCTTTGTGCAAACACATATTGGAGTTGCCAGCACCCTAGGGACTGATCACAGCACTTATTGGCTGGTTCTTGAGCCTGTCATGGATGTACCCTCCTCAGAACAATTTTCCATCTTTTTTTAACTTACACAAAATTAAGGCGCCACGCAAACTTCAACATGAAAATTTGTTGAAACTGCTCACAATAATAAAAGGAGTCTCCAGACTTACAGAACTTTGTGGGGTGGTCTGAGGGAAAAAAGCTCATCAGTTTTTGAATGGGAAGCCTTATTGTGGTATTTCAGGAAAAAGCTGGGGCGAAAGGGTAAAACTCACAGAAGAGGCGTCTATCGAAGCCTGTTTGGTTTCTTGTTCATTTGTTTAGGGTTGTAAGCAATAGACACAAACTAGCAAACTGTTCAGAAGTAAGATAAGCAGGGAGGAGCATATCAAAAGAGTGCATCGCCCCTTCTGTAGAAAGAAATGTGGGCCATTAATATCCTCATGCAACGCAGGGGTCCCCAACCTTTTATAGACTGTGAGTGCCTTTGAAATTCTGACACAGCATGGTAGGCACAGCCATGGAATGGTTGCCACAAAACAGTTGCCACAGTAGGCGGAGCCAGCCACAAAATGGCTGCCAGATTGAAGATCTGGCGCTGTGGTGCTGTTCTGAAAAAAAACTGCACAGCCAAAAATCTGAACAGCAATCAAATCTCGTGACCAGTCAGAACCTTTGCTGGGCAAAAGCCCTGCCCACTTGCTAAAAACTAGGGTTACACATCCCCCAGTCTGGGCGGTGGTTCCTCCGATTTTGGGAGCTCTAATGCATGCCCATCAGCCCCACCCCCAAACAGACCCTCCCACATTGACATCATCATCATGATGACATCACTCAGAAGTGATGTCATCATGCCAGGCACGTTGCTTGCAGATGCTCTAGCATTTTGGCCAAAATTCTGACAATTGTGAAACTGGTTTTTTCTCTTTCATAGACATTATCACAGTGTGCATGCTTTGTGTACATGCAGAAACATCCCAGAATGAACCCAGACCTGGGAGCCCCCCACTGGAAGCAAGGTAAGACCTGGCAACCCTTCTAAAAACATTTGATGGGAACCCAGGAAGCTGTTAGGTGCCATGGCACCTATGGGCACCACACTGAGGAACCTGTCTTAATGTGGATTCTATACTACTTTGAACCATACCCTTTCTAAGTTAACCTTCAACCCACAAATAAAACACACACAAACCTGGCTAGAAGATTCCTAATGCTCGCCTCCTGTTGATATCCCTCTTTATCTGGCAAAGGGAAAGAACAGGACAGCACAGGACAGTGCAAAAATCATCACAGAGTGATCCCTGTGAAAGAGGAGGGGAAAAAAACATTTTAAATTCATGGGGTTTTTTCTGGGGGTGGGGAGGAGGGTAATGTAAATATCTAAACGGTATGAGGAGACCTAAGGGCTAAGAACACATTGTGTGTGAAGTGTGCAGTGGAGCCCCAATGGCTTGTTGAAGAAGAAGGAGGAGGAGGAGGAAGAGGATTGGATTTATACCTTGCCCTTCACTCAGGAGTCTCTGAGTGGCATACAGTCTCCTTTCCCTTCCCCTCCCCAAAACAGACACCCTGTGAGGTAAGTGGGGCTGAGAGAGCTCTGTCAGAAACTGCTCTTGAGAAGAATAGCTAAATGTAAAGGTAGTCCCTTGTGCAAGCACCAGTCGTTTCCAACTCTGGGGTGACGTTGCTTTCACATTTTCACAGCAGCCTTTTTTTTACAGGGTGGTTTGCCATTGCCTTCCTCAGTCATCTACACTTTCCCCCCAGCAAGCTGGGTACTCATTTAACCGACCTTGGAAGGATGGAAGGCTGAGTCAACCTCAAGCCGGCTACCTGAACCCAGCTTCCACCAGGATCGAACTCAGGTCGTGAGTTAACCTTCGTGGTTAAGAGTTTTAGCCCAAATTTGTGAGAGGGTATCGTTAATTAAGCCTCTGGGAATACCCCTTAGAGACAGAGAAACACAGACTCAAGAGTCCTTAAATACATGGCCATTTATTCAGAAGTACTTGCTAATACATAGTTCTAAGATCAGAATCCAATTACAATTCAGGAATTTCATGAAACAGTTACAATGAATACTTAGACTTATAGCTAAGGTCCCATAATGTTTTGCCTATTGTCTTTAGCAAAGCAAAGCTTAAGCAAAGTTTACTTAGTTCATTTCTTGCAAAGCATGGTAGCATCTCTCACCTGCCTTCTGTATGCCTTCAAAGATGAGGTGGGGAATCAAGACCTCGGTCAGGCTTGTTCCGATTTACTGATCTGCTTCCCTCTCCTTTTATCCCAATCTTTGAGAGGCCTGACCACCCAATTCAGCCAATCTCGTGTAAGGGGTTAACTCTTTGGCTCTGAAACCCATTACTCATCATACCAAAAGACACTTCCACGTCAAAACTAGATGATAAATGTCATCTTGACTTTCCCTTCCAAATGTCATCATAACTTTGGGGGGTAATGTCCACACTCCTTCCCCATTCTTACTTTGGCATGTCTCCATATTGCTAGAGACTCCATTTTGTATCAAAGAACCCATTTTGAACATGAACATTCTAGCCTTTTTCTAGGCCTAGAACACATCCATCTACCAAAAATACAACCACACATGAATGAGTAAGCTGTTCTCCTTCCTAGTAAAAGCTTAAGATCCCTTTCCTGACTTAAACAGATAAAGTGAGATAGAAAATGTGATTTAAGTACCAAAAATAGTGAACCAACGTTATAAATTTATGCCCATAGAGTGAGTATGTATGTACTCTTCTTAATAACTAAGAATCTACCATTGGAATGTATTGAATCTAAAAGTTCTCCTTAGAAATCTCATCCTCAATGCTTTGGCATCGCTCCCAATCCTTTTAATCCCCTCCCGATCAGTCACATCATTCTATGGAACATCTCCATAATCATTTCCTTCATAATGAACATCTTTATATAATTAAAACAACTTTTATATTAATTCATACGGTTCAATGTACTTTGTATTGAATCTTTGTATAAAACATGCTGTGTGTGTCAACTAAATCGTGCTGTGACCTTTGTCCATGCAGGCCGCTTCTGGCAACCAAGCCAGATCTCTCTCTCTCTCTCTCCCCGCTCCTATCCAGAAAAGAGAATTCTCGATCCAAGTTATGTTGGCTTACTGCCCTTTCTCTGATTTCTCTTTAATATGTACATTCATGTTAAAAGAGTTTCATCATGGCCCATTCCCTTTTCCAATCTTCCCTCACAATCAGCAGCACTATCGGGGCGTCTAATTAAGAGTCCCGAGACTCTTAAAAGAAACGTTAATTCCTTTTACTCTCATCTCATCATCCAAGCCATTTCTTTCCACCTCCTCCTGTCTTCATAAGACAAGTTTATAAAATGCTCTGGCACTAGGCTTCCCAACCCTCCCGCCATGGCGGGGGACCCCAGGATTTCCACCCTCTTCCCCCGCTCCCCCAAAAAATGGAAGCAGGGGGAGAGGGGGGAAATGGCGCCGAGCCGCCGGATCCTGGAGCCGGCGAGGCCGCCGCGCCGCTGACGCCCCCTCCCCGCCCACCGCAGTTTCTCCTCCGAGATGGGCCCAGGCTGAGCCCATCTCGGAGGAGCAGCCAAGAGGCGGCAGCAGGGGAGGGCGAGGCAGGCCGGGAGCATGGCGAGCTGCGAATCCGGGCCCTTCTAGGACCCGGACTTGCGGCTCGCCACGCTCCCGGCCCGCCTCCACACCCCCCTCCGCTTCCGTCTCAGAGGCGGAGTGGGCGTGGCGGCTGCGGCGCGGCGGCCTCTTCTCCGCTCGCCGTGGCTGCTCCTCCGAGATGGGCTCAGGCTGAGCCCATCTCAGAGGAGCGGAGAAGAGGCCGCCACGCCGCTGCCGCCTCTACTCTGCTCGCCGTGGCTGCTCCTCCAAGATGGGCTCAGGCTGAGCCCATCTCAGAGGAGCAGCCACGGCGAGCGGAGTAGAGGCTGCAGCTGCGGGGCGGCTCGCCACGCTCCCCGGCGCCGTTTCCCCCCTCCCCCCTAGCTCCACCCCAGTGTCTCCTGGCTCCACCCCCAAAGTCTCCTGGCTCCACCCCCAAAGTCCCCAGATATTTCTAGGGTTGGATTTGGCAACCCTATCTGGCACTCGGTCCAACAGTGGATCAATACTTTTGCACGTTTACCAAGCTCTGTACTGAAAGGCTTGGTTATAATTTAACAGGGTTTTGCTGACACTATAGAGATTTCTGTCTCTTGCTGAAATCAGGTTTGAACTGAAACACACACTTGAAGACATGCAGGTTGAAGTATAGGCCACGAAAATACCTTCGGTAATCCATACATCTTGTTCCAGCAATATAGGCATGGCTTACACGTGAGCAGAGCTTTGGACTGCAGTACTGCAGCTTTACCACTCTACGCCACGGGGCTCTTGAGGAATAGCTATGACAGAGTTATAACTGACCCAGCAGGTGCATGTGGAGGAGTGGTTTTTTATGTCTGACATACAGCAATGTAATATGAAATAAAACACTAGAGGAGCACGTGCAGAAAAGGGGGGGGAAACCACCCTGAAGCAATGGGAACACATCAGTAAGGAAAGTGAGAATACTGAAAAGCCCTGATAAGATTGATAGTCTGGACCATTCAGAGCAAGGCAGAGGAATTATGTCTGTACAAAATACACCTACAGGACATATTTGACCCGAGAGATAGGTGTATCTAAATTTGTTCCCAGAAGCTTCAAATGATAATTCCTAGAACTCTTTGAGAACAGCTACAGGAGATGCTGCAATAAAACCAATATAAGTACATAGTACAGATATGCCCAAAATAGTGGATTAATAAGTAGCATTTAAGATGTATTACACAAGACTCAAATAGTAAGAAAGGTCTTACGGGGATATGATATTTGGTCCTGTAGACAGATCTCATTGCCATGGTTGTTCCGCAGCAGCAGCATTCGTTCATGTCGGCAGCAACTTGGCATCCTAAACAATGGAAGCAAAAGGTTCCACAGAGGCCTAGTAGGGGGAGAGCATGAGAAACACTTGTAGTAAGTCGCTTGGTAGAAAGCAGAGTTGATACAAAGTGAAATTTGTACCAACTAGACTGTAATCAGTATACTCCTGCGTCCTAGGCCAGATGTGTTTAATTGAAACAGGTAGAATGGGCCTTTCTCCATGCTGGATAAGAACTAGAATCATGGAGACCAAGCACAAGTCATTTGTGCTTCTTATTACTCTCCCTTGGAAAATCTACACTTTTTGATAATCCTCTTCTGGTTTCTTCCTTCATGTTGTACCCCAAGAACTCATCACATCTGCTTCCCAAACTTCACTACTCTCAGACAGAAAAATGTGGGGAAAATGCAGGGCTTTTTTTGCAGGAAAAAGCCCAGCAGGAACTCATTTGCATGAGCCTGGCTTTGGTGGGGAGGGCGGGATATAAATTAAACAAACAAACAAACAAGTCAGCTGGAGCTGTGTTAGCATAATAACATAAAAGAAGTCATGTTGGATCAGGCCAATGGCCCACCCAGTCCAACACTCTGTGTCACACAGTGGCCAAAAATACCAGGTGCCATCAGGAGGTCCATCAGTGGGCCAGGACACTAGAAGCCCTTCCACTATTGCCCCCACATGCACCAAGAATACAGAGCATTACTACCCCAGACAGAGAGTTCCAACAATATGCTGTGGCTAATAGCCACTGAGGGACCTCTGCTCCATATGTTTATCCAATCCCCTCTTGAAGCTGTCTATGCTTGCAGCCACCGCCACCTCCTGTGGCAGTGAATTCCATTCCTGTGCTTTTTTAGCATTTCCTGCTAAAAAAAAAAGCCCTGGGCAGACGCTGTGTCTTCAATACATATGTAAGTGTTGTCAATGCAGGAGTGACTTACAATCAGGGCTTTTTTTTTTTTTTAGCAGATACACAGAGGAATGCAGTTCCGACTGGCTTGGTGTCAGGAAGTGTGGCCTAATATGCAAATAAGTTCCTGCTGGGCTTTTTCTACCAAAAAAGCCCTGCTTACAATTATCCCAATAAGGGGCTTTCAAGGCAAGTGAAAAGCAGAACTGGTTTGCCATTGCCTTGTTCCTCTGCAGAGCCTTCCTTGGTGACCTCGCATCCAAATACTGACCCTGCTTAGCTTCCAAGGTCATGAGATCAGGCTATACCACACTGTCCTCCTTCATGTCTTCAATAGTGAATTTTGTGGGAGATCCCAAGATTAGAGACCTGTCTGCATGGCAAGGAAAGTTGTGCATGTGTGGGAGAAAGTGCATATTTATGGCAGTCAGTAGTACATCAGTGTATGTTTGAATCCATGGTTTTGCATTGATGCAAAAACACCACCCTATCCCAGCATGTTTGCCTGAGCAAACAGAGTTTTCATAGGCATGACTGGTGGCTGGATTATGTTTAGAACGAAGTAGGACATCTCAACAAAGAGCGCATATTTATCTTGCCGCACCCAGCCTCATGAGCACTTCCCTTAGAAAATATGTACATGCCATGGGAAGAGAAATAAAAAGTTGTTTTTTTAAATAATGAAAAGGTTCTATTTTGAAAAGGCATTAAAAGCACAGCCCTAAACAGTTAACACTCTTCTAAGTTTGTTGACTTGGAAGGGAGTGATTCTGTGTAGGAC
Source organism: Heteronotia binoei (assembly GCF_032191835.1). Classification (NCBI taxonomy): domain Eukaryota; kingdom Metazoa; phylum Chordata; class Lepidosauria; order Squamata; family Gekkonidae; genus Heteronotia; species Heteronotia binoei. The sequence continues at coordinate 104,265,469 of NC_083231.1, read as the reverse complement.
TGCACTGATTGTGTCCGGAGGTGGAATGTGCTCTTAAGCTGCAGCCGGCTTATAGCAACCCAGTTGGGTTTTCAAGGTGCAGAGGTGGTTTGGCATGGCTTTTCTCTTCATACCAACACTGGACTTCCTTGGTGGTCTCCAGGGCTTTTTTTGTAGCAGGAGCTCCTTTGCATATTAGGCCACACACACCCTGGTGTGGCCAATCCTCCTGGAGCTTACAGGGCTCTTCGTACAGAGCCTACCGTAAGCTCCAGGAGGATTGGCTACATCAGGAGGGTGTGGCCTAATATACAAAGGAGTTCATCCTTCCAAAAAATGCCCTGGTGGTCTCCCATCCAAGTGCTAACCAGGGCTGCCCCTGCTTAGCTTCTGAGACTTCATGTATAGGGCTAACCTGGGCTATCCACAGGATCTGTTGTTTTTTCTCTGTTGATTCAGGCCCCATACTACTTTGGTGTATCCCCTGATTTTCACAAGCAACCTTTTGTCTTTAGGTTTCACTTTGGGTTTGTTGTTATTATTCCCCATTTTTTTCTGTAGGCTTCTCTGCATACTTGACATACTCCACATTTCCTTGACAATGGAATCAGTTGGGGCAATGTTGTTCCCAGCCATAGCCAGAAAATTTTAGGTGGGGGATAAAGGGATAAAATTTCAGGTGGAGGGGTCCGCTGCTCCACCCCCACCACTCTTGTGGCCCTCCCCCCTCCCCTGCACCTCCCTCTCCCTCCCCCCCCTCCGACCAACTGAAGCCCTGGCTCCCAGGACTCTTTGAAGGTCGCCTTCCCCTCCGCCGATCAGCTGATTGGTGGGAAAAGTGGCGAGAAGGCCAGCGGCTCCTCTGCCAGCACTCTCAGCACGTTCAGTGCTGGGGTGGCAGTGGGTGCTTTTTTAGCAGATTGCTGTCCTTCCCGCCACCGCCCCTGCACTGAAAGTGCTGAGAGCTCTGGAAAGCCGGCAGAGGAGCCGCTGGTCTCCTCGCCACTTTTCTTGCTGATCAGCAGGCGGTGCAGCGGGGGTGTGTGTGTGTGTGTGTGTGAGGCAGCTTTGAAAGAGTCCTGGGAGCCAGCGCTTCAGTCAGTTGGTGTGTGGGTGGGAAGGCACTGCGGTGGGGGGCGGTGGCCGCCAGAGTGGTGGGGAGATCAGGGGCTTCCAGAGCAGCGGCTGTGGAGAGAGCAGGGCTGCAAGAGCAGCCAGGAGAGCTCAGCTGCCAGGAGGGTCCATACAGGTGGAAGGGAGGTTTGGGTGGAGCGGCCTGGCCCGCCCCCCTCCCTGAGGCTATGGGTCTGGTTGTTCCACAAGTCTGCCCTCCCTGTGCATTTTCACAGTTGTGGAGTCAGTTTATTTTCTTCTGTGCATGTCTTAAATAATGAGGATTTCTAGGGGAAAGTGCTGCCCTCATGGCTGGTGTCCCAGCAACCCTCCCCTTTATTTAAAAGGCTCCAAAATACTGACATATCACTGAAGCATTGCAACAATAAGCTTAGGAGGTTCTCTGAGTTCCCAGTTTTGCTTTTTAAAAAGTAAGTTTCTATCTGCATCACTTGTTGAGATATGCCTTTTCCCTTATATGTGTGTAAGGGAGAAGACTAGAGACGTACGTTAAAAAATGAAATCTGAGACATTAGAGAACCTGCTTAAACTATTATTACAACACTACAGTGATCTATCAATATTTTAGGGCTTTAAAACAAAACTAAGGGGGGATGCTGGGAGCACCACCAGCTCCAACACTGATGATGATAGCACCCTCCCTTGAAAATCATTATTTAAGCCATGCATGGAAGAAAATAAACTGACCCCACAATTGTGAAAATGCACGGGGAGGGGAAACGTATAGAACAACCATTGACTGATTAGATTTCTATCCCGCCCTCCCCGCCGAAGCAGGCTCAGGGTGGCTCGCAACCAGTAAAAGCAGTACATCACAGTAGAACAATTAATTCAACATATTAAACAATTCATCAATAAAACAATTTAACAGTTAAAACAGTTTGGTGCTAATATCATTCGATTTCCGATGGTAGAGCTGGGTGTCATCAGTGTACTGATGGCAACCCAGCGCATACCTCCAGGCAATCTGAGCAAGGGGGCACATGTAGATGTTAAAAAACATCGGGGAAAGCACTGCCCCCTGAGGCACACTGCAATTAAGTGGGTGTCTCTGGGACGACTGTCCCCCAATCACCACCGTTTGCCCCGACCTTGAAGGAAAGAAGAGAGCCATTGTAAGGCCAACCCCTGAATCCCTGTGTTGGCGAGGTGGTGGGTCAGCAACTCATGGTCAACTGTATCAAATGCAGCTGACAGATCTTACAACATCAGTATCGCCAAGCTGCCTCAGTCCAGATGCCACTGGTGATCATCCACCAGGGCGACCAGTACTGTTTCCATCCCGTGTCCTGGGCGGAAGCTGGATTGATGGGGGTCTATGCCCAAACCAATTCCAATGCTTGTGGATCGATTGCCAAGAAATCCAGGAGTTTGCAGAAAAGGTCCAGATTGGGCGGGTAGCTCTCTATCCCACATTAATTCAGCCCTCTCTTCAAACTCAGGAAACAATCCCAAAGTCAAATATTTACATGGCTACTCACACACTCCACAGTCAGTGCAGCAGTCGCATAGCCCTGTCAGCCATTGGGGTTGTTGCGGCTGGATAACCACAACCTGCTGCACCTGCGGCTGCGGCTGCGTCACAATTACAGGCTGGGCCGCCATGTCAACCGTCTCTGGGTAACACAGAAAGAAGTAAGGAGGAAGTTAACACACAACCTGCATCGTGACGGTATGATAATACAGCACAATGGTCTTCAGGAAAAGAGCAGCATGTTCCACCTAGCAGCAGGTTCTTCCACAAGGGAGCAAAAACCAGTGGTATTACAGATGTTCATGAGAAGCAGGTGGGACTCTGTAACCCACTGAGAGACCTATAGGCTGAAAGACCACTGGTTTATACTAACTGGCTGTGGAGTTCTCGAGGATCCCAGGCAGCAAAGTTTTTATTTTTACTAGTAACTTCGACTTGAGATCTTTTAGATCAGGGGTGGCCAAACTTGCTTAACATAAGAGCCACATAGAATAAATGTCAGAAGTTTGAGAGCCACAAAACATGAATGCCAGATGTTGGAGAACTGGGAGGGAGAGAGGGAGGAAGGAAGGAAGGAAGGAAGGAAGGAAGGAAGGAAGGAAGGAAGGAAGGAAGGAAGGAAGGAAGGAAGGAAGGAAGGAAGGAAGGAAGGAAGGAAGGAAGGAAGGAAGGAAAAATAGATTGGGGGGGGAGAGGTAGAAAGAAAGCATTCTCTAAGCTTCCATCTGGCTTGGTTTGAAGTGATTTAAAGAGACAGATGCCTTCTCCAAGCCAGCCAACAGGGTGATGAGGGCTTCAAGAGCCACACAATGTGTGTGAAAGAACGACATGTGGCTCCCGAGCCACAGTTTGGCTGCCCCTGCTTTAGATGGAGATGGTTGGGACAGAACTGGGGTCCTTCTGTTTGCAAAACAAACACCTTGCCACTATGTCATAACTCCTCCCATTAACTGCATATCCCTTAGAAATTGGTGTGGTGCCACTGAATGATAAAACACAGCTGAGAGCACCACAGCTCAGCAAAATATCTGATTGGAGCTTTGATCCTCTTGCATCAGAAGATGCCCTTGTACTGGAAGGAGGAACCACCAGTAGCAGTGGAAGAGGCCCATGAGACCCAGGCCATCTTTTCTCAGATTAGTTCACAAGTAATACCAGGCAAGGGTCATTTAGTAGAAAAAGCTTTCAGGAACTCATTAGCATAACTTATTTGCATATGCCACACCCCCTGACATCACCGGAAGTGTGTCAGAAGGCAACACCCACTGCTCAAACTCCACCACAAAATCTCCAGGTATTTCCCAACACAGAGCTAGCAATCTGGAGAAAAATTGCTTGAGCTACAGAAAGCATCTCACTCTTCAAAGTCCTCAATATCTCAGGACCATGAAAGAGCAGTGTGCATCAGGCAGAAAACAGCAAGAAAAGACCTCCATCAAAACTACATCGCACAGGAAAAATCCAACTTTCACTTAATTTCACTTAAGTTTTTGGACCATGTCTGTTCCCAAGATCCTATTTTGACATACAAGATCCAGAAGCACGGTCACTGGAAAAGCAAAAGCAGCTCATCTGTCACAAACAACCTGGCTCCCACTGTATTCAATCAACAGCCACCACTACAAGTTCTTTGCAGATAGATGCATTTGACAAGCAATAGCTCCCACATTTTGAGACAAATAGAGGGGAGATGGGAGGAAAGAGGAAGACAGGTGGGAATATAAAGAGAGAATAGAGAGAGGGAGGGAGGGAGGGAGGAAGGAAGGAAGGAAGGAAGGAAGGAAGGAAGGAAGGAAGGAAGGAAGGAAGGAAGGAAGGAAGGAAGGAAGGAAGGAAGGAAGGAAGGACTTGAGGCAGCTTGAAGGGAGTGAGGTCTTGGTCTTGGCCTTGGCCACCTACTGACTGGCTCTTTGCCTCTTGTGGAGGGGGAGAAGAGGAATCCCCTTGAGAAGACAAAGCACGTATGCCAGTCAGCGAGCATGCATGGCCTGTCAAGTTACTTTTGAGGGGGGGGGGGAATGGGGGACAAAAGGTAGAGGCAGATAAAGAAAGGAGAGGTGAGGGGGTGGGGTGAGAGAGGTTTCTCACTCTGCATGCCACACTTTTGTGACCTACATCCCAGGGAGACTATCTGGCTGTTAAGTTTGCAACAGTTATTGAAAACAGCCCTTTTCTGGAGAGTCTTTTAGGAGTCCAGAAAGTCAAGGCTGGTTTCTCTGACTGGGATTTGCCACTTTGGTGTAGTCATGGTTAAGTATGTGGACTCTTATCTGGGAGAATCAGGTTTGATTCCCTACTTCTCCACTTCCAGCTGTTGGAATGGCCTTGGGTCAGCCCTAGCTCTTGTAGGAGTTGTCCAAAAAGGGCAGCTGATGTAAGAGCTCTCTCAGTCCCACTTACCTCACAGGGTGCCTGTTGTGGGGGAAGAAGATAAAGGAGATTGTAAGCCGCTCTGAGACTCTGATTCAGAGAGGAGGGCGGGGTATAAATCCACAGTCGTCTTCTTTTTGGCTTACACCATTTTTCTTTCATGGTTAATTTTATTTTGCACTAATTTGATTGGTCCAGTAAAAGGCCCTACATTGATTTTGTTCTTGTTTCTGTAAATTTTTTTTGCCAGTATCAAGACTGGGCTTCCTTAGTCTTCCTTTTTCTCCTACTGGTTGCCACAAGTTCTCCTCCCCCCCACCCCTTGCTCCTTTTATTGTTTCTGCAATACCATTTCACATTGCTTCAGCAGCTGTCTTGTAAACTCTGGGTACTTTATGATGGACAGAAGAAGATATTGGATTTATATCCCGCCCTCCATTCCGAAGAATCTCAGAGCGGCTCACAATCTCCTTTACCTTTCTCCCCCACAACAGACACCCTGTGAGGTGGGTGGGGCTGGAGAGGGCTCTCACAGCAGCTGCCCTTTCAAGGACAACCTCTGCCAGAGCTATGGCTGACCCAAGGCCATGCTAGCAGGTGCAAGTGGAGGAGTGGGGAATCAAACCCGGTTCTCCCAGATAAGAGTCCGCACACTTAACCACTACACCAAACCAGCTCTCACTATATGCCCTTCCCATAATCTCTCTTGGACAGACAGGGCAGCCCATTTCCTTTATAAAGAGGGGGAAAGCACACCACCTACTCCTCTAGGAAACTGAACTGATTTGGGGGGCAATCTCCAGGAAAGACCTGGAGACTGCCTCCTTTAGGGAGGGAGAGAGACCAATTTCTTGAAGAAAAAGGGCAGCCCACTTCCTCCACAAAAAAAAGGGGGGGTCTTCTGTCCTCTCCTTTGCTGGAGCAGGAAGAGAGTGCACCTAGACAGAGCAAGCAGCCTGGGGCTTGTCTTGCAATATCAGCAGAAGGCACCCCTCCCTCCCCCTCAGTGCCCCCACGGATGCCCGCTCTTTGCAAGGCAAGCCCCAAACTGCTTGCTTTGCTCTGCCTTGGTGCACTTGCTTCTTATGAAGCAGCCCACTTCTTCTCTTCCCCAGGCGTGTGCACCAAGGTAGAGCAGACAGAGCAGCGTGGAACTTGTCTTGCAATGTAAGCAGAAGGCACCCACCCCCTTCCCCTTCTCCACACCACCCCTGCCGACGCCCGCTCTTTCAACGGAGAAGCCCTTCTCCTCCCAAGGCCAGTACGCCAAGGCAGAGCAGTGCAAGTGAGCCCGGGCCTTGCCTTGCAGGTGAAGTCTCCTCTCTCCCATCCAAAGATGTCCAGGAACCCCCCCCCCCTGCACAACTTACTGAGCACTAGCCAGTCCAGCCAGGTGGCCAGGCAGGCAGAAACTCCAAGAGTGGACTCAATCTCTGCCCTTATAGGGCTGCTGGATCATAGAAGCTCCAGACAGTAGCGCCCAAAGACTATTGTAATTTTCGAAACATGTGACAAAAGTGATCTAATGAAATCATATTGTCGATGTTAGATATTTATCGTTCTATGCAGCATTTCTAAATTGTATGTTTTGCATTCACGTATTGCGTTATTTGCATTGCATTTTGGTAAAAATTGTTTCCATTTTCTCCAGGGGAGCTGACCTCTGTCATCTGGAGATCAGTTGTAATTCTGGGAGATTTCCAGTTCCCACCTGGAGGTTGGCAATTCTAGCACTGAGACCTCCCTATCATCTGGCTAATTTGCCCTCTGATGCTTCAGGCACCTGTGGGAAGCAATAGGGGGAATAGAGCACATGCCGGCATCATGACTAATTTTTGATGGCTTGTTTCAGGTGGGCAGTCTGTAGAGCAAAAATTCAAGTTGATTAGCACCTTAAAGATCAGCTTTTAAAAAAATTGATTGTTCTTCTTGTGCTCCCTTCTGTAATTTCAGAGCTACTCAATACCTTCCGATTATTGCAAAGGCCAAGCTTTTTTTGAAGATCAAAGAAATGTAACAGGTTTGTCCGACTTGTGTAACATGTTTATACAGTTAGTTCTGAGTCTTTTGCTTGCAAAATCTGCTTGTCAAGATGAATATATATCAACAAAAGCCGCATTGTTTCTCTGTAAATCAAACCATTTTCTTAAAAGGAAAGCAATGATTATTACAGGAATTTATGCCGCACTTCTCGTCAGCTCAAAGCAGCATCCAAATATTAATAAACGTTAATGCAGACCTTCTTTCATTGTGGTTTCTCTTTCTAGGAAATCTTTAATTCAGCAATTCAGTACTTTTAACTATTTCAAGCAAATTATATCCTAATGTTAAACAGGTGAAGTGCATGAAGGCAAGCTACTTACCAAGCGCTTAGAAAGTGGTGGCACTTTCCCCCCTTTGTTGAAGCCCGGTATACCTGTCAATGTTCTTCGGTCTAGAAACCAACCTGTTTCCTAAAACCGTATTTGGCTATTTATGTTCAATAAAGTTGATTCAACGTCAAAAATCACTGCAGCAAATAACCTTTCTCTGTTCACAGATCAGGCTCAGAAAGGCAAAGAGTTTTTGTTTTTCAGGTGAAGTATTCACATTGAACAAAGGGAATAATGCTTCTTTGTGGGTTTTGTATGTTCAGGAAAAGGAGGGGCATGTGCAGAAACGAAACTGGTGAAAGCTTGTTTTTAAGTTGTGTTGCTACCTTAATCATAATTTCTTCTGCATAAAAAATTTCATTTTTAAAAATCTATTTCTAATATTCACATCTTGCCTTCCCACCATGTGGTCTAGAAAGAAGAGAAGAAGAAGAAAGATTGGATTTGTACCCGCCCTTCACTACCCAAAGGAATCTCAGAGCAGCTTACAATCTCCTTTCCTTTCCCCTCCCCACAACAGACACTCTGTGAGGTATGCGGAGCTGAGAGAGTTCTGACAGAAACTGCTCTGGAGAGGAACAGCTCTGTGAGAACTTGTGACTGACTCAAGGTCACATCAGCAGGTGCATGTGGAGTAGGGTTGCCAAGTCCAATTAAAGGAATAGCTGGGGACTTGGGGGTGGAGCCAGGAGACTTTGGGGGTGGAGCAAGGAGACATTAGGGGTGGCGCCAAGATCAAGGCTGTGACAAGCATAATTGAACTCCAAAGGGAGTTCTGGCCATAACATTTAAAGCACACCTTTTCAATTCCTTCCTTCCATAGGCAATAATGAAGGATAGGGGCACCTTCTTTTAGGGCTCATAGAATTGGACCCCCTGGTCCAATCTTTTTGAAACTTGGGGGGGGGGTATTTTGGGGAGAGGCAATAGATGCTATACTGAAAATTTGGTGCATCTTCCTGAAAAAACAGCCCGCCCCCCAGAGCCCCAGATACCCGCAGATCAATTCTCCATGATTAGGGGAGGGACGGTGGCTCAGTGGTAGAGCATCTGCTTGGTAAGCAGAAGGTCCCAGGTTCAATCCCTGGCATCTCCAAAAAAGGGTCCAGGCAAATAGGTGTGAAAACCTCAGCTTGAGACCCTGGAGAGCCGCTGCCAGTCTGAGTAGACAATACTGACTTTGATGGACCAAGGGTCTGATTCAGTATAAGGCAGCTTCATATGTTCATATGTTCTATGGAAATAAATCTCCATAGGGAATAATAGAGTTCCCAGCAGACATTTCCCTCCCCTCCCCCCGCTTTCTGACGACCCTGAAGCAGGGGGAGGGCCTCCAAACTGGGGGATCCCCTGCCCCCACCTGGGGATTGGCAACCCTAATGTGGAGAGTGGGGAATCAAACCCAGTTTTCCCAGATAAAAATCTGCACATTTAACCACTATACCAAACTGGCTCTTGCTACTGGAACATACTCAAAGGAGTAGCAGGAGCATTTTGAAATAATTTCAAGGCAACAGCACATTAAAGCGACCAAATACTAAGTCAAATAGCTGTGAAATAGTTCACAGAGGTAGAACAGCAGCAAAACAATTCAAGATACCTTTAAAAGCCAAAGTTTTGTTTTAGCTTGATGCCAGGGTACCAGCACTGAGTCTAGGAATGCATAAGGCAAGAAGGCACATGAACATAAGAGGCTTCTAGTTGGATCAGTATGATGTTCTGTAGGAATGATCACTCGACACGTGTACTGGGAGAGAAAAAGCTTGCTCTCTTTGCAAGTCTCCTTTATTTATACATATACTGTTTTACCTAGAATTACTCAAGCTTACAGCATAACAGGAAACATCTGTTCCATACAAGGAGATAGCGTTTGCATTGTCTACAAGGATTCATATCAGCCAACAGTCTCCAGAAATACATTTGTCAAAAAGGGGATACAAGGAGGATTGTGGTTGAGTGTGAAAAGCCTGTGCTCTTTGTGCCTTCAGACATAATGGAGTCTGGGTGGATAGGCATCATGCCAGATGCATGATCCTCTCACACTCCTGCTTTCAGACTTTGTGGGGTGCAGATGATCAGGTGGCATTCATATGAACATATGAAGCTGCCTTATACTGAATCAGACCCTTGGTCCATCAAAATCAGTATTGTCTTCTCAGACTGGCAGCGGCTCTCCAGGGTCTCAAGCTGAGGCTTTTCACACCTATTTGCCTGGACCCTTTTTTGGAGATGCCAGGGATTGAACCTGGGACCTTCTGCTTCCCAAGCAGATGCTCTACCACTGAGCCACCGTCCCTCCCTACTGCGTGATCCCCGCAATGTTCCATCTAGTTCAGCATCCTGTTTCACACAATGGCCCATGAGTTACCCCAGAGGGCCAATGAAATGAGCATAAAGGCCAAGGCCGTCCATTGCTTTTGCTTCCCAAGTCTGGTATTCAGAGGTCTACTGCCTCTTAATGTGGAGATTCCCTTTAATTTCAGAGGCTAGTAGCCATTGACGGACCTATTCTCCATGTACTTAATCCTGTTTTAAAGCCATTGTTATGTGCACTGGCAGCATATTCTACAATTCAGTTGCTCCTTGAGTGATGAAATATATCCTGAATCTATCACCCATCAGGTTTATTGATTACTCCTGAGCTCTAGAAGTATAAGCAAGAAAGAAAAAAATCTCCCTTATCCACTTCTCCAACCGATGCCTAATTTTAAGAATATAAGAGAAGCCATGTTGGATCAGGCCAATGGCCCATCCAGTCCAACACTCTGTGTCACACAATGGCCAAAAAACAAACAAGTGCCATCAGGAGGTCCATCAGTGGGGCTAGAAGCCCTCTCACTGTGCCCCCCCCAAGCAACAAGAATACAGAGCATCACTACCCCAGACATAGAGTTCCAACAATACGCTGTGGCTAATAGCCACTGATGGACCTTTGCTCCATATGCTTATCCAATCCCTTCTTGAAGCTGTCTATGCTTGTAGATGCCACCACCTCCTGTGGCAGTGAATTCCACGTGTTAATCACTCTTTGGGTGAAGAAGTACTTCCTTTTATCAATTTTAACCTGACTGCTCAGCAATTTCATTGAATGTCCACGAGTTCTCATATTGTGAGAAAGGGAGAAAAGGACTTCTTTCTCTACTTTCTCCATCCCATGCATAATCTTGTAAACCTCTATCATGTCACCCCGCAGTCAACGTTTCTCCAAGCTAAAGAGCCCCAAGCGTTTTAATCTTTCTTCAAAGGGAATTTTTATAAATCCCTCCATCTTGCCTCCCTTGTGTGTATAACATGCCATCAAGTCGCAGCTATTTCATGGCTAGCTAGGGTTGGGAAATACCTGGTAGGGAAATACCTGGAGATCTGGGGGTGGAGCCTGAGCAGGGCAGGTTTTGGGGAGGGGAAGGACTTCAGTGGGGTACAATGCCATAGAGTCCACCTTCCAAAGCAGCCATTTTCTCCTGGTGAACAGATCTCTGTTGCCTGGAGATCAGTTGTAATCCTAGCCACCACCTGGAAGTTGGAACCTGTTGTGTACTGAGTTTGGTCCCTGGGATTACAACTAGCGTTGTGCGCGCTCTCAGGGAAACCGCGGGAAACCTCAGGTCACCTGACTAGAGGGGACTGAACGAAGCCACCTATGACAATCTGCGGCGCGAACTTTAAGTGGTCTGGATTGGACCTGCCTGGGAAGTGGGTTGTTCCAGGTGCATGCATATAAGTGGGGAACCGGCCCCGCCATGTTGTCTTTATAGTGATGTAGCTAATAAAGTATGGTTATGGATGAACGTCTCCGAACCCAGTACTTTACAGAACCCATAGGTTTTTTAAGGCAAATGATGAAGCAGAGATGGTTTGCCATTGCCTTCCTCTGCAAAGTCTTCCTTGGTGGACTCCAGTTCAAGTACCAACCCTGCTAAGCTTCTGAGATCTGACAAGATCAAGCTATACCATGCCGTTCCACGTCCCTTAGTTGCATCTTTTATTTAAACTGAAAAGCCCCAGACTCTTCGGCCTTTCCTCAAAGGAAAGATGCTCCACATCCGCAGATGCCACAAGCTCCTCAGTGCACAGATGTGATAAGCTGTGAGTTGCGCTGGCCTGCTCTAACACCTGACTTGAATGACTGTTGAACAGTCTTGTGACTGGAGCAGTGAAACTGGGGTGGTGGGGTTTCATTTCCTTTTTGCCTTGCAGGCTGCTGAACATCTGTGCAGTAGAACAAAGTAGGAGTCAAGTGGCACCTTTAAGACCAAAAAAGTTTTATTCAGAATGTAGGCTTTCGTGTGCTCCAAGCACACATCATCAGACAAGGAATCAGGTACAGTGAGCAGAGCTACATATAGCTGGTAGGCAGTGGTTTAGAATGCAAAATGGTACAAATTTAAGATCCAGTGACAGAATAGTAAAACTGGCAGTATAGTAAAAATAACAAATTGAGCAAACCTTTGATCTGGGCAACATGAGCGTGAGAAACCATGTTACCCAGATCAAAGGTTTGCTCAATTTGTTAATTTTGCTATGCTGTTAATTTTACTATTCTGTCATTGGATCTTAAATTTGTACCATTTTGCATTCTAAACCAGTGCCTACCAGCTATATGTAGCCCTGCTCACTGTGCCTGATTCCTCGTCTGACCAAGTGTGCTTAGAGCACACAAAAGCTTACATTCTGAATAAAACTTTGTTGGTCTTAAAGGTGAAACTTGACTCCTACTTTGTTCTACTGCTTCAGGCCAACATGGCTGCCCGCTTGCATCCATCTGTGCAGTAGGTCAAACTGGTTTTCCGACCAGGTCATGGATGGCTGGGTCAGGTGATGACATAATGTGGGAATTGGGAAGCATGTAAGATAATGTTAGTAACATGGTTTTAAGCGAATATTGAATGGTGAGACCTTTTTAAAAACACAGCATTTAGGAACTCCCTCTTTATTTAGATGACTCACTGCTGAGCAGCATACAGCAAGGATAGGTATGAGGGGGAGTAGGGATCAGGGTTGCCAATCCCCAGTTGGAGTAGGGAATAAAGGTTACAGTGAACCTTCGCAAGAACCAGCCTCCAAATTAATATACCATTCAAACACTATTCACAACATTTGATAAATCTACAAAATTTCTATTGAATAAATCACAAATTATAAGACAATAAGGAACAAATGCCCACACCAACAGTCATCCAGAAACAAATTAACAGCTCATGCTTCAGAGTCCTCCTCGGAGATCCATGCTCCACAAATTTTATCTTCTGTACAGCAAGACACAGGATGTAAAATGTGGCGCGACAGTACTCAACCCACGTTTCACTATTGCTTCTACCAGCTGTACATAAAATAGAAATATACAAGCCATACATAATATATTCAGCAAAGCACCATAGGGCTGCCTCAAAGGCGGATCTCAATTTTCTGGGAGCAGTGCTCCATGTGAAAGACTTTACCGTTCGAATTTTCACCTGCACCCTACTATTGAAATATTGGGCATTGATTTGTTTCTAGATGACTGCTGGTGTGGGCGTTTGTTTCTTATTGTCTTATAATTTGTGATTTATTCAATAGAAATTTTGTAGATTTATTAAATGTTGTGAATAGTGTTTGAATGGTTTATTAATTTGGAGGCTGGTTCTTGCAGAGGTTCGCTGTAACCTTTATTCCCTGATCCAATATCCGCGTTGCTCTTTGTTGGTTGCTCAATCCCCAGTTGGGGGCAGGAATCTGCCAGTTTGGAGGCCCTCCCCTACTTCAGGATTATCAGAAAGTAGGGGGGAGGGAAAGTCTCCTAGGTGCTCCATTATCCCCTATGGAGACTGATTCCCATAGAGTATAATGGAGAATTGATCTGTGAGTAACGGGCTCTGTGGGGGCTGTTTTTTGAGGTAGAGGCACCACATTTTCAGCATAGCATCCAGTATCTCTCCTCAAAACACCTCCCACGTTTCAAAAAGATTGGACCAGGGGGTCCAATTCTATAAGCCCCCAAAGAAGATGCCCCTATCCTTCACTATTTCCAAATGGAGGGAAGGCATTTAAAAGGCATGTGGTCCCTTTAAATGTGATGGCAAAAACTCCCTTTGGAGTTCTGTTGTGCTTGTCACATCCTTGCTCCTGGCTCCACCTCCAAAGTCTCCTGGCTCCACCCCCAAAATCTCCTGGCTCCATCCCCAAAGTCCCCAGATATTTCTTGAGTTGGACCTGGCAACACCAGGAGGGAACTAGGAGTCCCATCAGGCTGTGTGAAACCATGCATGTATAAAACACTGCTGGTTGCAGTGTACATAACGGTGCTGTGTGAATGAGTAAAAATTCACCCAACAAACAGGTTTAAGCTGCTTAAAACAGCTGAAGTGACTCTTTTCCATCTTTTTTCTGATGGAGATCTCTTTAGAATGAGTGTGCAGGTTTTTCAGCCCCTAAGTGTATGTTGGGGGAACAAGATGGTGAAACAGGTGTACGGTGATGCATCCAAGCAAATTCCTGGCAGAGATCCTCAGGCAGGTGTCTCAAATGCCAGGGCAGCCAGTATTCCAAATCAGTAGATCCAGGGGGCAGGTAAGGTCCTTCTGTCATCATTGTAGATAAAGCTTAAGTCACTACACAAATATGGAGGCTTGAAGGTGAAGACACTTTGTGAACAGATTAGGACTCCAGTTTTGGAACTTATATGAAATGCAAAAGATTCCTTTTTTTCCAAGGCTTAGAAAAGGGAAAAGGAATCCATGTGAGCTAACTGGTATGCTTTCCAGGTCCTGGGGATATTTCCAAATGAGGAGCGAACATGAAATTGGAGGGCAGGAAAGAGGACTCGCAGTCCTGAATAATGTTCGATCCTTCTAAACCAGAAGAAGAATATCGCAGATTTATTCTCCGCCTTTTTCTCTGAATCAGAGTCTCAGAGTGGTTTACAATCTCCTTTATCTTCTTCCCCCACAACAGACACCCTGTGAGGTGGGTGATGCTGAAAGCTCTCCCAGAAGCTGCTCTTCAACAGATTTAGAAAAGGGTAATTCTGTTTAGGATTGCACTACTGAAAAGGGCTGATTACCTCTGAGAGTTAGGATTGTCAGGATCAAATTTACCATTCTTTAGCCATGCTGAAAATGCTCCTCTGTATTTATCAGCCAGCATGTTAATTCAGCTAGACCTGTTGAGTCTTGGGGTATCTCGATTAAGTAATGAGGGGCCCTGATTAACAATTTTGCTGCTTGTTCCGTGTTTTCCTTATGTTACAAATGCTGACATTTTGAAAAGGCTCGCCTGGGCAATGTCACAACTGACAAGTGCATTAACACAGAGTCAGACAGGTTACAACCAGAGATCGAAAGAGAAGGAAATTAATTTATATTCACAGAGGTGGTAATGTCCTACACAAACATAAGCAATTAAAGAACTGTCCCTCCAAAACCTGGATTTAAAAGTATGACCATTTTTTTCCTGGTGCACCCACCCAGAAAGGCACCCATGACTGCCAAAAATGAAAAATCACCCCAGTGAGATGTTCTAGAGGAGGAGAGTACAAAAACTGTGCCAACCCAAGACAAAATGCACCTTCGGGTGCATTTCTCTTTGTTGATCAGTATTCTGTGCAATTGGTTGGCCAGCTTGCACTGATTGGATATGAGTGTACACGCTCGAGTTTAAGTGTAAGTAATTAATAAAGGCTGCAGTATTAATCAAAGTTTGCATGAGTCCTGTCCCTTCTAAGACCTGCAGCTTGAAAAATCCCTAACCGTCTGAAAGGAGAAGAGAATTCAATTGCATCTCCCCATCTCTGGACCTCTATAGAATTTTATTTCTGATAGTGGAGGATCGCCTGTTCCCAGTTTGGTGTTTCTCCATGCCACTCACCAGCTAGTGGGAGAAAGATAATGAAAAAAATGATGTTGGGTGATGGTATGATGTCACGTCCAGGGGAAGTCTATGGTTTTCCTATAGAGTTTCCAGCTATTCCTAGAGAGGGATGACTTCACTCCTGGTTTCCAGAAGTGCCATCACACTGTCACTTTATAGTGCCGCCCTCCCATGTCTTCCCACACCCCGGTTGCCAGCTGCTGGAATGCCCCAAATCTTTGTTACACACAATAGAATCAGGGAGTGGACAGTTTGAGAAAAAGAAGATATTAGATTTATACCCCACCTTTAAGGAACTTAGGAGCACTAATGCCTGTTATGGCTGGACTCCCAGTTTCAGAGGCTCACAATAGCTTTGAGGGAATTCCCCACAGATATGGCTGCCAGTTGTGTTATTATTCAGTGGGCTGGATGTGACACTGTGTTGGTGCAACACTCTAGGATTCACCTTACCATAGAGTTTTGAGTGAATCCTAGAGCATCATGCCAATATGGTGACATCACTTCCAGGTTCACACCAGAAGTTATGTTGCCGTATCAACACAACAGTGTGCAACCACCCGCTGTCCCCCACGTCTGCCAGGCTGTTACCAGTGCTGGGTTGGTAACACTAAATACTGTGGATGTAAACCTAAGAACACTTCCCTGGCAGTTAGCCCCACTGAATAACATGGGATTTATATCCGAGTAGGCCTGCTTAGAAACGCTCCCTATTATCTCTGTTGCAGCAAATATCACAGATAAGGAAAAAATAAAAATGTTACTTTTTTATTAATTTCCAAACAAAATTTTCCATTAATAAAATCACATATTCCAAAGAGCATCCACATTACATAGAATACATTCTTTTCCAGTTAAAAATATCCTTTATATCAGTTATTGGAAAGTATACTTCTGGCATATTGGCCAAAGCAGAGAGTTCAGCTTCTTTGTTACGATGATGCATCAGTGCTAACACTGCAGAATGCAAGGCTGTCTGATCAAAGCTTATCTGGAAAAGAGGGAAAGAAACAAACAGGGGAGATAAACCAACTTGCATAATATATAGAAGCAGGTTCAATTCACTCTGCTGGACAATTTAGTTCATCGTTCTGTTTGTTTTGGTGTAACCTGCATTGCAGGCTCTACCGGTGGAAAAGCAGGATGTACATTTGAATGTAAGTAAACCTGCCAGCTTCAAGCCTTAACTGTACATGACCCCCAAATACATCTATGAAAACCCTGCTGGCTGATTACTACTAAGGAAGAGCAGGTTTTGAGGAGAGATGCCAGCTCTCCCCCTCGACATCCCACTCTTTTGGCTGCTGCCGCAAAGGAGGAAATCGGAGGCAGGAAATGGAGCGCCCCCTGGTGACATGCTGGTGCACTGATGTCACTTCTGGTAAATGGTAGAAGAGACACCATGGATGTTCTAGAGGAGTTACCAGAGTTTTTGTGAATCTTATAGCATCTAATGACCTTATTTTAGGGTGGCCAGGCCAGGCCAGTCTGTGCTTGGAATGTGATGGGAGGAAGGGGCATGAGGGATACTGCCATCACATGTGCTAAGCATGTTAACTTCTGGGCAAGGCATTTTTTGTGGAAAAAGCCCAGCAGGAACTTATTTCCACATTTGGCCACACCTCCTGATGCCACCATTGTTTCACACAGGGCTTTTTTGTAGAAAAAGTCCATCAGGAACTCATTCACATATTAGGCCACACCCCCTGACATCAAGCCAGCCGGAACTGTATTCCTGTGTGTTCCTGCTCAAAAAAAGCCCTGCTTCTTGGGAAAACCAGAAGTGACATCACATTGCTCTAAGGATTGCCATATACTGTATGGTAAAACCATAGAATTTTTGGTGATTCCTAGAGAGATGTAACATCATTTCTGGCTTTTTCTCAGAAATGGCATCATACCACATGTGCCACTAGGTGCTTTAAATTTGTTTTCTCCTGTCACTGCTCAGAGTGGCAGTGGGCAACAAGGGGAACTGGTGGGAGGTCTCCTGTCACAGTGGAATGCCTGGCAACCCAACATCACTTCCTGTTTTTACTCAGACTAACATCAGCAACCTGGCAGAATGCTGGTGCACCAGGCCCTTCCTCCAGATTTCTCTAGCTGCAACCTGGGATGCCCATTTTGGGAGGAGGTGATATGAGTAAAGAAGAGGGAGGAAAAGAGGATGCTAAATTCCCTCCCCAGTCACTTCTATGTAGGGTTCACTGGGGACTATTCCCAGGTGGGGGCAGGGGATCCCCCGGTTTGGAGACCCTCCCCCCACTTCAGGGTCATCAGAAAGTAGGAGGGGAGAGAAATGTCTGCTGGGCACTCCATTATACCCTATGGAGACCGGTTCCCATAGGGTATAATGTAGAATTGATCCACAAATATCTGGGGCTCTGGTGGGGGGCTGTTTTTTGAGGTAAATTTGTAACATAGCATCTGATGTCTCACCTGAAAACACCCTCCAATTTTCAAAAAGATTGAACCAGGGGGTCCAATTCTAGAAGGTGCCCCATCCATTGTTTTTCCAAATAGAGGGAAGGCATTTTAAAAGCATGCAGATCCTTTAAATGTTATGGCCACAACTCCCTTTGGAGTTCAGTTATGCTTGTCACAACCTGGCTCCACCTCCAATGTCCCTGGCTCCACCCCCAAAGTCTCCTGGCTCAACCCCAAAGTCTCCAGATATTTCTTGAATTGGACCTAGCAACCCTACCAGGGACCTTTGTGTGTGCATGGGTGGAGGTAAATACATGTTTGGAACCTTGCTTGGAAAAATATCTGGCGGAGGAGGGGGTCACAGTAAGAAAGAAATTATTGGGGAAAGGATGAAGCACTTCTCTCCTGTTGTTTCTGAATTCTAGGGAGCAAATCACACTATCTCTCGTGTGTTCATTTTAAGATTTTGTTTTTCCTTTTCCAATTGATTGTTATTTTCATTCACCTTTATACCCCACCTTTCTCTCCAATAAGAACCCAAAAGCACTTTACATCATTCTCCTCTCCTCCATTTTAGACTCACAACAACCCTGTGAGGTAGGTTAGGCTGAGAATGTGTGACTGGCCCAAGGTCATGCAAACTTCCATGGCAGAGCAGGGATTGGAACCTGGGCCTTCCAGATCCCAGTCAAACACTCTAATTAAGGGGTGTCGAACTCATTTGTTATGAATGCCAGGGCTGACATAAATGAGACCTTGTCGGGCTGGGCCATGTGTGCACCTATTTAAGATTAGGTAGCAGATATATAAACTTTATAAAGGACACAGACAAACACAAGTAAAGATTTTTAAAAATTTAAAACATTAGCATTCTTTGGTCTTAAAAGTGCTTTCTTTGTATTTCTCCCATGGGATCCAAGGAGCTGGGCAAAAGAAGCTCTGGCTCTTTCCTTCCTTCCCCAGGGGACCAGGGCAGGGGGGAGGAGCCTCAATCAATAGAAAGGAGACTTGGCTTAGTAGCTCTGCTGTGTGATTGAGAGAGCCTGGCAAAGCAAGCTCTCTCTTCCCCCCCCTTCCTCCCCAAGACAGGAAGCTCAGCCAATGGACAAAATAGAGGCTTTGCTCTGTAACTTCTGTGAGATTGAGCAAACCTGGCAAACGAAGCTGTGATGCAAAAGGAAGCAAGACGGATAAGGAAGCAGATGACAGCCAGTTGCTCAGGGGATTGATAGGAGCCCTCCAAGGGCCTAATTCGGCCCCCAGGCCACATGTTTGATACCCCTGCTCTAATAACTAGCTGTATGCAGCTGCTAGGACTGCTTTGTCAAGAAGGAAAATGGCAGAGACAGAGAGCGAGCAGGAAGAGGAGGAGTAGAGAGAGGAAGAGTGGTCTTTAACCCTTCCCTTCCATTCCATTTTTCCAACTTTTTAATGGCCCAATTAGAAGAGGAATGGATATGCAATGCTATTAATAACCCCTTTTATGAAAACATCTTTCTATACAGACGTTATATTGATGATGTTTTCCTAATTTTTAAAGGGACAGAACATGTGAAGGACTTTACCTGTTGGGTTAATACCAATTTAAATTTTCTAGTCATTATGACAGGGGGACTGTGGCGTTTCTTGACACTGAAGTATAAAGTCAGGAATTTAACACTTTGGCTGCTTGGAATTATAGTAAAAGTACTAATAAGATATCTTTCCTTCATTTTAAATCTTTCCATCCAGCTCATTTGTGGGAAAACTTCTCGTATGGCTAGTTTCTCTCTGGATGCATTGTAACAGTACAAATTATTCAGACTATGTTAGAGACAGTGAGAAATTGTCCAAAGGTTTTTTAAGAAGAGATTATTCCAGGCAGACAGTGAAAATAGCAAAGGATAAGGCTGATAGGATACACAGGAGCGCCAAGCAATGAAGGAGAAATGACTAGCTTATGGGTTTGAATTTAACCCTTTATCAACTAGAATCCAGAGGATTATACAGCAACTTTGGCACCTGGTTAGTGACATACCAGTTTGCATTTTACTGCCTTTTGTGGGTTTCAGGAGAACGAGGAATGTCAAAGATATTTTAGTCTACTCAGGCATGCACCCAACAGGTAGATTGGACTATAGCCATACCGGACACCATGCATGTCAGCATTGCTTGGTATGCATGCAGGCATTAGAGGTTTCAGAATTTAGACCTTATCCGGATGGTCCTACTATCAAATTAAAACATATTTCTTCATGTGTAACACACAATGTCTTGTATTTCATCCGTTGTGATTGTGGGCTCTGTTACATAGGAAATGCCACCAGACAGGTACGGGTTAGAATCCTGGAACACCACTGTTGTATTAAAAGCAAAATTTTAGATGCCCCTCTTGTTAATCCTTTTTGGGAGAAATTGCATGCTTTTGATAGTTTCAAATTTTTGGTCCTGGATAAATATGAACCACGGGGAATTTTGGAGGATGTACATACAAAATTGCTCCAGAAACAATGCAGATGGGTTTATAAGCTCAATACTATGGCACCACATGTTCTGAAAAACTGTATAGATTTGTCCTGTTTTTTATAAATATTTTATTGTTCAGGTTTCCTTTGCTATAGAGGTCCTTTAATAAAAGTCACAGGTGTGTTTGATTACAGCCTTTTATATATTTGCTGCTTTGAGCCAGTGTGGAGCGGGAGCCATTATTGAGAGAATCTTTGGAGACTACGTGTCATGTCTCTTAGATGGTGTATTAAGAATTGGTGATATTCAGTATGTATGTGAGTATGTAATTAGTTTTTGTATGGTTTGTATCTTAGGGGTATTGGGATCCTATGTATTATGTATACTTGTAGATTAGTTTGTGGTATGTCCTCTTATTTTTAGTATTACGGTGGAATATCCCTTGTTGACAAAGGCTTTGAAACAGGTATAGCAGAAGTCAATGACCTGTCCAGGGAATTCTGGGATATACGGAAGATTCATCAAGGATAATTGCATATCAACATGAAGACATCTATTCACGAGCCCTTTTATTAATTAGAGACAGACGGACTTTCACTAAGATTTTCTCTAGGCATTTTTTTCTCTGTATCAAGTTTGTATTACATTGCTTGTGTCAATATATTAGTTATTCTGATCACTCTAACCTAAGAGTTGTGTTTTTGTCAAAAGCCTCCAGGTGAGACCTGGAGATCTCCCGCTTTTACAACTGATCTCCAGCTGGCAGAGATCAGCTCCCCTGGAGAAAATGTATTGTGCAGTGTGCATTTCTGGGTTCTCCAAAGCTCCATAGCCATTGAATTATAAAATACCGTACTGTGATTCCAGAGCAGTTGCTAACAAAACCGCCAGCCCTACAAAGATACCAACCTTCTTAGAACATTCCCATGTCTTTCCTCCTGTTGATGTCTCTCTTGAGCTGACAGAGGGAACAAAGAGGGCAACAGCTGGTAGCAAAGAAGTCCCCCAGAAGGGATCCCTATTTGGAAAAAAGAAAGAAAAAAACTGATATTGACATTTTGGGAGAAATCGCACAAAGAACAAGTGAGAAGACATCTGTGTGCATACTCAAGAGATAAATTGCAACCAGTTGGATTCATCATTGCACAAGAGGGGAAGTTATGTATTTAGCACAGTAGTGCTTTAACAAGCCATAGCACAATAATGTACATATGTTCCAATGAAATGTATGACAAGACAGTCTGATTTTATTTGTTTTGTTTTGTTGGTGCTTTGAGGCAGCAGTGGGAGGGCTTCTGGAGTTGTGGTCCCACTGTTGGACCTCCTAATGGCACTTGGGTTTGGGCCACTGTGTGATACAGAATGTTGGACTGGATGGGCCACCGGCCTGATCCAACATGGCTTCTCTTAGTCTTCTGTCTGAAGTAGTGATGCTCTGTATTCTTGGTGCTTAGGGGGACAACAGTGGGAGGGATTCTAGTGTCCTGGCTCCACTGATGGACTTCCTGATGGCACCTGGTTTTTTGGCCACTGTATGACACAGAATATTGGACTGGATGGGCCACTGGCCTGATCCAACATGGCTTCTCTTATGTTTTTATTTTGCATTTGAAATTGTCTTGGAAGAAAGCCCTTGTGCTACGTCTCCATCACACATTTAGTGCTAGCAAATGGCATGGAGTAATTTAAACACTTCAGCTCAGACTTCAGACAACAGGAGCTTGGACTCTTGGAAGCTTATTACCCTAGACATTTTCTTAGTTTTAAAGGTGCTGCTGGACTCGAATCTAGTTCTTTTGCTAGGACTGTCAGGCATACTGAAATGTTCTCTGGGACCCATCTCCCCAGGTTTATCAGGTTCTCACCAAGGAAGGGGGATCCTCCATCTCCACAGCTGGCCTCGGAAGTGCTGGTGGGGAACCATAGCAAAGAGCGGGAGGTCCCCTAATATAGTGGCAGACCATGCTTGCCTAATTGCCATGGCCTCCCAAGAATTCATACTGCATCAGATTTAATGCAGACTGGGCATTCCCCCTCCCCTTTAATCCACAGACTCTCCAGACTGGTAATCTTTATCACACACAGGGCCGGCATGTGGGAGTAGGCCAAGTAGGCAGTTGTTTAGGGCGCCACCTGGCCTAGGGGCGCCATGAGGTGCCCCCTCTCCACATGCCCCCAAACAGCAATATTGCCGTGCATCAGGGACATCACACAGTGATGCTCTGGTTTTGTCTTATGCTGATTGTGCTTTTTTTGTATCCTGTAATCCACCTTGGGTCCCAGCAAGAAAGGTGGGTTACAAATCTAGGAAATAAATGGAAAAAAAATGAGAATACTGGTGACCTCAAGAGGATTGGTAATCTTAAAGAAGTACATCGAGCTGTTCCAATAAAGGCAGCCACCATTCATAAAAAGTAGAACCTTGTGACAGAGAGTTATGGTTGATAATATAGTTTGAAATTTTGTTCATAAGTAAATGAGTCCATATTCTAAAGAACCAGTCCTTAAGAGTGGGTAAGTCTTGTGTTTTCCAGCAGAAAGAAATAGATGTATTTGTGGCAGAGAGAAGTATAATTATGAGGTCAATCCTGACTAGTTGGTTACTTTGATTATATCTAACCCTTCCTTCAGTGGTCAATAACTGTGATTATCACCTTTTGCCTTTTGGTACTCTCTCTATTACATTTAGGGTTGCCAAGTCCAATTCAAGAAATATCTGGGGACTATGGGGGTGGAGCCAGGAGACTTTGGGAGTGGAACCAGGTGCAAGGGTGTGACAAGCATAATTGAACTCCAAAGGGAGTTCTGGCCATCACATTTAAAGGGACCACACACCTTTTAAATGCCTTCCTCCATGAGAAATAATGAAGGATAGGGGCACCTTTTTGAGGTCTTATAGAATTGGACCCCCTGGCCCAATCCTTTTGAAACCTGGAGGGTGTTCTGAAGAGAGGCACCAGATGCTATGCTGCAAATTTGGTGCCTCTACCTCAACAAACAGCTCTCCAGAGCCCCAGATATCCACATATCAATTTACCATTATACTCTATGGGAATTGGTCTCCATAGGGAATAATGGAGTGCCCAGCAGACATTTCCCCATCCCTGCTTTCGATTACCCTAAAGCGGAGGGAGGGCCTCCAAACTGGGGGATCCCCTGCCCCCACCTGGGGATTGGCAACCCTAATTACACTAGAGTGTTATCAGAACTACTTCAGCATTATACATATTAGGATAGTTTTCTTTTTGTGAGGTTTGAACTGTATTTATGTCCTTTGTTATTTGCCCTTTTTATTTAATGTTATTGGGGAGAAATTAAAATAAATAAACCAAAAATTGTTTGTAAAAAAAAATACATGAACAAAAATTATCACAGTGGATTCAAGCATCAAGGAAGGACAATAGGGTTAGATGGTGCACTTACCGGGATCCTGTATCTAGTCCGGTAGACGGATCTCATCGCCATGGTTGGGCCGCAGCAACAGCATTCATCCATGTCAGACGCCACTTGACATCCCAAGCAAGTGAAACAAAACAGTCCACAGAGGCCTAAGCAAAAAGTTGGAGCAGAGCATGAAGAACCTCTGTAGGAAGTTCCACCGTAGAATGTAAAGATGGTGTAAGGCAAAGTTTGACCCAACTGTTCCATGTGTGCATGTAAAGAGCTGTCAAGTCCCAACCAATTTATGGTGACCTAGTGAGGTTTTCAGGGGAGGAGGCGTTCAGAGGTGGTTTGCCATTGCCTGCCTTTGTATCATGACCCTGGAATTCCTCAGAGGCTTCTCATCCAGATACTAACTGGGACCAACCTTGCTTAGCTTGTGAAATCTATTTGCCCTGGGAGGAGGTGGCACTGAACACAAAACAGCCACCTCTGTTTATATCTGTAGGTCTCATGATCCCCAACATAACCTTTTTGGGTGGTCAAAGAGAACACTTCCTTCCTTTTTTACTAGCAGAAAAGCTGGTTGGGTTCACCCAAAGAGATGAACCATGTCTGCACTGTTCTGACTGACCTCACAGAGAAGGAAGGCTTCTAGGCTGGGTTGCCATATACCTACTGGGGGCAGGAGATCTCCCCCCTCAGCAGGTCTTGTATACCAGCACTCTAGCAGCCAGTGGGAGAAAGAATAAATTTTAAAATGGCTATCAGTGATGGTAAGATCTCACTTCTGGGAAAATCTGGGTGTGACAGCACACCTCTCTAGGAATTCCTGAAACTCTGAGGTAAAACCATAGTGTTTTTTGTAATTCCTAGACAAATCCAGAAGTCACACCAGTCCTCTCTAGGAATCACCCAAAATTCTATGGTTTTACCACAGAGTTTCCAGCAGTTCCTAGAGAGGTATGATGTCACTTCTGCATTTTCCTAAAAGTGATTTCATGCCACTGCTGATGGCCACTCCCTATTCCCCTCTCTGCTCTTCCACTGCTTACCAGGATAGACCTGGCAACCCTAACTTTTAGGACAGACTGAGTGCTTTTAATTGTGATCAGTAATTTCTTGGTGGATCCTGGAACCACACCTGTCTATACTACAGACAGGTCAGTTGCTCATCAGCACTCATACAAAATGAAAGAAGCCTATGTGGCATCACTAAGGTAGACACTGTTCTAGTTGGGTGTGAGATGTGAGATTTTATAAGCCTGATAGAATTGTAGAGTTGGAAGGAACCTCTAGAGTCATCTATTCCAGCCCCCTGCACTATGCAGGAAATTCACAAACACCTCCCCCCACATCCCCAGTGACACCTGCTCTAAGCCCAGAAGATGTTTTCTTTAAAAATCCTCTCCAGGATCCCTGGCCAAACTGGCCTGGAGAAAAATTGCTGCCTGGCACCTAAGTGGTGAACAGCATTTCCCTGGGTGTGTAAGTAAGGTAGTGAAGAATGACTGGGTTTTGTTCATAAGAAGGTATGACATCTGTGTGCAAAGTGTGTACCGATCATACCACTCTGACCCACCAGCTCTTCCCTTTGTAAACATGCAAGAAAATTTGTTTCTGTCAAGCAAAGCTTCCGGTCTGGTTCAACATCCTCTCACGTCTGTGACACATCCCCAAAGTCAAACAGTGGTGTGGGACACTCACAGACTCCGATGTCACTGCAGCAGTCGCATAAATCCGTCTGCCACTCTCCACTCTGTGGCTGGGTCACCACCACAACTGGTTGCTGACTTATGATCACAGGGTTCATTCTAAAGGGCTGCTGGCTAATACAGGGAGAAAAGAGGAAGGCCAAACATGTTTGTTAACAAACCATCTGTGCCCTGAAGTTATTTATGGTTATGCAGCAAAAGGAATGAAATGGGTCCATGGCTCAGTGGTGGAACATCTGCTCTGCATGTAGCAAGTCCCAAGCTCCATTTGTGGCATTTCAATTTCAAAGGAACTGGTAGTGCGTGATGTAAGAGACCTGAGACACTGGGAAGTTACCACCAGTCACATGTTCTCCGAGACTCTTTAAGGCAAACCGATTACTACAAAGCCTATTTCGTAACTGTGAGTGCATTTGATAGGACACTGCACCCATCTTTGGTTTTGTTGAGGGTTTTCATACAGTGCCGATGTCAGTCTTGCTCTTTACGCTGTGAATTGACCCTTGGATCCACTGAGTTCTGGCTTCATGGTGAGGCCACTAGAACAAGATGGGGTCGCCAACCTCCAGATGGGGCCTGGAAGGCTCCCAGAATTATGACTGATCTTCACAATAAAGTTCGAGTCCAGCAACACCTTTAAGACCAACAAAGTCGCCCCCCCCCTCACAAGGTATCAGCTTTCAAAGAAGAGGAATGCTGTAAAGTTACCTTCACGCTTGAGAGGAGACAATTGGAGCACCATGGAAGGGTCTCAGTTAATTACTCTCAGGATTCCACAATCCAGAAGGATTGATCTGTCCATCTGTCTCCAATGTTGATGTATTTATTTCCTTTGCAATGTTTTCCTCCAGAATTAAACCCAAACAAATAATGACCATATAAACGAAGCTTGTTATTCCAGTTTGGTCCTTGCGGCTGTTAAACGCTTTTTATTATGCTGGATGCTAATTTGCTGCTCACCCTCTACCTTTAGGGATGGACCGGTAACTTCCATTTCAATATATCTGAAGAAGTGTGTGTGTGTGTGAGTATATACACACACAAAATGGAGAAATGCATTGTCTCCTAGATGGTCGGCAAGCAACAAAACCCTTCCCTGTGTGTTTTAATCATCCCCCCACCCTCAACGGAGGATAGGCAAAAGGAGGGAGGGGATTACTCCACTTGTACAGTGCTAAATATTTGTAGACACACGTGCATACCATATCATGTTGTAAAATGTATTTGAAAAAGGCAAGTGAACAGTATTTATTTTTCATAGCGGAAGGGGAAGATGGGGACTAGTAATTTTCATGGGGAGAAACATGGAAACAAACATTGAGGAGGGAAAGCTGGAGGAAGGTTGAAGGACAGAGCAGGTGTCAAACAGCTGCCATAAACATCTCATATAACAAAGGCTCCACTTTTGCACATGTGAAATAATTGTCAAGAGTCCCCTTGGACATGTGCTGAGTGTTTTCCCCTCACCACCCAGTAACTACAGCAATCCGCTTCCATTTAGGGAAAGGATTTCAGAATCAGAGATGGCGTGTACGGAGGCTACAGTGCCAACCCTTGGATTTTAGCAGTGTAAACTCAGACTTTGCCCGTGAGGTTCAAACATGCAGAAAAGAAACAAAACAAAAATTGTAAAAAAGAGAAAAAAAAAGAAACGACACGCTTCCCCCTTCCCCTGTGTGTCATGAGCACAAGAAGAGTGGTTAATGTAATCAAAGCACAGATCTGGATGAGGTTTTGGAGGTTTTGCTATGCTGGTCTCCAGTAGAAGAGCCAGACTCAAGTCCAGTAGCATCTTACAGACAAACAAGATGTTTGGGATATAAGATTTGGAGAGTCCAGGGCTTTTTTTGAAGCAGGAACTCTTTTGCATAATAGGCCCCACACTCCTGTTGTAGCCATTCCTCCTGGAGTTTACAGTAGGCCCTGTACTAAGAACCCTGTAAGCTCTTGGAGGATTGGCTACATCTGGGGTGTGTGTCCAGGGCCAGCCCTAGACTGTCTGGTACCCTAGGCAAGGCTAACTTCTGGCGCCCCCCGCTGCACTGATAACATCACCGAGACACATGGGTGCCTAATTTGGTGCCCCCAGAAGGCCGGCACCCTAGGCAATTGCCTAGTTTGCCTAATGGCAGCGCCAGCCCTTGTGTGTGGCCTAATATGCAAAGGAGTTCCTGCTACAAAAAAAGCCCTGGGGGAGTCAAAGCTCCCTTGATCAGATTCTGAGCAAGATGTGCCTGCTAATAATGGATGTAGTGATTTCCTATATGAGTGTGGTTGGAATTGATGGTTTAAGGCTCTTGATAAGGTTTTGGCTGTGAGATACGGCCCTGAAATGTGAGAGTAATTACTTGGCAATAGGGTTGCCAATCCCCAGGTGGGGGCAGGGGATCCCCCGGTTTGCAGGCCCTCCCCCCGCTTCAGAGTAGTCAGAAAGCGGGGGGAGGGGAGGGAAATGTCTGCGGGAACTCTATTATTCCCTAGGGAGATTTATTCCCATAGAAAATAATGGAGAATTGATCTGTGGGTATCTGGGGCTCTGGGGGAGCTGTTTTTTGAGGTAGAGGCACCAAATTTTCAGTATAGCATCTAGTGCCTCTCCCCAAAATATCCCCCAAGTTTCAAAACGATTGGATCAGGGGGTCTAATTCTATGAGCCCCAAAAGAAGGTGCCCCTATCCATTATTTCCTATGAAAGAAAGGCATTGAAAAGGTGTGCCATCCCTTTAAATGTGATGGCCAGAACTCCCTTTGGAGTTCAATTATGCTTGTTACAGCCTTGATCTTGGCTCCACTCCTAATGTCTCCTGGCTCCACCCCCCAAAGTCTCCTGGCTCCACCCCCAAAGTCCCCAGATATCTCTTAAGTTGGACTTGGCAACCCTACTTGGCAAACGCGTTGAGGACAGCATGGATTTATGAAAATATATGGACCTTCCTGCACTCTGTTGTGGATTAATTTCTAACAAGGAGAGCAAGGAATTGTGATCTTTGACTTTATTATGCTCCATTATGGATTGATTTCCAATATTTCAGACCTACGGGGGACAGATGTGAATGGTAACAGCGAAATTTACTTGTGTCTTTAAGAGGCTTTTTGATCCTCTGAGGAATGTATGCAGCCTTCTAGTTTTCTACACGTTTGTTACAATATTTATGTGTATTGAATATTATAAATTTCTAAAAATTTCTAAGCATGTCTATATTTTTTGGCACAGTTGTTGGGCCCACTTGGAAGTTGGCAACTCAAACTCCCTCCCCCCATAGTTTTACTCATGTGGGGATAAAGTTAGATCGTTGTTAACATTGGTGTATATGGTGCCTTGAACTATTAGTGGGAAAAGAAACATCCAGATATAATATATTTTAAAACTTTTGGATTCTAACAGTCCCAGAAGTCTTTGGTAAGACTAGCAATGCCTAATTTTTATATAATGCCCTCCGAACGTTGAAAATGCATTGAAAAATTGATAGCCCTAACAATAAAGTCAGGCCTTTTCCTGTCGTAAAATAATTAAATGCTATGGTTGCAGGAAAGCATACTGTTATGCAAACTATTCTGCTGCTCCTCTCCGGTAAATTCTAAAGGTTAATTCCGTCTACCTGCTATAAAAATGAATTAATGTAGCAATAAAGCAGCAGCAACCTTTGATACAAAAAAAAAATCTAGATATGGTCCTTGTAGGCGGAGATCTAGCCAGTGTGGTTCAAAGCAAGACTAATCTCCAGGAGACCCTGGCTGGAGTCCCTGCACTGCTCTGGAAGCTCGCTGGGCGACCTCGGGTCAATCTAGGGTTGCCAAGTCTAACTCAGATAATATCTGGGGACATTGGGGGTGGGGCCGAGAGACTTTGGGGGTGGAGCCAGGAGACTTTCCCTAAAATAAATAAATAAATAAAATACAGCAGTGCAGTTCCCCTGAATACAGTCTTCATTTCCTCACCCAAGCAGCTGCAAGACATCTCTCTCTGTCTCACACACACACACACAGTGGAGCAGGCTTCCTTGGGAGGTGAGGGGGGCTCTCCTTCTTTGGAGGTTTTCAAACAGGGGCTCTGTTTGGAGGGTTTCAAACAGGAAAAGATGACTTGCACAGAGAGAGAGAGCAGCAAAAATAAAACAGTTTGCAATCCCATACTTGTGAGGTCGCACTGGGGCAATTTACTCATGAGTACCTGAACTTCCAAGTCCTTCACAAGAACACAGGGAAACCAAAGAACCAAACACAAGAACACAGGGAAACCAAAGGTTCAAATTTACCTTTACTATAAAAATGACCTCTGAAAAGATTGTGCAACAAACAGAGGGTCTAGGCTGCTTTCCTTCTGCCTACTCACCCCACCCCCATTCAGCCTGGGTCCTACATATTTAAAGACACAGGCACACCATCCAAAAAGGAAGGCTTGCCAAGTGGTGTCTTAAGCTTCCTGAAGTGAGAAGGCACATGGTGGCTGTGGGGGCGGGAAGGAGCCTGGAAAAGCAGGAGAACCCCCGCTGGGACCTGGGGACTGGCAAGCCTAGGTCAGTCACATGCTGTAAGACTAACCTCTTTGACTAGGGCTGCCAATCCCCAGGTGGGGCAGGAAATAGGTATAAACCTCTGCAGAAAACCAGCCTCAAAAAAGTAACAAACATAAAGGCATTTATAAAAAAAGCACAATGTGTCAGTGTAAAGTGAAACCAGTCACAAAAACATCAGCCACACCCACACCAAAGTTTCGCACAAGACGAATCAATGTCAGTGGATTCAGAAATAAAGTCCGGATTATGGCAGAGGTATGTTCTTCAGAAGAGTCGAGAGCTCCAAAATATCTTCATAAATATTCATTGGAATGATCCCATGCAGCAAGGCACATACGGAACGCAACAGGTCTGACTAAATTCCCCGTTTCACAATAACGCTTCTATGAGCTTCACAAAACCATTATACATTTTTCAAAAGAGCACAGCTTCAGAATTCTTAGCAGAAGTGATTGGCGAGCCTAGGTCAATCACACACTGTAAACCTAACTTGCCTGACTAGGGTTGCCAATTCCCAGGTGGGGACAGGGGATCCCCCAGTTTGGAGGCCCTCCCCTCGCTTCAGGGTCATCAGAAAGTGGGGGGGCGGAGGGAAATGTCTGCTGGCCACTCCATTATTCCCTATGGAGACCAATTCCCATAGGATATAATGAAGAATTGATCCGTGAGTATCTGGGGCTCTGGGGAGGCTGTTTTTTGAGGTAGAGGCACCACATTTTCAGCAAAGCATCTGGTGATTCTCCTCAAAATACCCCCAAGTTTCAAAAAGATTGGACTGGGGAGTCCAATTCTATGATCCCCAAAAGAAGGTGCCCCTATCCTTCCTTATTCCAAATGGAGGGAAGGCATTTAAAAGGAGCATGGTCCCTTTAAATGTGATGGCCAGAACTCCCTTCAGAATTCAATTGTGCTTGTCACAGCCTTGCTCCTGGCTCCACCCCCAAAGTCTTCTGGCACCACCCCCAGAATCCCCAGATATTTCATGTGTTGGACTTGGCAACCCTATGCCTGACAGGGCTGTTGTGAGAATAAAACAGAGGAAAGGAGAACCATGTCAGCTGCTTCAGGTCCCCACTGGGGAGAAAGGCAGGGTATCAAGAAAGTTAAAAAAAAGAAAAAAAGATTGCCCAGTAGTGGTACTGCTATTACTTTTGCAGCTGATTCACATTTGCACTGACTGTCAGGGAACTGAGACTCTTGCCTAGTTCCTTGTTCTTTCAAAAACTGGTTGAGGCCTGGTTCTGACCAACAGATTTCAAGCTGAGTTGACCTCATGAGTAGATGAGGGAGGGAAGCTTCTATCTCTAACTCCCTCTCAAGGTCGAAACCAGGGGTGGAATTCTAGCAGGAGCTCCTTTGCATATTAGGCCACACACCCCTGATGTAGCCAGTCTTCCAAGAGCTTACAAAAAAGAGCCTTGTAAGCTCTTGGAGGATTGGCTACATCAGGGGTGTGTGGCCTAATATGCAAAGGAGCTCCTGCTAGAATTCCACCCCTGGTTGAAACCTAGGCTTGCCAATCCCCATGTCCCAGCGGGGGTTCTTCCACTTTCCCAGGCTCCTTCCTGCCCCCAGTCAGCTGGCCAGCAGGGGGAAGCCCCGCCCCCAGAGGACCATGTGCCTTTCCACCTCTAGAGGCTTCAGTCTCCGATTGAAAGGCTTCCTCTTGGGATGGGGTGTCTGTGTTACTTTGAAGAAGCTGGCAGCAACTCGTGAGTAGAGAGGCCAATCCCTGGCTTCAGAGTCGGGGGGGGGGGGGAAATCTGCTGGGCACTTCATTATTCCCTATGTGGAGATCGATTCTCATAGGGTATAATGGGGAATTGATCTGGAGGTTTCGGGGGCTCTGGGGAAGCTGTTTTTTTGAGGTAGAGGCACCAAATTTTCAGTATAGTATCTAGTGCCTCTCCCCAAAGTACCCCCAAGTTCCAAAACGATTGGACCAGGGGGTCCAATTCTATGAGCCCCAAAATAAGGTGCCCCTATCCTTCATTATTTCCTATGGAAGGAAGACATTTAAAAAGGTGTGCTGTCCCTTTAAATGTGATGGCCAGAACTCCCTTGGAGTTCAATTCTGCTTGTCACACCCTTGTTCCTGGCTCCACCGCCAAAGTCTCCTGGCTCCATCCCCAAAGTCCCCAGATATTTCTTGAATTGGACTTGGCAACCCTATTGAAACCATGACACCATGGTCACCAGTCAGCCACATCCCATTCAATTAGCCATCATGATTTGCACCTGTGGGAAATGGTCAGACTAGCCTGCAAAGAGCTCCCCCAGGGCTTTTTTTGTAGCAGGAACTCCTTTGCAAATTAGGCCATGCACCCTTGATGTAGCCAATCCTCCAAAAGCTTACAGGGCTCTTAGTACAGGGCCTACTGTAATCTCCAGGAGGATTGGCTACATCAGGGGTGTGTGGCTTAATATGCAAAGAAGTTCCTGCTATAAAAAAATCCCTGGCTCCCCCCATTTCATCCTCAGATCATACCAACTTGGTTACAGGCCACACCAGCACAGACATCATGAGCCAAGATTCTGATAGGTCCCAAAGGCCTGAGACAACATTGGATCTTTTGGCCTTGTTAGCCTTTGAAATTAGCGGTTGGCAACTGCTCACTGACGTGGATGTGACTAAGGTTTCCAAGTCCCTCTGCTGCTGCGCTGTGGTACAATGACATCACCCAGAAGTGACATCATTGTGCAGGGCATGTCACACTGGGGGCAATCTAGGATTCATGGTAAAACTATGGTACTCTATTTTTTACCGCAAATCCAGAGCATCCCTGATGTGATGTGCCCTGTGCACTAAACCTCTGAATCCCAGGAGGCAACACCAAGGGGAAGTTCTCAGTGGTTAGCATAATGACTGATAGCCATTGATAGACTGATCCTCCATGAATCTATCTATAGCAGGGGTGGCCAACGGTACCGTGGCCAACGGTAGCTCTCCAAATTGTTTTTTGTAGGCAAAGAACAACTGGAGAGCTACCGTTGGACACCCCTGGTTTATAGAACCCGAATGGATGCAGTTACTGGGAACCGAGGGGGGTGGGGGGGAAAGGTGTCTCTACACCACCCAGTATCAAACATGTGTCCTTGCATTACCTTCCTTAATTTTTATTTAGAATCAATCACATTTCTGGCTTTATAGATACTTTCACTTCATAGAAGAGGCAGAGGAAAAACAATGGTTCTGCGGTCATTAAATGAGAAAACTAAAATAAAGCCACCCTCTTAAAACTTTCTAGATCTCCAGCACTTCTACACAATCTTATAAGCATGATTCCTGGGTCCAGAAGCCAAAGTAAAAACAAACAAAAAATATTCCCTGTTTTCTACAGTTGAGCGCTGAAAATACTTGGCAGCATATAATAAGGTTAGAAGGACCCAGGTTCCTCTTTCAGACTCACAGTCCAGCACATGAAAGGAAAGGAAAAGAGGGACTAAAAGTGATTGTGAAAAATAAAGTGTTGAGGAAATGAACCAGGTCTGAAAGAATAGACGAGACTGCAACATTTTGTAAGTGGAAGAAAACAGTTGAGTATCTAGAAAAAGCCCACCAGGAACTTATTTGCATATTATACCCCACCCCCTAACACCAAGCCAGCTGGAACTGCATTCCTGTGCATTCCTGCTCAAAAAAAGGCCCTGTCTAAAGGGAGAAGATTCTACAGTTAAGAGCCAGCCTGGGAAAAGAGTCAGGGATATTGAAACAGAAATACAGGGATCTGTAAAAGGATTATCATGAGAAAGCTAAAGGAAACGAGACAACAGCTTTGGAACAGAGAAGGGGGGAAATTACTAAATGGTGAGATCATGGGGTTACCTGCCTCCAGGTGGTCATATGGGAGAATAAGCAAACAAAATGGAGTCTGGTCTCCCATTAGAACACAGTGGACAGATTACATATGCTCTGTTCTAGGCTGAAACCACCCTGAGGCCAGAACCTTTCCTGATTGCCAGATTCAGTAAGGGCTTATCAGGGAAGGCTTATCAGGTTTCTTTCTTAAGAGTTGTTGTTCTCAAAACCCTGCCTTCTAGCAATGGACCTCTGATGTCAACTAGAGCTGTAACTTTCTTTTCTTTTTTTGCAACTTAGACATGTGCCCAGTAGTATGTATGGCTGTGAGAGTTGGACCATAAGGAAGTCTGAGCACAGAAGAATAGATGCTTTCAAGTTATAAGAGAAGAATCTTGAGAGTCCCTTGGACTGCAAGAAGATCAAATCAGTCAGTCCTAAGGGAAATCAACCCTGACTGTTCCCTGGAAGATCAGATGCTGAAGCTGAAGCTCAAATACTTTGGCCACCAAATGAGATGGGAGAACTCACTGGAGAAGACCCTGATGCTGGGAAAGACAGAAGGCAAAAGAAGAGGGGGATGGCAAAAGATGAGATGGTTGGACAGCGTTACTAATGTAACTAACATGAATTTGAGCAGACTTCGGAGGATGGTGGAAGACAGGAGGGCCTGGCATGACTTTGTCCATGGGGTTGCAAAGAGTTGGACTCGACTGTGTGACAGAACAACAACAAAAAAGACACGTGCAATATAGACTTTGAATTTTCTACCACCATGTATTGTTCTTGCCTTTATATACACTGTGTTCTTGTTTTTGACTGAACCTCCCTCCCCACCCTCCAGTCCAGACTCTCCTGCAATTGACTGTAATAAAATTAGTTCAAGGGACTCACTGTATGTTCTGTTTTTGATGACCCCCAGCCCAACAAACCCCTTTTGGCCCATAGGCCAATTCCCTGTCAGTGGTTGGAGTAGGGTTTCCAGTCCTCTAGTCTGGGTGGGGTTCCCCCGCTTTTGTGGGCTCTTTCCCACCCCTGGCCAGCTGGCTTGCAGGCAATAGAATCCTTGCCTGCAAATGTCCCAAAACACAGTGTGATGACAGCACCCACTTTGCCGAAAGTCTAGGACGTCACTGGCCAACAACAGTGACGTCACCCACTTTGCCGAAAGCCTAGGACGTCACTGGCCAACAACAGTGATAAGATGATGTCACTTCGCAGGCACAGCAGAAGATTTCAGAGAGGATCTGGGAGCCCCACCCCCAACCAAAACAAAGGTAGGACCAGGCAATCCTAGGCTGGAGATCTCCCAGGATTCCAACTGATCTCCAGGCAACGGAGATCAGTTCACCTGAAGAAAATGGCTGCTTTGGAATGTGGACTCTGCTATAGGGCTGCCAAGCCCCCGGGCTGGGCAGGAGTTCCCCACCCTGACGGTTCCCAACCTGCCAGCCTGGGCCAGTGGGGAGAACCTCCCCCGACATCACCGGCGCAATGACGTCACCTGGACTTCCGGGTGATGTCACTGCACCACGCATGCAATGCATGTGCTGAAAAAGCAACCCTACTCTGCTATCATACCCCACTGAAGTCCCTCCCCTCACCAAACCCCACCCTCCTCCTCCCACTCCCAAATCTCCAGGTATTTCCCAAACCACAGCTGGCAACCCTAGAATGAAGAACTTTAAAACTTAAGAAGGGAAAGTTTGAAGCCAACAAGAAAAATACAGATTCCAGATCAGAACAGCCCTGAGCCGTGAGGAAGGACAAGAAGTAGATATTTTAATTAATAAATAGCTCCTTGCTGGGTCAGACCAGTGGTTCGTCTCAGTCCAACAACCTGTTTTGCACAGCAGGCGAGGCCTTCCCCTGAAGCTGCCTCCCGGCACTGGGATTCAGAGGATTGGTGCCCCTGAATATGGAGGTTCCCATCACGCCTGGACCTCCCTTCCACTAATCTCTCTAACCTAGGGTTGCCAGCCTCTAGATGGAGTTTGGAGATCTCCTCGGATTTCGACTGATCTCCAGGCAACAGAGATCAGTTCCCCTGGAGATAACGACTGCTTGGGAAGGTGGACTCTATGGCCTTAAACCCTGATGAAGTCCCTCCCTGAATTCTGCCCCCCAAATCTTCAGGAATTTCCCACCCAGGAGTTGGCAACCCTAGTCTAACTCCTTCATAAATCTCGTGGCCATTACCGCATCCCCTGGCAGTGAATTCCACAATTTAATTCCTTGTTGAGGAAAGAAGAGAAGAGTCCCTGGAAAAGACAAAATGGCTAGGAAAAGCTGAAGGCAGCAGGACAAAAGGAAGACCCAACACAAGGTGGAGTGACTCAGTCAAGGAAGCCACAGCCCTCCAGTTGCAAGGCCAGAGCAAAGCAGTTGACGATGGAAGGTCATTAACTCATAGCATCGCCAGCAGTCAGAAGCAACGATGGCACATAACACACACAAATAAGTATTTGCTTTTGTCTCTCCCGAAACTATTTCCCAGCAGCTTCATTGGTATTCCCAAGTTCTGGTATTAAAGGACAGGAAGAATAAGTTATCTCTATCCACATTCTCTGTTCTGTGCATGCTTTTATAAACCTCTACCATGTAATTCCCCCCATTCCGTGGCCTTTTTTCTAAACTGAAAAGCCCCTGACTCTTTTCTTCCTGCATGAGGATAACTTTGCAACAAAAATCAATAGGAGTCTTGTTGGAAGTTTTTTTTTTTGTTTAATTCTAGCATAAACTCTTTAATCCAAGAAAACTTGTACTAGAATTCAAGAAAGAAAGAGAGATATCTTGTTAGTGTTTAAAAAGTATCACAAGACTCCTATTTTGAGAAACCACAGGAAGGCCATAGAAGGAACTGAAAAGAAGCTGTTCCACCTGAGAAGACATGAGAAGCAGCGGTTTCAACAAAAAATGAAAGGATGAACATAAGAGAAAGGAGAACAGTTCAGATCATATTTAGATTCCAAATGAATGATAACAAGAGAGTGAATGAGAATGCCAACAGTTCTCACAAGCATGTTCATTTCCAGAGCACCATAAACACTGTGGTTACGTGCATGTGTGAATAAGCCAGCCCGGTCAATGCTTTAATGAAAAACACTCGAGAAATCTGTTCTCACATTCATCTGTCAATAAAAATAATCTGGAACCACCAGCTCATGATAAAATCTACATACAAGCAGCCCCACCAACTGAAAAGAAGAGAAAAAAATTGGGGAAGTTGAGATTTAAAAAACACAAGAGAATGGAAAGAAAGATGAGTTTTGGCTGGATCAGCTTTTGAGAAGTCAGTCCTTTCCATGTGAGACTGCAGAAGGGTATGCATGGAAATGTAAAGTCGAAAAATTATCCTCGACTGTCAATGCAGGAATGTTAGGAGAATCCCAAAGCATAAATGAAGGGACCAGTGAGAAATAACAATGGGATCAGAGGCAGCTCACTCAACAGAAAGTGTAGAAACAAAGCCGAGAAAGGCATGAGGACAGACTGCAAGAATTATTTCAAATCCCAAAGTGAAACCATACAGAAAAGACGCAGGAAACCTCAGACTTCTCTCAGCAAGAGAACAGTGTGTTCAACAGTTTCACAAGTTCAAGGAGGACATCAAATAAAAGTTCGCGATATGGAAATGATAAAACAGCCAAAGAAAAACACCTGGTTGGAGGGAAGGGGGGATGGGGACATAATCCTGGAAACACAAACACCAAATACAGACTGCGTATTCAACAAGTTCATACTGGAGAGAAATATGAGAAATAATACTATACTTACTCCGAGAAAAGGGGGTCGAGATCAGAGGGTGTTTTCGGAAGAAGGGGAACAACCACCAAATTGGAAAGGGAGGGGGGGGAGATACTGAAGATGTGAACTGAAGAGAGGGGAAAGTATGCCCAGGAGAACAGCACAAACAAGAGGGAATGAACAGGTGCAGTTGTGGGTGGGGTTTCTGTACCTTCAATTGCTGTACACAAGAGAGAATTTGGGCAGGTGAAACTTGTCGTGGCATACAGAACTGCAGAAGCAGAAACAGCTGTGCCTCCTGCAATTCCCACTTGTATACTATTGTCCAGGGCTTTTCTTTCTGAAAAAAGAGGTGCCGGAACTCGCAAGAGGGAAATGAAGGAGAAACAGGTGTTCCTCATGAACTTTTAAACTTTTTTTAAAAAAATTGTTTCCACAAAGAGGTTCCGGAACTCTGTCCCGCCACGTTCCCCCAGGGAAAACAGCCTGCTATTATTAAAGGTTGCAAAGTGCCATCTTCATTGAGTCACCTTGAACTTTTAGCTGACTAGTTCAGGGTATAGAACCCCAGCAGTGTTTCAGTATCTAGTAATGCCTTGAAACAAGAAGAAGAGAGTGAGAGGTTTCCAGCAACCAGAGAACACAGATTTGGGCCTCTTCAAGTTGAGGCTCTTCTCTGTCCTCTCCCCCCTCACTTAGCTCTGTTCCTGGATTTTCCCTCATCCCTGTCACTGTAGTCTGAATACCTGCATCTCTTGGCTACATTCTGGCAAACTAGAGATACCGGCCTCCAGGTGGGACCTGGGGATCTCCTGGAATTACGGTTCATCTCCAGACATCAGTTCCCCTGGAGGAAATGCCTGCTTTGGAGGGTGGAGTATATGGTATTGTACCCCACCAAGGTACACGTCCTCCTCAACCTCCATTCCCAAATCTCCAAGAGCCTCCCAACCTTAACGGTTATGGGCCCAGTGGCTAGAGAGGACCTGGCAACACTATGGCAAAGAGTAGTGGTAATATCCCCCAAAAGTGGGGCCGAGTCTGAATTCAATAGGTTGTACAGCCTTCGGGTTACTGTCCCTTGGATTCACTAATTTCTTTGAATATGATGAAGGGACCATTGATGCTTGGAAGTTTATACCAAAATCTTGTTGGTCTCTAAGGTGCAACTTGACTCGAATCTATTTTTTCCCCCAACTTGTTTCAATGTGGATATGAAACTGCCTTCTTCTGAATTCTCATCGGTCTCTCAAGATCAGTGTTGTCTGCTCTGTTGGCCAGCAGGTCTCCTGTGTCT
Organism: Heteronotia binoei; assembly: GCF_032191835.1. Classification (NCBI taxonomy): domain Eukaryota; kingdom Metazoa; phylum Chordata; class Lepidosauria; order Squamata; family Gekkonidae; genus Heteronotia; species Heteronotia binoei. The sequence goes on along the minus strand of NC_083231.1, from coordinate 104,226,967 downwards.
TGAGCAGTTTTTCACATCACCTTATCACTGGAGTGGCTGTGGATCAAACCTGGGGACCTTTGCATGCAAAGCAGATGCTCTACCACAAAGCCATGGCCCTTTCCCTGTTTCATCTTCCATGGCTTTGTTTTCGTAGTGGTCTCTTCAGCATTGTGAGCATCTCTTGACATCCTCCAAATTTTGAAAACTGGAATGTATTAAGAAAATCAAACGCAAGGCAAATTTGCCAAATGTATTTGAACAATCAGTTTCCATGCCAGGACACATGCATCAATTTAACTTTAATAAATATCGAAGAGCAACCCTGTGACTGTTTTGGTCTCCCCATTCTCTTAAATAAAAAAATATTAATTAATTATAGCATCCTTTCCCTGGAGATGTCATAGTCAACAATACTGAACATCCACAGAAAATTATATTGTAATATTAAAGCATATACATACATGGCACTTACCGAATACTTATGAGGAGGTAGAGATCCCTCTTAGTCAAGATCAAGGGTAACTATAACTCTACTTACACCAAGGAGCCAACCTTTGTAACTTTCCAAGACAGTTAATTGGCTGTTGTGTTCAAGGAAGTTGATAGCTGACCAAAACTATTCAGGCTGAAAACTACTCTCTCTCTGTTAGTTCAGTGAGCAGTTTTGTAACACCATAAAACAAGGACTTTCAGTATGCACAGCAGGGCAAGATTTTACACAATTTGGGAGAATCAAGAAGTGAATAAGTCACAGCTTATTGGTGCATTTCCTATGCACAGGAAATGTCCCTCTTATGCCACATCAAAACTTTACAGTATCAATTGGGTAAGATTTTTGTTAAAATCCCAGCCCAGTCCTTCTGGCACTGAAATAAGGAATTCATGCTTCGCTTCCTTGAAGGTCATTAGAAACTGAATTACAACCAGGGCTGTTTTTTTTTAGCAGGAATGCAGTTCCGGCTAGCTTGGTGTCAGGGGGTGTGGCCCAATATGCAAATGAGTACCTACTGGGCCTTCTCCACAAAAAAGCCCTGTGTAAAATAATGGTGGCATCAGGGGGTGTGGCCTAATAGGGTTGCCAGTCCCCTGGTTTGGTGCCTCTCGCCCTACTTCAGGGCTATCAGAAAGTGGGGAATGGTTACTGGGCTCTCCATTATACCCTATGGAGACCAGTCCCCATAGAGTATAATGGAGAATCAATCTATGGGGATCTCCACACACACCCCCCCCGTTTTTTAGATAGAGGCACCAAATTTTCAGCATAGCATCTGGTGCCTCTTCTAACACCTCCCCCAAAATTTAAAAAAAATATTGGACCCGGAAGTTCAATTCTATGAGCCCCCAAAGAAGGTGCCCCCATCCTCCGTTATTTCCAGTGAAGGGAAGGCATTTAAAAGGAGTGCGGTCCCTTAAAATGCGATAGCCAGAACTCCCTTTGGAGTTCAATCGGGCTTGTCATAACCTTGCTCCTGGCTCCTCCCCCAAAGTCTCCTGGTTCCACCCTCCAAAGTCCCCAGATATTTCTTGAGTCAGATCTGGAAACCCTGTTGCCAAGTCTGAGTTGGAAAATTCCTGGTGACTTTGGGGTGGAGCCTGTACATGATAGAGTTTTGGGAGGGGAGGGAGAGCTCAACAGGAAAGCAATGTCATAGAGTCCACCTTTCAGAGTGGCCATTTTTTTCCCAGGGGAACTGATGTAGGTAGCCTGGAGATAAATTGTAGTTCCAGGAGAATTTCATTCCCCACCCAGAGGATGGCAACCCTACATCTCCAATGTATCTTTGCTCCAGATTCCTACTTCCTAGAGCTGCTTTTCTTAGAAAGGAGAAGAAAAAGTAGCTGGGGGTGACATGTGATGTAAATTTGTAAATCACATGTTGTTTGTTCCCCCTTGCTGATGTGTTTGCCTCTTTGAATTCATGACACAGCAATAGGGAAACAAAAACTAAGCAAAGCAAACTGCTCAAGTTTATCATCACTGTGGGTCGGTTTCTTCAGGGACTGGCTATTAGCCACAGTGTGTGCGTGTGTGTGTGTGTATAAATTATTGGCCACTGTGTGACACAGTGTTGGACTGGATGGGCCATTGGCCTGATCCAACATGGCTTCTCTTATGTTCTTAAATGATAAGACAATCAAGAATAAATCTGGACAAGCCAATATCAGGAACTGGCTTCCCCCCCAAAAAAAACCCTTTGTTGAATATCCTTCTTGTGCGTTAAATCTGGGGCAAAATGTTTACACACACCGTGTTTACACACGCCACATTTGGGTCTCTGTTCTAAACAGGATCTCGTTAAAAACTGCCATTTCTTAATGCATCAATGAAGGAGCCTATGGGTGTATCTTATGTTTTTTTCTAATAATTTCTGATTAAAACATTCAGTACCAAAGGATCCTGTGTTTTTAAGCCTTAAGGCTTCAGAAGTGAGCAGTGGCTCACGAAAGCACATCCCCTGCTATACATTTTGTTAGTCTTTAAGCAGGGTCAGCCCTGCCACCAGGCAAACGAGGCAATTGCCTAGGGCTCTGGCCTTCTTGGGGCTCTGAATTGGGTGCCCTCCATGTGACTCAGTGATGTTATCAGTGCATGGGGGGGGGGAGTACCAGACGTTAGCCTTGCCGAGGGTGCCAGACTGTCTAGGGACGGCCCTGTCTTTAAGTTACTTCTGGATTTTTGCTCTTTTCTACTGCTCCAAAATACTTTACTTTTCCAAGATACAGGTGAGCAGTTACACTTGTAAGATTAAATATGCTACCGTCAGGCCACAGATTCAGTGGGAGCTCACAGGAGCAGAGCTCCTGAACCTTTCTGAGAGTTCCACCTCCTCCTTCTGAGAGTTCCTCCTCCTCCTTCTGAAAGTTCCACCTCCTTGCCCATTGAATGTGCAGCTGCATAACAATCCCTAGATGAGCTCCACCACCTATTTTTCTACAAAATGGCCCCTGGCTACCATCCGTGATTTCTGAATGCCCTATGTTAGGCATACCATTTCACATCGGTACTGTGGTTGTGGTTTAGGGAATCATAGAAACTGTGATGCTTGTTTTATTTGAATGCCCATAATATAAGGAGGCTAGAGGAAAATGGATCAAGCTCCAGCAAAATGAGCCTCCCCCAGACATTTTACTTAATAAAATTTTAATGGATCCTAGGCCAGCAAATACACTTTGAAAAGCTCAATTCCTTGCCCAGGCCATGACAGTTTGGGCCGCTTGGGACAAGACACCTTCTTTAACATAGTACAGCCTGTCTATGGCTTCCTTTCTTCTTTTTATGCTTAGCTGGGATAGATCGATACTGCTCGAGCCATGTAGGTCGAAGGAGTAGAAAAGGAAAGAAAGAAAAAATTGAATCAAGGACCTTGCGAATGCAAAGCAGATGCCACGGCCCCTCTCCTAAAGGAAAGAACTCATTCAGCCGTTCGTTGAAGAAACACACTGAGAAACTGCATCTTGCAAAGCATTTGCTGGTTCGGTTTACAGTTAAATTGAGAAATGTCACAGTATGAAGCAATGCCCAATGGGATGCTGACTGCAGAGCGGGAACAGACACCTTGCCAGTTTGGTGTAGTGGTTAAGTGCGTAGACTCTTATCTGAGAGAACCGGATTTGATTCCCCACTCCTTCACTTGCAGCTGCTGGAATGGCCTTGGGTCAGCCATAGCTTTCGTAAGAGTTGTCCTTGAAAGGGCAGCTTCTGGGAGAGCTCCCTCAGCCCCACCCACCTCACAGGGTGTCTGTTCTGTGTGTGGGGGGGAAGGTAAAGGAGATTGTGACCGCTCTGAGATTCAGAGTATAGGGCAGGATATAAATCCAATATCTTCTTCTTTCCCCCAGTCCAAAGGAAAGGCATTCCACCAAGCCATGTACTCTGCCTTCAAGGCCACACTGAGCTCTGACATTCCTTTTCATCTTGTAAACTGTAATAAACTGAGAGCCAATGAGGAGCACGCATGGTATCAGGGAGTTCAGGATTGGATCCCACCTGAAATGTCAAATGCAAGAAGGCTGCAGGCACCACAAGTAAACAGGAATCAGCTAATGGGACAGTAAAACCAGAGCTGGATTTACGTACATGCTAAGTAAACTGCTACAGCTCAGGTTGCTGACTGGACTGGAGAAAAATTTCCTCTCTTCTTTAATGGTTGGAAATGAGCAGCTGAAGCTGGCATTTCATGGCCTGGAGGTAGGGTTGCCATGTCCAACGTGGGAAATATCTGAGGATTTTGGAGGTGGAGCCAGGAGACTTTGCGGGTGAAGCCAGGAGCAAGGTTCTGACAAGCACAATTGAACTCCGAAGGGAGTTCTGGTCATCACACCCTTTAAATGCTTTCCCTCCACTGGAAATAATGGAGGATGGGGTCACCTTTTGCGGCTCATAGAATTGGACCCCCTGGTCCAATCTGTTTGAAACTTTGGGGGAGGGGTTGAGGAGAGGTACTATATGCTATGCTGAAAATTTGGTGCTTCTACCTCAAAAAAACAGCTCCCCCAGCCCCAGATATCCACAAATTGGTTTTCCATTATACCCTATGGGAACCAGTCTCCACAGGGTATAATGGTGTGCCCAACAGACATTTGCCTCTCCTCACCCACTTTCTGATAACCCTGAAGCAGGGTGAGGACCTCCAATCTGGGGGAAGTATGGTATTATAGCTGATTGAAGCCCCTCTCCTCTCCTCCCCAAACCCCACCCTCCCCAGTCTCCACTCTCCACCACCAAAACCTCCATATATTTCCCACTCTGGAGCTGGCCTCCCTAAATGGTGACCTGTCCCAGCTGAAAAAAAGAGAGAAGTTGTGTCTGTGAAGAAACTGGATGACCTGAAGTTGGTTCCCAATTCCTTATTCACATTTCCTAGTTCCTTATTTTTAAATCCAATGACAAATATTGAGGAGAATTTACAAGCTTTAAACTTCAGACTGAGGTTTGGAGCACCTCATACCCCAATGCTCTGTTTCCTGGTCTAAACCTCAGTTCCCTTACACCAGCTGCTCCAAAGTGGGGTGCTCCCAGGAAAAAAGGCAGGCAGGCCCCGAGGGGAAGGTATACCCCAAAACAATCTTTGGACCACTCTTATTCACATATCCTTAACTCTCCTTAACTCTCCCCTGCAAGAAGACAACACATTGGTTCCCGGTCCAAACACTGGTTCTGGTACCACAGACTTAGTTTGCCACCAAGAAGCCTGTATTACAAAGAACATTTGAAAAAGGAATTGGAATGGCTGCTTGCCCTCTGTACCCCAAAATAAAGTTTGGACCACCACAAATCATACACCCCTTGCATCCAAGGGACTCTGCCCTCCAAGGGCACACATCCTGTTTCTAAAGCTCAGTTCTTGTGCCAACTGCTCCAAAATGGGGAAGATTAGGAGCAGCTGGGGCTTCTTTTTTTTTTTAGCAGGAATGCAGTTGGCGTCAGGCTTGGCACCAGGGGTGTGGCCTAATATGCAAATGAATTCCTGCTGGGCTTTTTCTGCAAAATGCCTTATGTGAAACAATGGTGACATCCGTGGATTTGGCCTAATATGCAATAAGTTCCTGCTGGGCCTTTTTTACCAAAAAAGCCCTGGGAGCACCTTACCCCAATTATGGGGGGTGTTCAGCAGGTAGTACCCACTAGCCCTGAAAAGCCATGAACACTCATTCAAGCGAGCATCTTCTGTCATTGCAGCTAAAGAAAAGACAGGGAGAGGAAGGTAAACGTTTTATCGGGAAGGCCTTGCAATTTTATTGTTACTTCACATGTTCCGGAATTTAAGGCTGATGATGCGGGCAAGTTCCACGCCTGAGTCCTTGCACAAAGTGTGCCCTTTGATATCGCAAGAGGAAACGAAGGAACAGAAATGTGACCTTGCTTTGCCCAATTCTTTTTCCGTATGGTCATTGCTAAGCAAACAGCTAACTTGTGGAGGGCAGGGGAAGCCAAGAATTGGGAAACTGAGAGGGAACAAAGTATAAGGCAGAACTCAGAATGAAAGTAGAATCATTTCTGTTTGGTGGGTCTATTTTGGAGTCACATGGAAGCTTTTTAAAAGATCTTGCACTTACCCATAACAGTGTCATCTCTAGACAATGGAGAAAATGGATGCTTTGGAAAGTGGATTCAGTGGCATTTTACCCACTGAGGTCTCTCCTCTTTCCAAGCTCCATCCCCAAATATTCAGGAGTCTCCAAACCTGGAGCTGGCAGCCCTACACCACTGGTGACAAGAGGAGACCTGGCAACTTTAATTAGTTGTTACTTGCATGTGTGAAGTGCGTGGTGTGATGATGTCACCCGTAAGTGACGTCATTGCACCGGGAGACGTAGCACTAGGTACGCTCTAGGACTCACAATAAAACTCTGTGGTACCACTGGAAATGCTCTAGGATTCATGGTAAAACTCTATGGTACCATAGAGATTTAGTGTAAGTCCTAGAGCATCCCCGGCGCAACGTGCTCAGGGACGGCACGTGCCAATGGGGCTCTTTGGGGGTGGGGATCCTCCCAGTGGCCTGCTTCCTGCAATGGGTTGGGGCCATCCAGGGCAGGGGATCCCCCGCCCCTGGTGGGAGCTTGGCAGTCCTAACCCTAATATGTCCATTCATGGCTGTTCACCATGATGACTCAATGGAACCTCCAAGTTCAGAGCCAGTGATGGTGGTGGAAAGTGCCATCAACACAGCTGACTTAAGATTTTCAAGACAAGGGATGTTCACAAGTGGTGTGCCATGGCCTGCCTGTGCATCGTGACTAGGGTTGCCAAGTCCAATTCAAGAAATATCTGGGGACTTTGGGGCTGGAGCCAGGAGACTTTGGGGGTGGAGCCAGGAGACATGAGGGGTGAAGCCAAGATCAAGGCTGTGACAAGCATAATTGAACTCCAAAGGGAGTTCTGGCAATCACATTTAAAGGGACAGCACACCTTTTCAATTCTATCCTTCCATAGGAAGTAATGAAGGATAGGGGCACCTTCTTTGGGGGCTCATAGAATTGGACCCCCGGTCCAATCTTTTTGAAATTTGGGGGGTGTTTTGTAGAGTGGCACTAGGTGCTATACTGAAAATTTGGTGCCTCTACCCCAAAAAACAGCCCCCCCAGAGCCCCAGATACCCGCGGATCAATTCTCCATGATTTTCTATGGGAATAAATCTCCATAGCCAGGTGGGCACGGACATATTATTACAACTAGAGTACACTGGAGCACAGCTGTGGATGCCTGGCCAGGGGATTCCAGTGCTCCTGGGGAGGGGAAGATATGGTGGTGGGAGGGGACAGAGAGGTGGGGGAAGGGGACTGAGACAAAACAGGGCTCGGCTCCCTTCCAGTCTACTTCCCATCCCGACGGTGACAGGTAGTAGAGCCAGGAGGATTTGCCCATGCCCGTCATTGGTGTTATGCAACGCCAGGTCTATAAATAATAAGACCGAGACCCTTAGAGATTTCCTGCTTCGGCAGGACACAGACCTGGCTTGCGTGACCGAGACCTGGGTGCAAGAGGGGGAGACAGTGGCTCTCTCCCAGATGACCCCCCCGGGTTACTCGGTCTTTCATCAATCGCGGGTTAGTGGGCGGGGGGGGAGGGGTGGCGCTATTCATACGGGAGGATTACTCCTTCCGGGCTCTCCCGGCCCCAACGATCAATGGCATTGAATGTGCCGGCCTGGTGTGGGATGTCGAAGAGGGGTTGGCGATCTGGCTGGTGTACCGTCCGCCTAACGCACCAGCCAGCGCCTTACCATCCCTGATGGAGGCGGTGTCGGGCTGGGCATTGGAGCACCCGAGGCTTGTGGTCCTGGGCGACTTCAATGTCCATGCCGATGACGCGGCCTCCAGCCGGGCAATGGACCTAGTGTCTTCCATGGCAACACTGGGACTCTCTCAATTTATTACGACTCCTACGCATCAGGCGGGACACACATTAGACCTGATCTTTGCGTCCGGGATCCAGGTGAGCGATATCGCAATGGAGGCGGTGCCATGGTCAGATCACCTAGCCCTCAAGGTCCGTATGGAGACGTCACTCCAACCCTGTAAGGGCGGAGAGCCTATTTTGGCTCGCCCGCGGAGCCTGATGGACCCGGAACGGTTCCAGATGGCTCTTCGGGACCCCTGGCTCTCTGGCGATTCCCTTGATGCCTTGGTCGATGCCTGGCAAGATCGGCTAACTGGGGCAATCAACAAGATCGCACCTCGACGTCCTCTGCGCCCCCGTCTGAAGCTGGCTCCATGGTACACCTCGGAGTTACGCCAGCTGAAACAGGGACTCAGACGACTAGAGAGGCAGTGGCGGCGCACTCGGGGTGAAGCGGCGAGAACATCTTATAGAATGCTTATGAGGTCATATGAGATGGCACTCAAGGCCGCGAAGAAAGATTACTTCGCGGCCAAGATTGTGTCTGCAAATTCGCGCCCGGCACAATTGTTCAAAATAATTGGAGAATTAACTACGCTGCCCCAGGGCAGGCCAAATATTAAAGAATTGGAATTAGGCTGTGAGGCTTTTGCGAAATTTTTTGCAGACAAAATCACGTCGCTCCGCCAGGACCTGCCCATCACATTGGATACAGTACGTGAACTGGAGGCTCCGTGCCTGTCTTCAGGTTTAGTTCTGGATCATTTCGACCCGCTCAGCCTGGAGGAAGTCGACGGAATTCTCGTTTCTGCACGCCCAACAACTTGCGATTTAGACCCATGCCCCTCCTGGCTAATTAAATCTTGCCTGAGGGAGCTCAGATGTCCTTTACGGGACATCATAAATAGATCCCTCTTGGAGGGGCGTTTTCCAACGCCCTTAAAAGAGGCCTTGGTCCGCCCCCTCTTGAAAAAAAGTACAGCAGACCCGGCCGAATTGGCAAATCACCGGCCGGTCTCGAATTTACCGTTTTTAGGTAAAATTATAGAGGGCAGTGGCATTGCAGTTACAGAGTTTTCTGGATGACGCTTCCATCCTAGACCCTTGCCAGTCCGGCTTTCGCCCAGGTCATGGGACGGAGACGGTGCTGGTCGCCTTGGTGGATGACCTCCAGCGGCATCTGGATTGGGGCGGTGCGGTGGTGCTGATGTTGTTGGACCTGTCGGCTGCGTTCGACACGGTCGACCATCGGCTACTGACCCGCCGCCTCACCGATGTAGGGGTTGGGGGGTTGGCCTTACAATGGCTTTCCTCCTTCCTTGAGGATCGGGGACAAAGGGTGGCAATCGGGGGTGAGCTCTCCCAGAGGCGCACACTAAATTGTGGGGTGCCCCAGGGAGCAGTTCTCTCGCTGATGCTATTTAATATCTATATGCGCCCCCTTGCCCAGATTGCCAGGAGGTATGGGCTTGGGTAAGACCAGTATGCAGATGACACCCAGCTCTAACTGCTAATGGACGGCCGGCCTGGCTGCGCCCCAGAGAACTTGGACCTGGCACTGCAGGCCGTGGCAACTTGGTTAAGGCTGAGCGGGCTGAAACTGAATCCGGCGAAGACAGAGGTCCTTTGCTTGGGTCCAGGCGCTCTAGGAGGGGAAATATCTCTCCCGGTTTCTGACAGGGTGCTGCTGAAAGCGGCGCACCGGGTCAGAAGCCTGGGAGTTCTACTGGAGCCTTCATTATCAATGGAGGCCCAGATAGCAGCCGCGACCAAGTCAGCCTTTTTTCATCTGAGGCGGGCAAGGCAGTTGGCTCCCTTCCTGGAGCATCGGGACCTGGCAACAGTGATCCACGCAACGGTCACCTCGAGACTGGATTACTGTAATGCCCTCTACATGGGGCTGCCTCTGTGCCGAACCCGGAAGCTGCAGCTAGTGCAGAACACGGCGGCCAGACTGTTGCTGGGGCTTCCAAAGCGGGAGCACATACAGCCGGGGCTGCGTGAACTGCACTGGCTGCCAGTTATATACCGGATTTGCTACAAAGTGCTGGTTATTACCTTTAAAGCCCTATATGGCCAAGGACCTGCCTACCTTAGGGACCGCCTCTCCCCGTATGAGCCCCAGAGAGCACTGAGGTCAGCAGGGAAGAACCTGCTGACTATCCCCGCGCCAAAGGAGGTAAGACTCCAGAGCACCCGAACTCGGGCTTTCTCAGCTATGGCGCCACAGCTGTGGAATCAGCTCCCAAAGGAAATGCGGGCCCTGCAGGACGTTGAACAGTTCTGCAGGGCCTGCAAAACCATCTTGCTCCAAGCAGCCTTCACCAGCTGAAACTACTAAACTGCCAAATAAGTTGCCAGTGAAATAGCACTAAATGTATTAATGTTTTTAGAATGTTTTAAGAATTTTAATGGATTTTAACTAATTGTAGTTAAATATTATTTACTGTACAATGTATACACTGAGTTTTGCTGTTAGCCGCCCTGAGCCGCTTGGTCGGGGAGGGCGGGATACAAATAAAATGTGACTGACTGACTGACTGATAGGGAATAACAGAGTTCCCAGCAGACATTTCCCTCCCCTCCCCCCGCTTGGATAGGAACAAGACTGTCGGGAAGAGCAAAGGAGGAGGAGTCTGTATGTATGTGAGAGAAGATTGGAGTACGAACTCAAAGATCATAACAAGCCATTGTTCTGCTGAAGTAGAATATATGACTGTAAAGATTAGACCTTTTTATTTGCCACGGGAATTTAGTGCGGTCATTATATTGGTTGTGCACATTCCACCAGATGCAAAAGCTGATTTAGCTTTGAGTTGTTTAGGCAACGAAGTTAGTGAGTTGCAAACTAAGTATCCAGATGCTGTTTTTATTGTAGCAGGGGATTTTAATCATGTTGATTTGCGAGTTGTTCTTCCTAAGTTTTATCAACAGGTGACATGTGCGACTAGGGGTTTGAATATTTTAGATAAAGTTTATATAAATATAGCACAGGGGTATAGAGTTTTGCAGCTACCACAGTTAGGTATGTCTGATCATTTATCCTTGGTCTTGGTTCCTGTGTATATTTCTAAGCGGAAGAGGGGGGTGATTGTAACTAGGACAGTGAGATGCTGGCCTGTGGGGGCGACTATGCAGCTTCAAGACTGCTTTGAACGAACAAATTGGGACATCTTTGAACATCCAGACCTAGAGTGTTATACAGATACAGTTTTGGGGTATATGGCCCACTGTATTGATACTGTTACAACAAACAAGTGTATTCGAACCTATCCAAATCAAAAGCCATGGATGACTGGCACTGTTAGGTTTCTCTTGCATAGGAGATATAAGGCTTTTAAGTCTGGGGATGCCTCACTTTACAGTGTGGCCAGAGCAAATTTGAAGCGGGGTATTAAACAGGCCAAAGCTGCATATAAGGGCAGGATAGAAGAATGGCTTTCTCAGAATAATTTGAGACAAGCCTGGCAGGGGATTCAGCAGTTAACTAATTTCAAGGCGCTAAAGGCTAGTACGAATGGAAAGCAGGAGCTGGCAGAGGAGTTAAATACTTTTTATGCCCGGTTTGAAGTGGATCAAAAGGAAGCGGAATTACTAGTAACATCATCATTGGGGACCGAGCAAGGTGCTCCTTTCGTTGTGAGGGAGCACGATGTTAGGTGTATAATGAAGGCAGTAAATTCTAGAAAGGCTGCAGGTCCCGATAATATCCCTGGTTGTGTGGTAAAGGAATGTGCAGGGCAGTTAGCCGGGGTGTGGACTGAGATTTTCAATCGTTCTTTGTCACAATCCATTGTTCCCACTTGTTTGAAGGCTTCCCTTATTGTCCCAATACCAAAGAGGACGCCAGCAAAGGTTTTAAATGACTATAGGCCAGTGGCCTTGACTTCTGTGATAATGAAGTGTTTTGAACAATTAGTTCGAAAATATATTATTTCCTGCCTTCCTGTTATTTTTGATGAATATCAGTTTGCTTACAGGAAAAATAGATCTACTGAGGATGCTGTTAATACTGTTCTTTATACTGCTTTATCGCATTTGGATAAAAAGGGGACGTATGTTAGAATGTTGTTTGCAGATTTTAGTTCTGCTTTTAATACAATATCACCCCATAGATTGTTGTCTAAGCTTAAAGATTTGAAGCTGTCGGACTCTATATGTGAGTGGATTTTGAATTTTTTGTCAGGTCGTTCACAAAGGGTTAAAATGGATGGATATATTTCCTCCGTGAAGATCTTAAATACTGGCACCCCTCAGGGATGTGTCTTGAGTCCACTTCTTTTCACTATTTACACGTCTGATTGTGTTTCCAGCAGTCTGAGTAACAAAATCATTAAGTATGCAGATGATACAACGTTGGTAGGGCTCATCTCTGAGGATGATGAGTCTGCGTACAGGAGGGAAGTTCAACAGCTGTCCCTTTGGTGTAAAGTAAATAATCTTATTTTAAATATAAATAAGACGAAGGAAATTATAGTGGATTACAGGAAGAGTAGTTTGGACACCCAGCCGTTGTTTATTGATGGTGTTATGGTAGAACAGGTGACAGAATGGAAGTTTCTGGGAATTACCATGAAACAGGATCTAACATGGGGGGCAAATACTTTAGCTCTAGAGAAAAAGGCCCAGCAACGACTATACTACTTAAGACTCTTAAGATCACTACAACTGTCAGGGAGTCTGCTGGTTGCCTTTTATCGTAGTTCCATTGAGAGCATTTTATCTTATTGCCTCTGCGCGTGGTTTGGGAGCTGCACGGAAGCAGAGAGAAGGGTGCTCCAAAGAGTGACGAGAAGAGCACAAAAGATTTGTGGATGTTCTCTCCCCTCATTGGTGGATCTGTATAATATGGCATGTAAAAGGAAGATACAAATGATCCTAAGGGACCATACACATCTGGGCCATTTGCTTTTTGAGATCTTACCGTCAGGTAGACGATATAGAGTGTTGAAGGCTAGGACAAACAGATTTAAGGACAGTTTCTATCCAAGTGCTGTGGTTAGGTTAAATGCAGGGTTATGAAGGATTATCTGTTTTAGATGTATTTAATGGTTTAAATGGTTTTAATGGTTTTATGAATGTTTAATGGTTTTATGAATGTTTATTTAATGGTTTAAATGGTTTTAATGGTTTTATGAATGTTTATCCGTTTTAGATGTATTTAAATGGTTTTAATGGTTTAAATGGTTTAATGGTTTCAGATGTATTTAAATGGTTTATGAATATGTGTGTTTGATGTGTTGGTATGTTTGTGGAAGAGCACCTCATTTCGTTGCTCTCTTTTTGTTGAGAACAATGACAATAAATTCATCTATCTATCTATCATCTATCTTTCTGACGAACCTGAAGCAGGGGGAGGGCCTCAAAACCGGGGGATCCCCTGCCCCCACCTGGGGATTGGCAACCCTAATCGTGACCCTGGTATTCCTTGGAGGTTTCCCCTCCAAATACAAGCCAGGGCTGACCTTGCTTAGCTTCTGAGATCTGATGAGATCAGGCTAGCCTGGGCCATCCAGCTCAGGGTTTCAGAGGCAGTAGCCCTCTGAATACTACTGCTGGGGGCTTTGGCCTCTGTGGCCTGCTTGTAGATCTTTCAGGGGTATCTGTGTGAACTCCATGGTCCACTGTGTGTCATGGTGGTTAGTGCATTGAGCTGGAATCTGGAAAACCTGGCAGCAAATCCCCATTTGCCATGGAGCTCAGGAAGCGGCTTAGGGGCTATTCTAACCTACCTTGCAGAGTTGTTGTAAGGATAAAATAGAGGAGGGGAGAATGGCGTCGTAAGTGGCTTTTGATCTCTGCTGCGTTGAAAAGTGGGGTATAAATAAATACATAAATATGTTTTCATATTCCTAACAGCAACCACTGGGTTGGAAACAATCCATGCGATCACACCAACTGATAAACCCATGGCATACCTAGCCTATTTGGTGCCCGGGGCTGGTAATTTTTTGTCACCCCCCTCTAATTTTTTGGCCATCAAGCTACAGCTGATTTATGGTACCCCTGCAGGTTTTCCAAGGCAAGAGATCTTCAGAGGTGGCTTCCCGTTGCCTGTCTCCACGTTGGCCCTGCTTAATTTTTTGAGATCCGGCTAGACTGGGGCTAACCAGGTCAGGACCCCTCCTCTATAAGACAAAATTATTTTTATGAATAATCATGAAATAAAATAATATTAATGGCTAGAAAATGAGATCATGAAATAAAACAATAATGGGCAGGTGGGCAGCCATGTTGGTCTGAAGCAGCAGAACAAAGTTTGGTCTTGAAGGTGTCACTGGATCCAAATTGCATTCAATGGCCAGGGAAGGAAGGAAGGAAGGAAGGAAGGAAGGAAGGAAGGAAGGAAGGAAGGAAGGAAGGAAGGAAGGAAGGAAGGAAGGAAGGGAGGGAGGGAGGGAGGGAGGGAGGGAGGGGTGAGATTGGATGTATACCTGGCCATTCACTACCTGAAGGTGTCTCAGAGCGGCTTACAATTTCCTTTCCTTTCCCTTCCCCTCCCCACAACAGACACCCTGTGAGGTAGATGGGGCTGAGAGAGTTTGAACAAAAACTTCTCGAGAGGAAAAGTTCTATGAGAACTTGTGACTGGCTCAAAGTCACAACAGAAGGTGCATGTGATGGGAGTGGGGAATCAAACCCAGTTCTCCCAAATAAGAGTCTGCACACTTAACCACCGCACCAAACTGGCTCTCACATAGACAATAATTTTTAAAAAATACCAGTCCAAGGTTTAAATTGTTTTATTGAAACAGTAACAAAGAGCTGAGCGTGTGTGACATGCGGGTCCCTGCAATGATGGCTGGTGGGTCATTCTTCTTCATGTCCTCCTAGTCGCAGTCTCCTTGATGTTACAGCATGTGGCCAGTCAAAAAAACTAAGCCGTGTGGCTTAATCCAGAGGAGAGGAGAGAGATGCACGGCAGTTTTTTCCTGCTTGCAAGTGAGGTGAGTATCCACGTGACCCTGATCCTGCAGGGCTAGGAGGAAAAACTGCAATAAAAAGGTTGACTCACAGAAGGGTATTCTTCACTGCGTGTAATATCGGGCCCTGTTGGACTGCAAGCAACTAATAAACAGTCCCTTGGCTGATGTCCCAGCCCTACCAGCAGAGGGTAAGTAGGGTGCAATGGAAACAGAGTGCCTCGGAAGAGTCATCTTGCAGTCCTCTTGGTGTGTTTGCAGCATCGGATTGTGCTTCAGGCTCAAGTCTGATCAAATGTCATTGTATGGGAGGGACTGTGGCTGAGCGGTAAAGCAGCTGCTTTGCATGCAGAAGGTCCAAGGTTCAACCCCTGACACTCCAGTGGAAAGGACCCAGTAGTAGGAGATGTGAGCAGCTGCCAGTCTGCGTAGACAATACTGACCTTGATGGATTCAGTGTAAAGCAGCTCCAGGTGTCCACAGTCAGTCTGGGGATTGGAGTAGCTACTGGCCATTTCCCCCAAAAAAGCTCTGGGGCAACCAGGGCTGGTTTAACAATTAGGCCAAGTAGGCACTGGCCTATGGGCCCCCACGCCTTTAGGGGCCCAGGGCTGCCCCCCACACACACCGTTTCCCCCCTGTACGCAGCCCTCCCAGCCTGCACACACAGCCAGAAACTGAGCCGCTCTTTGCCCAACTTGCCTGGTGCGTCTG
This sequence comes from Heteronotia binoei, assembly GCF_032191835.1. NCBI lineage: Eukaryota > Metazoa > Chordata > Lepidosauria > Squamata > Gekkonidae > Heteronotia > Heteronotia binoei. The sequence goes on along the minus strand of NC_083231.1, from coordinate 104,211,505 downwards.
TGTCTACAGGCTGCAGCGAGGGCTGTGGGCAGTGGAGTGGGCGCTCTGATTCTGAGATAATTTGCAAAGGGGCCCCCGAGTTTTTGACTGCCTAGGGCCTCCACAGGGTTGAATCCGGCACCAGGGGCAACTAACTGCAGACACGGCTAACTTATCCATTAGGCTCACCTAGGGCAGGGGTGGCCAAACTGCAGCTCGGGAGCCACGTGTGGTTCTTTCACACATATTGTGTTGCTCTCAAAGCCTCCACTGTCCCATTGGCTGGCTTGGAGAAGGCATTTCTCTCTTTAAACCCCTGCTCCAAGCCAGCCGACAGCTTGGAGAATGCATTTAAAGGTAAAGTTGCTTTCTTTCCACCTCCACCTCCCTCCCCATCTACTTGTCTGCCTGCCTGCCTCCCTCTCTCCCTTCTGATCTTGTGTCTCTCAAACATCTGTGGCTCTAAACATCTGACATCTGGCTCTTGGGTTAAGCAAGTTTGGCCACCCTGACCTTGGGGAGTTGTAGGCGTCTTGGCCAGTTCTGTTATCCCTCATCTGCTGTGGCTACTGGCAGCAATGGGAGGTGCCCGTGGGGGGGTCGGGGTAGCAGCATCTTCCCACTATCTTGCAGCATGGGTGGGCAGCTCTCCCTCCCTAGCCTAGGGCAATTCGGGTTGCCAGCTCTGGGATGGGAGATTTGGGAGGTGGAGCCTGAGAAGGGTGAGGTTTGGGGAGGGACCTCAGCAGGTCACAGTGTCATGGAACCCGTCCTCCAAAGCAGCCATTTTCTCCAGGGGAACTGATCTTGGCCATCTGAAGATCAACTTGTTATAGCAGGAGAACTCCAGGTGCCACCTGGAGGTTGGCAACATAGTAGGCCACCCAGAATCTTTATGCCAGCCCTGGCTCCCAGAATCTGGATTTGATACAAACACTACATCTGACAGCTGGTTTGGAAGACCCGGGCCTTCTTTTCTTTCTGGTGGGGTGGCAGCCTGAGTGTTATCATATTTTCTGGATACTGTAATGAAGCAGAGTGGAAGACTGAAGGCCGGGCTTCTGGTTAGAGGAATTTCTGAAATGATAAAGGCAGGAACAACTGAAACGAGGGGGAAAGTGATTTAGTTACAGAAAACTGTGGGGTCACTCCAGTCAACTGGGGCACCATTAAGTACTAAGGCAATGAAGGCTGGGCCTAGACTGTTTGGCACCCTAACTACTTGCACACACACACACACACCCTACAACCACACATACACACACACACGGGCCCATAAGGATAGAATGGAGAGATCAGGCCACCACTGCAGTCTGACCCCAGAGAAGGGGTTTAAAGTAAAAACCCTTTCCTTAGCATGATGCCGCAGTGGTGGCCCGATCTCTCCATTCTCTTATGGGCCCACAGGATAGAATGGAGTCCACTTTAAACCCCTTCTCTGGGGTGCCGCTGCAGTGATGGCCCAATCTCTCAGTTCTATCCTATGGGCCCATAGGATAGAATGGACTCCATTCTATACTATGGGCCCATAGGATAGAATGAAGAGATTGGGCTGCTGCTGCAGCATGACCCCAGAGAAGGAGTTGCCCCACCATCCCACACCTTTGGAGACTCCAAGAGGTACAGGGGGTGAGGAGATCTTTTTCCTGCTTTTGCAACCCAGGGTGCAAAAGCAAGAAGAAATCCCTGCAGCCTGCACGTCTCAGAGACTCTGGGAGGCACTGGGGGCGCCACATCCAATTCTGCACCCCTGGACTGTCAGTGCCCTAGGTAATTGCCTAATTTGCCTAGTGGATGGTCTGGCTCTGAAACAGAGGTGTCGAACTCATTTGTTGTGAGGGCCGGAAGTGACATAAATGAGACCTTGTCGGGCCAGGCCATGTGTGTCATAAAATGTAATGCCAGGTAGCAGACATATAAAATTTATAAAGGGCACAAACACAAAGATTTTTTAACTTAAAATAAAACATGCTTAAAACATTAGCATACTTGCAATATATTGTTTTACAATATCTGATAAATGCCATTTCTTGCTGTGAATTATTGCATCAAAAACTGCAGACAATGTCTTTGCCTGTACCAATCTTGAATGTGCTGTTCAGGTGTGCAAATCTATAAGTTGCAAACCTACTTTTATTTATTGACATTCATTACAGAGATCTCATTACAGAGAGTCCAAGCACTTTGAGCCAGAGGAAAACATGAAGCAGCTGGGCATTGTGAGCTTTTGGACATAAGTTGCTTCATGTTCTGGTCAAGAACATGTGAAGGCACCATGGCGCAGACTAGGCTATGTGCTTATCTACAAAACCATAGTCTTCCCCAGAAAAATAACTACAATTCCTATGTGGCAGTGCAAGAACAGCCATGTACAGTGGTCAATATCAGCCTACTATCTGGGAAGTTCAAGATCCCCAATCAAAGGAAAATGTGAAAGAAAAATCAAGGGAAATTTGCTGAGTAAACCAAGGCTGGACACACACTCTCAGACTAATCCTGGCTTGTTGTTATTTCTGTTCTCAATAGTTCATGTGCTTTCCTATTGAGAAAGACTGGAGGGCATTAATACAGGGACCCAGTTGCACCCATAACCAGTGCAACAAAGCTCTCTTTCTCTCTTTGTAGCAAGGCAAAAAGCTCACACTTTCAATAAAACGTCACTAGTCTTTTGTGCTCTTTGGGTGGGGACTGGGCAAAGGAAATTCTGGCTCTTTCCTTCCTCCCCCAGGGGACAAGGAGAAGGAGGAGCCTCAGCGACTAGAAGGAAGGGAGGCTTGGCTCAGTAGATCTGCAATGTGACTGATCGAGCCTAGCAAACTTAATCACTTAGCAGAGCTACAGAGCCAAGCTCCTTCGTTGGCTGAGGTTCCTCCTCCTCACTTTGGGAAAAGAGAGGTGGAGGAGGAAAAGTGGGAGGAGAGGCTGCTTGGCTGGCTTAGTGCAGGGGAGAAACACAAAATGGCGACCAAAGAAAGCAGGCACAGGAGAAGGAAGCAGATGATAGTCAGTTGCTGGCGGGACTGATTGGAGCCCTCTGGGGGCCAGATCAGGCCCGCGGGCTGTATGTTTGACACCCCTGATAGTACTTTACTCCTTCCTGCTGATCGATATAGTCACAAACCTTTTTAGAATATTCCTAATTGTTTTCTCCTGTTGATATCCCGCTTCAGCTGACAAAGATTGCAGGGAGCGCAACAGGTGGTAGTGAGGCAGTCTGAACAGATGGATCCCTGTGGAGTATAAAAGGGCAAGATGTCAAAGGCCTGCACAGAGACTTGGTTGCGGTTTTGATGTGCATCGACAGTACTGGAAGGAGAGACCTTACACTATGAATGTGCCCACACTGCGGATTTTTGTGTTCACAACTGTGCACTTGGGGGCACAGCTCAAGAGATAGAAGAATCCCTAGGAGAAGGTTATGCTGGTTCTCCGGGATGCGCTCCTGCTGCAAACGGCACAAACCGTACAGGCTACACAGTGTTAGAGGACTGGTGTACACCAGAACACTCTACACATCTGTACAACTTGGAATCAGGGCTCACTTTGTAGCAGGAGCTCCTTTGCATATTAGGCCACATCAGGGGGAGTTTTGTAGAAAAATAGGCGGTGGAGCTTATTAGCATATGCCCCCCCCAGCCAACAGCAACCCAATGCAAGAAAGGAGAGCCCCAGGTGAGCAAGGTCTGCTTGGGCTGGCTAGAGATCCATGTGTGGGTCAAAAGGCCATCAAGCCACCAGCTGCCCAAAACTCTATTGTTTTCTCGGACAGTCTAGTAATTTGGGAGGGGAAACTCTATGGTACCTATTGTCCCATAGAGTTTTAACTCCCAAATTGCTAGAGCATTCAGGAAAACCATAGAGGTTTCCTGGAAGCTCGTAGAGTGCCCGGCACATTATGTCGCCGGTGCGATGACATCACTTGCGAGTGATGTCATCATGCCGCACGCACGAAAAAAGTCTCTCGCCAGAGGCTGTGGGGGACTTGGCAACCTAAAGGTAGGTGTGGAGGAAGAGGGGGAACTGTCAGACAGGTTCTGGAGCTGTGCTCCTGTGAGCTTCTGCTGAATCTGAGGCCTGGGCCACACATCCCTGATGTAGCCAATCCTCCAAGGGTTTACAGTAGGCCCTGTAAAAACAGCCCTGTAAGCTCTTGGAGGATTGGCTACATCAGGGGTGTGTGGCCTAATATGCAAAGGAGCTCCTGCTACAAAGTGAGCCCTGCTTGAAATCGAAACCCTGAAACAGGTTTTAAGCCACCCAGCTGGTCTGAAACACACTCCAAGCATGCCTCCATCTTAGACTGGATATGCATATAGGAGGAGCCTGCCAGAAAAGGACAAACTGGTAGCAGATATTTTTGCAATTGCAATTATCTCTTGGATGTTCCAGATAGTTTAGTAAACAAATCATTCCAAGGTAAACGCTGACAAGTCTTATTTTTTCTGTTATGCTATTCCCACGACACAATATGTAAATTGAGGATTATGATTTATCTGTCCTGGAGATAGAAATGGAAAGAAACAAAGTGGCAAGAATGAATTGGATTCTGAAGGACATGGGTGGTTGTTTTAAAGGATTGCTTGTGGGATTCCCTGAAACATGAAAATGAAATGATGACATCCTCTTACCGGGATCCTGTACTGGGTCCGGTAGCGAGTCCTCATAGCCACACTTGGTCCACAGCAGCAGCATTCATCCATGTCACTGGCAACTTTACACCCCAGACAGAAGAAGCAGAAAAATCCACAGAGGCCTGCGGAAAGGTAAAATGGCTTTAGGCGGACAGTGTAGTTCACAACAGTTTGCTTCTGAGGGAAAGGGAGTGTAGCCAGCCTCTAGGTCAGGGGTGGCCAAACTTGCTTAACATAAGAGCCACACAGAATAAATGTCAGATGTTTGAGAACCACAAAGGAAGAAAGGAAGGAATAATAGAATCATACAGGGCCTCCAGGGTCATCTAGTCCAACTCCCACTTATAGAGAGGAAGGAAGGAAGGAAGGAAGGAAGGAAGGAAGGAAGGAAGGAAGGAAGGAAGGAAGGAAGGAAGGAAGGAAGGAAGGAAGGAAGGAAGGAAGGAAGGAAGGAAGGAAGGAGAATAGATGGGGGGAGGAGGGGGGAGGGAGGGAGGTGTTAGAAAGAAATTAGCTTTAAATGCCTTTTCCAAGCTGCCAGCTGGGTTGGCTTGGAGAAGTGATTTAAAGAGACAAATGCCTTCTCCAATCCAGCCAATGGGGTGGTGGGGGCTTCAAGAGTCACACAATCTGTGTGAAAGAGCCACGTGTGGCTCCTGAGCTACAATTTGGCCACCCCTACTATAGGTAGTGCCTGGAGATTCCATGGGATTTCAACTGATCTCCAGGCAACAGGGATCAGGTCCCCTGGAGAAAATGGCTGCTTTGAAGGGTGGCCTCTATGGCATTGTACCCAGCTGAAGTCCCTGTTCTCCCCAGGCGCCATACCCCAAATCCTCACCATCTCCCAAGGAAGCCTGTTCCACTGAGGAACCGCTCTAACTGTCAGGAAGTTCTTCCTAATGTTTATCCAGAAACTTTTGATTTAATTTCAACCCATTGGTTCTGGTCCTACCTTCTGGGGCAAACAATTCTGCACCATCCTCTATATGACAGTTCTTCAAGTACTTTTTAAAAGCATTGCTTTTTATCACTTTACTCGAAGTCTGTATCACTTCACTCAAAATCTGGCCAACAGCAAAGAACGTCTGGTTTAGAATGGTAATGTGAAAAGGGCCATAGAGTCCACCTTCCAAAGTGGCCATTTTCTCCAGGTGAACTTCTCTGTCACTTGGAGATCAGTTGTAATAGCAGGAGATCTTCAGCTACCACCTGAAGGTTGGCAACCCTATCAGAGCAGATTGTGTCTGAGATTCACAGGAATTAAAGATGGTGTCATCCCAACAGCAAGGGGTTCACTCACAGATCTGGCCATCGCCGCCACAATCACAGAGATCCGACTGCCACTCAAAACTCCGTGTGGATGTGAAATATTGTGGCTGAGCCATAATCACAGGTTGGGATGCCATTTCCAAGGTCACAACGTTGTTGGGATGGTATTTTATACTCTAAAAAGAAAAAAAAGATTAATCCATTTGGGACTTTCAAAAAATGCAGGCAGTCAAGGGTCATAATTAAAGAAACCATAGCAGCATTTTCAAGGTTCAGAAAAGGATTCCCCTAAGCAAGATGGCTTTGGTTATACACAGGCCTTTTTTCTTTTTAAGCAGGAATGCACAGGAATGCAGTTCTGGCTGGCTTGGTGTCGGGGGTGTGCCTTATATGCAAATGAGTCCTGCTGGGCTTTTTCAGCAAAAAAGCCCTGTGCAAAACAATGGTGACATGATGGGTGTGGCCTAATATGCAAATGAGTTCCTGCTGGGCTTTTTCTGCGTTAAAAAAAAAAGCCCTGGTTATACACAACTATGACCTGGAGAATTGGTTTTAATATTCTGAATTTCTGTTGCTCTACCCCTGGGCCTCTGTCATGGACTATGTGAGAGTTAGCAAGTCATTAGTTGCCAACTCCAGGCTGAGAGATTCCTGGAGATTTGGAGAAGCATGTGGAGGGTGGGATTTGGATAGGGAAGGGACCTCAGAAAGGTAGAATGCCGAGTCTAGCCCATCCTCCAAAACAGCCTTTTTCCACAAGGGAACTGATTTCTTTTGTTTGCTCCCTATAAAAACTTTTATTTGTACCTTGAGGGAAACATAAATCCATAGAACTGGAAAGGGCTGCTACCTATATGCAGAAACTCATTTGCATATTAGGCCACATCACCATTGTTCCACACAGCACTTTTTTGTAGAAAAAGCCCAGCAGGGACTCATTTGCATATTAGGCCACACCCCCGATGGCAAGCCAGCTGGAACTGCATTCCTGCTAAAAAAAACGCTCTGCCTGTATGTATGGACTGGTAACTTCCATTTCACTGTATCTAGAGAAGTGTGTGCACAGGAAAGCTTATACCTTGAAAGAAACTTAAAGGTGCCACTGGACTCATACTTTGTTAACCTACACATCTGATACTGATTGTGAGCAAGAAAAAGGCACAGAGTTCAATTGCGACGGCGTTTGCTCTCTTGAAACTGAGCATACTCAGCAGCAGTGCTCCCTCTAAGCTGTGGCATCTTGTGAGCAAAAATTCTGTTTTGCAAGCTACTGGCATTAAAGTTGTGAGCGAGAGATTTGGCTAATGCATAGGTTATTGTGCTCTGGGGTCATCTTTTCTGAGTTAAGACAAAAATGTGTGAGCCAAAGGCAAGAAGACTGTGAATGAGCTCACATTAACTCAGAGGGAACTCTGCTCACTCAGTGGCATCTTTGACACACAGCCTTACAAGTAGCATGATCAGAGCACATACCAGCAGCAACCATAGCACCAGCCTCTGCTCTTGAAGGAGGGAATTCCATGACTTGAGGATGGCAACAGGTATGGCCCTCCTGTAAGTCACTGCCAATCACTCCTCTAATAAGAAAAGCTGTCAACTATGAGAAACGGGATTACTGGAGATTGGGAGGTAGACCCTGGGGATATTGAGGTTTGAGGAGATGAGGGACCTCAGTGGGGTATAATACTGCAAAGTCCACCCTCCAAGGGTGACCTTTTTTCCAGGGGAACTGATCTTGCTCATCTAGAGATCACTTAGAACAAGGGTGGCCAATGGTAGCTCTCCAGATGTTTTTTTGCCTACAACTCCCATCAGCCCCAGTCATTGGCCATGCTGGCTGGGGCTGATGGGAGTTGTATGGCAAAAAAACATCTGGAGAGCTAGTGCTGGCCACCCCTGACTTATAATAATGGGAGATCTCTAAGTTAAGGTTGCCAATCCCCAGGTGGGGCAGTGGATCCCTTGGTTTGGAGGCCCTCCCCCAACTTCAGGAGCATCAGAAAGCGGGGTGGGATGTCTGTTGGGCACTCCATTGTTCCCTATGGAGACTGATTCCCATAGGGTATAATGGTGAATTGATCTGTGGGTATCTGGGGCTTGGAGAGGGGCTGTTTTTCGAGGTAGAAGCACCAAATGTTCAGCACAGCATCCAATGCCTCTCCTCAAAACACCCTCCAAGTTTCAAAAAGGTTTGGACCAGGGGGTCCAATTCTCTGAGCCCCCAAAGAAGGTGCCCCTATCCTCCATTATTTCCAATGGAGGGAAGGCATTTAGAAGGTGTGCAGCCCCTTTAAATGTGATGGCCAGAACTCCCTTTGGCGTTCAATTCTGCTTGTCACACCCTTCTGGCTCTACCCCCAAAGTCCCCAGATATTTGTTGAATTGGACTTGGCAACCCTACTCCAGGTTCCACCCCTAGGTTGGCAGCTTGAAAGCAGATGTCCATAATAAGGCCTCTCCCGTTTACTTTTGACTCTGGGTCACCTACTCTGGGCTGAGAAATACCTGGAGATTTTGGGGTGGAGCTTGGGAAGTGTTGGGTTTGGGGAGGGGAGGGACCTCAGCAAGGTTGTGATGCCATAAGAATCCACCCCCCAAAGCAGCCATGTTCTCCAGGTGGAACATGTGCAAAAACCACCGGTCAACAATAAAGATATTCACACTCTCAGTGTGTGTATGTGCATTTGATTTAGTGCAAATATAAGACAAAATAATACAAAGGAACAATAAGGTATCTGTACTCCCCCAGTTTGTGCACTCTGAAATTTCTACATAGGAAACAGCCTTAACGTAGTCCATAGCTAAGTGCTATAGGGTGGAGTCCTTAACAGTTCCGCTTGTGATGTTACAATAGTTATCTCCCATTTTGGTCCTGATCTACGGGACTCAGTGGCTTATATCATATGGCTCAATGAAGCAGATGCCTTGTCGGGTGTGCCTACCAGCTATATGCAGCTCTGCTCACGGTACCTGATTCCTTGTCTGACAAAGTGCGCCTAGAGCACATAAAAGCTTACGTTCTGAATAAAATGTTGTTGGTCTTAAAGGTGACACTTGACTCCTACTTTGTTCTACTGCTTCAGACCAACACGGCTGCCCATTTGGATCTATCATATGGCTAGTTATTCTTCAGTTGCACTTTGCCGAGAAAATGACGAGCAGATTTTTTTACCCTTTCAGAACAGCCTCCACTGCTCAAAAAAAAAGTCAAGATGTTATGCAAAAAACCTGATAATTTGCTTCCCTTCAGTAGTACCCCAGATGCTGCTCCCTGAGGAGGGCTGCCTCAGCCTATTAATGGGGCCTGGCCCTTGCTTCAAATCCAGCTTGGTGTAGCGGTTAAGTGCACGGACTCTTATCTGGGAGAACCAGGTTTGATTCCCCCCTCCTCCACTTGCAACTGCTAGAATGGCCTTGGGTCAGCCGTAGCTCTTGTAGGAGTTGTCCTTGAAAGGGCAGCTTCTGTAGGAGCCCTCTCACCCCCACCTACCTCACAGGGCGTCTGTTGTGAGGGAGTGAGATAAAGGGGATTGTGACTGCTCTGAGGCTCTGAGATTCAGAGTATAGGGTAGGATATAAATCCAATATCTTTGTCTTCTTCTTCTATATATATTGCCTATATAATTTCAAGCTCCACCCCCCCAGCAATGAGGACTAGAACCCTGCCCATGCCAACATCGGCAGTTGCGATGGCTACAGTAATAGCTGCAATAACTGAATACAGTGACTGCCCAATGTCCTGTGGATAGGCTTCCCTGCAGCTTCGATCACACCTAAAACAAAACAAGGTGTATCCCACCTCTCTGCTCAGCTAAGGGTGGTGCTTTCCTCTGGCGCAAGGTGAAGGCTCTTTGTGCCAGTGGAATGCATTACCATTAGTTGAACAGAATGGTATGATACAAATTGTAGGGAGACCTTCCAGAGTTACTGGAGATCTCCCAGAATTACAACTTTTCTCCAGGCATTAGGGATCCGTCCCCCTAGAGAAAATGGCAGCTTGGGAGAGTGGGCTCTATGGAATTCTTAAGGTTGCCATCCATGGGCTGAGAAATTCTGGAGATGTTGAGGGTGGAGCCTAGAGGGAATAGAGTTTGGGGAGGGTGAGAGGTTGGGTATAATTCCATAGAGGCTACCTGTCAAAGTAGCCCTTTTCTCCAGGGGACCTGATCTCTGTCACCTGTAATTCTGGGAGATCTCCAGGCCCCACCTAGAAGTTGTAGCAAAACAAGAGCAACAGTGTGTATCAAATAAAGCACTTATTCAACAATTTATACCTCAGTGTCCAGTCCTTCTTTACAAAATCTGTTTACGTCTTGATTCTCCAGTATCTACTACAGAGCCATATATCATGTCAATTCCACAGAAATTAACACATTCAAGAATTCACTGTATTAACATGTAAGTATTTAAAGCCCATAGTACAATGTCCTGTAATTCACACTAGCACTGGGCAGGGCTGGATTAACAATTAGGCCAAGTAGGCACTGGCCTATGGGCCCCCACACCTTCAGGGACCCCGGACTGGCTTTTTCCCCTGGTTTCCCCCCTGCATGCAGCTCTCCCAGCCTGCACACGCAGCCAGAAACTGAGCCGCTCTTTGCCCAACTTGCCTGGTGCATCTGCTGCTGTCGTTGTTGCCAAGTTTGCCCGTCTCTGCCTCTCTCCCACAGCTTTGTCAAAGGGGCTTTTGAGAAGGTGTCTGCAGACTGCAGTGGGGGCCATGGGCGGTGGAGTGGGCACTCTGACGCTGAGATAATTTGCGAGGGGGCCCGTGAGATTTTGACTGCCCTAGGAGCCTCCACAGGGTTTAATCCGGCACTGGGGCAGCTGCTTGCAGCACAAAGTTGTGCAGTGATTGCTGTAGGTGAAATGACGACGACCACACGCAACCTAGGTTTTAAATCAGCATGTTTCAACACACCATCTTCATCAGGTTGTGAGTAATTCTGTGGAACCACTGCTCGATTAGTGATGTAACAAACGTCGTCCTCTCAATGATGCCTGCAGTAAAGTTCTCATGAAGGATTTACGAGGATTTCCCAAAGCAAAGCTGGCAACTCTACAAGCCAGTAGACGATTGATTGATGGGAATCAAGTTGCTGGCATAAAAGCAGGCACTGCAGGATCACAGTGAAGTTCCTTTTTAATATCCCCTGATGTCAGAGTAGGGACTATGTTAAGCCCCTGCTGAAGCCAATGGGAATCAGAATGCTTTTCGGTTAGATCACCCTTCTGATTTTTCAAATACTAGCCAAAACAAAGGAGCTGTGGGAGGCTGCATGCTACATTTCCAGCCAGGCACACCCTGCCTTTTAAATGTCAGGAAGCGAAGAGAGATTTGTATATAAGGAGCAACTCATAAAGGGTTTATGCACTGTTTCTTCTTGTCAGAGACAAAGAATATGAGTTGCAATCTCCTCACGTGGAAAAAAAAATCTGTGAATGTTCCTCATCTGGATCAAGGGACTGTAGCTCTCCCATGGCATTTCCCCATATAGATCACCAGGGCTTTTTTTGAGCAGGAACGCACAGGAATGCAGTTCCGGCCGGCTTGGTGTTGGGGTGGTGGTGGTAGCCTAATATGCAAATGAGTTCCTGCTGGACTTTTTCTACCCCAAAAGCCCTGTGTGAAACAATGGTGATGTCAGGGGGTGTGGTCTAATATGCAAATGAGTTCCTGCTGGGCTTTTTCTACAAACAAAAAAAGCCCTTGTAAATCACCTCTTGAGCTGCTAAGTGCAGGAATGTCAGAGGAAGTGATCACTCCCCCAGTAAAAGTAACTCTAGTTTCTTTCTATCTCATGTGTTTTGAATTTCACCCTTCAAGGAAGAAGCTTAATGAGAGGGACAGTGGCTCAGTAGTAGAGCATCTGCTTGGGAAGCAGAAGGTCCCAGGTTCAATCACCGGCATCTCCAACTAAAAAGAGTCCAGGCAAATAGGCATGAAAAATCTCAGCTTGAGACCCTGGAGAGCCACTGCCAGTCTGAGTAGACAATACTGACTTTGATGGACCGAGGGTCTGATTCAGTATAAGGCAACTTCATATGTGTTCATATACTTTCTTCCCCTTGTTATCCTCACAGCGACCCTACAGGGTAGGCACGATTCAAAGAAAGTGAGTAGCCCAAAGTGACCCACTGAATTTCACTGCGGAGTGGGAACCCTAGTCTGACATTCTAACCAGTATACTGCACTGGCGCTCTAATAGCAAGAGATGAGGAGGGAGGTTAACACCCCCCCCCATCTTGCTGCCACAATTCCAATCCCAATCCCAAATTCCTTACAGCAGTATTACAAGTATCTAAGTGTGTGCCAAACACTTGGATTAGACTGGAAACAGAAATGCTTCAGGTAGAGGCTAGAATTTGTATCCTCTCAATTTTCCAATGGATATCAGGAAGTATAACCCCCAGAGGTCTGTTCCCTCTAACCCTTCAGGACCAATTTCAGCCCAAGTGGCATAGAGCAGTCTTGAATACCATTTGAGACATTAGGCTTCTCTCCCCAAGCCCTTCTGGATCTTGGCATCGATAAGGCAAAATCACCTATTAAGCAGAAAGTGACGGACACCAAAAGATAAATGGATATTCTTAGTTCTTCAGGTTATTTCTCCCCAGCAAACACCAGATATGTAGCCGCTCCTGCAGCCTACTTATAGTTTCTCGAATCCAATAACTCTTAGAAGGGCATTTACTCTAGCCAGAAGTATGTCCTGCTGTATTGGAGGGGAAACTTAAAGGGATCCCTTATATACTCTGACTCTGTTCCTGCCCCCTGCCTGAAACAGACTCCCTGGAACATGTATTCTTCAGCCACCTATACCACAGGTCAATCCGTATGGAGATTATTTAGTTCATTGCTTGAAAGGTTTCCTGGCAGATCAAACAATATTAAACTTGACTATCTCCTGTCTGACAGGAGCCATCGGACAACAAGATGGGTGATCATCTCTGTGCTCTGGTCCTTAAGGAACGTAAAACATGAGGTAAATCTTTCATCCAAATTTTAAATGAATGTTATGGGGTTCTTATCTGATTTCTTTGTTATGGTCATAGACACTCAATTTTATGAATACCATCATTGGTTTCATCATACGTTTTGTATGCAAAAGCTTTATGTAATTCAATTGTGTGAACTGGTCGTTGACTGTAACAATGAACTTGAACTGAACCAGTCCAAATGGAGGTCCCTGTCACCCTTTTTAATACGAAATAAAATATTCAGGGATCTGATCGTGGCTCTCTTAACTGCGGCCCTTGGCACGCTTGTTGGACAGCACTTGGTTTGTGCTAAATCTATGCCTTGTTATTCATCTCTTTATCTAGAGGGGGTTGTTGTTTTAATGTGAACTGTCTATTACATTTTTATTCCACTGTTCCTTTAAGGAACTCAGAGCAACATCCATAATTCTTCGCTCTCTGACTTTCTCTCTAGAACATCCTCTGCTAGTTTAGGCTAGGAGAAAGTGACCAGCACCAAGTCAACCGGTCAACTCCCCTGACCCTATGATTCTCTAATCACTACACCACACTGGTTCTAATGTGAAACTCACCCCCTCCACTCTCTGCAGCCTGGAGTGGAACATTCTGAAAAAAGCTTTGCCATTTGATCTTGCTGGAGCTACACGACCATACAGCCATGAGAGCTTAGGGTTGCCAATTCAAGAAATATCTGGGGATTTTAGGGGTGGAACCAGGAGACTTTGGGGGTGGAGCCAGGATCAAGGTTGTGACAAGCATAATTGAACTCCAAAGGGAGTTCTGGCCTTCACATTTAAAGGGACAGAACACCTTTTAAATGCCTTCCCTCTATTGGAAAGAATGAAGGATAGGGGCACCTTCTTCGGGGACTCATAGAATTGGACCCCTGGTCCAATCCTTTTGAAACATGGAGGGTATTTTAAGGAGAAGCATTGGATGCTATGCTAAAGATTTGGTGCCTCTACCTCAAAAAACAGCCCCCCCCAAAGCCCCAGATAACCACAGATCAATTCTCCATTATACCCTATGGGAATTGATCTCCATAGAGAATAATGGAGTGCCCAGCAGACATTTCCCTCTCCTCCCCCACTTTCTGATGACCCTAAAATGGGGGGAGGGCCTCCAAACTGGGGGATCCCCTGCCCCCACCTGGGGATTGGCAACCCTATGAGAGGTGGCTAGACAGCTGAAATAAAAGGTAAAACAATTCATTCTGCTATCGCTAATGACTTGAATTATTGAAGACATCATCAACAACATCATCATCATCATCATCATCATCATCATCATCATCAATTGTATTTATGAATCGCCCAGGCCCTGCTACTGCAGGATTCTAGGTGATGTCCAAGGTCATGAGAAAACATACAAGTAAAACAATAACTCACAAACATTTTAAAAATCAGATGGTGATAGTTAATCCCAGTCCAGGCTTTTGGCTACTTCGCAGGCAGGGGGAGGAGGCGAAACACATCTAGAGAGCTGAGCAGGGTGCTGGCTAAGACGGTAACAGTTGCCGTCCTCAACTGAAAGTCTGGCTCCGTCCAGCAAACTTTAGCTGTGACGAGGTCTAAACTGAAGCAATCGAACTGAATAGGTGAAAAGACTTTATACGTGGGAGAGTCTGCTGTGTCATCAGGTAGGAGAATGATGGGGTACGGAGAATGACGGGGTACCCCCCCAGGCAAAACCAAGAATCCGCTGAAATCTAACACGAGCAATGCCGTCAGCCCTGGCCAGTAACTGGCTTGTCTCTGCTTGTTAAGTTGCATTGCATTAACAACCGTTTTTAATTCTTCACACCACTTGATGGCCGCTGGATAAAAAAGTTTTATGACAGAGATGCCCATTTCAGATAGAGACTATTAAAAATTTCAGAGGCTTTAGAGAGTTTTCTAGGCGGAAACATATCAATGGAAGCAACGGACTGGGATTTTTCTGCCACCAACCTATTGGTTGGTAAAAATGCTTTCTATCTTGCCTAGAATCAGTGTTCCCTCTAAGCTGAGTTCGTGTGAGCTAGCTCACAGTCTCTTGTTTACACATTTTTTTGTCTTAGCTCAGGAAGGATGGCCTCAGAGCAAACTAATTGATGCAACAGTCAAATCGCTCACTGAATGCCAGTAGCTTACAAAGTAGAATTTTTGCTCACAAGACTCCATATCTTAGAGTAGGGGTGGCCAAACTGTGACTTGGGAGCCACATGTGGATCTTTCACACACATTGTGTGGCTCTTGAATTCCCCATTGCCCTGTCAGCTAGCTCAGAGAAGGCATTTGTCTCTTCAAATCACTTCTCCAAGCCAGGCCAACCAGTGATTTGGAGAATGCATTTAAAGTTGCTTTCTTTCCACCTCTCCTTCCTTCCTCCCTCTCTCCCACATCTGGCATTCATATATTGCGGCTCTCATGTTAAGCAAGTTTGGCCACCCTGGCTTAGAGGGAGCATTGCCCAGAATATATTGAGATTTATTTAGACTTGGATCCAGTTGCACCTTAGAGAACAACAAGATGCCACTGGACTCGAATCTAGCTCTTCTGCTGCCGATCAACATGGTTGACTTCTGAAACAATAAGCTTTCCTGTGCATGTCCACTTAGAGGCACACGAAAGCCGAGACCTTGAATAAAACTTTGTTGGTCTTAAAGGTCTCCTCGGACTCAAACTCGGTTCTGCTACTTCAGACCAACACAGCTCCCTACCTGAATCTCTCTCTGAAGTGATATGTATTTAGTATATTTTTACCCTGCCCTCCCTCTAAGTTGTTCAGGGTAGCTTCCATCATTTCCTGCCTCTTCCCGTTCGTCCTCACAACTACCCTACATGGTAGCGGAGCCTGACTGGTCCAAGCTCAACCAAAAAACTTCATGGCAAAGCGAAGATGTGATCTCAGGTCTCTCAGATTCTAGTCTGGCCCTATAGCCCCTGTGCCTTGCTGGTAGTGTGTTAAAAACTTTCAAATATCTCCAGTTAAGCAGGAAACAAACAAACAAAAAAAACACCACCGTGTACACGTACCGTTTGCTGAATTATTCCAGTAAGAAAGGTTTCTTTTTCCTTTTTGGGATTCAACCAACAAACCTTTTATATCTAAGGAGGTTCTGGCATCACATCGAAAGAGCTCTGGTGTTTTCAGAGATGTCAGTGGCTATTTAATGTGCTGGCAATTTAATTAATAGTTGCAATAATTGACCTGACATGCTAATAGTGGGGAACAGTCAACAGCCCTTCATGACAAAATAGTAAATTAGTCGCTGAGGTTATTTGTATTGCACCATCCAGGAAACATCAAGGCTCGGTCCTTCAGTCACCTTTGGATTACACACTCCTCCAGAATGTCGTGGTTCTATATTTGGAGAGGCGTGGCTTATATGTCTGCTGCCAGAGGAAATCAGGTTTGCAATGCTGCTCTAAAGGCGATGAATGGGAAATGAAAAGAAAGCAAATTGAACAGATTCATTTTAAAGTTTCAGGGGGAGAACCAAATTGTGTAAGGTTGGATCCTGTCTGTCTCTTCCGGAGGATCCAACCCAGCAGCTCAGGTTGCCCCCCAACAAAAAAGAAAAAAAAGAAGATGAAATGAAAGCCTAAAGGGAAAAAAAATTCAAATGGAAGGATCTTTTTCTTTTCTTTGTAGAAAAAGCCCAGCAGGGACTTTTTTTGCATATCAGACCATACCCGATTATTTATTCATTTATTACTTTAAATTTGTATCCCGCCCTCTCCGCAAGCGGACTCAGGGTGGCTGACAATCAATTATATAAAACAATTTAAAACCAATAAAATACATTTAAAACATTTTGTGGTGCTATACACTTTGATATGGTGGGATCTCTATTTTTCTGTTAATGATCCCATTATATTCGTAGCTCCTCAGCAGTGAGAGGTGGTGATTCTTTCCCAGATTCAGGTGTTGAAGGCCTGTCGATGATGTCACCATTGTTTCACACAAGGCTTATTTTGGTAGGGAAAGCCCAGCAGGAACTCATTTGCATATTAGGCCACACCCCTGATGCCAAGCCAGCTGGAACTGCGTTCCTCTGCGTTCCTGCTCAGAAAAAAACCCCTGAAGAGACCCGAAAGATAGTGTCCAGGAATAACAATAATACTGAACCTTTTATATACTGCTCTTTGTCACTCAAAATTGTGTCATATAGAAACACAGGATTGAGAAGAAGAAATACGAAAAAGTGAAGTCTTCCGGTGAGGAGAGCTTTTTCAATATTCACATTGTCAAAACAGCAGAACAGCAAATACATAAAGTCAATTCATAAATGTGTCATTTTGTGTTTTTGCCATCTAGTCTCAGTTGACATGTTTTCAAGGCAAGAGATGTTCCGAGGTGGTTTGCCGTTGCCCATCTCTGGTATTTCTATCTGAGTACTAACCAGGGCCAGCCCTACCTAGATCTGATGAGATCAGGCTAGCCTGGGCTATCCAGGTTATGGCTTACAGAGGTATTAATTACAGAGGGGCATACAAAGAGATTAAGTTTCAGAGATGCAGAACATACTAATAATTTATTACTTATCCACCCTTTCCCCCAAAAGAGCCAGTTTGGTGTAGTGGTTGTGTGCGGACTCTTATCTGGGAGAACCGGGTTTGATTCCCTGCTCCTCCACTTGCACCTGCTGGAATGGCCTTGGGTCAGCCATGGCAGAAGTTGTCCTTGAAAGAGCAGCTGCTGGGAGAGCCCTCTCAGCCCCATCTATGTCCCAGGGTGTCTGTTGTGGGGAAGGAAGATATAGGAGATTGTAAGCCGCTATGACTGGGCAAAACTTTTCTATTTTAACCAAATAAAGTTGAAGCAAAGGTGAAACTTACCTCCATTCTTTACTGGCTGACACTAAAGCAAAATCTACAGGGTCTTATGACTTTATTTTTAAAAGTCGGATTTTATTTGTCCTGGGCAAAAGGGGTTCTTCAGAATCTCCAGTCTATTGGACTGGCAGAAGACAGTATCCTCCGACTAGACAGCTCCCATGCCAAAGCACTGATTCAACAAAGGATACTTGATATTGAGAGGCAGGAAGATAACACTGAAGTACCTCATTTTTTAATTCCAGAGAACCGCAAGTGCTTATTTGCACCGGCTGCATATCTCTCATTATTGGTGGTACCCAAACATAGAAGAGCCTATACATGGGCAAGATGGCAGGCTCTTCCTTTTACAGTCCTTGATGGAAAATTCAAGAAGATTTCCTTGGATCAAAGACTATTACCGATTTCGCACACAGCTTACCCCACAGTCACGTTCCTCTTCTCTGCGCAGCGTACATCAGATTTCCCACTATCTGCACCAAAGTTACAGGAAGTGTCAAGGCTTTCGCATAGCAAACGTAACCTGCTAAAACCCAGTTTATGTTTGCTATGCAAAAGCCGCGGCACTTCCTGTAACTCCAGTGCAGATAGTGGGAAATCTGACGGACGCTGTGCAGAAAAGAGGAACGTGACCACGGGGTAAGCTGTGTGCGAAATCGGTCTATGTCTCTGTGAATCTAATGAGACTGAATCAGTTGAGCATATCCTTTACACTGTGGTATGTACAAGGATATCTGTGTGAAGTTCATCTTGCCCGAGGATGTTCAGATAAAGAAATCACAGGGAGTCTTCTGAAAGGGACTAACTCTGAAACAACCATTAACTGTGCAAAATTCTTCGCAGCTTTTTATAGAATATGCCAGAGATCCACAGCAACAAGTTGATTTGTTTTATTTCAGGGCAAAATAGAATTTTCATCTAGTTTTATATTATCTCCCCTGACTAATACCTCTTTGTTTTACTATGATCTATGATCGTAATAAGGATATTGATTGATTGATGTCAAACCAATACGTAGGGTGGCCAGATCGTCCCGGGTGCCCGGGAAAGTCCCGCAAATTCCCGCCTCCCGGGCTGGCTATACTGGGACCATTAGAGATCCCGGTTTAGCCAGCCAGAGAGCTGGCGGGCCGCGCGCGGGGAAGGCGGCGAGTGAGGGAGGGAGCGTCCCTGCACCTGCGCACGGCGATTGGCGGCGGTGTGGCGGGCTCTGCGCATGCGTGGGGACGCTCCCTCCCTCACTCACCGCCTTCCCCGCCTGCGCGCGCGGCCCGGCGGCGGTGGAGGCCGGGGAGCGGCGGAGAGGCCGGCGCTGGTCACTGGAGGCCCACGCGCGCGGCCCGGCGGCGGAGGCCAGGGAGTGGCAGCACCAGCCGCCGCTGCGCCTCCTGGCCAGCCCGCCCGCCGGGGAGGCCGCCACCCGCCCTCGAAGAAGGTAAGCAGGCAGGCAGGGAGGGAGGGGGCCGAAAGCGGGGGGGGCGGCTGGCGGGAGGGGGCGGCCGGCCTTCCTTCCTTCCTTCCTTCCTTCCTTCCTTCCTTCCTTCCTTCCTTCCTTCCTTCCCTCCCTCCTCCCTTCCTTCCCTCCTCCCTTCCTTCCTTTCTTCCTTCCTTCCCTCCCTCCCTCCCTCCTCCCTTCCTTCCCTCCCTCCTTCCTTCAAAGTTATGGTTGTGGGACTGTGGAAGAATACATTAATGCAAACAACTTGCATTTAAAAAAAAATTAAAAATGATATAATTTAGGCGTACAGGAACAAATGAAATAGGCTCTAGCAGTTAGTTCATAATGGCTTTCCTGGAAACAACAGAAAGACTTCCTTCTACAGTATTTATGTGAAAAAGAACACAGTGTTCAGAGGCAGAAAGGAGAACTTTGGTCTTTTGACTGGTTTAGATGCTCTTGTACGAAAGTCAGTTGAGATTTTATTCAGTTGAGATTATTCTGTTTGAAGCTTGCATGAGATAAATGGAAGCTCAGTCTCACTAACCTAAATGTCTTGGAGAAATCCAAATAGTTTTGAATGTACTGAAGATCATTTGATTTGTAGGAGTCGTGTTTAGCTTGGTGTACATTGAAAAACAGAGCAGGCATTTAACAGTAAAAGTTTTGGAAAATTGATCTTGGACAATGCAGAATATTCATGTTTAATATTTGTACTGAATAGTTTATGCTTCTTTGTACCAGTCTTTACAAACTTGGTTTGTTATCATGCCTTATCAATATTTATATGTTTATACGTGGAGAATATAAATCACTGGAATAACTATAACACACTCTTGCTGCTGCCAAAAGACAAAGAGTAAAGTAAACAAGTCAGTGTGAACTCTTAGTCATGCTGTTAATACTGGGTAGTTTAAACATGACATACAGAACCAACTGTTTCTTTCCCATCTTTGCTCTACACCAGGGGTGGCCAAACTTGCTTAACATAAGAGCCACATAGAATAAATGTTAGATGTTTGAGATCTGCAAGACATGAATGGCAGATGCTTGAAAGCCACAGGGAAGGAAGGAAGGAAGGAAGGAAGGAAGGAAGGAAGGAAGGAAGGAAGGAAGGAAGGAAGGAAGGAAGGAAGGAAGGAAGGAAGGAAGGAAGGAAGGAAGGAAGGAAGGAAGGAAGGAAGGAAGGAAGGAAGGAAGGAAGGCAAATAGATGGGAGGTGGAGGTGGGAAGAAAGCAACTTTAAATGCATTCTCCCAGCTGCCAGGTGTCTTGGCTTGGAGAAGTGATTTAAAGAGAGAAATGCCTTCTCCAAGATGATTGATGGGGGCTTTGAGAGCCTCACAATATTAGCTCCCAAGCCACAGTTTGACCATCCCTGCTGTACACCAAGTGGCTCCACTCCATTGAGTTGCCATTCCTCAGCTGGAGATAGTTGCACAAACTTTTAAATTCTCTGATAGTGTCATCCCAAGCAGGTCTATTCAGAATCCTACTACAATCTACTCAGTGAGGCTTACCCCCAAGAAAGTATTGTTAGGATCACACTGTGGGACACTTTATTTATTAGTCCAATGACTCATCCTTTTCTACCAATTTTTCTGGGGCAGAATTACAGTCTCCTGATGGCCAGAACTAGTAAGGGAAATTGGTGGTGGAATACGGCAAAAACTGGGAAAGTTGCATCATTTCTGGAAGGTATTAAGGGTGCTGAGGCAGCACCCCAATGCTTGTTTCTTCACAAGTGATTAAGTTACAGAGAGAACATGGTGCATTACATTTCAAATGTCAAAAACCCTATTTTAAACTTGCTGGTGAAACTGATTTTATTAGTGTTTTTTTAGGAAAGGTATTGGCAGGCACCATGGCACCCATGGGCACTGCACTGGGGACCCCTAGGCTAAATCAAAAAGTGCCCATTGTCTACCTGTTTCAGCAGCATCTGACTGCAATCTGAGGAACTCCAAGTATTGTGTACATTCAGTAAAAGTGGCTTGGATTCTGAAGGGAATTGGCAAAGCAGGACTTGCTGATTTACTTTCCCCCCTCCCTCTGCAGCCCAAAATGCTGCTTATGGGGGAAGCCCCCCACACTGAAGTGAGTTTTGAAAATTACTTTACAAACTTGTAGATTCTGTCTTCCCTTAACAACTCAATTTAGAGCTAGCATGGTGGTATGGCTGAAGTGTCTGGGAGACCCACATTCAAATCTCCAATCAGTCATGAAACTTCTCCCCTGAATTAAGAAAGATGGCTAGGCTGGGGATCTCCCTGGTATGGTATCCCTGTGTTTGGGGAGGGGAGTGAGTTCATATGGGGGGAAGTCTCATTCAGTGTTCCCTCTAAGTTGAGTTGGCGTGAGCTAACTCATAGATGTTTAGCCTCCAGCTCACATATTTCTGTCTTAGCTCAGGAAGGATGACCTCAGAGCACACTAATTTATGCAGTAGCTCACAACTTTAAGAAGAAGACTGCAGATTTATACCCCGCCCTTCTCTCTGAATCAGAGACTAGAGCAGTTTACAATCTCCTATATCTTCTCCCCCCACAACAGACACCCTGTGAGGTAGGTGGGACTGAGAAGGCTCTCACAGCAGCTGCCCTTTCAAGGACAACTCCTGCGATAGCTATGACTGACCCAAGGCCATTCCAGCAGCTGCAAGTGGAGGAGTGGGGAATCAAATCCAATTCTTCCAGATAAGAGACCGCACACTTAACCACTACACCAAACTGGCTCTCTCAATGCCAGTAGTTCACAACTTTAATGCCAGTAGGTCACAAAGTAAAATTCCTAAGACATGAATGGCAGATGCTTGAAAGCCACAGGGAAGGAAGGAAGGAAGGAAGGAAGGCAAATAGATGGGAGGTGGAGGTGGGAAGAAAGCAACTTTAAATGCATTCTCCCAGCTGCCAAGTGTCTTGGCTTGGAGAAGTGATTTAAAGAGAGAAATGCCTTCTCCAAGATGACTGATGGGGGCTTTGAGAGCCTCACAATATTAGCTCCCAAGCCACAGTTTGACCATCCCTGCTGTACACCAAGTGGCTCCACTCCATTGAGTTGCCATTCCTCAGCTGGAGATAGCTGCACAAACTTTTAAAGTCTCTGATAGTGTCATCCCAAGCAGTTGAGTTCATGGTGAGCAAGAAGAAACCTAATACATTAGTTTCTAAAATAACAGTAGCATTTGCAGGAGACTGGAGAATTTGGGTCCCACATTATAAATGGGCAAGTATCTAGCCTCCATTGGTATTTTAGAGGTCAAAAAACAAGATGTGTACAGTGTCTCTGCTCTAGTGCCCTCCTACAGTGTACCACTTTCCCACCATCTAAAGCAGAGATGCTTCTAATATAGGTTTAAAGATTAAGGGACATCTTATGGAATAGTCAGTAGATGGGGGAATTTTTACATCAATACCACCTTTGCAAATGGTCCCTTAGCTGCATTCATACATAACAGCAAAGCATGGTTGACTCTGTCCTTGAGGAACAGCTCTCTTTTTATTCCAAATGACAGTCAGGATTTCTGTAATTCTGCTTCACTACACTGTACTAATAGTGTAGGCATAACTCTCTTGGAGAATTTCCCCTGGAATCTCACTGGAATCTGACTGGCTTCTCAGCGTGGAACCCGTTCTCTCTAGTCTTCTTACTTTGAAAAAAGTAAAAAAAAAGAGTTTTATTTAACTTTATTTTTCCCTTTCCCTCTCTATAAATAATCTTGGTGTTTCCGGCAGTGATATTTGGGGGATTTTTGGGGACGTCACAGGAAGTCCTGTGAAGTCACTTCCTGCTTCCGGCAGGTGGCGCGGGGGGAAATGATGTCACAGGAAGTGATGTCACTTCCTGCTTCCGGCAGGTGGCGCAGGGGGGAATGATGTCACAGGAAGTGATGTCACTTCCAGTTTCTGGCGGCGGCATGCTGTCACCGGAAGTGACGTCACTTCCTGTTTCCGGCGGCGTGCGCACAAGCCGCGCGCACACGCACATTTATTCCCCCCTCAAGGTGTCCCTGGCTGGCCTGCAGAAATTATGGCCACCCTACCAATACGCAAAAGCATAGATTGTATAGAAAGTATTTTAACCAAATATCCCAATAGATGGGAGACCAGCAAGGTTGCTATACAGAGCCAGACAAGGGCCAACCACCTCGGAATATTTCTTGCCTCAGTAACCCTACAGAGGTGCCATAAATCAGCTGTGACTTGACAGTACGTTCTACCACCACCAATTAATTCTACAGACCTCTATCAGAATGCTGCCACAACTGTGCCAGAAGGTTGGTTATTTTTCCTCGTCACAGTTTGGATCCATGAAGACATGCTATTGTACAAACTGAGGAAGATCTTGTCAGTATTGAAAAGAACCCTATCTGGGACCTTGTCTTTTTTGTATTGCGTTGATACATCTATGTTCTTTTTGCTGTTCTCTATTATTCCCTATAAATGTTGATATCCTTTTCCCCTTATTGTTTATATGCGGTTAATTATTTTGTAATTACACTGGGTGGTTTTGTTCTGCAAACATTCATTAGTACAATATTTGTTATGAACAATTTTTATGTCTATGTTATCCATGTAATGATTCATATCATGATTACTTGCCTTTACTTTAGAGGTCCTTATTTGTGTCTTTTTTTTTTCTTGCTTGGAAGATCTCTTCCCTCTGTTTGTTTTTTCAGACATTTTTACAACTCCCACCATCTTGTGAGGTAGGCCACTGCTAGTTAATATTATCCATAGGATGCCAGGTTTGAGCCTTAGAGAAAGTGGTTTGTCAAAGCCCCCAATAAGTTCATAGCAGAGATGTGAGATTCAATGTGGGGTCTTCCTAACTCACACTCTTAACTATTATGTTTGATGGGGTTGGGGTATATGGTTTGGCATGGCAGAGATATATAAAATGACATATAGTCTGGCCAAACTCAGGATTACCCAATGAAGTTGATGGGCAGTTTGGGCTGCCATTTTGCCTTGGGTCATTTCTGGAAGTTTGAGGGTGGTGCCTGGAGAAAGTGAAGCATGTGGAGAGACAAGGGCTCAGTGGGAATGTGTTGCCATCTAGGACTTCAGTTTCTCCTAGAATCTGTGGTATACCATAGTGTCACCATCTGAAACTGCTGTCCCTTCCAGGGGAGTGAGCCTCTATAGAGAGACAGTTTGGTGTATGGTTAAGAGTGGTGGACTCTGATCTGGAGAACTGGGTTTGATTCCCCACTTCTTCACAGGCAGCCAGCTGGATGACCTTGGGTCAGTCATGGTTCTCTCAGAGCTGTTCTCTCAAGAGCAGTTTCTGTCAGAGCTCTCTCAGCCCCACGTACCTCACAAGGTGTCTGTTGTGGGGAGAGAATGGGAAGGAGATTGTAAGCTGCTCTGAGACTCCAAGTGAAAGCCGTGGTATAAATATACGGGTCCAGAGGAGGGCGATGAAGATGGTGAGGGGTCTGGAGACCAAGTCCTATGAGGAAAGGTTGAAGGAGCTGGGCATGTTTAGCCTGGAGAGCAGGCGGTTCAGAGGTGATATCATCACCATCTTCAAGTACTTGAAGGGCTGTCATATAGAGGATGGTGTGGAATTGTTTTCTGTGGCCCCAGAAGGTAGGACCAGAACCAATGGGTTGAAATTAAATCAAAAGAGTTTCCGGCTCAACATTAGGAAGAACTTCCTGACCGTTAGAGCGATTCCTCAGTGGAATAGGCTTCCTCGGGAGGTGGTGGGCTCTCCGTCCTTGGAGGTTTTTAAACAGAGGCTAGATGGCCATCTGACAGCAATGAAGATCCTGTGAATTTAGGGGGAAGTGTTTGTGAGTTTCCTGCATTGTGCAGGGGGTTGGACAAGATGACCCTAGAGGTCCCTTCCAACTCTTATGAGTCTATGAAATCCCAACTCTTTCTTCTTCAGTTTGGATATGACTTGTAATTCCAGGAGAACTCTGGGCCCTACTTTGAGGCTGGCAATCTTGGGGGCAGCCAATTCAGAATAATGTACAACTAATTTACCGAATTTGCTGCCAAGTGGCTCTAAAACTAGATTAGGCACATTCATGAAAGATAGGCCCACCAATACCTATTAGCCAAGATGACTAAATGAAAACTCCATGCCACTGAAATCAGTTATTGGTGTGGTTGGAGCAAAAACAGAACAGGTCTGTGTGGGCTTCCCATAAGCATCTGGTTGGTCACCATGGGTAACACAATGCTGGACTCAATGGACTGGTCTGACAAGGTTCTTCTTGTGCTGTTACTTGGCACCAGCTCTCAAGGACTTGGGTTCTAATACCTGATCAAATTTTTTATGGACTATGGCCCTTAGTTTGAGATGCACCTACAACTATGAGCTTTGGATCTGTGACTGTGTATTTTCCCTGTCACACCACAGGTCTGATCAACCGTGTGTTGAAGGCACGGGGGCATACGCAGGGCTTTTTTTCAGCAGGAACGCAGTTTCGACTGGCTTGGTGTCAGGGGTGTGGCCTAATATGCAAATAAATTCCTGATGGGCTTTTTGTGGGAGACAATGGTAACATCGGGGGGGGGTGGCTAATATGCAAATGAGTGCCTGCTGGGCTTTTTCTACAACCCCCTCCCAGGGGTATGGAGTCCTTTCATTCTGCCCCAAAGCCCTCTGGCAATATGCACTTGCCTTATAGAAGAAAAGATCTGTGTTGGAAAATACCTGGAGACTTTGTGGGTGGAGCTGAGAGAGAGCAGGGTTTGGGAAGAGGAGGGGCCTCAACATGGTACAATGCCATATAGTCCACCCTTCAAAGCAGCCATTTTCTCCAGGGGAGCTGATCTCTGCCAGCTGGAGATCAGCTATAAGAGTAGGAGATCTCCAGGTACCCCCTGGAGGCTGGCAAACCTTAGAAATGGATTGCCTTACATACCTAGGGGTAAAAAGGGCTTGGGATCATCTATCAACACCAGTTAATCCAAAATGCTCTACAGCAGACTAATATTGCCTAATGGCCCCAAAAGAGCAGCCTACCACAGTTTAAAACGGTAACTGCATGAGGACTGTTCTTGTAAATGAGAGGAAGTGGTATTTGACATGGGAAGCCATGTGAAGGGGAACCGGAAGTGTGTTTATCACTTTCTCTTGGTGCAACTGATCACCTAAAAAAACCCCCACCATTAAAAAATGGTTAGCCGCAGCGAAAAAGATCTAACCAGGAATTCATAGTTCTTTTCTGCAGCATCATTTAAACTTGAATGTCCCAGTGGATTTGGACACATGAAACTTTTCCTGTGAGTGGTCTGAACTGCAACTGAAGACCAGATCTTTTCCCAGATGTTTTTCAGGACTTAAGATTGAATGGGTGAGAAGCTGGGGTGGGGGGAGAGAAGCAATCACATATCTCACCAGTTGCAACAAAATCGTTTGGATGGTTTGGACTGTGGTTGGATTAGCATTGTGGGTACCTAATGGCTACTGCCCAGTGAGACACCAACAGTTACCCAGTGGTGCATGCTTATGACATTCTGCTGCTATCTAAATGACATTTCCTTGGGAGTAAGAGCCTTTGAGTAGCTCTTCTCTTGCCTTGAAAACACTATGGGGTCACTATCAATCATCTGCAGTTTGACAGCACTTTCCACCTCCATCACTTCTAGACATGCTTGGGCTGGCACCACCTTTACCATTTTCTTAAAAATATATATATTAAACACCCTTCTAAAAATGGAAGAATCTTAACGCATTTATAGATTGCCTTTCTTAAAAAAATGCCTCAGCAGAACAAAATATGCCATGATGGTCTGGTGGTTTAGAGTGCCAGACAAGGATCTGAGACACTCGGGTTCAAATCTCTCCCTGATCTTGGGCCAGTCACACACTTGGCTTAACATGCCTCACATGGTTGTTCCAAGGGTAAAATGGAGGAGAGGATGTTGCAAGCCACATTGGGGAGAACAGCGAGGTGTAAATGAAAAAAAGTAATAAAAACATACGATAATCGCAAGTAGCTACAGAAATCACTACAATCATCCAATTGCCACAAGGTTTTTAACCCCTTCTCTGTGTGTGTATTATCACGTTCCATCAAGTCATAGCCAACTTACAGCAACCGCCAAGGGGGTTCCAGGTCATGTCGTTAAGCAGAGATGGTTTGCCGTTGCCTTCCTCTGCAAAAACTTCCTTGGTGATCTCTCATACAAGTACTGATACTGCTTAGCATTCAAGCATGGATTCCATGCTGGAATGGCCTTGGGTCAGCCATAGCTCTTGTAGTTGTTGTCCTTGAAAGGGCAGCTTCTGTGAGAGTTCCCTCAGCCTCACCCACCTCACAGGGTGACTGTTGTGGGAGGGGGGAGGTAAAGGAGATTGTGACTACTCTGAGATTCAAAGTATAGGGTGGGATATAAATCCAATATCATCATCTTCTCCCCATATTAACCTGATGAATGGACACAGCGGCAGGAATGGGCACACTAGATATAAGTTCTGAGCAAGATGTAGAACTAGTTAGGATGTTATTATTTTTTCTCTATGTAACCTTTCTGTTTTTGCGTTAAATCTTATTATAAGCCAAACACATGTCTCTGCGATGCTTTATTTCTGTTGTGGAACATAGCTCTGCTATATGCAGGACTTTTTTTGTAGCAGGAACTCCTTTGCATATTAGTGCACACGCCCCTGATGTAGCCAATCCTCCAAGAGCTTACAAGGCTCTTAGTGCAGGGCCTATAGTAAACTCCACGAGGACTGGCTGTATTAGGGGTGTGTGGTCTAATATGCAAAGGAGTTCCTGCTACAAAAAACCCCCTGGTTTATCTGTATTCAACAAAAGCAAGAATGAGCTTTCGTGAGTCGCGAAAGCTCATACCCTGCCACAGATTTTGTTAGACTTTAAGGAGTCTTTGAAAGCTCACGTCAACTTTCCTACGTTTGCTGACTTGGGGACCCTATCTGGGTGGAAAGGTGACACAGAAATGTTAAGTCCAAAAGGAACGTACTTTGAAAGGCAGTGAGATTATCCCCATTTATAGACATGTGGCAGATTAGCTGTTTTGAGAATCTGCAGTCTGATTTAGTTACACTCCTGCCATGTCTCAACAAATATGTTAGACTACATACAAGGGCCAACATGCAAAAGTTCCTGGAATAAAGGGACCTGACAGGAGAGCCTTTTAACATCCATAAACTATTGGTTGAGTCAACGAAGCCAATGTTCACATCAAGGTGAACACCACGTGATTCTTTTTATGAACAGCGCACCTGCCCCTATTCAGACTCAGGGGGAAAACCTCGTTAATCTCATCACAGCAAGAAACGGTATGCACCCAGTCAAATAAAATGCCACAGAAGTGACCTTGTCACTATTCTTGGTGTACAGACCACACCTTCTACAGAAATGACTTCCAAGAATGATTGTGCAAGGTGTTTTTGCAGTGCTACACAGCTTCCTTAACCCAGGGAAGGGCAACTCAACTTGGTTGCTTAGCCTTGGGGGGAAAAATACAAAGTCATTCGCCGCTAAAGAACTCAGAAATCCTATGAACCTGATCTCTGCAGGCCCAGTTCAGAAGTCTACTGGAAGCATGGCTACCTTACTGGCTGAAGAGTGCCCTTCTAAATCAGCTGCTGGAGTGTTCTGCAATTTCTGCAATGTAATTAATCCTTTTTTATCTGACAATCCAGTTCTGTTGTGTGTCAGATTAAAGGCGTTGTGTGGCCTGTAGCAATTTAAATTGTTTTCTGGATAATCCCAGACAGGAGTCTACCTCCCTGAAAAAGAACTGGGAGCAACTTTAAAAAGCTGTAATCAGTTAATTGACAAATTAGTTTGGATAAGCCACGGGTTCCAATTCTTTATATGGGAGCTTTCACCTATGCAAGTTGGTTTGCAGATAGCACTGGGAAACCTCAGCAACGGATTCATTTCTTTGACTTACAAAATACAAGGGCCTTACAAGGGCCACCAAGGCAGTAAAGAAATTAAAAATACATTGTAACAGCAGATTTTAAAACCATTAATCACAACCCTCTCCAGACACCCATCATTAAAACTATTAAAAAACAGAGCTAAAATACACATAGAACATAAAAACATTGGCTAAGAAGGAGACATCAGTCATGGAATGCCAAATGAAACAAAACAGTCTTCACCTGCTAGCAGAAGATGACAACAGAAGGGGTCAGGTGACTCCCTGGGGAGAGAGTTTCAGAGTTTTGGTGCCATGACTAAGAAGGCCCTCTCCCAGGTTGCCACCTGCCTAATCTCAGAAGGGGGAAGCATGCTGAAGCAGGGCCTCCAAAGATGATCATAGTGGTTGGGCAGGTTCATAAGTATGGTTGCCAGTCTCCAGATGGTGGCTGGAGATCTCCCACTACTACAACTGATCTCCAGGTGATAATATTTCATCTGGAAAAAATGGCTGCTTTGGAAGGTTATGGCTTTATACTCCTGTTCCTGTGCCAAAATCAGAACACCTATGTGCCCCAAGGCACTTTGGCGAGACAAATAAAATCTACAGTTCCACTATTAGTACTTAAGCCCAGAGTTATTATTTTAAATGTATGCCTGCCAGATTCTAAGAGCATGGGAAATAACTTTGCCATAGCCAGAGTTACACTCCTATCATAGCTAAAAGATGTAACAGATGGAAATCAAGCGACCAGCAGGGAAACCTGTTCAATAAAGGCAGGATGAAACTGGCTATAGACTACAGATGGCAACTAAATAGGAAACGGGATAAAGTTTCAGTTGCTGCTCTGCTACAAGGGCAGAGTTTCTGGGTGCGGCTAATACCCTTAGAGCAATCTGAAAATAAAGCATTTGTTGACCTAAGCAGTGAAGTCCCTCCCCCCCAACACCAACTTCCTCAGGCTCCACCCCTCCAATCGCCAGGTATTTTTCAACCTGGAGCTGGCAACCCCATTCTTAAGGAATTACGTGGCCCTTCCATTATGTCAGTACTAGTGTTCCCTCTAAGCTGAGTTAGCGTGAGCTAGCTCACAGATTTTTAGCCTCCAGCTCACACATTTTTGTCTTCGCTCAGGAAGGATGACCCCAGAACACAATAATTTATGCAGTAGCTCACAAAGCAGAATTTTTGCTCACAAGACTGCAGCTTAGAGGGAACATTGGTCAGTACCAAACCACATAAGGCTTTGCCGCGGCAGGCATTCACAACTTTAGACCAAGGAAAGTTTACTTTCACATGGTGAAAAAAGTTCCCCTCAACCTCACAGGTCGTGAGGACAAAATGCAAAAGGGGAGAACAATGTAAACCAATTTGTGTCCCCTTTGAGGAGAAAGGTATGGTATAAACAAAGTAAAAAAAAAGAAGCAATAATTTGTCTAAGAAGAGCTCCACAAAAAGGAAGCTAGTATTTTGCAGGGTTGCCAGTTCTCCAAGTGGGACCTGGGGATCCCCTGGAGTTACAACTCATCTCCAGACTACAGACATCAGTTGCACTGAAGAAAATGGCTGCTATGGAGGGTGGACTTGAGGGCATTGTACCCCACTGAGGTCCCTGTTCTCCCCAGGCTCAATCTCTAAACCTCCAGGAGTTTCCCAACCTGGATCTGGCAGCCCTACACCCCCTCATTCCCTGCCAGTGGCTGGCTGGGTGGGGGAGACCTGGCAACCCTATTACTTCATGTTAAATAAAAGTAGTCTTGGCACCTGGGGGCAGAATTACGACCTGTGTGAGTCAAAGAAGTAAATGAAGAGCTAAGCCTCCAGTACACCTGCTTGGTATGCTGTAAATCTTGACTGAGACTTATGACCCACGGCTCCAGTGAATGCACGGAGACTGGGGCCTGCCAGATCATCCTGAGACAGACAAACCTACCCAAAGCGATTGCCCAAGCACAGCCTGTAGCAGCTTTTTAATTGACTTTACTTATACCGTAACGGAGGTCGAGAGGCTCACCTCTTTCTCCCCTCCTCCATTCTATCCTCACAACACCCCTTTATGTGACTGGCCCAAGATCACTCAGCAAGCTTCCCAGGCAGAGTGGGGATCTGAACCTGGGTCTCCCAGGTACTAGCCTGACACTTCACGGTCGACCCTTGCTGGCGGCTATCCCAGTATTACACTGTTGAGCAGGAGCCTGCCATGTGGATCTAAAGAGGGGTGTCAAACAAGCGTCCTGGGGGCGAATCAGGCCCCCTGAAGGCTCCTATCAGGCCCCTGAGTAACTGGCTGTCATCTGTTTCCTTCTCCTTCTCTTGATTCCTTCTGCATAACAGCTTGCTTTGCCAGGCTTGCTCAATTGCACAGGAACTACAGAGCAAAGCCTCTGTTTTCTCCATTGGCTGAGGCTCCTCCCTTGGGGAGGAATAGCTCGCTTTGCCAGGCTCTCTCAATCACACAGACCTACTGATCCAAGCCTCTCTTTCTTCTATTGCCTGAGGCACCTCCCCCTCTTGGTCCCCTAGGGAAGGAAGAAAAGAGCCAGAGCTTCCTTTGCCCAGTTCCCTGGATCCCATGGGGAAAATACCAAGAAAGCACCTTTAAGACCAAGTGCTAATGTTTTAAGGATGTTTTAAGGTTTTTTTAAAAAAATCTTTGCGTTTGTCTGTGTCCTTCATAAAGTTTATATCTCTGTTACCGAAATGGCCTGGCCTGACAAGGTCTCATTTATGTAAGATTCAGCCCTCATGAGTTTGACACCCCTGATCTAGCACTTACATGGTGTGAGAATCCAGTAAAACCAAATGTCACCTTGACAAAAGTCACAGTATAGTTTATGCTTCATTGTTCCCAAATGCATCACAATAGAACTGTTTACACCGACTCAATGTTTAATAAGTTTAAATATTTGAAATAGTGTTACAACTGCAAAATAATGGGTTGTATTCACAAAATAATT
Organism: Heteronotia binoei; assembly: GCF_032191835.1. Lineage (NCBI taxonomy): Eukaryota > Metazoa > Chordata > Lepidosauria > Squamata > Gekkonidae > Heteronotia > Heteronotia binoei. The sequence goes on along the minus strand of NC_083231.1, from coordinate 104,179,564 downwards.
CCAGAACACCAGCTACATTTTTACAGTACTCAGATGTGGGTGTAGACCTGTAAGCATTTTCCTGGAACTTCAGTAGGAAAATCTCACACATTTTTATTTCATTGACAGACTTTAGACAAAAAAAGATGCATGATCTTCCAAACAAAGGACCACTTCCACAAAGTCTTGCAAGGGCAAAGAAAAAAATTAATTGTGCAGAACTTTAAAAAAAAATCTCTTTGGAATCATTTTCTTGACCACAAAACGAAGTTCAGTATGTTCGCACTAAGTACTACCTAAAGTTTCCTTGTTTCTTCTGTATTTTTCTTTTTCTGTAAATTCCCCAGAACAATCCCTACGAAAAGCAAGAGTCCTATTGTGCGATTAGAAGAAAACTTTTTCCAGCAATCTTCAGAACTGTGTATATCCAAAGTGTATATCTGGAGAAAGAGACATATATTAAAACTGAAAGTTATCTGCTTTTATTATTTGCTGACTCTGTGAGCCTCGTTGGACCCCTCCCCCCTCAGATCTCCCCTTCAGAGTCCTTTTCCAGGTTGTCAGTTTACTGCTCATATTATGTGCGGCCACAGTCTTCCATCAATTTTTTGCAGCTCTTTATCAACAGTCTTTTCCCCCTGCCTCTCTCTTCTTCTTTTCTTCTCACTGCTGACAGATGGTAAACCACTAAAACAGAAACCTTTTTCCGTTTGTTACACTCTACAGAAATACAGGGACAGCACTAGACAAAATCACCACAGCTACCATCAATTCTGTCACTAACCAAAAAGTTAGCACACCAAAATGAGGGTGGGGGAGAAGAGAAATAGGTAGAATTATTCCAGTAATCAGTACAACACACCCCTTAAGCTCTGGCTTTGCAATGCCAATGCCAATAGGGATGGCTCCTGTCAACCACGTGGTAACTCGTGTGTGAGTTTAAAAGGCTGTCAGGTCACAACCAAATTATGCCGACCTGAGATGATTTTCAAGGCTAGAGATTAACAGCGGTGGTTCACCACTGCCTGCCTCTGCATGACAAGCATGGACTTTCTGGTGGTCACCCATCCAAGTACTAACCAGGGCTCTGAGGAGACTGGACTAGCCTGTGCCATCCAGGTCACAGATCTACATGGTAGCTCATCAGCTGTAATTCTTGCCGGGGGGGGGGGGGGAAGGGAGATGAGGACTCTACTATGAATGAGTGCTTAAGACAAACCTGGGGGTGGCAGGGAAGGCAGTAAAAGCCTCATCTGCAGACTCCACCCCTCCCAATGACCACCTGCCCATGTTACCATAAGCACAATAAAGATAAATTTATCACTAAAGGGTGATTAAAGAGACAAATCAAGGGCTGATCCTCCCAACGTTTTTAACGGTGGTAATAGAAGATGTGCCAAGGTTCAATGACTAGACATCAAAGGTAGATGGGAAAGACGCTCATAATGCTTATCGTTATGTGCCATCTTACAGCTGGCAAGGCTCTCTCTCAGTCCAGCTAAATTAAAATCAAACAATGTAGCCTCGTATAAGCCTGTGACACACAGGGGCAGTGATGAATTCAGGGCCTAGTTTGTACATTCAGCCAGTGCTTTTTTTGTGGCAGGAACTTCTTTGCATATTAGGTCACACTCCTCTGATGTAGCCAATCCTCCTGGAGCTTACAGGAAGCCCTGTACTAAGAGCCCTGTAAGCTCTTGGAAGACTGGCTACATCAGGGAGGTATGGCTTAATATGCAAAGGAGTTCTTGCTACAAAAAAAGCCATGCATCAAGCCCAAGATCAGGGGACGAGTCTCCTCTTTGTGTACAGGCACTACCTGAAGCTAGGATGGAACATAAGAGGAACATAAGAGAAGCCATGCTGGATCAGGCCAATGGCCCATCCAGTCCAACACTGTGTCACACAGTAGCCAAAAAACCAGGTGTCATCAAGAGGTCCATCAGAGGGGCCAGGACACTAGAAGCCCCCCCACTGTGTCCCCCAAGCACCAAGAATACAGAGAATCATTTGCCCCAGACAGAGAGCAAGTGATGCTCCATATTCTTTGGCTGGGGTGGGGGGACAGTGGGAGGGCTTCTAGTGCCTTGGCTCCATTGATTCATAGTGTGAGTGAAGTCATGTTAGAAGAAGGTGACTTCCCCCCACATCCAATGACCCTTCTGTGCCCCTGAACTTGGGTTCCTGCTAGTCAATGAACCCCCCAGGAACAGTGGGAGGGACAAAGCAGAGGTTTGTAGTGGGAAGGAGAATTCAGGGGAAATAGCCCTCCCTTCTAGTTTGGTGTAGTGGTTAAGTGTGCGGACTCTTTATCTGGGAGAACCGGGTTTGATTCCCCACTCCTCCACTTGCAGCTGCTGGAATGGCCTTGGGTTAGCCACAGCTATCGCAGGAGTTGTCCTTGAAAGGGCAGCTTCTGGGGAGAGCTCTCTCAGCCCCACCCACCTCACAGGATGTCTGTTGTGGGGGAAGGAGATAAAGGCGATTGTAAGCCGCTCTGAGTCTGATTCAGAGAGAAGGGCAGGGTATAAATCTGCAGTTTTCTTCTTCTTCCACCAGCGGAATGTCTGCAGTGCCAACAGAACAGTGAATTATGATCCACCCCAAGGCTTTATCAGTGACAGCCTTAGAATTGCCCACTGAAGTTGTTCAGTCACAGCTAGGCAACTGATGTTTTTATAAGGGCGGTGCAAACAATGTTGTTTCAACAAGCAGCTGAGCTTCAGGGTGCTGTGAATTAAAAAAACCTTTATGTTGTCATAAGCTGCTCTGAGGGTGTTTAAAAATAAAGTAAAATAAACATTTATGTGATTGTAGTACATGAGACTGCAGGTAGGATAACTACATTTTTAAGTATACCTGCAAGCAAACAACTCCCTGCCTGAGCCAGTATTATCATGTGATGACTAAAGGAACTAAAGATTGTAAAGTGACTGCTCAGGGTCATAAAGAATACCTGGGTGGGGCAGAAGGCTGCACTTACAACTCCTCAGTGTCAGCCTATACCCTGTAGTCTGTTCTCCCCACACACCCAAATCATTGGAATTTCTCAACACATGACCTTATCCCACCATATTGAGATGAGTAGTGTGCTGATTTTGCCACTTCCTTTCCTCCTTCCTGTCTGCATCATGCTTGGGAACTAATAAGGGGGAAAACTGAATACAGAATTGGGGGAACTCACACCCTCAGCATTGGAAAAAGAATCCTTCCCACTCTGCTTTCAGCGCTTATGCCGCTTGATGAAGAAATTTGTAAGGGAAACAAGAGAAACTTAAGAACCGGAACATGTGTCAAGGTGAATAAGAAACACGATTGGGAAACACGGTGATGACACCCTATAGGGACAGAAGGCTGAATTAAAGTACTACATAATATGTGAGATGCGTGTAATGTGCAGAGAATGCCCAGATGGGCTTTTCTCTCTCCAGTTCAAACCATTAAATAAATTCTTTTTCACTGAAGTCTGCCATTCTTATTGAATCTCTCGTTGGAAAGAACCCTGATAAATTTCTCCATCAGTCCATAGCCAATAATGGGCTACACAGTGCATGTTCAAGGCTAAAAAGTCAGGGAGAAGGATTCATTCTCTCTCTGCTAGGCTTTTCTTCTACATGCTGGGAGTTCCTTGCCGTAGGCATATGTGGTGGTGGCAAGTGCTGTCAAGTCACAGCAGATTTATGGCAACCCAGTGGGGTTTTCAAGGCAAGGGACGTTAAGAGGTGGTTGGCCATTGCCTGCATCCACGTCACACTCCTGGTATTTCTTGGAGGTCTCTTAACCAAATAACTAGCCAAGGCTGACCCTGCTTAGCTTCTCAGATCTGATGAGATTGGGCTAGCCTGGGCCATCCAGGTCAAGATGCCACACACACACCTGATTCTGCTGAGCGCATGACCTGGCCCACAAGCCACACTGCAGGCAGTGGCATCTCACCTCCCCATCCCCAGAAATCTCCAAGACTGAGAAAAGAAATCAAGGTCAGAAGAACTGGACTTCCTTCTCTTTCCCTTGTACAGTCCCCATCTTCCACTGCAAGGGAAGAGAGGAGTGAGTCAGCTAATATTTGTAGTCTAACTGGTTTACACTGGAACTCACCTTTCAGAAAAGTTGATAAAAGTAAATTGCACAGGAAAAAAAACTAACACTATTCTTAGGAAAGCCAAAAGATACAAAACAAAGCATTTTATCTGGCTGCTGCAGTAAAGATACTTAATCTACATCAGATAGAACATTTATTGCGTCAAACGATAGCATAACATTGGGAGTCTAACCTGCTGTGCCAAGTGAATGCCTACAGCTGCCACAGCTGCATAGTAGGGGAAAGTCTGATCACAGTTCATTCCTGTCACAGTCAGTCCCAGAAGCATCAGAGCGCTGAAGCCACTGAGCCACTGCTTTGTGTTTTCATTGAATCGTAATGCTGTGGATTTCACACCAATGGCAACGTCATCTTTTTTATCCTACAAATGGAAGTTGGTATAGGCATAGAAGTCAAATGTCAGTGGTTGAAGAAAAGCTGCCAAATCATGAGGAATCTATTATAAAAAATATACGCAACCTAAACCATTTGCATTCAAGTATATTACTGACATGTAAAGACATTTCCTCTAACAGACAGCATCTTAGGTGGAAAAAAGCAAGCAAAGATGATTAACAGCCTTTGTTGAGCATCAGTTAAGAGCATGATGTACATAGCCAGAAGCTCCTGAATCAAAGACTATCACAGTCCCCACAAAAAATATTAGCCAGTTGAGCACTGGATACACCAGGAACTCCTTTGCATATTAGGCCACACACCTCTGATGTAGCCAATCTTCCTGGAGTTTACAGTAGGCCCTGTACTAAGAACCTTGTAAACTCTTGGAGGATTGGCTACATCAGGGGTGTGTGGCCTAATATGCAAAGGAGTTTCTGCTACAAGAAAAGCCCTGGGATACATTTTGGAAACACAGAATGTTGGAGCATCTGAGCATCAGCTGAAGGGGGGAAAGGTCAATTATTATTCATTTATAGCCCACCTTTCTCACTGAGACTCAAGGCAGATTATAAAACATAAAACCAATTCAGAAAACACAAATCTCTAATAAACAAAACAATGCAGTGGGGGCTCAGACAGAAGAACTGGAAAACAATGTAAGCAAATGAAACAGCCAATGTAGGCAAAGAATTGTCAAGAAAAAAGGAGGGGAGGAGAAATCCCCCTGCTCCAACTCCTAAGAAAGTAGAGAATGCTTGGGGGGAATTTTAAGGGGTAAGGCAGATTTTGATGTAATCCCCTGCCATTGCTTTTTTACTTAGGGACAGCCAGAAGCTGTATGATTAACAAGCCCCCAATTAATCATTCTCAGCTATGGATAATATCTAATGCGTAGTCATTCCAAAGTCTTCACATCATCATCACGAATAAAGAGGGCAGCTGATAAGGACAGCCTATAAGCATCCATAGCAATGGAAATTTTATTTTTGTATATCTATCCTGCCTTTTTAGCCCCAGATAGCTCTTGATCACCAACATAAAAACATCAACAGTGCAGGCAAAAGAAAATCGTGGTGGGTAAAGCAGCCCAAGGAATCAAAAACCAACATTTTTAAAATCTGCTTTTGCATTCCACAGAAACAGAGCACCCCACAGCAACGCAGTACAAAGTTAATCAGCATCAGTATTATTATAGCACTGGAAAAAGTCCAGAAAAGGGCAACTAGAATGATTAAAGGGTTGGAACACTTTCCCTATGAAGAAAGGTTGAAACGCTTGGGGCTCTTTAGCTTGGAGAAACGTCGACTGTGGGATGACATGATAGAGGTTTACAAGATTATGCATGGGATGGAGAAAGTAGAGAAAGAAGTACTTTTCTCCCTTTCTCACAATACAAGAAGTTGTGGGCATTCGATGAAATTGCTGAGCAGTCGGGTTAAAACGGATAAAAGTACTTCTTCGCCCAAAGGGTGATTAACATGTGGAATTCACTGCCACAGGAGGTGGTGGCGGCTACAAGCATAGCCAGTTTCAAGAGGGGGTTAGATAAAAATATGGAGCAGAGATCCATCAGTGGCTATTAGCCACAGTGTGTGTGTGTGTATAAATAATTTTTTTGGCCACTGTGTGACTCAGTGTTGGAATGGATGGGCCATTGGCCTGATCCAACATGGCTTCTCTTATGCTCTTATGTTCAGATGAGGGCTTTTCACACTTAAACCTTGGACACTTGTGTGACACAGCTTATACAAGTTGTTATTTGGGATGTATTTAATGCCCTAAATCAAATTCCAATGTATCTATGAGTAATAAAATATCTGCCCCTTCCCACCACCATGTTTTGTTTTTAGTGGCAGAGGTCAGGGTGTTCCACACCAGTAGCCTTAATATCCGCCTTCTCATGTTATTTCCCACCACCAATTTTGCATATATAATATTGTTCTGTGAAAAGTGGGAGAGGCTGTATCTCGCCAGAGTGCTTAATGTTCCCCTAGATTACAGTTTTCTAGAAGAATGAATTCTGTTTGTACATTTTTAATCCAGATACTCTCATTAATTCTTGTGGGGCTTTTTAATGGCTTGTGCTTTACACTGTAGTTTTTAACTATAAGCTGACCCAAGCAGGACACTCTAAATAATTCTGCTATTTGGGAGGGGGGGAAAACAGCCTAAAATGCAAATTCAGTTTATTTTTGTGGGGGTATTCTGTACTTTTTTGCTTGCAGAAAGGAAACTGTGTTGAGTAAGTGGCTGTACTTTAGAAAAGAGCAACAGTCCAGTAGCATCAAAGACTAACAATTTATGGAAGGTTAGGAACTTTCAAGAGTCATTTTCATGAGCTGAAGTGTGCAGTGACTCATGAAAGCTCATCCTCCTGCCAAAAATTTTGTTAATCCTTAAGGTTCTACTGGACTTTTGCTCTTTTCTACTACTACAGACAGACTAACGTGGCTATCATCTTGGCTGTACATTGTTTATTAATGTGCAGGTGGCAATTGCCTAAAAGCCTAAAAGTTGTAGAGCTGAATTCTATCAAAAAGCACCACCAGGAAGGAAGTTCATCCCAGAACACAGGTTTTACAGCAAACCAGGAAGAAAAAAGTTATATACCTGATGAGCGTAAATGGTGTCATATATCAGCGTCCACAGAACTCCTGATAAATACAGGGGCAAGCAAACAGACCAGTCGCAAGAGCCTCTGATGGCCGACCACCCCAGTAATGCACCCCAGTTAAAAGTAAGACCTACGAGATTACAAAGAAAAAACAAAGTTATCTACTACATTTCTATCTGCCTTTCCTCCACGGAACTCAGGAAAGTATAAATGGGTCTTCATTCCCCATTATCTTCTCACAACTACCCTCTGAGGTAGGTTAGGCTGAGCAAAAGTGACTAGGGTTCAGTGCTTCATGGTAGAGCAAGAATTTGAATTCAGGACTCCCAGATCCTAGTCTAACCTGGAGGGTGGCGACCCTTGGAGGGGGCATGGAATAATTGCAAGGGTCCACAAATGTATTTATACACTAAGCACTGCCATTTTGATCTTTTTGTCATGTTGTATACCACTACCTTTCTATTTCCTCAATCAATGAGTATTTATAGTACAACCAGTGTTCCCTCTAAGCTGAGTTAGTGTGAGCTAGCTCACAGTTTTTTTGGCCTCTGGCTCCCACATTTTTGTCTTTGCTCAGAAAAAATGGCTCCAGAGCAAACTAATTCATGCAGCAGCTCACAACTTCAATGCTAGTAGCTCATGAAGTAGAATTTTTGCTCAGAAGTTTCCACAGAGGGAGTATTGAGTACAACGATTATCACATGAGGTCCATGAAATTTTTTGATGGTAAAAAGGAGTCCTTATGCAAAAAGATTGAGAAGCACTGCTCTAACCACTACACTGCATTATACGGCCTTTCTGTACCTATTATGTCTCTCTGGAACAGCCTCTTGGAAATGGTTAGGATGCTCCTATCCATCAACAAAACAAAGCTGGTCCAGATATTCTGGGGGCAGTCTGAGCCTGAAAACTACCTGTGGGCAGGAGGAGGGCATAAGGTGTTTTCCCATTGGCCTTAATGTTTTTATTTTAAAAGTTAAGGCAGTCCCCTGTGCAAGCACCAATAGTTTCCGACTCTGGGGTGATGTTGCATCACAACGTTTTCATGGCAGACTTTTTATGGGGTGGTTTGCCATTGCCTTCCCCAGTCATCTACACTTCCCCCCAGCAAGCTGGGTACTCATTTTACCATCCTCGAAGGATGGAAGGCTGAGTCAACCTCAATCTGGCTACCTGAACCCAGCTTCTGCCGGGATCGAATTCAGGTCGTGAGCAGAGCTTAGGACTGCAGTACTGCAGCTTTACCACTCTGCGCCATGGGGCTCTTTTTATATCCACAGTTTTAATCTTTTTTTTTTTTTTTACAAAGTTGTACTTACCTTATTGTTACCCACCTTGGATTCTGAGATACCCAAGAGAATGGTGGGTATATAAATATTTTTAACAGTATTTTGAGAAGACTATGCATGGAATCAGATTCAAAATAACCTGTGAGACAGGCAGATGTGAAACCCTTTTTATTAAACTTCAGAAGAGCTGCAATGTTAGTTAGGAGCAATAAAAAGTTCCATGGCTGCTTAGAGAATCTTGAGCACTGAGATCTCAGTTTTGTTGGCAAAATACTGCGTCTTTGCCCACAAGCCAGTCAGCCTCAGCTCTTTTCACCCTCTGTGGCTTCTGGGCAAAAAGAACCACATATCACAAGTAATTCACTAGTAATGCAAGGTGTGGGAAGTGTGCATAGTAGCCTCGCCCACACCATGGCCCAGAATAAGCATCTCCCTCTGCATAGCGAAATGCAACATTACTCCAGCACCGGGCCTCAGCAGAAGGAGGACTTCTTTCACACAGTTCTATGGAAGTGAGTCAGAGCTACATAAGGAGGGATGTGATTCCCATCAGACAAAGATATTGCTCAAGCCCTGCCCCTCCCATTTCTGAACCTTACTGGACATGGTATGTGACTTTAATTCCATCCTGTGACATGGCCAGATGTTAAAGGAGGGCAGGGCTCTTGTTTCTTTAATGGTTATGCAGATAAGCTTTCCACACTTCCAAGTTCTGGGATGCAATAAGTGGCACTGGCCCAGGATTTCTACATAGCTCTCAAGCCCTACTGGTAAAAGGGATGTTAGGATAATACATATAGAAATAGAAGTATGGGGCAGTGGCAGGGAGCGGGAGCGCAGAACAGGGAAAGGATTTTAATTTTCCCATTCTACCTTTGCCAGCATCAACTTCTTTTTTCGTTCTTTTCAAAAATGCACTAAATGCCACGGGACTGAGCCATCATAAAGGCAGCAAGCACCACAATATTTCTCAGCTAAGCAACTGCCCTACTAGTCATGTGCGCCCAAGAGGCATCCTGAGAATTCTCTGAGGCCTCAGGAGAAGTAGAACCTAAATTCCATAAATAAACGCTGCTGAATTCTTCCAAAACATAACAGAGTTGGGAGGTACAAGCCACTTGCAAGAAAAATAAATTCTGAAGCTCACCCAAGACCAGCTGAGGCCAGTATGTTATTCTCTTCATAAGGGGATAGGTCACCACAAGAGACAGAGAGGCTGCTCCTAGCACAATACTGTATGTGGAGGAAGAAAAGCGTTCAAAACGAGGTTTTTCTAGTGCAAGTAATTACTATTGTACACATTTTTTCCCTTAGCTTTAAGAACAGCTTTTGATTGCATCTGCGGCCCCATCTGCTAAGGCGATTCAGAGTACATAATGATATGTTTTACAGCAGATGGAGAGTCAGATCCCATAGGTCTGTTCTTCTAATAGTGCCTTCCTCCAGTCCAAGGCACAAGAGGAAGGTGCATGAGCTAACGAAACAGATGAATGGATATCATCCCACAGAGCACAACATTGTGAAAGATTAACTCACAACCAGTGTCAGATAGTGAGGAGTGCTGATACCGGGGTTTAAACCCCTGCTCATTCATGAAGCTCACTGAGGACACCAGGGACAGTCACACCCAACCTAACCTCTTTCAGAGGGGTTTGTTCAAGTCTTCCCCCACCCACTTTTAAGAAAAAGAAAGAATGCCACACATGCCTTCCTGGGTGCCTAGTAGGAAGGACACAAAATGTACTGCTTTTAAAAAGCAATACTGTTAAAAAATAAAATAATTTAAAAATCATAATTTACTATGCATGTACTTTAACAGTATTGCATTTTAAAATAATTTTATAAGTAATAATTTACTATCCATAGATGCCCTGATGTGGATGGCCCAGGCTAGCTTAGAATCATAGAGTTGGAAGGGAACTCCAGGGTCACCTAGTCCAACCCCCTGCATAACGCAGGAAACTCACTAATACCTCCCCCTAAATTCACAGGATCCTCATTGCTGTCAGATGTCCATCTAGCCTATGTTTAAAACCTCCAAGGAAGGAGAGCCCACCACCTCCCGAGGAAGCCTGTTCCACTGAGGAACCGCTCTAACGGTCAGGAAGTTCTCCCTAATGTTGAGCCGGAAACTCTTTTGATTTAATTTTAATCCATTGGTTCTGGTCCTACCTTCTGGGGCCACAGAAAACAATTCCACACCATCCTCTACATGACAGCCCTTCAAATACTTGGTGATCACCTGGTGAACTTGATCTCATTAGAGCTTGTAAACTATGCAGGTGTACCCTGATTAGTACTCAGATGGGAGCCCAGGATCACTACACAGAGGCAGGCAATAGCAGACCACCTCTGACCATCTTTAGCCATGAAAACCCTCTGAAGTTGCTGTACGTCAGCTGCGGCATGATGCCAGTTTCTACCACCACATATACATATGTCCTACCTACGTTTACTACTGCAACACATATTATTGCACTGAAGGTCTAATAAAGACTCAGGCCAACCCCCTCCACCCCAACAAAATAATTCTGGACAGAACTTTTCAATTTCAGAAACAAAAAGCTGCTGCTCCAGAATGGCTTAGCTTGACACAGGGCCCAAGCTAAGGAGGAGGAGTGCTGATACCGGGGTTTAAGCCCCTGCTCATTCATGAAGCTCACTGGGGACACTAGGGATCAATATTAGAATGGATCAGCCATGCAGATTTCCCAGAGCGATCCACAAAGCAGCTACATTCTTGCTCACACACATTTCCTAAAAACACTGCTGAATTCTGATACAGCATTTCCACATTCAGGCCTGTGCAAGGATTTCAAGGGGCTCAAGTCTTATGATGGAATGGCCAGAGCACTTTACTCACCTGTAATAATTTAAACACAGAAGTATACATAACGCCAAGCTGAGCTGTCCTCCAAGGAAAACAAGAGACTGAAAAGTTGAAATCTTTCCAGCAGCCAGTGGCCGACATGCTGTTCTTGCAACCTAAAGGCAGAGAAGTGTTTCAGTTATTATGTTATTTCATCAGTAATGTGCACGCATACACACACACACTACACACAAGCTTTGTCACTTTAGACCATATATCAAATAATTCTTCCTCATAGATGAACCTCAGTAAAGTTCCAGCTGGATGTCTCAGGTTAGCCTGATCTTGTCAAAAGCTAAGCAGGGTCAGCCCTGGTTAGCACCTGGATGGGAGACCACCATGGAAGTCCAGGGTCCCTACATCACCTCTGGTCATCTCTTGCCTTGAAAACCCTACAGGGTTGCCATAAGTCAGCTGCAACTTGATGGCACTTTCCACCACTGAAGTACCACTCGGGAAGCACTTCTATTTTCCCCAGATTAGCTTGCTGTACTTCTGCAGAAGTTTCCAAGGGAGAGATCAGGAAGAAGCTGCTGAATTGCAATGCATATGAAGATCTGATACTATTCGACTTTTGGAATCAGTAGGGACTTGGGTCCCTATAGCTTACTATAAAAATATTTTCTCCCCTTCGAGGTATATGTCCATTATTCAGATTCATCCTGCTTTGTCAATTCATCGACAGTTCAGAAGATCAGAAGTCTACTTTTGTCATTATTAGGTTCCAACTTCTCATTCCTACAACACTTTGCCAACTTCTTAAGTGCCTGTTAGAGGCCCAGTCTAGTTTTAGAAAGAATTACTGCATCGTCAACATACCATTAGGCATTAATCTCAGTTTCAGCTAATTATGGAGGACAGGAATCAACTTTTTACGGACTGGCGATCAGATCACTTAAATATAGGCTAAACAAAACCAGGAACAAGTACCCAGCTTTGCCATACAAAGCTAGTGGGGGGATGGAATTAATAAGATGACCTTTATCAGAATGGCAAGCCTGAGTAAAGGCACCTTGTTGGGTGTAACAATCTAATGCAAATGATTTAAACATCGTAAGTGTACCAAAATACAGGTGAGCTTTTAAATTAGGCTATAACATTTTGCTACCAGTTATCCTTGAGGATCTTTATAAGCAAATTCCTTCAAATGATCCTTTTCCCCCATGTGGTCCTGGAGTTGTAGAGACTTCACACTCACTATGTCCTGTTATTGTGTGATTACTGTGCTATAAAGGAGTTCGAGAGAACATAATTGCTCTATTTTTGGCTACTGTGCCAGGCCATTCAGCAGAAGATCTAGTTACTCTTTTTTCTTTCGGGAGACAAAGTCTGTATTACTGAAACAGCAGCTATTTTTTTATGTAGCCTTTGAGACTACAGCCTAAATGATGAAAGTATTTCGTAAAATCCGGTTTGTCTTAATTGGTCTACTGTATTTTGAAAGAGGTCAATGGACCATTTAATAATGGAATTATCAATGCATCAACAGCTGGGAATCGTCCACACCCACTCCGGGAATCATTTATTCCTTTGACTACAGCTTGTTTTCATCTATGCTCTGCAGTGTGATATAACACACTGTGCCCTGGGAAACTGGGACTTCTCATTCCTACAACACTTTGCCAACTTAAGTGCCTGTTAGAGGCCCAGTCCTTGAAAGGGCGGCTTCTGTCAGAGCTCTCTCAGCCCCACCCACCTCAACTTTATAGCAGCTTCCCCATCTCAACTCTGGCTCAGGAAATTTCTGGAGATTTGGGAGCAGTGCCTGGAGAAGGGGAAGTTCGGACAGAAGGGGGAGCTCAGTGGGGTTGTGGTGCCATACAGTCCGTTCTCTGAAGCTGCCATTTCCTCCAAGAGAAGTATGGAGACCAGCTGTAATTCAAGGAGAACTGCAGGCCCCAGCTTGAAGTTGGCAACCTTGCAGTGGAGGCAAGATGGCACTCTGAGCAGAGCCACCACAAACAGCCCTCAACAAGGAAAGACTGAAGTGTGACTGGGGCACACCTTCCCCACCGCCCTTCAATACTGATGGCACATCACTCATCATCTGCAGGGGAAGCATCATATGCTTTATGATTTTATATAAAGTGACTGTAACAGGAGCTCCATGGTGCAGAGTGGTAAAGCTCCAGTACTGCAGTCCAAGCTCTCTGCTCATGATCTAAGTTCAATCCCGGTGGAAGATGGGTTCAAGTGGCTGGCTCAAGGTTGACTCAGCCTTCCATCCTTCTGAGGTCAGTCAAATGAGTATCCAGCTTGCTGGGGGGAAAGTGTAGATGACTGTGAAAGGCAATGGTAAACCACCCCATTAAAAAATCTGCCGTGAAAACGTAGTGATGCAACGTCACCCAGAGTTGGAAATGATTGGTGCTTGCACAGGGGACTAGCTTTACCTTTAAAGTGACTGTGGAACCTGAGAATCACAAATGAAAGCTTCATTTTATCTGTAGTGATAGGCTCTGAACAGTTTATTCTGGAATAGGCTGCTGAGCTATCCGACTGATTTCCAAATATTTGTAAAGTTTTCATTTTAAGTCTAGATTCGGGTACACAAATCAAAAGTTTCACAACATCCCTGAGCAGCATTTTCTAATGTTTAAGTACCTGCTCTGTATTTATGAGCAAAACAACAACTGTGTGCACAACTATGAATATAGAGACAACTTTGAATATCATAACAATTGATTTTATAAATATATGAAATGGAATGCACTATGGAACAAGCTATTATAAGAAATGTACTATGGAATGAATTACCTGTGAGTGTGCTTGCAACCTGGAGATAAGTTATTTGGTTTGGATAGTGGTATGTATGTTGTTTAAGAGAGAGTGGGTTTTCATTATGTTTTAATATGGGATGTTATGTTTGTAGGCTCTTAAATTTTTGGTTGCAAGATACAGTCCCGAAACATGGGAATAACTAGGTGGCAAACACGTAGAGAGCATGGATTTATAATTCCATTCCACAACAAGATTACACTCTTCATTGGATTGATTTTCCTGGGACCAAAGATGAACTTTTGAAAATCCTACTGTGGACTTTTGGAGGACTGCTTTATTTGAAATAGTGACTGTGTTCCCTTACTTGGGCTCATGAGGAATTTTCTGAGGTCATCTATATTCCTTTTATTTTGCAATTGGCGACTTTTCAGCCTAATTTCCAATTTTTCATACATTTATAAAATCAATTGTTACCATATTCAATTTTTTTTTCTATATTCATATTTGTGCACACAGTTGTTGTTTGGCTCATTTCATACTGTATTTCTGCTTCTGTTTTCTGGATTTATTTATGGCTTGTTCTGAAAGATGCTGGCAACATGCCTATCAATTTGAGAGACTGCATCGGGAAGGCTAGCTTGCTTTTCTGATGTCATCAGCATTATATCTGCTGGGGAACCTACAGAGGACAAAGGCCTCTGGCTGGCTGTGAATTATGTTTTGCTCAGAAATGCAGATGTTCTGTTCTCAAAAATAACCATTTACATAAACCCCACACAAATTGCAAATACAATAAACGAAGCTAACAAAAAGCAAATGATTTCAACTTGCTTCAATCAGGAAAAGCAATGGAAAACAGTTCTGAATTTCAGGTTTTACTTTAGCTTTCTCTCTCTGCAACTTCCAGCACAGCTCAGCAAGCTGCTTTTAAATTTGGGAAGCAGGGATGCAAGCAGAAATGCACAAGAACACAGTTCTGGTTGGCTTGGCTCCAGGAGGTGTGGCCTAATATGCAAATGAGTTCCTGTGGGGCTTTTTCTACAAAAACGTCCTGGATGCAAGAAAGATGTTTGGCTGTTTAGTATTGGGAGCAATGGAGGAAGCCTGATGTGTATCCATTGAACCCTTGCTGTGGAGTGCAGATGGTGATAATGCTGTTGCCTTCATTCAGCTTTTCCTAGATAAGAAAACTCACTTTACAAAAAGGCTAGTTTACTTACTTAGCAAAACACTATGAGCCTGCCTGTTCTTTTCAAGTCCATGGAGTTCTCTCTACCTTTTTGTCATAGTCCTGATCCCACATGTCATTAATTGTACAGCCTGCTCCCCGCATCAGGACCGCTCCAGTGCCAAAGAGTAACAGCATGTACAAGGAGGGCAGACAGCCTGGTTCTGCTGCAAGGCCTATACTCCACGTGCAAGGAAGATACAGCAACCATGTCCCTGCAACAGAAATTATAAATGAAATTAAAGGACAGAGAACTGTAGGGGAAATCAATATCAGATCAAGATGTAAATGCCTTAATTAAATCCCACTTCCCAGTTTTACTTTCTTCTTTACTGGCATTTCCTTTCCCTTTGGCAAGGAGTGGGGGAGAAGACAGTGGAAAATTGAACAGTTAAAGGGAAGGGGAGTAGATCCCAGATTTGAGAATTTAGACATAAATCCACAGCCATGAGACAGTGCATACATGCATAGAATAATGCACAGCGGAAGAGGAACTGGCACAAGAGAAAAGTAAATAGGAAGGGGTAGGAGTAGATGTTAACACTAACCTTTCCAAGAAAAAAAGCAGATGATTCATTGTGAAACTTTGTTTTCAAGAGAACACTTCCTTATTTGGTATTTCACAACTTCTCGTGAAAGAGAATTAGGGAAACAACACAGGAGCAATTCCTCCCCGGAGTTCCCACCACACAGACAGTTATTTCCCCAACAACTTTACAAACTGTTCACAATGTACAAAAGCAGTAGTATACAAAATACACTGCATGGGGCAGAAACTACCAGCTCTCCTACTTATGATCATGCTTCCATGTTTTTGCTAGTAGTGGAATATGTCCTGCTAATAGCACCCTTCTGAGGAGCTCTGAGAACTGGACCACAGTGGCTGCCAATGATGATAGCTAGGATCATGTATTGGCGCTGCATTCTGAATACACTACACTACACTACAATCCTTGGTGGTGAAGTTCCACCAAATGAAACTCAGATACCCCAGTCATGAGTACTACATTCAGATAGAGCTGTTAATGCAACTGGGCTTTCCCCCATTTTTTTTAAGCCGAGAAGCAGTGATGTCAACTTTTACTGAGTCCCTGAACACAGAATAATTTTGTCTTTGCACTCAAAGGAACCCTCCTCCCTTGAATGAAATGGTGTTGAGGATATGCATTTCAGACAGCAGCACCGGCTGTCTTCTGTGCAACACCTGTGGGTACTAATATATGGGTCAGCAGCAACCAGCAGGTCCTGACCTAACCCAGCCCCTCCCCTTAATGCTGCCTGTCAGCCCTTCAATTGCCACCTCAGTATAGATTGCTTTAGTCCTATTTCATTGCTCATCAGATATGCTATTGATTGCATGATCTACACTGTTTAATCTGCCTTGACTCTCAGTGAAAAAAGTAGGCTATAAATAAAGTATGGGAGAGTACCAACAGCAACCCCAGGCCTTGGCAGCAGGGCGTCTGGCAGAGTTGGCATGGAGTTGTGGCTTACTTGACACCATCCACTCCCTTATGAAAACATCCCTAACAGCTTGCTAGGTTGGTAAACCACAGTAGTAGGACACCTAGCAATTTTGAATCCTAGAAAGTTCAGTCTCCTGTTTGCAGGGTGGAGATTTTAAGAGACAGAACTAGGGAAACTCCCATCTAGTTCTGTGTGACCAGCATCATATGGCAACAGGAAATGAGGCAAACACAGAAAAGGTAAGGTATGCTGAAACTCCTACTTGTAAGGGAGGAGACTGGCTGCTTTGCAAGTTCTCTCTTGCTACTCACAAGAGTCAGTTTTTCCATAAGAAGAACACAAGGAGTTACAGAACGAAGTCTGAATCCAATAGCACCTTTAAGCCCAACAAAGTTTTATTCAAGGTATAAGATTTCATGTCAAAAGCTTATACCTTGAATAAAACTTTGTTAGTCTTAAAGGTGCCACTAGACTCAAACTTTGTTCTGCTGCTTCAGGCCAACACAGCTACTCACTCATATCTATCTACAGGGTGCTAGTTAGGGTTGTCAGCTAGAAACTGGCTTGCTCTTGAGCACACATCTTGACGTCTACAGTAGCTTTCCACAACACAGAGATGCGTAACTGCATACCAGTGCATCTACACTAAGCTAGTATTGGAGACACAGGAACAAGGGTAAGTTGAAAAGTTGACAATACTGACTTCCGGGGTTGGAAAATGCCGAGCTGAATTGCTTCTTAGAAGGGGAGCAGGCTGGGGCTTCTGTTCGGGGTAGTGGAGGGCAATTTAATGCCTACTGCCTACTTTTCTCAGTCAGAGATCAGTCCAAGATATGCACAGGAAACTCTGAGGAGATTTACTTTGGCTAAAAGGGAGTCCCGGGGGGAGGCTCCTTTGAGGCTTGGAGGGGTCTCCGGAGACGAGTTGCATATTCATAATCTGCAGAAGTTTCCAGAGTCATTTATTTGACATAAGCTCAACAGGATCCTAACCTTCTTTGAGACTGCTAAACATCTAAAGCTATACAAGACTGGTGTTGGATCTGGATAACTGCAGAAAAAGGTACTGATGACTATCTTCATTCTGGGACTATTTAAAGTTAATAATAATAATAAGTTTTTATTTATACCCCGCCCTCCCCGCCAAAGCAGGCTCAGGGCGGCTTACAGAGCATGATACCATATCATGATACAACAATAACAGATAAAAACAGTCAACAATAAAATTATAAAATATAAATTAATTTAAGAGTATGCTAAAACAATACAGTGGTGCTACAGTTCTCTGTTTATCCAGGCGGTGTAATATTCGTTAAACAAAATAAAATCAGAAGGTGGGAAATAGAGATTCAGAAAGCTTGGAAGAAGAAGGGGAGAAGGGGTGAAATTTGAGTTTTGTAAATTTAAAGGACAGTGCTAAAAAGTGGAAAGGAATTTATTGTTTTGTCTACTTGCGGTTTTGGTGAAAAAAGCCCCATCATCACAGATTTGCAGCTCTCACAGTCAACACAGGAAATACATCAAACATCACGAGATCTTTTTACCAGTGAAAACGGGATTTGGTCTCAAGAAAAGCAGGAAGTGTCGGATGGAAAAGGGAAATCATTGAAGCAGCTAGCCTACTCTAGGACTATAATATCATAGAGAAACATCGGCGGTCATTGCTAGCAGGTCAAAATTTAAACAAAGTTTTTTTAAAGTGTTCAAGGACATTAAAAATTGATGAAGCTGACAGTGGTGACAATTATAAGGTAAATACTATTGGACATTATCGCTGATAATTATTTTAGAAGCCTTTTGAAGGAAATTTTTTTTTAAAGGGAAGCAGAAAGTCGTGACCGCCATTTTGGAAGAAATAAAAACTTTAAAAATTAATATCTGAGCCCAGGAGGCTCTGAGGATGGCAAAATTAGGCGTATTGAAAAGGGCAAGCCTTACTCTATCAAACCTGATAGTTTAAATTTAATTTGGTTAACATTTTTGATGTTTTTTTAAATGTCAGAGCATAAGTTAACCCATGCAAGGATTGCCTCAATGGAGAAAATGGAAGAGCAATTAGAAGCAATGGAAACCAGGATGATGAAAGGGGTGAGAGACATGATAACTGCTTCTAAAAAAGAAATTAGAAAAGACATTGAAGAGCTAAGGAAAGATACAGAAGATCTCAGAAATGAGATTGTGGTAACATCAAAGAAAGTGCAAGAGGTGGATAAGAGAGTGAAAGTACATGATTCCACCTTGCTAAAAATGCAAGAAAAGATGGCAATTTATGACTGCAAATTGATGGAAACCCAGATACATCTGAGAGGAGTACCTGAGGATGAAGAGACTGATTTGAAAGGATATATAATAAGAATAATTGCAGAATTTTTGGAGGAAGATCCTGAAGGAACTAGAAGCATGTATGACTATATGTATAGAGTGAACTCACTATACGCCAAGAAAAATAATCTACCAAGAGATGTGGTTATAAGATATATAACAAAAGAAATGGTGGGAAAAATTTTGAAAAGACATTGATAGTGGGAGGCAGCAGAGTAAGAATCATGAAAGAATTGCCAAGACAAGTGATAAATGACAGAAAAGCATACAAAAAATTGACAGAAAAACTACGTGACAATGAAATGAGGTATAGATGGATAATACCTGAAGGTCTGAGCTTTGAGCTGCAAGGAAAAAGGACTGCAATTACAAGCACACAGGAACTGCATAGGTTTTATGAAGAACATAAAGAATTTGCACCATGATAGATTACAAATTATTATCTTGGAATGTAAATGGACTAAATTCACCACAAAAAAGAAAGGCAACGTTTCATTGGATTAAAAAGCAAAATTGTAATATAGTTTGTTTACAAGAAGTGCATATCAAACAAAAGGATTACAAATTTTTATGGAATAAACAACTGGGACTAGAATTTTATTCATTGGCTGAAGAGAAGAAAAGGGGATTTTCTATATTAAACAAGAATTGGAGCCGAAATTAGCGTTTAAAGATGAAGATGGAAGATTTGTAGCGGTAGAAATAATATTAAATGCAAAAAACCCACTGTTATTGGGACTGTATGCACCAAATGGTGCAAAGGATGCTTTTCTAAAAGACATTATACAACAATTTGATGAAATGACTTAAGACCAAGTTTTGATAATGGGGGACTTTAATGGAACAATTAAGAACACACTGGATAGGTCTGGGGGTAAAAAAAAAAAACAAGGAAGGAAAATTGCCAAAGTCTTTTTTTGAACTGGTCAAACAAGAAAATTTGGAGGATATATGGAGGAAATTTAATCCTGAAATGCGGGACTATACCTTTTTTTCAGCAAGACAAAACTTTTTCCAGAATTGACATGTTGTGGGGCACTAAAGACTTAGGCCTTATAACAAAGAAAATAGAGATTTTACCTAAAATTGGGGCTGACCCAATAATGTGGATTACAAAATTGTCTAAGAAGTTGAGAAGATGGAGATTGAATGAAGATTCAATACAGAATAAAGAAATAGTGACATCTCTAGAAAATGAAACTAAAGCTTTCTTCCAAATAAACGATAAAGAGGATATAGAATTTCAGACAGTCTGGGATGCTTATAAAGCAGTAATGAGAGGAATATTGATTACATTGAATAACAAAGATAAGAGGGCAAAAGAAAAACAGATATTGGACATTCAAAATGAAATAAAGAAAAAAGAAGGGGAACTGAGAAAAAGGCCAGGGAAAAAGAAAATTATAAGGGAGATTACAATATTACAAATGCAAATGAGACATTTGTTAAATAAAGAACTGAAATGGAATCTGAAAAGACTGCAGCAGAAATCTTTTGAGGGAGCAAACAAACCCAGAAAATATTTGGCCTGGCAACTGAAGAAAAAGAGAGAAAGTAAAATTATTAATGAAATTGTGGTGGATGGAAGAGAGGTGGTAGATCAAGAAGGAATAAAAAGAGAATTCTTTAAGTATTATGCCAAGTTATTTAAAGGTGTTAAAATAAGGAAAGAAAAGATGGATGAGTACTTACAAAAGTTAAAAATAGCACCCTTAGCAGAAAATATGCAAAAAGTTTTGAACGATCCAATTGAAAAAATAGAAACTGAAGCAGCAATTAATGCAATGAAAAATGGAAAAGCACCTGGGCCAGATGGATATACGGCTAAATTTTTTAAAACCCTCAAAAAGGAGTTAATCCCAAAACTTCAGAAATTGATGAATATGATAAGAACAAAAAGGAAAATACCAAATACGTGGAAGGAAGCTGTTATATTTTTTATTCCAAAGGAAGATAGAGATGTTACGAACGTAAAAAATTAAAGACCAATTTCATTATTAAATAATGACTATAAAATATATACAAGAATCCTGGCAGAACAGTTTAAACAATATTTGATAAATTTTATAGAGGAAGATCAAGCGGGGTTTCTTCCCAAAAGGCAAATAAGAGACAATATCAGAACTGTTGTAAATATTGTAGAATATTATGAAAGATATCCAGAAAAGGAAGTAGCATTAATCTTTGCAGACGCAGAGAAAGCATTTGACAATTTAAATTGGGATTTTATGTTTGCAGTAATGGAGAAAATGGAGCTGGGAGAAAGCTTTATAAGAATGATAAAAGCAATATATACTGAACAACGTGCAAGGCTATGTATAAATGCTGATCTTACAGAAGACATGATAATTAGTAAAGGTACAAGACAAGATTGTCCACTTTCCCCACTGTTGTTTATAATGACTCTTGAAATATTACTGATGAAAATTCAAGAAGATAAACAAATAGAAGGATTAAAAGTAAAAGGATTTACTTACAAATACAGAGCATTTGCAGATAATATAATGTTTATAAATGAAAACCCCATACAAGTCACACCTTTGTTGTTAGCCAAAATACAAGAATATGGGGAGTTGGTGGGACTTGGTATTAATAAAGAAAAATCAAATCTTCTATGTAAAAATATGCAAATAAATAAGCAACAGGAATTGCAGAGACTAACGGGCTGTGAAGTTACCTCCAAGGTAAAATATTTGGGTGTGGAGATAACAATGAAGAATATTGATTTGTTCAAAAATAATTATGAGAAGCTATGGTGTAAAATGGATGAAGATATGTTAAAGTGGAATAAACTTAAATTTGTCACTGTTGGGTAGAATAGCCGCAATTAAAATGAATATTCTACCAAGAATAATGTATTTGTTTCAAACTATTCCCATTGTAAAAGACAGTAAACAATTTAATTGATGGCAAAGAAAAATTTCAGAGTTTGTATTGGCGGGGAAGAAACCAAGAATTAAAATGAAAATTTTTACAGATGCAAAAGAGAGAGGCAGATTTCAGTTACCAGACTTAAAAGTATATCATGAAGCAGTTTGCTTAGTATGTATAAAAGAGTGGATAATGTTGTTAAACAAAAAACTCTTAGCGTTGGAAGGTCATGGAAATAAATTTGGCTGGCACACTTATATGTATTATGGGGGGAAAAAGATAGATGGCTTTTTCTCTCACCATTATATAAGAAACAGCTTGCTAAATACATGGATGAAATATAAGAAATACGGAGATGAGAGAAAACCGTTATGGATAGTGCCAGCCGAAGTGAAAAAAATAACAGCTGAGACGGGTGAAGAAAAGTGGTTGTCATATAATCAACTATTAAAAATGCAAAGTGGCAAAATAGAATTGAAAACTGCTGAAGAGCTGAATAATAAATATGATTGGTTTCAAATGCAACAAATAAAGAGTTTGGTGGAGAATGAAGGAATAAGAAATAAGAGCAAACAGAAATGGAAAAAGTTCTGCTTGGAGACAACGAAAAATTAATTTCAAAATTATATAAATTACTTTTAAAATGGTCTACGGAAGATGAAGTAGTGAAATCTCAAATGATTAAGTGGGCAATTAATGTAAATAAAGAAATACAGATGGAAACTTGGGAATGTTTGTGGAAGAACTCTATGAGGCTTTCAACGTATCATAGTATTAAAGAGAACTGTTTTAAAATGATGTATAGATGGTATATAACTCCTAAGAAATTGGCAAAGATGAATAAGAAGATGCCAGACAGATGTTGGAAATGTAAAAAACATGTAGGTTCTTTCTACCATATGTAGTAGACTTGTGAAAGAACAAAAAAGTATTGGCAGATGATTCAACAAGAAATTTCTAGGATCTTGGGATATGAATTTAAGAAAGTTGCAGAGACTTTTCTGTTGGGATTACAAATGGAAAAATTTCCAAAAGAAGATAGAACTATAATTTGGTACTTGCTTTCAGCTGCTAGGACATTATATGCGCAGTTGTGGAAGCAAGAAAAAATACCAGAGAAATGGGATTGGATTGTAAAAGTTATGACATGGAGTGAAATGGACAAATTAACAAGAATTTTAAGAGACTATGATTTAGAAGTTTTTAAGATGGAGTGGAAAAAGTTCAGAAGATATGTAGAAAAAGAGTAGGACATATAGGAAAATAAAAGGACATTTGACAATTTTTGATAATGATTAAATCTTAGAAAAAAGAATATGAATTTTTGTTTTTATTAGTTAAGGGTACCTTTAAACATTAGTACTTTAAATAAATAACACCGGCGAGGGTCAAGTAACGGGGGGAGGGGTGGGTAGAAAGTAATATATGGGATAGATAAAAGAAGTTATTAATGATGCAAGAAATACAATTTGTTACTATATGTTACCAAATAAAATTGTTTTAACCAGGAAAAGTTGACAATATTCGTTTATACATTTTTCAGTACAAAGTATCTTGATATACCTCCAAAGAAAATCACAATGATAGATATTTATTTATATACGTAATTCATTTCTACCCTGCCTTTCTCCCTAATGGGGGCAT
Organism: Heteronotia binoei; assembly: GCF_032191835.1. NCBI lineage: Eukaryota > Metazoa > Chordata > Lepidosauria > Squamata > Gekkonidae > Heteronotia > Heteronotia binoei. The sequence goes on along the minus strand of NC_083231.1, from coordinate 104,156,080 downwards.
AAAGAGGCTTGTATCATTTTCCAGTCTTCCACTTTATTATCACAACACCGTGAAATAGATCAGGCTAAGAGTGTGTGACAGTGAGGCAAGAACCTAAAGGCGATGTCTAAAGACTAGAAAACCACGGATCCTGTAGAAGTTTGAGTGTCAGAGCAGTTAACTGACGAGATTCATCTGCAATGTTCAGTGTGTTCTAAAAGGCAGGCATCATAATTGTACCAGGCCTGTGAGAAACTTAGTACTGATATTTTTGCAAAGATCTTGTTAAGTAATAGGTAGAGGAAGTCCAAAGAAGGGTACAACAAGCCTGCAGCCAAAAGCAACAGGCACCCTTAGCCAACTAAAAAGGCTCTGAGAAATAACACCAAGATTTGTGCTAAATATTTTACAGGAAAGTCCAATGCATCATCAAAGAGTTTCCAGCTCAACATTAGGAAGAACTTTCTGACCGTTAGAGCAGTTCCTCAGTGTATCATCTGCATAGAGTAGGGCTACCATTTGCCTATTGGCCAAGGAGGGGGGATGAGTATCGACTAGATGGAGGTTGCTGATCATATCGTTAATAAAGATGACAAAAAGGGAAGGGGCCAGGACGCAGCCTTGCTTGACTCCTTTCTGTGATGGGATAGGGTCAGTAAGGAGACCTTGCTTATTACATCTGACCCTGATAGACGTGTTGGTATATAATGCCTGGATCAGGAATAAAAGTCTCCTGTCAATTGAGGTGGCACTTAACTTCTCTCATAATTTCCCTCTGGAAATGGAGTCAAAAGCAGATTTTAGGCCGATAAAGGCTGCATAAAGAGAGACCGTTCTACTGGTTGTATATTTGTCAATCAAATGGGATAGGATCAAATTATGTCCCAACGTGGATCGACCTTCCCTAAACCCAGCCCGCTCATCTACTAAATACATTTCCTGAATCAGCCAGCACTGCAATTTCTCTGAGATGACTAGCGTATAATTTGCCCAAAATACTCAGGAGGCTAATTGGCCTATAACTGGCTGGATCATCCTTCTGCCCGGACTTGAAAAAAGGGATGATGATAGCCTCTCTCCAGGCCTCAGGAATATCCCATTGAATCAATATATGTGAACAATGGGGCCAAGAGAGAGGCCCACCAGTCAATATTATCTTTCAATAGATCTAGGGGTATGAAATCCGGGCCTGGAGCTTTGCCTCTCTTGAGTTTGCTGATCAGAGATCTGACTTCTCCAACCGTCACCGGAGGCCAAGGTGGCAGGTCTGAAAGGGCCTCATGAATCAGGGGAACTGCAGAATGGTGGGGATCAGAATACAGCTCTTGGAAAAAATGATTCCCAATTCTTAGGGGTAACAAAAGAGTCAAGGGGGGAGATATCTTTGTAGGAGTGACTCGAGATCAATTTCCAAAACTCTGTTGAGATCTTCTGCTTGGATGACTGTATAATGCTATTCAACAGCACTTTCATGGCCTCATGCTTCTTTGTGGCAATCAGTTCTTTATAAAACTTCTTAGAACGTGAGAGATGGTGTTGTGTACACAGAGTATCAAGGCCCACGGAATTCTTATATGCATGATACACTATTTTTAGATCTCTTCTTGTTTGCTTGCATTCTTTATCGAACCAGGGCTTGGAGACGTTTTTGAATCTACAATGTTGAACAGAAGCATCTTGGAACATGCTTCCTCAGGTGGCGGGCTCTCTTTCCTTGGAGGTTTTTAAAGAGAGGCTAGGTGGCCGTCTGACAGCAATGAAGATCCTGTGAATTTGGGGGGGGGGGGGGCATTTGTGAGTTTCCTGCATTGTGCAGGGGGTTGGACTAGATGATCCTGGAAGTACTTTCCAACTCTATGATTCTATGATATGTAACCACAAACACACATTATTTTGATTCAGGTGGGTAGTGGTGTTGTTCTGAAGCAATACAACGAAGTTTAAGTCCAAACACTTACATTATATTGATGGCATCCTTTCTCTACGAAGCTCTGGGCTGTTCTCACCTCACCTATTTCATTCTTACAACAGCTCTTGAAGGTATGTTAAGTTGATTAGCCTACGGCTGGGTTACCAGATGTCCTGTTTTTAAAGGAGACATTCTCTTTTTAGTTTTCATCCTTTCAGGCTTGCTTAAAAAAACCTGATGAAAATGTCCTCTCTTGGGGTTGAAAGGTTTGGAATAGTCCTAGTTATTAGTGATTATCACAGTAGGGGTATTTAAAGTGAGATTTGTCATAGTGATCATTTGCGTTTGAAGTAGTTGGGAAATATGCCCTCTTTTTGTTTTTCAAAATATGGTAAACTGAGCCTAGGGCCAACCAGAGTCTCATGACCAAGAGGAAATTTGATGCTGGCTATCGCTAGATTTAAGCCAATGCTATCTAAACCAGGTGGGCAGCCATATTGGACTGAAGCAGTAGAACAAGAAAGAGTCAAGTTGCACCTTTAAGACCAATTATTCAGAATGTAAGCTTTCGTGTGCTCTAAGCACACTTTATCAGACAATAGTATGGAATGGCAAGCAGTCCTAAATATAGAGAAAGTGGGCCGTGAGTTAGCATGCAGACCCCAACTTGTGATTCTTTTTATCTGCTAAAAAACATTTCCATGACTCACTAACTCACTGCCCACTTTCTCTGTATTTGGGGCTGCTTGCCATGCCATACTGTTGTCTGATGAAGTGTGCTTCTAGCACACGAAAGCTTACATTCTGAACAAAACTTCGTTGGTCTTTAAGGTGCAACTTGACTCTTTCTTTGTTCTGCTGTCTAAACCAATTCATCACACAGGCACCTCAGTGTGGCCCATAAGGGCATATGAATTTACCCCGCAGAATTACATCCAGAGACTCCAGCGCTAAACATACTTGGAAGTAAATCCAAGGAACCGGTTTTACTTTTGAGAAAACAAATGAGGAAGTTAAAAAACGTGCTCTCATTCCCCTACTCTCGATTGATGCACACCCAAGAGGAAGAGCCTGTTACACGTCCCGTTCCCGCCCGTTGAATGACAACTGTATTCACCAATGGGACTGCCGAGCCTCGCGAAATTCCAAGCAAAGAAACCAATCACAGTGCGGAAACTACGTTGAGGGCGGAGATTATAAAAGAACTTCCCTGCCCCTTGAATGACAAATAAACTCACCAATGGGCTTGTCCAGCCTCATGAGGCGTAGGTAGGGCTGAAGAGAGGCGGGAGCCGCACGGACGAGGCCCTCCGTGGAGACTGTACTGAGAGGCCTCCGAGCACTCTGGAGCGAAGGGTGGGGAGGCTGGTGGCGATTGGCCAAGGCGCAGGACGCGGCCTCGGGGACGCGCGCCGCGCTTGCTTGCGCGAGGAGACAGCACTTGAGACGAAGCGGCCTACTTAGGCGGGAGAGCAGCGGCAGGGCCGCCATGTTTGCCGGCCTTCTTCTGACGTCACGACGAATGTCGGCGGCCGTCTCCATAGAGATAGCGCGGGCCTATGGTTATTTTCTATCTCCGTCCGCAGAGGTGCTTCCGCAACCGGATTTGAACCTTTAATCTCACCATAGAGATGACATGGCTAGAGAGGCACCACTCGAGACCCAGCCGGAAGGGATCCTGGCTGATATCGGCGAGCTTTTTTAGCAGGAAGAAGCTTGGGTTTATTTATTTATTTTATTCATTTGACTCAATAAAAGCTGATACGAGAGTAGGTTTTGAGGGCTCTATGAGGGTAGAAAGGCAAGGAGGAAAGAATAAAGTATCTTTAAGGCGGCTCCGGACTCTCATTTTATAATTTCTCCAGGCGCCTTACCTTAATCGGGTTTGTGCTAGACAGTGTTGGGTGATGTGTTTTGCGCGTGCGCAGTAGAATTCCCGCCTTTAATGGAGGCGCGTGATGGCTGACGGGAAAACGCAGCCGTTAACCGTCGCTCCTGTGAATGGGTGCGCTTTCCGCAGTTGGCGCTCGATGTTGGGTCAGACTAATTTACGTTCCCTCTCACCCACCCCGTGTGTGCCTTATGTTCTATATGGCCACACCTCCAGGCAGAAAGGTTGCCAACTTCCAAGTGGGACCTGCCTGGAGAGTTCCTAGATTTACAATAGATCTCCATTAAACACACTAATGGTTTATTTGCAAAATATATTTCCCAATGTCCCCAAAGGCACAATGAGGCGAGAAGTTGATAGGGGCAGCTGCTTGAAAAATAGGGACTGCTGCGGTGTATGGGTTTCTAATCCAATTAAAACTACACACACGTTATTGTTGCTCTCTATTTGACAATCTTAAAAACGCAGGGAAACGTGAGCCAAAACAGCTGTGCCTCCGAATGATACAGATTTTTTTTTCTTTAGCAGTGGAATGCGTTGTCCACTGATTTCTGATATTTGGAATATTCATACATATCCAATTAGTGATATCAGCCCATATGCAGTGCAGAGATGGTTGGGCCTCACTTGACTGACTTGGAGGTATCAGGATTGTGAAACTACTTTAATATTTTATGCCATTCACTGCCACAAGGTGGGACAGTGAACACTAGTTTAGACAGCTTTAAAGGGGACGTAACAGTGCAATCTTAGCAGGTGTACTTGGAATCCTACAGGAGTTAGTCAAGTTCCATCCAAGAAAGTATTCTAAAGATTGTATCTGAAGAAGTGTACGTGCACATGAAAGCTTATACTAGGAATAAAACTTTGGTGGTCTTAAAGGTGCCCCTGAACTCAAACTTTGTTCTTAAGATTGCATAGCAATGCCTGTTAGCTCGCAGTTCAGTGGGGAGGTAATAGATGAAATTTTGATCAGAATCAATAATTTTCATGACAGCATGCTAAAACACAGCATACCCATTCATTTGTTTAAACTTATTTATATTAGCAATATCTGTACATTTCATAATAAACATAGTATTCAAAAATATTTTAATAATAATAATAATATTTTAACCCACTCTGTTAAGTTTTTAAGGTAGTACTATGCAGGTAGAGTTGCCAACTCTGGGTTAGAGATTCCTGGAGATTTGAGGGTCCTAAGTTGGGTATAATACAATTGGGTCTGCTCTCCAAAACAGCCATTTTCTCCAAGGTTTCTGCAGCCTGGTGATTGGCTGTAATTCCAGATCTCCAGGCCCCACCTGGATGTTGGCATCCTTATTTGTGTCACTGATCCTGGAGTAATCCTTTTTTTTTTTTTTTTAGAAAACCAGTCTATTCTTTTTAATCAAGCTGGTTTTACTGAGGTTTAAACTGCCTGTCATTCCCCCCCCCCCCACAGGTTGTTGGCGACAAATTGCTTGTTATGTCAGCAATACAAAATTACCATGGCTCCTGAAGGATTTATTTATTCATTTATTTACATTAGTTATAGTGGGATTCAGGAAGATCAGCAACCTCCATATCCTCCAGTGACGATCATCCACCAGTCAGAAGGCAAAAGTGCTGGACTTAGGGTCAGTTTTGGGACCTGTTGCGCGCAGAGCCCCAAACCTGGAAAAAACAACTTGGTAAGAGCAAAACTGAAGAAATTGGTAGAATAAAGTCGGAGTCAAGTAGCACCTTTAAGACCAACAGAGTTTTATTTGGAATGTAAGCTTTCGTATTCACGCATACTTCTTCAGACGAGGAATGAAGTACAGTGAGCAGAGCTGCATATAGCTGGTGGGCAGAAGTTTAGAATGCAAAATGGTACAAAGTTAAAATCCAATGGCAAAAGAGTGTATAATTTGTCCACCAGAGGGAGCTCTGCAACTAGAAGAAGGAAGTACAGTCAACGAAAGTTAAATTCATAACAAATCTGGGAATCTTGAAGGTGCTGCCAGACTTTCTCTGCTTCCTATTTTGGCTGCAACAGACTTCTACATTTCTGGAATGTTATACTTCCCAAGTCTCTTTCATTCCTCTCTTTGTTTTTCTTTTTGCAACATGGTGAATCTTCAAAGTCTTCAGGATGATTTTTTTTGCTCAATAAATGCATATACTTTTTCAAAGAAATTAGTCACTTGGAGCATCACAGTTGGTGATATGGGAGAAAATGATGGGTGTGACTTCTACCAGTTGTCACTTACCAGAGCATCCCTGCTGCTACCAAGGTCCATGAAGTGCTCCAGAACTTCTCTGGGGCTCCCCTTGGTATGGTCCTGACTGGGGTGGGGCACAGGAAGAGCATTCTTCAGAGGTGGCATAACTGTCTCGTGTTATGTGTGAAAATGGTCTACAACATACCATTTAAGAGATTGAGGTCCTAAGGAGACTAATGTGATAGCCAACCGGCAGAACAGTCAGTAGAAGAGATATTGATATAAATTAGTTTATTTCAAATGTGGAAATATCAAAAGTCGCATACAAACATCAAAGCAAGATAAAGTTGCGGGGGGGGGGGTAGTCTGTAGGATTGCATTTGATGGCGTCATATCAAAGTCTTTCCTAAAGGGCTGTGTTTCTGCTTAATTGTTTCCCATTGCACAGGTTTAAGGACGGTTTGCATTCTCTTAGGTAGTTAGGTGTTTTGGCTGTTAAAATTTCATATTTTCTTTAAAATCTATATATATGTAAAGGTAGTCCCCTGTGCAAGCACCAGGCGTTTCTGACTCTGGGATGAGGTCGCATCACGACCAAAAAGAAAAATAGGTGATCCGTGAAAAGCATCCAGATATATGTAGTTGGAATCCAAGGTGGTTTTGCCCTTGTATTCAGGTGTAGACTGCATCCAGATGTATCCAAGAATGGCTGTTTACAGCTATTGCCTGCTAAGTCTGAGCTGCAGTCCTCAGGACAGCTGGCCTTTGCACATTTTTTTTTAATTACCGGGTTGGATACCACCAGGTTCTTCTCTCAGTCTCCCCTAATTCCCCACTGTACTATAGCCCCCAGGACTTCTGTACAGGGAGATCCTGTGATCCCTATAAAAGCTTTTTTTGGTAGGCAAAGGGGAGGCTGCCAGGAAAACTGTTTGGATCCCATCATAAATACTAAATCACAGAATAGCAATAGTAACATTTAAAGTATTAAATAAATTGAATCAACAAAATGGCTACAACAACCAAAACTAAGACCTCACCAGAAAATTAGAACTTAAAAACAGCAATGACCAAGAATTCCCTATTATAGTTAAGAAAACCCAGCAGTACAAATACCCAAAGATGACAAAACCACAAAAGAAAAGCTTGGCACACAAGCTATTCACTTGTGTGAGGTTAGGTTAGCTCTCTTCAAGGACCCTCAAGGCACCAACAGTCTTAATGGGTTTCTGGAAGCCCAGGAATGAGAGGGTCAATTGGGTTTCTAGCGGGAGGAGTTCTCCTCAGTGGTCTGCCATCCAAGCACTCACCACTAAGCACTGTCTCTGTTTGGCTTGCAAGGTCTTACAAGCTCAGGCTAGCCTGGGCTATTTGGGCTGCTGATTTGTGGAAGAGCCTATCACTAAGTTTCTTGGCTTTTTCCTCCCTTGGAATGCAAATTCACCTGAGATTGGATCTAGGACCTCACCAGAAAATTAGAACTTAAAAACACAATGACCAAGAATTTTAGTTCTGGCCCACCAGCAGCTCCTATAGAAAGAAACAGACCCTACAGGCATGCAGGTCAACAGCTCCCATTTCATGATTCTGGTCTGTGGCATTAACCTGCTTGCTCATTCCTCTGTTGCCTTTGCTTTGCCATGCCTTCATGGTCCTTGCCTTAGCGTTCCCTTCATCACTTATACCACCTGTGCCTCCAGCTTGCCCCATGACAAGGTACCGGATATGCTATTCAATCTAGCACTATCCCATCCTTCCACGAAGTTTGGGGTGGTATACATCCCCTGTCCCCATTTTTTCCTCAAACAACCCTGTGAGGTAGTGAGGCTGAGAGAAAGCGACTGGCCTAAGGTCACTCTGTGAACCAAGTACGGATCTGAACCCTGGTCTCTCAGATCCTAGTCAGACCACTACAAAACTCTGGGACTCAATGAGAATGACTCTGATCACTGCAGACAATGGTGGGGACAATAAAGTGCTGCCAAGTGAACCATTTTAAAAAACCTGAGAGATGGAAGAACACCAAACCTTAGCCAGCTCCCAAGCTATCAGGTTCATGATAAGCCCTTGGTTTCTGCAAATCTGGAGCAGGACTGCCCGGGAGACATTCTTACAAAACCTTCCATGGGATTCTCGGAATATGCATTCGCTGGCTAGATGCAAGCTATAGCTTTGGCATTTTGGATTACAAAAAAGCCGTAAGAAAAAGCTGGAAGTCCAAGACTGGTTCCTGGGCTAAGAGGCTTCTCCCTGAGTGTTGGCAAGGTTTCATCATTCAGCATTTTAAGGATGTGACCGTTTAGCTGAACAGACCTGCAAGAGGAAGCAATGAACATTTTAGAGGAAACTCTAGTCCAGAATGTCTGTAAGTGCAGAATCATAAATCATACTGAAATATAAGTCTCCAGAACATGACATTTTGAACACATTTCCGGATTCCATTAGAATAGAGTAAGAGAAGTGATTGCAGAGTTTCCTGTTGTTTGCATGATGCTTAAATTTTCTCTAACCTAACTTAACTATTTATATGAACATCATTTGTGCAGAAGAGGAATTTGTTACACAAAAGGGCATTCTGGCCAACAGGTAAGCTTTTACCTTCACACTTGAAGCCCCCTGAAGGAAGAACAGCTGTCAGTTGCATTTGTAAAACAAACAAGAAGACGACATTGAATTTATATTCCACCCTCCACCCTGAATCAGAGTCTCAGAGCTGCTCACAATCTCCTTTAACTTCCTCCTCCACAACAAACACTCTGTGAGGTAGGTGGGACTGAGAGAGCTTTCCCAGAAGCTGCGCTTTCAAGGACAACTCTGTGAGAGCTATGGTTGACCCAAGGCCATTCCAGCAGCTGCAGATGGAGGAGTGGGGAATCAAACCTGGTTCTCCCAGATAAGAGTCCGCGCATTTAACCACTACACCAAACTCCCTCTTTTTAAGCTGAATGCTCCTATCATGCAGAAAATAATCCAAGCGTTTCCAGAAAACTGAATCTGGATGGTAAAATTTGACGGACACTGTCCATTCACCAGGTGGCCGGTGGAAAGGTGGCCAATTAAATTGAATCAGGAAGCCCATGTTGACAGGGAGCAATCCCTTGCAGGTCACATGGGGAGGGGGTGACCAGAAATGGAAGGGCAGAGTAGGGAGAAGCAATTCTAGAAATCCCGAAATTCTAGAAATTCAGCATTACCAAGTCATGAGACGGTACAATATTGGGCAAACTTCAGTTTCCTTCCTCTCTGCAGAACAGAATCAGACTGAATGGAAGTCCCCGCCCCCGCCAAACTGATCAGAAGTCCATAAAAACTTTGGATTAGTCAGACAAAACACTGCAAGAACCACAAGATTCAATTTCTGAGAATTCTTACTTGCATCAAAGAACTGAAAGGGACAATTTATAGTCTCCAACTAAGTCACTTTTCTAGGAAATTGAACAAACAAAATCCACTCTAAACATAACAGCTGTGAGCATACCAGCAATAGGAAGCGGGGGAACAGTATCAGTTTGCAGCATGTTTTTCATATGGGATTATAAAAATTCTAGGGTCAAGTACCATAACAGGGCACTTTACCTGAGAGCCTTGTGTTTTGAAATGACTGTGGATAGAGCAATAATTGGATAAAGCATTGTCCATTCACTGCATGGCTACAGGGTTGTTGTTTTTTTTAAATTAAGAATGCACTCTGAAACAATTATGCCCTTCTAAATCCTTGAAGTTAGTTAAATTGTATAACTGTAGATTATAGAGGGCAAAGGAGCATCCAACACCATCATAAGACATGACATAATAAATACAGCAAAGTGGACACATTTCCTTCTATTGGCCTCATTTTTGAATCATGAGGAATTTCAACCAGCTAGGACAAGAAGTAATTTTAATACCTGTAAAAGCTTGAGGTGCTTAAATATATGCATTCCACTGAAGGTGACAGAATAAACTTTTGCAGTGATCTATGACAACCTTTTCCTAATCAAGCTCTTCCTTACCCTAATTGATCCACACTCACCTTTGAGTGAACCATTTTCAACAATCCCATCACCCGCCTTCAAGTAGGGCATTGTCAGACCCAGAGCCAAGGCAAAGACAGAGTTCAAGATCTTTATTTCAGCTTCATGGGCATATACACGCGTTGTCAGAACAGACAAGCCTGCCAGTTCCCCCAACTTATAAACCTTTGCCCTGATTGTTATAATTCAAGCCAAAGCGCGCCAAGCTAAAGCGGGGGTTTTGCGCGGGGTTTCTATTAAGCTCTCATCACCACAGGTGTCATTATCAGTTCTCAGGTCGCATCTCCTCCTGTTCATGGCCTTGGTTACATAGCAACTAGCCAACTCCCAGACATACCATCCTCCCTTCAGATAAGCAGCAAGCAGCAACTACATCAAAGCAGTGTAGCTAGCACAAGCACATTATTGTATAGCTGGATACATATGACGAGAGGAACAAGATGGAGTGACTCTTGACAACTGTGTCTTGCTGCTTTCCAGCTGCATACTTACAGCACATTTGTTGTAATTAAAATAGTGGTGTTAAAATAGTTGCATTTCACTGTTGTTGGAAAATGCTGTCAAGTAGGAGCTGACTCAGGATGACCCCATAGCGTTTTAAAGGAAAGAGATGAACTGAACTGATTAGCCATTGCTTGCCTCTGCACAGCAACCCTGAACTCCCTTGGTGGTCTCCCATCCAAGTACAAACCATGACCTAACTTGTGAGATCAAGGCAACTGAATCCAATAATTATTCAGCAGCCCATCTAACAAGATATGTTTGGGGATCTATGATCAGTTCTTCCCGTGTGTAAATTAATCTTGAAAAGCACTGGATCCACATTGTGGGGCAGGTAGGTGTTCAATCTTTCCCCTCCAACCTCATCTCCCTGAAAGTAATTGTCCTCCCAAGAGTTATTACAACAGTTCAGCCAAAAAGACAATTGCAATACGAATATATGTATTTTCCACAAACTTATGTCTAATAGCAACTTGAGGGGATTTCTCCTGGGTAACCAACACAAGGGAAAGGATTATTTCCCACTGCCCCAGTGCAGTGACTCTGATCCAAACTGAGAGGCCCTGCAGCTGCTTCATAAAGTTAAATTACATTTTTCCATGTCATATGCCATATTCATACATGGGAAAAGATTTTTAAGACATGTTGGGGACAACAAAGCATCCCTGTTTCCTGTGAAAGAGCCCCAGATCTTAAATAGTCATGCTACTGGCACCTTTGGAATTCTGACACAGTGTGGTGTGGTTGCAGCAGCCACAAAATGGCAGCCATGGGAGACAGAACCAGCCACAAAATGGCTGCCACAACTTATCTTCAGTCACACAGTAAAAGTCCTTGTGCTTTGGTGGCATCTGCTGCCAAAGCAACATTTAAAAAACATCTGCCCAGCTAATTAGAAGCCTCGCTAGAGAAAAGCCCCACCTGACCCTGCTGGCTTTCTAAAATCATTTGGTGGGTCCAAGGAAAGGCATTGGCAGGTGCCAGGCCACCCACAGACCCCATGTTGGAGAAACCTGGTTTAGAAAGCCAGGAAATGCTGGCTGGCTTACCTGGAAAGGATGGTTTCGCTTCCATAAGGCAGTAAAAGGTATTCATCAACAGTCTTGCCAGAGAGGTAAGAGGGGAGCCGCAGGTATTTTGTGCTGTTGTAGAGGTTTAAGGCAAACAGGGTGATGTCACCATCTCTGTATTTTGGACTAGAAGGGGAGATAAATGAACATCTCATGAATGAATACATACAGCAAGTGCACTACAAAATGCAGGTGTTTGTCAGATTGCAGAAGCTAAGCAAGGTTGGCCGTAGTGAGTACTTGGATGGGAGACTACCAAGGAAGTCCAAGGTCATTACACAGAGGCAAGCAATGGCAAACCACCTCTGAACATCCATTGCCTTGATTACTCTAAGGGGGTTGCCATACATTGGTTGCAATTTGAAGGCACTTTGCACACACACACATCATTTGCAGCTCCATCCATGGTAAACTAAACTAAAGAGTCTCCCGGCCCAGGCAGGTATCTGCAAAAAGGAGGCTTCCAAAACTCATTTCGCACGGTGCCAAATTTTCAAATGCAAAGATCAAAGTGTGGCTTTGATTGAATCACACGTCCTTCACTGCAGCCATAAAGTACCACATGAGACATATACAAGCCTTCCTGAGTTGTTCCACCAGATCGATGGCAGAACTTGCTAAATCCGCACTAATGCAAGAGCCTTTCTCCCTGCCACTTTCTTCTCTGGGTAGCAAACCAACATGATGGAGCCATCACTATTCTTAACAACGCCCATTGGAACTGAATGCTTACTGGTGCTCATTTGTGCAGTGAAGATACACCCGAAGCCGCCTGTGGTCTTCACCTGTCAGGCTGATGTTCAGGACTTTGTTGCCCACCAGTTTCTTGTACAGCAAAGAGAGCCAATAATCCTATTTTGTATTTTAAAAGATAGATGGCATCATAAACACAATATACCGTACATAAACATAACATATTCCAAGAACTGCTGCCCTAAAAAAATAATCCCTTGAAGTCCGCTGAGCAAAGAGTTATCCCAGGAGATTTTTTTCTGCAGCAAAAGCCCAGCAGGAACTCATTTGCATAACAGGCCACACAGTAGATCCCCTTGTTCTACTGTTAGCCTTGTCTAGTGCTTTTGGTGGTAGCCTCGTCTAGTGCTTTTGGTGTGTTCTAGCATTGAATTGATTAAACTTGAAAAGCATTGTGGGGCAGGCAGGTGTTCAGTCTTTCCCCTCCAACCCCATTTCTCTGAAAGTAATTGCCCTCGCAAGAGTTATTAGAACAGTTCAGCCAAAAAGACAATTGCAATATGAATATATGTATTTTTCACCAGCTATGTCTAGTAGCAGCTTGAGGGGATTTCTCCTAGGTAAACAACACAAGAGAAGGATAATACCAGATGGATAACATTGTTCATGAATTCCTTTTTCATATTCGTTTCCTTCTCGTGGGTATTTAACAGGTCAATTTATTCACCAGAAGAACACTCATAGCTTTAGGAAGCCATATATCAACCAGTGGCACAGTGTTCCCTCTAAGCTGCAGAGTCTTGTGAGCAAAAGTTCTACTTTGTGAGCTACTTGTATTAAAGTTGTGAGCTACAGCATAAATTATTGTGCTCGGGTCATCCTTCCTGAGCTTAGACAAAAATGTGTGAGCTGGAGGCTTAAAATCTGTGAGCTAGCTCATGCTAACTCATCTTAGAAGGAACACTGGCCATTCGCTCTTCCAGAATTTCATTGTCAAAATAGCACTTCCCACCTGTGCCCAAGCCATCTAGCTTAGGGTGCAAAAAGCCCTTGGATCGGCCCTGAGGCTGGTTCTAAATTGCTCTTCCTGATCTGGATGCAGATAATGCATAATTTGTGCCATAGCAGGATAGAATACAGAAAGCATATAGCAAAAAACATACAAGAAGAGTCCAGTGGCACCTTTAAAACCAACAATGGAGCAGGGGTCACTGGGTGTGTGTGTGTGGAAGGAGGTATTTGTGAATTTCCTGCATTGTGCAAGGGGTTGAACTAAATAACCCTGGAGATCCCTTCCAACACTCTGACTATTCAGGGTACAAGCATTTGTGTGCACACACACTTCCTCAGATACATTGAAGTGGAAGTTAACAGTCCATATGTATAGGTAGAGGATGAACAGCAGATTAGCATACAACATAATGAAGATGTTTTAACAGATGCAGAGACCAAACAGGAACAACAAGCTAAGTTTATATGGTTACCATTTGTTTGGATGTTTGCTTGAGAGGAGATGAATGGAGCATAACAACAGGATCCAAGTTAATTACTCTTAGCATCCCACAATTAAGGATATATTTACATTTTTGTCTCCTATATTGGCAGAGAGCCCCGCGGTGCAGAGTGGTAAAGCTGCAGTACTGCAGTCGGAGCCCTCTGCTCACGACCTGAGTTTGATCCCAGTGAAAGCTGGTTCAGGTAGCCGGCTCCAGGTTGACTCAGCCTTCCATCCTTCCGAGGTCGGTAAAATGAGTCCCCAGCTTGCTGGGGGGAAAGTGTAGATGACTGGGCAAGGCAATGGCAAACCACCCCGTAAAAAGACTGCCGTGAAAATGCTGCGAAAGCAACGTCACCCCAGAGTCGGAAACGACTGGTGCTTGCACAGAGGACTACCTTTACCTTTTTATATTGGCATATTTATTTGCTTTGCTGTGTCCCCCCCCCCTCCATAATTAAATCTAAACAAATGGTGACCAATGCTCCCTTTAAGCTATGGAGTCTCATGAGCAAAAATTCTACTTCGTGAGCTACTGGCATTAAAGTTGTGAGCTACTGAATAAATTAGTTTGTTCTGGGGCCATTTTTCCTGAACTAAGACAAAACTGTGAGTCAGAGGCTAAAAAACTGAGCTAGCTCACATTAGCTCAGCTTAGAGAGAACACTGATGGTGACCACATAAACTTAGCTTGTTATTCCTGTTTGGTCTCTGCATCTGTTAAACATCTTCGTTATGTTGTATGCTAATCTGCTGCTCACCCTCTACCTATATGTATGGACCGTTAACTTCTGTTTCAGTGTATCTGAGGAAGTGTGCGTTTGCACAAATGTTCATACTTTTAATAAAACTTTGTTGGTCTTAAAGGTGCCACTGAAGTCCAGCTTTGTTCTACTGCTTCAGGCTAACATGGCTGCCCACCTGGATCTGTTTAAAGAACATTATTATTGTATACATACTGGCAGCGGTTCAAAGTTGGCATCCACCAGATGGTATGTCCCTGCTCCAAAGAAAACCTGTCTCATCACCACATCGATACCCAGCTTAGCAGACAGTCCTAGTTTGTCCAGCCACCTGGCAAACAGAGATAGGAGACAAACTTCAATGCGGAAAAAAAATCTTAAAAGGGTTAGAAAGTGGGAAGGAATATATTCTAGGCAAAATTGGGTGGTTTTTTCCCCTCCGCTGCATGCAGAAACGCTGGCCAATGCAATCATCCACAAGTGCTACCTCTGAGTCATTCCACAAGATCAGAGAAATACATTTGAAAGACTGTTACTTAGAGGAGGGCAGGGAGCTGTTCCTGTTGGCAGCAGAGGATAGGACTCACAAAAATGGTTTTAAATTATGGGCAGAAAGATGCTGGCTGTAGGATGGAAGGGCTGTGGCTCAGTGGTAGAACATCTGCTTTGCATGCAGAAGGTCCCAGGTTCAATTCTCAGCATCTCTGGTTTTTAAAAAAGGACCAGGCAGTAGGTGATGGGAAAGACCTCTGCCTGAAACCCTGGAGAGCTGCTGCCAGTCTGAGTAGAGAAGACTGTCCTTGATGGACCAAGGGGTCTGATTCAGTATGAAGCAGCTTCATGTGTTCATGTATATTTGGGGCAATTTTTGTCTACAGTAAGAGTAGTTCCAAGTTCAGCAGTGGAATCGGCTGCCTAGGGAGGTGGCAAGCTCCCTTGCCAGTCTTCAAGCAGCAGTTGTACGAACACGTCTCATGGATGCTTTAGGCCAGGGGAGGCCAAACTTTCTTAACTTAAGAGCTGCAAGACATGAATGTCAGATGTTTGAGAGGTGCAAGATGAACGGATGGACAGAAGGAAGGAAAATAGATGGGGAGGGAGAGATGGAAAAAAGCAACTTTAAATGCATTCTCCAAGCTGCTGGTTGGCTTGGAGAAGTGATTTAAAGAGAGAAATGCCTTCTTCAAGCCAGCCAACGGGATGGTGGGGGCTTTGAGAGCCACACAATATATGTGAAAGAGCCACAGTTTGGCCACCACTCCTTTAGGTGGATCCTTAATTGAGCAGGGAGTTGGATTAGATGGCTTGTATGGCCGCTTCTAGGATTCTACATATTCTTGAATGATGTGGAAGGAGCAAACCTAAGCAGGGTTACTCATAAGTAAACCCACTTAATTCATTAGGCCAATTCAACACATTAGTTTCCCAGGAAACTATGCGTTGAATTGCAGCTGTGGTGTTTTAACTTTGGGTCAGTAACTGTAGCTGAGAGGAGAAGTGGGCATTGAAGGAGGCCATCTTCAGGCCTTGGTAGAGAGAACAAACACTTATTTCAAAGGTCTGTCCTTTAAAAAGAATTCTTGAGCTCCACAGCAATCCACACGCGTGACTTCTTTTTGTTTAAACAGAAAGTGCAAGAGCATACAGAACTCTTGGGCAGACGTTGATCAAAAGGAGAGCTCTGTGTAACTCAGAAATGGGCCTGCTTATACATTACAACATCAGGCTAATAAAAGAAACAATTATGTCTATTTTGTTTCCTTTAGGGCTCGCCCTATGGTTCACCCATGCAATAGGGGTGAGTTTCCAAGAGTGTCATGATCCTAGCAGCTTTGGGTTGGAAGGATGTCCTCAGACTTCAGCGAATACAAGAATGTCTCCTGTTTGGCCCAAGGAAAAGTTGCCAGTGTGTCGGCTGCGGACAGATGCGATCTCTCAATAAATGGGATGTTCAGGTGTGTTTCAAATAGGTACCACTATCCTTACATAAAACCAGCAAGGTATGTATTGGACAGTCGAGGAGCGCCCCCTCCATAGGCCGAACTTGTCTCTCCCAGCCACACTTTCTTCCCTGGTACTGTGGCATCGACAATCTAGGAAGACACAGAAGGGAAAATCAGTATAAGATCCTGGCCCTGGGAGACACCAGAGGGCCGTGGAGCTGAAGGCTCATCCCAGCCACAGAACAAGCATTTGAGCTGCCCACTTAAGTTGGCTTTGTTGAGCTTATTGCGTGCATCTGCTAGCTGGTGCAGGATTCAGTCTTTGCTATGCCGCCAAAAATACTTTTACCTTGCTGTATCTGAGTTCAAATCCCCACTCTGCTATGGAAGCTTGCTGGGTGACCTTGGGCTAGTCACACATATGCTCGGCCTAACCTACCTCACAGGGTTGTTGTGAGGATAAAATGTGGAAGGGAGGACTTCGCGGAGGGAGGACTGAAGGGACAGATGTTCACAAACTACTTAGAGATTACTTCTGCGGGCTTGTTCTGTAACTATGGTGTACCCACTGCGTTTTATGCTGCTAAATTAACATTTTTAATGTGCCACAAATGCAGAACTAATAACTGCTTAGTTGTAGTCAGGCAGTTCCTCCTAGAAAGAGGCATTTCCTTTAGCAGAAGGGAGGGTGGCGATTTCCGCTGATTCCCCCCTTCCCTGTTCTGTTGTGGAGAGCCTGATGACCTCCAGGAACAAAATGGTGGGAGGGGGGAAGTGTGCTGCATCAGAAAGGAGAAGCTAGAAAGTTCTGCTCTGTAAAGTCCCTGGATGGTTGGCTACATACCAATAAATAATAACAACAACAATCAGGGCTTTTTTTTTGGTAGCAGGAACTCCTTTGCATATTAAGCCACACATCCCTGATGTAACCAATCCTCCAAGAGCTTACAGGGCCTACTGTAAGCTCCAGGAGGATTGGCTACATCCGGGGTATGTGGCCTAATATGCAAAGGAGCTCCTGCTACAAAAAAAGCTCTGACAGCAGGTATGAATGTATGCTGCTCGCCTCTGATGAAGTGAGTGACTCAAGCCAACATATGCTGAAATGAATGATGCTAGCCTTTAATGTGCCCCTGGACTTCTACTTGACGGAACAGACTGACACAGGTACCCCCCATGGAATAAAAAAGAGACGTTCACCTGGAAGAGTCAGAAAGGGTAATATAAAAAAAAAAAGATGGGAGAAAGAGGCAAGGCTAATGAGAGCCAGTGTGGTGTAATGGTCAAGAGTGTTGGACTAGTATCTGGGAGACCTGAATTCAAACCCTCACTCGTGCAGCAGAAGCTGGCTGGGTGACCTTGGGCCAGTCACACTTTCTCGGCCTAACCTATCCCACAGGGGTGCTGTGAGGATAAAATGGAGGAGAGGAGAATGATGTAAAGTTCCTTGGGTCCCCATCTGGAGGAAAGGCAGGGTACGAATGAATTAAATCGGGAAGAATAAGCACAGATTTGGTGACTTGTACTTGGGAGGATTAAGTTCCAGGGGAGGGGTAGCCAAACTTGGTTAACGTAAGAGCCACATAGACTAAACATCTGATGTTTGAGAGCCACAAGACATGAACGTCAGATGTTTGAGGGGAGGAAGGAAGGAAGGAAGGAAAATAGATCGGGAGGGAGAAAGGTAGAAAGAAAGCAAGTTTAAATGCTTTCCCCAAGCCACTGGCTGGCTTGGAGAAGTGATTTAAAGAGACAAATGCCTTCTCCAAGCCAGCCAACAGGGTGGTGGGGACTTCAAGGACCACACAATAGGTGTGAAAGAGCCACATCTGGCTCCTGAGCTACAGTTAGGCCACCCCTGTTCCAGGGGGATGAGCAACAGAGATTCAGCCAAAAGCTTTACGAAAAAGATGGGCTTTGAGAGCAAACTGGAAGGAAGTGAGGGAGGTGAGAAGCTTTAAGCCGCTGGAGTGGAGAATCCAGGCCTTCCTCCAAACAGTGTTTATTAGACTATATTTTGTGCTCCACCCCCAAATCCACCCACCCACAGAGATGCCTTGTACCTGCTGGACACTCTGTATGTCTGCAATGAAGGTATCCAGCACATCTGGACTGAGGAAATCCTCTCGAGTGGCATTCCGTCCATTTACATAGTAACTGCAAAAACCAAGAGGTACACATATAGACCTGAGGCTCACTGCTGTTTCTATTCAACCTGGTTCTCAATTGTGAAGTCAAGCCAAGTTAATCTTTGTTATGGCCTGCAAGCCATACAGAAGCAGAGCAAACAGCATTAATGAATGAATTGCCTAAAATCATATTGCTGCATGTATCATTCCTCCTAGTATCTCAGACAATAACAAGAGTTAGAGGTGTTCCGTTGTGCTTTTTCCCCTTCTTGGCAGATCTCCCTGTAGTTTTAAGTGGTTGCACTGTTATAGCCGTCCTTGATGTTTGTCCAACCTGGCCACCTGTTTGATGTTCTCAAGGTTCTAGAGGCACTCCCACGTCATAAAAACTTAAGGGAGGGGTCATGGATCTCAAAAGAGCATGGACGTGCAACAGACTTGTGTTTATTCTATGTGACTCTTAAGTTAAGCAAGTTTGGCCACCCCTGGTCTGGACAATCCTTGATGCAGCCCAGCATAGGACATTCTCATTAGGGAATGGCTGAAGAACAAAGCTGCTGGGTGGAAATGGTGTACTCACTGGTGCCATGTGACAGAATCGATTACTTTCCCTCCCGATTTCAGGAAGCTGCAAAAGGAAAGAAGAGGGATGATTTCATTGCTCGCTCTCGCTTTTCACCTCAAAGTCTACATTTGTGGGAAGTGCGACAAGCTGACTAGGCAAAAATGCCCACAACTGATATCAGACCCAGAAACCAAATCAGGGGCTGCAAGGCGGTCAGTCACTGGGCATTTCAGTGGCTAAATGATTTGTGAGGAGGTTGGCAGGTGATGGAAGGCATCTGGGTTGTCAACCTCCAGGTGGGGCCTGGAGTTCCCTCAGAATTACAGTTGATCTCCAGACTACAGAGATCAGTCCCTGTGGAGAAAATGGCAGTTTTGGAGGGTGGGTTCTATGGCAACACATCCCTGTTGAGCTCCCTTCCTTCCCCAAATTCTGCCATCCCTAGCCTCTGCCCCCAAGTCTCCAAGAATTTCCCAAACCAGAGTTGGCAACTCTAGGTTGTGTGCCAGCCTGAACAGATACCTAACACACAGATAAACCCCATGACCAGGTGGAGATGGTGGGGCAGGCTCGTGCCCACTTTAGAACTCCACGTGGTGAGTCAATGAGCAGATGGATCAGACCACTGGTAGTATTGTCTACTCAGACCGGCAGCTGCTCTCATGTATTTTGGACAGAAGTCTTTCACATCCCCTGCCAGAGATTGACCCGAGGCCCTTCTTCGTGCAATAAGCAGCAGCAAAGGGAGAGGGCTGTCAAAGCCTTAAAGGATAGAAAATTCTCAAAGCCCCAAATGGGTGCATTAGAACAGCCCAGACCAATTGACATGCTATTGGATGGCCATGATGTGATTATGAATGCTTTTGCTTTACAGAGCTGTTTGAACTTTTGGATATTTTTTGGAAGGTCCCACCCTATTATGAAGTGTGGATGAAATAAGTAACCAAGTCAACCGCTTGTTGGTCAGAGCTGTTTCTAATGCACCCATCTGGGGCTGTGAGAAGCATATATAAGAGAACTTTGCAAATTATTTATTTATTAGATTAGATTTGCATCCTACCCTCCCCACCACGACAGGCTCGGGGCTGCTCATAGGCCAATTTGTTTATGGAATGAACTGACTTCTTCAACATTTTCTATTTATTTTCAGCTTTCAGAGAGAGAGAGATATGTACTCTTTCTCTAAGAAGATACTGATGTGCATTTAAATGCCTTTGAATATTGTGATTTTACACTGAATGAATTCAATATGACTGAATGCATTTGCTTAAATTTACTAGATTGAATGAATCCGCATAAATAGTTTGAATAGAGACTTGTTATTGTGGATTGTGATACTTTCTGTATTTTCTGGTACCTTCTGCATTCAAAGCAGATGCTCTGTCATTGAGCTATGACCTCACCTCCAAGATAGGGCTTATGTGTGCAAGTGAAAGCATAGCTGCACAATACATTTAAAAAAAAAAATTTTAACGGGCATTCAGGCGACAAGCACAGGTTAAAGCAAACCACGGTTAGTCATCATGCCTGCGTTCGGCCAAAGTATCAGTTTGTCAGCTGATCCACCCAACCTGACAAAATACTTTCTTCTCACCTTCTCAGCAGCCTCTGAGTCTGCTTTCGAGGCCTGCCTACGTCAGGCCCGTAGAGTTTGGAATCCCTATAGTGGCTGTAGTTGCTCAAAAGGTGACGAAGCTGTATGAAGTCTTGTCCTAACTGGAAGCCATCGATATGAATGCCAGACTTCAGCCTGAAGCTGTTTGGCTCTAAAGAAAACACAGAGACAGTTGCTTCCTTCAGATAATTTCCCAAGGAAGGGCTCGCTGTGACTCATTCAAAATGTGTACTGTGGTAATAATCAACCCAAAGTATAGAATATCAAAACTACCATGACATAAGCTTCAAAGCCACAGAGAACACTCAGAACAAGAGACAAATGAAGCCCTCTAGTTCAGGGTTGCCCTGAAAATGACATTTCCCAGAACCATGCAAAGCAGTGAGCAGAAATATCCGCCAGATAATTGTTAGTGTAGTTCACTATAGCCTAATTTGAATAGAAAGAATGAAGAGTAATTGCAGGTGGAAAGGGGGCTTGATACATTGTATAGTGTCAGTTTGTTTATCTGTTGCTGTTGAACTGGCCCCTCTCTGCTGTGAAGGAACATTCTTTTTGTCAATTGAAGAGAAGTAACTGCTACTATTTGTCACATAAGCATGTTTTCTCTCACAGTTTACTGTTTGCTTCACTGAAAAAAGGTCAAGGTAGTCCCCTGTGCAAGCACCAGTCGTTTCCGACGCTGGGGTGACGTTGCTTTCACAACGTTTTCACGGCAGACTTTTACGGGGTGGTTTGCCATTGCCTTCCCCAGTCATCTACACTTTCCCCCCAGCAAGCTGGGTACTTATTTTACCGACCTCGGAAGGACGGAAGGCTGAGTCAACCTGTACATAGTTATTAAACAATGTTCAATATTACTTAAGCAAATATGTGTGCCGAATGATATTACTTCACACTACAGACTCTGCTATAAATGAAGAGGTGGAACTATCCTACACCTGGTGAGTGAAGGGATTTTGCCCCATAAGAAGGATTAGTTGGAATATTTACATATATACCTCCCTAACAATAATAATACTGATTCCAAGACTCTAATCTCAGAAATCCCACTGCATCTCGCTACGAGCCATTTCAGACAGCGCTGTTTGCTGTTTCTGTTAGCAAGGAATGATCTCAAATGTTACATACAGCTCAGACACAAGATCAGTAAGATGCTCAGGCTCTGACCTGTGTGGCCTAGGTTAGCCTGATCTTGTCAGATCCTGTAAGTTAAGCAGGGTCAGCCCTGGTTGGTATATGGATGGGAGACCCCCAAAGAAGTCCAGGGTCATTACACAGAGGCAAGCAATAGAAAATCACCTCTGCTTGTCTCTTGCCTAGAAAACTCCACTAGGGGTCACCATCTGTCAGCTGCAATATGATGGGACTTTCCACCACCAAGACACGCAGGGATGTATTGTTTTGTTGTTGCCTCCTTTCAGGGCTTTTTTTTGTAGCAGGGACTCTTTTGCATATTAGGCCACACACCCCTGATGTAGCCAATCCTCCTGGAGCTTACAGTAGGCCCTGTACGAAGAGCCCTGTAAGCTCTTGGAGGATTGGCTCCATCAGGAGTGTGTGGCCTAATACACAAAGGCGTTCCTGCTACAAAAAAAGCCCTTCCTCCTTTGCTATATAGATCAAGTTTTTGTGACATCTAGGCCTGTACGTTTTCTGGAACCACTAATTTCAAGTGGTCTTTTGGTGGCTAGGAATAGGGTAATATCAGGATTTACTTTGAAATATGTTTTATGTTACTGAATTTGACTGTTGTAACTTGTGTAGCCGCCAATTGTATATTATCTCCAGCTGTAACTCTGGACTGAGCAGCCATCCACTGGAACCCTGCTTTGATGGTATCAAGTCACAGGACAGCAAGTGATGAATAATAACAATTATGTTATTATGTTCCCCAGAGAGTACTGAGATCGGGAACCCAGAGAGTACTGAGATCGGGAACCCAAAATCTTCTCGTTGTCCCCGGGCCAAAGGAAGCCTGCCTGAAATCTACTAGGGACAGGGCCTTCTCTGTAATGGCCCCTTCCTGGTGGAACCAGCTGCCAGAAGAGGTGAGGGCCCTGCGGGACCTTGCCCAGTTCCACAGGGCCTGCAAGACAGCCCTCTTCCGGCTGGCTTATAACTAACCGGCATTGAAAACTGAGTGTAGTTATGCTTTTTAATGTTTTAACTGTATAAAATGTTTAAATTTAATATTTTTATGTTAGATTTTATATGCTGTAAGCCGCCCTGAGCCACTTTGGTGGGAAGGGCGGGATATAAATCGTAAATAAACTAAACTAAACTAAATTATTAATGCATGGCATTTTGCGTAGTATTGCCAGGAGATCCTAAGATTGTCTGGCAGTGAGAAGTTCTAGCTCTTTAGTGTTATGCACCATTCGGTGACAAGCTACACTTGTTTTTTAGGCAAGAGATGATTCAGAGGTGGTTTGCCATTGCTTGCCCCTGTGTCCTGGCCCAGGTTTTCCTTGGAAGTCACTCTTCCTAATACCAGCTACGGCTTGTCCTTAGCTTCCAAAATCGGGTTAGCCTGGGTATCCAGATCAGAGCTATGAGCCTGGTCTGAAAGGCCATTTGTCACAATCCTGCAGTTTTGTAAAGCTGAATTAATTATTTTCCCATCTCCCTGGCGTTCATTTTCACACGACGCACGTTCACATGCACCCGTTTTGGACATACCATTCCCAAGTTCCCAAGACATGTTGTAGTTCTGAGAATCACAATAATCCAAAACGAACCGAGCGTTCGAGCTGTCCCAGTGGGATCTGTGCGTCCGGAGCAGCGCATTGAGTCCAAAGATTAGATGTAGCTCTGAACAGTAGGCAAAGTTGTAAAGAATGTCCAGCGTGCTTCCTGTGAAGAGAGGGAGGGAGGAAATAAGAGCCCCCACTCCAAAAAAAAACCCCACACCCATATTACAAGGCTGAGTTTCTATGGAATTTTTCCAGTCGCAAATGACTGAATTCAATTTATGGCGATCTGTAAGTCATCTGGCAGATGTGTTCAGTGCGCTTAATTCATATCTCAGCACACAGCACCCTGGCCTCCTGACTGTCTGTACAGAAGGCACAGGGAATTGTGAGTTGTTCACGGACCAGGGCAGACTGAGCATGGGCAACCTGCAGCTTGCAAAGGAAGATACTTTGCTGCTGTAGAAATCCCATAGGAAAAAGCTGTGGCTTGTTGGGTCAGCAATTGCTTTTGCATTGAGAAGATCCCAGGTTCAGTCTCTGCTACACCTAATGCAAGAATCTTATATGTCCCAAACTACCTGCAAGCTGGGTCACAGTTCCGACTGTGTGGAGACCACATGCAATGACTGCAGCACGTGGAGCCCCACACTGGGGCCATTTCAGCTTGAGAAAAGTGTGCTGGAGGGAAGCCTGAGCAGCATCAGGCCCCAGCGTGCTTGTGAAAAGAAGAGGAGGAGGAGGAGGAGATTGGATTTATATCCTGCCCTTCACTCAAGAGCGGCTCACAAACTCCTTTCCCTTCCCCTCCCCACAACAGACACACTGTGAGGTAGGTGGGGCTGAGGGAGCTGCTCTTGAGAGAACAGTTCTGAGAGAACTGTAACTGGCCCAAGGTCACCCAGCTGGAATCATGTGGAGGAGGAGTGGGGAATAAAACCCAGTTCTCCCAGATTAGAGTCCGCAGCTCTTAGCCACTACACCAAACTGGCCCTCAGTTGTTCCCCAACATCATGTCTGTCTGCACAAAGTGTATGGTGTGAGGGGAATCCCAACCGACATGTGCCATAGGCGATGTGTTGTTTGACACTTAAGTGGTAGATGATGGGAAAGGTCCTTCATGGCCTAACATGCGGTCAGTCAGATATTGAGCTAGATGGAGCAGTAACAGCTGCAGCATAAGGCAGTCTCAGATGTTCACCCCATATTGTATTTTTATTTTTATTTATCTAAGATTTATATCCCGCCCTTCCCACTAGGTGGCTCAGGGCGGCTTACAACATATAAAACTAACATAAAATCTAAAATTAAGCATTAAAATCCACATTTCATAAGTTATAGTTAAAAATCTAAACATTTGTTATATACATAGACATTAAAATCACAAAGCGGACCTACAGCTACACTCATCGGTTGCATGTTCAATATTCGATGTTCCGTGTTCGATGTTCAGTACTCAGTGTTCTGTGCCGATTAGTTGTGGGCCAGCCGGAAGAGGGATGTCTTACAGGCCCTGCGGAATTGGGTAAGATCTCACAGGGCCCTTACCTCTTCCGGCAGCTGGTTCCACCAAGATGGAGCCATTACGGAGAAGGCCCGGTCTCTTGTAACTTTCAAACGGGCTTCCTTTGGCTCGGGGACGACCAGGAGGTTTTGGGTCCCCGATCTTAGTGCTCGCTGGGGAACATGTGGGAAGAGACGGTCCCTCAGGTAGGCAGGTCCTAGGCCATATAGGGCTTTAAAGGTAATAACCAGCACCTTGTACCGAACTCGGTAAGATATTGGCAGCCAGTGCAGAGCCCGAAGTCCCGGCTGAATGTGCTCCCACCTTGGGAGCCCTAATAACAACCGGGCGGCAGCGTTCTGCACCAGCTGCAATTTCCGGGTTCGGCACAGGGGCAGCCCCATGTAGAGGGCATTGCAGTAGTCCAACCTCGAGGTGACCGTAGCATGGATCACCGTTGCTAGATCGTCGTGCTTCAGGAAGGGAGCCAACTGCCTTGCCCGCCTAAGATAGAAAAATGCGGACTTGGCGGTGGCTGCTATCTGGGCCTCCATTGTTAGGGAAGGCTCCAGAAGTACCCCCAGGCTCCTGACTCTGTGCGTCGCCGTCAGCGGCGCACCGTCAAAAACCGGAAGGGGTATTTCCCTTCCCGGACCCCGACGGCCCAAGCAAAGGACCTCTGTCTTCGCCGGGTTTAGCTTCAGCCCGCTCTGCTTGAGCCACCCAGCCACAGCCTGTAATGCCCGGTCCAGATTTTGTGAGGCGCAGACCGGCCGGTCATCCATAAGCAGATAAAGCTGGGTGTCATCAGCATACTGGTGACAACCCAGCCCGTACCTTCGGGCAATCTGGGCGAGGGGACGCATATATTGTATTTCATTGTCTTGTTTCAGGACTGGTCTGCAAGAAAAGTGCAAGATTCATGGCCAGAAGCCCCTTAAGGACTAACAAGATTTCTGGAATATAAGCTGTTGTAAGTCAAAATTCTTCTACCTTGGAAATCTTGTTGCTCTTTAAGGCACTACTGGACTTGAATCTTGCTCTTTATTGTCGTGGGAACTGCTTCCAGTATTTCTGATTTCATTAGGGTTGCCAAGTCCAATTTAAGAAATATCTGGGGACTTTGGGGGTGGAGCCAGGAGACTTTGGGGGTGGAGCCAGGAGACATTAGGGGTGGAGCCAAGATCAAGGGTGTGACAAGCATAATTGAACTCCAAAGGGAGTTCTGGCCATCACATTTAAAGGGATGGCACGCCTTTTCAATGCCTTCCTTCCATAGGAAATAATGAAGGATAGGGGCACCTTCTTTTGGGGCTCATAGAATTGGACCCCCTGGTCCAATCTTTTTGAAACTTGGGGGATATTTTGGGGAGAGGCAATAGATGTTATACTGAAAATTTGTTGCCTCTGCTTCAAAAAAAGCCCCTCTAGAGCCCCAGATATCCGCGGATCAATTCTCCGTTATTTTCTATGGGAATAAATCTCCCTAGGGAATAATAGAGTTCCCAGCAGACATTTCCCTCCCCTCCCCTCCCCCCGCTTTCTGACGACCCTGAAATGGGGGGAGGGCCTCCAAACCGGGGGATCCCCTGCCCCCACCTGGGGATTGGCAACCCTACCAAATGTCCAGGAACCAGGTGGACGGATGTTTCTTTACTTACCCTATAAAAGGCCAAGCCCAGTTCAGTTCTAATCAGGGCTTTTTTTTTTTCTTTTCAGCGAGAGCTCCTTTGCAGTCCTCCAAGAGCTTACAGGGCTTTTCTTACAGGGCCTAGTGTAAGCACTTGGAGGATTGGCTACATCAGGGGTGTGTGGCCTAATATGCAAAAGAGTTCCTGCTACAAAAAAAAGAGCCCTGTTTCTAATTCCACAACTCGGTTTTTATGACATAAAGACCAGCCCTGGTTAATTCTGGACTTCTCTAGAGAAAAGGGTCTTATGCAGCAGAGATGAGGAAGAACTTTCACTGCCTGCTTATGGCCAGAGTTAACTGCACGGAGCTTGACAGGCAAATTGGGCGGTTTCTTTTGGAACCTGATCAAGGCCTGCTAAGAGTTCGGCCTTGTGCAAACGCAACATCAGGGCTGGGCCCCAAAACCAAAGATTACGATGTGCTAAAATTGCATAACCTCTGTTAGACAAAACATTGTCCAAAACAAAGGCGCTTTTGGGTGTCACGGTCACCTGGCAAGCACAGCACAGTACATTTAGGTTTACAATCCCAAGGATGCTTTCCTGGGAGCACACCCCGTTAAATATCTTACTCCTTATTCCAGAGTAGACTCACTAAGGCTTGCTTCCATACTGTCTGAGTTATTTAGTGGTCATAAGCAGTGTTCCCTCTAAGCTGAGTTCGCGTGAGCCAGCTCACAGATTTTTAGCCTCCAGCTTGCACATTTTTGTCTTAGCTCAGGAAGGATGACCCCAGAGCACAATAATTTATGCAGTAGCTCACCACTTTAATGCCAGTAGCTCACAAAGTAGAATTTTTGCTCACAAGACTCTGCAGCTTAGAGGGAACATTGATCCTAAATCTGCTGTGACTTGACAGCACTTTCCACCACCACCTTTTATTTATAGTACAGATTCCGGAAACATGTATGTGTGGGTCTCTGCCAAATTTCCTTCTGGTTATTCCCCCCCCACACACACACATTAAATGATGGTGACATTCCTGCAAACTAGTTTATCAAACTTCCTATTTCTGGTCAGAGAAGCAGAAAAACCTTCTAATCACCTCTGGATTTTAACGTTGTAATCCGAGAGAGATCCAGAGTGCTTTATCAGCTCTAGTACAGCCCTTTGTGGTTGCCCACAGTATTTCCGTCTAGGGTTGCCAAGTCCAATTGAAGAAATATCTGGGGACTTTGGAGGTGGAACCAGGAGCAAGGTTGTGACAAGCATAACTGAACTCCAAAGGGAGTTGTGGCCATCACATTTAAAGGAACCGCACACCTTTTAAACGTGTTCCCTCCATTGGAAATAATGAAGGATGGAGCACCTTCTTTTGGGGTTCATAGAATTGGACACCCTGGTCTAATATTTTTGAAACTTGGTAGGTGTTTTGAGGAGAGGCACTGGATGCTATGCTGGAAATTTGGTGCCTTTACCTAAAAAAAAACAGCCGCCCCCCAAAGCCCCAGATACCCATGGATCAATTCTCCATTATACCCTATCTCCATAGGGAATAATGGAGTGCCCAGCAGACTTTTCCCTCACCCCCTTGCTTTCTGATGACTCTGAAGCAGGAGGAGGGCCTCCAAACCAGGAGATCCCCTGCCCCCACCTGGGGATTAGCAAACACTAGAAATAAACCACTGCACTTTTATGATGCAAATAAATGCTTAAGCAATTTCTTTCATAATGATGCAATCATATTATTATCATCACAAACAAAAATTCAGTAAATGTCCATAGAAAAATCAAAAAGTTATTTCACACCACTCTTGCAAGGCAGTACTTTCAAAATCAGAATGTTATTTCACATAACATTCTGTGAGAGCCAGTTTGGTGTAGTGGTTAAGTGTGCGGACTCTTATCTGGGAGAACCGGGTTTGATTCCCCACTCCTCCACTTGCAGCTGCTGGAATGGCCTTGGGTCAGCCATAGCCCTGGCAGAGGTTGTCCTTGAAAGGGCAGCTGCTGTGAGAGCCCTCTCCAGCCCCACCCACCTCACAGGGTGTCTGTTGTGGGGGAGGAAGGTAAAGGAGGTTGTGAGCCGCTCTGAGACTCTTCGGAGTGGAGGGCGGGATATAAATCCAATATCTTCATCATCATCACATCACTCTTGTAAGGTAGTACTTTACAGTCCACGGTCTCAGTTCTCCTTTGCTTGAAAGACGTAGACAGTGCCACGCTTGTATATGATTCCTCCTATGGGTAGCAGACTGAAGTCTGACAGGTGCAGCGGCTACACAGGTCCTAGGTTCAGTTCTGTGTTTTGTTCACCTTCCACTGGCTGCTTTCTTTTAGCTTTGGAACCTCTGCTAAAGGGAATTGCTCACACGTTACAATACAATGTTACTTTGGTTCTCCATTAGTGCAAGTTGCAAAGTAACATTGTATTGTAATGTGTGAGCAATTGCCTTTAGCACGGGTTCCAAAGCTAAAAGAAAGCAGCCAGTGGAAGGTGAACGAAACACAGGACCTGTGTAACCGCCGCACCTGTCAGACTTCGGTCTGCTACCCACAGGAGGAATCATATACAAGCGTGGCACTGTCTACGTCTTTCAAGCAAAGGAGAACTGAGACAGTGGACTGTAAAGTACTACCTTACAAGAATGATGTGAAATAACATTCTGATTTTGAAAGTACTGCCTTACAAGAGTGGTGTGAAATAACTTTTTGATTTTTCTATGGACATTTAATGAACTTTGGTTTGTGATGATAATAATATAATTGCATCATTATGAAAGAAATTGCTTAAGCACTTATTTGCATCATAAAAGCGCAGAGGTTTATTTCTAGTGTTTGCTAATCAGTACACTGCAGTTTCCAGTTTGCCCACCTGGGGATTGGCAACCCTATTTCCATCAGATCCAAAAGAGGTCTGCCCTGAATAAACAAATGTCATATCCAAAGCATCCAAGGAAGTCTCTGATCGGCACTTAATTTCCCCAGGTGCACTGTTCTGAAGTATATGAAAACCGGAGGGCCCGCAACATTGGCTCCGAACACCGACTGACTCACTCTTGCACAAGCCACGATGTGGGCAAAGGGCTCTTTAAGTCTCGTCCTCCCCTGCAGGAACAGTAATAGAGGCCCTGGTGGATCCCACCAATTACACACCAGAGCCACTCTCTTGCAGCATTTTCCAGCTCTGGTGCCTTATGCACAGCTGATATGCATAAGCTGAAGACCATGCAGAGAGAATGCAACTAAGGTACATATTAAGGAGGCCTTGGGGCAAAGGGGGGCACATTCAATCCATGGGTGACCAGGGCCCCTATCCCTATTAGAAGAAGAAGATATTGGATTTATAAAAGGTAGAGGTAGTCCTCTGTGCAAGCACCAGTCATTTTCAACTCTGGGGTGACGTTGCTTTCACGTTTTCACAGCAGACTTTTTACGGGGTGGTTTGCCATTACCTTCCCCAGTCATCTACACTTTCCCCCCAGCAAGCTGGGTACTCATTTTACCGACTTCAGAACAATGGAAGGCTGAGTCAACCTGGAGCCAGCTACCTGAACCAGCTTCCGCTGGGATCGAACTCAGGTCATGAGCAGAGGGCTCCCCGCCCTATACTCCAAATCTCAGAGTCTCAGAGCAGCTTACAATCTCCTTTATCTTCTTTCCCCACAACAGATACCCTGTGAGGTAGGTGGGACTGGGAGAGCTCTCCCAGAAGCTGCCTTTTCAAGGACAACTCTGCAAGAGCTATGGCTAACCCAAGGCCATTCCAGCAGCTGAAAGTGGAAGAGTGGGGAATCAAACCCAGTTCTCCCAGATAAGAGTCCGCACACTTAACCACTACACCAAACTGGCTCTCAGTTCCTGTTCCCATGCTCCATTATTTCCAGTAACAGCCAAAGCAAGACATTCTAAGGAGCATATAATGACCGCAAGCATTTTACTTGTGATGGTGGTATTTTTGTGTTTCTTCTTGTCCAGCTCCCCACGGATCAGCAGCTCCTGGAAGGGCCATTGCAGCTCCAAGTACTCTATTAGGTCCAAAGGTGCCGGTCTGAATCCACAAGGGTCTGCAGCATCTAGCACATTTGAGAGACAGAGATGCACAGAGAGAGAAAAGAGACATCTTAGGGAGAACCAGAGACTGATGGCAGCCTTTCCCAAATGCATTTCTTTTGCAAGGAAATATAGCCGCTGCACAAGCAACCACTTCCCTGTGACCTATTTCTCCATGGACTGAATGAGACCACTAAGCTGAAGATGCCCAAAGGCACTGGAATATTAAACTAAATCCTGAGCATCTTTCACCCTTATGAACTTCCTTGTTCACTACAATCCAGAGGGTAGGCTTCACTCTTCGTGTTTCTTGTACTGGAAGCTAAGATGTATGGCGTAAAGCCTTCTTCAGAGTGGAACCAACAGTATTACAGCCCTGAGGAGGAACTCTGGGTTCGGTCTCTTCTGCTTTTAAAAGCACTTAATTTTCCCTAGACCTTATTGCTATGTTACAATGCTTTATTTGCTTCTGACTGCAGATATGCCAATAAAGGTCATTGAATTTAATTGAATCTTCTCCCCCTGCCCTCCAAAATCTGGTTAGGAT
This sequence comes from Heteronotia binoei, assembly GCF_032191835.1. Lineage (NCBI taxonomy): Eukaryota > Metazoa > Chordata > Lepidosauria > Squamata > Gekkonidae > Heteronotia > Heteronotia binoei. The sequence goes on along the minus strand of NC_083231.1, from coordinate 104,124,919 downwards.
GCCATGCCTAGGTTGCACTGAAGTTGATCCTTTTTAGAACTGCTTGCTTCTGTAGTTATGGTTTGTTTCTAGGCATTCAGCACATGAGTAGAACACAGTTTGTATATCCATTGATATGCCTGGGACAGGTAGGGGGCATTCTCTATGGCCACCATAGGTTAGAAAGATGATGGATGGATGGATGGATGGATGGATGGATGGATGGATGGATGGATGGATGGATGGTGTCATGACTTCCCAGTCCATAATGGAATGTGTGTTGTTGAGACAGACCCCTCTTTCCCATTAAACAGCTTGAGCATTTTTTAAAAAGTATATATTGCTACTCATCAAAAATGCCTGAGGCAGTTCACTAGAATAAAAAGCATTAATGCACCCCATGCACAATTATTTTATTTATTTATTTATTTTATTTGATTTATATCCCGCCCTACCCCACCAAAGCGGGCTCAGGGCGGCTTACAACACAAGGATTCTAACATAAAAATCATATTTTAAATATAATAAGAATATACATAATTAGAACATTAAAACATTAAAAACATTAAAACAGTGCATCAGTCCAACAGCATACAATCTATACACTTCCTTCAACATTTTGATAGTTTGGTGGTTTGATGCTGGTCAGTTATAGGCCAACCGGAAGAGGACTGTCTTACAGGCTCTGCGGAATTGTCCAATATCCCGCAGGGCCCTGACCTCTTCCGGTAACTGGTTCCACCAGCAAGGGGCTGTTATTGAGAAGGCCCTGTCCCTGGTTGACTTCAACCGGGCCTCCTTTGGCACGGGGATTGTGAGCAGATTTTGGGAGCCAGATCGCAGTACTCTCTGGGGAACAATTAGGGTTGTTAGGTCTCTCCTGACAACCAGCAGGGCATACGAGGACTTATAAGGAGAAAGGGAAAGGCCTGGGCCTCATTGCTGGTGTCACACAGGCAGTGACATCATCACTTCAATGATGTCTAGGTAATGCCCTGGTATATGGGCAGAAATCTATGGTAGAAATCAATTTTACCATAGAGTTTTTGCCCAAATGCCAGAGTGCTGCCCAGACATTACTGGCATGGTGATGTCACTTCCTGTGCAGTGCAGGCCATGAGGCCTAGGCCTTCTCCTTTTTCCTGGTAAGTCTTCCCTGCCCACCAGTTGATTGGCAGCTGGGGGTAAGGCCTGGTGGTGGAGGACACCCACCTCCACCAGGGGATCTGGCAACCCTACATGCAATATAACCCACAATACCTGAAAATAGCTGGGAAAGAATGGAAACTGAATGCCTAGAAAACATGAATTGTCTTGACATTGATAGTAACAGTGATACTGTGTTTTATTAACCTGCCAAGTGCTAAATAGATGTTTGAACAAATGATCGAACCTCGCTCAGGAATTCCATGCCGGTCAGCAGCTCTGAACTCTTGTAACAGGATGAAATTGACACTCACAGCTCTAATATAATAGAACTGCTGACAGTCCTCTGTGAAAAAGCCAGACCAGAACTTCTAGAAAGCTTGACTTTTTCACTTCAATGCCCAGATAAATTCTAGTAACACAAAGAGAGGGATATGGAGTGGGGAGGGGCTACTGGAGTAACTAATCTCAAGGTGAGCTCTGGAATTTTCCTGGAAATACAACTGATCTCTATACTTTGGAGCTCAGCTCCCCTGACGGAAACAACAGCTTTGGAAGAGGGGGAACTCTAAGATCTAACACAGAGTCTAGGAGAAACGGAAGTCCTAGAGTGACATTCTCGCAGCTCCACCTTCCTATTCCAAATTCCACGCTCTCTAGATCAAGGCTTGCTCACCATAAGAGCCACACAGAATGAACATCAGATAGGAAGGAAGGAAGGAAAATAGATGGGGAAGGAGAAAGGAGGGAGAGGTGGAAAGAAAGCAACTTTAACTTTAAATGCATTCTCCAAGCTGCAGGCTGGCTTGGCTTGGAGAAGTGATTTAAAGAGACAGATGTCTTCTCCAAGCCAGTCGACAGGGTGGTGAGGTCTTTGAGAGATGCACAATATATGTGAAAGAGACACTTGTGGGTCCCGAGCCGCAGTTTGGCCACCCCTGCTCTAGACACTGACCCTAAATCTCAAATAATTTCTCAAGCCACGAGCTGGCAATCTTAGCACCTACACACAAGGAAGCAGCCCTTGCAGAAAGTAGTCTAAGGCTCAGAGCTTAATTTCTAAAAAGACAAGTGCCAGAAAATTGCAACCTAACTTGTTTTCTGCTTCAGTCTTTTCAGCTGAATCCCAGATTAGTATAAAATGATTTGCAGGCTTTCTAGTCTTGGGTGTTCCCTAGTGTTACACTGACAAATACCTATCAAAAGCAAATCACTTATGCACCTGATTTGCAGGCGTCACAAATCTAAGTCACAATGAACTTTGATTGGACTGCCATCCAATCGTGTTTTCAAAGTCCTAAAAATGCTTTTCCCCTGAAGTACCTGTCACTGGGCATTTCATGCAGCACTGAATGTCTGAAAAGCATCCCATACAAAATGCTCCCAGCCCAAAGCAAATTAGCATGTCAGGGGGGAAATTTGCATTAAGGCCTTCTCCTTAATATCTAATTTTTCAGCAGTGGGCCAGTGTGGTGTAGTGATTAGAATTTTGGACTAGGATCTTGGGCAACTCACGTTCAAACCCCCACTCAACCTTGGGCCAGTCACACCCTTGCAGCCTAACCTACCTCACAGATCTATTCTGAGGATAAAATGAAGAACAATGTGAGTTGCTTTGAGTCACCTTTGGAGAGAAAGGCCGAGTATAAATACAATAAATAAATCACTGGGGAGGGGAAATTCTCTTTGGTGCTTCACCTGTGGTTTCAAAGGGTAGAGCATTTTGCAGGCTTTAGTGTATCGGTTTCAGCTCTAAATAATACTTAGCAGGGCATGAAAATGCATACATTGGGCTCTTAACAGGATTATCTTAAGCAGAATTACCCTTCAAAGTCATCTGCTTAGAAGAGTGTAGCGCTGCCTAGGATGGCCTTGTGAGCATATAAATCAGCCCTAATATGGAATGTTCAGTTCTCAAAAATCGTTTCCTCTTATGCCTAACAAGGATTCAACAGGGGGAATAATGGCTTGATTAGATTCCCAGCTCTGGGTTGGGAAATGCATTTTTGCCAGCTGAACTGATCTGTTGCCTGAAGATCAACTGTAACAGCGGGAGATCTCCAACTGCCACCTGGAAGCTGGCAACCCTTGGCTGGATCCAAAGTATGATGAGCAGAGGAGAACTAGGAGATGGGATCTTTGCCACCTTCATCTTCCCTGGGCAGCCAAAACTGTAAACGCCACTGAAACTGAATGCACGGACACCCCACAAGTTCAGTGATGGATTATGAATGGCTGCAGACAAAGTCTATGTCTGGGAGTTTTTCCAATCATAAAATCAGGTACTTTTAAAAACATATTTACCAGCCAACTTACCTTGTTTCGCCAACAAGTCTGAGAAGATCTCCTCTTCAAAGGTGGGTTCCTTTTTGGGGTCGAAGATCAAGAAGTCTGTTTTGGTGCCTCCAAATCTCAGAAAGCCGGGCGATAAACCTCTCGCTAAGGTCCGCAACTTCAGAGAACTGGGGAAGCAAATCCCAAGAATTGAAGGAATCAGAAACTTATGTGAACCAAAAGCACTACCCCAACAAATAGGATGTCATCATGCCTCTTCTCAATTCGCCTCCATTGGAAGGCAGAAGATAGCTGGTGAAATGGCTTTTGCCTACACAAATGTCAAATCCAAAGAGAGGGAAGAGCTGGCATAGAGTCATAAAATCATAGAGTTGAAGGGGCCATACAGGCAGGCCTCATTTTGGCAGGAGCTCACAGGAACAGAGCTCCGGAACCTCCAAATCTTATTGTCCTTCTTTCTTACCCTCCCCCCCCAAAAAAAATACTTGCTTCTGGGCTCCATTGTGAGAATTTTACTGAACTGTAAGATTTGACAAACTTTCTAATATTTTTCTTCGTTAAAAAATGGGAAAGATAACCAAAACATATGAAGCAGAGAGATGGAAATCTCCATCATGCCACTGGGGCCACATAGGAGAAAGTAATATTAAAAGTATGATGGTTTTATGATGGCAATTTTAATTCAAGAAGCATTTTAAGGTTGATGCTGAGCTGATATAATTCAGTACACCTTCTGGTGATGTCAGGAGTTTGTGGCATATGCAAATGAACTATGCTAATGAGCTGTGCTAATGAGCTCCAGCACCTCTTTTCCTATTAAATGACCCCTGCATACAGGCCATCTAGTCCAACCTCCTGCTCAATGCAGGATCAGCCTAGAGCATCCCTGTCAAGTGTTTGTCCAATCGCTGCTTAAAGACTGCCAGTAAGGGGAGTTCACTACCTCCCCAGGCAGCACATTCCACTGTGGAATTACGGAAGGAAGGAACATATGCTCAGGAAGGAACTATAGCACTTGCTCCATAATTCCTTCATCCACATTATTGGCGCAGCATGGGAAAACGTCACAAGAGCTCAAGCTGTAAAGCATCTGCCTTGTACACAGAAGCTCTGAAGTTCAACGTTCAATCCCCAGCATCTCCAGTTAAAAAGCACAAGTAGTAGGTGATGCGAAAGAGAGCTGCCTGAAACCTGGGAGAGCCACTGCCAGTCAGAATAGACAAAGCCAGGCCTCAGATTCAGTGGGAGCTCACAGGAGCACAGCTCCTGAACCTTTCTGAGAGTTCCACGTCCTCCTTCTGAGAGTTCCGCCTCCTTGTCCATTGAATAGCTGCATAACAATCCCTGGATGAGCTCCACCACCTATTTTTCTACAAAACAACCTCTGGACAAAACTGACCTTTAGACAGGCCGATGATCTGATTTGGCGTAAGACAGCTCCCAAGTATTCAGTACAAAGCAGCTTCATGCGTTAGCCACAGGGAAGTGATGCCCTATACCTCTGCAGGAACATATGAACCAAGTCCGGAATATATATGAAGCTTTGGACCACTTACTCCATTTTGTAGAATTTGGATTTCTGATAATAAACATCAAAACACCACATTTGCTGTATGACAGCCCCCACCCCGCAGTGCAGCCATGGAAGATTCTCAGTATGCCTCTGGTGCAGCCAGAATGGTGGCTAATTGGTATTTACTGTTTGTTAATGATGAATGACTGACATTTTCAGTCCTCCTCCTCCCCATAGCCTATTTCCTCTCAAAGAATCTGACACTGGTACTTCAAAGCACAAAGAGCCATTAGCGGCTGACAAGACGAGAATTTCCAGATGCAGCTGCAATTGAGTCACGAGTACCAAGTTGGTGTTGGTGGGGTTTTTTTTCTTTTGGTCATATACACGCATCAGCAGTTGAAAAGTAACAGAACTTTGCTTGCAGATAGATCCCAGTAGGCAGCTGTGTTGGACTGAAGCAGTAGAACAACGCAGTAGACAAGTGCACCTTTAAGACCCACTAAGTTTTATTTAGAATGTAAGCTTTCGTATGCTCTTAAGCGGACGAGCATACGAAAGCTTACATTCTAAATAAAACTTAGTGGGTCTTAAAGGTGCACTTGTCTACTGCTTTGTTCTAGAACTTTCTTATGTTAACCTTACCACTTTTTTTATGATTCTCCTATGCAGAACCAATCTGGTTTGGAAATGTGCTGTTTAAAGCTAAATTACACATAGCTGTTGCCATCCCATGATATGGAAGTCACTTTTGAAATACATTAAATCTTTTCTAGGGAAACAGCTCATCTCATGAACAAAGTTTGAGCCCTGTGCCATCTTACGACCAACCAGTTTAATTCTGGGTATAAGTTTTCAAGTGCATGCAAACAAAAGCTTAGTCCCAGAATTAAACTTGTTGGTCTTAAAGGTACCACTGGACTCAAAAATTTGTTCTGTTGCCTCAGACTCAGGGCTTTTTTTGAGCAGGAATGCAGTCCTGGCTGGCTTGGCATCAGGAGGTGTGGCCTAATATGCAAATGAGTTCCTGCTGGGCTTTTTCTTTTTTTAAAAAAAAGCCCTGTTCAGACTAACAAAGCTACCCACTGAATCTGGCTCTTCTCATGATGAAACTGTTCAGAAACTACACCTATTCCAATTGCAAGTGAGGAACAGTATCAGCAAACCTCCCCCCTTTTCCACATGGGAAAACAGAATGTCCAAGGCAAGCCTATGAGTCTCTCCCCCACCCCAACCCCAAAGACCTATATTTCTATAGGTTGTTAGCCCATAGAGTATTCAAAAATTATACTTTCACATAAAGCTACAAAAGTACTATATCCAGGGCTTTTTTTGAATGGGAACTCACAGGAAGAAGAAGAAAATGATATTGGATTTATATCCCACCCTCCACTCCGAATCTCAGAGTTTCAGAGCGGCTCACAATCTCCTTTAACTTCCTCCCCCACAACAGACGGCCCTGTGAGGTAGGTGGGGCTAAGAGAGCTCTTATAGCAGCAACTCCTACAAGAGCTATGGCTGACCCAAGGCCATTCCAGCAGGTGCAAGTGGAAGAGTGGGGAATCAAACCCGGTTCTCCCAGATAAGAGTCCACTCACTTAACCACTACACCAAACTGGCTCTCAGTCAGTTCCAGCTGCCTTGGTGTCAGGGGGTGTGGCCTAGTATGGAAATGAGTCCCTGCTGAGCTTTTTCTACAAAAAAGCCCCGTGTGAAATGATGGTGATGTCAGGGGGTGTGGCTTAATATGCAAATGAGTTCCTGCTGGGCTTCATCTACAACCCCCCACCCCGACCATATCCATCTCTCCCTCTTTTCCCTATCTAATAGTGGAGCCAGAGAGTGCTCCCATTACGTGTCTTTCCCTTCCTGCAAATCTCTCCTCAAATCTTTTCCTTAATGGCTTGGCTTAAACTATCTAGCCAAACAAAAGTGAAGTCATGTCAGGACGGCCTCCACATTGTGCTCTGATGGCAGGGCAAGACCAAATAATTTAGATGATCCTTCCAAGAGATAAAGGCTTTTTAGTTATCTGAAGTTTTAATCTGCGTTAGAAGTATGTTGCATTGTTTGTTTTCTACCAGAGCATTGTAAAAATCACTGTAATGTGTTTTGTGTCCTTAGGAGGAAGGCAGGGAGGCTAAAAATGTCTCAAATCAATGTGTTCCCATATATTATTTTTGTTATTTATTTAGAAGTTCAATATGGCACCTTTCCACCTAACTTAGGGTTTCCAAAGCGAGGACAATTATAACACTTTTTATTCCTCTGTGGGGCATATATAGTTCTCCTGATCTCCAGTTTATTCTCTCAACAACCCCGTGAAGGAGGTTGGACTAAAAGGAATGACTTGCCCAAGGTTACTCAGTAAATGTCATGGACAGCAGGGGTTTGAACCCCAGTGTACAGGGTCAGACAGCCCCGGACTCCAGCCCAACATTGGAGTCTGACATCTGGTCTGTCTAGTTCCAGGTAGATCCCACCCCTACACCACACCGGCCCTCATGGAGGATTGGACTGCCAACATTATTAGCCAAGATGGTTAACAAGAACATCCATGTTCAGAAGTGAGATATTTATTGTACCTGTATCCCACCTTCCTCCAAAGAACTCAGAATCTCAAGATGTATGCTTGTTCCCTCAAAAATTTGATCTTCTCAATAACCCTGTGAGGTAGTCTAGGCTAAGAGTCTGGCCCAAAGTAACACAGCGAGCTGCATGGCTGAGTGGGAATTTGAACCAGGGTCTCATAGAATCATAGAGCTGGGAGGGACCTCCAGAGTAATCTAGTCCACCCCCCTGTACAGCACTGGAAACTCATAAATACCTCCCCCCACCTCCTTAGATGCAGCCTGACACGCTATCATAACTACTACACCACAACTTTTACATGCCCTGAGCCCGCCAGGGGAGGATGGGATATAAATTTGATAAAATAAATAAATAAACATAGGGCTTTTTTTTAGCAGGAATGCACAGGAACTGGCTTGGCATCAGGGGGTGTAGCCTAATATGCAAATGAATCCCTGCTGGAATTTTTCTACAAAAAAAGCCTTGTGTGAAGCAATGCTGATGTCAGGGGTGCGGCTTAATATGCAAATACGTTCTTGGTGGGCTTTTTCTACCAAAAAAGCCCTGTATACGTACCTTGTTACTCCTATTCCTCCCTTTCTCTCTTCTGCTCTTTGCCCTTCTTCTGAAGGATCTAAGACTGTATCTGGGAGCTGTCCCTTCTTTGAGATGTGCTTATGTTGACATTACCATGTCAAGGAACCATTTCCTTTCCTCTCTGGTAGGAGAAACCAGCAGACACCAGATTTACTCCTCATGTGTGAATGTGCTCTGAAATAGGGCTGCCAACCACCAAGTGGGGGCTGGAGATCTCCTGGGATTACAACTGATCTCCAGAAGACAGGCATCAGTTCCTCCTGGAGAAATGGCTGCTTGTGAGGGTGGACTCTCTGGTGTTATACCCTGCTGAGGTCCCTCCCCTCTCTAAATCCCGCCCTCCCCAGGCTCCACGCCCCCAAGCAGCCCCATCTGAACATCCCTGCCTGCCTGGGCTGGCAGAATTCTTCATGGGGCTGATGTGAGTTACCACCAGGGGTGGAATTCTAGCAGGAGCTCCTTTGCATATTAGGCCACACACCCCTGATGTTGCCAATCCTCCTAGAGCTTACAAGGCTCTTTTTTGTAAGCTCTTGGAGGATTGGCTAGATTAGGGGGGATGGCCTAATATGCAAAGGAGCTCCTGCTAGAATTCCACCCCTGGTTACCATACAATTCTGCATCAGTTAAAGGGCAATGTGCCCGTGGCAGATTATCAGGCTCCAACTACTTCCTCATTGGAGCTGATAAAGCCTTGCAACTTAAATTGTGGTTTCTGCTGGTTAGTGGCAACAGCAGCAACAGCTCTCAAGGGCAAAGGCTCAAAGGGCAGCGAGTGAAAAGAGGAAGGAAACAACAAATCCATTGTACACAAAGACTTTCAAAGGGCCTGGGGTAAACAGAGGAGTGGGGAGATATAAAGGTGAGCAAATCTCCTGCATATGCAGAATCACCACACAGGCTTATATGATGTGGCACCATTACAATGTCAGCGTCCCTTTTTAAAGTAAGTTTTCTGGAGTTTTCTTTCTGGAGAAAGTCCAGAAAAGGGCAACTAGAATGATTAAAGGGCTGGAGCACTTTCCCTATGAAGAAAGGTTGAAACGCTTGGGACTCTTTAGCTTGGAGAAACATCGACTGCGGGGTGACATGATAGAGGTTTACAAGATAATGCATGGGATGGAGAAAGTAGAGAAAGAAGTACTTTTCTCTCTTTCTCACAATACAAGAACTCGTGGGCATTTAATGAAATTGCTGAGCAGACAGGTTAAAACGGATAAAAGGAAGTACTTCTTCACCCAAAGAGCGATTAACATGTGGAATTCACTGCCACAGGAGGTGGTGGCGGCCACAAGCATAGCCACCTTCAAGAGGGGTTTAGATAAAAATATGGAGCAGAGGTCCATCAGTGGCTATTAGCCACAGTGTGTATATATATGATCTAACATGGCTTCTCTTATGTTCTTTAAGTTTTTAGTTCTCAATGTGGTAAAGGAGATTTAAATGTGTGCAGATACAGAGACATTACAGGTAAGCTGAGTGAACTGTCTAGTAGCCAGCCAGTCTATGGCTCTGGACAACATTCAGCCCTAGGCCACGAATACATCAGTGCTATATAGAGTTGTCAGGTCTGTGCTGGAAAATACCTGAAGACTTTGGAGGTGGAGCCAGGAGAGGGCGGGGTTTAGGAAGAGGAGGGGCTTCAGCAGGGGTAGAATTCTAGCAGGAGCTCCTTTACATATTAGGCCACATACCCCTGATGTAGCCAATCCTCCAAGACCTTACAAAAAAGAGCCTTGTAAGCTCTTAGAAGATTGGCTACATCAGTGTGTGTGTGGCCTAATATGCAAAAGAGCTCCTGCTAGAATTCCACCCCTGGGCTTCGGTATGGTACAATGCCATAGGGTCCACCTTCAAAGCAGCCATTTTCTTCAGGAGTGCTAATCTCTACCAGCTGGAGATCAACTGTAAAGGCAGATCTCCAGGTCCCACCAGGAGGCTGGAAACCCTAATGCTGTACATATGTGGCACTCAAACAAAATCCTTGTGACAAAGTAATCCACATTCTGTGCCAAAAAAGTTTATTCTGAATGCAGACAAGAAGACTTATGATCAAGGCTTGAAACATCTTTTTCCTCTCCCCCCATCTTTAGCATCAAGTCTGATCAAGACCTATGAAGGACTCAAAGCCTGGCCCATTCTTTTGTGTTATTTGGGTTGGTGCCAAATAAGAGACATGTTTCCACTTTTGGTTTTGAGATTTTGCAATGAACTAATGTGGCTACCCGACAGCCATGTGGGGAAATTTCAACCAAACAATGTTCTAACAACAACAGCAAATGAAAAAAACCCTTCCTAGATGTACAAACTACGGTAAATAGGAAGGAAAGAGCAAGAGTCCAGTAGTGCCTTGAAAACTAATAAAATTTGTAGCAGGGGACAAGCTTTTGTGAGTCAGTGTTCAGTTCTTCAGCTACAGCTGGATCTGAATAACCAACTAGAATCTTGCCGTATCTGAAGAAATGAGCAGTGACTCACAACAGCTTGTTCCCTGCCACAAACTGAGCTTGTCTAAGGTATTACAGCACTCTTGCTCTTTTCTGCTGCTGCAGACAGACTAACACGGCTACCCATCTAGATGGCAAAGAGAAAGGCCTTCTTACTGATCTATTTGCTATGAACAGGGATTTCATGTTCACAGAAAGCACCCAAAGATGTATGGCCTGAAGGACTACACTAGAGCAACAGCTCTGTCACAAGATATGCTGTTGACGTAAATGGGACTCAACGCCTAGTTTACACCCATAAACAGTCACATGCACGGCTGCTTATGTATAGAAGACGAGTCTGGTTTGTGCTGGTAGTAAAAGAGCCACATCTTTGTCTGGCTTGGTGGAAAGTGCTGTCAAATCACAGCCTATGTGGTTTTCAAGGCAAGAGATAAACAGAGGTGACTTGCCATTGCCTGCTTCGCAACTCTGGACTTCCTTGGTGGTCTCCCATCCAAGTCCTAGCCAGAGCTGACCCTGCTTAGCCTCTGAGATCTGATGAGATCAGGCTAGCCTGGCCATCCAGCTCAGGGGAACAGCAGTATTTTAACATTGCCTGCCTCTGATTGGCAATCCCAGACTTCTGTGGTGGTCTCCCACCAAGGAACTCCTTTGCATATTAAGCCACACCCCCTGATGTAGCCAATCTTCCAAGAGCTTACAGGGCTCTTCTTACAGGGCCTACTGTAAGCTCCAGGAGGATTGGCTACATCGGGGGGGTGGGGGGGTGGCCTAATATGCAAAGGAGTTCCTGCTACAAAAAAAGCCCTGCTCCCATCCAAGCACTAACCAGAGCTGGCCCTGCTTGGCTTCCAAGTTCTGATGAGACTGGGCTAGCCATGGCCATTTGGGTCAGGGCTTGTAGGAACTAGGTCATAGCAATGCTTGCCAGGTGGTGAAACTGCCTTGAGTCTGAGAAAATGACAAGCATTTCAGCTTCTTGGAAGCCAGTGTTCCTGGAATGGACAGTATCTCAAAAGCCAAAGCATCAGGAGGGAACCACAGGAAATGGCAAGGCAAAATGCTTAACTAAGAAGATGGAGAGGGGAGGGGCCATGGCAGTGGTAGAGCATCTGCTTGGCATGCACATTCTAGGTTCAATCCCTGGCATCTCCAGTTAAAAATACGGTTACTAGCAAATGTTCCCTCTTAGCTGGAGATCAGTTGTAAAAGCAGGAGATCTCCAGGCCCCACCTGGAGGCTGGCAACCCTAGTTAAAATGATGATATGAAAGACCCTTTTCTGTCTGTGACCCTGGAGAGCCTCTGCCAGTCTGAGCAGACAATACTGATCTTGATGGAACCGACGGTCTGATTCAGTAGAAGGCAGCTTCACGGGTTCATGTTTCATCCCATTCATCCTTACTAGCCAACAGTGAGAAGGCAGAAGAGAAGCCTGGTAAAGTTTAAACGTTACAAGAAGGACCCTGATTAAAAGAATACAATATGAGGCTGGTTACTTCTTGGGGGTGGTCCCCCTTTCAAAGTAAGTGGGAGAGGGAAGATGTGAGGATCTCATGGGGGGATGGGGCTGACCTACAAGTAGTTCATCTAGAGATAAGTTGGCTGCACTAAACAACCTTTAGCATTGGAGTTCTTGTAGATTCCCCACCTCTTTATCAGCTGTTGAAAGACTGGGAATACCCATTGCACTCTGTTACAGATCGCTTTTATCACCTTACAGCTAGAGACAGGCCATTACTTCATGTTCGTTTATGGTAGAATGCCATCCATATGTCTGGCTCTTTACAGAGTTCTATAAAGCACAAAAAGACAAAACTGCATGGAGATTACAAATCTAAAGGTGACACCGGGGGAGAGAGAGGGAGAGGAGAGAGAGGCAAAGGTAGCCAAGGATAAGCATACATCCAGGGCTTTTTTTGTAGCAGGAGCTCCTTTGCATATTAGGCCACACTCCCCTGATGAGCTTATAGCAGGCCCTGCACTAAGACCCCTGTAAGCTCTAGAAGGATTGGCTATATCAGGGAAGGGTGGCCTAATATGCAATGGATATGCTACAAAATAAAAGCCCTGTGTACATCCAAATATTTCTGTGCATTATTAAGAGCATTTATAACCTGCCTTTTGAGAGCCATAAAGTGACATACAGCATAGCAAGAAAAAAACACACCAAAAGATGTAAAAATCCAAATAAAACATTAGCAGTGTGATGTGCATTTCTTCACTCAGCTGGTGGAGCGCACAGTCACAAGATACTGAATCAAACCTTTGGTCCATCAAAGCCAGTATTGTCTACTCAGACTGGCAGCAGCTCTTCAGGGTCTCAGGCAGAGGTCTTTCCCATCACCTGCCACCAGATCTTTTAACTGGAGATTCCAGGGATTGAACCTGAGACTTTCCGCATGCCAAGCAGATGCTCTTCCACCAAGCCACAGCCCAGGATGTAGTCATGGGCAATAGTTTAATGGCTATAAAAGAGGATTAGACAGATTCATGGAGGACAGGTTCATCAATGGCGATTAACCATGATTAAATGGAACCTCCATATCCAGAGGCAGTAATCATGTGAATACTAGTGTTCGGGTAAACAACAGGAGGAGGCTCCAGCCTCCGTGCTCTGCTTGTAAGCCTTGTGGAAGTGTATGGTTGGCCAGTCTGGGAAACAGGATGCTAGACTTGATGGATGATGGTCTGATTCAGCATGGGACAAACTGTAAAATTGACAATAAAATGAATACTAAAAGCAGTAGCTGAGCCATCTGAATGCTTGGCAGAAAAAACATGTCATTAGGAAACAAGGTGAGTGAGGTTCTCAGGAGAGAATATGTAAGCTTTACATGGGCTTAGTAAGAGGGGAGATTAAGAGAAGAAGAAGAAGAAGAAGAAGAAGAAGAAGAAGAAGAAGAAGAAGAAGAAGAAGAAGAAGAAGAAGAAGAAGAAGAAGAAGAAGAAGAAGAAGAAGAAGAAGAAGAAGAAGAAGAAGAAGAAGAAGAAGAAGAGGAGGAGGAGGAGGAGGAGGAGGAGGAGGAGGAGGAGGAGGAGGAGATGGGTTCTAATGAACAGAGTGGTAAGCTGCAGTACTGCAGTCCAAGCTCTGCACATGACCTATGTTCGATCCCAGCAGAAGCTGGGTTCAGGAAGCTGGCTCAAGGTTGACTCAGCCTTCTATCCTTCCAAGGTCAGTAAAATGAGTACCCAGCTTGTTGGGGGTAAAGTGTAGATGACTGGGGAAGGCAATGGCAAACCACCCCTTAACAAAAAGTCTGCCAAGAAAACACTGTGATGTGACATCACCCTATGGGTCAATAATGACATGGTGCGTGCACCTTTACCTTTATCAGGTAAATCTTCTGGAAAGAAACAGGAGGAGGTAAGAGGCAGTGTAGTGCAGTGATTACAGTCACAGACTAGGATCAAATCGCCACTCTGACATGGATGGTGACTTGGGGACAAACAATGCCTCTGAGCCTAACCTGCCTCACATGGTTGTTGCAAGAATAATATTTAGTAAGAAAAGGGATAAAAGTGTTGTAAGCACTGTTGGGCCCCCACTAGAAGAAGGAAAGGAAAGGAAAGGTCCCCTGTGCAAGCACCAGCTGTTTCCGATTCTGGGGTGACGTTGCTTTCACAACGTTTTCACAGCAGACTTTTTATGGGGTGGTTTGCCATTGCCTTCCCCAGTCATCTACACTTCCCCCCAGCAAGCTGGGCGCTCATTTTACCAACCTCGGAAAGATGAAAGGCTGAGTCAACCTCAAGTCAGCTACCTGAAAACCCAGCTTCCACTGGGGATTGAACTCAGGTCATGAGCAGAGCTTAGGACTGCAGTACTGCAGCCTTAACACTCTGCGCCACGGGGCTCTTACTAGAAGAAAAGGAAGGCATATACAATTTAAAATTAATACATGTGTTGTCATTGCTCATGGGGGTACCACTTCCCTTTCTGTTTGTTTCGTCGTTGCTTCCAGTTAAACAGATGGTGCACGTTGTAGAAGTGCTACAAAGATAAATCTGTTGGACGAGGGATGACAGCAAAAGCAGGGCTAGCAAGGATGATGCTATCAGATCACGTGGGGGAGAAGGCAAGACTTCCCTGGACTCTGTGAGAGGATAAAGGCCTTAAAACTGGTTTTCAGGGTCGAAGGCATAGCCCGAGAACATGTAGCCCCTGTGTGGTGTAGTGGCTAGAGCAGCATTCGAGGATCTGGAAGGCCCAGCATCAAACTGTCACTCTGCCGCGGCAGTTAGCTTGGTGTCCGTGGGCCAGTCACACACTTGCAGCTTAACTTTCCTCACAGGGTTGTTGTGAGGATAAAAAACGAATGAGTCAAATAGACAGCACCTTGGTGGGATAAAAAGGCAGTAGAGAAATAGCATGGGAAACCATGGCCAGCCTGGTAGGAGGGGGACAGAACATCGGACTGGATCTTAGCCCTTCTTGGTCGAGAGACTGGAGCAACTGATCTGTGCAGGGCAAGCTTTAGTTTACAGAACAGCAAGGCAGCCATCCACTATGTCTAAATTTCAGCTGTGGTTCTCTTCCCATTCTAGCCCCCGCCCCCCAAAAAACACCAAAAAATGGAAAAAAAACCTGTAAAAAGATTTCCCCTTTAAACCTAATGAACCCCCCCCCCCAAAGGTCTATCTGGGAGAGAGAAAAATCATTTAAAGGCTTTTTTGGCTAGCAAAGTCAGCAGTTTTATTTAAGAACAGCAACAGCAACTATTATTATTATCAGAGGGTCACTGAGTGTGTGTGTGGGAGAGGTATTTGTGAATTTCTTGTCTTGTGCAGGGGGTTGGACTAGATGGCCCTGGAGGTACCTTCCAACTCTATGTTTCTATGATTCTGATACCAGCCCAGTCCCCCTGTTTACACACTGAGTTCACCTTCATAGAGTAACATGGGGAAAAGGGCAAAAAAATTTAAAGACTATTAATAATAATAAAGACTACAAAAGTAATAAAGACTATTATTGAAAGGCATGCAGAATTCTTTAACAAAACCCCAAAGAACTAAAACTTTGGGACAAACCAGTAACCTCTCTGTTTGGATTTGTCACTTCCCTTGGTGTGTCCCTTCCCGGGCAGCCATTCAACAGATGGAGAAACCGCTTTGCCTGTTGAACGTCCGCCTGCCAGCCCCGACCTGCCCGCCGATTCCCACCCCACCCCCTCCCGCGATGTGGGGCTGGGCGGCTGGCGGGCGACTCACCTGAGGAAGGTGATGTAGCGGGGATCGGTGGCCAGGTTGGCATCCAGGGTGAGCGACAGGAAAGCCGGGCTGACCTGGCGCAGCGGAGGGCTCCGCAGGCTGAAGCTCAGCTCTGCCCCGCCGGCTCCCGGAGGCGCGGCCGCGCTCAGCAGCAGCAGCAGCGCCCAAGCCAGCAGCCCGGGCAGCGGCATCCTCCTCCTCCTCTTCCCAGGCTCCGGCATGCAGCTCCTGCAGGCGCCACCGCCGGTCGCCACTGGCCGCCCAAGGAGGAAGGAGCGCGCATTTCTGCCTCTGCCCGGCCGCCTCCTTCTGCTACTCGCGAGCAGGAAAGGGAAACCCCGCCGCCTGCCTCGGATCGGGAGCAGAGGCCACCAGGCCTGGCGGAGGGAGGGAGGCGGTCCCACGCCCGGTCGAGGCGCAGCCCTAGGAAGGTGGGGTCTCTCTACCTTTTGGAGGAGGCAAACCGGGGCACTCCGGCACCGCAGCCTTCCTGGACTCTCTCCTGTGCGAAGAACAGGCAGGTCTACCCAGAATCTAACTCCAGTCTGTTCAATGAGGCTTACTCCCGGGAAAGTGTTTTAAAGGATTGCACTGTCAGAAACTAGGACTGCACTCAGAATCTAGGACTGCACTGTCCAGGACCGGATCTACATGTTTTTTGAGGGGGGGGGCAAAATAAAAAATGGCGCCCCCTTATGGGCCATTCAGTTTCCTGGTCCCATAGAATACAATGGGCTCCATACCCAATTTGGCGGCCCGTCCGTCGGCGCCTGGGGCAAGCCCCCCCCCCTCTGCCCCCACCCCTAGATCCGGCCCTGTCAGAATCTAAACTCCAGTCTGTTCAGTGGGGCTCACTGGTAAACAATGGAAAACTGTGTAGCACCATAATACTGTGTCATTAAGGAACAACGATGATGACAATTTCTGTAGCCAACCTCTAGTATATTATAATAAAAGAAAATAAATGTAGCTGACCAATAGGCACTGTCTATAACAAGTAATGTCCATAAACAGTCCAGGTACTATTCCAAAATTATCCTGAAGTGGATCGTTGAAGAATAACAAAGGGACGGACGCTGCAGCCAAATCAAGAAGCTCAGAACCGGTTTTATTATGAATATTGACTGGAACTTCCATAGCCAACAGATATTCGTGATTGTAATGGCTGCAGGTGGAGCCTAAAAGTTGAAGAAGGTGTCTTTACCGAAACTGGTTCTGAGCTTCTTGATTTGGCTGCAGCATCCATTCCTTTGTTATTCTTCACCCCCCCCCCAAATCTCCAGGAATTTCTCAGCCCAGAGCTGGCAACCCTTACATGTCATGCATAGAAGCAGGAATGCCTTTGAAATCATCATACTAATGTTTGCAGAGGGAGCCAGTTTGGTGTAGTGGTTAAGTGTGTGGACTCTTATCTGGGAGAACCGGGTTTGATTCCCCACTCCTTCACTTGCACCTGCTTGGAATGGCCTTGGGTCAGCCATAGCTATCGCAGGAGTTGTCCTTGAAAAGGCAGCTGCTGTGAGAGCCCTCTCAGCCCCATCCACCTCATAGGGTGTCTGTTGTGGGGGGAGAAGATATAGGAGATTGTAAGCAGCTCTAAGTCTCTGATTCAGAGAGGTGTGGGGTATAAATCTGCAGTCATCTTCTTATCCCCCAAGCTTTTTCTCTCCCTCTCTGCTTTGTCATGCACTGTTTTCTTTAAATCTCATCCTTTGAAAGTTAAGATAGTGGTTGACTTTGACTTGTCTAAACAGATAGCGAAAGGCAGATTGAGGATCTCTGTTCCGAAGAAAAAGTGGCAGCAAAAGGAGAAGAGGAAGGCACTGCAAACTTTACTTTCTAAGCTAATTGCAAATTCAAATCTACTTCATTTATTTTTTTTGAAAGATCAGTTTGCTCACTCGCTTATATTAAATAAACCTGGTTTTTGAAACCAGGCAGTCCACAGTTCTGTTTATTGGGACAGGCCGTGCGAATCAGATAGCTTGACACAGATTTCTTTTACCATCAGGCTTTTATTTTAGAACCAATATTGTATGGGTTGTGTGGTTTTTGCTCTTTTGCAAACAAAAAGATGAGAAGAATGAGTCATCCAGCTTGCTAACTCTGGGTTGGGAAATCCCTACAGATTTAGGGGTGGAGCTTGGGAAAAATGGAGTTTGGGGAGGGGAAGAGGTATAACGGCATGGAGTCCACCCTCTAAAGCAGCCATTTTCTCCAGAGGAACTGATCTCTGTTGTCTGGAGCTGTTGGAATTCTGGGAGATTCCAGCCCCCACCTGGAGGCTGGCAACCCAAACCACCGATGTTAGAGGCAGGGGAGCTTAAAGTGCAGAAGGAAGGACTTCTCTGCTTCTCACAACCTTGACCTTCTCAATGTTAACTTGTGTCTACTAATTACATTTTTATTCCACCCGGTCCTACAAGGAGCTCCAAGTGGCATGCCTTTAGCCTCCACACCAACCCTATCAGGCAGGTTACGCTGAGATGGCTTCTAGCCCATCACTCACAGGGTTGCCAGCTCAGCTCCAAGCTGGGAAATTCCATGAGGTTTGGGGGTGGAGCCTGGCAAAGACAGGATTTGGGGAGGGACCTCAGAGAGGGATAATGCCTTAGAACAGGGGTGGCCAACGGTAGCTTTCCAGATCTTTTTTGCCTACAACTCCCATCAGCCCCAGCCAGCATGGCCAATGGCTGAGGCTGATGGGAGTTGTAGGCAAAAAAAACATCTGGAGAGCTACTGTTGGCTACCCCTGCCTTAAAAGATACCCTCTCAAACTGCCCTTTTCTGTATGATTTGGAGCTCACAAGTAAATCGTGGAGGTCTCCAGAACTCACCTGGGAGCTGGCAATCCTATTACTCCTGAGCTTCAAGGCAGAATGGGGTTTTGAACTTGGGCCTGCCAGAATCTTCTCGAACACTCAAGTCACCCCACTCCACTCCCTAACCTTATGATAGTTCCAGATGGGTATTAATCTGTGCAGCAATATAAAGAAGGGAGTCCAGTGGCATAGACTCCTGCCGGGGCCGGTGTGTGGGAGTAGGCGGAGTAGGCAGTCACCTAGGGCGCCACCTGGCCTAGGGGGCACAACTTGGAGCCCCCTCCCCAACGCATGACTCTGGCTCCTGACCACTGTCACATTGTTCTCTTCCATCACCAAGCTGCCATCAACAAAGCCAAGCCACCTCCCTCTCCCCAGTGTGTGACTTGGCCTCCCACCTCATCCTATCCTGCCACCCTCCTTCCTGGTATGGCCGGCAAGCACTTATTCTCACAATTTTTTTTTAACTTATCACATTTTTAAAAAAAAAATTAGAATTAAAATCAGTAAATTAAAAATGTGAAAAGTTTTAAGTTTGGCGCACTTCAATTTCCCTATATTTTTAATGTGGAGGGGAGCACTAGTGGGTGATTTGCCTAGGGTGCCAGAAAGCCTAGCACTGACATACTCTTTGGTTGACTCAGAGCTCCCATGATCAGATTACCTGGTTCCAAACTGGCCTCTCTTTATCACAGCTCTTCCTCCCACCCACCTTCCTGTTCACATAAATATAGCTGCTTAACGGATGCATACTTTGGCGCATCTGACAAAGTGTGCTCTGACTCAAAAATGCTTATACTGGCATAAATGGTGATAGTTTTAAGGGGTCGCTGGGACTCCTGTTTTATCTTGTCCCTGTTACTCGATACCCACCAAGCCTATTCTTTCTTTCGCATAGATCCCTTATCACCCCCAAGTCCCCTGAAACTGGGGAATGATGGCAGGGAATTTGGGATTCAGCTGCAAGAATCAATGGGCAACT
Organism: Heteronotia binoei; assembly: GCF_032191835.1. Classification (NCBI taxonomy): domain Eukaryota; kingdom Metazoa; phylum Chordata; class Lepidosauria; order Squamata; family Gekkonidae; genus Heteronotia; species Heteronotia binoei. The sequence goes on along the minus strand of NC_083231.1, from coordinate 104,105,351 downwards.
CTAGACATGCAAAAATTGTATTTATTTATTTACATCTGCTTTTCTCACAGGGACTCAAGGCGGATTAGACAGAGTGAGTCAGTACAGTCGACAAAAAAGGACATTCAGTAACCAATGACTAGGACTGTAGAACTCTGGAGCCACCAGAAAGAACTGAAACTTGACATAAGTCTTCATATGTCACATTAAGTGGTACAGAAATTATATAATAGGATCCCCCTTCCACTAAGCTATATGCAGAAGTTTGTCCAGCATCTCTGTCATTTATCCAAGTAAGTTTGTGAACCATTTTGTGGAGTTGGAACCAGAGCTGGCCCTAGACTAGGGGTAGGGAACGTTGGCTCTCCAGATGTTTTTTGCCTACAACTCCCATCAGCCCCAGCCAGCATGGCCAATGGCTGGGGCTGATGGGAGTTGTAGGCAAAAAAAAATCTGGAGAGCCAATGTTCCCTACCCCTGCCCTAGACTATCTGGCACCCTAGGCAAGGGTAACTTCTCCCCACCCCACCCCCCACACTAATTTTCAAAAACAGATGAATTATGGGAAAAATGAAATGACACACGGGAGCTGCCCAGTTCAGTGCCCCCAAAGGCCAGTGTCCTAGGCCAGTGGCTCCCAACCTTTTTGGCACCAGGGACCGGTATTGTGGATGAACATTTTTCCATGGACTGGGGGGGGGGCGGCACCTGGGTTTTTGCCGCCCCAGGCTGCCCCCTCCCCACACTCCATCCCTGCCCCCGTGGCCAGTGCATGGGAGTAGGCCAAGTAGGCGGTTGCCTAGTGCCACCTGGCTTAGGGGGTACCTCTCCCCATGCGTAGCATGAGTGCTCCTTGAAACCTGCCTTCCCCAATGGAAAACAGGATCCATGGAGCGCAGACACTGCCCTGATGGTTTCACGTTCCCCGGGTCTGTTACAGACCTGGGAAATGCAAAACTGGACAGCGTCTGTGGAGTACGCTCCTCAGAGCCCAGCAGGGATAAATTAACCAATTGTAAAAGCTGAAGAAGAGCCAATTGCAGTTTCTAAAAACTGGCTTCTGTTGAAGTTCTATGCTGCCACTCATCCTCCCTACTCTACTTTAACAGAGCCATGGGAGCTATAGCTCAGTGTAGAGCCTCTTTCTCGCATGCACAAGGTCTTGTCCCTGGCACCTCCAGCTAAAAGGATCAAGCAGTATTCTCACAATTTTTATTACTTGATTTCTCAATTGAAAAAAAATAAATTAAAAAACTGTAAAAATGTGAATAGTTTCTTCATTCTTCATTCCTACAATTCTCTGTTTTTTAAATTTTGAGGAGGGGGGTGCTAGAGGGCAGCTCGCCTAGAGTACTAAAAACCCTAGCACCGGCCCCGTTTTTAAATGGGGGGAGACTGGGGCTGTTTCTGCTGCCTCCCCGCTTGGTGACCAGGTGGCAGAAGGCCAATCTGCCTCCCCTTCCCACTTAAAGACCCCTGCCGGTCAGCTGATCGGGTGGCAGGTGGATGGAAGGGGCAGCGGGGCTGCTCTGCCTTGCTCTGAGGCTGCCCCCCTGCCTCGGAGCAAGGCCACACTGCCTCTTTCGCTGCATGGGTCCTGGGCAGGCGGGGTTGGGGAGGCACCTCTGCCTTATTCTGCGGCCCGGTTGCTAACAGGCCACGGACTGGTACCAACCCGCAGCCCGGTAGTTGGGGACCCTTGCCCTAGGCAATCACCTAGTTTGCCCAGTGGCAGGCCCAGCCCTGGTTGTAACCGTTTGTCTACACCAGGGGTGGCCAAACTGTGGCTCGGGAGCCACATGTGGCTCTTTCACACATATTGTGTGGCTCTTGAAGCCGCCGCTACCCCATCAGCCAGCTGGTGGAAGGTGTTTCTCTCTTTAATTCATTTCTCCAAGCCAAGCAGCCAGCGGCTTAGAGAATGCATTTAAAGTTGCTTTCTTTTCACTTCTCCCTCCCTTCCCTATCTATTTGCCTTCTTTCTTTCCTTCCTTCCTGTCTTGCAGCTCTTCAACATCTGACATCCATTTCTTGCGGCTCTCCAACATTTGACGCTTATTATATGAGACTCTTATGTCAAGCAAGTTCGGCCACCCCTGGTCTACACAGAAAAAACCCTCCTGAATAGTTCAGTTTTGCCTAGTTTGTGGAAGGGCAGGACTCAGAGAACAGAAGCTTTCCTGATGCATTATACTCCATGCTGCTGCTCCACCCCTCCCCTGAAAATAATGGCTGGCATTATTTCCCACCAGAACAAAGCTTGAGTCCAGGGGCACCCTGAAGACCAACAATGTTTAGTTCTGGGTATAAGCGTTCATGTGCACGCACACTTCTTCAGTGTGTATTGTGTGCTGCTAACAGCAGGGGAGGCCAAGACAGCTGAGGCCCTAGAAGATGGCTGCCAAAGAAGACAATACTGATGAATAGCTTGAAAATACAAGGTAGCCTCTTTGTCCCTTCCCACCAGTAGGGATGAAGATGCCGGAAATTAAATGCATGTATTTATTTATTATAATATATATCTCTTGCCTTGCCCTTGTGGCTCAAGGCAGTTTACAAGGCAGCTTACAATTCCAAAAATTAACAACATACAGAACAAGTAGATCCTAATTAGCACTGCCCCAAACAATGCTCACAGCTAAACCCAAACAAAAGCCTTTGTAAATGAAATAGCCTAATGAGAGCCAGTTTGGTGCGGGGGTTAAGAGCGGTGGACTCTAATCTGGATAACCGGGTTTGATTCCCCGCTTCTCCACATGCAGCAGCTGGGTGACCTTGGGTCAGTCACAGTTCTCAGCGCTCTCTCAACCCACAGGGTGTCTGTTGTGGGGAGAGGAAGGGAAGGAGATTGTTCAACCCTGCTGCTTATTTTTTTCTATCTCATATTAAAAAAAAAATATGTTTTCATGGTGAGGCTCTGCTCATTGTACCTAAAGAAGTGGGCTCTAGCCCACAAAAGTTTATGTTGGACACTATCTTGCTAGCCACTAGTTCCATGATTATTTTTTGCTGGAACAAACTAATACAGCTGCCTTTCTGGAATGGTTTGAATTTAAAGGCCTCCTGTAACACTGCTGCTCTGCATTCCCACTCCACACTTGCTACTCTGCAATGAGGACTTCTTTCAGATTATACTTAATAATACTTTCCAACAAATGCTGTCAACAGGAATGCAGGAAGTCGATCTTTTAAGCTTGGACAACTCACCCTAACTAAACACAACCTGCAAATGAATCTGCCTCCTTCCTGGAACAGGTTTGACTGCTTCTAACCAATCACAGAGCAAAGTAAACAAGAGTTAGAAGGAGGTAACCTGCTGAAACCTAACTTCCTTTCCTTTAATTACTCTTTTGCCGTCTGAGGCTCACATCGCAGGAAGCTCTGCTGACTTGACTATTACAATGACTGGATGTGACTGATGGCCAAGAGGTCAGCTTCCAAAAGACTAGACAGGAATTAAACGTGCTTTGCTCGACAATTCTAGCATATAAACAGTCTTTTGCAGCATCCTAGAAAGAAGGATGTCCCTCCCCGCCATCTAGCTAGCCCCTGGAATTAACATAAGAACATAAGAGAAGCCATGTTGGATCAGGCCAATGGCCCATCCAGTCCAACACTGTGTCACAGTGGCCCAAAAAACAACAATCCAAGTGCCATCAGGAGGTTCACAAGTGGGTCTAGAAGCCCTTCCACTTTGCCCCTCCCAAGCACCAAGAATACAGAGCATCACTACCCCAGACAGTTCTAATAATATACTGTGGGTAATAGCCACTGATGGACCTCTGCTCCATATTTTTATCCAATCCCCTCATGAAGCTGGCTATGCTTGCAGCCGCCACCACCTCCTGTGGCAGTGAATTCCACATGTTAATCAGCCTTTGAGTGAAGAAGTACTTCCTTTTATCCGTTTTAACCCGACTGCTCAGCAATTTCAGTGAATGCCCACAAGTTCTTGTATTGTGAGAAAGGGAGAAAAGTACTTCATTCTCTACTTTCTCCATCCCATGCATAATCTTGTAAACCTCTATCACGTCACCCCGCAGTCGACGTTTCTCCAAGCTAAAGAGCCCCAAGAGTTTTAACCTTTCTTATAGGGAAAATGTTCCAAACCTTTAATCAATCTAGTTGCCCTTTTCTGCACTTTTTCCAGTGCTATAATATCCTTTTTGAGGTGCGGTGACCAGAATTGTACACAGTATTCCAAATAAGACCGCACCATCCATTTATACAGGGGCATTATGATACTGGCTGATTTTTCAATTCCCTTCCTAATAATTCCCAGCATGGCGCTGGCCTTTTTTATTGCAATCGCACACTGTCTTGACATTTTCAGTGAGTTATCTACCATGATCCCAAGATCTCTCTCTTGATCAGTCTCTGCCAGTTCACACCCCATCAACTTGTATTTGTAGCTGGGATTCTTGGTCCCAATGTGAATTACTTTGCATTTGGCCACACTGAACCTCATCTGCCACGTTGACGCCCACTCACCCAGCCTCAACAGATCCCTTTGGAGTGCCTCACAATTCTCTCTGGTTCTCACCACCCTGAACAATTTAGTGTCATCTGCAAACTTGGCCACTTCACTGCTTACTCCCAACTCCAAGTCATTAATGAACAAGTTAAAGAGCACGGAACCCAGTACTGAGCCTTGCGGCACCCCACTGCTTACTGTCTTCCACTGCGAAGACTGCCCATTTATACTCACTCTCTGCTTCCTATTAATTAGCCAGTTTTTGATCAACAAGAGATTCCCTCCTTTGGAAAGGACACACTGGCAAGTATTACATAGGCAGAAGTTTGAGAGGAGTTAGATGAAGAAATCATGTAGCATAAAACACTGAACCCATGTCTGGGAGACATGGATTTGGATCCCTGCTCAGCCATAAAATTAATCGGGTGACTAGGCTTGCCAGTCCCCAGGTCCCAGCGGGGGTTCCACCTGGCATTACATTTTATGACACACATGGCCAGGCCTAAAAAGGTGAATATCTGTCCCTCATAACAAATGAGTTGGACACCCCTGGCTTAGAAGACTTTGGAAGGGCTTGCTTTTTGAAAGGTATGTGTGCCTTTAAAACTCTGGAGCTAGGCTGAATGAGGGCAGGGTGAGCCTGCAGATCAATATGGGTGTTGTGAGGAAGGGAAGGAGTCTCCTCCCTCTGTTTGTTTCACAGCCCCTCCAGAAGTCATTTGCACAGTAAAGTAAGAGAGAACCTCTGGTTCCACTGTGTTGTCTGAAGAACTTGGTTGAGTGTACAGCATTCAACAATCTCCCATGGTGAGTAAATTGCCTCAGTGAGACCACAAAGTGTGTGCTTCGAAACGGTGTTTATTTTGGCTGCTTTGTGTGTGTGTGAAAGTGAGAGAGAGAGAGAAAGTGGAAGTGCAGCCAGCAGGCCTATAGCCAGAAAATTTTCGGTGAGGGGGTCCAGGGAATAAAATTTCAGATAGAGGGCCCCCCCCACTCTCTCTGCTGCCACTTCTCTGGCAGCCCCCCTCTCCCCGCTGCTCTGGCGGCCCCTGCCCCCCTCCACAGCACCTCCCCCTCCCACCCACCCCGTGAAGCACTGGCTCCTCCTGGGGCTCTTTCCAGCCCCACCCCCACCACCGATCACAGGAAAAGCCGTGGGGAGGCCAGCGCTCCTCTGCCGGCCTTCCAGAGCTCTCCAGAGCTTTAGTGCTGGGGTGGTGGTGAAAGAAAGCACCAGCAAGCCCTGCAAAAGCGCCTGCCGCCTCCGCTGCTTTCTCCATTGCTGATCATAAAGACCTATGGGGCTCATACAGGGAGAGCATTACTCTAGATTCAGCAAGAAGAGGGTTTTATAATGGAGATACATAATGGAGGTATTTAATAAGGACAGGTGCCCAATAATGGGTTGGATCAGGACTAAAATGGCCATTTCCACTGATTCCCCCTTCTTGCAGCTGATGTCATTCTCCTATCCCCAGCGGTAGCATTTTGTGAAGATCAATGAGCTGCAGTTGTGTGTGGAAGTGGAGGGAAGGACTTCCATTCTACCATTTAAAAATTGTTTAGATCAAACCCTATGAGCTTCCATTTGCACATAATAATGCACTCTTGTTTTAAGATGTACAGAAAGGGAAGCAGAGATGGATTTTGGGGGGGGGATTATTATTATTGTAAAATCAAGTTTATATACAGCAAACTACAAAGATATATATTTACAACCTGATATATTTATATATTTTGAGAGAGAGAGTTGTGAATTAAGTGTCTGATTTTCACGTTCATACTGAAGAGTGATCCGAAAGCTTCAAGGAATATCCGCAGGTATTCGCAGAAGTGCTTCAGCCTCTTCTTGTAAAGACTCTGCCTTTTCAGCCAGATGCATCTGTATCCCAAAACAACATCTGAGGTCGAATTATTCTGATAATACAACTTCCCAGATGCACTAAGTGCAGTGTGTGTGTGAAAGGTGGCCATTCCCCAAGATGAAGACTCAAAAGCAGGCGCAAGAACTAACCTGATCTTTGTGAAAAGCCAGGGCTTTTTTTTGTAGCAGAAACTCATTTGCATATTGGACCATAAACCCCCTCATGTAGCCAATCCTCCAAGAGCTTACAGGGCCTGCAGTAAGCTCCAGGAAGATTGGCTACATCAGGGGTGTGTGGCCTAATATGCAAAGGAGTTCCTGCTGCAAAAAAAAAAGCCCTGTGAAAAGCTAAATATAAGCAGCTTCCAAAATCCCACCATGTTATAATACAGCTGACAGAATGGGCTTTCCACATAAAGGGATAGAGCTCTGCAGGCAGGAGCAGGTGGGCTGTACTTTATCCAAAAGGATCTGACAAATGGGCTGTAGGCAGGTGGTATACACCAAGATGCACGTTTACCCCTCTGGGGGTCTTTGCAAGCTCTTCCCTACATGCACTCTAACAATGTCTATGATAGGAGTAGTATAATACAGGTAATTCATCACAGGTAACATTTCCCCAAAGGCGGTGGCAGTGGGGTGAATGTGACCACTCCCCTGCGATAAGCTGGAAGACTTGGTTCTTATTCCAATGGAGGAAAGCTCCCTACTTTGCTTCATGGATAGGCATAGCTCTACCCCAGGTTCTTTTCCAATCCACTGCTTCTGGTAGCATAGCAGGGCCTCCTTGGTTTCTTTGCCAGCCAGGAGAACATTACCTCGGCATAAAGCAAGAATACCCTGCTCAAAGTAACCTGTTAAAGATCCCTCATTAACTTGGTTGATCATAATGCAACTGTATTCCAAAAAAGGATCAGGATTCTCCGGTACTTCCTATCTACTCTCCAGATCGGCTGAAAACATTTATCAGTTGGAAAGTGTCAGATTTGGAGCTTTTCACAGAAATTTTTGCTCACCTTTGCAGATGAAACTATTTGCCGAGCCTGACGTCTGGACATATGCTCAATAGTCTTCACCAGCACTTCTGGATTTGCATTCGCCAAGTGTGCTAACGTTTTATATCCTGCATTGTAGAGTTGCTTGGCTCGGGCCTGCAAAAAGGGCCAAAACGCTAATGAAAGGAGATGAGAAGCAGCATCCCCAACAACAGCAACAAGCATCTGTTCCCACCTCTTGCACTTCTAGCCATCCCCCTCCTGCTACTCTGGCTGGGACACTGAAGGCATTTCGTAGAGATTACACAGTAACTCCACTGGCAGAAATAACTGCCTCTTTCTTTTTTCTTTCATCTTTCACACTAAGGACTGGGATACTATAGGGAGCTGCTTCATCTCCCACAGTTCTCATAAGCCTCAATTAAAAGTTGTTGTGAATATTGTAATATTAAACAGGCACAGGATTCTTTGAAACAGAGTGTTGTTTTAATAGTCAGGGCTCTTGAAAATAGCTATTATGCCATTAAAGGTTTTGAAACTTGAACTCGAGTCCAGCGGTCTTACAGTGACATTTCCCTTTGAAATGTTTTTGTTAGTTGACTGCTGCTCTTAGGTAAGGAACCTGGAAGATTAAAATGTTCTCCCTGATTCCTGTGTGTTGCAGTTTTTAATGTCTTTCAGGTCATTCCATTGCTGATCTAAAAGAAGTCCTCAAATAAAGACATTTCAAAGGGAGACTGTTGAACTCAAGTTAATTCATAAATTCAGAACAATGGACACACACACACCTGATTAGGGGTTTTACGATTTTTATCTCACAACCAATGTTAATCTTCTACCTGCTCACTGTGAGTAATGGCCATGATGTTTTATGATGAAGTTACATGTGACAGTTTCACACACAGCTGCATGAAATTACCAAGGTGAGTTTATTTTAAGAAGGGCACTGTTATCTGTGTATTTAGAGAACATCTTGCCAGCTGTTAGAACCAGGGCTTTTTTTGAGCAGGAACACAGTTCCGACTGGCTGGTGTCAGGAGATGTGGCCTAATATGCAAATGAGTTCCTGCTGGGCTTTTTCTACCAAAAAAGGCCTGGTTAGAATGGAAGGATTGCCACCATATTATGAAAAAACTAAAGGGCTGGCTTGCTTCCTATATAAATGCAGAGCTATAAATAATAGGTAAGTCTAAACGCTTTAGTTTTTATTCCTGTAGGGCTATGCAGTGGCCTTCATGCTGTAATTTGTATGGTTAATTTTAGGGAAATAACCACAGAGGAAAACTTACTAAGAATATCCTTCTGAGGACGATTAACCACAAAACAGGCTTACATCTGGATGCTCCTCAGTTCATTACAGAAGCTGCTCTGCAGCCTTACAAGGCTGGGACTTTCGTTAATTTACATTGCAGAATCACACTGTTGTTGTGTTGTCTTTGTTATCTACTTAAGATGTAAAGGCTATATGTAATGTAACTTCATTAAAAAGCATAGTAGCCCTTCCAGTGCTTATTTCTGTTCTTTTCCACTGTGATCCCGAGTTGCTTGTAATCTTCCACCCCCAAGCATTTCCCCTCTGCTCTAATCAAGCTGATTACCATATGCATTGTACCCTCTGCATCCTTTGCAACGCCCCACCCACCTTCTGACCAGGATAAAAGGCCTCAGATCTACACTTCTGTTCTACTGTGTCTGATGAAGAGAGCTTTAATTCTCCAAAACTTGCACCCTGAAGATGTTACTGGCAGTGGTGGACTGGCCAGGGCGTCAGCTTGCCCAATGGCAAGTGGGCCCTGTGGTCCTCTGATGAAGTGGGCCCCTCTTAAACATTAGGAAGGAAAGAAAAGGTCCCCTGTGCAAGCACCAGTCGTTTTCGTCTCTGGGATGCTGCTGCTTTCACAACGTTTTCACGGCAGGCCTTTTTACGGGGTGGTTTGCCATTGCCTTCCCAGTCATTACACTTCCCCCCCCAACAAGCTGGGTACTCATTTTACTGACCTCAGAAGGATGGAAGGCTGAGTCAACCTTGAGCCGGCTACCTGAACCAGCTTCCGCTGGAATCGAACTCAGGCTGTGAGCAGAGGGCTCCGACTGCAGTACTGCAGCTTTACCACTCTGCACCACGGGGCTCTTAAACATTAGACAATATGTTAAAAATGTTAATGACCTTTTAATAGTTTGAAAATAAGAGAAGTTCCAATATTATTACTGTAATACAACTAAAATTTACCTAGTAGTACTATTTTAATGATTTTTTTTTAATAAAATCATTTTCCGAGGATACTTTATATTTAAGAATATAATCAATAACTCTGAAAAAATAATTCTGATTTGGGTTATGTGAGGCTGACGCGTATATTATATAGGCTTGGATCTTTACTGTTGTGACTGCGCAATGAAGCTTAGCTGGGAAACCCTGTGTGGTCCCTGCTGGGGTGTGACACGAGGTCACACAGAAGTCCAAAGGTCAAATGCCAAAACAGAGGCTAGCCCAAATGAACCCTGAGGGATACTGCCAGGGGAAAAGCATCTATAAGTTTCAATGACCAAGAGGCTACTGTACAGGAGCAAACTGTAATTACTAAAAAAAATATGCCTACATTTCGCAAAAGTTCTGGCATATGCTCCTTCAATTTTATCCTGGAATTGCAGCTGTTCTTAGGGGTTGCATAATGCTCACTTTTGAAGATGTTTTAAAAATCTTTTAGAAATTTTATTTTGAATTTCTGAAAAGCTGTACTTATTATTGCATTTTTTTTTGCACAAAAGTGTTTAGAAAAGGACCTAAACATTTAAAGTTTGCTCACCTCCAAAACTCCTGCCACTTCCATAAGAGGAATGAGCTCTGCCTTAACACAATAGGTCAATTTCTTGCTAAGTTCCATGAAGAGAGCTTTATAAACCCAAAATTCATCCAGTTCCTGGAAACATAAATAATATTAAATATTAAAATACAACACAAATGCAATATTTGTTCGTTGGTGGTTTGGGAAACTGCTGAGTGAATCCTGATATATTTCTGGAAGTTGGAATGTTGTATACCAGTCATTGTTATCCTTCAATTACAGATAAGGTAAGACTTAAATGTGAACAACCAAAGGGTCCAATAACCTTTCAAATGGATCACATGGGCACCACCTTAAATCGCAATGATAAGGTATCAACAGAAACAGCCAACGCCAACAAATTCTTTCCTGATAATTAACTGATGGCAAAGAGATGATAGAACATACATGGAAACCATATTGTAATAGAACAGTGAAATGGCTCCTTTGTTATTAGCTGAAGGATTTCTAATATGTGAATTAATTAAAACAGAACAAACATGAGCTACTGCTTCGTTCACTTTTGGCATTAGATGGGGAAAGTATTGTGGGCAATTGGGAAAATTTGAATTAAAATAATAATAAAAAAACCCTAGCAAATTTGGAACAGAAGAGCAATAGCTTAGTTGCAGAGCAGGGAATGCGTGCAGATGGTTCCAGGTTAATTTTCCAACATCTCAAACAGCAGGCGGTGGGAAGGAGGTACTTCTCTGCATAGTTTCAGAGGGTAGCTGTGTTGGTGTCTGACAAAGAGAGAACTTACACTCTTGAAAGCCTGTACTCCAAAAATCTTGTTGATCTCTAAGGTGCTACCGGACTCAAATCTAACATTTTATTTGCATGACTGTCTGACCCAATGTAAGAAGAAGAAGAAGAAGAATTGCAGATTTATACCCCGCCTTTCTCTCTGAATCAGCGACTCAGAGCGGCTTACAATCTCCTATATCTTCTCCCCCCCACAACAGACACCCTGTGAGGTGGGTGGGGCTGAGAGGACTCTCACAGCAGCTGCCCTTTCAAGGACAACCTCTGCCAGAGCTATGGCTAACCCAAGACCATTCCAGCAGGTGCAAGTGGAGGAGTGGGGAATCAAACCCGGTTCTCCCAGATAAGAGTCCGCACACTTAACCACTACACCAAACTGGCTCGTTCATATACAGGAAGTCCATCACTTAAGTATTAAGCTGTCATACATTACCTCACAGAAATGCAGAATGGAGGAGGAGAACGCAGCAGCTGAATTAAGGAGGGTTTGAACAAATCCACGAGATGTGTTAAATTTTTCTGCCACACTCCATATGTTGGTCTCTTTTAATAGTGCGTGAAGAACAAAGGACAAGTATAGTCTACCGACAATGCTGCTGTCCACATCCTAAAACCAAAATTAGTTTTAGTTCAAAATTACGGACACAGCCGAATGTAAGCCTTCTGCATCTTTCAACAGCCCTAAAACAATGGGGGAAAGGGATAGTCCTTAAATGTATTCATTTCCATGGCAATATATGAAGATGTGCCCTGACCTGGATGGCCCAGGATAGTCCAGTCTCATCAGATCTTGGAAACTATGCAGGGTCAGCCATGGATAGTATTTGGATAGGGAAGGGTCATGATGCAGAGGCAGGCAAGAGCAACAACCTCTGAATGCCTCTTGCCTTGAAAACCCCCCCTGGGTTGCCAGAAGCCAGCTGTGACTTGACAGCACTTTCCTCCACCACCACATGAAGATCTCTCTGCATACCTGCCTTATAAAACGCCTTATATACTCACAAGGAGTATATAAGGAGCTATAAAACTTCTTAGAAGCTGCCTTATATACTCCCTGTTTACCTTACAGAACACATTTCTACATGTAAATCTACTCCCCGCCTACCTGCCTTATAAAACTCCTTATAAGGAGCTACAAAACTTCTTAGAAACTGCTTTATATACTCCCTGTCTACCTTATAAAACACATTTCCAGCTAAGAATTTTAGAGCCAGTCTTGCACAGTACTTACAGTGTTAGATCAAGATAGAGGAGGAGAGCCCACTTGCCATAACATATAATAATAATAATAATAATAATAATAATAATAATAATAATAATAATAATAATAATAATCTTTATTTTTATATCCCGCCCTCCCCCGCCAAGGCGGGCTCAGGGCGGCTAACAGACATGGGGATCCCATGATTCATCTAAAACAATATAAACAATTTTAAATATATCAATTACATAGTAAATTATTTAAAATAGATAAAATACATAAAATAGGTGCTAAAATACTGTAATCATAATATCCACAAGATGGCTAAATGTCCACACGTCGGATTAATCAGGTTCTATCTCGAAAGCCAGCTGGAAAAGAAATGTTTTGCAAGCCCTGCGGAATTGGTTCAGGTCCCGCAGGGCTCGCACCATCTCTGGAAGGTCGTTCCACCAACGTGGAGGAGTGGGGTGAACCTAGGCCAGTCAATCTCTTTCAGCTTAATCTACTTCACAGGGTTACTTTGGAGGAGGGACAGGATAAAATGTAAAGGGAAAGAGGTCTTAAAAAGACAGAGAGGTAAAAATGGATGAGGAAAGTATTTTTGCCTTCCACTGCCTTTAAAGTACCTCCTATGAGAGAGAGATCTCTCTTACCTTCCTGATGGCTTGTCCAGAAGCCTTTTTTGCTATAAAGCTCTCTGGCACTCCAACCGCAGCTGCTACTTGCTGTTCTACTGGGGTCAGCTGATTATACTAAAAAGCAGAATTCAGATTGAAAAATTCAGCTGAATACTTCTAAGCAGCAAATGTTAACAGAGAACGCAGAGCACAACCTGTCCTCCTGTGAGGATTCGCACAGAGCTCTATGTGGCCCTCTTGACCCTCCAAGCTGCTTCAGAAATGGAAAGTAATCTCACCAAGTGGCTGCGCATTTGGGATGGGGGATGCAATTTATCCCCCCCCCCCACAAAAAATTGGGTCAATAAATGCTTTGGGCTCCCCGTATCTACCCAAGAAATTGCACAAAGCAGAACAATCCCCCTGCCAAACCCCAATCCAAATTCCCCTCCCACACACAGCTTTTCAGTGACATTAAGAGGTCAGGAAATCTGACTGCTGTTCTCTTGAGTCTTGTCTTCTTAAGCCCTGAGTCACAGTCAAACCAAACCAATGATCTGTGACTAACTTAAGCTTTCAACACCTGGATAGGATTAACTACTGTTGGATCAGAGCCATTGTATTTCACAGCATTGCCTGGAGGCAATATTTATGATTCTAACACCTTGTTAGGATATGTCATTTAGTATTTCAAGAAGACATATTTTGCTAGAAGAAAGACAGACAAAACAGCCTACAGGGTTAAGGCCAAGCCACCTATTTATTTTGTTAGATTTTTATCCCACCCTCCCCTGCACCCAAGAGTATCCATGGGAAACTTGCAGCTAGCTTCCTGGAAATCACATGGTAGATGTTTCCTTCAGTTCCAGGAGGAACCTGAAATTATGCAGTCTGGCCATACCAATGAGACAAGGGATGTATCACTTGCAAGCTCTGATGAAATGGCTGAAGTCTTCTCTGACATCACCTGAATGCACAGAGGGCTGGTGCAAGAAGCAATCTTCCATGGAAGGTACAGATTCCTCCTCCTGTGGCTGTAATGGGAAACTGAAACGTTTGAAAATCGATGTTGGCCCTTCAAGAGGGCTGGCACCAAGACACAACTCCAGCCATTTCACCATGGCTACATTCAAACATCACAAAACACAACTAAATTGCGACAGGGGGATGAACAGAGCTTGTCAGCAAGCTTGTATTATCACCCCATTTCTCCCACTTCCTGTTTCTTCTCATGCATAGAAACTGATTGAAAATTTCCTAGACTGACTGAGCTCCAATTTAGCATAACACTCAAATGCAGATTCCTCTGCAAACTGGAGTTTATTTATTCTGTAAAAACTGGGATTCTAAACTGGAACTATACCAAGGTTTAGAATTTTACTTAAGGGTGGGAATACATTTGCATTTGTGCCTGCATTTGAAAACCATGGAAAACTGGAACAGGAAGTGTTCAATAAATTCAGTGTGAAGGAGGAAACGGAAGCACAGCAACAAGCTCTGTACATGCCCAGCTGCATGTAACTACAGTTTGCCATGATGTCTCAATGTAGCCAGCAAAGCTAACAAAGGTTCCCTGGATGTCCTTTTCCCTCTGAGCAAGACCGTAAAACTCTTAATGTTTTTTAAAAGCCTTACCTGTTTAAAATAGATCATCCAATCTGGGTTACATTGGGAAACCATATCATACGGCGTTGTCAGGTAGAGTAAATGAAGGCAGCTCTCAAGGATTAGCCCCTCAAGGCCTTTCTTAAGGTCTCCATAGAGTGTATCACAATATGACAGATCAACAGAACCTGAGATGTATTTAAACAAGCAAACATCATACAGTGTACCACGCTAAGTACATGTGCATATTGTGCAGATATATTTAACTTTCTTTCCCTCTTGGGAACATGACATTTGCAGCACCTAAACATATGTGCTAGCCCCAGGTGCTTTTCCATATAGTTAAAAGCACTGCTTACTTCTTAGTTCAAGCTTTAGTTTTAAGACCCTTCCCTCATCTTCATGCAATGGACTGTTTCAGAGAGTAGTCAGGTGGGCCTGTAGCAGGACAGCCAGATTTGTGCCCAGTAGCATCTTAGATCGTTGGGCTATGAGCTTTCAAGAATCAAAGCTCTGACAAAGGGAGCTTTGACCCAAAAGCTCATACCCCAAAAATCTTGTTGGTCTCTAAGCTGATACTAGACTCCAGGGCTTTTTGGGTAGAAAAAGCCCAGCAGGAACTCATTTGCATATTAGGACACCCCCCCTGACATTACTATTGCTTCACACAATAGTAGCACTATTCCTAGCACATAAACTGGAATTCATTTGCATATTAGGCCACATCCCCTAACGCCAAGCCAACTGGAACTGCGTTCTTGTGTGTTCCAGCTCAAACCGCCCCTGCTAGACACAAATTTAGATGTAATGGACAGAGCATGAGTTTTGATTCCAGAGTGGGGTAGGGGTAAAGGGCTGTGGAAACACTGCCTTTTCATACCTTTACAAAAATTCAATACGCCACAATGCGGGGGGGGGGGGGCAGGGGGGAACTACTGAGACTGCTACAATGCCCCTCCATTTGTTAAAGGATAAGTAAGCGCTCTCACTAAAGATACAGAGCAAGAGGTTTCTGGCCTATAAAATTAAATTAAAGAATGTTGGCAAAAAGGGTTGCCAACAACCTGGAGAAAAAAATCCCGTCATTTTAATAGCAGCTAAATGTATAAAAGCAGCCTAATGGCATGGATGTAAGTAACGTCACCTGTGCCAATAGCATCCCAGGATGTTTTTTTCTCCAGGCTATTGGGAGCCCTACTGGGCACTCATAAAACCACACTTCTCAAAGACTTGCCACTGAAGCTAAGGTGAATTTGCCAGGAATTTGATTTGAGGTGAAAACTAAGGTCCCTAAATGCACGGCTGCTCCATGACACTTTGAGGCCTGAGATGAAAACATCCACACGTGAAACCCTTTCTGTAAAAACACAATCACACTAAAATAATGGACAATTTTGTTGCCTTTCATTACTCCTGAAGCAGCTACCTTGTGCTGCCTAATGATCCTAGCACAGTAGCAGTAAGCAGCACTAGGAGCACTATTCCTAGCACATAAGCCAGGGACATCTTACCTTTGTAAGTGGCTTGACCCAGGTGAGTGATCTCTAAATTATGCTGCAGTTGGTGTTCACTCTCACACTTTTCTCTTTCCTTTAGTAGCCCATTTTGTTTCAACCACTGCAACGCCTCCACAGTTACATTACACAGACTTTTCCCCTTAGGCAGAAGCTGGGGTTGGATGCTAATCAAAGTACAGCACATAAAGTGGTTAACTTCTTCGGGGCTGGTTGCTACCTATAGTGGAACAGAAGAAGGGCAAGCTGGACTAAGATCTACAAAAAACCTCCAGAGTTTAGAACTGTGGAAGAAAAACAGATCCTGGCTCTTTGTTATTCCTACTGAAGCTTCCCTCCCTGAATCACTCCCCTTAATGAAGTCAAGCAATTTTACAGCATACAAAAAAGATTTCCGAAATACCTTCAAGCCTACTAAAGAGAGGATCAAGCTCCGAATTCCTCTGTTGCGCTCAAGCAAGAGGTTGCTGTAACAGCTTTCTAAAGGGCTGTGTACTAAGTTTCGAACCTTTAAGAAATTATAATATGTAATCAATGAAACAGCATAAGTTAAAGAGAAAGCTATAAACAATTCATATTTCTACCCAAAATTCTTAGAACAGCATCTTGTCTATTACACCTCTCCAGAAACTCTCTCTTAATTATGCTCAGGAAGCTCATGCTCTGGGGGCCCTGCTCTATAAAGGAAGAAAGTCTATCTGCAGCTAAAACAGGGTCTTTACACTGGTGACTCCAAGTCCGTGGAATGATCTGCTTTGAAAGTTTTGATTGCGCACCTTTGCCTGGCTTTCTGGCAGTTACCTGATATGCATGTATTCAGGAAAACTTCCCTGAGGCCAGGATTTTCTGGTTCCACAAATCTGCTATGGGATAGCATAGTCTAGTTTCTTTGCTTTTATTTAATTCTAGAACTGTAGTTGCGCATTGTTTTACAGTAGTTTTGAGTGCTGTCTATTAATCACCTTGATTACTTTGGAAAGATCAAGTATAAATCAGGGTCCCCAACCTTTTTCAGCATGTGGGCACTTTTGGAATTCTGAGAGAGTGACTGGGGCAACTACAAAATGCCACACCCAGAGTGGAAGGGAAAAGGGGGGTAATTGTAAAAAATACCCTGGGAAAGAAAAATGAAAGAGAATAAAACCAACACTGGTGGCAGCTGCTGCTCAACATTATTTTTATCTCCACAGCCAATCAGATCTCCAGCAGCCAGAAGCCCTGTTGGCTGAGAGCCCCAAGTGGCCCCACCCACTTCTGAAAACACTTGATGGGCACCAGGAAAGGTGTTGGTGGGTGCCATAGTGCTCATAGACACGACAGGGACCCCTACTATAAGTGATCTTAGTGAGCTACAGCACTGTAGTTGTTAGTGTCTGACTTTGATCTGGGAGACTCAGGTCTGAACCCCTGCTTTGCCATAGCAGCTTGTTGGGCGACCTTGAGCCAGTCACACTCTGCCTGACCTACCTCACAGGGTTGTTGTGAGGTCAAAATGAAGGTGAGAACAACATCAGATGCCTTTGATCCACAACAGGGAATATAACAAAGTAAACAAAAATTCCAAGCAAAACTAAATTTAAAAAATGACACATGAGACAGCTCTTCTCCCTCCAGGTTTCCACTGTCTGAACCCCTTCTAGTGATATGTAACAGTCTGATTTGGGTAAGGATTTACTGAATAAGAAAGAACAAGGATATGTTTTAGCAATATATCTGTTTTTTTTAAAAATGCTTGACTACTTATCTTTTAAATATATGCCTTTAAAATCAACACTTTAATTTTTCACATGAGCTTGCGCTTATAAAGGTAGCCACTTACCCTAAGTCCATGCAGATACATATTAAAATAATTTAACAAGTTGGAAAGTCAGGATGTAACACTATTTAGCCACAACTCTATTTAATGATGAAATACCATTAGCTTTGAAGGAGAGTAGCTGGGCTTTGTCGTTATTACACTCAATAAAAAAGTACCCTTAAAATATACTTACTAAAAAGAGAGTCTTTTTACAAACAAAAAACAAACACTGAACTCCTCCCTATGCTACATAATTGATTTATCCCGATGATTCAGAAGTCTCAAAAATCTCCATTCTTTTTTGCTCAAGTTACCAGCTGTTTGTCTTTTGTTTGCGCTATAAGAATGCTTTCGCCAGCACTGTCAATGCCAGCACGACCGGCTCTGCCAATCATCTGCTTATACTGATTCTTCTTCATGAATTCGGTGGCAACGTATGGAGCTCTTAAGATGACCCTAAGAAAACAGCAAAGATGTATTTTAATTATAGAACTGATACATGGGCATTTTCTTCAAGATAAAAAATAAGCTATTTTATCTTCCTAAAGTCTGATATAACTAAACATTCCAGAACACAATTAAGTATGCAAATAATTTCTGAAACCATTACTTTCCTCAAGGTTGTTAACATGCACATTGTTTCATGCATGATATGCTAAAGCACTGAATAAGGCCTTTTACCCTTCTGCAGAAGTCTTTGCTGAGATAAGTGTGGCTGTTGCAGTGGAACATACAAAGAGAGGCATTTAGATGGGGGGGGGGGGGGGAGACTCACTGAAACAGTGAGAGGCTTCCTTTTATGAATCAGTTGATTAATTTAATTTAGTAATCAGCAGTTCTAACTGTGATTTTAAATTGTGCTCATTTATAATTGGTGTTTTATTTACACCGCAATGTAACAGCTAATAAATGTTATCAATCAATTAATTAAACTCCTCAGATTACTCCAATTAGTACTGATAACTATATCTCTGAGACAGAACAAAGTTTGAGCTCAGTGGCACCTTTAAAACCAACCAAATTTACTCTGGGTATAAGCTTTCAGCCTCTCAAAATATTTCTGAACCTGGACAGCGTAAAACTAAACAAAAAAGAAGCTTGATTCACCTTCGAGCTGGCAGGTTTACTCCAGCCGCAAGGGTAGAGGTACAGGTCAGGAGACAGAGGATGCCTGAAGAATAGGCTTCTTCGATTTGTTTTCTTTCATCGCTGGTAAGGCCGCTGTGGTGATAGGCAACTCCAAAAGGAATTGTTCGCTTCAGTACTGGACAAAGTCTTCCATTGCAAATGTTGGTTAAATCTTCAATAAGGTCCCGTTTTTCCCTGTCCCTGATGGTTTTATACTCTCTAGGGAAGAAAATGACAATCAGATTGTACTCATATGGAAAACAGCTCAGGATCTGCACATGTGGTTTCGAAAGAGGCTATGGCTCCGTGCTTCCTTCACTATGGCCAGGTGGTCACGTTGTTGTTCATTCAGGATGAATAAATCACGGTGCACATGATCTGTAAAACAGTCCATGCAGATGTGACATTTCTTGTCCCTCACCCATGTTTAAAGGACCGGAGATCAACTACTTCCCTTATCACCCAGCAGTAATAACCCATGCAAACACAGGTGTGACTGTTTAACTAACAGCTAGATTTACTGAAGGTAGTTCACAGGGATGCAGCTAATGGGGCCTTCCAGGACTCCTCTCCTCATCAGTGTGTGTGTGTGAGCTTCAAGGTATCAGGTCTTGAAACATCAGGTGGATAAGCAGATGTGTACTATTACAAAAGTTTGCTAGTCAGACACCTGTACTTATAATATATGTAGGATGAGAGTCATTATCTCTGTAGACCCATGGTACTCAAGGGCTTGCAAGGCCCATGTGGCTCATTTCACATGCAACTTGTGGCTGTTCTGAGCACTGTTCCCCAATGTGGAACACACTGGATATTCCAGGGAAATGAGCCAGGTCACTGCCCAGCCCAGTAGGGCTTGTGGCTGGTGTGGCAGAATTGGAACCTGGACTGAACCTCACTCCTCTACTAAACCTATTAATTCAATTTCTATAGTAATTAGCCTCTACATTAGCCTCTAGTAATTGCTTCTGTTTCCCAGGAGGCTTTAGGATGCTTCTGGTGATGTGACCTTCCTCGTATAAACAATGCTATACATGATTTTTTACCTTTTGGAATGTTTCTACACTATCAAACTAAATAGATGGGAGTATCTGAGCCTAGCTTCCTGGGACTCTCTTAGTTGACTTTGACTCTCTGAGTTACCCTAGCTTTCTCTGACTCTCCTGACCTCCCCAAAGAGAAAGAATGGACTGAGCTTTGTCATGCATGTCAGAGATGTATGCCAGATGCTCGTCACAGAGTTGACTGACAGTTACATGGACTCCTAAGGAGGGGGGGGGGGACTTAATGTCTGAATTTAGTCTTGCTCAGGGTTGTTCTGGCCAACCACCTTGTGCTATGGGTCTTGACAGAATAACCAGTATATATCTTTTATAAAATTACAGTGCACTCTAATTAGATATTTGATTACGGTACTTTGATTTATTTTGTATGCTGTATAGTAGATTCTTATATATTTAAAGGGTTTTACATTTGGGTTTGAAGTTAAACAAATAAGAGGTGTTTTGAAGCAACTGTCTCTCTCTCTCTCAATGCAATTGGGAAGCCAATTTCTCCCCCCACACATGAACACAGTGGGGGTGGGAGTCCATGAAAAGGTTCCTGCCCTCCTCATTTCCCCAACAGCTGGCAAATGGTTTGTTTGTTTGTTTACTTTCATTTTTATCCTGCCCTCCCAACAAGCAGGCAAGTGGACTGTGGAACAGCCCCCTGCATACAGACTGGAAGACAGAAAAACGATGACCATCCCTGAGCTGTGGGCCTTGTGCCACTACACATCTTGCTCTCCTCCGGGTATGCTGCCAACCTCACTCTCTAACAAGAGCTACTGTGGCTTATGCCCTTCCCCTCACTCCACATATATAAGGGCCGTCTAAAGTTCAATAGTGGTGGGGAGAGACAAACACCCTGACATTCTCAGAGGTATGCTGTCAATTTAAAAGGTTCTACTTATACATTTAATAGTAGTGTGTGTCTGGGGTGGTTCACAGGGTATACAGTGGTCACATGGCTCTTTTGGTTCATGGTAATTGTGAACGTGACTCTCCATGAACCACACAGTACCACTTTCTAGACCAGCCATCAGTGACAGCAATGAACCAATTAGGTGATGAAACTTCTTTCCCAAACCATTTCCAAATTTGGATAGGTTCATGCTGGGATGCCACAGATCTCTGCAGAATATTATGAGAGAAAACTGTAATGTGTGGAAATGTTACTAAAGCCATTTATTCATGTCAGAGGATTAAATAAATTTCAGCTTCATGATGCCTCCTTTTAAACCCTAATGGCTTAGTTCCTCTTGTTATGTCTCTATCTGTTCCTCTGACACATGATACTTTGTATGATACTGTTAATGTCTCTCATAAACGCAATTCTTCCTGGTATAGTAATGTCATCGTTTCTAGGTGTGTCAGTGCTCCAGATGCAATGCTGCAACATACTGTGCAATTGTGATGGTCATGGTACACTCTCTTGACCTCTTCCCAAAACAATTCCAACACTCTGGCCATTTCCACCAATCAACTCTCAAATTAAATTATGAAATAATTATTAAACACATACAGACAACATACCTCTTCAAGTACTTGCATATTGTTTCAGCTACATTTTCACAGTTCTTTTTAGTGGGACAAAAGATGAGGCAGGAGTACTTTGGAATAACTTCTGTTGCCAAGGCAATAAGATGATCTGGGTCTATCTTCTGAAGATTACTAGAATACTGAAGGTATTGTACATCGTGGTTTATAATCTGCATTAGGGCTGTGCCTCAGTCATCAAAACATTTATGCCAAGGTTTACTACATCTGACAAGGAATAAATCTGTCTAGGGCTGAAGTTTCAGTTTGTAAAATTGCTCAGGTTTTTAAAGACTGCAACCCTACACATGCTTCCTTGGAAAGTGTTACACAGAAATCAGTACGATAATTTGGACTGCACATTCTTAAGACTGTCCTGTACATCCCTTGAATGAAATGGAACACTAAAAACTATACGTAGTCTTGTCCTATATTATACATCCTGAGGATACTAAAGCCAAGGGCCATACAAGCCTGTGCTGGTAAAACATACACTTAAAACAATATATTCCTCTAAATTATTGCACTGGGAAAGACTAACCCCCCCTCCAAAAAAAAAATTCAGAAACTAAATAGAGACCGCTGATTTATTTTGATTGTTAACATCTTAATGAATTTTTTCTCGATAGTTCCCTATTTGTGCAAGACATAAGGAAAAACATCATTGGAAAATGTTGAAGTAAGTAGCCTGACTGAATAATAAATTATCTACAGAAAAGAAAAGGTTCAAATGCTTAGATATATTACCTTATAATCAAGGAGACGTGAAAATGTAAAGCCGTTTTCTGCAGTGCTGTCAACTTCATAGATGCTGTCTTGTATTTTAACATATTCTTTTAATTCTACCTAGATTTTTAAAGTTACCAACAATCACAAAATGTCATGACTTGAATTGGCACGTTATCTCTCTCTCTACCTACCTACCGATCTGATTGATGCTTTGAAAAATTAACAAAAGCTTCCAGACAACACAATTAGCCACTGAGGTTGTTTATTCTCTTACTTATATCAATGGTTCTTGGTGGCTCCCTAAAAATAGTAGAATAGATTAACACTTCCTGGAATGATGTCTAATTGAATTTCCATTGCGTACATAATTTTGCCTATAGTTAAGGAAAAAAATTAATAAAATGTTTTTCCTGTTTGCTCCAAAGAAGGCAACACTATTTTAGAAACTTTAACGATCTGGAAATGCTAGACATTAAAATCACTCATAATACATGGTACCCATTGTTTTCCTAAAGTAGACGTTTTTTCTTCAAATGAAAATTTTTTTCGAAAGCAAACATTATAGTAAAAAAGTTTAATTGTTTTAGGAGCTTAGAATGAAAAATATGTTTTCAATTCTCATCAACCTGACAAGGTCGACAAATTAAATTTACATGTACGACTGTTCATGCATAGCTTAGGTCTTGAATACATACTGGCCTGAAATTACTGGTGTAGTATTCCGCTTTCAAAAACTGCTGCAGGTCTCCAACATTGCTTAACGTTGCACTCATGCCAATGATCTGAGTAGTCTCTATATAACGTAAAGCAACATTATTTGAAATGCTGAATGTTCATAATTAAGAACACACTATGAGAATCTATCAAAGCCCATACAAAAACTGAAAAGGTAAGTCAAAGTACCCCAAACTGTAAACAAAACAGGAAATGGTCTCTTCACAAGATTAGTGCCAAAGGATAACAGCAGCATCCATCTCAAGAATCATGTACTCAAAACACTTCCCTAATTACAGAACACTGTTAAAATAGCAGCACAAAATACAGCCTTGAAAAGTCTCTTTAAAAAATCTCAGTAAAATCTTGATATGTTTGAAAGTTTCAGAATGAAGACGTAAGAACATAACATGAGCCCTGCTGGATCAGACCAGAGGTCCATCTAGTTCAGCATCCTGCCTCACACAGTGGCCAATCAGTTCCTCTGGATGGCCAGTAACAGGGCATAGAGGCTGAGGTCTTCCCCCAATGTTGCCTCTTGGCTATGGGATTCAGGAGATTACTGCCTCTGAACGTAGAGGCTCCCCTCGGTCATCAGGGCTACTAGCCACTGATAGACTTATCCATGAATCTATCTAAGCCCCCTTTAAAGCTGTTTATTTCTGTGGCCATCACTACATCCTCCGCCAGCGATTTCCACATTTTAATTGCTTGTTGTGTAAAGTAATATTTCCTTCCATCTATCCTGAACCTACCGCTCATCAGCTTCGTTGGATGCTCTTGCGTTCTAGTATTTCGGGAGAAGGAGAAAAAGACTAATTTTCTTTACCCATCCTGGAATTATATTTAAACTATACTGCTGTCCTGTGGCCTTGCTCCCTTCCAGAACCTGAAGGATCACCTACTCCCTTATGAACCTACCCGAATTGCTAGTGACATCTTCTGAGGTCCTTCTTTGCCTGACCCTACCATCTGAGATTAGGTGGGTCACGACCAAGGAGAGGTCCTTCTCAGTTGTGCCAATGAAACTATAGAACCCATTCCTTGCCTGTCTGTTGCCATTTTTCATCAGCAGGTAAAGACTTGTTTCATCTGGCTTTGCTTCCATGATCCCACCTTCCTACCCTGTTTTTAATTACTGTTCTCACGCATGTGTATTTTACTGAATGTGTATTTAAAATTTTTAAAAATAGTTTGAATCATGTGGGGGGTTTTGTTTGGTTTTAATGGTAGATGTATTTTTATTATGCATGTTTTAACCTGCTACCTGCCTTGTGGCTCTGATGAGGGCAGAATAGCAAAGTATAAATTCTGTAAATAAATACAACAAAACCCCCAAATGAATAGAATAAATAAAATCTTCCTTGTTCAAGACCTTAGAGAATCCTAAAAGGGAGTTTAAAGGGTTGGGATTTTCAAATTTTGCCCCTCTTCATGATTCTTCTTGGAACCAGATCGCATGTTGTATCTGATTATTAGTTCTAGATATTATGCAGAAATTACTTACTACTTGTGTAGATTATCTTTGCAAGTGTCATTTCTAGAATGGCTCCACGACTTCCTTCTCCAATCATGTGGAGCTATGAATGAGAGAAAGGGGGAAAGTAATCACAGAATCCAAGATATCGAATATCTAAATATTACCATGGATCACAGTAAGATTCTAGTAATGTGACTACTGTACTTTAACCTACAGTCAAATTTAACCTTCAGTCAAAACAAGACTCCTGTATTTTTAACTGGTCTGTTGGCTCAGAGCTTCTCCAGTCCAAGAACAGAACTATTCCCATACAAAAAAGGAGCACAAATTTAACCCAAAAAACAGACACAACATTCTGAAAAGCATTCTCAAGAACAGCAATTAAACATGACAGCTAATGTTTGTTCTACATATATTACTAATTTTTCAGCTGATGCAGGTAAGATACCAGTAAGAATAAAATGATGATCAATGGCAAATTTTATGAAATTTCTTGAAGGAGTAGGGACTTTGGCCTTCTGTGATCAATGAGATCTGCAGACTTGGATGGTTTTGAATCAATCACCACACCAGAACTCTCTGGTTATAGTGTTTTATGCTGGTCAAGTATATCCCTCTGCATTCAATTTCTAAGTATATCTCTCTGCATTCAGTTTTTCTGTGATTCTGAAGACAGCAACAGCCACTCATACTTGGTAATTTCAAGACTTTGCAACTGCAATAAATTTGTCATAAGGCTGACTTTGAAAAACTGGAGCTTAAACTAAAATACTATGCCATTCAAGGAAGGGTGGAATGCCTTGCTAGAAGACTAGGAATGAATATTACTGGCTCAGCAGCTGCTTCATATTCATAGAATTTGTTTTCCCTGAAGTATTTCCAAGTATTTCCAAGTTCCAAGGCCACGCTAGCTAGGCCACATCAGACCTTGGAAGCTAAGCAGGGTTGGCCCTGGTTAGTATTTAGATGGGAGACCACCAAGGCGTTCCAGGGTCACTATTGCAGACACAGGTACTGGCAAACCACCACTTAATATATCTTGCCTTGAAAACCCTACAGGGTCATCATAAGTTGGCTGAAACCTGAAGGCACTTCACATCGCCACAAGAGTCTCTCCAAACCTGAACATCTTTAAGAAGAGACATAAGACCTGTGTATTTTCACTATGCTTGGAACTAATAAAATATGTTCAAATGTATTACTACTGTTGGCATAATTAACATATATTTGGAGCACAATGACACTTTAAATCATATTAATGTTTAAATCATACTAATTCATTAGTTTCTTATAAAAGCCTTGAAAGCTTTTCAGCTGGCTGAGTAGAGATTGTGGAAGCAAGACAAATCGCGAGCTACTTTTTGATTCCATAAATAATTGACATGTGTAAAATGTTAGAAAGGCTTTCAAAGTATTATAACAAACCTCATCAACTACAACTAGACCCAAGTCACTGATTCGTCCTGTTTCTATTAAGGAATTCACCAGGCTGTGTCCTTTCTCAATAGTAGAAACATACAAGGATTTCTTTAGCCTTCTCTTGACAGGTGGAATTTTTCCTTTACTTCCTGCATACTCTTCAACCAGAAAACCCAGTTCCATTCCAAAACCTGATAAATTCCCAACCTAAAAATAATAAAAATATAAAGGAAGAAGACAAATTTTACAATAAATGTTAAAAACAAAAACCATAAACAGTTTATTACAAAAGCCTCTGCAGTTAACTACATGAAATCTTAATTCATTAAATCCTAAGAAAATCCTGGACTCAGTATAAAAACATACGAACACACAGGAATTTCTAAACTGCAAACTAACTAAATAAACAGCAGCAGTCTTAGGAGCAAGTCCTATGAAGAAAGGTTGAAGGAGCTGGGCATGTTTAGCCTGGAGAGGAGACAGCTGAGAGGTGATATGATCACCATCTTCAAGTACTTGGAAGGGCTGTCATATAGAGGATGTGCGGAATTGTTTTCTGTGGTCCCAGAAGGTAGGACCAGAACCAATAGGTTGAAATTAAAAAGAGTTTCCGGGTCAACATTAGACCGTTAGAGCGGTTCCTCAGTGGAACAGGCTTCCTCAGGAGGTGGTGGGCTCTCCTTCCTTGGATGTTTTTAAACAGAGGCTAGATGGCCATCTGACGGCAATGAAGATCCTGTGAATTTAGGGGGAGGTATTTGTGAGTTTCCTGCATTATGCAGGGAGTTGGGCTAGATGACCCTGGAAGTCCCTTCCAACTCTATGATTCTATGAAATACAGCCCAGGGCTATGACTGTCCCCCCCCCCCCCCAATACACCTTCTTGGTTAAATGGAATTTCTTCTCGATTAAGCATATATTATTTTCCTCCTTGAATCTGCACTCCTGATCGAAAATTGTCCAGATAAAATACAGATATATCTTAAAACCATACAGATAAACCTTAACACCATCACACCTTCTCCTGAACTATGGCCACATAAGGAAGGATCATTAACACATCCATTTGCCTGCACAGCAATTCTTGAAGAATTAAAATTTCAGCTACAAGTGTTTTTCCACCACTGGTTGGTAAGGAGTATATTAAATTTTTTCTCTGTTTCAGTGATTCTAATGTTAAACAATCATGCTGCCAATCTGAAAAAAAAAGAAAGACATTACTTACACTTCTTTTGTATTTTACCATTCATAATGACTCAAAATCAAAACAAAGATCTGCTTTAAAATCCTACAAGGGTTTATTTTTTCAATCAAATATAATTTAAGAATATAATTCAAGATTACATCATTTTTAAAAGCATTCAGTTATGGTAACATATATTCTTGAATGCATTCACAAATCCTGGTAGTTCAGTATCAGCATACCGAAATTATACTAATGTACTAGTTTAAGTTCAAGTTAAGCTGGTTATTACATTGATATAACTGGTTTACAGTGCAATCCTAAACAGAGACACACTGTTCTAAACCCAATTAGTACAATGGATTTAGAGACATGCCACTCTGTTTAAGACTGAACTGGAAGTCATGATTTCAACAGGAGTTTGTACAAAGACGGTTCCAAGGTTATGTGTAAGAATTTATCAATGGTGGTATTACCATAAAGGTTTTCAATTCCTCGACACTTTACCAGTAGCTCCTTGACTTTGGTAGGTAAACCATAAAAAGGACCAATATCAACAAATGAAGCATCAGCTGTTTCCTCAGCATGACCAGTCTCTTTAGCTTCAACAGATTCCTTGAGCTCTTTGCTTTTAGACACCAATGGAGCTGGAGCTCTTGCATTTCCAGTCATTGCACTTTTGAGAAGATCTTTAAGGCTTTTTCTCCTGCTCGGGTCAGCCAAAGCAATTGCAGATAGTTCACTTGTAGATGGTTCATTATCTTTATTATATTCTGTTTTGTAGCAATAAGACTGATTTGAAGTCGTGTCAGGGCAGCCATTCATATGACAGTCTTTTTGTTTTACATCTGCTATTGCATCAGGGCCAGCAAAACATTCATTGGACTGTTTAAGAAATAAAAGCTGCGATGATGGCAGGCATTCTAGAACATCATCATCATCTTGAGGTTTTACATTGCTCTCCTGTTGTTCTTTCCCAGAGCTCAAGAAATCATGTTCTGTTTCGCTTCTTGAGCAAGTCATACTTTCTGAAAATGTCTGTTCTGCACTCTGTAACTGGGCAGCAGTTCTGCTCTCAAAGCTTTTAGAATCCAACACAAAGTCAGGAGAAAGCACAACCTTTTGTTCTATAACTTCTATTTCGGTTAACAGAGAGGAGTTCCCAGAAAAGCTGTCGTAGTCCCCAAACAAGTCATCTTCACTGCCATTACACTACAAGAACAAGACATGGAGCTGTTTGACTGTTTTGAATAATACCAAGAATTTATACACAACACTTTACAGCAAAGCACTTCACACACATTGTTTCAGGAGATCTTGCAAGAACCCTACTGCAATATTAGAACACTATAGTATACCTGTACTTTAGATAGGAGGCTAAGGTTGAGAAACACTGAGTTGCTTTAGGCAAGGTCACAGTTTTGGGCTGAGACAGAATTTAGAGTTGCTACCTAATCAGTAGGGGAAACATTTCCCATCACTTATCTTCATGCCTGAGGAGGTTTTGCCTGTTTAATGTTTTGTTTACCTTGTGTCCACAGAAGAAAGAAAGAAAAAAAAGGAAAGGTCCCCTGTGCAAGCACCAGTCATTTCCGACTCTGGGGTGACGTTGCTTTCACAACGTTTTCACGGCAGACTTTTAACGGGGTGGTTTGCCATTGCCTTCCCCAGTCTTTTACACTTTCCCCCCAGTACTCATTTTACCGACCTCAGAAGGATGGAAGGCTGAGTCAACCTTGGGCCGGCTACCTGAATCCAGCTTCCGCCAGACTCGAA
Organism: Heteronotia binoei; assembly: GCF_032191835.1. NCBI lineage: Eukaryota > Metazoa > Chordata > Lepidosauria > Squamata > Gekkonidae > Heteronotia > Heteronotia binoei. The sequence continues at coordinate 104,076,703 of NC_083231.1, read as the reverse complement.
CTCAGGTCGTGAGCAGAGAGTTCAGGCCACAGTACTGCTGCTTTACCACTCTGCGCCACGGGGCCGCTAGAAGAAAGAAAGATCCCGCCTAAACTGAAGTTGAACAGCATCATGAAATGTACTTTAATTGTTATTTAATTGTTTTTAAATTGTAATTGTAAACTTTTTGAATTGACTGTTAGCCTCCCTGAGTCCGCTTGCGGAGAAGGCAGGATGGAAGACTAAAATAATAAATAAACAAACAAACAAACAAACAAACTGGATGAGATAAGGTATAGTAGTTAAAGATTCAGACCAGGATCTGGGAAACTCAGGTTCAAAAACCCACTCTGCTGTGGAAGTTCACTAGGTGACTTTGGCCCACTCACACAGTCCAAGCCTAACCTACTTCACAGAGTTGTTGTGAAGGTAAACTGGAGGAGAATAGAACCGTACATGCTGCTTTAGGTCCCCATTTGTATTAAAAATGCAGCTAAAGATGAGGCAGATAAAAAGCAGGTGGATTGGTGGGTGGGAGAAAGAAGCAAAGACAGGTGAGGATACAAGGGCTGCCAGAAAGTGAGAAAGAGAAAACAGTATGGTGGGAAAATATAGGGAAACGCAAAGTGCCCCCTGCAAGTCCTTGCAGGTTCCCCACTGTGTGACTTTGGCCAGAGATTTCCCAGGGAGAAGGAAGGAAAATTGAAGGGGGGGTTGGGGAGAGAGACAGATAAAGGTAGGTTGGCTTGTGGATGTGGAGAAAAGAAGGCAGGAAAAGGGGAGAGACCAGGGGGGGCCTTTAGGGCAGAAAAAGGGGAAATATTGGGGTAAGGGAAATGGAATGCCTCCTGCAGGAAGTTGCAGATCACCTGAGTGGGTGCATATTCTTGAAACATGAAAAGAAGCAATAATTACCACCTGACACCTAGCACAGCAACTAGGTGTTACTTATTTAGGGACTACCTGATCTACTCATTTTATTTATTTTATTCGATTTTTAGCCCACCCTTCCCGTAAGACAGGCTCAGGGCATGTTACATCATAAAAACAATCAACAGTAAAAACAATACAAGACCTATTGTCTAGGTCCAGCAGATCTTATAGCACTGGGATGGAATGAAGGGGAGAGGCCGGTAACAAGCGACTCTCCAGGGGGAGCTCATTCCACCAGGCAGGGGCCAGGGCTGAAAAGGCCCTGGCCCTTGTCAAGGCCAGATGGACGTCTCTGGGGCCAGGTATTACCAAATGTTGTTGGGTCTCTGATTGTAAAGAGCTACGGGGCTCATACAGGGAGAGGAGATCCCGAAGGTATGCTGGCCCCTGGCCATATAGGACTTTAAAGGTAAGTACCAACACCTTGAACTGGATCCAGTACTCAATTTTGTTGCACGTACATCCTGCATTTCCACTTTGTACATATGACTGAAGCAAAGCCTAGCCTGTATTGTCGCTATCGCCTATCCAAAAATTCAGGCTGGGTTGCGATGCAGGGGCCACGTTTTTGACAGGCGGAAGCGAGCAGAGGGAAGGGCGCCAATGCCTTTCAAGGAGCTAGTCCTCAGCCAAAGAGGGGAACGGCGCCCGGGCTCTCCTCGTGGATACCTCAGGATAGTCTTGCTCCTCCCCACTTCCCAGCTTCTTGCGGGGCGGCGGCGACCCGGAGCAAGTCCGGTCTCGGCTCCTTTTGCCCCCCAAAGCGGCTCTGTCGCTTCTCCGACTGGACCTCCGCCGTCCTCGAGTCCTCTTCACGGCGACCCCGCCGCTCTCCATGAGGCAACGGCATAGCCCGCCCGCAACGGTTAAGGAATCAGTCCGTCAGTCTCACACCGGGCGAACCAGCGTCGGCAATGAGATTCGCTTCTCGTGAGGAAAGCCGGAAGCTCCATTCCCCCCCCCCCATCTTGAAACAATGGAATTGTCCATCGCCTTCTGTCGAATACGCACAGGGACTAAACCAACTACTGCGACGGGGGGGGGAGAGAAAGAAAGACTTGACACTAACGCTTAACTTCCTAACGGCTATGCCATATCGTTAAGGTTATGGTATATACCATTTCCTGGGTTGAAGACGCGTCTGGGAGAGGGGAGCAAAGAGAACCTCGTGTGACGATTGGGTAGCGGAAGTTGACAGCCAGAGCGCAAAACTTCTCTATGGCCGCGGTTGTCGCCGCCGGACCACAGCGACGCATGCGCAATGAAGCTGTCGCACGAACCGGAAATGGGTGGGAGCGAGAGAGCCGATTGGCTGTCGCCTAGGTGTTTTCTGTCTCTATGGTTTTCTGGGGCGGAAGCGTATTAGAAACATGGCTACCGTAGCTTCTTTATCTGGTTCTGTCAAGGGCTGGGGGAAGCTTTCCTATATCTTTGCCGCAGTAGGGAAGAATAGTAGTAGCGCCTTTGGAGCAGGTAAGGACGGGGAGTAATTCACTAGCCCTATTTTCACTACCTGCGTCCCCCTTTCTGGGATGCTTACCAAAGGCTCTGGAGCTGAAGTGTTCCCTTGTGTGAAACCCAAACATTTTACCAGTTGAATTTTCGTTTTTGTTGCAAATAGAGCTTGGCAGTATTATCTGACTTTCTTGCAAACGTTGTTGTGGAATAAAGACAACATGCAGATGTTCGTATTGTTTACTTCATTTGTAGTCTGCCTTTCTCACTAGTAGTCATAAGAACTTAAGAGAAGCCATGTTGGATCAGGCCAATGGCCCATGCAGTCCAACACTGTGTCACACAGTGGCCAAAAGTAAAAGCATATTACAAATTACAAAAATCAATTCAGCCACAGAGCAAAGATCTCCAGTAAGGAATGCAGTAGGACTTGGATTACAGAGATAATTTTTTAAAAATACACACTGTCAGAGGCATGTCACACTGTAATGCAGAAAGTGGATTTCCATGGCAGAAGGCTATATAGTAAAAGAGGAAACTGTTGTATGTGCAATAAAAATTGCAATGGAATAGTCTTCTTCATAAAAGCAACTTGCAGATCTGTTCCAGTGTACTATAGTTCTAATCCCTTTATATGCTGCAATGCATATGTTGACAAAACACTATTGAGGATTTGAGCGTCATCATGATAAAGCTTAATTCAGCATTCAGATATGCTGCTAGATAAAATATCTTAGATGGCAAAAACCAAGATACATGCGCTAAGGTAGCAAAGGGTGCTGTGATCATCAGCTATGCTGTCACTGCTAGGCAAACTTCCATTTTTGCAGTCTAATGCACAGTTACTCCAATCTAATCTCATTGTTCTGTAAGGTGATCTTACTCATCGATTTCATAAACATTTTAAGTAGTGTAGTTGTATATGTTTCAAACTATGTGTTGTTGTTGCTGTTGTTAAAACAATAAAATAATTTTAGGCTTGATAAGCATGGCATAAATTTCAGTCCCCTATCTTCCAAGTTGTGGATTTTTAAAAAGTTATTGACTTCCTGGCTTTAGCATTTCTGGAATTTTTGCATCTATACTTGCAGCCAATGCCAACATTTGTGCTACGAAAAATATTACCATTGTTATTAAAACAAGAGAAATGCTCTTGAGAATACAGCCATGATAGTTTGGCCCTCTATGGTGGGGCAGTGTACTTAATATTTAAATATGTTTTTCATTTATCTTCCCCCCCCTCAGTCGCATCATGGAGACGGCAGTGTAGTTCACACAGTGAACAGGTATCCAGTAAACCAAATATGGTAAGTTTTATGTTTGAGCATGTTCACATATTTATGTTTTGTAAACTAATATCGGAATGACTATTCCAATATTCTCAAGCCTCTTTCTGGAAGGGAACCAGAAAGAGGCTTGGTATAGCACTAATGGAAGGTATTAAAGATGCAGGAGTTTTAGAGGTCCTGGTCAGAGCAGAAATTATGGTAGAATATTAAAGTAAAAATGACAAAGCTTACAAAATTGTTAAGGTATCAGACTGTTAAAACAAGCCATGCATATATTTGGCATATGTCTCAGATTTGGGTTTTGGAATCTAAAGGTTTAGATCAGGGGGGTTGAACTCATTTGTTATGAGGGCCAGATCTGACATAAATAAGACCTTGCTGGGCCATGTGCATCATAAAATGTAATGCCAGGTAGCAGAGATATAAAGTTTATAAGGGACACAAACAAGGAGATTTTTTAAAAACTTAAAATAAAACATGCTTAAAACGTTAGCGCTTGTTGGTCTTAAAGGTGTTTTCTTTGTATTTCTCCCATGCAATCCAGGGAACTGGGCAAAGGAAGCTCTGGCTCATTCCTTCCTCCCCAGGGACAAGGAGGGGGAGGAGCCTCAGCCAATAGAAGGAAGAGAGGCTTGCCTCAGTAGCTCTGCTGTGCCATTGAAAAAGCCCAGCAAAGCAAGCTCTCCTTCCCTCCCCCCCTCCCCAAGGGAGAAGCCTCAGCCAATGGAGAAAATAGAGACTTTGTTCTGGAGCTTCTGTGCAATTGAGCAAGCTTGGCAAAGCAAGCTGTGATGCAGAAGGAAGCAAGAGAAAGAAAGAAGGAAGCAGATGACAGCCAGTTGCTCTGGGGCCTGATTCAGCCCCCATGGCACATATTTGACACCCCTGGTTTAGATATAATAAATAACTCAACTGATTATAGTTTATCTTTAAACTCTAAAATTTCACAGTGGTGGTTTAAAGCAGCTGATGGAAGATTTGGGTATGGAGCTGGCAACCTTATTTGCACATTTCAAGCTTGAAATGTGTTATCTGTTAATTATGCTGTATAAGATTTGATGTTTTAAGGTTTTTAATGTTTTAAATGTTTTGACTATTTTAACTGTTTATATATGCATATGTTAATTTAAATTCTGTTTTATTATTTGTTGTGAGCCGCCCTGAGCCATCCTTGTGGGAAGGGCGGGATACAAATCATAAAATAAATAAAACTATAGCATCTCTTGTCCTGAAAGGTCCCTAGATGACGCTTCCATCCTTGACCCGTGCCAGTCTGGGTTCCGACCGGGCCATGGGACGGAGACGGTGCTGGTCGCCTTGGTAGATGACCTCCAGCGACATCTGGATCGGGGCGGCACTGCGGTACTGATGCTACTAGACCTGTCGGCGGCATTTGATACAGTCGACCATCAGTTGCTAAAGTGCCGCCTCGCCGACATAGGGGTTGGGGGGTTGGCCTTGCAATGGCTTTCCTCCTTCCTCTCCGGTCGGGGACAAAGGGTGGCTATTGGGGGGGAGCGATCCCAGAGGCGCACACTTGATTGTGGGGTGCCTCAGGGGGCAGTTCTCTCCCCAATGTTATTTAACATTTATATGCGCCCCCTTGCCCAGATTGTCCGGAGGTTTGGGCTGGGTTGCCATCAATATGCTGATGACACCCAGCTCTATCTGCTAATGGACGGCCGGCCCGACTCCGCCCCGGGGAATCTGGATCGGGCTTTACAGGCTGTAGCGACGTGGCTCAGGTTGAGTGGGCTGAAGTTGAATCCAGCGAAGACAGAGGTCCTTTGCGTGGATCGCGGCGCTCTAGGAGGGGAAATAGCTCTCCCAACCTTCGACGGCGCGCTATTGAAACCCGCGCGCCAGGTAAAGAGTTTGGGCATTTTACTGGAGCCTTCATTGTCAATGGAGGCCCAGATAGCAGCCACTGCCAAGTCAGCATTCTTCCATCTGAGGCGGGCAAGGCAGTTGGCCCCCTTCCTGGAGCGTCGCGACCTCGCAACAGTGATCCATGCAACGGTCACCTCAAGACTGGACTACTGTAATGCCCTCTACTTGGGGCTACCTCTGTGCCGGACTCGGAAGCTGCAGCTGGTGCAGAACGCGTCGGCCAGGCTATTATTGGGGCTCCCAAAATGGGAGCACATACGGCCGGGACTGCGCGAACTGCACTGGCTGCCAATTACCTACCGAGTCCAGTACAAAGTGTTGGTTATTACCTTTAAAGCCCTATATGGCCGAGGACCAGCCTACCTAAGGGACCGTCTCTCCCCATATGAACCCCAGAGGGCACTGAGGTCGATGGGCAAAAATAAATTGACTATCCCTGGGCCGAGAGAGGTCAAACTTCAAAATATCAGAACTCGGGCCTTCTCAGCCGCGGCTCCTGTACTGTGGAATCAGCTCCCGGAGGAAGTGCGGGCCCTGCGGAACCTTGACCAGTTCCGCGGGGCCTGCAAGACCGCTCTTTTTAGGCAAGCCTATGCTGATATCTGCTGAGTTGCTAAGAATAAGGAGCCGCCATCTACTATACGATTATGGAACCATCTAAACTGGCAGAACCAGCGCCAAACAAGTTTACTGCTGCCAGATTTATTCTATGTAATGAATTATGTATTTTAAATATTTTAACTTAATTAACTGGTTTTTATGTTTAATTTCTTTAATTGTTAAATTTTAAAGTTTTATCCTTTGTTAAATATGTGAAATGTTGTTAGCCGCCCTGAGCCGCCTAGGCGGGGAGGGCGGGATATAAATGTAAATATAAATAAAATAAATAAATAAATAAATAAATGCTTAGTGATCATCATGGTAATCAAAAGAAACGTATGAATGCTACCAAAAGCGGCTTTCATTGTCAAAACCACTTCTGTTTCAGCCTGAAACAATGGATAATCCCTATAAGGAGCCTCCTAAAAAATGCACCTTGTGCGGGATACATGTTAATTACAAGAATATTCAGGTAAATTTGTTTCATGTTTATGTGCTGTTGAGGTTGCAAGAGTGGCAAAAGCAAAATTAAGCCTAAAATCTTGAAAAGAGATGAATTGCAAGAGTAATACTAGTTCAGGTTTTCTGCTCTTGTTACAGGAAATACCACTGCAGGGTAGTAGTCATGTAATCTTTCTATTCCTTTCACATGGTTGTCCCTTTACATTCTAAAATAGCTGGCAAGATGATGAGCATCAGAATGAAAATGTAATCTGTGGAGCAGGAGTCTCCAATATAGCGACCATGGGCCCTATGGCATCCACTGATACCTACCATGGTATCTGCCAAGTGTTTTTAGAAAGTGGGTGGGGCCAAATGGGGCTTTTACTAAGCAAGGTTTCTGATTGGCCACTGGAAATTTTGATTCACTGTGCAGGTTTTTTAAAATGCTGCTTTGGGCCCTGATCTGAATAGCTCAAGCAAACCTGATCTTGTCAGATCTCGGAAGCTAAGCAGGGTCAGCTCTGGTTAGTACCTGGATGGGACACCTCCTTGAAGGATAGGGACAGGCTTTATTTAGCTACTGCTCTGAATATTCTCCAGGCACCCAATCAGGGTCAATCACCATGACTTCCAGGTGCAGGCACATGCATGCACACAAAAGATGCTGCTTTAGCAGTGGTTTCCACCACAGTACAATGATCTTCACTATGCAACTGAAGGTAAGCTACAGCAGCCATTTTATGGCTGGCTCAACTTTCTGCAGAAGCCATTTTATGACAAACATCTTGTGGGCCGTGTCCACCATACTGTGTCAGAATTCCAAAGGTGCCTGCAAGTTCAAAAAGGTTGGGGACTCCTGCATTCTCAGAGATGCATCCAGGGAAAATATCCACAGACCTAGCAGAAAGCCAGTCTACAGAACTGGCATAGGTCAAGTTTCCATAATCTTCCACTTTAAAAAGTGGTGGAAGAATTTTAGGACACTGTATGCAGATGTAAATGCTCATCTTGTAAACATGGCAGTCGTACACCACCTTGCTTGTACAATACTTTTGTATTGTATTTTATACTATGTGAATGCCTAAGAAAAGTAACAAAGGCCAGTAGATTGTGGGTGCGAAAACCATTGCATCCTAAATAAAATAGCATGTTTCTCAGAAGCCTACTGTAGATTAACAGCTGTTCACCTCTCTTGATGGTGAACAGATCAGGAGCAGCTCAAGGGCCTCATGGTCCCTTTCTCCTTCTTCTATGCACAACCAGTCGATGTCATTTTCCAGGCTAACCCTAGGACAATATTGCATCTGCACTAGTGTTCCTACTAACCATCATTAGCTCCAATTACAGCTTGCAACCCCATTTCCAGACTACTGTTGGATCCAATTATAGTTAGGCCAGATGGGCAGTACAGATGTAATGCAATGCCACCGTTAGCATTTGAAGAAGGGAACTGGTGTGTGGAAGGAGGAAATCAGGGACACGAGTGCAAAATCTGTGCTGTGTTCTTAAGTCAGTGTTGCATATACACAACCTTTCTTGTCCTTTATCTCTGATAGCAAAAAAGGTAAAACCAGCTTACGTAACAAACATCCGTTTTCCTTTAAGAGTTCCATTTTGCAATTATTTGTTGTATTCATGCCCTGATTTTAAACCTGATCAATTCCTAAAGCATTGTACAACTTTTTAAACATAAAAGTTAATAGATGCGCAAATCAATTTTTATTTTGTGCCCTACACAACAAATGAAGCTTCCTCAAATACTGCATCTTTTTGTTATTGGCTGCCTCATGTTAGCTCTGCCCCTCACCCCCGTCTTAGATTGTTGGGTCCCTGCCTGATAAGGGTTCCTTGAAGCGTGCCCCAACAAAATAACCTGGCGGTGCAAATAACCTGCCTCAAGAGACCCAACATAGCACTGGTGTGATGTCAGATTAGGATCTGGGATGACTGGATTCCAATCCCCACTCTGCCATGGAAGCTGGCCAGGTGACTCCGGGCCAATCACAACTCTCAAGCCCAACTCACTTCACAAGGTGGTGGTTGTGAGGAGTAGGTGGAGGAGAAAAGGACAAATTGAAAAGCTGTGTTGGGAAGGAAAATGTGACATGAATAAAGTCAGCAGAAATTGCTGTCTGTTTAAATCATCATGCACCCCAAAGCTGAATCTGAAACATTATTAAAAATTATTATATGATTATACTTGGTATGTTTGTGTTAGGTAATTAATTTTAATGTCACTAAGTAATTTTGTATATAGAATCTCTAGACTGTATCAAAGTGTTTACTGATCTGAAAACTTGTTTTTTTCAACAGCTTTTGTCTCAGTTTGTTTCACCGTATACAGGTCACATTCTTGGTATGCATATAACAGGTATGTCACAGATCAGAAATTAAGTTACAATTACTGTTACCCCTTACTCATCCAGTCACTCCCTTGTAGTTTAACTAGGGTTATCATATTTTGTAAAGCAACCCCCCCCAGCATATTTCTCAACTGACTACTTCAAACAAGTGATCACTATGTCTCTGCTATTCGAGCTGTGATAATTGCTACTAGCTAGGAATATTCCTAACCCCCCTAACCCCCAAAGAGGACATTTTCATCAGTTTGTTTTTAAAAATCCAAGAGGATGGACATTAAAAAAGTGGACTAAAAAAGTGGTAACCCTAGTTTAACCCTAAATAACCACTGGTTAGTGGCTCCTCACACTCTGAATTCTGCTGAGCCACAGCACTTGATTTTTGAAGCAGGTATCTGTAACAATTTAAATGATGCTTTTTTCTTTTAAAAGATACTTTAATTTGGGTTCAGGTAACAAGCAAACTTCTCAAATTGCTCAGTGAAATTATTTTTAGAGCACCTGTTTTGGTTCACAGGCTTATGTCCAAAGAAACAGAAGGAGATCTCAAAAGCAATTAAAAGAGCTCACTGTATTGGTAAGTGTATTTTAAAGGCATGAAAATAATTGTTTATAAAAATATTTATTTCTACAACTTCTGAATTATGTTTTTGCAGGATTTATGCCAGTTACATATAAGGACCCAACATTCCTCAGTGATCCTAAAGTATGTGATATTAGATATCCAGAATGAATTATGTTTTGTACTTGACGAAGTTGTAATTGGTGTGTGCTTAATACTAATAAAAAAATAAATATACAGACATTTTAAAGATGATCTTGTGGTTATTTCCTGCTGTTTGTATAGCTGGCACAAAGCAAAATGGTCACTTAAAACACACAAGTAGCGTTGTGACATACATAAGAGAATATTTTGTGCTACAAATAGTAAATTATCATTATTTTTCAATCATATGAACCTTCTTGAAATACACATCAGACATATTTTGTCTGAGGAACAAAAATACTGTCATGGCTAAATCAAACATTTTTGCGTGTAAGTTAGTCCCACAAGTCTTCGTGGAATTGATTCCTGAATAACTGTGCATAGGATTCCATTTGTAACTGGAAATCTTGTTTCATTTGTATTGCATATTATTAACAGTTGATGGTTTGGGCAGCCTGATTATTAGAATTTTCTGGCGGTGCATGTGACATCTATGTATCAAGGCCTCATCAGCTGGCTTTCAAAATGCTTAACAGTGTTTCTCTCCAATACAACAAAACAGTAAGCACAGTGTGTTGAAAGGCAAGGCGTTCTGTTCATTGCATTCTTGTTCTATGATACTCCCTGAGAAGGTGTCTACAAATTCAGTTATGGAAGAGCAGTCTGGGCTCATTTCCCCGCTCCCCTCCCCCAGTACAGGGATAATGCTGGTTTAAGTCTTTACCTGTAGCTTAATAATGTCCCCCCACCATAAATGAACAGAGAATATCTATGCAACACTTTTTTTGGGGGGGGGGGCGGGTAGCTCACTCACTTTCCGCATTATCCACCTTCAAGAAATTAGAGGATTGGGGGACACAGTATGCTCTTCAACATCTTTTATTATGTTGTCCTCTGTCTTAGTATTACTTGTAGCGCATCTTTCCTGGTCACTGTCCTCTTGATCTCTTGGAAATAGATTTTGATGCAGTTGCAGAGATCGAAGCCTTTTGAAGGGCTTTGGTCCAGTGGCACTCCCAGTAGATTTTCGCTTAACTGCTTGCCTTGTTTCAGTTTCAGGGAAATTACTTTCTTTCAGCATTAAGGTTAACTGGTCCATTACATTGATTTTGTGGTCAGTATTGCAGCAGTATTTTGAAATCTGTCTTCCTTTTAAGGTAACAATGCTTGTCTGCAGTCCAGATTTTGGAAAAAGGGTTTGCAACGCTTGACAAAGGAAAATGTTCTCTTTTGTCTCAGCTGGAAGATTTCTAGTCTTACCTGAAACAGACAGGAGGAAAAATTGAGGGGGGAGACTATAAGCAAGACAGTCCTTGTTCAGTATCACAATGTGTACATTGCTTCCATGTCCTTTGAAAATATCTTCCTAGTCAAGAGAACTACATACAAGACCCTTTGTGAAACCTCTACAGGAAGGCGTGCTTTAGAATTAAGAGCAAAACCCCATTGGTTGATGGTCCTTTAATAGAAACAAAGCCTAAATATTAATCTGTAAGGGCTCTATTAAATCAGAAAGGAATCCCTGAGATCATAGCAGATGGGTTCAGTAGGGCAGTAGACTCTGAACTTTTGAGACCACATCTCCTAGTAGGCACCTACATCTGTTTTTAAAATAAGAGGAATTCATGTTCTAGTAATGTCACAAAAAGGACCTTAGTCTGCACTTGAAGGGTTTCAAAGTCTGCATGGAGAATGTAAGAAGCAAACTTTCTTTAAGGACAACTGCAACCATTACTGATGTTAGAACAGATTTTGAGTCCAGTGGCCAATCAAGACCAAGTTTTGTTCAAGGTGTGAACTTTCACGTACAAGCATACATACTTCCTCAGATACATTAGAATGGAGACTAACAGTTTTTACGCACGTGCACACACATACAGAGATGCCTCTACATATGTGAACAACAAATTTGCATGCAACTTAAGAAGACTGCAGATTTGTACCCCGTCCTCTCTGAATCAGAGACTCTGAGCGGCTTACAATCTCCTATATCTTCTCCCCCCACAACAGACACCCTGTGAAGTGGGTGGGGCTGAGAGGGCTCTCACAGCAGCCGCCCTTTCAAGGACAAATTCTATGAGAGCTATGGCTGACCCAAGGCCATTCCAACAGCTGCAAGCAGAGGAGTGGGGAATCAAACCCATTAATGAAATGTTTGACATACACAAAGGCCAAACAATAACAAGCTAAGTTCATAGGGTAACCGTTTGTTTGGATTTAACTGGGGAGGACAGCAAAGCAATAAACATGTCCAAATAGGAGACAGATGTGTAAAAGTGTCCTTAGCTGTTATACTCCATTTGTTTCTTCTCAAGGTTGGATTTAATTAACAGCATCCTTTTCTTAGGGGTCAAGGAATACATTCCAATATATTGCATTGCAATTGCTTTCCATTATTCTATTTAAAAAAAAATACTCTAAAACACCGAGGATGTATAGCTGTTCTTGGTAGGAATGAGTTTAGCATATGTAATCCTGTTGAGTCCTGGGTGGTGTTTGTTCTAAGTGTTGTAATAACTTGTAATTCAGCAATTTCCGTTCTGTTCCTGAAGCTCTTTTGCAATAAAACAGTTACTGTGAGGTCACCCATTGAATGTTCTGGAAGGCTGAAATGTTCTCTTACAGGTTCCTCAGGCCTGTGATTCCTGATGTCAGATTTGTGTCCATTTATCCTTAGCATAGGGTTTGTCCTGTTTGCTCTATCTAGAGAACCGAAGGGCATTGTTGGCATTTAATGGCATACAGTGTTCAAAGATGAGCATGTGAATAAGCCTCAGATGTTGTTGTAGTTAGGTCCAGTGATTGTGCTGTCTGGGTGTATGTGGCAGCAAAGTTGGCATTTGGTTTTATTGCAAGCTCTGGTAACCAGTGTCCGTGTTCAGATTAGATATTGCGTTATTGTGGGTGAGGGGTTGTTTGAGATAGGGGGCTGTCTGTGCGCAAGAAAAGGTTTGCCCTCCCAGTACTTGTGAAAGAGAACTTTATCCAGTAGAGGTTGTATGTCACTGATATGTTAACCATTTTAAGTTGAAAGCTGTATGTGACCACTAGTGGCGTTCTATTATTGTCTCTTTTGAGCCTCTGTAACAGTTTTTTTCTGGGTACCATCCTGGCTTTGTTAATCTGTTTTGGACTTCATCAGATGGATACTTTGTTGCAGATCTCTCAGGTGAGAATCTCTGTCCAAACAAATGGTGACCCTATGCACTTAGCTTGTTATTGCTCTTTGGCCTTTGCATATGTCAGAACATTTCATTAAGTTGTATGCTAATTTGCTGTTCACTTACGTAGAGGCATCTGTGTATCTATATATATATGTGTGTGTGTGTGTGTGTGTATATGTATGTATATATATATATATATATATATATATAAAACTTAGAATTTATTTATAATTTCAATTTATATACCACCCTGATCTTAAAGTTAACCTCCATCCCAATGTGTCTGAGGAAGTGTGCATGCTCACAACTTGAATAAAACTTTGTTGGTCTTAAAGGCGCCACTGGATTCAAAATTTGTTCTACTGCTTTAGACCAGCATGGCTGCCCACTTGGATCATTGTTGATTTTTTTTTAAATATACAAAGTCCTGTTTCAACCCACAGATATAACTTCTATCATCTTTGGTTGTTTTCCTTTAACTTTTGTCCTAATTGCGGGGTGTGGGTGGGGCGTACTCTGAATTCCCAGCTCTCTCATGCAAAGAATTACTAAGTCTTAAACCATATGTCTTCTTCTAACAATATGCAATATTGGTTTACAAATGTTTCCAGTTCTCCCAAACTTTACATCAGGGGTGGCAGACTGCAGCTCGGGAGCCAAATGTGACTCTTGCACACATTATGTGGTTCGCGAAGCCCCCCCCCCACCCCATTGGCTGGCTTGGAAAAGGCATTTGTCTCTTTAAATCACTTCTCCAAACCAAGTAGGCTGGCAGCTTGGAGAATGCATTTAAAATTAAACTTGCTTTCTTTCCACCTCCCCTCCCCCCTCCTCCATCTATTTGCTTTCCTTTCTTCCTGCTTGCCTGCTCTCAAACACCTGATGTTCATGTCTTGTTGCTCTCAAATATCTGAAGTTTATTCTATGAGACTCTTACATTAAGCAAGCTTGGCCACCCCTGCTCTACATGTTTGAAATAAAACCAGGAAGAGTTCTCAGTTAGGGTCTTTTTAGAGCGCTACATAAAAGGTGGCTAAATGAGGGAGGGGGTTTGGAGGGGGGCCAAGGCACTGGCTGTGGAGTGTTAACCTTTCCCATCCAGCGCATATATTAAGGTTGCTTGCCCCCCACCCTACATCAACGCTAACTGTGGGGGGAGGGGAGGCAATCTCTTTGAGGGTTACCTATCTGATGCCCTAGATGCCGCTTACGGTATTTGATACTTTTCATTTAATTTCTTTTTCTTTTTTTTAAAAAAAATCACATACTCCCAAAACATTGGTTGTATTAGTCTCTTTCAACAAACATCTGATGAGGCTTTGGTGTAGTGGTTAAGTGTGCGGACTCTTATCTGGGAGAACCGGGTTGGATTCCCCACTCCTCCACTTGCACCTGCTAACATGGCCTCGGGTCAGCCATAGCTCTGGCAGAGGTTGTCCTTGAAAGGGCAGCTGCTGTGAGAGCCCTCCCCAGCCCCACCCACCTCACAGGGTGTCTGTTGTGGGGGAGGAAGGTAAAGGAGATTGTGAGCCGCTCTGAGACTCTTCGGAGTGAAGGGCGGGATATAAATCCAATATCTTCTTACTCTTGCCTTCACACCACGCAACACTTGTACATCTTTGAGGAGGTGCCACCAGATGATCTGGAGTGAAGGTTAGAGAAGAGCGATGGTTTACTATATACATTACCTGCTGCTTCTGTAAGTTCTTTTTTCCTTCTTATTTCTTGTTTCAGTTTGTTCACTTCTGCCAGCAGATTCTCTACTGATCTTTCACTATCCACTACTTCACTGCATAAATCCTGGAACAGAAAAATAGGAGACAGCTATAAAATTATGAGTTAATATTAGCACCTGACAATATACCTACAGAACTTTCTTTAATTTAAACTCTGGCATAGAAGATGCAGTTGTCAAAAAACTGTTTCTTGCTAGTGTTACATCTAGTCAAAAACCCTGCCCCTCGTGGATGGTACTACAGCTCAGAGTTTTCCTCCTCCATGTTCGCAACTGCCCAAAATGCCAGAGGCAATTACATGTACTAATTCATATAACACATAAGTAGCAAATGGCATTCAGAAGATGTAGTAATGGCCACTTTGTGTAGTGACTTTAAAAGACGATAGAAGCTTATCACCAGATATAGCAAAAGGCAGTTCTAAGAGGCACAATGTTGCATCTGAATTGGCCGTATTGATAGAATTGGCTTGGCTGTTGTGTTGTTTCTGACCACAATGATTTACTCAAACGTTGTGTTTCTTGTTAAAAGCTACATAATACATGTTTTTAAAGAAAAGTTTAAACTTACCTTCAGTTCTGCCTGCAAAGTAGCATACATTTCATTAATCTTGCAAACTTCTTTTAGAGACCCATCTTCATTAAAAAATTCAGACCTTTTGGTACAAAAAGAAACCTAGCATGTACTGTTTGCACCTGGCATTTATAATAAAGTGAATCTTACCCACTTAGAAATATTATGAATTACAGCACTTTACCACGTGGACACTTCAAAATACAACTGCTACCAAATCAATAGGGACACACAGAAGCACTTGTGTTCACTAGTTAAATTATTAGTGAAGAAAATTTTGTATCAGATTACATGCACTGAATTTTTTAGCTGCTTTAAACAGTGTGGAATTGTAGGCATTTCCTTGTTGAATATATGCAATATCCCTTTTTTAAAACCATTGCTTAAGATTCTGAATGAACTATGTTTTCCCTGATCCGGAGTTAATTTGTAGCTTATATGGAAACCTCTGGAAATAACATGCAAAATATAAAAAAATATTCTGCTCTTACCTGTGTTTTGCAATCCCTCTACAAAAGCCAGAAGAAATACATGAACCAGATACCGTTCGGTAGCCTTGCTGTTCTGCCATTCCCAGATTGGCAACAACAAGAGGAACTTTCTGGAAAAGACTTCAGGAAAAGAGAAAGATGAGAATATAAATAAATATGGGAAACGTTTACACTGTGGACCAAAAGGGTGGATCACCTAAATGTTTCTTGTCAAAATGCATGATAGAACACTGTATGTCATTAAATTTTAATACAATTGAAAGTTATGCACTTCTCAGCCACAAATAAGAAAAATAAAAAGGAGGAACTTTTAAAGTGATTCTACTTCTATAAAAATAGTTGCAGCAACCGAAAGTGAAATACTTCCTAAGGTCTTAGAGCAGTAGTTTTCTTGAAAGACCAGGGATATTGACAATGATTACGATCCATGATGTGGGTGTGAAAGTTGGACAATGAAGAAAGCTGATAGGAAGAAATTGGGATTCATTTGAAATGTGGTGTTGCAAGAGAATTTTATAGACAAATTAGTGGGTTCCAGGTCAAATTAAGCCTGAACTCTCCCTAGAACCTAAAATGACCAAAGTGAGGCTATCATACTTTGGTAACATTAGGAGAAGACAAGAGTCACTGGAAAAGACAATAATACTATGAAAAGTGGAAGGCAGCAGGAAAAGAGGGAACCACATGCGGCTCCTGAGCTGCGGTCTGGCCACCCCTTGATCTACCAATTTCTAAAAGGATGTGGCGGGTGTCAACCAAAATGCGGGCAGAGCCGTAGAACCCATGGGCACCATAAATTACAGAAACTGTATTATATGACTAAGTTGAAAATTTGAAAGTTTTATTACATTACTTTGCACATAAGATAGTATGTCTCCCTGCGAAAAGGGAAAAAAAAATAGAGACTCACCCCTCTTGTGGTTTATGCAAGGCATATTCAAGTTTGTAGGTGGAAGAACTTGATGAGGTTACTGTGGAAGTTAGTAATAGAAAAACAAGGCCCTGGTTTGATAAGTGTGACTGTAAATGCTGATGAAGGAGTCGCTCTCTGAATGTCATCACCTGGTCAGTATTGCGCCTGAGTTTGTACCAGCCCACCACAGCCTGGAAAATATAAATGAATCTGAAAATCAGATACAGCTTTAAAAAAAAAAGAGATCACACACATGAACCAGAGCATTTAAATTAAGAATTAGAGTCCCAAGTCTATGAGCCGCAAAATAAAATGTCCCAAAAAAATCACAGAACCAGGATAGTAAGTACAGTGGATGCCCTTGCCCTGGCAGATGATGCTTATCCCAACTGTGCAAGTAAATTCACGGAGATTACTAATTCTCAGGTATGTTCAGTTGCTTCCCTGTCCATGCACACCTACATTGAGCCATTTGAAACTGAACACATGAGCATGTGGAGGGAGAACCACCTTTTGTAAAGTTTCGGTCTGGTTATCTGGAGCCACCTGTTATTTTCCAGGCAATAACCCCTAGCCACAGCTTGGAACTAATCACTGCTGCTACTGAGACGATGCATTAGATAGCACAGCTGGAATAATAAATATTCTTACAAGTCTTGTGGCAGCTTACTAACACGATTTTATTCCAGCACATAAACTTCCAGCAGGCCCCCATCTATGAACATTTATGACGGGATAAAAATTTATGACAGGATAAAATCTTGCTTAGTCTTTAAAATGCCACAAGATACCTGTTTAGTTTTGCTGCAACAAACTAGCATACCTGTTCCTTGGGAATTACTTGTTTTCCTGAACCAAATGCAAGAATGCTTATATATAAACACACCTTTTTAAAGCATGCAAGTAAATGAACAGAGGGGTAGGGAAATGGGGAGGGAGTTGGGGCAAGAGTACACAACTTGTGATATGCGCTTCTTTTGCTGAATGAACATTAATTCACAGTAGACACTTTTCACACTAAAAAGCAACCAAAAGCAGTTAAATGTATGACTTTCCCTAAATCAAAGTATGAATGCATCATTAAGTGGAGAAAAATACAGGGTGCATTTACATAGTTGGCATTCATTTTGAGGGAGCTTTTGAATTCTTGATGGATGTGTCCCTCTGGCATAAATTGAGAATGTGGCTAAGGTTGTAAGCCTATGTACACTTACAGCAGAGTAAGTACCACTGAACGCCCTGCAACTTACTTCCAAGTAAACATGGACAAGCACATGTCCAACATGACGCTGTAGGCAATTATATAGGTCTTTAAGAAACATTATTGTATCTAGCTCAGCACACATATATTTTCCAGAATAGAGGTTCTAAATGCAAAATACCTTTTTGCATCCTAACAGTATTTTCTTCAGTACACATTCATTCAGTTCTCCAGCTGAGTTGTAAAAGCTGGAAAAGCAAACAAAGTAGGTTAGAGAGCCACATAAGTGTTAAAATCAGGTGCATGTTTATCAGGTGCTACAATTAATTTGTATTGTTTCACACATGTAAACACAGATCTTTGGCATTTTCTATGGTATTTACTGGGACTCAGAGTAAATCATTTCCATTGTATATAAAAAAATAGTATTCCAAAGCAATAATCATGAATGGTGGGGGAAAGTGCCATCAAATTGCAGCTGACTTATGTGGCTCTGTAGTGGGGGAACATTGTTCCCTCTAAACTGAGTTAGCATGAGCTAGCTCACAGATTTTTAGCCTCCAGCTCACAGATTTTTGTCTTAGCTCAGGAAGGATGACCCCGGAATACAATAATTTATGCAGTAGTTCACAACTTTAATGCTCGTAGCTCACAAAGTAGAAGTTTTGCTCAAAAGATTCTGCAGCTTAGAGGAAACATTGGGAGGAAGCCAAACTTTGGCTCAGGAGCCACATGTGGTTCTTTCATAGATATTGTGTGGCTCCTGAAGCCCCCACCACCCCATTAGCCAATTTGGAAAAAGCACTTGTCTTTTTAAATCACTTTTCCAAGCCACACCAGCCCACGGCTTGGAGAATGCATTTAAAGTTAAAGTTGCTTTCTTTCCACCTCTCCCTCCCTCATCTATTTCCTTCCTTCCCTCCCTCCCACATCTGCTGTTCATGTCTTGCGACTCTCAAACATCTGATGTTTATTCTATGTGGCTCTTACACTAAGCAAGTTTGGCCACCCCGCCCGTAGGGTTTTCAAAACATGAGATAATTAGAGGTGGTATAGCAAACCTGGACTTCCCTCCTACCCAAGAAATAACCAGGCCTGATCCTGCTTAGTTTTCAAGATCTGATGAGATTGGCCTAGCCTGGGCCATCCAGGTCAGGCCAATCAAGAATACAGAAACCAAAACCTTGGAGCAGAGGGGAGGGGGAGAGGAAAGCATCTGCAAAGAAGAATGCATGTGTTTGTTCCAGAGATCATAATCATGGAGTATTTGTTCACTGGAGTTGCAACTCTTTACACCTAAAATCTTTTCAGTGTGAAAAACCTGTGTCTGCACTTTCTGCTCTATGATTTTAGGAGACAGAAAGCAGGACATATGTATATTACATGTACTTCAAATTAACCTGAGCCATAGTGAGATCCTACAGCAATTCATCTGCAAACAGAAATAAGTTCTTCCGTACAGCAGATGTTATACAGCTGGAAACATATTCTCCAAATCTGAAAGCTGCAGTCTCTTTTCTTTACATCAAAAACGCAAGGACTGAGGTATAAAAAAATCCACAAAATGATGGCAGGTTGTGCTGTCACCTGCAGGTGGATGTTTATAGAACTGATTCTCCATAAATCCTGCCCCCCCCCCCCAAAAAAAGACTAGATTTCACAAATGATTGTGGTCTAGCTTTCTTTACATGCCGACTTCCTGTGTGCAGGGACTATATCAGGGGTGGGGAACAGTGGCTCTCCAGATGTTTTTTGCCTACAACTCCCATCAGCCCCAGCCATTGGCCATGCTGGCTGGGGCTGATGGGAGTTGTAGGCAAAAACATCTGGAGAGCCACTGTTCCCCACCCCTGGACTATATGAAAAGCATTAACCATGCAATCCAAAGCAGAGTTATATCCTTCTAGGTCCGTTGACTTCAGTGGACTTAAAATAATACAAGTGGGAGACATGCAAGGAGTTGTAGAGGGTATCTCATCTTCCCCTCTACTCCCCTCCACCAGTATTTCCTCTTTCCCTCGTGCATTCTCAGCTTCCCCCCCCTCTCCTTCCCACCCACCAGCCAACCCATTTTTTATCTGTCCTGCCATCTTCAGCTAGATCAATTATTTATTTGATTTATACCCCACCTGTCTCCACAATGAGGACCAAAAGCAGCTTGCATCATTCTCCAACCTCACCCTGTTTCCTTGCAACAACCTGTGAGGTAGATTAGGCTGAGACTGTGACTGGCCCAAAGCTACCCTATAAGCCTTCACAGCAGAGTGGGGCAGCAGCTGCTGAACAGCTTGGCCTGGGTAGGTCATACAAATTGCCTGGTGGTTGCTGCTGGGCCAGGTTCCATTGAGTTCTCCTTCAAAGGCCAAAGCTTCTCTGCATCCAGCCCCATCTGCCAGGTAGATAGCATAGGATGTGTCTCTTTCTCTTACCCTGCACTATCAGACACGTATTTCTGTAATAAAGTAGTTATCGTTTAGTTTCAAAAGAAACAGTGGCTTTGTATAATTTTGCAACCACCTGGTCTATTCAAGATTCAATACAAGCACCTCTGCATTAAAGCCTCATCCGCTCTGCAAACGAAAAGATCTGGACCAACCAGAACCAGTACCCTTCCCTGCAAAGAGAACAACATAAGCTACTTTAAATCCCCAGTGGAGAAAAAAAGCAGGGTAAAAATGAAGTAAAAAGTAAGTATTATATGTTTGGTTACCATGACGTAAGGATATTAAGGGCCCTGATGTGAACATGACACTAGGTAAAGTTAAAACAAATGAGACAGCCATCCCTTATGTGTTGATGAATGCATAATGAGAGCTTCTAAGTGCATGTCAGAAACGCATGACCTTTAAGACATCAAAATGTCATCTATCATCAGTTGCACAATTTCATACTTTATATGCAAAACAACGTACAACATTTTTAAAAATATAACATTTACCTGAAGGGTTGGTAGCATGGAATGTGCTTCTGTATATCTGAAATGAAATCAACATGTCACTTTTGCCCCCAATGTTTGGTGTAGACGTATTTCTGTTGTGAGCCGCCCTGAGCTTGCTGCGGTGGGGAGGGCAGGCTATAAATCCAATAAAATAAATAAATAAATTTCTGCATATTCCCCACTAAAAAGACATTAAAAAAAGGATTCCTTATTAAAGACTTTAAAGCTGTTGTTCATCATTCTGCCCTTTACTATAATCATGAGAAAGACAGCCTTTTGTCTGTATTATTTATTATTTATTTTGATTTCCCCCAAGACTGAACTGATTACACTGCATGACAATTTCTAAGTGCTTGTCAGAAACGCATGACCTTTAAGACATCAAAATGTCATCTATCATCAGTTGCACAATTTCATACTTTATATGCAAAACAACGTACAATGTTTTTTAAAAGTTTAGACTAGAAGCAAACTTTGTGTTTGTTTTTGCACGTGACACTGTGCTTGAGTTGTTGCTGAAAGGTTGGTAGCATGGAATGTGCTTCTCTATATCTGAAATGAAATCAGCCGCATTATTAAAGAGTGTTGCAAAGTGAATCCCATCCTGTGCCCACTCAGATCTTCAAAGAAAACCTACTAGTTGGCACTGTTGGAAAATTGGAAGATGCAGACTTAAGTACAGTGCACAACGAAGAGTTCCCTAAAGCTACTTTTTTTGTCTTTCCTTTCTCAGCTCTGAAAGGAACAGGAAAACAAGGGTCTGTTGCAACATGCTGCCCCCCAAGTGTCTTTAAAAAGGGGGTGGAGCCTGGTGGGGCTTTGGCCCCTGGAGATCTGATTTGCTGTGCAGAGGTTTTTAAAACTGCTTCAGCAACGACAGCCACCACAGCATGATCTTCACTATGCTACTGAGAACACATGCAAGAAAATATTTTAAAAGTATATTCATTTAAAAAGGCATACTGTTAATACAGCACCATATCACATTGTGGTTTTAAATTATTAGTTTAAATGCTGCTTTAAATGTAATTGTATATTTAACTGATTGTTATGAATTTTATTGCTGTATTATTGTAATGATGCATTTATGTCATGTTGGCCGCCTTGAGCCTGCTTTGGCGGGGAGGGCGGGATATAAATTAAAAATTATTATTATTATTATTACAGAGCTACTGCCCGAAATGCTGAAGAGATACTATTAAGAGTTCCATGTAACCTCACACCCAGACTTATTACAGTTGACTCCACCTCCTGTAGCAGCCATTTTGTGGTTGAACCTGCCACCCTGTGCCATAATTCCAGAAGTGCCCAAAGGCTTGAAAATGTTGGGAATCCCTGATCTGTTGTGTAAGGAACTCTGGAAGCTGAAGAAAAAGGAACAGCGCAGTATGGGACAATTGCAGGGGGTGCTATCTTAGTAAGAGTCAAAGTGGTCCAATGGTTAGAGTGTCAGACTATTATCTGGGAAAGCAGCATTTAAATGCCCACTTTGCCATTTTTATTCTCTCAGACAACTCCCCTCACACGGTTGTTGCAAGAAAAAGAGGGAAGGGGGAAATACCACCCTTAAAGGAAAAGATCGAGTTTTAAAAATGCTAGATAACGGTAGATTCAAGTGAACAAAAATGTGCAATTGAAATTTTGTAAAACAGATCTGGCTGGGGATCATGATGTAAACTCATAAAATGATGGCAGATGGGCAGAAATACAACATAGCTGTATCACTATATGCAGAAATACTGGCGACGTCATATCCTGAGCCGCCTCGGTGGGGAGGACGGGATATAAATAAAATGAAATGAAATGAAAATAAAGAATACAGTTTCATTATCTGTTCACTATTTTGCTTCCATAAAATTGTGCTAAAATATAATATTTATATTTCTATGCCACCTTCCCACAAAATACAGGGTCCTCCAGGCAGATAGTACATGTAATCTCCTGTTCACTGCCTGTACTGAACAAAGGTCCCCTATAAGGGCCAACCAAAAAATGTGATGTATCTCAGGGATGGCCAACAGTAGCTCTCGAGATGTTTTTTGCCTACAACTCCCATCAGCCCCAGCCATTGGCCATGCTGGCTGGGGCTGAGGGGAGTTGTAGACAAAAAACATCTGGAGAGCAACCACTGGCTATCCCTGATGTATCTCATGAAAAGCAAGGATGGGGGGAGAAACCAAAACCAAACCATTCAAAACTTACCAATTGTATAAACAACTTCAACATCATCCATCTGAGAGTCAGTAATGCTGTTCTTGGCTTCACCTTTCACATCTCCAAGGAGGAAGCCTTCCTTTATAACCAGAGAAGAAAAACATATCAGATACTGGAAATACTACAGAGAAGTTTCAGGACTGCCTATTCCAAATTAATATTCTGAACCTACATGCTGGAAAAAGGCTGGAGGAAAGTTTAAAAAGCAATACAACACAATAAAGGGTTTTATTGTGTGTCCCCCCCAGGTTAATCTGAATTAAATAATTGCATAATTCTCCCAGGCTCCATACATTAATGTGAAGTATGTAATCATAAGCTATTTGTTCAGTTAGAACCAAAACAACATGGAAACACAGGCCAAGTTTATATAATCATATGCAATCTTTACAAAATTCTGTTCTAGGGTTGTTGTTGTTTTTAATTGTAAGAACTGCAGGCATTTCCACAAAGCTTCAAAGTATTTTTGATCTTATTTTTTAATTCTTTATTCAAAGTATTTTTGATCCATCCTATTTATTCAGTGCTGTAACCTGCCCTGAGCCCATTTGTGGGAGGGGCGGGATAAAGTCAAATTAAGTAAATAAATAATTTTTGAGTCCCTCAGGGACTATCCATCCATTATGCAAATTCTGTAAACATGAGCCACAGTGTGGAAGAGAAACTGAACTACTGTGACTGGTTTTGTGTGATGCACACTGCAGACTGGTTTATATTTTCAAATGTAAAACTGTCCTTAGATTCCCACACACACACACACCTTTAAATACTTGCAACTGCCCCTAGCACAGTGATGACACTGACTACATTGCTAGCTTGATGGTGAGACTATCAAAGAGACCCTGTTGCAGCTAGGCATTCCACCATAAGAACAGGCTTGCCGGATCAGACCAGTGGTCTATCTAGTACAACATCCTGTTTCCATCAGTGGCAAGTCAATGTCCTACGGAAACCCAAAAGTACAGCCACACATCCCTTGCCTACAGATTGCTCTCCAATGTTTAAAAACATTTTTTTCTTTTGAATCCAGAGCCCATCCTCCTTCGGCTATCACGGCCAATAAACAACAATATCTTCCCTAAATCTGTCCAACACCCTTTTAAATCCACCTTGAGTCTTAGCAAAAAAGGCAATCTATAAAATAAATAAAATAACCTGTTGCCCTCCATCTTGTGGTAATGAGTTCCACAAGTCAGCTACTTACTGTGTGACATACTACTGCTTTTCACTGTCTTTCATCTACAGCCAATCAGTTTCACAGGATGTTCTATTATTATAGATGGAGGGGGGGATCATTCTCTGCCCTATCACTGATCGAATTCACACACTGTCTGCAACCAGGGTACAAACTTTTCAGCAGATGTTTTTGGACTGCATCAATGTCTCAATTAAACACCAGCTGGGAAGTGATGTGTGAGGCTTCATTAACCGAGATGTAGTTGTTGGCTGGGAGAGTAAAATTCTTCTTGGGTCTGAAAAATCTGGAGAGGGGTGCAAACCTCCAAAAGGCAGATTTGTACAGGGACGATGGATCTATGTATATTATGTGGTCAAAGAGAACTAATATGTATAGGAGTGGGCATCCACATCTCTCGTGTCTGTGTTTTAAATGCTTATTTCATTAAAGCGTGGGGGTGTGTAAGTGAAGAGGCAGCAACGGATGACAAATTCAAAACACCAGAAAGGAATCACATATTTTTAAAAGGAAGGAAATACGTAGGTGTTTTAAAATGCATGCTGTAATTGAATGGACAGTTTAAATGTGGTTCCTTTAAAAATATTTATAGCCTGCCATTGAGCTTTGTAAGCCACTTTGGAGAGCCTCCTGGACTGGAAGGGGGGGGGGGTTAAATCAATAAGTACATCAGTAAGACTGTGAAAATCTCTGTCTTCAGCCATCGCTGCAGGATTCCATTAAGAAAGACTACAGTCAGTAATTACTCAAAGGAAGGAAGTTTGAAAATACACATGCAGAGGATAGAAAAGTGCACCAGCTACATGACAATCCTTGGTCACACTGCAAAGGAAACTAGTTTTAAACAGAATGTTTAGCATTAAGCTACTGAGTACATATTATCCCTCTTTTACACATTCACACACACCAACCATCCTCCTTATGTGTGGACATTTCAGATGAGTTGCAGCGGCATTCCTGTGACTACTGCAGAAATCAGTGGTTGGGGGTGGGGGGGCTGTAGCCTAGTCTCTGTGTACAATCGGAGACACACACATTAAGAGAGAAGGGAGAAAAGAAGGGAAGTGGGTTTTATTCTTTTAAAACCCTAAGACAAGGCAAAAAGCAAATGTGGGGAGAAAAGGTAATACTCAGAATGTCCAAATATCCGCCAACGCAGGGCAAGCAGATCTCTCTCCTCACATACAGACCCAGTGAGCTATCTTTTCTATCACAAAAGGGACCAACATTCTGGCTTTTCCTCAGATTTCCAGATTTTGTAAGGCGGGAAATCCTTTTCTTTCAAACCTAGGGCTGACTGTTGCTGGTTCCTCAGTCAGTTCTAAAGGGGAACGCACTCTGCACCAATGCAGAGGCATTCTCGCTGTGCAAGCTCAGCTTAACAGCTCCTGGGGCTAAACTCAAAGGAAGCTTCAGAGAGGAGAGCCACCAGCAGGGCACAGCCCGGAGCCTCGGCTCTCAGAAGGAAGCACAACTCACCCTCAGTGTTCCCTCTAAACTGAAGAACAAAGCAGGAGTCAAGTTGCACCTTTAAGACCAACGAAGTTTTATTCAGCATGTAAGCTTTCGTGTGCTCTAAGCACACTTCATCAGACAATAGTATGGAATGGGAAGAAGTCCTAAATCTAGAGAAAGTGGGCTGTGAGTTAGTATGCAGAGTCATGGAAATATTTTTTAGCAGATTAAAAGAATCATAAATTGGGGTCTTGTGTTTGTTCGTTAGTGTTAACTGGGCTGAAACAACAAAAGGCTGCCCACCTGGATCCCTCTAAGCTGAATTAGTGTGAGCTAGCTCACAATTTTTTAGCTTCTAGCTCACACTAGAGGAAAAATGGCCCCAGAGCAAACTAACTGATGCAGTAGCTCACAAGTTTAATGGCAGCAGCTCACCACTTTAATGCCAGTGGCTCACAAAGTAGAATTTTTGCTCACAAGATTGCGCAGCTTAGAGGGAACACTGCTTGCCCCCCGCCCGTGCCGCTGGATGGTGTGAATTGCCTTCCCCCAGTCCCAAGAAGCAGGATGGAAGGGGGCCGCTTACGTACTGTGTCCGAATCGGTGCTGAAGTGGTGGAAAGCCAGGGCGCCGAAGACGAAGCCCGGCAGCAGGGCCGTGGTGCTTTCCCCTTCCATGCCCAGCGTGGCGCCAAACCCGAACCCGCCGGAACAAGGCAAGGGAAGGCGGCCAGGAGGCGCCAACAATGGCCGCGCCCGGCCCCAGAGACCGAGCGAGGAACCGCCAGCGCCATCTAGCGCCCATAAGGGCTCACGGCTGCGATAGCCGTTGAAGGTGAAAAAGGGGAGAACTCTCTGAGGCCCGTGGTTTATGCTTTCGCTTCCTTTATTCAGGAAAACAAAGTAGGAGTCCAGTCGTACCTTTAAGGCTAACAAAGTTTTATACATAATGTAAGCTTTCGTGTGCACTCAGTTAAACTGCTTATTTTACTTTAGCTTCAATGTTAGAATTCTTCACATGCATGCACAGATCAATATATCTAATTCCACACATGACCAGATCTGTAGATATTTAAACCTTGAGCCTGAATCTATAACCAAACATGAGTGTTCTTGAGTCTGCAGCCTCTCTCTCTCTCTCGGCTTGACTTCGCAAACGCTTACATTCTGAATAAAATTTTGTTGGTCTTAAAGATGGGACTGGACTCCTACTTTGTTCTACTTCATCAGACCAACACGGCCGCCCGCTTGGATTTATGTAGAAAAGACAGAGCAAAAGCCCGGTAGCACCTCAAAGACTAACGAAATTTGTGGCAGGAGATGAGCTGTCGTGAGTCACTGCTCAGCTCACTTCTTCAGATACCTGTTTTCTTCTCAGACCCTTTGTTAAGTCTTCTGCATTTGGTGAGAAAGATGATGTCTCTTTGTACCTTTGCAAATTTCTTCACAGAAATTTGCAGAGGTACAAACTTCCATTTTGTAAGGCTAAATGTGGTGTTTTCCATGGTTGGAGAGGCAGATCAAGATGGGTAGCCTGTCTGTAGTGGTAGAAAAGAGCAAGAGTCCAGTAGCATCTTTAAAGACTAACAAGATTTGTGGCGGGGCAGGAGGTTTCCTGAGTCGCTGTTCACTTCTTCAGTGACTCACGAAAGCTCATACCCTGCCACAAATTTTACATTCAGGTGTGTAGCCATGTAGGTCCGAAGCAACAGAACACAGCTTTAATCCCCAAATCTCCAGGAATTTCCCAAGCTGGAGCTGGCAACCCTGGAGGGGACATGCAGGATCTCTCTCTGCTATCTGATATGGGGCAGTGGCTCTACTAGCCTGCTAGAGCGTCTCCTTGTCTCCATCTGTGCAAATACAAGACAGCCACCATAAGCCTCCAGTACTCCTCTAAAGAAAAAAAAACTTGGGTAAAAGCTACCCCTGAAACCTTTTTGACTTCGGGATGCGATAACCTCACTACAATTATGTGCAATAAGAAATGCCCAGCCATGCTTCATATGGAGTAATGAGAAAGAAAAGATGAGCTCTGGGCCTATGCGAGCTTGGATCAGAAACAGCACAAAGAAGACAGAACAGTCTCTAAGGACACAAACCATTATGCAAGTTATAAGTAAAAACGTGTAAATTAAATAATTGCTATTTCAACTTCCTCAGGAAACTCTGGGAATGTGGAATGGTATGGTGTAGTCCAGTCATGTCAGATAGGTGATTTAACTACCCGCAGATTGATTGGGTCAATATGTGTTCTGATCGGGAGAAAGAGATTGAGTTTCTAGACACTCGCAACGACTGTGCTATGAAGCAGATGGTCACAGAGCCTACGAGGGGTGGGGCGATCCTGGATTTGGTCCTAAGTAATGCCCAAGACCTGGTGAGAGATGTAAAGGTTAAAACGCTTGGGGCTCTTTAGCATGGAGAAACGTTGACTGCAGGGTGACATGATAGAGGTTTACAAAATTATGCATGGGACAGAGAAGGTAGAAAAAGAAGTACTTTTCCCCCTTTCTCACAATACAAGAACTTATGGGCATTCAATGAAATTGCTGAGCAGTCGAGTTGGAACTGATAAAAGGAAGTATTTCTTCACCCAAACGGTGATTAACATGTGAAATTCACTGCCACAAGGGGTGGTGGCAGCTACAAGCATAGACAGCTTCAAGAGGGGAATGGATAAGCATATGGAGCAGAGGTCCATTAGCTATTGGCCACAGCTTATTGTTGGAACTTTCTGCCTGGGGCAGTGATGCTCTATATTCTTGTGCTTGGGGGGGGGGGGCACAGTGGCAGGGCTTCTAGCCCCACTGGTGGACCCCTTGATGGCACTTGGGTTTTTTGGCCACCGTGTAACACAGAGTGTTGGACTGGATGGGCCATTGGCCTGATCCAACATGGCTTCTCTTATGTTCTTATATTGGAAGCTAAGCAGCATTGGTCCTTGGATGGGAGGCCACCAAGGAAGACTCTTATTTATTCATTTCAGTTTATATTCTGCCTTCTGCAAGTGGACTTGGCAGATTACAGAGGAGGTCCAGTGGCACCTTTAAGGTCAACAACGTTTTATTCTGAGAAGGCAATGGCAAACCACCTCTGCTTAATCATTTGCCTTTAAAACCCTGTGGAATTGCCATAAATTGACTGTGACTTGATGGCCCTCTCCATACACACCCAGAAACTTTAATAATATATATTGTACAGACACCCTGACTTGGATGGCCCAGGCTAGCCTGATCTTATCAGCTCTCAGAAGCGCTAAGCAGGGTTGGTCTTCATTAACTACTTAATGGGAGACCTTTGTTTGTCTCTTGCCTTGAAAAAGCTATGAGACTCACTGTGAGTCAGCTGCAAATTGACAACACTTTACGCACAAATTGTGTGGACGTTAGCGATGAAGCACTGCAGCCACAAGAGGGAGTTACAGGGCTACCGACCACAAAGGACACAGCTGCTGTTACTGTGTTGTGGGACAGCAGAGGAAATCTGAGATATCTCTGTTTATCTGGGAACCATTTGTTTACCAAAAAGTGTATCTTGACATGCAATCCACTGTCTATTGCAATCAGCAGATAATTTTATCTCAGTTGCCTTTGGTCAAGCTCAATCCTGCATCCTTGAGGTCCTGATACGGCACTGTCTTCTGCATCTTCCTGAATCATAAAACTGCTGTAACGCTGCCATTTAGTATGCTGCTGGAAAATGTGGCCGATACAGTAGGTGTTGCCACACTGAAAAAAAGGGGGGGGATTGCATTGATTGGGTTGACAGCTCCAGGTTGGGAAATACCTAGAGACTGGGGGAGGGGGGGATGGAGCTTGAAGAGGGTGGAGTTTGGGGAGAACAGGAACCTTGGCAGGGTACAATGCCATAGAGTCCACATTCCAAAGCAGCCATTTTCCCTAGCAGAGCTGATCTCTGTTGCCTGGAGACCAGCTGTAATCTCCAGTCACTACATGGAGGTTGATACTAATAAGACCAAATCACCAGAAAATTATTACCAATAAACTCTCTGACCAAGATAATTTAATTTTTATATAGAAAGATAGCATGACTTACTTATCTTATAATAAATATTCTGCTTATAGTTGTCATTGTGTTTATTCAAAATTACAGTGAATTTTGTACATTATTATATTCATAAACACTACAAAATACACAGGGAAGAAAAGCAGGATGAATCCTTGCTCTCCCTATGGGAATTCCAGCTTGCTCTTGAGAATTCCAGTAATTCACTGAACTCTCCTGAAGCTTGAGCCCAGTACGAAGCCGTGTTGGTCTGACACAATAGAACAATGCAGTAGACAAGTGCATCTTTAAGACCAACTAAGTTTTATTCAGAATGTAAGCTTTTGTATGCTCTTAAGCAGACTTCATCATACGAAAAGCTTACATTCTGAATAAAACTTAGTTGGTCTTGAAGGTGCACTTGTCTCCTGAAGCTTCACTTTGATAACAGCAGCAACAGCACTTTGATGTTTGACGGGTGTGTTTTGTTGCCCTTCTTCAGACCTGTGCACAGGAGTGTCTCTCCCACAGATTCAAATAAAATCAAAACTTACTACTGACAACATTCCAATGTTCCATGGTAAATAACTGCAATAAAGGGTAGACTACTTATTACCCAGTTAATACCAGTTGCTCTCAGATATCCTTTCCATCCATGACAATAGCCTTAGCTTATAATCCATTCACTGCCCCGTGGTGCAGAGTGGTAATGCTGCAGTACTGCAGTCCGAGCTCTCTGCTCACGACCTGAGTTCGATCGTTCAGGTAGCGGATTCAAGGTTGATTCAGCCTTCCATCCTTCTGAGGTCGCTAAAATGAGTACCCAACTTGCTGGGGGGAAAGTGTAGATGACTGGGGAAGGCAATGGCAAATCATCCTGTTAAAAAGTCTGCTGTGAAAACGTGATGCGACGTCATCCCAGAGTCGGAAACAACTGGCACTTGCACCTTTGCCTATAATCCATTCAGAACAGTCAAACTGATTCAGAATGGAGGTCATTTACAAACACCTGTACTGCTAATTAGCACCAGGTGATATAGTTCTTAAGTGGCTATTCATAAAGGAACAGTCAAAAAGAAGGTACTAAACCAAACTGTCTTATGAAACTCATATGAAAGGAGACAATTCCAGACTTTGATTAAGCCCATTAGGTATTAAGCTGATATATCCATTGAGCTTCAAGTTTAAGTAAAAATTTAGGTATATCAACAATATTGTAAGGATGAGGAACAAATTTTGAAATCAAAAAACATTTTAATCATCAGGGGAATGTCCCTTATATAAAAAATGGTCCACCGTAGGAGCTTCAACCATAAGGTTCTGAATTCTTGATTTATGTTCAAACATCTGTATTTTGACAGCTCTAGTGGAGGAACCTACATAATATAGGTCACATGGGCATTTTGAAATGTGAATTATTTGTTTGGTTTCACAGTTAGAAAAATGACAATGTCACTTTAAAGCCATAAGAAGGATAAACAAACACCTTTACCTCCATAGCCAAGCTACATGCCGAACCATTTTTCCCACACTTGAAATGACCACGTGTCCCAATTCCTACACTTGGTGTACAGACACTCTCAATGTCAGATCTCACAAGCAATTTATATGCCCCTTCTCCAGAGCTCCGCTTAAGGAGACGCAGTTAAACAACACAACAAAAATTATAAAAATAACAAACATTAAAATGATCAATATAATTTTTAATTTATGTATTTACATTATTTTGAGTCCATGTTTCTCACTGGGGCTCAAGCAGATTACACAGAGTGAGTTGATGCAATCAACCCGATGGTACATTCAATAAACAATAAATTGGATTCAAGTTGTAGAACCACCCAGAAGTCTTTAAAAAGCAACCAGAACTGAAGCAAAGCATTTGTTGTGTCATGACACAACAAAATCACACGAGCTCTAAAGCCATAAGCCATAAAACAACCCATGGGCTAGAAGCATGCCATTAAACACTTTAAAAAAAAGATAATACATTTATTTCCAAAGCCTGCATAAAATGGTTTGGCCTGCTGCCTGTAGTACAATAAAATAGGTCACAGCTGATTTAAGGCAACCCCATAGGGTTTTCAAGTGACACTTTCAGGGCTTTTTTTGAGCAGGAATGCATTCTGTCTGGTTGGGCATCGGGGGTGTGGTCTAATACACAAATGAGTTCCTGGTGGGATTCTTCTACAAAAAAAAGCCATGTGAAACAGTGGTGATGTCAGGGGTTGTGGCCTAATATGCAAATAAGTTCCTGCTGGGCTTTTTCTACCAAAAAAATCCCTGGGCACTTTCATATTCTATCTTTCATAACGACCCTGTGAGGTAGATCTATAGGTTCATGTAAGATAAGAGCAGTAACTGGCCCAGGAAGGACACTCAGTGACTCATTTCCTGGTTGAGCTGGAATCTGAACCTGCCTTGCTGGGATATCCACCAGCAACTTCATTATAGGGACAGTTGGAAATAACTCAATTAGCACTTGATTATACATATTTATTTCAAACAAGTTATTATTGACTGATTTAATGAATTGATTAATTATATATGTCACAATGACTCCTAAGAAGATTTTTATTATCACAATTATAAACCTTTCAGTGCGGCTCTTCTATTTGAGCATTATATATTTCTTTTTTATTTAGAAAAATACATAAAGCATTAAAAATCTATTATTATTATCCCATACTTCCTTCAAAAAACCCAGGGGACCATACATTCTTCTCCCTTTCCTATTTTCTCATCACATCAAACTTCTGAGTTGGGTTAGGCTAAGAGATGTACCAGTCTCAGGTCACCCAGCAAACTTCAAGATGGTTTGACTTGGACTTGGTTATCCGAGATCCTAGTCCGAGGAAGGAGGAGGAGGAGGAAGAAGAAGAAGAAAGAAAAAGAAGCAGTATTGGATTTATTACCCCACCCTCCACTCTGAATCTCAGAGTCTCAGAGCAGCTTACAATCTCCTTTACCTTCCTTCCCCACAACAAACACCCTGTGAGGTAGGTGGGGCTGAGAGAGCTCCCAGAAGCTGCCCTTTCAATGACATCTCTGCTGTGAGAGCAATGGCTGACCCAAGACCATTCCAGCAGCTGCAAGTGGAGGAGTAGGGAATCAAACCTGGTTCTTCCAGATAAGATTCTGCGCACTTAACCACACCAAACTGGCTCTCACCACAATACAATACTCCACAATACTTTTTTCCTGGGCCTATTCCTGGGTACAGTTAATAGATGAGACCTGAGAAATTTAATATGTACTGTTGGCAATAGGCTGGAGACAGTGGGAGGTGGAGGCATGTAACTGCCATCGCTTCAACAACCTGACATCCCTTCTTGTGAAACATGGAAGTGATGGCATCACGTTAAGGCAACACAAAGACATCACTTCTGGGTTCATGTTGGAAGTGATGTCACAATGTTGGAGTGAGGGTGATTTCTGCTCCATTCCCTCTAGGGTTGCCAGCTTCCAGGTAGGAGCGGGGGGATCCCTTAATTTTGCAGGCTCCACCCCCACCCCCAACAGCCACAAGCCCATAGGACATCCCCAATGTGATGATGTCACACTTCATAGAGGTTGCCTAAAATAGAGCATCGCTGTGCGACATTTCCAGTGTAATGACGTCACTTTCGTGTGATGTCATCATGTTAGGGACGTCACATGCAGTGATGATGCCCTGCCACCCACTCCGGGAGAGCTCCCTCCCACCCCCTGCTGGCACCAGGTAAGGACCTGGCAACCCTAATTCCATCCCCACACACACACTACAATACTAAGAGGTGGTGAATAATGGGATATTTAGTTAATATAGCAGAGTCTTGCCCAGTCACAGAAACATAGGGTTGCCAAGTCCAATTCAAGACATATCTGGGGACTTTGAGGGTGGAGCCAGGAGCAAGGTTGTGACAAGCATAATTAAACTCCAAAGGGAGTTCTGGCCATCACATTTAAAGGGACCGCATACCTTTTAAGTGCCTTCCCTCCATTGGAAATGATGAAGGATAGGGGCACCTTCTTTTGGGGCTCATAGAATTAGACCCCCTGGTCCAAACCTTTTGAAACTTGGAGAGTGTTTTGAGGAGAGGCATTGGATGCTATGCTGAAAATTTGGTGCTTCTACCTCAAAACACATGCCTCCAGAGTCCCAGATAGTCATAGATCAATTCTCCATTATACTCTATGGGAATTGGTCTCCATAGGGAACAATGGAGTGCCCAGCATACATTTCCATGCTTCCCCCCCCCCCCTGCTTTTTGATGACCCTGAAGCTGGCAGAGGGCATTCAAACTGGGGGATCCCCTGCCTCCAACTGGGGACTGGCAACCCTACAGAAACACGATGCTGAGCACAGTTAATAAATCTCCCAAGAAGTTTATTGCAAAAAAGGCAGACTTAGATTTATTTAAGTAGATCCAGTTCACATTGAGGTTGCAGCCAAAAGCAGAGAAAGAGAAGCCTTATCTAAAGAGTACTTTCCCTATCACAAATGGCCAGCTTGTCAGGCATCATGTGTGTGGGAGTGTGAGGGCATTGTCTCTACAGGAGATATCGGAACGTGTGTCATCATGGAAGGCCATGTACTGCAGAGTGTTAGAGGACAAAGTAAGAGAGGAGGGTCACAGGGCAGCTCCCAGATTAAGACAAGGAGAGGCATCCCATTCAAGGAGATATGCACACTTAGAGTGATGTAGCACAATCCAATGTCCAGGCATGCTGAGTAGCTCATGCCAACAGTGAGAAATGGGGCTGCTGGGCTGGAGGTCAGCCCTAACTACACATATGTTTCCCCAATGGGACAAATGGCTTCTTGCAGGGCTTTTTCTGAGCAGAAACACACAGCAACACAGTTCTGGCTGGCTTGGCATTAGGGGTGTGGCCTAATATGCCAATTAGTTCCAACTGGGCTTTAGCCCTGTGTGAAACAATGGAAAACAGCATGGGGGAATGGCTTAATAGCCCTTGAGGGCTTACAGTCCTGATCCAGATTGGGCCATGGGACTTACATGGACATAACTTTGTGCTGTCAACATCGTCCGTTGCTTGAGCATCAATCTTATTCATTACTTGCTTCCGTTCTGATTTTTGCAATTAAAAAAAACCTGTCACTATCTAGGGTTGACAATTCCCAGTTGGGGGCAGGGGATTTTCCGGTTTGGAAGCCTTCCCCTTGCTTCAGGGTAATCAGAAAGTTGAGGGGAGGGGAACGGGAGGGGAATATCTGCTGGGCATTCCATTATTCCCTATGGAGACTGATTCCCATAGGATATAATGGAGAATTGATCTGTGGGTATCTGGGGTTCTGGGGGGGGCTGTTTTTAGAGGCAGAGGCACCAAATTTGCAGCTTAGCATCCAGAACCTATCCTCAAAAGACCCTCCAAGTTTCAAAAGGATTGGACCAGGGGGTCCAGTTTTATGAGCCCTCAAAGAAATTGCCCCTATTCTTCAGTATTTCCAGTGGAGGGAAGGCATTTAAAAGGTGTGGCGTCCCTTTAAAAGTGATGACCAGAACTCCCTTTGGAGTTCTATTATGCTTGTCACAAAATGCTTGTCAAAACACCCTCCAAGTTTCAAAGGGATTGGACCAGGGGGTCCTGGTTCCACTCCGAAGGTCTCCTGGTTCCACTCCCAAAGGCCCCAGGTAGGGTTGCCAAGTCCAATTCAAGAAATATCTGGGGACTTTGGGGGTGGAGCCATGAGATATTAGTGGTGGAGCCAAGATCAAGGCTGTGACAAGCATAATGGAACTTCAAAGGGAGTTCTGGCCATCACATTTAAAGCGACGGCACGCCTTTTCAATTCCTTCCTTCCATAGGAAATAATGAAGGATAGGGGCACCTTCTTTTGGGGCTCATAGAATTGGACCCCCTGGTCCAATCTTTTTGAAACTTGGGGGGTATTTTGGGGAGAGGCACTAGATGCTATACTGAAAATTCGGTGCCTCTACCCCAAAAAACAGCCCCCCCCAGAGCCCCAGATACTTGTGGGTCAATTCTCCATAGGGAATAATAGAGTTCCCAACAGACATTTCCCTCCCCTCCCCCCACTTTCTGACGACCCTGAAGCGGGGGGAGGGCCTCCAAACTGGGGGATCCCCTGCCGCCACCTGGGGATTGGCAACCCTACCCCCAGGTGTTTCTTAAATTGGATCTGGCAGCCCTATTACTACCCCCCCTCTTCTTGCTTCAGGTATACTAGATACCGACCTAATATTTTGGCCCCATTAAATAAAAATGAAAAATCAGAATCCTTGTATCATGATCTGTGCTTTATTGTCAGAGGCCTAGTGGGCTTTGGAGCCTGTGAGGCCTGTGTCCCAGTAGAAAGGGACAGCCTGCAATCCCCAGAATGCTTGGTGTTGGTTTCAGCCAATCAGCGTCCAAGTAGGCTCTGAGACCAACACTGTTCTTTCCTCCTGAGAGGCCAAGCAGGAAGAAGATCCTCACTCTGAGGGAGAAAGTGAGCAGGCCAAGGCCTGGGCCTAACAGGCAAGGGACAGTTAAGTTCAGTCGCGTTAGGGACATTATGTTTATTTTCCTTCACCCACCTTACTATAGTTTTAAAGCACCTTATTTGTTCACTTCCCATTTATTGATTTTCCTGTTTAATATAAATCTTTTTGTTGTCCTTTGTTACCCTGCCTGGTCTATCCGCCTATTTTCTTAGCCAAAGCCAAGGGATTGGAAGGGCTTGGGCGGGGACTCTGGGCCTTCCCAAGGGACCCTGATTCCAGAGTGGAGGCAGTGTCAGGTGGCGCCACACCCCTCTTTTTGCTTCAGGTATGCTAAATACCCCCCTAATGTTTTGGCCCCATTAAAAAAAAGAAAGAAAAATCAGAATCCTTGTTTGAGAGGAAAATACCACACAAGCATATACATATATCTGTAGAGAGCTCGCCACACATTTTGTTAAAGCAAAACTATTTCTCAAGAAGTGGAAGGAAACTAGTGTTATGTTTTCATGACAGAGAACGGAACCCTAGGTGTGGTGACTTTTGACACCTGTACACAAGAGTTTAGTCATGTCTGAGCCCTGTGACTGTGATTCAGATCATTTACCACAGCCAGTCTTGAGTCAGAGACAACCTTACCTTTGGGCAGAATGTCCTTCAAAAGTAGATGGTGTCCAGTTATCAGCTATGTCACTTGTGTAGAAGCATACTGCAAACCAGGAGTCACTTCAGGATCATCTCATCAGGGATGCTCTAGTATTAGGATTCTACCATAAAGGTATTGTTTAAAATAATAATAATAATACTTTTTATTTATATCCCGCCCTCCCCGCACAAGCAGGCTCAGGGCGGCTCACAACATATAAATGCAATACAATAAAATCATACATAGCAATAAAATCATCATAAATCAATTTACAGATTATATTAAAATTAACATTATGGTGCTGTAATAGGTCTTTCATAAGTTCAGTGGCAAAAAACATATCCAGCGGCACTATCTTAACTCGGTACAGGTGAAGGCTATTTTGAAGAGGTAGGTCTTACAGGCCCTGCGGAATTGGTCTAAACATCGCAGGGCCCGTACCTCCTCTGGGAGTTGATTCCACAGCAGTGGAGCTGCAATGGAAGCGATGTAAGCTTGCCAATCCAATACTGGTGTGCCAGGCCTTTCCTCCACCCATAGTTGCTCCTGCTGGTGCCCAAGGCACCAACAGGCATCTAAAGGAACTGCCTTCTGGTAAAGAGAGGGACTTGACATCCTTAGGATGCAGTTGGTTTTTTCACTAGTGAAAATGGGAAGACGGAATCCCCTTTGACTACCAAAAAGGCTGTGCTAAGGATCATGGGACATGCATGGGCAAAAGGCATCCGGGACAGGGAATGAGGTAAGGAGGCAAGGCTGGCCGTAGATGGTCTGGCACCCTAGGTAATACTAACATCTCGTGCCCCACCCCCCCGCACTGATAACATAACTGAGTCACGTGGGGGTGCCCAATGTGGTGTTCCTAGAAGGCTAGCACCTTAGCAATCACCTAGTTTGCCTAGTGGCAGGGCCGGAATCAAGTAAAATTAAGTTTTAAAAAAGCGAGCAGAACCCATCTTTATCATTCCAATGTTGAAGTGATCTGACCATTTCTGTGCCAATAGAATACAAATGTAACCACAGTCTTTGGAGTCCCATTGGCTGGGCCATTTAGTAGAGGTGCCAGTTGTCCTGTTGTGTGGCCTCCTGACAATCGATAGATAGCCTTTCTTTCTTTCTTTCTTTCTTTCTTTCTTTCTTTCTTTCTTTCTTTCTTTCTTTCTTTCTTTCTTTCTTTCTTTCTTTCTTTCTTTCTTTCTTTCTTTCTTTCTTTCTTTCTTTCCACAGAACAATCAGCACAGTCAACAACCATCTTCCTTATCTTTACACCCCTTCCAACCCTCCCAGCAATTAACACAGAACAATGGTCACATTCAACAGCCAGTTTCCTTATCACTACCCTTCCAGGAAGCTCCACCAAACAATGGGCACATCCACCAATTGCCCTTTCATCACACCCCCTCCAGCCTAGAAATAGCAGCTGTCCAGCAGCCCTGGCCCCACTCAATGTTCAGCAGCCAAGAAGGTCAGAGCGCCTGCTCCGGCTGCAACGCCACTGAGGATGTTCTCCGCAGCTGAGAACGAAACGTCTGGAAGGAAAACTTTCTCCAGTAGAACACAGCACTTGAGCCCGAAAGATTCTACAAACCCTAATGATGTTACCAGCCGTGAAAACCTGAAATCTTTGATAACATATTATAAAACAATAAAATACAATAAAAACATTCTGTAAACAGACAACTCAACAGCACTCAGATTGCCATGTCATCACATATTGCCCAGCCTAGCCGTCTCACATCATGGCAGTTTTTATTCCATTTCCTAGCACAGATGACAGGCCAACCGGATCAAAAATAGATGCCCGCAGCCTCAGCTAAAAGCCTGGTGGAACAGCTCTGTTTTACAGGCCCTACGGAAGGCTAATAAGCCAGGTAGGGCCCGGATCTCAATAGGGAGCTAATTCCACCAGGTTGGGACCAGGACTGAAAAAGCCCTGGCCCTAGTTGAGGCGAGGCGGGCATCTCTTGGGCCAGGGATGGCCAACAGATGTTGGGAGGCCAAATGTAACAACCTCCTGGGCACATATGGAAGAAGACGGTCCTGCACGGATGTTGGTCCCAGGCTGCGTAAGGCTTTAAACATTAGAACTAAAACCTTGAAGCAGATCCGGTACTCAATGGGCAGCCAGTGCAGACTGCAGAGTGCCGGCAGAATGCCCACCCACAAAGGTGGTGAAGCTAGCAGGCGAGCCGCCACATTCTGCACCCACTGCAGTTTCCGGATAAGTCTCAAAGGTAAGCCAGTGTAGAGTGAGTTACAGTAGTCTAGTCTGGAAGTGACCATTGCATGGATCCCCGTAGCCAGGTCCTGGGGGGATAGATATGGTACTAGCTGCTTGATCTGCCAAAGATAACAAAAGGCAGACCTGGCAACCATCATGAGCTGGGCCTCCATGGAAAGGGAGGCACCCAAGGTCACTCCTAAGATCTTCGCCTGTTGGGTTGGCACCAGTGTGGCACCGTCCAAAGCTGGGAGCTCGTTGCCCATACCCAGACCACCCCGACTCAGGTACAGGACCTCTGTCTTAGCTGGATTCAATTTCAGCCGGCTCTGTTGTAACTACCCAGCCATGGCTCTTAATGCCACAGACAAATGGTCAGGGGTGGTGACTGGCCGGCCACTCATCAACTGATAGAGTTGGGTGTCATCAGCATACTGGTGGCAACCCAGCCCAAAACCTCAGGCAATCTGAGCAAGGGGGCACATATGGATGTTAAATAATATTGGCGAGAGAATGGCTCGCTGCGGCACTCCACATATAAGTGGATGCTGTAAGGAAGTCTGCTTGCCAAGCACCACCCTTTGTCCCTGCCCCCAGAGAAAGGACGAAAACCATTGTAAGGCCACTCCCCGAACTCTGGCGACAGCAAGGCAGTGGGTCATAAGGTCATAACTGACCGTGTCAAATGCTGCTAACAGATCGAGAAGTATCAGCAGCGCTGACTTGCCTTGATCCAGGTGCTGTCTTAGGTCTTCTGTGAGAGCGACTAGGACAGTCTCCGTCCCATGGCCCAGGCGAAAGCCAGACTGGAATGGGTCCAAGGCGGATGTCTCATCCAGGAAAACCTGTAATTGCTCTGCAGTACTCCAAGACAGACCAACAACTTGGTTGGTATCCAGCAGCAGTAAGGAATGCTTTCTGGCTTATTTCGGGTGATATCAGACGGCTGGTTTGGGGCAGCTTGAGGCCCCCCCAAATAAAGCCAGCTGAAATAGAGTGCCCTGGAGCTTCCGGATGGCGCTTGAAAAAGGGGCGGGCCATGGGCACGTGGGGAGCTTCTGGAATGCTCACGTGTCCTGTTTGCAGCTTCCTGGGCTCTCTTCAGGCACTTCCCAGCCTTCCAGATGGCCGGGAGCCGCCCCAGCGAAAAGGCACCACTTTTGATGTGGTGCCTTTTTGAGGTGGGTAGATCGGCCCACAGGACGAGATGAGTACGGGATCGGGACGGCTGCCAGATGTTGCTGTGTGGATGGTTTTTTTCGGTGTCTCTGGGTCGGCCCAAAGTGCTGGTCTGTTAGCGGCCTTCAAATCCCAGATATATAGTGTTACCACTTTTGTGGAGAGCCAGTTTGGTGTAGTGGTTAAGTGTGTGGACTCTTATCTGGGAGAACCGGGTTTGATTCCCCACTCCTCCACCTGCAGCTGCTGGCACGGCCTTGGGTCAGCCAGCACTTGGGTCCATTGGTTCTAATGTAAACCCTGCTTGGATTGGATCAGGGGACTTGGCAACTCTAACAGCAAGGGTTACACTTGGATCAGTATCAACCAAAAGCTTTGTAACTACTTCTTGCTTTGAGACACATCTGCACCTCTGAATATGTGCTGTACTCTATCTCTAGCACGTTCCTGCTTCGTACAGTAAACCAAAAGGTTGCAAATAGCATCCAGATTTCTTGATTTACATTCGCAAAATCGTTCCAAGAATGGAATCCCTAGGAACCTGCCTGTTAACTCCCCCTGTGGTAAAACATTTAACCTGGCCTTAATAAAGAATATTCTGTATTTGGGGACGGTTAAAAATCTGCTGCTGCTTTTACATCCTACATGAGAAGGAACAGCTCCTTTCTGCCTGGTCAAGAGTCCCTCTTCTGCTGCAGCTACACTCTGGCGAGGAGGAGAAAAGTTATATGGACTTTTGTTTCGTTGTGTGCTTTCCCCCTCGCTTGTGGTGCTCCTTCCTTACATCACCTGCAAAGCAATTTACAGTGCAATCATAAGCAGGTCTACCTAGAATCCTACTGAGGGAGTGAATAGTGTAGTAGCCAAGCTTGCAGATGACATGAAATTATTCAAGGTGGTGAAAACCGAGACTGACCGTGAAGAGTTCCAAGAGGACCTCCACAAACTAGGTGAGTGGGTGGGCAACAGGACCAGAGCTACATGTTTTTTGAGGGGGGGCAAAATTAAAAAAATGATGCCCCCTTATGGGCCCATACCCAATTTGGTGCCCCCCAGCAGCACCTGAGGCAGGCGCCCCCTCTGCTCCCCCCTAGATCCGGCCCTGGTGGGCGACCATGTGGCAAATGAAGTTTAATGCTGGTAAAAATAAGGGGATGCGCAGGCCCGTAGCCAAGATTTTTCATTTGCGGGGGAGGGGAGGCACAGCCAGGATTTTCATTTAGGGGGGGCACATTTTTTGTTTAAATATATTATACCTAAAATATTAAATAAATAATGCAGACAAGTGATTTATCAATCAAAAGACGTTTGAAGTTTATTTTTAAAATACTAACCATTACCTATATCAGGGGTGGCCAACGGTAGCTCTCCAGATGTTTTTGCCTACAACTCCCATCAGCCCCAGCCAGCATGGCTGATGGCTGATGGGAGTTGTAGGCAAAAACGTCTGGAGAGCTACTGTTGGCCACCCCTGACCTATATAATGAATACTACTATTAGTGTTTCTGGTGTATCACTAAGATACTAACCGTTTCAGATATAATGAAGACAACAAGTAAAAATGTTTGGTTTGTATTATGTTCTTCCAGTTGGCTGGCAACTGGCACTGTAGTTCCACTCCTTTTTTTCACAATGTCTGGAGATTGAGCCTCTGGCCGCCAAAGCTTTTAAATAAGGATTGTATTTCTTTAGCGTGTGTTTATTGCACCATAGACAAGTTTATTGTCTTTGCAAAGCAGGATCCAACATGTGCAAAAACATCTCTTGCTAGTATAGCAGGCCACAAATAAATTAGGTTTCTGGGCCTAGGGATTGGGCCTAGGGAAGAGTAGGAATTAAAATGTATCAGGGTATTTGAAATCTGTCTGCCAGAAAGGGGAAGTTGGCCTCTCCTGGGCCCGGTTTAGCCCCCACTTCCAAGTAGCAGTAGAGTGAACCCGGAAAAAGATGAACTTGACTTGCTGAATAGCAGCTAGCGAAAAGAGGAACTGGAACCAGCTACATTTGCTGGCATAGCATTTAGGAAAATGTCTCAAGAGTAAGTCAAAAGTGCAAATGTGTATTTATGATAATGGGTATTGCTTAAAAGGTATTTGCAGCAATAATGCCATGCATGGAAAGACCCTCCCTGTCTCCTCCTTATTCCTTTAGTAATATGACGCTTGTAATGATGTATGGGATGGGGGGGGTCCTTTACAGTAATTGTTTATGGGAAGTGATTGTCTGTGACTATAAAACTGTAAACTTTCCTGAATTCGGGGCTCCCAGATTCTTTTGGACATGAGTCTGATCTGGGGGTCCGTGTGTACGTTAAATAAAGTTTGCTGTATTCTTGAACTTGCCTGTGGCCTGATCTCTGCCTGGACCACCAGCAGCTGAGGTTTGCTGCTACACTAGGTGTGGGGACAGAAAGGAGGGGCCTGTAATGGTTTCAAAGAGACTTGATTGGTAGGGCCAGTAACTCTCAGGCCCACCCCCTTGCTATAGGCATGGGATGAACATTGGAACCCAAAACATTTCCCAGCTTCAAAGTCCAGGCTAATGAGGTCTAGACTTGCTGAGTCCGAGGGGGGGGGGGGGGAAATGTAGGAAACAAGTTGTACCTTTAAGACCAAAAAAGTTTTATTCAGAATGTAAGCTTTCATGTGCTCTAAGCACACTTCATCACACGAGGAATCAGGAATCAGCACTGTACCTGATTCCTTGTCTGATGATGTGTGTTTAGAGCACACAAAAGCTTACATTCTGAATAAAACTTTGTTGGTCTTAAAGATGAAACGACTCCTTTGTTCTATTGCTTCAGACCAACACAGCCGCCCACTGGATCTATGAGAAGGGGAAAGATCTTCAGGTTGTAGTCAATAGCTCAACCCAGTGTGCTAAAGCAGTGAAGAAGAAGACTGCAGATTAATACCCCGCCCTTCTCTCTGAATCAGAGACTCAGAGCGGCTTACAATCTCCTATATCTTCTCCCCCCACAACAGACACCCTGTGAGGTGGGTGGAGCTGCGAGGGTTCTCACGGCAGCTGCCCTTTCAAGGACAACTTCCTGCAATAGCTATGGCTAACCCAGGGCCATTCCAGTAGGTGCAAGTGGAGGAGCGGGGAATCAAACCCGGTTCTCCCAGATAAGGGTCCACGCACTTAACCATCACACCAAACTGGCTCTCCAATGAAAAAGGCAAACAATATGTTAAGGATTCTTAGGAAAGGAATTGAACATAAAGTGGCTGATATTGTAACGCCCCTGTAAATTTTAAACAGGCACATTCCCAGCTAGGCCAAATCACCTCGCTTCTATTTCCTGTTTCCTGCCCCACCATACTACATTTCCCAGCAGGCGGTGTTTCCAGCTCTCGATGGCCTAAGAATATCACAAAAGGGTCAATTAGCATTTTGACTTCTGCACAAAGGGAGTCAGAGAGGAAAGCCTTCTTGTTTTTCTTCGCAACTTGTACAATGATTCAGAAGTTTTGCTGTCATGATAATTATAGTCTTTGTTAGGGAATTTATGGAATGCTGACCAAGAGATCTAACACAGTGAGATAAGAAGCTAAGAAAGGTGGATTTACATTTTTAAGCCTGTATGGAACTTTGCAATGTGTTAAACAATCCCTATAATTAGTTCCCATTTTGAGCCTAAGGATGCCAACCTCCAGGTGGGAACTAGGGATCCCCTGGAGTTACAGTTCATCTTCAGACAACAGAAATCAATTTCCCTGGAGAAAATGGACGATTGGAGGGTGGACTCTATGGCATTGTACCCTACTGAGGTTCCTGTCCTTCCCAAGCTCCATCCCCAAAACTCCAGGTGTTTCCCAACCAGGATCTGGTCACCCTGCCCCACCTTCTCTTGCCAGTGGACCAAATAGGGACTTGGCAACCCTATTTGGTCCACCAAAATCAGCCCAACAGCCCCCTCCTTCAAGACCAGTGTCTTCAATGGTATCTGGGTTGGTATGGAGTTGAGTAGGGTTGCCAAGTCCCCTGCAGCCTCCAACGGGGGACTATTTTTGTGCGCAGGGCACAATGACATCGCTCGCAAGTGACGTCATCGCACTGGCGATGTTGCGCGCCAGCCGCTTTAGGAGCTTCCGGGAAAACTCTATGGTTTTCCAGATGCTCCAGCAAACTCTAGAGTTTTCCCTCCCAAATTGCTAGAACGTCCAGGGAAACCATAGAGTTTTCCTGGAAGCTCCTAGGGCAGCCAGCAAACGACATCTCTGGCGCAATGTCACTGTGAGTGATGTCATCACACTGGCGACGTTGGGTGAGGATGCCCCCCGCCGACCCAATGTGGGCCGGTGGGTTGGGATTCTCTGGGCAGGGGAACCCCCACCCAGCCCGGGAACTTGGGCAGCCCTAAGGTTGAGGGTCTTTTTCTTAAGTGGCTACGGAGGAAGCTGAAACCTAGCAAGCTTAGAAAGCTCAAGTATCATCTCATTTAATCTTTTCCTCCCATATGAAAAGATTTGTTCGTTTGAGAGCTTGTAATATTTTTAGTTGTGGTGAACAGGGCTACCAACCTCTGGTTGTAGCTGGAGATTTCTCAGTAGTAGAACTAGGGTTGCCAGTCCCCAGGTCCTGGCGGGGGTTCCCCGCAGTTTTGGGGGCTTCTGCCCACCACCAGGCACCTGGACAATGGGGGAACCCTGCCCCCAAACAGCAATGTCACTGTGCAATGTTCCCAATGCAGTGAAGTCACTCTGAAGTGATATCACATTGAGGGTGTCACACGGAGGTGGTTAGAGCAAGTATGGTGTAGTGGTTAAGCGCGTGAACTCTTATCTGGGAGAACTGGGTTTGATTCCCCACTTCTCCACTTGCAGCTGCTGGAATGGCCTTAGGTCAGCCAGAGCTCTCGCAGAGGTGTCCTTGAAAGGGCAGCTTCTGGGAGAGCTCTCTCAGCTC
Organism: Heteronotia binoei; assembly: GCF_032191835.1. Taxonomy (NCBI): domain Eukaryota; kingdom Metazoa; phylum Chordata; class Lepidosauria; order Squamata; family Gekkonidae; genus Heteronotia; species Heteronotia binoei. The sequence continues at coordinate 104,031,760 of NC_083231.1, read as the reverse complement.
CACCTACCTCACAGGATGTCTGTTGTGGGGAAGGAAGATAAAGGAGACTGTGAGGGGCTCTGAGATTCGGAGTGCAGGGCAGGATATAAATCCAATATTGTTGTTGTCGTCATCATCATCATACCAAATGATATCAGCACCAGACTGTTTTAACTGTCTAATTTTAATTTATGATGTAAGTAATATGAATGTATTGTTGGTTTTTAACTGCTTCAGCGGGGAGGGCAGGATATAATTCCAATAAACCATAAACCTCTCATCATCATCATCATTAATCATCATCATCTTCTTCTTCTTCTGCCAGTTTGGTGTAGTGGTTAAGTGTGCAGACTCTTATTTGGGAGAATCGGGTTTGATTCCTCACTTCTCCACTTACAGCTGCTGGAATGGCCTTGGGTCAGCCATAGCTCTTGCAGGAGTTGTCCTTGAAAGGGCAGCTGCTGTGAGAGCCCTTTCAGCCCCACCCACCTCACAGGGTGTCAGTTTTGGGGGGAGAAGATATAGGAGATTGTAAGCCGCTCTGAGTCTCTGATTCAGGGAGATGGGCGGGGTATAAATCTGCAATTCTTCTTTTCCTCCTCCTCCTCCTCTTTGGGTCCCCCATTGTAGAGAGCGGTGGGGTGTAAATAAATGAATATCCACTCCCCTAAAAACTCTGCAAACCTTCCTTTTGTAATCATGTCCAGCTTTCAGTGTGTATTCCTTTGTAAGAAAAAAGAATGCCTCATCAGGACTGTCCTTGTAGGTCCCACTCTAACTTTCACCTGTGCCAAGGTACCATATCTTGTATACAAGGATTTTGCTGGAGACTCCCAAATCAGTTTTCCAGTTTACTGGATTTTGCACACAAGAATTTATATACTTAGGCTGTAGATGTCGAGACTCCTTGCTAACAGTATCCAATCTCATCATATCTTGCAAGCTAAGGAGGGTTGGCCTTGGTTAGTGGGCTGCTTTCGAGGGTGGACTCTGCGGCATTATAACCCACTGAGGTCCTCTCCCTCCCTACACACTCTCCCCAGGCTCCAACCTCAAATGCCGAGGAATTTCTCAGCCCATAACTGGGAGTCTCCTAATGTCCTGCCTGCAGTTTGTTAGCATCAGCCAGCCTTGTGACTGCAGCCAGTAATTGATTTAATTTATTCATCGTTTTCTGAATGCTGTCAATTGTCACTTTTCAGGAGCAATTTGCATTCCTGTATTGAGGGTTTTTTTTTTTATAATGACTTTATTTTGTAGCTTAGAAGCTGGCAAGCAAGGTCCTGGTTTCCACTGCAAAACAGTGAGGAAACTAATTATTGATATTTGTTTGTTTGAATCATTTAAACTTGCTTTTCTCCACTGAGTGTGGACTTAAAGCAGCTCATAATATGAACAAACAACAGGGCTTTTTTTGGTAGAGAAAGCCAAGCAGGAACTCATTTGCATGTTAGGCCACACCCCTGATGTCATCATTGTTTCACACAGGGTCTTTTAAATAGAGAAGGCCCAGCAGGAACTCATTTGCATATTAGGCCACACCCTCGAACACCGAGCCAGCTGGAACTGCGTTCCCGTGCGTTCTAGCTCAAAAAAAGCCCTGACAAAGAATAACAATCTACCTGTCACCAACAGACTAGCCCACAGGGGAGGAGAAGGGAGCTTTGCTTCTGATGGTAACAGTCTCTTACAAGGCACTTAGTTGCTGAGGGGTAGCCAGGCCTTGACCTGAATAGCCCAGACCTTGTCAGACCTTGGAAGCTAAATCGCTCATAATATGAACAAACAAAAGGGCTTTTTTGTAGAAAAAGCCCAGCAGGATTTGCATATTAGGCCACACCCCCTGACACCAAGCTAGTCGGAACTGCATTCCTATGTGTTCCTGCTCAAAAAAAGGGCTGGCCTTGGTTAATATTTCTGTGGGAAACCAGCAAGGAAGTTCAGGGTTGCTATATACAGGCAGACAATGGCAAACCACCTCTGAGCATTTCTTGCCTTAAAAACCCTATGGGGTCGCCATAAGGTGGCTGCAATGTGACCGGCTGCGTTAGGCTGTGGCATCCCAAACAATCAAAAAAGTGGCGCAACCAGCAGCAAGCACTCGCCTTGTGTAATACTGCCATGTTCAGAAAGAAAACTCTCCCAGAATTACAACTGATCTCCTGTCTACAAGAGGCCAGTTCCCCTAAAGCAGGGGTCCCCAACCCCTGGTCCGTGGACCAGTACTGGTCCATGGGCTGTTAGCAACTGGGCCGTGAGTTGTATAATTATTATTTTTTAAGCATATTTATAGGCTCCTTAAGAGAGGTAGAAGTTGGTGTCCTCTACATTTTTCCTAATGAACCCCCTACTACTGTCTTAGTCAAATAGATTAAATGACTAAAATTCAATTTTAACTGTGAGACAACCTTGTCATAAACTAACCAAGGAAGGTTTCAAGGCCTTTGTCAAGCAGTCGCTTTGTGGCTAAGCGTCCCCTTCCAAAAACTGTTTTTATTGATGTCACTTATAGTCTGCCTTTCTCACATGGACTTGTGTGATTACTTTACAATCAACAAAATGGGATATTCCACAACTCATGTGTTAGGATTAACCATAGCATAAGGGTTAATAGGGCATATTAAGCGGTACCAAAATTATATGATAGGATCCTATTTACAATATGCTATACACAGCAGAAAAGACCACAAGGCCTGATCTTTTATCCAAGTAGGTTTGTGAAACCATTTTGTACTCTGCAGCCTTAATTATCTGTTTAGAGAAGCCCTCAGTTTTTCTCAGACAGGCCATTCTGCAAGGCAGGAGCCACGATGGAGAAAGGACGTATACGGGCAGTTGCTTGCCAGTTGTTGATTTTGCCCATTTGCCAGTTGGCACCTGCAAATGTCATTATCCAAGTAATAACTGCTGACAGTGGTTCATTTCTTTGGTACGTTTCCCCTCACTTGACTTTTCCTTTCTTGAATTTTCAGAACAAAGGCAAGTTGGACAGCCTACAGAGAAATATGTAGGAGTTGTTGGCCAAAGAAAAGACTGCATCCTCCCTGGTTAAAATCAGGATATTATAACTTTGCTAAGCATAAGGCTGCCTTCACTGCCTTCATTTCCTTTACAGAGGGCCAGTGGCATGACGAATGTGACAGATGCAGCCGTTGACTCTCTACCCATCATGCCAGGCCTGATGTGGGAGGGAACCAGGGCTGTCTGGTAGAGTTTCTGTTTTGCATGCAGAAGTTCTCGTGTTCAAAACCTGGCATCTCTAGGTTAAAGGGCTGGGTAGGAGGGGGTGGGTAGGAGGCTGGAGCTGCTGTCAGTCAAACAATATTGATGTTGACAGTTGAAAGGCAAGCCCACGAGATACTGCTGGTATAGGATTATGCAGGCTTCCAAACTGTTTCAGTTAGCGAGTAAACAGTTCTGGTTTTTGCAGGAAGTGACATCAGCATGCTGGGGGTTGTACCAGGCCCAGCCCTCTTTTTGCTCCCTGGGGGTTTCCGGATGCAGCCAGGGAAACCATATGAATTCCAGATGCTGAGAAACAGGGAGGCATTTATGTCTTGATGTGGATACTGGAAGATACTAGCCTCATTTATGTAATACCTCAAGCATATTGCACATATTCACCCTGTAGGACACTTTTGCTAGCAACGAGAAAATGTGTATTATGGGTTATTAATTACCAAAATTGTAAATCTATGTCTACCAGGGATGAGATACAAACCAACACTCAAAAGAAACAAAGAGGACTATGCTTCTTAAGTAGGAACCCGGTGGTGCAGAGTGGTAAGCTGCAGTACTGCAGTCCAAGCTCTGCTCATGACCTGAGTTCAATCCTGGTGGAAGCTGGGTTCAGGTAGCCAGCTCAAGGTTGACTCGGCCTTCCATCCTTTTAAGGCTGGTAAAATGAGTACCCAGCATGCTGGGGGGAAAGTGTAGATGACTGGGGAAGGCAATGGCAACCCACCCTGTTAAAAAGTCTGCCATGAAAACATCGTGATGGGATGTTACCCAGGGTCAGAAACAACTGGTGCTTGCACAGGGGACTACCTTTACCTTTTCTTTATGCTTCTTAAACAAGCAAATTTTCACAGGAGGAGAAACCAAATTAAATCAGGTAAATTAAAACTGAGGCACTACAGAAAGGAAATAAATCCGCATGTGAAGTACAAACACAGTTTAAATCTTTTCTCTAACAGACTTCCTGCTGCTGGTAAGGGAGAAAATGAAAGACGAGAATCAGACATACAAGCCTGTTTCCTGAAGACAGGTGGGCAGCTCTGGAGAAGTACAGCAGAATGGGGTGGAAAAGTAGAGACGCCAACTGTACAGGCAGGGTAAGAAAATGGGATCCAAAATGGACTGAGGAATAACTTTCTGAGGAGGCGGGAAAGTGTTGGCATTGGAATGTGGGAGAGATGAAAAATCCATCTCTCCAGAGGAGCGATCTCTTGTGAAGGAGAGTTTTTCTTCTTTTGTGTTGTGTATGGGGGGTAATGTTGATGTTCTTTACCAGTGTTCCTGCTTGGCTCTTTGGAGCCTTAAGGACTGAGCTTGGGGACTCTAGAACAATGGGCAGTAGGCTCCAAATCCCTGCTGCCCTGGTCCAACCAGAAGCCCCCTGCTCGTTCAAATGATCCAATGGTGTCCTAGTGCGGGAACCCAGGACTATATATAGTTGGTCCCGTTGGCCCAGTTTGACAGTCTATAGTTCAGCCGTTACTAGGCTTCCCAATCCCCAGGTCCCAGAGGAGGATCCCCCGGTTTTACAGGCTTCCCCCCTCCCCCAGCCAGCTGGCCGGTGGGGGAAGCCCCACCCCCACAGCCATCATGCACCACCATGAACGATTCCCATAGGGAATGATGGGGAATTGAGCCGCTGGTATCGGGGGCTCTGGGGGGACTGTTTTTTGAGATAGATGCACAAAATTTTCCATATAGCATCTAGTGCCTCTCCCCAAAATACCTCCCAAGTTTCAAAAAGATTGGACCAGAGGGTCCAATTCTATGAGCCCCAAAAGAAGGTGCCCCTATCCTTCATTATTTTCTATGGAAGGAAGGCATTTAAAAAGATGTGCAGTCCCTTTAAATGTGATGGCCAGAACTCCCTTGAAATTCAATTATGCTTGTCGCACCCTTGCTCTTGGTTCCACCCCAATGTCTCCTGGCTCCACCCCCAAAGTCCCCAGATATTTCTTGAATTGGACTTGGCAACCCTAGCCGTTACTATGCTGCACATAATAAAGTGAGCTATGATCATGGCAACGTTGTCTCTTTTATGCATGGAACCCACTATATTATATTTTGCATGACAGGTAAAGATATCAAGGAGAAGTGTTCCTTTAGGGAGATTGAGAGTTTAGATAGGTAATTATATGGCTGAGTACTTTACATCAGCAGTCCCGAACCTTTTTGGTACCAGGGAGCAGTTTCATAGAAGACATTTTTTCCATGGACCCGGGGGGGTGGGGGGGAATGGTTTCAGGATGATACGACGGGGGTGGAGCTTGGGCAGTGGTGTGGGTGGGAGTGGCTGTAGGCACAGATGAAGCTTTTCTGGCTCGCCTGCCGCTCACCTTCTGTGCAGCCTGGTTCATGCTCCAGTCTGATGCTGCTGCTGATCTGAAAGGGGATGGAGCTCGGGCGGTGGTGAAGACGGGAGCGGCTATAGGTGCCTGCTCACCCACCACTCACCTCCTGTGTGGCCCGGTTGCTAACAGGCCCCGGACCAGTAGAGGTCCATGGCCCTGGGGTTGGGGACGCCCGCTTTACATGATGGAGTAGGGGGAGAAATCTTTCTATCCAGCACTTAAGATAAGGAGGGAATGGCTAGGGCTGGCCTGTTGCTCTTTATCCTGATTATTTGGGTCATAATTAAGGCCAGATTAGCAGGGAGGGAACCCCTTAGGTCCTTGGGGGGGAAAGGCTCTTTGGTTTACTCCCAGCAGATCTGGATTTCGCATGATTAACAGAGTTGCTTCACATCCCTTGCGCGCCCTCAGTGTGATTCACTGTCATTTTGATATCAGTTTGATCTGAAATCCATTTTTCATTGCTTGGCCCATGCTAAGTTGTGCAAGTGTGTAGGGATCCAGAACAGAAAACTGTGAGGGGGAGTCCCATGGCATCATCTCTCTTATGTTATTGATGAGAATGTTTGATCATTCTTAAGGGAGATGAGGGGCAATGCAAATAAACATGATGGCCATTGATTTCTGTACACATTTTAAAAGGCAGGATCTGCTTTAAGACTTAGGTATCAACATTTTTGCTGTTAATCCTTATCTTGTTATTATGACAGGAGAAAAAATTGCCAAGCAAAACAGGAGCTGCTGGGAACTGGTGTGACGTAATGGTTCTGGTGTCAGAATAGGATCTGGGGGAGCTGGATTTGAACCTCCACCCTTCCATGGAAGCTTGCCAGGCGACTCTAGGTCCAACACAATCTCTCAACCTAACTGACATCATAAAGCTATTGTTGTGGGGATAAGTGGGAAGGGAAGAACAATATGGTAAGCTGCTTTTGGTCTCATTTTGGGAAAAGGCAAGATATACATTAAAAAGTAAGGGGGCATTTGCTGTCAAGTTGCAACCAGCTTATGGTGAACCTATAGGGCAGGGGTGGCCAAACTTGCTTAATGCAAGAGCCACATAGAATAAATGTCAGATGTTTGAGAGCTGCGAGAGAGGGAGGGAGGGAGGAAGGAAATAGATTGGGGGGAGGGAGAGGTGGGAAGAAAGCAACTTTAACTTTAAATGTGTTCTCAATAGGGTTGCCAAGTCCCTCACGGCCTCTGACAGGGGACTTGTTTCCCTCCCAAATTGATAAACCATAGAGTTTTCCTGAAAACGCCTAGAACAGCCAGTGCACGACGTCACCTGTGCAACGATGTCATGTGTGGGTGATGTCATCGTGCCGGTGACACTGGGGGAGGTTCCTCCCGCCAGGCCAATATGGGTTGGGAACCTGTGGGTTGGGAACCTCCAGGGCGGGAGAACCCCCACCCGGCCCAGGGGCTTGGCAGCTCTAGTTCTCAAGCTGCCGGCTGGCTTGGCTTGGAGAAGCGATTTAAAGAAACAAATGCCTTCTCCAAGCCAACTGATGGGGTGGTGAGGGCTTATAAACTTTATAAAGGACACAGAAACAATTAAAGATTTTACAAAAACCTTAAAACATGCTTAAAACATTAGCACTTGTTGGTTTTAAAGGTGCTTTCTTTGTATTTCTCTCATGAGATCCGGGGAATGGGGCAAAGGAAGCTCTAGCTCTTTCCTTCCTTCCCCAGGGGACGTGGAGGGGGAGGAGCGTCAGCTGATAGAAGAGAGGCTTAGCTCAGTAGCTCTGCTGTGTGATTGAGCAAGCCTGACAAAGCAAGCCATCCCTTCCCTCCTCCCCCCCAAGGGAGGAGCCTCAGCCAATGGAGAAAATAGAGGTTTTGCTCTGTAGCTCCTGTGTGATTGAGCAAGCCTGGCAAAGCAAGCTGTGATGCAGCGAGAAAGAAGCAGATGTCAGCCAGTTGCTCAGGGGCCTGATAGGAGCCCTCTGGGGGCTGATTTGGCCCCTGGGTTGCATGTTTGACGCCCCTGCCACAGAGTATAATGGAGTGCCCAGCAGACATTTCCCTCCAAGCCCCCCACTTTTGATAACCCTGAAGCGGGGGAAGGGCCTCCAAACCTGGGGATCCCCTGCCCCCAACTGGGGATTAGCAACCCTACTATATGGAGATTTAATTGGCTGTTCGGATGTTTTAAAATATTTCTTTGGCAGCGGCTGCCACTACAACATGAGTATCTTCACTGTGTGATTGAAAGTAAGCTGCATGCAGCAGCTGTTTTGTGGCTGGCTCAGCCTCCTGCAGCAGCTGTTTGTGGCAGCAATTTTGTGGCTGTGCCCTTCATGCTGTTTCAGAATCCCAGAATGGGCTCAGAAAGGTTAGGGACCCCTGCCATATAGTCACCAAAAACAGAGGATAAAAATGCTGCTAAGTTACAGCAGTTTGTCATGTTTATTTGTAATGGTGTACAGGAGTGAATTAAAAGAAGATTCTGGTAGCATTTTAGAACCTTAACATTGTAGTCCAGCTCAATATTATTTCCAGTTTATACTGCAATCAATTCTCATGTTTAATTTTGCTGCTACAGCCTACTTATCTGGAATAATCAGTGAAACAAGCCTGTCAGGAAGTGGTTTCTTGGCATGTGCAGTTTATAAGCATTAATCCTACATCTTTGTGTTACCTGTTATAATAACTGCAATTCGCATTGTGCCAAATAAACCTATTGTATTGTCCAGCAACAACAAACCCCCAGTTTCCTTTAGCTTAATGGTTTATTAATTAACACCGAAACTTCAAGGCAGAGAACCTGGCTTGACAAAACAAGGAGATATAATAATACTTAATGAAAAGTCATTTCTGGTTCACTAAAAGGCAATTGGTGCTTATGTACTATCTGGTAGTGTGTGTGACTGTAGACAGTAGACTGAAGACAGCTCCAGCTCCTAATGGTGAGGCATCCCATGTAATGGAAGAGGTCTCTCTCTGCTCGTCCTAGTGAACAAGTACAGAGTCAGGTATCTGCAGGGGTCATTTTGTAGAAAAAGAGGTGTCGGAGCACCTTAACACACCTCATTTGCATATGCCACACACCCCTGACATCACCGGAAAGTGTATTAAATTATATCAGCTCAGCATCTACCTAAAAATCCTTCTTGAATTATTATTGTCATAATAAAACCTTCTTCCCATCTCCTTTTTAATGATGAAGATTTCCCTCTGTCTGCTTTATATGTTTTGGTTATTTCCCCATTTTTTGTGGGGGGAAATATTAGAGAGTTTGTCAGATCTTTGAATTCAGCAAAATTCTCGCAGGGAGGATGAACAATGGAGTCCAGAAGCAAGTATTTGGGAGGGAGGGTATGAAAGAAAGAGCACAATAAAATTTAAGAGTTTCTGGAGCTCCACTCCTGTGAGCTCCAGCCGAAAATGAGGCCTGAGTATCAGTAGCTTTTTTACAGTCAGAAATCCTTCTTCAGTCTACTTCCATTGAGCACCCTTATCTAACAAGTAATGGAGGGGTTCTGTTATAGTGTTTTTTTGAAGAAAGGGGTCCCCGAAATGCTTTAAGATCTTGTCTGCATTGTCTAGGGTTGCCAAGTCCAATTCAAGAAATATCTGGGGACTTTGTTGGTGGAGCCAGGAGACTTTGGGGGTGGAGCCAGGAGACATTAGGGGTGGAGCAAAGATCAAGGCTGTGACAAGCATAATTGAACTCCAAAGGGAGTTTTGGCCATCACATTTAAAGGGATAGCACACCTTTTCAATTCCTTCCTTCCATAGGAAATCATGAAAGATAGGGGCATCTTCTTTTGGGGCTCATAGAATTGGACCCCCTCGTCCAATCGTTTTGAAACTGGGGGGGGGGTATTTTGGGGAGAGGCACTAGATGCCATACTGAAAACTTGGTACCTCTACCCCAAAAAACAGCCCCCCCCCCAGAGCCCCAGATACCCGCGGATCAATTCTCCATGATTTTCTATGGGAATAAATCTCCATAGGGAATAACAGAGTTCCCAGCCGACATATAACTCCCCTCCCCCCGCTTTCTGATGACCCTGACGTGGGGGGAGGGCCTCCAAACTGGGGGATCCCCTGCCCCCACCTGGGGATTGGCAACCCTAGCATTGTCCTATGGAGTCCTATGAAGAAAAGTTGAAGGACCTGGGAATGTTTAGCCAAGAGAGGAGACGGAAGTGATAAAATAACCATCTTCAAGTACTTGAAGGGCTGTCATGTGGTGTGGAGTTCTTTTCTGGTGCCCTGGAAGGCTGAATCAGATCCAATGGGTTGAAATTAAACCAAAGAGTTTCCAGCTAAACATTAGGAAGAACTTCCTGACAGAGTGGTACTTCAGTGGAACAGACTTCCTTAGGAGGTGGTGGGCTTTCTTTCTTTGGAGGCTTTCATACAGAGGCTTGATGACCATGCAACAGCAATGCTGATTCTGTGAACTTAGGCAGATCATGAGAGGGAGGGCAGGAAGAGCTGCTTCAGTGCTTAATTCTCATGGCCCTTTCTTACATGTTCTGGGAAATGCTGATCACCACTTTGGGGTCGGGAAGCTATTTTCCCCCAGATCAGTTTGGCCAAGGATCCTGACCCCGCCCCCCAATCTTTTGGGCATGAAGTAGGGGTAATTGGGTGCCTGTGTGTGGGAGGTATAGGGTTGCCAAATCCAATTCAAGAAATATCTGGGGACTTTGGGGGTGGAGCCAGGAGATGTTGGGGATGGAGTCAGGAGACACTGGGGCAGAGACAAGAGCAAGGGTGCGACAAGCATAACTGAACTCCAAGGGAGTTCTGGCCATCACATTTAAAGGGACAGCACACCTTTTAAAATGCCTTCCTTCCATAGGAAATAATGAAGGATAGGGGCACCTTCTTTTGGGGCTCATAGAATTGGACCCCCTGGTCCAATCGTTTTGAAACTTGGAGGTTGTTTTGAGGAGAAGCATCAGCTGCTATACGGAAAATTTGGTGCCTAATCTGCTGACCCTAAAGCGGGGGGGGGGGGAGGCCTCCAAACCTGGGGATTGGCAACCCTCTCTCACACACACTACTCAAACACTTACCGGGTCTGGTGCTGCACCCCCCCTCTCTCACACACACAGTTGCTCTGAAAGGAAAGCAAAACAAGCGTTGCTGACCCTTCCCATGAAGTACTTCCTGCTCAACTTTAAAGGCACAGAGATATACACACGTTTTGAAACAGACCTGTTTGCAGGTTTCTAAACCTGCCCAAGACCTAGAGCTGCATGGTGGCTGAGGGGGCAGGGTTTCCCCTGCCGGCCAGCTGGCTGGGGGTGGGGGGAAGCCTGTAAAACCTGGGGATCCCCTGCTGGGACCTGGGGATTGGGAAGCCTAGGGAGGTAGTTGTGAATTTCCTGCTTTGTGCAGGGGGTTGGACTAGATGACCCTGGAGGTCCCTTCCAACTCTATGATTCTATGATCTTTACTGTGTGATTGAAAGTAAGCTGCAGCAGCTATTCTGTGGCAGGCTCAACCTCCTGCAGCAGCCATTTTGGGGCGGCATCCACAATGCTGAGTCAGAATTCCAAAGGTGTGTGGGGGCTCAGAAAGTTTAGAGATCATTGGTCTAGGGCAGGGGTGGCCAAACTTGCTTAATGTTAGAGCCACATAGAATAAATGTCAGATGTTTGAGAGCCACAAAACATGAACGTCAGATGTTTGAGAGCCAGAGGGCAGGCAGGCAGGAAGGCAAATAGATGGGGGGGGGGGAGGGAAGAGGGAAGGAGAGGTGGAAAGAAAGCAACTTTAAATGCATTCTCCAAACTGCCAGCTGACTTGGCTTGGAGAATTGGTTTAAAGAGACAAATGCCTTCTCCAAGCCAGCCGATGGGGTGGTGGGGGCTTCTAGAGCCACACAATATGTGTGAAAGAGCCACATGTGGCTCCCAAACTGCAGTTGGCCACTCCTGGTCTAAGGGCACTGTATATCACTTTTACTTTCTCTTGTGTTGGGTGGATACTGGCTGTGTGCATCTGGTATCCTAGGGAGATAATACTGGAAACTTCCAGGTGGCATTTCTCTTTCTTGACTGTGATGCCTGAAAAGTAAAACTTCTGTAGAGTTTTTGAGAGTCACCATCTAAGTAAGGCACGGGGGAGGGTGTGTGTGCAGAGCATAGCCACACAGAGTGATGGATTCGTGATCCTACTTCTCCCTAGCCCCACTCCCAATTTTCATCTAAGCAGGGCTTTTTTTCCCGCAGGAACACACAGGAACGCCGTTCTGGCTGGCTTGGCCAGGGTTCAAAGGGTGTGATGTTTACCTACGCTAGTTGTCACACTGACATTCCTGCTTGGCTTGAGGGTAATGGCATCGCACAGTATCTGTCCCAAAGGGCCATCAAACACTACGCTTCGATGATAAAAAAAATCAGAAGCTTTTCCTCGGGGGGTGGAGGGAGAGGGATTCTATAAAATCCTTGTTTATAAGGCTTTTTTTTTTTTTTTGGTAGCAGGAACGCACAGGAATACAGTTCCGGCTGGCTTGGCATGCAGTGTGTGTGTCCTAACACGCAAATGAGTTCCTGCTGGGCTTTTTCTACAAAAAAAAGCCCTGCGTCAGGCACAACCCTGGAAATGCCTCCTAGTGAATTTCCATGAAGCCGCTGAAGAATTTTTTTGGTACTGTCAAAATTCCAAATCAAAGACATTTCACATGGAAAGCCCCTCTCTGTGGTTTGCGGAGCGACAGCCCTGTGATCCACTATCAGTTGCTGATACGCTTGCACAAGGTCCGCTTTAGCAAAGCTATGTACACTTGCAAGGACAGACAATAACTGCTTTATGGCAGGCAGTGGATATGGGTCTTGTTTTGAGAGCCTTTTTTACAGTACATTTGTAATCCTCACAAAGGCGTGTATTACCATTAGGTTTCAGTACAGGAACAATGGGATGCCACCGGCTGTGCAAGCTGCTGGCTCAATAACTCCTTGTGCAATGAGTTGATAAAATTCTGCATCAATCTTTGAGCTTAGGGCTAAAGCAATATTTAGCCCTCAAACTAAATTTGATCCATTTGAAAAGTCCTTGGTGGTGTTTTGCAAGCTCCTAATGCTTCAGTGAGTATCTGTGGGAACTCAGATGTTAGCTAGGATTGCCAGGTCCAACTCAAGAAATATCTGGGGATTTTGGGGGTGGAGCCAGGAGCAAGGGTGTGACAAGCACCATTGGACTCTGAAAGATATTCTGGCCACCATCACATTTTAAATGTCTTCCCTCCATTTTGAAATAATGGACTGGGGCATCTTCTTTGGGGGCTCATAAAATTAGACTCCCTGGTCCAATCTTTTTGAAACTTGGGGGTGTTTTGAGGTGAGGCACCAGATGCTATGCTGAAAATGTGGTGCCTCTACCTCAAAAAACAGCGCTCCCAGAGCCCCAGATATCTGTGGATCAATTCTCCATTATACCCTATGGGAATCAGCATCCATATGGAATAATGCAGTGTTCAGTAGACATTCCGTGCCCCCCCCCACCTCCCTTAAGCCAATTGCCCTAAAAATAGGATGTTGGAGAATTTAGAGTGGAGGGCAATCAGCCTTTCAGCGAGATCTAAAACCTATTTATACAGAAGGCGTCTGCTTTGGAAGTTACCCAATAACAAGGAATATAATATAATAATGAAGGGGTTTTATTATAGAATAAAGGCAAACATACAAGGGTATAAAGTCACGCAACACACATACAGTCCTAATAAATATAGGGTTGAAATAGACAGGGGTAAACATAAGGATTGGCAAACGGTAATAATTACCTATTGTAGTCTTCGAGGAAGGCTCCAATGGTAACAAAAAGATGGGGGACGGACCCTCAACTGATCAGGTATTGGGAGCATATCTAACAGTGGGGTATGTGGTACTGTCAGATGCACCTATGTGGGATGTAGGGTCAGAACTAATAAGGTCTTCCTTAAGCCCTTAGGGGGTAGGAGGGCAAAAGGATTATGACGCTGGGTGAGATGGGGCATGACACGGTGTCACATGATGTGTTACCTCAGGAAAAGGGGAGGCTCCAGAATGACAGTTAGGGTATGGCATGGGTGGAGGTAAGGGTGGAGGTAATTAAACAAGCTATCCAAACTTATCTAATGGTGACAATAGAGGGCCAAATTGGTACCTAAGGTGACACCCGATTTATACAAAGAACTCTGGCTCGAGGTGAAGCTGGTCTTCCTCTTCTTTATTCCTCTGCTGGCACCATCCTTTGTCTTGGGTTCCGTTGGACAAAAGCTTAGGTTAGTCTGGCAGGATCCATGCCTAAGATAAACTTGATTGCCTTATGAAGAAGCTGAAGCAGTTGTTGAGTATGTGAGCCTCTCGCTTCTCTGTCATGGAGTCTGGCACTGCAGGAAGATGGTCGCTGATGGTAGCCTACCAACATGGCTTTCATGGTCAAGGCTGGAAACCGCTTACCCAGACAGTTCCTGGCGGCGCAACTTCTTCCACTGCAACAGCCGAGATGGTGCACGCATGGAGCGGCTGGAAACCCATCTGTACTTCTGGCTAGCACTCTTCCAGAGATATAGAGTGCTGTTGTAATGCTGAGACTGTTAGTATTCACATAAGTCTCTTATAAAATGGTAGATAAACTCACGTTTCACAGCAGATGTGTGTGTGTTGAATCTCCAAGTACCCTGGCAACCAAACGGGTAACTACGATGTCCATATATAACTGAAATTAGGGGTCTCTTGGTCACCCTCCCCCCTGCTTTCTGATAACCCTGAAGCGGGGGGAAGGCCTCCAAACTCCTGCCCCCAACTAGGAATTGACAACCCTAGACTAGCTCTTCCAATATCATTGGACAGACAGTATAAACTCCTTGAACGCTGATTCCCAAGCACATGAACCCGTTTCTTCCCAGCAGACTTCTAAAATCCTCTTTTGCAACCAACAAGGATAGTGTCTATTTAACATATCCATAGTGACCATCTACATCACGGTTTCCAAGCAACTGAACAATCTGTCCACTGTACTCACAAAGGTGGCATTTTGATCTCCGCCACTGGGAAGTGGGTCCTGCAGTAGCCGATAGAGAATCCAGCCCCACAGTCAGCTTCCATTTCGCACCAGATCATTTAGCTCAGGGGTGTTGAACTCATTTGTTATGAGGGCTGGATATGACATAAATGAGGCCTTGTTGGGCCAAGCCATGTTGGGCTGGGCCGCGTGTGTACCTATTTAAGATTAGGTATAAAGGACACAGACATACACAATTTAAAAAAAAAACACCCTTAAAATAAAACATGCTTAAAACATTAGCACCCATTGGTCTTAAAGGTGCTTTCTGGAAGCTGGACAAAGGAAGCTGGTTCTTTCTTTCCTTCCTCAGGGGACCAGGAGGGGAAGGAGCCAATAGAAGGAAGAGAGGCTTGGCTCAGTTACTCTATTGTGCAACTGAGAGAGCCTGGCAAAGCAAGCCAATGGAGAAAATAGAGACTTTGCTCTGTAGTTTCTGTGCAATTGAGCAAGCCTTGCATAACAAGCTGTTATGCAGGAGGAAACAATAGAGAGGGAGAAGGAAGCAGATGGCAGCCAGTTCCTCAGGGGCCTGATAGGAGCCCTCTGAGGGCCTGATTCGGCCTCCGGGCTGCATGTTTGACACCCCTGATTTAGCTGATTTGCAGTCATTTCTGGGCATTTTCACTCTTCAGCATGAACATGTTGCTTTTTCACAGGGAAGATCTCCAATATTATTTAGAATTTTAAACTGATTACACCCCGCTCCTCTCATCTCTCTGTTTTCTCGAATTGCCCTTGACTGACAAACTCTATGTGGTCCTTCTTGCAAGTGTGACACTTAGCATTCACTTGTGTTGCCTTTATAGCTTAAACATGTAGATACGTTACTTGGCTTGCATAATTCAACTAACGGAGGTGTGAGTCTCTGTATTTATCTGATTTCTGGTTATCTTGGAATACGTGAACAACAGTGGGATACTTGTGGCAGATTTCTTTGACATTACATGAAACTGCTTCAGCTGCTAATGCTTGTTGCTGAGCAGCAGCCAAAGTGAGATGCTGCTATAAAAGAGGAGGAGCTGCTGAATTGCTTCATCCTTAACTCCAGTGATGAGCCGATTTTGTGACAAGCCATCCACGAGACACCCAAACGCACCATATTCAGCAAGGTGACAAAGCTGTGCAATGTAATTGCAATATTTTCAGTGGCAGGTTGATGAGGATTTTAAGAAATTGAAACCTTTTGCCGGATCACCAATGGCCTTGGGCAAAAATGTATCTTTAGCACAGCTACCAGTTAGAAAGAATGGGCAACAGCTTTTGTTTTGCCCCTTTAGTTTGATAAGCTTCCAGACAGAAAGGTAATCTTTTTGCATAACACTCCCAAGAGGCTGGCTGACATACATCAAGCTCTTCTATAGGCAAGAGGAGCCAGCCAGCCCCAGCTAATCCACTCTTGCAGCCTGGAGGATCAACTGGGGTGGTGCAGAGCTGACAGCTCCCTGCTGCTTTGGCTGGAGCTGGCTCACTCAAATAAAAACAACCACCACCAACCAACCAATTGGCTTTGTGCAGGCTGAGCCACGTTGGTAGCCAAAAACAGATCTCTGATCATTTGTCTTAAGAAATACCCCCAAGGTATCTTTTGGGTATTTATTCTGTTCGGGAAAAGGAAAGGTCCCCTGTGCAAGCACCAGTCGTTTCCAAATGCACCCCCCTAAACAAAACCTTGATCTCTCTTAATATCAAAAACGTCCAGATTTGTGCTACATAGGGTTGCCAGATCTGGGTTGGGAAACACCTGGAGATTTGAGAATGGAGCCTGGAGAGGATAGGTACCTCTGTAGAGTACAATGCCATATTCACCCTCCAAAGCATTCATTTTCTCCAGTGGAACTGATCTCTGTAGCCTGTAGAAGGTGAGCTGTGGTTCCAGGGCATCCCACCTGGAGGCTGGCATCCCTCGTTCTCAAAATGACAGATGTGGCCCATCTCCAGACTGAAAAATCCATCCTCCGATAAAGAAAAATAAGCAATAAATCCACATGGAATCAGCCTACCGATTTGTGGGGCACTATCTTTATATGGCAGCGACTCTCCAAAACCCAACTAGGAAGTCTTTCCCAGCAGGAACTTGTTTGCATATTAGACACCAAGCCCGTGGAACCAAGCCAGCTGGAACTGCATTCCTGCTCAAAAAAAGCCCTGCTTTTCCAGTCCTGTTATGTGAAATCATTGAACAGCAAACCTAAAGCACATCTGCTCACATCATTGAACAGCAAACCTGCTCACATCATTGAACAGCAAACCTAAAGCACATCTGCTCACAAGTAAGTTCTACTGGGCTCAGTGGGGCTTAGAGAAACATACATAGGATTGTAGCCCGAACCAGATACAGAGCGTAGGATTTTCTATTCACAAAACAGGCATTTCACCTCTGATCTACAGCTCCTATTTCCTCCCTCCCTCAAACCCAAACCATAACCAATATTTAAATATGTACCGGTATATAAATATAAATAACCAAGCCTGGTGTTTTAAGAATGTTGTAGTACTAGTAGCTTGATCCTGCAAAGGAAGGACCAATGTTCCCTCTAATTCCCCTCCCTACTGTGCAGAGCAGTTCACATTCTAAGCAAACTATATCTTCTGTAATCATAAAGTGGGCCACGGGCAGTGCAAGATCCTGTGCTGATCCGGATTGCTGCTGAGTAGGGCTTCCTCTGTTAATGAACAGCTGCTCACATGCATGGCTTAAAGGGCACACTCATAAGGTATTTAAGACTTCACTTCACCTTCACCTTCAACTTTTGCTGGAACATTATCCCTGCTGTAGAGCTGTTGGCTCCAGCACTCTGCCTGAACTCCTGAAGGACAAATAATCTTGGATGCTCCATCTTTCTCCTAATCCCTTGTTCCCTCTGTTCACCAGCAATTATCTTAACTATCCTTGCTGACCCTACCTACCAGGGATTGTTCATTGCGCTTCTGCAGTTTTTTAAAAAAGGCTTACAGCTTCCACCTTGAATCTAACAAAGGGAGCATTGACTCTTGAAAACTTATCTTATTGGTCTCCAAGGTGCTGCTGGACTCAGATCTAGTTTGTAATTTACTGTAAGTGATCTCTAACAACAGAATTCCTGTCAACATATAAATGTCCTTCAAAGAAAAAGTAGACTTTTTGTTTCTGTGATGGCACCCAGGTTCTATGACAGGATGACTGGTGGAGTGTAAGGTATGAAAGGCTGAGAATTGTGATTCTAATAGGTGTATACTAGTGGTTGAGAGTGTGAATCAAGAAGCTGTGGTTGAAATTATGGTCACCAAGCCTGCTATCGTGGGTTCATTGCCTGCTGGTGCCTTAGACACCGGTGGGAGGAAATGGGGAGGAGTTTGTGCCAGCATCATGCCAGTTCACTTACATCACTTTGATAAAAACTGGACATGACTCGGTGGACACTCTAGCATTTTATGAAAACTCTGTGGCAAAACTGTAGAGTTTTTGTAAATGCTATAGCGTCTAAAGATGTCGCTTCTGTTTCTTTAAAAAAAACTTTAAATGACACACCGGTGTACTAATGACACACCAGTGTACTAGGCTCCGCCTCCCAATTCCTCCTGGCAGTTGCTGGCTGCGGCCTGTCAACCTTAGGTGAAATGTTACTTCAGTCATGAACTCTCTGGGTATCCTTAAGGAAGTTACTGCCCATTGTGCTGAATTCTTCCCAGGATAATAATGCTGACTTTGGTAGCCTATAATAATACTATGATACTGGCTATGTAATGATGATACTGAAATAATGTGTGAACTCCTTTCAGTGCTTGAAATTTGCTGAATAAATGCTTATTATTACAGTATTAAGGCAGCATGGTGTAGCCCGATCTTGTCAGATCTTGGAAGCTAAGCAGGGTCCGTGCTTGGAAGGAAAAAGGAGAAAAGAAGGGTTGGTTTTAAACCCCTCACTCTTCAGTACCCTTCGTCTCCCCACAACAGACACCCTGTGAGCAATGTTCCCTCTAAACTTCAGTGTCTTGTGAGTAAAAATTCTACTTTGTGAGCTACTGGCATTAAAGTTGTGAGCTACTGCATAAGTTAGCGTGCTCTGCAGTCATCCTTTCTGAGCTAAAACAAAAATGTGCGGGCTGGAGGCTAAAAATCTGTGAGGTGGCTCACACTAACTCATCGTAGAGGGAACACTGCCTGTGAGGTAGGTGGGGTTGAGAACTCTGAGGGAACTGCAATTGACCCAAGGTCACCTAGCTGGCTTCTTGTGGAAGAGTGGGGAGTCAATCCCGGTTCTCCAGATTAGAATCTGCCGCTTTTAACCACTACACCAAGCTGGCTCCCCTCCAAAGAAGATTCTGCAGAGGAACAGTGGTAGACCACCTCTGCTTTTTACTTGCCTTGAATGCATCTTGTTGGGGTCTTCACAAATCAGCTGCAATGTGATAGCACTTTAAACACACACAATGGATCCATCCACTTTACAATTCCGAAGCCATTGTCTTTCATTCTGATAGTGAATGGCCATTAAAAAGATCTGTTCTTTTTGTATGTTATTTTGCCTATAGTGCTTCCTCATAGTCATTCATTGTAGTTCTCAAGAATTTTCAAGAGGGCAGTTAGGGAAAGAAGAGCCCTGCTGGATCACACCAGTGGCTCATGATCTAGTCCAGCATCCTCTGGATGGCCAACAATGGGGTGTAGAGGCTGAGGCCTTCCCCTGATGTTGCCACCTGGCTCTGGGATTCAGAGGCTTATGAAGGTGGAGGTCCCCCTCAGTGACTAGTAGCCATTGATAGACTTATCCTCCATGAATCTATCTAATGTTTCCTTGCGGGGAAAAAAAATGTTCTGTGATATCTTCCTTGTGGAAGGACTTGAGTAGGTTTAATTGCTGGGTAGGCTGAATGACCCTTTAATTATAGACTGCTGCAGGTTCATGTAATAGTCACATGGGCATCTAACATAAACTACAAGGCAATGCAACTAGTTGGGAGTTGCATCCTTTGCTGTCAATTGCTGTGCTTCATTCTTGCACTCACTAAGCCTGCGGTCATGGGGTCAAAGCCGAAGGGGAGTGAATGCGAAAGAGTCTGGCTGTTCAAAGCTTCAAGGCAGCTGCTGCATACCTGAAGTCAAATGCATGTCAGACAGAGACTGGAAGAACAAGTGTTGTGGACTTAAGTGTGATGGAGTTTGCAATAGGAAACTTCTGCACACTCTTCCTCATTGTGCTGCTGGCACTGGTCGTGTTGCCTTCAGTATTTGGAATATCACTGGGGATTGCAGAAATATATCTGAAGATTGTGACAAAAATTATAGAGGTAAGAAGAGGAGGAGTTTTTGCTGTCTTAGGAAGTTTCCATTGACTCCCTCTCGCTCTCTGCAGTATTCAAGATTCTGATCCTCGCATCTAAGGTGATCTGATCCAACACTTGGTCCTTTCTTTCTCCTACTCTCCTTTCTGTGGTTTTTCTCGGTATTAACAGTGGTGTTCTTTTTTAAAAAGCTGAGCAAATAAAATTTCCTTTTATCATTCTCAGAAATATTTGCTCAGAATTTTTTTTAGCTACTAAGGACACTCAGCTAATAAGAACACATAAGATCAGATCCAGACAGCGTCAGCCTCACCCAGTTCTCCCACTTACGACCTCCTACATGGCTTTGTACTAGCTAGCAGGTCCCATGATCTCCTGATAGCCTTCCTGGTGGTCCCTGGGGATCTCACCTTCCTTTTTCATCAGCAGAAAAGTTGGATCGATCCAACCTGTTGCCCTCTTGTGTTTAGACTCTTTGTGTTGTTGCAGTCCAAAACAGTTTGAATGTTTATGGATATTCTATATTACAGTGCTACTAGTAGCTACACATTTGAATTTAACATATACCTAGCCTGTAAAAGTGTCAGCATTAGAACTTGTTGGCAGATATGTATTTTAATTAAGCATTTCATTTCTACCTTTGAGACCCTGGAAAGTACTCTTTGGTATTTGTGCTGTGTGTAGGAACTGAATGTGAGATATAGGCAAACATTTCATGGAAGTGTTTAAAAACATTTCCCATCAGCTTAACTCTAGCTTGTTCATTCATTCTTGCACACACCCCATTTGCCCTGCCTGCTCTTCTTATGTGTAGTGGAAGAAGACTTCTGAAATTCTTGGCAAGGGTATGAAGCCGGTTATTTTTCTCCATCCCACATCAGTGGAGACTACAACATCCTGGGGCAGGATAGGAGACACGCTGTCATTTTAGGACCAGATTAATATGATATGAGAAATCCATGAATTAGAGAACTTAATGTATTTATTTTTACTCAGAAGGAGTTATGAATGGGCCTGAAACTGATTCAAGAAATGGTGTGGGAATTTAATCCTTCCCATGGTACCATTTTCTTGTAGATAGATCTAGGTGGGCAGCCGTATTGGTCTGAAGCAATAGAACAATGTTGGAGTCCAGTAGCACCTTTAAGACCAACAAAGTTTTATTCACAGTGTAAGTTTCCATGTCCTAAAAGCATACTTCATCAGACAGCAGTATGGGATGGTGTTATGTCTTGAACATAAGCTGTTGTACCGCCTGGCGATCGCTGCTAAAGGCGGCCTATGGGTCCCCGGATGTGGCTCGCCAGATGCCCCGCCCATCAAGATCTACGGCGGGAAGTTTGACTGGCCAGGATTGGTCTGGTCAGTCAAGGGGGCAGTTCCGGGTAATGTATATAAGCGGGACCCGGCCCGCGCTCTCTCTCTTGTAATGTTGTCTTCAACTCGTCTCGCGACTCAGTACATTACAGTGGCGACAAAGGTGGGATCCTAGCCAGCCCACTCCAGAGGGGCTTCGCGGATCCAGTCGCAGACAACTAAGGCAAATCTGGTGTGGACCGACATGCCCACCGCCGCGGCCACCATGGCTAACCAGAGCGGAACCACGGGCTGGCTCGAAGAGTTCAACCCCGCTACTCCGGAGAGGTAGGAGATCTACACGGAGCGGGTCGCGTGCTACCTTCGAGCGAACAGGATAACTGGGGATAGCCTAAAGAGAGACGTCCTCCTGAGCGTCTGTGGTGAGGCCACGTTTGAGATTGCCAAGGGTCTCTCGGCCCCTGCGAGGATCACGGAGAAGACGCACTAGGAGATCGTCAGACTCCTCACCGGGCACTTCTTGCCCCAACCCTCACTCATCACTCACCGGTTCCTCTTCCACAAGAGGGACCAAGAGGCGGGAGAGACGGCAGCAGACTACCTGGCTGCTCTCTGCCAAATCACGGGCCACTGTAGCTTCAATAAGCTAGAGGAGGCCCTGAGGAACCGTTTCGCCTGGGGCCTGAGGGACGAAAGATTGCAACAAAATCTCTTCGCGAGGGAAGAGCTCACCCTCCAGAATGCTTTCAACGAGGTCATTTCGTTTGAGCGGACCACGAGGACCTTCCCCAACACGAGGGCCAAAGCCATCCACCAGGAAGAGTTGGCCGCCAGCCAACCAGACGAGGAGGAGGCGCACCAGCTACTCTGCCAAACAAGGGTGGGCCTACGAGCGACCCAGCGACCCCGAGCAACCGAGAGACCAGCCACCACCAAGTGCGCCAGCTGCGGGGACCAACATGAGCGATGGGACTGCCCCTACCGCAATGTGGCCTGTAGGAGCTGCGGCAAGATGGGCCACATTGCAAGGGCATGCAGGGCCAAGGTCACCCGCCGCCGCCAGTCCACCCACTAGGAATCGACCGGGGACTACTCGACCGCCTCGACCAGCGTGCAGGTAATGAACTTGCCCGACGATACCCCACAAAAGGTCAAAGTCTCGGTCAGGATCAAGGGGAAACCCTGCCTGATGGAACTGGACTCGGGTTCCTCCATCTCCATAATATCGGAGGAATCCTTGAGGAAGCTGTGCCCACGTGGCCGGCCCAGACTGCAACCAGCATGCTTTGTGCTACGGGACTTCCAGAAAAATCCCATTCAGATCCTGGGATGGGCAACGGTGGGGGTGGAGTATAATGGGTTTAGGGATAAACTCGACATATTAGTGGTTAAATGGCAGCTCACCACCTTGTTGGGCCTGGCCTGGTTCAGGCCACTGGGAATAAAGATCGTGGGGGTGCAGCAGCTGGGGACGCGGGGATTTGAAAACGTGTGCAGGGAGTTCCCTGAGGTGTTCGATGGGGCCCTGGGGTGCTACAAGGGCCCTCCCATATCCTTACCCCTTGATCCCCAAGTGTGACCCGTAAGGCTGAAGGCCAGGTGGGTTCCATTCGCTCTGAAGCCTAAAATTGAAGCAGAGCTTGAGCGCCTCACAGCCCAGGGAGTGCTGGAACTCGTGGCCTATGCCTCATGGGAGACCCCTATAGTTACCCCGGTGAAGCCGAACGGGGAGGTGCGCATATGCGCCGATTATAAGTGCACCATTAACAAGGCACTACAAGATAACCCCTACCCCGTACCAGTAATCAGCCACGGCATTAGCGGGGTCCAAAATTTTCGGGAAACTAGACTTGGCCCAGGTGTACCAGCAGCTGCCCGTGGACGCCGCGACGGCAGAAGGACAGACCATAGTAACCCACAGGGGGGCGTTTAAGGTGCAACGGTTGCAGTTTGGGGTGAGCATGGCCCCGGGAGTTTTTCAGAGCCTGATGGAGTCTCTCCTCAAAGGGATCCCTGGGGTGCAACCGTTTTTCAATGACGTTTTGATCGCCGCACCGGACGCGGAGGAGTTTAGCAACTGGCTGCGAGAAGTACTCCGCCGTTTCCAAGAGGCTGGTCTGAAAGAGAGAAAAGTGTTCCCTCGGGGTACTGAGGGTTGAGTTCTTGGGGTTTGCAGTAGACGCAGCGGGGATCCACCCGACACTGGACAAAACTAAGGCCATAGTGGAAGTCCCCACCCCCAAGAGCAAGGCGGAGCTACAAAGCTTCTTGGGGTTATTAAATTTTTACCATTTGTTCCTGCCCCACAAAGCCGCCATAGCTGAACCCCTCCACCGACTCCTAGACAAAAATGCCCCATGGGTCTGGGGAAAGAAGCAGGACGCTGCTTTCCAGGCGGTCAAAGGGCTGCTCGTATCTAACAATGTGCTCCACCATTTCGATGAGAGCCTTCCGGTGATCTTAGCATGTGACGCGTCACACCGGTCCACCGGCCGGGCAAGGCGATGGGACACGCAGACACTCTCAGTCGCCTGCCGCCGCCCTCCATAGACCCTGACCCGGCCCCAGCCCACCATGTGATGTTCATCGAAACGCTATCCGAGAGACCCCTCACGCAGCAGAGGTAGCAAAAGCCACGGGGCACGACAAAATACTCGCACGGGTTCTCGACTGGGTGGTAAGGGGATGGCCAGAGGGAAAACAGGGCGAAGATGGGCGGAGTGTTATGTCTTGAACATAAGCTGTTGTACCACCTGGCGATCGCTGCTAAAGGCGACCTACGGGTTCCCGGATGTGGCTCGCCAGACGCCCCGCCCATCAAGATCTACGGCCGGAAGTTTGACTGGCCAGGATTGGTGTGGTCAGTCAAGGGGGCAGTCCCGGGTAATGTATATAAGCGGGACCCAGCCCACGTGCTCTCTCTCTTGTAATGTACCACCGAATAAAGCATGTTGCCTTCAACTTGTCTCGCGACTCAGTACATTACAGATGGAATTAGCAGTCCTTACATAGAGAGAGAGTGGGCAGTGAACTAGTATGCAAAATAGTGAAAATTGTTTTAGCAGATTTAAAAATAGCAAGTTGGGGTCTGGCATTTTCCTGATTTACATTACCCCTTCCCAAGCTGCTGCTTGCACTGCTGAGGGGAAAAAAAATTGGCACGTGTAGTTTCCTCAGGGGAATAACAGCTGTTTCTCGAGGTTGTTTAGATCAGGGAAATGATGAGGGAGATTACTTCCTCTTCACTCAGTATCACAGCTCCAGTCTAGTTTGGGACTTCCCAAAGTGTTTTCCAGTGAAAATAAATAAGACCTCCCTTTCAGGGAGATTGGTTGGTTCCCTTCTGTTGCCATCTTCTACCAGTGGGTGAAGATTTTTGTGTGTGTGTGTCTTGTTGTATTTGGAATTCCTTCAGTGCTTCCTCCTTCCTAACCAATGTTTTAAATACTGGTTTTATGTTTTTGTATATATTTCAACTCCGTTTTCCATTGTTTTATATGTGTTGGGAGGCTGAATAATGGTTTTAAAATGTGATTTTATCATGCACATTTTAAATTGTTAGCTGCTTTTGTAGTAGGGTTACAATGTCTGTGTTGGAAAATACCTGGAGACTTTGGGGGTGGATCCAAGAGATGGTGGGTTTTGGGGAGGAGAGGAGCCTCTGCATGCTACAATGCCATAGAAACCACCCTTCAAAGCAGCCATTTTCTCCAGGGGAGCTGAGCTCTGCCTGCGGGAGATCTCCAGGCCCAACCCAATTTGGTGGCCCTTCTAAGGACAGAAAACCCTGATCAGGGTTCTCAACCTTGTTGAGCCTGAGGGCACTTTTGGAATGCTGAGAAGTAGTAATGGCTGCCACATGAGGTGCAGTCAGCCACAATATAATTGCAGTGGATGCTAGGGCTGCCAGCCTCTAGGTGGGACCCGGAGATTCCCTGGAATTACAGCTTATCTCCAGACTACCACGATTAGTTCCCCTGGCAAAAATGCTGTGGAGGGTGGACTCTATAGCTGTATACCCCTCTGAGGTCCTTGTCCTCCCCCGGCTTCATCCCCCATTCTCCAGGAATCTTCCAACCTGGATTTAGCAAACCCCCCCCCCCCCCATTCCCTCGCAACACTAGCTGGTGCCAACAAGATAGTTGGAGGTTCTATACCAAATGTTGTCTTACAATGGAGGCAGCTGTTTCCAAAAGGGTACTCCCTGCAGACACAAAGATGATGCCTTCTGGAATTCTGGAACAATTCCTGCTGCAGGTGAGAGAAGAGAATACCAGGATTTTGCTATTTGCTTTTAGGAAGGAAGTAGGCCTCAGGAAGCATACTGGTTGGTGCATTTATCCCCATGGGTACTGCCACGATGGGGATCAAGGGTTGCCAATTTCCAGGTGGGTCCTTGGTATCTCCCAGAATTACAAGTGATCTCCAGACTACAAAGATCAGTTCTCCTGGAGAAAATGGATGCTTGGGGTGGACTTAGGGTTGCCAGGTCCGACTTAAGAAATATCTGGGGACTTTGGGGGTGGATCCAGGAGACTTTGGGGATGGGACCAGGAGCAAGGGTGTGACAAGCATGACTGAACTCCAAAGGGAGTTCTGACCATCACATTTAAAGGTACAGTACACCTTTTAAGTGCCTTCCCTTCATTTAGAAATAATGAAGGATAGGGGCACCTTCTTTGGGGGCTCATAGAACTGGATGCTGTAGTCCAATCTTTCTTAAACTTGGGAAGTGTTTTAAGGAGAGGCACCAGATGCTCTGCTGAAAATTTGATGCCTCTAACTCATAAAAAGACCTCCCAGAGCCCCAGATACCCATAGATCAATTCTCTATTATACCCTTTGGGAATCGGTCTCCATAAGGAATAATGGAGCTCCCAGCAGACATTTCCCCCCCCCCCACTTTCTGATAACCTTGAAGTGGGGGGAGGACCTCCAAACTAGGGGATCCCTTACTCCCAACTGGGGATTGGCAACCCTAGGTGAACTCTAGCATTAGACCCCATTGAGGCCCTCCTTCCCCCAAAGCCTGCTCTCTCCAGGCTCCACCCCCAAATATCTCTCATTCCTGGGTTTGCAACTCTACGGGAATCACTGGCCTATACTTAGGCACGATGATTTAGCAGCCAAAAGTTCATAACACAGGACTGGAATTTTTCTGCCTCAGATGTATCTAGCTTGCAAGCCTCCAGTGTTTATTTCAAGTCCTGAATCTCATGTCTTTTCTCAGTGGGAGAACTTGGTTTGAGTATCGTAACAATTACAGCAGGTTGCTACTAACAGGTTTAACAGATTAAGCCTTGATAAATTTAAGGAGGATGAGGTGGATCAAGTGTGGGATTAATGCAGTTGTGAAATGCTCCTACCTAAGAACGCTATCAGCGTCACTGAAGGGGTGTGACCTATTTTGTTAGAGTCTAATTTTAGCACAGCTAGGTGCAGAATGCCAATGTAATGGAAGGACTGGCTAGATTTAATTGACGAATGCCTGGAAGTACTAATGTAAATTAGAGGTGGAAAAAAATCATGGTCTAAAACAGTCCAGTCTAGTGGCAGAGGATGGCCCAGGCTGCATCTTGGAAGCTAAGCAGGGTTGGCCCTGGTTACCACATGCATGGGAGACCACCAAAAAATACTGGGTTTGCTATGTAGGTATACCACCTCTGTTTGTTTACCCTGCCTTGGATGGCTAGGTTTGCCAGAGCCAACTTGGTAAATATCTGGGGGCTTTGGGGGTGGAGCCAGGAGCAAGGTTGTGAGAAGTACGATTGACCTCCAAAGGGAGTTAAATGTGGCCACCACATTTAAAGGGACCACACTCCTTTTAAATGCATTTTATGTATACATTTTATGCCACACATGATCCACCTGGGAAAGTGAAAGGAAAAGGAAAAGTCCCCTGTGCAAGCACCAGTCGTTTCCGACTTTGGGGTGACGTTGCTTTCATTTATACAATAAACAATGATATATGGATTGCTGGTATTACACAAATACAAAAACAATCCAGAACCTGACAATAGGCAATTATAAAGTAAATGAAGTCCCACGTAGACATCTTTAGCCCAAGTTCTCCAAATGACGACCTAGGTGCTTTATTTTCTCCGTTTCATTTTCATATGAATCTTCAACAGTGGTTAGGCTAAAAATATTTACAAATACAATTATGATTATTATACTTATACAAAAATTAATTATAAATTAATATTGCATCATCCTTTTAATGTAACAGGCTGACCTTTCGTTATGATGTATCATTCAAGTCACATCCAACAGTATTTTTTGTATCCTGTTCTGTATAATGCAACAAATAAAATAAAATTTAAAGAAATATATTATTTATTATTTGTGTATAGGACACTAATTCACTATTCTATAATGAACTAATATTGTGAAACTGACCTGCCAAGAGATGATGTTCAAGTCACACCACAAACTGTCTTTTTTTGTTATGTTTTGTTTCTTATTCTGTACAATGTAACCAATAACAATTATTTTAAATTTCTGTAAGATAATATTGGTATTTATTACTTATTTAGGATTAATCACTTTAACCAGGCTAACCTTATGTATCAAGTGCCAGATGTCAAGGAATTATTCTTCTTATCTAAACATAAATAATTAAATAAATTTCAACTCATCTGTTTTCATAATATCATAATTATGTTATAATATCATTGTAATTTATTTTATGAATTCCAAAGGCTGATCCTTATTCTGAACTCATTCAATGGAGTCACACTACAGAGTCAGAGACGTCTTTGCATGCCTGCGTCTCTACTGATTAAGTACACACCGGAGGTTCATGATAACAATGTATTTGTAAAGATTTTTAGCCTAATCACTGTTAAAGATTCATATGAAATTGAAATGGAGAAAATAAAGCACCTAGGTCTTCGTTTGGAGAACTTGAGCTAAAGATACCTATGTGGGACTTCATTTCCTTTATTGTCAGGTTTTGGATTATTTTTATAAAAGTGACATTTATGTCAGATCCGGCCCTCGTAACAAATTAGTTTGAGACTTCAGGCTTAGTATTTGGATGGGAGACCACCACGAAATCCAGGCCTGCTATGCAAAGGCAAGCCATGGCAAACCACCTCTGAAAGTCTCTTTTTTGTGTGGAAAAAGCCCAGCAGGAACTCATTTGCATGTTAGGCCACACCCCTTGGCATCATCATTGTTTTACACAGGGCTCCTTTGTGTGTTAGGCCACACGCCTTGGCATCATCATTGTTTTACACAGGGCTTTTTTGTAGAAAAAGCCCAGCAGGAACTCCTTTGTGTGTTAGGTCA
The DNA here is from genome assembly GCF_032191835.1 of Heteronotia binoei. Taxonomy (NCBI): domain Eukaryota; kingdom Metazoa; phylum Chordata; class Lepidosauria; order Squamata; family Gekkonidae; genus Heteronotia; species Heteronotia binoei. Next base: position 104,003,306 of record NC_083231.1, on the reverse strand, counting down.
CACCCTCTGGCATCACCATTTTTTTACACAGGGCTTTCTTGTAGAAAAAGCCCAGCAGGAACTCATTTGCATATTAGGCCACACACCCCGATGCCAAGCCAACTGGAACTGCGTTCCTGTGCGTTCCTGTTCAAAAAAGGTCCTGTTTTTTGGGGGGGGGGGAGTTGGACAATGGATTAATATTTTTTTGTTCTAAAATGCTCTCACTTATCTTCAGCCTTTTTAGAAAGGCTGATTAAGAATCTACAGATTCTTAAAATGCATCATCTGAAGCACAATGAACATTATAGTTCACATATCCAGGTCTGATAGAAGGAGTGGGGGAGACCTGTAGAAAATTTTATTCCCATTAATTTGTCCCCTTTGTTTCAGTGGATGTCAAAGGAGATTCAGGATGAATTAAAAAAGCAGAAGATATTAGCCAAATGCTATTCTCCAACTGGTAAGAATTTAGGGTTAGTAATATTTCCGGGGTTCTTTGGCTGCTGCGATCAAAGATGTTGTATTCTAGAACTGAAATTGCCCGCATGTATGAGGATTCATATTTGTCTATTGTACCTTCCAAAGCCACAGCACGGCTGTGGGTGGGGAAATTCTTGGAGATTAGGGGTGGACTTGAATGCCAGCCTCCAGGTGAGACCTGGGAATCCCCTGGAATTACAGTTTATCTCCAGACTACAGAAATCAGGCCCCTTGGAGAAAATGGATGCTTTGGAAGGCAAACTCTATAGCATTGTACCCTACTGAGGTCCCTATCCTCCCCAGACTCCATCCCCAAATTGCCAGTTTTCCAAACTGGATCTGGCAACCCAATCCCTAATCCCTCCCCATCTCCTGTTGATCGCCAGGGGGGACCTCGCAACCCAAGGATGGAGCCTTGAGAGGGGAAGGTTTAGGGAGGGCTCTAAGTGGAATATAATGCCATAGAGCGCCCCCCCTTTCAAAGCAGCCATTTTCTCCATGGGAGCTGATAACTGTAATTCTGGGAGATCTTCAGCCCCCACTTGGAGGCTTGCAGCCCTAGAGTCCAGTTCCTGCTAGACCAAGAAAGCTGGCCACCCTATCTAATTGACTTGCATTCAGAACTCCATTCTTAAGACTGTCTGATACATGTGTGCCTTGTTTTTCAGCTGTGCTCTGTTTTAATAGGGTTTGGTCAATAAGGATCCATTACCTTTCTATGCTCATTACTAATTTTAGCAGTCCTCAGACTGGGACTCACACAGAAAGGAATGAGTCTGATGGTCCTCTAATGTCTACTCAGCGTGCTCTAGCAAGGCCGGAGGTGGGTGGCGGCGGGAAGGCAGGCTCCAGTTTTTTTTCATAACCTCAGTCATCACTCCTGGTGTGATAAACCATGCTGGTTCCATGACTCAGAGAGGAGATAGAGAACCAGGAGCAGATTGGTTAATTTGTTGGGAATTTCCCAGTGGGTTTAAGGTAGCTAGCCTAGGACCTGGCAACCCCTGGAAAACTGGGAGTGGGCCCTACCACTAGGCAAACTAGGCGATTGCCTAGGGCACTGGCCTTCTGGGGGAATTAATTGGGCACTCCCAATGTGACTTGGTGATGTGCAGGCGTGCGGGCGCCAGAAGTTAGCCTTGCCTACGGTGCAGTCTAGGGCCGGCCCTGGGAGTGGGGCTTACTGAAATGATGGTGGAGCTTCAGTTCTGACTGCACAACTGGACATGACATCGCAGTGTTGAGGGATGCACTAGGATTCACACTGTAGTAAAACCCATAGAGTTTTGAGTGAACCCTTGAGAAGCCTGCGACACAGTGGCACCACTCCCAGCAGGAAGTGAGGTTGCCGTATTGATGAACACTTTATCTCCCCTTCTCCCCCCACACCTCACTGAGTACTGGTGGGGGAAGTGAAATCCAGCAGCGGGCAAATGGTATGCTTAAGTGAGATGCTTGCCCTGGAGCACCAATGACTGTAAGGAGCAGGTTGAGTCCGAGAGGCCTTTGAGGTTAGCAAGGTTACTTGCGTAGGGCCTGGGCTGGGACATTGATACTAGTTATCTCTGTTATCTGTGCCAGTCATCTCTATGGCATCAGGTTGATTCCTGGGCTGTTGTAACGACATTAACATACTAACATGCCTCTGGAGGGAACAGGCTAGGAATAAAAGCAAAGTGGTAAAAGCTTTTCAGAAGCAAATGTAGGTAGCCATGACATGTCCTCCCCCTCTGGCTGCCAGCTGGGGTTGGGAAGCAGGTACGGCTGCCAGCTGCACAGAGGGATATTCTTGGGGATCTAGGGGTGGACACTGGGGAGGATAGGGATCTCAGTGGGGGACAATGGCATAGTAAAGGTAAAGGTAGTCCCCTGTGCAAGCACTGGGTCATTACCGACCCATGGAGTGATGTCACTTCAGGACGTTTTCTTGGCAGACTTTCACGGGGTGGTTTGCCATTGCCTTCCCCAGTCATCTACGCTTTACCCCCAGCAAGCTGGGTACTCATTTTACTGACCTCAGAAGGATGGAAGGCTATCTGAACCCTTGAACTGGCTACCTGAACCCAGCTTCTGCCAGGATCGAACTCAGGTTGTGAGCAGAACTTGGACTGCAGTACTGCAGCTTTACCACTCTGTGCCATGGGCCTCTTTACAGTGCCTTAGGGTCCACCCTGAAGAACTCACCTCTGTAGACTGGAGATGAGCCATAAATAATTCTAGGGGTTCCCTAGGCCCCACTTGGAAGCTGGCATTCCGAAAAGGTCTGTGTCCCATTCCTAAACTGAAGTTGCTAACGGGCCTGGAGGAAAATGCCTGCCCTTTTAATACAGCGTTAAATGGGCAGCTGAAGCTTTTCATGACATGGAGGTAAGCAGTGTCACCTGGTAAATAACAGCCCATCAAGTCTCTTTTCAGGGCACAGGACTTTTCCCTCTAAGCCTGTTGGAAATTCTAATGGATATACAAAGAAATATTGTGAGGGAAAGGCTGTGCAAATTGAGTAGGGTAATATTGTAGTGTCATACAAGCTGACCAACAGGGAACGGGGTGGAGCCTCCACAGATTTAACAGGGAGAGGAGGGCATTTCGGCAGGCACAGTTTGGGTTGAGAAGCGAGGGAAGCTGCACGTCTCTCTCTTGCACTGTTATGAAATCTAATTACATTTTTATTGAGGCTTATAAACTAAGCCATGGTGTGGAGAGAGAATGTTTTGCTGCTTCACTACTAAAACTTTGGGTCACCCATAATGAGGGGCAGTAGGGTTGCCAAGTCCAATTCAAGAAATATCTGGGGACTTTGGGGGCAGAGCCAGGAGACTTTGGGGTGGAGCCAGGAGACAATGGGGGTGGAGCCAGGAGCAAGGGTGTGACAAGCATAATAGAACTCCAAGGGAGTTCTGGCCATCACATTTAAAGGGGCAGCACACCTTTTCAAATGCCTTTCTTCCATAGGAAATAATGAAGGATAGGGGCACCATATTTTGGGGCTCATAGAATTGGACCCCCTGGTCCAATCGTTTTGAAACTTGGGGGGGTATTTCGGAGAGAGGCACTAGATGCTATACTAAAAATCTGGTGCCTCTAACTCAAAAAATAGCCCCCCCAGAGCCCCCAATACCTGCAGATCAATTCCCCATTATTCCCCATGGGAATCATTCTCCATAGGGAATAATAGAGTGCCCAGTAGACATTTCCCTCCCGCCTCACACTTTCTTAAGCTGGGGAAGGGCCTCCAAACCAGGGAATCCCCTGCCCCCTCCCTCTCTCACACGCAGAAATACTTACTGGGTCTTGTTCCTGCAGAACTTTACTTGCTCTGAAAATGAAAGCAAAAGAAAGGAAGGGGCCGTTCTCTGAGGAAACTGTTACTGATCCTTTCCCATGAAGCCCTTCCTGTTTCCTGCTTCCTGCTCAGCCTTAAAAGCACACATTTTAAAAACTGTTTGCAGGTTTCTAAACCTGCAGGAGCTCTAAAACTACAGGATGACTGTGGGGGAGGGGCTTCCCCTGCCGGCCAGCTGGCTGTGGGCAGGGAAAAGCCTGTCAAAACGGGATCCCCCGCTGGGACCTGCGGATTGGGAAGCCTAAGGGGCAGTAAGTACAGGACAAAGGAAATAGCTAAAATGCATACTGAATAAATTAATATATGGAATCACTTGCTATGCAATATGATAGCAGCTGGCCTGATGACTTTAAAAGTCAACTAGACAAATTTGTGGAGGTCCATCCATTGTTATGATGGCTAAATGTGTTCAGAATTTCAGAGTATGCTTCTAAAGCCCAGCTGTTGTAGCCAGCTAGGGTAGGTGTGGCCTTCATTCCCTGTATATGGGCTTTTGGGAAACGTTTGGTTGGGCACTGTGGGAAATAAGATGTTGGATGTGCGGACCTTTCCTTTAATCAGCATAGCTCTTATGAGAAGTACAGGTAGGGTTGCCAGCTCTCAGCTGGGAAATACCTGGAGATTTTGGGGTGGGGTCTAGGGATGGCAGGATTTGGGGATGGACCCCGTGGGGTATAATAGTCTAGAATCTGCCCTCCAAAGCTGTCATTTTCTCCAGGGGCACTGATCTTGGTTGTCTGGAGAACAACTATAATAGTGGAAGATCTCCAGGCCATACCTGGAGATTGGCAACCCTAAGTGTGTAGTTACCCTGTCTTCATTTTACAGGGCATTCTAAAAATGTAATTCAGTGATCTTGTTGCCTTCTCTACCACTTTAAGCATGCTTCTGAAAGGAGACAGCAATTATTCAGTACTGAGAGAAAGGCATTTTGTGAATGTTCAAAGATATCTTTCTTGCAGGGCTCTGTTCTGCTGTGCAAAGCCCTGGTGAAATGTTGGTATAAAGGGAATTATTAATTCCAGAGATAAATAGCCATGTTAGTTTGGTGCCCCCTTTAAGTTAAGCAGATTTATTGTAGTTTAAGTTTTCATGGCTAGAGCTATTTTGTCAGATGTGTGAAGTAAATTATCAACAGGTATAGCTATACAAATGGAAAAATTATGAGCATTAGTATTAAAAGGCCCTGGAATCCCCCAGAGGTTAAGTTTGTAACGTTTCTATGCAAAACTCAAAAGTATAAGATAAGCACAGTAACCATTCATAATCGCTGTTATTGGTGTTCATTTAAGACCTGATGTGATGGACTGCACTTTAAAATCTTGTAAGTGCTGTGTAAACTAAATTGGTAATGGATTGTAAAGAGTTAATTCCTCACAGAGCCTGAGAGCCTTGAGTGACAGGCTACTCAAAGAAATTTGGTTAATGTATGTTGAGCAGAGAAAGACTTCTGAACTGGATGCTGAGGAGAATTCAGTCTCCGTTCAGTCCTGACTGAGAACAGTTTAATGCAGACTGAGTGCTGGGGAAGTTGGCAGGAGGAGTGGGTAGACTCTCATTCAGACCAGAAAATGGGATAGATCTTCTAGTGAGAGAAGCATTTTCCTACCCAGTTGGATAAGGGAGATAGCTCTGAGAAGTGGAGTGATCCCTGGTCAGATGTGTTTAGAAACTGCCTTTTAAATCTGATGTGTCATTTAAAACTCAAGAAGAGTACTGGTGTGTTCAGTGAAGGAGTCTGGACAGAGGATCCCTGCCTTCTGGAAACCAAAAGAGCCCAATAACAATCAAGAAAGTATACCGGAGTGTTTAGCAAACATTGAAACAAAAGCCTCTTATCTTAAAGATTCTAAGTCATTATGAAAAGCTTAAGAAACTCTCAGTTGTTTAAAACATATGAACTGTGCCTGAGCCTGTACTGATTTACCTCAGTTCTTTATTGATTTACCTTAGACCTTTTGTCCTCAATTTTCACCTGACCTTTCCCTTCCATATTGAATAAAATATTTTATTTTTGAACTTTAAAAAACCTCTTGAGTGCCATTTCACCAGTTAAAGAGGGAGACCTTGCCCCTTCTGTCAAGTTCCTGGGCTCAGCTGGCAGCAAAGCATCATACGGTGACAAGGTGGAGCAGTCATAGTTCTTCAGAAAAGAGGAGAATAGATAAATAAGGCTGCTCAGTCTGAAAGGGAGAGAACCTGATAACAAAGTTAACTCTGTTGTTAAATTTGAATGCAGCTGTTATAGATCTAGTCTTTATTAATGTTACACTAGGAGTGAATTCTTAATTGAAGTTACACTTTCAATAGATCTAGAAGGTTACTCTGGTTAGGAGGGTGTGGAGAAAATTGATTTCTCTTTGGAGGTTTGAACTGAGCAAAAACTGCACTTGGCATTTAAAAAAACCCCTTTTCTCTCTTAGCTGAGAACAGGGAGGAGGGGGAAGTCACTTCAAACACTTACCAACCTTACCTTAACAACCATTTTAGAAATGCAAATTGGTCTAGCTCGAGACAATGGGCTGGTCCAGGTCCTTCCACCTCTGCTAGACAGGCGATACCTAGCAGGGAACAGAGATCTGGAGGAATTAAGTGCTAGGAAGACTTCAGGAAAAATCTCCTGGAGACTTCAGGAAAAACTTCTTTGATTTCCCCTGGTCAGTGGGAGAATAAAGAGAGGTGATAAAACTCCTGGGAATAAGGAGGAGGGAAGCCTTTTATGTGCTGATTTCATCGAGGCAGACAGAACTCTTACCTGAGGTCTGTGGGAAGCAACCATTGCCATGGGCTGGCCTATACACCTGAAAGAGGCTTCAAGGTAAGGCCACCCTGTAGCGTATCTGTAACTTTCTAAACTAAGGAGCCTAAGTACTAGGGCATGAATAGAAGGAGGGATCGAGGAACTGTGTTTTACCCTTTCCTTTTTTGAATCCCTTGGTCAATCAGGTGCTGTCTTTTTAATAAATGCTTTATAACTTTTCACAGGTAGTGATTCTCTATACCACATAGGCTCCACCATCTTTGACATGCTGTTTTAAAAGGAACACCAGGAGGAAGGAGATAGGAAGTCAGTTTGCAAGTGGCTCACAATCTCCTTTGCCTTCCCCCCCAACAACAGACACCCTGTGAGGTGGGTGGGGCTGAGAGAGCTCTCACAGAAGCTGCCATTTCAAGGACAACCTCTGTGAGAGCTATGGCTGACTCAAGGCCATTCCAGCAGCTGCAAGTGGAGGAGTGGGGAATCAAACCCGGTTCCCCCAGGTAAGAGTCTGCACACTTAACCACTGCACCAAAGAATGCTGGGAACTGTAGTATGGTCAGGGAGCTGAGAATTTTTTGCTACCTGACAAATATTGTCAAATATAATAAATTATATTTGATTATATTGTAAAATATAATACAAATTATGAAACATGAGAATTTTTTGCTAACTCAGTTCCCCTCACAGCACTAGAATTCTTAAAGCTTCCTGCCTATCTTGAGTCCTGAGAAGCTGAAGAGAAAGGTAGGCATATTATAAATATTTTAAATAAATACATTTAAATAAATGTAAAAGTCTGTAGTTCAAGTATTCCTGAAATGGTAACATATTACTATGGAGTGGAGGGTGGGAATAGACTAGTTTTACAGATGCCACAGTCTTACAAAAAGGCCAGGCAAGCCTGATCTCATCACATCTTGGAAGCTAAGCAGAGTTGACTGTGGCAAGAACTTGGATGGGGGACCTCCTTGGAATACCAGAGGCAGGGGCAGGCTTTATTCAGCCACCTCTCTGAATATCCTCCAGGTCCCCAGTAGGGGTCAGTCACCAGAAGTTGCCATGACTTCCAGGTGCGCGCGCACACACACACACACACACAAATACAACACCCCACCCCACCCCCGCCTCTTACTGGACAGCTTTTTCATTGGCATGGTATAGTGGATGAAGCACAGTCCCTAAAGTCATAGCAAAACAAATAAACAAAAAAAATACTTTAAGGAAGGAATTGTGTCACCTGTAGCTAATTATATAACTAACCAAAACATGGTGGAATCTCTGGAGCTGCCACATTCCACACAGTACTCACTACTGAGATGTTAGAGGATAAATGGATTTCCCCCCCCTTTATGTATATGGCATTTGACCAACCTTCCTCAAATCCTTTTCAAAGGAAAATCCCTACAAATATATTTGCTCATACAGGCTCTACATACTTCCTGCTTTATCTTGCTTCTCTTAGTTATTCCAGGGAAAGTTTGTAGCTATGGGCTTTAGCAAACGTGAGGTGTCTGTAAAATGTAAATCGCTGACTTGTGCAGCCTCAGTTTTCCTCAAGGCGCTGTGGTAAAGAAGAAGTTCAACCTCTGCCCATTTAATCATCAAAACAACCCTCCCACTCTGCTATTAGTATTTTGAAGCAAAAAGGACATGTCATTTAAGAGCATCTATTCCCCCTTTTTTAAAATGTTGATAAGGTACGGACCCCAGTTTCAATTAAAGGAACGACATGGAGGTTGAAGGGTTAAACCTACCACCATTTTTCTGCATGGCTAGAGGCAAACTGAGGCTAGCCTGCAACTCACATACAGTTGATGGATGGAGGTGTGCACTCTTCCTCAGGTCTGTTTGAGCTCTAAAGTGGTAGAATGTGTGCTTTGCAGAATATCCTAATCTTGGCATTCCATTAAAAAGGATTCTGTCTGAGATGGAGAACTGTTTCTAGTCAAGAGTAAACACTAGGCTAAATTGACTATTGATTTGACCCAGAAAAAGGCAGCTTCATATGTATATTTACATTCAGCATTAGTAGGGTTGCCAAGTCCAGTTCACTAAATATCTGGGGATTTTTGGGGTGGAGCCAAGAGCAAGGGTGTGACAAGCATGACTGAATTTCAAAGGGAGTTCTGGCAGTCACATTTAAAGGGACTACACCTTTTAAATGTCTTCCCTCCATTGGAAATAATGAAGGATAAGGGCACCTTATTTGGGGCTCATAGAATTGGACCCCCTTGTCCAATCTTTTTGAAACTTGGAAGCTGTTCTGGGGAGAGGCTCCAGATGCTATGCTGAAAATTTGGTGCCTCTACCTTAAACAACAGTCTGCCCCAAGGAGCTCCAGATATCCATGGATCAATTCTCCATTATATCATATGGCAATTGGTCTCCATAGGGTATAATGGAGAGCGCAGCAGACATTTCCTTTCTGATGACTCTGAAGCAGGGGGAGGGCCTCCAAACAGGGGGATGCCCTGCCCCCACCTGGGAATTGGCAAACATAAGCATTAGCTGGATTAGCAAATTTGCAGGTGCAGGGAAGAGCCTTTGTCTGGCTGAGAACCTGATCTTGAACCCATACTGAGAGTGATCAATGATTCCCTTCCAGCACCCACCCAGGGTAAATAGCTACTGAGAAGAAATATAGGGGGAAGCAAATAATGGAGATATGCTGTTATTATCCCCCTAGTTTGCTTGCTCTGCGTCGGTATCATCTCCTAGCAGAGGTCTCATCTGGCAAGGCTGTTATCGTGTCTGTTGTAAGCAGGCCTCAGATTCAGTGGGAGCGCACAGGAGCACAGCTCCTGAACCTTTCTGAGAGTTCCACCTTCTTTGTCCATTGAATGTGCAGCTGCACAACAATCCCTGGATGAGCTCCACCACCTATTTTTCTACAAAATGACCCCTGGTTGTAAGAATGGTCTTTGGTTCCTTAATGCTACAGACTACTTATCCCTTTCCCAGGGAGAACTAATCTGTGCTCTTTGATGTTATTAATTCTCTCTGTCACATTAAGTGTTTTTTTTACTGGGAAAGGCAAATGTTCTAATCCCTGAACTGGCAAGCAATGCAAATGAACCAACCAACCAAACAAACACACACTTTAATACAGTGGAGAGTTATGGAAAATCTTATATTGTGCAATTACATTGTTTACCTAAACATGAAGCATGTGACTGTTGCAATGCTCAGAAATCCATTTCATTATAGTTCCAGGGTACCTAAATCTGGAGCATTCCAGACCAGGTTTTACTTACGGCATCTGTAGGTCACAATCACTTAGAAAAAATTACTAAACCATCTCAGTATAAAAACTGAAAGGCACAAAAGACAATGCAGTTGATTCTCGCTAGGGTTGCCAGCGCTGCCTGGGCAAATGCCTGGAGTCTTTGAGGGCAGAGCCTGGGGAAGATGGAGTTTGGGGAGGATGTGGTGTCACTTCTGGGTGATGCTCTAGGAATGTGCCCCCAATCTCTATGGTAAAGAACACAGAGACCTGGGAGAAATTCCTGGATTACCACTATGGAGTCAATTTACTGGCCACTTTCCCTTCTACTCAATTACTTGAGGGCAGTGGATTGCGGCCAACATTGCCTGTTGTGGAAAGGTAAACAGCAAGCCTATTTTGATTCAAAAGATAAATCTGGATAGGGCTGTCAGCCTCTAGGTGGAGCCTGGAGATCTCTTGCTTTTACAACGGATCTCCAGCTGGGAGAGATCAGCTTCCCTGGAGAAAATGGCTGCTTTGGAGGGTGGCCTCTGTAGCATTATACCTAGCTTAGCTCCTTCCTCTCCCCAAATGCTACCCTCTCCCAGACCCCCCCCCCCCCAAAGTCTCCAGGTATTTCCTGACACAGACCTGGAAACCCTAGATGGCCTGTATGTTTTCTTAGTGCACAAGGTCCAAAATAAAAACAATGTTCAGTCATAACACAAAATATTCTGGTGCAGGCAAGAAATAATGGTTCTTATAGGTACAGGCACAACAAACTACCACTCTGCATCTCACACCAGCAGGCCCATTCCCCAGGTGCTATGAAGGCCTCAAGATATCCGCAGCAGATGAATGGAAAATACCCAGAATGTTGCAAAGGTTGCCTATGACATAACATTCTGAATATTCTGCAATATTTGGATGTCTAAGCAGTTACATATATGATAGCGGATTGCTTGATACATGTTTTAGCTACAGCAAAGTAGCTAAAGTATGATTTTGTTTGTGGGAGAAAGGGAGGAATATAACATTCAGAAGTCAATTCCATGTTTCAGTATAATACCAGGGTACAAACTGGAATCTGGAGTAGTTCTAGACCAGGTTTTGCTTATGGCTCAGACTAAGCCATAAGTAATGTAAATGTCCTGCCCATGTAAAAGCGGCCTAATGGGATATTATTTGGCAGGTGATGTTATTTATTTCCATGCTGTGAAAAGCTTCAGCTGCCCATTTTCACACACAAGACTTTTTTTTCTCCAGGCTGTTGGCAACCCTAGGAGAGTATCTAACATAGACATTTAGGGAAAAATCCTACAACGAAAATTCTTGTCTACCTGGGAAAAGGAAGGGTTTATTTTTGAACTGGTGGCACCAAACTTATACAGTCCCATTTTTATTTTGAAGGTATCATACAAAGAGGTGAAATCACCATGAAGGCGGCAATTGCAAGCCAGAGACTAGAGGGCTTTGAGTTTTCTGACCTCTTTTATTTCTCCAAGAAGGGACTTGAAACCATTGTTGAAGATCAAGTCACCCAAAGATTTACCTCAGAAGAGCCTCTCTTTTGGAACCTTCTCACCAGAACCAGCATAAACTACCAGTACCTCAATTGGAAACTGACCTTAGTATGGTTCTTCGGGGTTCTGTTTCGCTACTGCTTCCTCCTGCCTTTTCGGTGAGTTAAGCCCCTGTTGGGTGGGATTGCATGTTATATTTTTTACAGTTTAGCATAAGCTCCCTGCCTAGCAGTTGGCAAGTGGAGGGCATAACTGGATGAGGCTTAGAAGATGTAAGACTGGATCCCCTGTATCATTAATTTCTATTGAAAAATAGCACTCCCTTGTGGTTCTGGTGGAGGAAAGCCTTAGCTCTTCCCTCCTGCTATTTTCCTAATCTCCCTCCTACATACTGTTTGCCCTGCTGAGGAAATTTTACAGGACCCAGCATTTACAGCCCTTCATTGTGTCTGTTTTTCAGTAAAAGTGAAGATACAAAGATTTCTAGTCACAGAACTCTCACACCTTGTCTAATTGCCACCATACTTTTCAATAAAACAAATAAACATGCCCAAACTTACCAATTCTGTCTTAACTAATTGCAGCCATAATTTTCATAAAACAAACATGCTCGAAGCAATATTTAGTCTTTGAACCTTTTCCAAACTTGATTTAATATAAATTTTTCTTGGGGTCTGGACAATCCAAATGGGAAGCCATCATAACTGTTTTGGCACTAAACCAACAGATGAGGTTGCCCCACTCCATATGTGTCTTGTGCAATTACCTTGTTTACCTAAACATGAAGTATGCGACCGTTGCAATGCTCAGAAATCCATTTCATGTTTTATTATTCTCCCATAATTACGACTAATCTCCAGACTACAAAGATCCATTCCCTGGAGAAAAGAACAGCATCAGAAAGACCTTCCACCCACCCCAGGCAGGGGATCCCTCACTTTGGAGGCCCTTCCCCCGCTTCAGGGGGAGGGGAGGGAAATGTCTGCTGGCAGCTCTATTATTCCCTATGGAGACTTTTCCCCATAGAAAATAATGGAGAATTGATGTGTATCTGGGGCTTGGGAGGGCCCTGTTTTTTGAGGTAGAGGCACCATATTTTCAGTATAACATCCAGTGCCTCTCCCCAAAATACTCCCCAAGTTTCAAAAAGATTGGACCAGGGGGTCCAATTTTATGAGTCCTCAAAGAAGGTGCCCGTATCCTTCATTATTTCCAAATGGAGGGAAGGCATTTAAAAGGAGTGCAGTCCCTTTAAATGTGATGGCCAGAACTCCCTTTGGAGTTCAATTATGCTTGTCCCAACCTTTCTCCTGGCTCCACCCCCAAAGTCCCCAATTATTTCTTGAATTGGACTTGGCAACCCTAGTATCCAAGCTTGTGGAAGAACCATGGAGGAAGGAAATGATGTCGTGCAACATGTCATTGTGGAAACCCAGACCTGACATCAGCACATCAGACAGTGCTTTGATAATTCTCTGGCTGACATACTGACATCTAATCCAAGGTTTCACCTGCACATGACATCAGCCTGTCATGCAACATCATATTAGGCTGATGGCACACTTGTTTCCATTGCTCCATGACAGCTCACAACTGAAATAATAAAACAAAGACCAAGTCATTTATTTACTTATTATTTATCTACTTTTCTTCACAACAGGGACCCAAATAAATTTACAACCGTTTCTTTCTCTGCATTCTATCTTTGCAACAAGACTACAAGAGAGGTTAGGCTGACACCGTGTGATTTGCACAAGGTCATTCAGAAAGAAGAAGATATTGCATTTATATCCTGCCCTCCACTCTGAATCACAGAGTCTGAGTGGCTCACAATCTCCTTTATCTTCCTCCCCCACAACAGAAACCCTGTGAGGTGGGTGGGGCTGACAGGACTCTCACAGTAGCTACCCTTTCAAGGACAACCTCTGTGAGAGCTATGGCTGACTCAAGGCCATTCCAGCAGCTGCAAGTGGAAGAGTGGGGAATCAAACCCAGTTCTCCCAGATAAGAGTCCGCACACTTAACCACTGCACCAAACTGGCTGTCTATGGCAGACTGCAGATTTGAACTGGGGTCTCCAAGATCTGAGTCCAATACACATGCTATTCCATGCCAAAAACAAACAAACTTAGTCAACAAAACAAATTTAGTCACTAAGAACATATCAATAAAAACAAGCCGGGGCATAAAGGCATGTAAAACAAAGAAGTCTGAAAGAATATTAATTTAAAAGTCATCCAGGTTAGGAACAGACCATAAGACAGCTAAATAAAAAAGGTGAAGCCCCTTCAGTTAAAAGCTGGGCTGAAGAGAAATGTTTTGACCTGGCTCCTAAGGAAAAGTGAGGTGGGCCTCAAGAGGAAGGCGAGGTGCAACCACCCAACCACTAGGGTTGCCAAGTCCGACTCAAGATATATCTTGGGACTTTGGGGGTGGAGCCAGGAGCCATTGAGGGTGGAGCCAGGAGCAAGGGTGTGGCAAGCACAATTGAACTCCAAAGGGAGTTCTGGCCATCACATTTAAAGGGACCACGCTCCTTTTAAATGCCTTCCCTCCATTTGGAATAATGAAAGATAGGGGCACCTTCTTTGGAGGCTCATAGAATTGGACCCCCTGGTCCAGTCTTCTTGAAACTTGGGGATTATTTTGAGGAGAGTCACCAGATGCTATGCGGAATATTTGGTGCCTCTACCTAAAAAACCAACTCCCATAGAGCCTCGTATATCTGTGGATCAATTCTCCATTATTTCCTATGGGAATCAGTCTCCATAGGAAATAATCGAGTGCCCAGTAGACATTTCCTCCCTCCCCCCTCTTTCTAATCACCCTGAAGTGGGGGGAGGGCCTCCAAACCAGGGGATCCCCTTCCCCCTCCTGGGTATTGGCAGCCCTACGTCCTCCTTGTCTTTGCAGTTGGGGGTACAAAAGGCAGGGGTTCAGAAAGGGATCTTTACCGATAAGATGGACAAAAATGAGTTGATCCAGAAGCATTTTTTGATGTACAGAATTATGTTGTTTTTACCAAGATAAGAGTTGGAATTCTTTCTGTTTTTCAGTGTCACCTTATTTTTATTTGTTGTATTCATGTTGGTGTCAGGAACGCTAATAATAACATCATTGCCAAGCAGAAGGTAAATACGTTTCTTTATCTGTTGGCTTCAGCTGCATGTTCTAGTTTCTTTACCTGTTGGCTTGAGCTGTGTGTTCTAGTTAGACTCTGTTGTATGCAAATTTCTGCCAATTCTGAGAAATGGGCAAGGCAAAGGAGACTCAAACAAAACAACAGTGTCAAGTGTTATTGTGACAGTCAGAGATAGCATCTGGTCCAGGAATGAGCACTGAACTTCACGGCTGAATTGGGATTTGAATTTTAATTCCAGCTATAACATGCTGACTGTCAACTGGGAAATTTACAATGCAGCACTAAATGGAGTTACACCCTTCTAAGTGCATTGACTTCAATAAGGGTTGCCACAACTCGTAGGAGATGGGAAGAACTTACCAGGAAGAAGAGGAAGACCTCGGCCACATCGCCAGTGTTGCACAGGAAGTGATGTCATCATGCTGTGATGTCACTTCAATGCCTGGATGTCACAGTGCAATGATGTCACTTCCTGTGTGATGCAGGCAACATGGCCTGGACCTTTCTCTTTCTCCAGGTAAGTCCCCCTGCTCGTCAGCTGATTGGTTGAGGGGGATCCCTGCCTCCATTGTAGAGGGACTGGCAAAGGTTAAAATGCTTGGGGCTCTTTAGCTTGGAGAAACGTCGACTGTGGGGTGACATGATAGAGGTTTACAAGATTATGCAAGTACTTGTCTCCCTTTCCCACAATACAAAAACTCGTGGGCATTCAATGAAATTGCTGAGCAGTCGGGTTAGAATGGTAAAAGGAAGTACTTCTTCACCCAAAGGGCAATTAACATGTGGAATTCACTGCCACAGGACGTGGTGCCGGCTACAAGCATAGTTAGCTTCAAGAGGGGTTTGGATAAAAATATGGAGCAGAGGTCCATCAGTGGCTATTAGCTACAGCATATTATTGGAATTGTCTGGGCCAGTGATTCTCTGTATTCTTGGGTTTTTTGGGGGGGGGGTGCAAAGTGGAAGGGCTTCTAGCCCCATTTGTGAACCTCTCTCTCTCTTTTTTTTTTTGGCTACTGTGTGACACAGAGTGTTGGACTGGATGGGCCATTGGCCTGATCCAACAAGGCTTCTCTTACGTTCTTATGTTCTTAACGTCTATGAAGTTCAGTTCAGTTCAGACCTTTATTGGCATAAAAGCAATAATGATTCACAATCAAAAGTAGGTACAAAGGCCTGAAGTACAGTAAGAACAATATATAAAGCAATCAATTAAAATGTCAGCCAATAATACTAATCAACAGTAGACACCCAGCAATTAAAATACAGTAGAATGCCTAGATTTAATTTTATAGGTGTCTACTAAGAAATTTGCAGCACATATAGTAATGCGGGGATTAACATCTTCTAAAAAATAGGTTAGAGTTTTAATTTCAGTAAATATGTTGTGTTGGAGATATTCAGTTAAAAATTGTCTATGTTGTGAGGCCAGGAAAGGACATTCTAAAATAATTTGGGATATAGAATCAAGGACTCCTAATTCACATGGACAGAATCTATTTTGGAGAGGTATCTGTCTAAACCTACCAAAGAGAACTGTTGATGGGAAGGCATTTAAATGTACCAGAGTAAAAGTCTGATGATGGAATGGGGAATCTAAAATAAAAAAATAATGGGGTATCTTCCCATGTCTTTGGAGTATACCTAGATTGGCTGCAGAGCAAACAGGAGGACGTGAGGGGAACACTTTTTGGTATTTGTGATCCATAAGCCTTAGTTGGATTGTTCTTAAAAATATATAATTCACCACATAAGAAAAGAGTGTCCACCTCAATACCAAATTTTTTGTAGTTTGGGGGTAAATGTAGAGAGCCAAGTAATGCTGTGCCTGCCTTTCATCAGGTAGTATAGTAAACTTCCTGAATCCGTTCTGAAATGAATTTTTAACCAGAATTTAAAAATCGTAATCCAGGCTCTGGTTTCTAGAAGGTGTAAACCTAGCTCTGTACAAATGGATGAGTAGGGGACACATTTGGGAGCACCTAAAATCTGACAGAAGAATGATGATTGCACATTCTCCACGCAGGGAACGTCTATGGACTTATAAGAGTGTATCTTATAAGAGTGAGGTAAAATGTTGAAAGAAGGTGACATTAGCCAATTCCTCCCATCTAACGTTATGGCGTTGTACTGTTGCAGCCAACTTATGGTGACCCCAGAGGGTTTTCAAGGCAAGAAACAACACAGGTGGTGTGCCTTTGCCGGACTCTGTGTAGCAACTCTGGACTTCCTTGGTAGTGTCCCAGCCAATACTAACCAGGGCTGATTCTGCTTAGCTCTGAGGAGATCAGGCTAGGTCAGGGCCTCTGGCATCATTATTTTGTGTCTATACTATTCCTTAAGAAGGCATTAACTGTGGCCTCAATTGATTGCTCTAGGAATTAAAAAAAATAGAAATAAAAAAACCTGTGCATCTTCATTCCTTAGAATTAGGTTCTTCTTAGGCACCTGGATTATACGTATGTCCGCCCGCATTGGTTTGAAAGCGTCAGCTGTTGTTCGTTACCACAATAAGTGAGTATTAATGGCCCTCCATTGTGGGGGTTATTTGCATTCCCTGTGTGAACCTACCTTATCTTGAGTGAGACCAGGGGTGGAATTCTAGCAAGAGCTTCTTTGCATATTAGGCCACATACCACTGATGTAGCTAGGCTTCCCAACCCTCCCGCCCTGGCGGGGGACCCCAGGATTTCCACCCTCTTCCCCTGCTCCCCCAAAAAACGGAAGCGGGGGGAGGGGGGGGAAATGGCGAGCCGCCCCATCCCGGAGCCGGCGAGGCCGCCGCGCTGCGCCGCTGCCGCCCCCTCCCCGCCTAGTGAGGCCATAGGTGGCGGGCCCACTGGCGCCCAGCAGCAGAAGGAGGAGGCGGCGGCGGAGGAGGAGCTGTTAGCCGAGGGCCTCGCCAGCGGCATTGGCGCAGCAGAGGGGCAGCAGGAGCGTGGCGAGGAGGATGGGTGCGGCGGAGGCGGCGGAGCCAGGCGCGGCCCAGGGCGGTGAGGGAGCTCCGCAGCACAGCCCCGTTCCTCCACGCGCGGCAGCGCCGGAGGCCGAGGAGAAGGCCCCGAGCCCCCGGCCCCGCTCTCCATGCCCGCGCCACCGCCCTGCTTCACCCAGGCCTCCAGCCTCAGGCGGCCACCGAGGGGCAGGGAGGACGAGCGGGAGGAGGAGGGAGGGACAGCTGCTAATGCGGCTGTGGCGCGGGAACCTGGGGCCTGCTTGCATCAGGAGGGCGGCCAGGAAAGCCCCGCGGAGGCCGCCTGGGCAGGCTTCTCCCAGCGCTCTTCAGGCGCCAGGCCTTGATGGCAATTATGCTTGTCACAGCCTTGATATTGGCTCCACCCCTAACATCTTCTGGCTCCACCCCCAAAGTCTCCTGGCTCCACCCCCGAAGTCCCCAGATATTTCTTGAATTGGACTTGGCAACCCTAGATGTAGCCAATCCTCCAAGTGCTTTAAAAAAAAAGAGCCTTGTAAGCTCTTGGAGGATTGGCTGCATTAGGAGTTTGTGGCCTGCAAAGGAGCTCCTGCTAGAATTCCACCTCTGAGTGAGAGCATTGGTCTGTCAAGGTCAGCACTGTCTATTTTGACTGTCAGCAGCTCTCTGGGGTCTCGGTGGAGGCTTTCCATATTGCCCATTACCTGATCCTTTCAACTGAAGGTGCTAAAAATGGAACATTGGGATCAAGTGAAGCAGAAGCTCTGCCACTGAGCTGTAGTTCGTCTCCTGTGCTAGGTTTCACACTGGCCAAAGGGTGGATCATGTCAGGATTTGAATCGACAATGAGCATCATCAGTAGTTGTTCTAGAGGACAATGCGAAGGAGGAGAAGGTTCTTATGTTGAGGCGTCATTCCAAAACCCACTGTGGCGGGCAACATAACGAGTGGCTCCCTCATGAGGGCAACTGTGCTAGTCTGAGGTCGACAAAGTATCAAAAGTATATCTGTGGCACCTTAAAGACGTTTATTATGGTAATTTTTCTTTTGTAATCAAGAACCTAAAGATTAACATACAATAAGGGCCAAAAATTGAAAGCAGAATTTAAAATAAAACCATAACCAAAAATACATGCATTTTTTTACAGAAAGTTAAAAGCATTTAGGGGCCTACCATTACCCTCCTTGCTTAGTCAAATCAGACAACAACAATGGAGAACCACTTGACCTGATGCATTTCGACCTGAAATGGTCTTCTTCAGAGGTCAAACAAATATATACACATACAGGCTCATACTACAAGTTACAATAAATCAATAAATCAATGCTGGACCAAAAAGAAAGGAGTTTAATAAAGTGACAAAGGCTAAGAGATATACCGGTAATTGAGGCCTCTTATAATGCAGCCTTTTGTCCTGGTCAAAGGCATACATGTTGCATCATGTGTTTTATTGTATGCCCAAATAGTCCAGAACCCACTTAAACAAATATTTATTTATTTATTTCGATTTATATCCCGCCCTCCCCACCAAAGCAGGCTCACATGTTCATGTATATACATGAAAATATAAAAATACATAAAATCATAAAAATATTAAAAGTGCTATTGATCTTTAGATGCTAATCTATTTGATAAAATGGATAACTGCTTATTCTGTTTTATATTAAGTTTTACTGTTCTGCTGGGAGAGCCGGTTTGGTGTAGATAGAAGATGAAGAAGATAGAAGATATTGGATTTATATCCCGCCCTCCACTCCGAAGAGTCTCAGAGCGGCTCACAATCTCCTTTACCTTCCTCCCCCACAACAGACACCCTGTGAGGTGGGTGGGGCTGGAGAGGGCTCTCACAGCAGTTGCCCTTTCAAGGACAACCTCTGCCAGTGGTTAAGTGGTTAAGTGTTAAGTGGTTAGTGGTTAAGTGTGTGGACTCTTATCTGGGAGAAGCGGGTTTGATTCCCCACTCCTCCACTTGCACCTGCTGGCATGGCCTTGGGTCAGCCATAGCTCTGGCAGAGGTTGTCCTTGAAAGGGCAGCTGCTGTGAGAGCCCTCTCCAGCCCCACCCACCTCACAGGGTGTCTGTTGTGGGGGAGGAAGGTAAAGGAGATTGTGAGCTGCTCTGAGACTCTTCGGAGTGGAGGGCGGGATATAAATCCAATATCTTCTTCTTCTAGCTGGATGTTCAATATAAAAACAGACCTTAGGTTCATGCTAGAGGTGGTCCAGATGTTTTGAAATCTGTTGTAGCCTGTGATCTTAATTAACAAATGCCTGGTGGAAGAGTGCTGTCTTTCAGGCCCTGCGGAACTGTGCGAGCTCTCGCAGGGCCCTAACCTCTTCAGGGAGCTCGTTCCACCAACACGGAGCTACAACAGAAAAGGCCCTGGCTCTGGTCATCATGAGCCTGGCCACTTTGAGGCCATGGATTGAGAGCAGGTTTTGTGACCCTGACCAAAATGCTTTCTGGGGAACATGTGGGGATTTAAAATATATGATTTTAAAGTTGACACATTATGTATAGTTTCAGAGGCTAGCCATGATGGTATGCAGTAGAAGAGCTAAATTCAGGTCCAGTAACACTTTGTGTTGTGTTTGCCTTTTTGCCATCAAGTCACAGCTAACTGATGACAACTCCCTCGTGGGGTTTTCAAGGCAAGAGGCATTCAGAGGTGGTTTGCCATTGCCTGCCTCTGTGTAGCAACCCTGGTATTCCTTGGTGGTCTTCCATCCAATGCCCACCCGGCTTAGCTTGTGAGTCCTGAGAAGACTGGGCTAGCCTGGGCTATCCAGGCCACTGGCACCTTAGAGACCAATGAGAACTTCAGGGTATAAGCTTTTGAGAGTCAAAGCACCTTTTGTCAGATACCCAGTATTGTGGTGCACTGATCAGGATTCACACAGGTATCATGTTTCACAGAGGGAGAGTTTGCAGAGAATGTCTGGGGGTGAGGCTGGGGTAAACTAATTTCTGCTCTAATCACAGTGTGTGTCTCTGTGTGTTTTCAATTTCAGGGAAAACAGACCCTTAAATGGAAGCATTTGTGTTGCCAACCATACAACTCCAATGGATATTGTCCCCTTGATGTCTAATGAACACTACTCTGTGGTAAGAGCCACCATCCAAAGTGCAAGTGACTGAGGCATCACGAACAAAGGGAGTTTTTAAAGTCTTTAAACGCAACTTGAGGGTAGCACCAGCGCCTAACACAAGGGAAGAAAAAATGGCGTAACGGGTGGAACTCATTTAGGTGGTATTCATTGTCAATGCCCAATAATGGGTTTCATTTAGTTTCCTAGAACCACAGAACTCGTTTCTAGCTCAGAGCAAGAAAGGTAGCAAAGTCAGGATTCATCAGTGCTTGCAGAAGAGCTTTTTTCTTTTATTATTTTATTTATTAAATTCAACTTTGAAGCTGCCGTCCCCTGAAAATAGGGCTCAGGGTGGCGTACAACATTAATACATTTACAGATCTTACAAAAGAAGTGTTTTTTTTAAAAAAAATCAAAATTAAATAATATATAAACATACAATTTACAACAGCCTAAGCTGGTGTGATGGAGATAGTTCCTGGAAAATATCATTGCCTCGTAGAAGAGGGGGGCAGGGAAAGGAAGAAGAATACCAGATTAGATGGTTGCTGTCCTCGGTCAAATGGCTGGTGGAACATCTCTGCCTTACATGCCCTGTTTAAATCAGTAGCTGGAGAGATGTGACAAGCCAAAGCACAGGAGGCCTGTAGCCAAAGTCTGGAGACCTCCTGGAATGACAACTAATATCTGGTTGATAGAGATCCATCCCCCAAATCTCCAGGAATTTCCCAATCTGTATTTTGCAATCTTAGCCTTCTGCTTTCCTGGTCAGCCGCTAATTGGGGCCTGGGCCATAGCCAGAAAATTTTGGGTGGAGGGGCCCAGGAGAGAAATGGCCCCTAGTGGGGCTAGCAGGAGCCCACATCTGGTGGCTAGGGTTGCCAAGTCCAATTCAAGAAATATCTGGGGACTTTGGGGGTGGAGCCAGGAGCGTTTGGGGTGGAGCCAGGAGCAAGGTTGTGCCAAGCATGATTGAACTCCAAAGGGAGTCCTGGCCATCACATTTAAGGAGACCACACACCTTTTAAAATGCCTTCCCTCAATTGGAAATAGTGAAGGATAGGGGCACCTTCTTTTGGGGCTCATAGAATTGAATCCACTAGTCCAATCCTTTTGAAACTTGGGGGGTGTTTTGAGGAGGTACCAGATGCTACGCTGCAAATTTGGTGCCTCTACCTCAAAAAACAGCCCCCCCCCCAGATACCTGCAGATCAATTCTCCATTATTTCCTATGAGAATCAGTCCGCATAGGGAATAATGGACTGCCCAGCAGACATTTTCCTCCCCTCGCACTCCCTTTCTGATGACCCTCCAAACTGGGGGAGCAAGCTAGCGGGTGGGGAGGAGAGAGAGATGGCTTTTTGGGGCCTTGCATGAAGAGGAGGAGAAAGAAAGACGCTCCAGATCGAAACCCCCCGGCTGGTGCACCCAGCAATGGAGGCATCAAGAGTCTCCCCCTTCTCCCTCTCCCCGCCCAAGCCAGCCATCCGGGGCCCCAGCAACCAGCATAGCCTGGCACCATTGGTGTCTCACTCTCTGCCAGGCAGCCTGGTGCTTCTTTGGGGGAGGGGGAGAGGAATCGGGCATGTTCCCCTGTCCCTGACAGGTATAGCACTGCTGCTGCTCTCCTCTCCGGTGGGCCTGGCAGTGGCGGCACTTGCGGGGGGGGGGCAGGGCTGGGGCGAAGGTTTCCCTACCTGGCTCCTGCCTGCTGGCTACAGGTCTCCTCTCTCCGCATGCCAGGCGCACTGGGTCCCGGACACGGCTCACCTCATGCCACCCAACCCAGCGTTCCTCCTTCTCCTCCCTCCTCTGCACCACTGTGCCTGTCCACCCTGCCAAGGCCCGCAATTTGTGGGAGGAAGGAAAGGCAGAGGTGAGGGGCTGCTGCCGGCAAGCAGAGGAAGGAGTGCTGCAAGGGAAAGGGACAGCCTGGCCCGACAGACAAGAGGGCTCGTGTCGGTGTCGCCCTCAGGAGGAGTGCAGCGCTTCCTGGAAGCCTTCTACAGACCACCCTTTCCCACGGGTCCTAGAGGCTATCCAATGGAGGGGCCCTACATAGGGAAGGGGGGTCGCCGCCCAATGAAGAGGCCGCAGAGCATTAAGGGGGGTTGAATGGAGGGGCCGTGTCCCCCGCCACCCCCCCCCCCATGGCTACGGGCCTGATTGGGGCCCTAATTTGGATCAAATGAGGTCAGATGGGCTAGTGATGCCAGCTGAAAGCAGTGTAAGTCCTATGCAAATCAAGAGGTAGGAAACTAGATACCCATGGACTCAATCCATTACATGGAGGTTTCCTGTTTATCCCCTCAGTATAGCTCCTAGGGTCACCAACTATAAATTGGGAAATTCCTAGGGTTTTGGGGGTGGAGCCTAGGGAGGGCTGAATTTGGGGAGTGGAGGGAGTTCAGTAGATATGCGATTACATAAAGTCCACCCTTGGGAAATCATTTGTAACTCTGGGAGATCCCCATGCCCCAGCTTGGGTTTGGCATGACTAATAGCTCTCCACCCCAAAGGTGCCCTTATTAAGGCACATTTCTCCATATAATCCTTGGCCGAGGCAAAGGGCTCCTTAGCTTCTTCCCCCACCCACAAGAAAAGCTACAAAAGGTGTCAGTAATGTACCAATTGTTAATTTGCTCTTGACTTCCAGGTTGGTCAGGCTCATGGAGGAATAATTGGATTTTTTCTGGGTATGTGCGTTAAGACAACTCGGCATATTTTGTTTGATCGCTCTGAAATGAAACATCGTTCTGCTGTGAGAAAAAGGTATGCAGACAGGGTGGTTACTTGGGACAGCTCATAGTGGCCTGGTGAATTAAATTTGGGCTTCAGGGTTTTCTCACTTTCTCATTTTCCTGGCTAGACGTTCCTGTTTCTTTGGGGGTTTTCCTCTGTTCTGTATGTGTTTTTCTCCATCTAGTGGTCAATTCAGTATTACATCAGTTATGTCCAGTATAAAACCTTCAGTTTAAATCTGGAGGGAAATATGCCAGACATAAACTGGTGTAATACTGAATTTACCACTAGAGGGAGCCAAACACATGAAGAACAGAACAAGAAACAGGAACTTACACACCAGGAAAATGAGAATACGGAGAAGCCCTCAGATGACACAACCTTGCTGTAGATCAGTGATCTCCAAAAGTTTTGTCATCAACAGAGAGCCCAGTGACAAATGTGTTTCCCCATGGCCTTGGGGGGGTTATTTCCAACAATCTTCCACGCAGTTTGAGAATGAATTACATTGCATTTGGTTGCATCTACAGTAGATTTAAATATTGATTTCACCAGTTAGCGCACCTGTTTCTGTATGACTTAAGAGACTTAGTGTATATGAGAGTCTAAGACACTATTTCAAGGGTCCCCAACCAAGGCGTACAAACACAGAGGTGGAAGCGACCCCAAGGGTCACTTTTCCAGTCCCCTGCACAATGCAGGAAATTCACACCTGACACCTTTCATGGTGGCTGCCAGGTTTTTTTTAGAAAGTGGGTGGGGCTTCATGGGGCTCTTGGCCAGCAGGGCATCTGATTGGCCACTGGAGATATGATTGGCTGTATAGATTAAAATAATATTGTTTTAGTGGCAGTTGCCCCTACAGTGTTGGTTGTATTCTCTCCCTCTCCTCTTTTAAAATTACCCATATTTTCCCTTGCACTTGGGCTTTCTCTCTACTTGTGTCTCTGCCTTCTGCAGACTCACATCTGCCATAAACTCACAAGACGGGTAGCCTGTACTCTACCATTCTCAATCCCCCACCCCTCAATCTATCATCTAGAGATAATGAACTGCCAGGGCTAGTTCTGAGCTGCGGACAACCATGCCCAGCTCTAGACTTGGAGGTTTTGAGTAGGGCAACGATGTTGAAACTTTATAGAACCAAGACTCCCCTTTAACCCTAATGGCAGCCTGGAGCCTATGAAGCAGCAACCCTGAGACATAACAGTCACATGACAGGAAGAGGGGAAGTCATTACTTCACTGATGTCAAAGACTTCAGAGGAATGGGCACCAGACCAAGAAAGCCAGAGACAGGAAACACTAACAGAACACCAAGAGCAGAAGGCTAGGGTGAGAATCATGAACAAATCAGCTTCACCAGCAGGTGACTTTGCCCCATCATTGGGTTACCAGATATCTTCTTTTTAGAAGACTCATCCTCTTTTTCTGATATCCATCTTCCTTTGGACTCTTTAAAACAATGTATGAAAATATCTTTCTGGCTGAGGCTGTTTGCCCTATAGTCCCCCAGTGGAGGCAAGCTTCAGTTTAAATAGTAGAGACATTTAAAATGAGATTTGTCATAATGATCAGTTGTTTGAAGTAGTCAGTCAAGAAATATGTCCTCTTTTTTGCTTTTCAGAATATGGTATCCTTAGCTGTCATCTTCTGTTCCTCTCAGTTTGCACTCCAAGAGAGGTAACAAGTGTGGTCCCTTTGCTCTTCGCACATTAGTATTATATCAAGTTCTAGCGTAGGGAATGAGGGCAGACAGAAAGAATATGTGAGCAAAACTGTGGCTTTCCATTTTATCAGTGTTTTTAAAGATATTCTCTGTGTTGCAACCCTAGTCTTGAATATAATACATTTTGAACGCTTTCTTCCTTTTCTTACTTCAGATTAACAGAGTACACTGCTGATAAGAGTAATGCCCCGATTTTAATCTTTCCAGAAGGTAAGAAATGCCAGTACTGTAATCTCTGTATTCAGAGATTGCCACTGACCCCAATAGCTCTTGATTTTGCTAGTTCACCCACATCCCGCGTTGCCCCTTGGCAGTCATCATATTGTAGTGCCCATCTGCCTGAGAATGCTTGTCACAGGTTTACCTGGTGCAGAAATTGGGAGGGATCAGTTCATTCATTCTTCAGTAATGCATTCCTTTGAAGCATCAGTGCCAGACTACAGTGATGTATGCTAGGTACGGGGGCTGCCATAGAAGGCAGTCGGGAAGCCTGAGCTGAAGCGGAATGAATATGATGTTCTACCTTCAGATGAGTGTGAGGTTTATTTATTTATTTTATTCTGTTTTTAGCCCGCCCTTCCCGTAGAACAGGCTCAGGGCGGGTTACATCATAAAAACAATCAACAATAAAAAACAATAAAAGACCAATTTGAAAAATATAAAATCTAAAACTACAGAGTGACAATAGAGACTAAAATGGCAATGGAGACTAAAATATTATTCCAGTGGTGGCCCAGCATCCACCCTGAGCAATGGACTAAGCCTTATTTTGTTTGTTTATTTAATTCCATTTATATCCCGCCCAGGCAGGCTCAGGGCTGCTTACATGTCATGCATGTGTGTGAGTACAAACATGTAATGGGACGTAAAAACCATAAAACGGTTAAAAACATAGAAAAATTATGCTCTTAAAGTGTAAGCACATCAAAATCCGATCCACTCTGCTTGTTTAGAACCCCGATGGCTGCCTCCTATTATTGTTCCCATAAGGAAGGAAAATCGGAAAAGTTTGAGCACCAACTTTCTCGAGTCTCCTGGAAAGAAGAGAGCACTAACCACATTATTTTCTCAACTCAGCAGACTTGCAAGTGGGAAGGAGCAATTGCTGACTGGGCTTGTTTCTCTTCCTCAAAATGCAATATCTCAAAACGCTATTTTTGACCAGGTACATGTATCAACAACACCTCGGTGATGATGTTCAAGAAGGGAACTTTTGAAATAGAGACAACCATCTATCCAGTGGCCATAAAGGTATTCTGCTATAACAACGGATTTTTAAATATCGGACAAACCATCTCTGGACTACTGCAAGGAGCTCTTCGTGGCTGGCCTTTCGTAACCATCCAGTGGCTTGAATGGATGCAGAATGCAGTTTTTCAACCAAAGATGTCCCATGGTGGAAGGAGAGCCTGTTGATTGCAAAGTGGCAGGAGGGTAGTGGGCATTTAACCCTTTCCTTCTGTGGTGTTTTCCCAGTCTCCCAGTAGTTATGAGAAAACTTGTTCCACTGAGGAACTGCTCTAGCTCTCAGGAAGTTATTCCTAATGTTTAGTGAAATACATACACGCAAAGCTCTCTTGTAGGCCATTTGTCCATCAATATACGGTAAATATTTCCTACTCAGACAGGCAGCAGCTTTCCAGGGTCTCAAGAGGGGTCTTGCATGTTATCTTGATCCTTTTTAACTGGATATCCCAGGGAATGAACTTCACCTTCTGCCTGCCAAGCAGAGGCTCTACCAATGCTAAAGGCATGTGTGATGTATGTTCTGTGCATTATATGCAGGTGTGGAATTCTAGCAGGAGCTCCTTTGCATATTAGGCCACACACCAGGGATTTAGCCAATCCTCCAAGCACTTACAAAAATGAGCCCTTGGAGGATTGGCTACATCAGGGGTGTATGGCCTAATATGCAAAGGAGCTCCTGCTAGAATACCGCCCCTGATTATATGTGTGTGATATGTCGTTAATGTGTGATTGATGCATGCTTAGTGTCTGCTATACTGTTGTGCACTTCTTTCCTGTTGTGTAGCCCTCCCACTGGACAATTCACCAAGACTAAGCAGGAAACGGTTGAGCGACAAGGTGGTACGAAAGGTTTACTGTAGTCCGTGCATACTTAGGAGATTCTAAGCGTTCAAATTGTCTTGTGTCTTTTGCAGTACAATTGCTTGTACTCAGATCCTTACTGGAACAGCAGTAAATACAGCATGACAAAATATGGGTTTCGACTTGGAAGCAGCTGGGCCATCGTATGCGATGTGTGGTACTTGCCACCAATGCGCAAAAAGGTAATTTGCTGGAAAATTGAAGGCTGGCATTGGACAGATAATTTAAATATGTGTTTTGCATACTTAAAAAAAAAGGTAAAGGCAGTCCCCTGTGCAAGCACCAGTCGTTTTCGACTCTGCTTTCACAACATTTTCACGGCAGACTTTTTTTACGGGGTGGTTTGCCATTGCCTTCCCCAGTCATCTACACTTTCCCCCCAGCAAGCTGGGTACTCATTTTACCGACCTTGGAAGGATGGAAGGCTGAGTCAACCTGAGCTGGCTACCTGAACCAGCTTCTGCTGGGATCGAACTCGGGTCATGAGCAGAGGGCTCCGACTGCAGTACTGCAGCTTTACCACTCTGCGCCATGGGGCTCTTTTCTTTGCATACTTAGTATATTTTTATTCTTCCAAGGAGCTAAGAGCAAGTATACACAATTTCCCCTTCTTCCAGATTTGTATCCCTTACAGTAGGCTTGCCAACTCTGGGTTGGAAGTACCTGAAAATTTTGGGAATGGAGCTTGAGGAGGGCAAGGTTTGAGGAGGGGGGGGATCTTATATATAGTATGATGCCATAGAATTCACCCTCCAAATTAGCTGTTTTCTCCAGGTGAAGTGATTGTTATAGCCTGGTAGAGATCAGTTGTAAAAGAAGAAGACTGCAGATTTATATCCCGCCCTTGTCTCTGAATCAGAGACTCAGAGCAGCTTACAATCTCCTATATCTTCTCCCCCCACAACAGACACCCTGTGAGGTGGGTGGGGTTGAGAGGGCTTTCACAGCAGCTGCCCTTTCAAGGACAACCTCTGCCAGAGCTATGGCTAACCCAAGGCCATTCCAGTAGCTGCAAGTGGAGGAGTGGGGAATCAGACCTGATTCTCCCAGATAATAGTCCCCACACTTATCCATTACACCAAACTGGCTCTCCAGCAGGAGGTCTCCAGGCCCTACCCGGAGGCTGGCAATTCTACATTTTGGGTAGGGTTGCCAAGTCCAACCCCAGAAATATCTGGGGACTTTGGGGTGGAGCCAGGAGACTTTGGGGGTGGAGCCAGGAGACACTGGGGTGGAGCTAGGGGGGAGGGGGGGAAACGGTGCGGGGAGCGTGGCGAGTCGCCCCGTCTCGGAGCGGGCGACGCCACTGCGCAGCTGCCGCCTCTTCTCCGCTCGCCGTGGCTGCTCCTCCGAGATGGGCTCAGCCTGAGCCCATCTCGGAGGAGCAGCCACGGCGTGCGGAGAAGAGGCGGCAGCAGTGCAGCGGTCTTGCCCACTCCGCCTCTGGGGTGGAATCGGAGGGGGGGGGGTGGAGGCAGGCCGGGGGTGTGGCGAGCCGCGAGTCCGGGTCCTAGAAGGGCCTGGATTCGCGGCTCACCATGCTCCTGGCCTGCCTCGCCCTCCCCTGCGCTGCTGCCGCCTCTTGGCTGCTCCTCCGAGATGGGCTCAGCCTGGGCCCATCTCGGAGGAGCAGCTGCGGTGGGCGGGGAGGGGGAGAGGGCGGCAGCGGCGCGGTGCGGCGGCCTCGCCCACTCCAGGATCGGGCAGCTCGTCATGCTCCCCGGCGCCGTTTCCCCCCCTCCCCCCACTTCCGTTTTTTTTGGGGAGCGGGGGAAGAGGGTGGAAATCCTGGGGTCCCCTGCCAGGGCGGGAGGGTTGGGAAGCCTAATTTTGGGTATGAGTTTTCAAGAGTCAAAACTCCCTCTGTCACATACCTGATGTCTGATTAAGGAAGCTTTGAATCTTGAAAACTCATGCCCTGAAGATCTTGTTTGTCTCTAAGGCTCTGCTGGCCTTCAGTCTAGCTTCTCTCACTACAAATGCTAAGCTTCTGCTTCAAAGCCTTTCTCTCCTGCTCTGATCAAACTAATCATACTTTCCATTGTGTCTTTGCATCCTGACTGCTTTCTTTGCAACACTCCTCCCACCTTCAGACTGGGGATATAAGGACTCAGGGATCTCCATTCCTACTTGTATCTAACAAAGTGACTCTTGAAAGCTTATAGTGCCCATATAATAATAATAATAATAATAATAATAATAATAATAAAATTTTATTTATACCCTGCCCTCCCCGCCGGGGCAGGCTCATATCTTATTCATCTCTAAGGTCCTACTAGATTTGAATCTAGCTCTTCCATTACAGACATACAGGGCTACCCTGTGAAACTCCCTTTCTCCAGTTTTCCTTCTGACAGCCCTGTAAATTAGTCCAGGGTGAGAGAGTGACTGACCGAAAGTCACCCAATGAATTTCATAGCAGAAGGGTTATTTGACTCTAGGTTTCCAAAAACGTAAGTAGCCCTATTTGTTCGAATCCCAAAATGTACACACTGTCTTTTGAGAGCCGGTGTGTGGTTTAGTGGTTGGTTAGAATGTCAGATTAAGATCTGGAACATCCAGCATTCAAATGCCCACTCTGCTAACAGGTTTGCTGGGTGACCTTGGCCAGTTAAGTTCTCTCTTCACCTAACCTTCCTTGCAGGGTTGTAGTCGTCTGCTCTAAGCTCTCGGAAGAAAAGGTGGGATAAATGTGTAAGAATAACTATAGTTTTGAAAGTACAAAATAAGTACCGGGCATTCAAACTGCTAATCTTCCTTTAGTCAGATTCAGGTGGGTAGTCGTCTTGGTCTGAAGCAGTAGAACCAATTCTGAGTCCAGGGGCACCTTGAAGACCAGCAAAGTCTAATTCTGGGTATAAGCTTTCGTGTACATGCACACATCTCCCTCTCCTCTTCTCTGTGGGGCTTCGGTCAGTTTTCACGCTATCTGTCCCGGGGCTGCAACTCACTCCGCCTCTTTTGCACAGCAAACAAGATCCTCTAACAACCAGTTTTTGTTTGCCTCCTGAAAAAGGCTAAGCAAGTTGCAGCCCCAGGGCAGATAGTGTGAAATCTGATGGAAGCCCTGTGGAGGAGAGGAGCGTGAGATAGGGTTGCCAAGTCCAATTTAAGAAATATCTGGGGACTTTGGGGGTGGAGCCAGGAGACATTAGGGGTGGAGCCAGGATCAAGGCTGTGACAAGCATAATTGAGCTCCAAAGGGAGTTCTGGCCATCACATTTAAAGGGACGGCACACGTTTTCAATGCCTTCCTTCCATAGGAAATAATGAAGGATAGGGGCACCTTCTTTTGGGGCTCATAGAATTGGACCCCCTGGTCCAATCGTTTTGAAACTTGGGGGATATTTCGGGGAGAGGCACTAGATGCTGCACTACAAATTTGGTGCCTTTACCTCAAAAAACAGCCCCCCCCCCTCAGAGCCCCAGATACACGCGGATCAATTCTCCATTATTTTCTATGGGAATAAATCTCCATAGGGAATAACAGAGTCCCAAGCAGACATTTCCCTCCCCTCCCCCCGCTTTCTGATGACCCTGAAGCAGGGGGAGGGCCTCCAAACTGGGGGATCCCCTGCCCCCACCTGGGGATTGGCAACCCTAGCGTGAGAGTGGCATAAGGCTAGTGAGGAATCGGTCTCAGACTTTGTTCTCCTTTTGACAGTCACTGAAATATTTCAGCAGTTGGGTCATGCCAAGCAAAACAGACCGATGGTCAATACCTTGCTTTTCTTAAACTCTTGCAGGAAAACGAAGATGCGGTCCAGTTTGCCAACAGAGTCAAATCCGCCATTGCTGCTCAAGCAGGCCTGATGTCACTTCCTTGGTGAGATGCCTGTCTTATCTCGACCCAACAGGGTTCCCTCAAGGGTTGCTAGCTCCGGTTTGGAAACTCCATGAGTTTTGGGGGTGGAGCCTGGGAAAGACAGGGTTTTCGAGGGGGAGGGATTTCTCTAGGATATAGTGCTGGGCTGGCAACTACAGGATGGGAAACTCTTGGAGATTTGGAGGTGGATCCTGGAGAAGGTAGAATTTCATTGGTGGAGGGACTTCAGCAGGGTACAGTGCCATAGATTCCTGCATCCAAATCAGCCATTTTTTCCCCCAGTGGAAGTGATCTTTGCAGTCTGGAGATCTTTGCAGTTTGGGAAATCTCCACGCCCCAACCCTGAGAAGCATCACAGGGTCCACCTTCAAAGCTGCCATTTCCTCCACGGAATCTGATCTCTGTAACCTGGAGATGGGTTGCAGTTCACTGAGATCTCCAGATGCCACCTGGAGATGGTCAAGCCCACTTCCTCCTACCACTTCAAAGTGATGGAAACAATGGAAGGGGATCAGGAAAGAACTTGGGGAAGGGGAGAAGTGGGAATTTTCTGGGAACAGCTAAAGAAGTGATTGGGATAGATAGTGTAGTGTATGCATGGAGGGGAAAGCTGGAAGAACTTGGCAACTGTGAGAAATTCTTCTGGAAGAGAAAAGGCATTGCTTTTGGCAGAGCCAAAGAAGAGGATAACATGCCATCCTTTGCGAAGCGATACCTTTCTATGCCCACTGAAATCAATGGTCATAGATGAGTGGAACTCTGCTTAGGACAGCTAGATTCAAGTCCAGTAGCAACTGAGCGGGGTCGGCCCTAGGGGTTCTGCCACTCCAGGCAAGAAGCCCCACCCCCACACAGCTGCATGCATGTTGCTGCTGCGCTGGCCCTTTTACCTGCCTGGGTTCCAGGCAGGCAAAAGGGACGCTGGAAAGTCTCTGCGCCGCTTGGAGGCTGCTTTCCAAATGGAGGGCAGCCTCTCAGCAGCACACACATTGCTGCCACACTGCTCCTTTAACCTGCCGAAGTCCCAGGCAGGCGAAAGGAGTGGCGTAGTGCCTCTGTGCCACTCAGAGGCTGCCCTCTCAAGGGAAGGCAGCCTCCAACTGGCGCAGAGGACCTAGAAGGGGCTGGGGGGGGTATTTTCTGAACTCTGAGGCTTTCAGAGCAGCTCCAAATGCCCCAGAGCCAAGAAAACAGGCCATGCCATGCATCCCACTTAGCTGCCTTCAGATCCAGAAGGGACTGGATGGGGGCAAGTGGAATGTTGGCTTGGCTCCAAGGCATTCAGACCTACTCCGAACACATCATAGTCGAGCCAACTGGTGCAAGTGAGGACAGGGTGGTGGTGCCCACCCCCCAGCCCTGTGGCCAGATGGTACCCTAGGTAGCTGCCTACCTGGCCTCCTCCTATGCGCTGGCCATGCAACTGAGAGATCAACAAGATTTTCAGGGTCTGAGCTTTCAGTGGCCAAAATCTCCCTTCATCAGACGTCAGGGGACTTTGACCCTTGAAAGCTTCTACCCTGAAAATTGTGCTGGTCTTTAAAATGCTACTGGATTTGAATCTAGCTGTTCTCCTGCAGACCTGCTTGGCTGGCCTCCTGAAACTATCTGCTTAAGATGGCACTGCAAGGGTGGTACAATGGGTAGTGTCCCTGGCTAGGATCCAGGAGGTCCATGCTAGAATCCAGGAGCAGTGGTCTATCAGTGGCTATTAGCCACAGGGTATTGTTGGAATTCTGTCTGGGGCAGTGATGCTCTGTATCCTTGGTGCTTGTGACTGGGGCACAGTGTGAGGGCTTCAGGTGTCCTGGCCCCACTGATGGATCTCCTGATGGCGCCTGGTTTTTTTGGCCACTGTGTGACACAGAGTGTTGGACTGGTTGGGCCATTGGCCTGATCCAAGATGGCTTCTCTTATGTTCTTAAATCTCTGCTGTGCCATGAAGCTTGCTGGGTGACCATTGGTCAGTTGTTCTTTGCCTCACAGGGTTGTGGTGTGGGGAAAAAGCAGGAGGGAAAACTTACAAAGGCAGCCTTGAACTCTTTGGAAGAAGGACGGGAGTCGCAGCAGATAGCATTGGCTTCCGGCTTACACTGCTTTGGAATGTCAGCAGATCAGCTTCATGCTGAAATTTGTTCTGAGCTTTTACAACAGCCAGAGCTACAGGTGCAAGTTTTGAAAAAGATCACAGAGCACATGACCATTATGAAATTAAAAATATATCCCTTCTTTTTTTGACTCTGCCCTTTCTCTGTTGTTGGTCCCTGCTGCTGAAACTCTTGCCCCACTGGAATCTGTCGTGCTCCTTCATTGGGTCTGTTCAAAGGCCTGTTAAAACGCCACCTCTTTACCGGAGTGTTCTCAAAGCGGTCTCTCTCCTTGCACTGTTTTCCTCCACCTCCCCTTCCCTTGTGGCATTTAGGCTCTTAAATTGTAAGCCTCAGGGCGGGGCCCATATTTTCAGGTACTGTAGGACAATAAAGTCACACACCTTCTGTAAATCTGGGTCCTTTATCATCCCAGCAGTGGCTAATGCTTAACCCGTAAGAAAACACAGACTCAAGAGTGTATCTGAATTGAATGATGCATTTATTAAAGCACAGTGGAGATAACAGAAGAATGACATGACGAAGCAAATGAAATAAGCAAATAAAAAAAAATACACATGCACACAGTTTTTAAAAAATCAGAATACAAGGGCAGCACTACAGTTTTGCTCTATCTCGACAGCACTATGTCCTTCTAATCCTGTAATTGCCCCTGGCCTGTGTGGCTCAGGCTAGCCCAACCTCATCATATCTTGGAAGCTAAGCAGAATCAGCCTTGGTTGGTATTCGGATGGGAGACCACCAAGGAATTCCAGGGTTGCTATGCAGAGGCAGGCAATGGCAAGTCACCTCTGTTCATCTCTTGCCTTGAAAACCCCAGTGAGGGGTCACCATAAGTACACTGCGACTTGATGGACACTTTCTACCACCAACCCTCTAATTGTCCTATTAGATCCTAATTGATCTCCAGCTAGGGTTGCCGAGTTAGGAGAACTCCCCAACCCCCCTAAATATTTCATTTCAAGACCCCATTTTAGTTTGAGGCCCAGTCCAAATGGCCCTCCTGCCCCCCACTCCCACACAGCCCCCTCCCCCCAGCCCTGTTCAAGATTTCTGCCATTTGGGCTTTCCAGCCCAATGGCCAAAGAATTCCTGTCACAAAAGGCATCAATGATGGGGAAGTGGAAAACCATATTATGTGGCCCTAAATTCCTTGTTAGAAGGACAGGATAAAAATAGATTGACAGACTGTTAGAGTTGAGCTCAGTATCCTTGATTGTGGGCACTATCTCAGATGAGATGATGGTTTGATTCTTGTGACTGCTTTCTCCATTTTACCTCATCATTTTCTCCAGGGACAGCATGACCAGTTCCTTCCTCAAAACAACCCCTAATTATTCATTCCAGAAGGGTAGCCTCTGTATCGGCAAGAAGAACATGTGGTTCTTTTCTCCTAAGGGATTCGGAGACTATTAACAGATGAGCAGCGAAGGAAAGAGACAGATTGCATTCAGATCTCTCTGGTGACTCGCAAGAAAGAAATCAACAAGTCATGAAACAGAGAATACATACTTATGCCCCTTCTGTTACCAGGAAACAAACGCCCCCCCAAAAAACAATGAACAGACCTCTGAATACGGCCGCCTGCCCAATGCTGTTCTGTGGTTCAGCCTGCATAAAGATTCAGATTCAGGAGTCTTCTCGTTTTGAGGTTTTCTGGTGGCACAAGGGGTGTAAACTTATATTCTCTGCTTCATGACTAAGGGAACATAAGAGAAGCCATGTTGGATCTGGCCAGTGGCTCATCCAGTCTAACACGCTTTGTCATACAGTGGCCAAAACCCAAGTGCCATCAGGAGGTCCACCAGCAGGGACAGAATTCCGGAAGCCCTCTGACTGTGGCCAAGATACAGAGCATCACTGCCCCAGACAGAGTGTTCCATATATACCTTGTGTGGCTAATAGCCACGGATGGGCCTTTGCTCCGTATGTTAATCCAATCCCCTCTCGAAGCTGTTTGGGCTTGTAGCCACCACCCAGTGTTGGCGTGTGGGAGTAGGCGGGATAGGCAGCTGCCTAGGGCACTACCCCGCCTGGGGGCGCCCTCTTACTCCCTTTGCCCCTTCGCCAGCTGGAAGGCGCCGCTTGACCGCTGTGCTCGTTGGAGGCTTCCTTAGAAGCCTTTAGCGGTGCCCGGCTGCTTTCAACCCAAAAGCATGAATCATGCTTTATTGATAACAACGTACTAAAACAATATGGCAGGGCCGTGACCCTGCTTATATGCATGCAAAGAACCACCCCTTAGATCCCCATAGCAAATCACGGCAGTCAATTTTTGCACTGAGACTGCGCATTGGTTACTGCTTAGCATCCAGATCACGAAATGTATCCTAGAGTCTCTAGCGCTCCCGCTGCTGCCCGAGTGCACAAAGCTTCCCGCCAAACATAAAGTCCAGTAATTAACACACGCTTTAGCTGATCTCTGTTCTGCCCCCCCCCCCCCCAAATTAGGGAAGAAAGCAAACCATCCAAGGCTGTGCAGTCCAGACCTCCAACAACATTTCCTTTCACTGTGTTTCAGGGACGGTGCGCTGAAAAGACAAAAAGTCAAAGATTCTTTGAAGAAGCAGCAGCAGGAAGAGTATAGCAGGATAATAGCAGGGAAAGGATCCTACGTGTGCTCCGAAGGGCTGCTCGCCAGTCAAAATGAAGCCGACGGCTCCAGCGCTTGGGGACCGGCTGAGCCTGACGAAAGAACCTGAGTCCCTTCTGTGGAAAGTCACCAGAGCCGAAGGCTGCTCCTTCCCACCTGGGACCGCCATTCTTCCCAAGAGCATCAGTGGCAGATGGAATCAACAGAAGGAGGAGAGGAAAGAGAGGGATGCAGGGGAAATACGGCTGCATGTAATTTGCTTTTGTTTTGCCTGGGGATCTAAGGGCTTGGGCCAAAGCATAAGACCAGGGGTGTCAAACTCATTTGTTATGAGGGCCAGATTTGACATAACTGAGAC
The DNA here is from genome assembly GCF_032191835.1 of Heteronotia binoei. NCBI lineage: Eukaryota > Metazoa > Chordata > Lepidosauria > Squamata > Gekkonidae > Heteronotia > Heteronotia binoei. The sequence goes on along the minus strand of NC_083231.1, from coordinate 103,967,381 downwards.
TTTGTCAGGCTGGGCCATGTGTGTCATGCCAGGTAGCAGAGATCTAAACTTTATAAAGCCCACAGACAAATACAATTAAAGGTTTTGTATCTCTCCTGTGTGATCGAGGGAACTGGGCAAAGGAAGCTCTGGCTCTTTCCCTCCCTCCCCAGGGGATGAGGAGGGGCGGAGCCACAGCCCATATAAGGAAAAGAGGCTTGGCTCAGTAGCTCTGCTGTGTGATTGAGAGAGCTTGGCAAAGCAAGCTCTCCCTCCTCCCCTTCCTCTCCAAGGGACGAGCCTCAGCCAATAGAGAAAATAGAGACTTTGCTCCGTAGTTCCTGTGTGACTTAGCAAGCCTGGCAAAGCAAACTGTGACATAAAAGGAAAGGAGAGAGAAGGAGAAGAAAGCAGACTTGCTTGTGGGCCTGATAGGAACCCTCCAGGGGCCTGATCTGGCCCCTGAGCCACACGTTTTGACATCCCTGCGTTAGACTGTCAGCTCTGGGCTAGGAAATACCTGGAGATTTTGGGAGTGGAGCCCGGAATGGTCAGGGACCTCAGCCCAGTACAATGCCATAGAGCCCACTCTCCAAAGCAGCCATTGTCTCCAGAGCAGCATTATCTGGAGATCGGTTGTAATAGCTGGAGATCTCCAGGCCCCACCTGGAAGCCGGCAACCCTAGCCCAAGGACACTACAAAAGTGGATAACATTCACATGTCATTTCTAAAGGGATGACGTCTCCCAAGATCGTTTTCTTTTTATTTATAATGATTGGCATACAAAGGCCTTCTCCGTAAGTCATTCTTTCCAACACTGCCATTAGAGGATTAGACCAGCCGCAGACCACCAAATGCATCTTGGGGAATCTGGATCTTTAGACATGAGCTGCAAAAACCAGCAGTGTGTTTGTAGAAGCAGGTCCCATTATGGTCAAGGCCTTCAGGGCTGGAGATGGAACGGTTTAAGATTTAACCCCCTCCTGGCTATCTTTTTTTTAAAGCAGAGGGGGAGGGAATGTGGCAAAATGTGAAGATCTGTCTCCCCCCTCCTCTCAAGGCTTAAAACAGCTGTGTGTGGCATGTGTAGGAGGGTGGAATTCCCAAACGGGGAAAAGCTAACTTCCGCTTCGTCTGCACGGCAGCCCCAGTTGACAGTAATTTATTTATTTCATTTACCTTTCTCCCCAGTGGAGAACCAAAGCTGCTTGCATCCTTTTCTTCTCCTCCATTCTGACCTCACAACAACCCTGTGAGGTTGGTTTGGCTGAGAGAGTGTGACTGGCTCAATGTCATACATCAGTGTTTCCCAATTGCAGGGTTGTGACCCAGTACCGGGCCATGGAAGCCTCACTACCGGGTCACAAGAATAGCCAAAGCTAGCCCCGTCCCCAGCATAGCTAGCCCCGCCCCATCTCTGTGTTGTGGAGAGAGGAGCTGGGCTGCCTCTCCTTCCTTCTCCCCCGCTCCCAGTGTTTGTGAGAAAAGCTGGCATCCACTGGCACTTTAGACCCATGACCTGTTCTTCAGGGTATGAGCTTTCATGTGCAGTATGTTCTTTTGGGGAGATTTCCTCGGGAGGCCTGGGTGGCAAAGAAGGGGGTGGTTTAGCTGGGAGGGGCAGGGAGTGGGCATTCTAGTAGCTGTTTTTTTTTACCAAACGATCCCTGGGCAGAGTTGTTGCTGACTGGGGTCATCTGATGGTGAGGAAGGCTTTTTTTTTTCCTTTGCCCCCTCCCTTCTTTCTTTCTTTCCCTGCAAGTGATGCTCTGTCTGTATTCTTGGTGCTGGGAGAGGGGGGAAGCAACAGTGGGAGGGCTTCTAGTGCCCTTGCCCCATTGGAGGACATTCTGGTGCTTTTTGGGCATTGTATGAGGGAATTTTGGACTGGATAGTCCACTGGTCTGATTCAACATGGTTCCTCTTATGTTTATGTTCTTTCTTTCTATGTCTTTCTTTTCTTTTCCTTCCATTTCATTCTTTCCCTTTCTTTCTTTCCCTTTTTCTTTCTTTCCTTCCATTTTTACTGGATGAAACTTTTCTGTTCATCATACTGTTGTTGCAGACATAGGAGCCCTGCCAATGAAAAGTTGGCACCCCCAGTTGTAGCCAGTTGGCCTTCTATGAGATTTCTGTGTGAATGAATGAGAGTGAGAGGTGTGGAGCAGAAAGAGATTATTGGAGATTACTGCGGTATATTTTAACAGCACTGGAAGTGATGGTACTATGAACTTGGCACCATTTTACTGGTCCTGCTTTTAACAGCTGTCTGACACCAAAATTGAAGTCCTCCTGTAGATATTAAAAAGGATGAAAGAAGTTCACTGGCTAAGTATCTGCGCAACAGGTTGCTTTTAAAGGCATGGGAAACACAGCCAGTAAAAGGCTGCAAGCCCTTCATAAACTCTATGACTCTATGATTTTAGTGGCAATGGCAACAGCACTCCCAACTGCATACACTGGCCAGTGCTGTTGAGGAAGGGATATGTAGGTGGTGCCGGCAATTGAACATGGGCATTAGGAGTGCTTGCAAGCTGGAGAAGAACACACAAACAGATAGGTGCATGCAGGTGTGGAGGTGGAAAGAGAGGACTGCCCACTTTCCACCCTCATTTTGGCTCAGCATGAGTTTCAGAGAGATTTTTCTGAAAATGAATTTACTTCAGAAGAAGAGGCAGGTTTGGGGAAGTGCCCTGGAGGTTGCATCACAGGAAAAGGTGGAGTTTTGGTTCAGTGTGCCCCAGAAGTGACATCACTTGGACCTTGACACCACAGGAAATGATATAATTCCTGTCTCTTGGCTCCACCCCCAAATTTTAGTGGGCCACAAAGGAAAGTGTAAAAATAACCAGGCCATGGGAAAGAAAAGTTTGGGAAACCCAGTCATATACAATATGGAAAATTGGAGTGCAATAATAGAAAAAAGAACCCAACACTAGGCAATGTAAATAAATCAAGTCCCACGCAGTTTCCTGTCTCAGCCCTTGAGACAGAAAACTGGGTGGGACTTGATTTATTTACATTGCCTAGTGTCGGGTTCTTTTTTCTATTGCCTCAATGTCATCCCATGAGCTCCCGTGGCAGAGTAGGGATTTGAATCTGGGTTTCCCAGACTGTTAAATGACACCAACCACTATGCCACCCTGGACTCTATTTCCCTCCCTCCAGCTGATTTGCGTGCCTGAGGCTCTGGATGTGTCTATCCCCCTCTAGCATCATTGGAGGTTTTGGCCCCTAGACAACACTTTTACAGAACCATCTAATATATGACTTGACAGTAAAATTTTTGTGTCTCCATGTTTGTTTCAAATGTCCATTTATTGTGGGAGTTTGGTGATATCCTTAATAATATGGCAGTAATCAGGGCTTTTTTTGTAGAAAAAGCCCAGCAAGAACTCATCTGCGCATTAGGCCACATCCCCTGACATCACCATGGTTTCACACAGGGCCTTTTTTGTAGAAAAAGCCCAGCAGGAGAGCCAGTTTGGTGTAGTGGTTAAATGCGCGGACTCTTATCTGGGAGAACTGGGTTTGATTCCCCACTCCTCCACTTGCACCTGAAGAAGAATTGCAGATTTATACCCCGCCCTTCTCACTGAATCAGAGACTCAGAGCGGCTTACAATTTCCTATATCTTCTCCCCCCACAACTGACACCCTATGAGGTAGGTGGGGCTGAGAGGGCTCTCACAGCAGCTGCCCTTTCAAGAACAACCTCTGCCAGAGCTATGGCTAACCCAAGGCCATTCCAGCAGGTGCAAGTGGAGAAGTAGGAATCGAACTTGGTGCTCCCAGATAAGAGTCCACACACTTAGCCACTACATCAAACTGGCTCTCACTACACCAAACTGGTTCTCACTACACCAAACTGGCCATTCCTGCTGGAATGGCCTTGGGTTAGGCATAACTATCGCAGGAGTTTATTTATTTATTTATTTATTTATTTAAGATTTATATCCCGCCCTTCCCACAAGTGGCTCAGGGCGGCTTCCAATAGTAGATCCATCAAAATTACACATATAAAGGGATCCATATTTAAAACAGATAAAACAGATAAAACCCTAGTTATTAATACACATAAATATTTCAGCTATATATAAAAGGAATCCAGCAAGTTACAGTAAAATTCTCAAGCTAAGTAAAGGCTAGCCGGAAGAGGGTCGTCTTACAGGCCCTGCGGAACTGAACAAGGTCCCGCAGGGCCCTCACCTCTTCCGGCAGCTGATTCCACCATGTAGGGGCCATAACAGAGAAAGCCCTTTCTCTGGTGGACTTCAACCGGGCTTCCTTCGGCCCAGGGATAGTAAGGAGATGTCCTTGAAAGGAGAGTTGTCCTTGAAAGGGCAGCTGCTGTGAGAGCCCTCTCAGCCCCACCCTCCTCACAGGGTATCTGTTATGGGGGGAGAAGATATAGGAGATTGTAAGCCGCTGAGTCTCTGATTCAGAGAGAAGGGCGAAGTATAAATCTGCAGTCGTCGTCTTCTTCATTTGCATATTAGGCCACACACCCCTGACACCAATCCAGCTGGAACTTCGTTCTTGCTCAAGACAAGCCCTGTTTTGCAGACTGTATGGAAAGCTGAAGGGGGAAAAGTGATGAAAGTTTCTGGTGGAAAGTGATGTCAGGTCACCTGAGTTAGGGCAATCCTGTAGGGGATTCTCAAGGCAAGAGACATTCGGAAGTGGTTTGCTATTGCCTGCCTCTGTAGCACCCTGGACTTCCTCAGTTCCCTCCCATCCAAGTACTAATCAGGACCAACCCTGTTTAGCTTCTGAGATCTGACGAGATGGGGGATAACCTGGTCCATCCAGGTCAGGGTAATGGAACTATAATGTATGTCAATTGCATTCTAGGTTACTTACAAGTGCATTGTGGTGCACCTTTTAGTCCAGCCACAAGAGGGAACTCTATGGTCATGATGAAACCCCAAAGACCAAGGCTGGTATTGTGATGTTACTAATTTAAAAATCCCAGATTCGTCGGTGCTCTAATCTGCGTGTAAAATAAGGAGCATGCACAGATGTGCATGGAAAGGACAGTGTGAAAATAAGTATAAAAGCTTTATTTTGAGCTGTGATTTTTTTTAAATGGTGATTTTTTTAAAAAAAAATAGTAAGATATGGTTATTTATTTTAAAAATGAAAGTTGTGATGCCGTGTTAACTGAAGTCTTGTATGATATTTCCTGTTCTGTGGCCTGTGATGTGACTTGTAGTAGTAGCAAAGTTTATTACAGTCCTTGACCAGAAGGCTGTGATGTGACTGTGCTCCCTTTCATCTGTTTATTGCTGTCATCTGGGAAAACCTCTGCATGGTGTGGCGTTATGTACAAAGAAAAACAAAGAGGGGGGGAAAAGACTTAACCCAGAAACTGGAATTAAGAACCTAAAAGGTTAATATACAGTAAGGACCAAAAATTAAAAGCAGGATCTAAAATAAAACCATGATCCAAAAATACATGCATTTATTACAGAAAGTTCAAAGCATTTAGGCATCGTTTGCTTCCTTACTTAGTGAAATCATACAACAACAATGGGAAATTACTTGACCTGACACATTTCAACTTAAAATGGTCTTTCTCAGGGGTCAAACAAATATGCGCACATACAGGCTCTTATTACAAAATACAACACATTAATAGATCAGTGCTGGACCAAAAAGCCTAACAAATGCTGTAAAGCTAGATCCTAGGCACATTTGCTTGGAAAGAAGGCCTGATATGTTCACTGGGACTGTAGCCTTGCTATGCTACAATAGCTCAATAGGGTTGGAAGGCATCTTATATAGCAGCCTTGCCGAATTTAAGCAGAGCTAGCCTGTTTAGGAGACCTCCCAGGAATCGTATGAGAGCCAGTTTGGTGTAGTGGTAAAGTGTGTGGACCGGGTTTGATTCCCCACTCCTCCACTTGCAGCTGCTGGAATGGCCTTGGGCTAGCCATAGCTCTTCTGGAGTTGTCCTTGAGAGGGCAGCTTCTGGGAGAGCTCTCTTACCCTACCCACCTCACAGGGTGTCTGTTGTGGGGGGTGGGGAGGAAGGTAAAAGAGATTGTGACCACTCTGACATTCAGAGTATAGGGTGGAATATAAATCCAATATCTTCTTTCTTCTTCTGTTCCTTGATGGATTGGGCTACCAACCTCTAGGTGGTATCTGGAGATCTCCTGGGATAGCAACTGATCTCCACATGACGGAGATCAGTTCACCTGGACAGGGCCGGTGCGTGAGAGTAGGCCAAGTAGGCGGCTGCCTCGGGCACCACTTGGCCTAGGAGCCCCATGAGGCACCCCCTTTCCCCACATCCGCTGCCCTCCATCTCCCCCACCTCCCCCCGCCTCTGCCTCCCCACACCCAAAAACGCTTCCCGCAAGAGCTCAGGCTGACACCCCCTCCCCCCGCTTCAAAGGGAGCCAGCTGGCTCCCTTTGAAGCAGGGGAGGGCTGGACTGAGCGCTTGTGCGTCACTTCTGGCGATGTCATCGGGCCACACACGCAAAGCACACGCAGCACGAGACTGGAGGGGGCGGAGGAATAGGCCTAGGTGCCAGATCTCCTAGTCCCAGGCCTGCACCTGGAGAAAATGGCCACTTTGGAAGATGGATTGTATGGCATTGTAACCTACTGAAGTCCCTCCTCTCCTCCAATACCACCTTCCTCGGGCTCTGCCCCACCCAACCTCCAGGTGTTCCCCAACCTGAATCTGACAACCCTATTGATGAAAAAGGCTGGGATACAGGAACTCAAGGGCATCCAATGAAGCGGATGGGCAGTAGATTCAGGACAGACGAAAGGAAAGACTTCACAGCAAGTTATTAAAATGTGGAATTCACTGCCAAAGGATGTCGTGATGGTCTTTGGCATACAGTGTAACAGCAGATTAGACAGATTCATGGGCAATAGGTCAATAGGTCTATTAGTGGACGCTGGCCAAGGTGACTAAATGGATTAGACAGATTCATGGACGATAGGCCTATTAGTGGCCACTGGCCAAGGTGAGTCCATGATCACAGGCATTAAACCTCTGAATCCCAGTGGCAGGAGGCAATATCAAGAGAAAGCCTCAGCCTCTGTATTAACGGGTTGGCCATGGTATAGGACAGGATGCTGAACTAGATGGACCACTGGTCTGATCCAGCAGGCCTCTTATGTTCTTTTGTAGACATGCAATAAATAAATAGTTTCAGGTGGTGAAATCTAAGATACTGTGTGAAAAATACAGCCGAGAGAGGCCAAGGTGCAGACGTGGCAGCTTTTTCAGTGTCAGCATTTCTCCCATCAACCAAGTTATTCTTTGATGAGAAGGCAGGCGATGCCCCCACAGTGAACTTTACCATCTTTTATGGAAGGACTTTGGCAAAAGCAGAATCATGAAAAGTGGATCATAAGACGTTGGCCTTCAGCATACTTGTAGGTCAGTAGAACATTATTTCCCCTCCCGGCTCATACAGCCTTTTCACTGTGGGTAAAGGTTAGTTCACAACATGTGTTGCAATCCTAAACGTTTTTATTCAGAATCAAGTCATACCGAATTCAGCTGAGCTGCCTCCAAACTAAACACGCGCTAGGCTTGTAGCCTTACTGAGTCCAGCATACTAAAATGTAAACGTAAGCCGGGATTTTTTTGTAGCAGGAACTTCTTTGCATATTAGGCCACACCCCCTGATATAGCCAATCCTCCTGGAGCTTACAGGGCTCTTAGTAAAGGGCCTACTGTAAGCTCCAGGAGTATTGGCTACAGCAGGGATGTGTGGCCTAATATGCAAAGGAGTTCCTGCTACAAAAAAAAACCCCTGAATGTAAACAATAAAAGGCAGCCGCATTCAAAACTCATACACAGGAGACCGGATTAGAAGGTGATTGTAACAGATTATGGCTGCAGACCTACGCACCAAACTCAAGCCTGCTGTTGATGAATTAAGTTGTGCCAAACTCTGCGTAGGATGTAGCTGCATGTGTTCAGATCCTGACAATGATGGTTGGGCTTAGCAGATGAAGTTCTACAATTGGCTGTGAGATCTAGGGTTGAAATGCTAGTTCATCCACAGGCGTAAATGAGTCAGGGTGGCATGATCTCAGGGCATATCTACAATACAAGATGGGTAGCCATGTTAGTCTGTCCGTAGCAGTAAAATGAGGTCAGTAAAATGAGTACCCAGCTTGCTGGGGGAAAAGTGTAGATGACTGGGGAAGGCAAACCACCCCATAAAAGGTCTGCCGTGAAAACGTTGTGAAAGCAACGTCACCCCAGAGTCGGAAACGACTGGTGCTTGCACAGGGGACTATCGTTACCTTTTTAGCAGTAAAAAACGGGCAAGAGTCCAGTAGTACCTTAAAGATTAACAAAATTTGGGCAGGCGACGAGCTTTCATGAGTCACTGCTCACTTCTGATACTGATAATGAAGCTCAAGACAATGCATCCTCCTAGAGTGAACTGAGACCTAGGTTACGTGTCTCATCAGTGCTGATTTCTTGTGCCTACTAGCCCTCTGCATACCACACCTCATTCAATCATGCCTGCTATTGTCATTTGGCAACTGCAATCGCTCTACTCTACTCTCCAATTATAACAGCTGTAGCTGAGATGTGAGCAGTGACTCATAAAAGGTCATACCCTGCCACTTTTTTTTAGTATTTAAGGCGCTACTGGACTCTTGCTCTTTTCTGCGTCTACAATATAAGTGAAGGAAGCAATCCTGTACAGCCACAGTTGACCATAAGCCGTGTTCCCTGTAAGCTGAATTAGGTAGCTCACAGTTTTTTAGCCTCTGGCTCACACATTTTTATCTTAGCTCAGGAAGGATGGTCCCAGAGCACAATAATTTATGCAGCAGCCAAATTGCTCGCTCACAATTTTAATGCCAGTAGCTCAGGAAGCAGAATTTTTGCTCCCAGGACTCCACAGCTTAGAGGGAGTATTGACTGTAAGCCTCACTGAATTAAGAATAGGGTTGTCACCCCCAGGAGCCTAATGCTGCTTGATGGGAGCAAAATGAAGGAAAGACCATGTCACCCGACGCTCTAGGAATTTCCCAAGCATCTATGGCAAAACCCTCAAGATCGAGGAAATTCTTAAGAACTTCATACAATGCCCATTTCTGCAATGATCCCAGGCACTGCCACTCGGCTGGCCATCCAGACGCAGAAGCGCTTACTCCTGAGTAAACATGTACAGATTCTGACTGTACAAGTGTATGTGCTCGCGCGGCGCTTTCTCCTCTCTAGGCAAGTAGTTGAACATCAAAAATTAGTCTGGGAGACATTACAATAATGATCTCACCGCGAGTATCTCTGACGAGAGCTGTGTATGAACTGCAGAGGAAATCAGGGAGGGTGCGATGACTCCAAAATAGGGTTGCCAATCCCCAGTTGGGGGCAGGGGATCCCCCGGTTTGAAGGCCCTCCCCCCGCGTCAGGGTTATCAGAAAGTGGGGGGGGAGGGAGGGAAATGTCTGCTGTGCTGAGCACTCCATTATTCCCCATGGAGATTGATTCCCATAGGGTATAATGGAAAAATGATCTGTGAGCATCTGGGCCCCACAGGGGCTGTTTTTTGAGGTAGAGGTACCAAATTTTCAGCATAGAATCCAGTGCCTCGCCTCAAAATCCCCCCCCCCCCAATTTAAAAAAAGATTGGGCTGGGGGGTCCAATTCCATGAGCCTCCAAAGAAGGTACCACCTATCCTTCATTATTACCAATGGAGGGAAGGCATTTAAAAGATGTGCAGGCCCTTTAAATATGATGGCCAGAACTCCCTTTGAAGTTCAATTATGCTTGCCACACCCTTGCTCCCGGCTCCACCCGCAATGTCTCCTGGCTCCACCCCCAAAGTCTTCTGTCTCTGCCCCCAAAGTCCCCAGATATTTCTTGAATTGGACTTGGCAGCCCTAGTCTTGTGAGCAAAGATTCCACTTCGTGAGCTACTGGCATTAAAGCTGTGAGCAAGTGGTTTGGCTACTGCATTCGTTATTTTCCTCTGGGGCCATCCTTCCTGAGCTAAGACAAAAATGTGTGATCTGGAGACTAGAAAACTGTGAGCTAGCACACACTAATTCAGCTTGGAGGGAACACTGCCCGTAACTATCCTGAAACGCTGGTTTCCCCCCCACCCCCAACCTCCGTAGCATCCCCAGGCTGTTAACTCAAAAGTAAGGCCCATCCAGTTTCAAGAGAGGTTTAGTATGGCAGCCTCCACTAAGTACTGACTTCCCTGTTTAGGTTGTTCAAAGCAGCGCTTCCTTTGTCCAACTGCTGGCCCTTTAAGAATACATTTCCTGTACTAGAGCTCTCCTGGCCTAGTTTAGGGAGCAACTAATTAACTTTCAGGGAGAGGCCGGAAGCTCTTGAGATGGCCCTTATTGAAATTTGCCTTTAATTACCTGTTTCCTGAACTAATGGTTATCTGCATTGTTAAAAAATTGACCCTAATTTTCTATTAGCACAACTACTGGTTAGTGAGAAAGCAGAATTAAATGTTTTCAGAATGCACTCATACTTAAGAGAGAGCCGGTTGGGATAACCGGGTTTGATTCCCCACTCCTCCACTTGAAGCTGCTGGAATGGCCTTGGGTCAGCCATAGCTCTCACAGAGCTATCCTTGAAAGGGCAGCTTCTGGGAGAGCTCCCTCAGCCCCACCTACTTCACAGGCTGTCTGTTGTGGGGTGGGGGGAGGTAAAGGAGATTGTGACTGCTCTGAGACTCAGAGTATAGGGTGGGATATAAATCCAATATCTCCTTCTTAACAACAACAATGAAAGGAAAACAGGCAAAACTCTGTCATGGAGAAAAGAATCCCACAGAAGAACATGGTTTTTATTATTTGTTAATTTATTTCATTAATATCCTACCCAGGGCTTTTTTCTTTTTTTGAGCAGGAAAGCACAGGAACACCGTTCCAATTGGCTTGGTGTCAGGGGTGTGGCCTAATATGCAAATGTGATCATGCTGGGCTGCTTCTACCAAAAAAGTCCTGATCCTACCATTGCCATTTATGAAGAAGTGGTGTACTATGTAGTCTGTAGCTAGCATTGCCAACTCCAGGTTGGGAAATTCCTGGGAATTTTGAGGGAAACCTCTCAGGAGAAAGGGGTTTGGAGAGCGGAGAGTTGTCAGTGGGGTATAATCAGGGCTTTTTATGTAGCAGGAACTCCTTTGCATGTTAGGCCACACACCTCTGATGTAGCCAATCTTCCAAGAGCTATACAATCTACCTTCCAAAGTAACCATCCCCCCCCCCCACCGGAACTAATCTCTGTTGTCAAAATAAATGGTAACCCCAGGAGATCTGCAGGGCTCACCTGAGGGCTGGAAACCTTATGACCTTCTAAGATGGACTGAACCCAAGTGACCTTCTAAAGGCAGTGATTGTATAAACTCTCAAATTAACCTACCTCACAAGGTTGTGGTGAGAATAAAATGGAGGCGAGGAGAACAGTGTCTGACCCTGCCACTTGGCAAACTAGGTGATTGCCTAGGGCGCCGGCCTTCTGGAGGTACCAAATTGGGTGCCCCTCCATTAGGGCTGCCAAGTCAAGAAATATCTGGGGACTTTGGAGGTGGAGTCAGGAGACTTTGGGGTGGAGCCAAGAGACATTGGGCGTGGAGCCAGAAGCAAGGTTGGGACAAGCATCATTGACCAAAGGGAGTTCTGGCTATCACATTTAAAGGGACTGCACATCTTTTACATGCCTTCCCTCCATTGGATATAATGAATAGGAGCACCTTATTTGGGGGCTCATAGAATTGATCATTTTGAAACTTGGTGAGTCTTTTGAGGAGAGACATTGGATGCTATGCTGAAAATGTGGTGCCTCTACCTCAAATAACAGCTCCCCCAGATACCCACAGATCAATTCTACATTATTCCCTATGGGAATTGGTCTCCATAGGGAATAATGAGTGCCCAGCAGACATTTCCCTCCCCCCACTTTCAGATGACCCTGAGGCAGGGGGGGGGCCCTTCAAACCGGATGATCCCCTGCCCCCACCTGGGAATTGGCAACCCTACCCCCATGTGACTCAGTAACGTTATCAGTGCAGGGGGAGGGGGGGGGCTTGCCTAGGGTGCCAGACAGTCTAGGGCTGGCCCTGCATACAGGGGATTGGTGATTGGCAGAAAGAGGCAGGACCTTTGGCTGTCCATCACACTGGCCCAGAGTGGCCCAGAAAGCTTCCATGGCACAGTGGGGATTTGAAGCTGGGTTTCCCAGTTCCTAGTCCAGCACTCCAGCCCCAGCACCTCCCCACATGGGTAATTTGCAGGGCAGCTAGAAAATGCATAGCAAACAAGGGATTGCCAGTCGCATCACCAACCGCCTCATGGCTCTTCCCTCCCCTCCAGGGGCATCTACAGCCTTTGGCCAAGTCCTCTGTTACTGCTGGATCCAGAGCCGGAATGATCACCCTCACTGGCTATGATTTCACTCAGCTTCTCCATAATACCTGAATGAGTGAAGAGAGAAGAAGGAAGCATATTGGCCCTAGTGCTTTATGATGCTAGCGCTTTATGATCCAGAGACGTGAATAAAGGAGAAGGCAAAGCACAAGGATTGATCCAGAAGCTGCTGATGTCACAAGCGCCCCCAATGCTAATACAGGAGAAGGCAGAGGACAGGTCTGGATCAATGCTCCCGCTAAGCTGCAGAGTCTTGTGAGCAAAAAATATACGTACTTTGTGATCTACTGGCATTAAAGTTGGGTGGTACTGCATACATTGATGTGCTCTGGGTCATCCTTCCTGAGCTAAGACAAAAAATCTGTGAGCTGGAGGCTAAAAATCTGTGAGCTAGCTCACACTAACTCAGCTTAGAGGGAACACTGGTCTGGACCAGCGATTCCCAGCCCTTTTTGGCACAGTGACGCACAAGTCCAAGTTTAGTTGGTACAGTCACCTCTCCTATGCAAACGAAAACCTAAGTTGGCACCCATTCAATGAAGCATTCTCTTTTCAACAGCGACTAACCAGACGGTTTTGACTCGTGAAACCAACAAACATGGCTCAATGGGGCGCACTATAAACCTCAAGCGAGTGGCATTACAACATACACAGCCTTGAAGTTACATTCCAGTCTGACCACCCTCTCTTTGTCAGTTACTTTTGCTAAACTTCCCTAAGATTATAAGGAACTCCCTCTAGTAACCATCCGGATACATTTTACTTGATCAACGTGAATATGCAGTGAAGAAAAAAATACCAAGAAGATATTGAAGAAGAAGAAGATATTGGATTTATATCCCGCCCTCCACTCCGAAGAGTCTCAGAGCGGCTCACAATCTCCTTTACCTTCCTCCCCCACAACAGACACCCTGTGAGGTGGGTGGGGCTGGAGAGGGCTCTCACAGCAGCTGCCCTTTCAAGGACAACCTCTGCCAGAGCTATGGCTGACCCACGGCCATGCCAGCAGGTGCAAGTGGAGGAGTGGGGAATCAAACCTGGTTCTCCCAGATAAGAGTCTGCACACTTAACCACTACACCAAACCGGCTCTCCAATGTATGACATGGAAGATACTGTTTCCAGGGTCAGATCTTGGTTCCCAAGATACAAAGAGAACAATGAAAAGGGCAGGGATGGCCATTAGGGGGTACTGGCCCATGACCCTCTTTCAGAGGCTTTGCCATCCACTTTTGGGTCTCGACCCATAGGTTGGAAAACCCTGGTCTAGATTGTAGCGAATGAAGATATCCAAGGCTTTTTTGTAGCAGGAACTCATTTGCATATTAGGCCACTCCCCTGATGTAGCCCATCCTCCAAGAGCTTACAGAAGGCCCCATATTAAGAGCCCTGTAAGCTCTTGGAGGATTGGCTACATCAGGGGTGTGTGGCCTGATATGCAAAGGAGTTCCTGCTGCAAAAAAAAAAAAGCCCTGAAGTTACCAGTATGACCTAAATATATACGAATAAGGAAGGAGGGAGAATATTAGCCCAGAGGTTGCTGCAGCTGTGTCAATAGGGTTACCAAGTTTTCATGTGACCCGCTGCACTGTGTCTTTACCAACAGAAGCAAACAGCTACTGATTCAACTCACATCAAGGCCTATTCTTTGAAAGGACTATGATTGGCATTTCACATATGTGTGTTCTCACACAGCCCGACTGCACCCAACTCCTCCCATCCACTGGGAGGACACTTGTTTAAACAGTCACAAATCACAGGCATGTCCAGGGCCGGCCCAGCAAACTAGGTGATTGTCTAGGGTGCCGGCCTTCTGGGGGTGCCAAATTGGGTGCCCCCCCCCATGTGACTCAGTGATGTTATCCGTGCAGGGTGTGTGTGCCAGAAATTAGCCTTGCCTAGGGTGCCAGACAGTCTCGGGCCAGCCCTGTGCATGTCATAAATCAATGTTGCTGTTTTTAAATCCTACTGTTCAGGGTTCATCCTTAGTTATTTGAAAGGCAACTTTTCAGATGGGTTGCTGTGTTAGTCTGTAGGAGAACAAAACTTGAGTCCAGTAGCACTTTAGAGATTAAGAAAATTTCCCACTGTATGAGCGTTCATGAGTTAAAGCTAGGGTTGCCATCCTCCACGTGCAGCCCAGAGATGATCAGCTATTAACTGATCTCCAGATGGCAGAGACCGGTTCCCCTAGAGAAAATGGCTGCTTTGGAGAGTGGACTCTGTGGCACTGTGCCCTGCTGAAGTCCCTTCCCTTCCCAAACCTTACCCTCCACACCAGGGGTGGCCAAACTTGTTTAATGTAAGAGCCACATAGAATAAATGTCAGATGTTGGAGCCGCAAGACATGAACATCAGATGTTTGAGAGTTGCAGGGAAGGGAGGGAGCAAGGGGTGAAAAGAAAGTAACTTTAAATGCATTCTCTATGCCACTGGCTGACTTGGAGAAGTGATTTAAAGAGAGAAATGCCTTCTCCAAGCTGGCCCATGGGGTGGTGGAGGCTTCGAGAGCCACACAATGTGTGTGAAACAGCCACATGTGGCTCTCGAGCCACAGTTTGGCCACCCCTGTTCCACACACTCAACCCCCAAAATCTCCAGGTATTTTCCCAAGCAAAGCTGGCAACCCTAGTCAAAGCTCACTTTGTTGTGTCTCCAGGACTTTTTTCCCTGGGGGAACGTGGCTGAACAGAGTTCCAGACCCTCTTTGTGAAAACAAAATTCTCAAAAAATGTTTAAAAGTTCATGAGGGGCTCCTGTGTGTCTCTCTTCTCTATTTCACCCTTGAGAGCTCCAGCACCTCTATTTCCAGAAAAAAAAGGCCTTGTGTATCTCACAAAGTGAACTTTGACTCCTGAAAGTGTGTATTTTGTGAAATGTTGGTCTCTAAGGAGCTACTATAATCAATGAAGGCTAAGGATTGGTTTGAGTTGGCTGCATTTTTGCGCATGCATAGTTTGGAGTGTGTGTGTGTGGTATGTCTACTTGGCAAGTGTTCAAAGTCACTTGGCGCCCAACTGAGCAGACCTGGTGATCAGTTCATATCTGATCGTCAGAGTCACACACAGTAAGTTCAGTCGGCAAACACGTTCACCACAAACTCTTGCAGCACCCCTGCAGGTGACAATGACATCAATCACCCCGCCCTCCTCTGAAATGCTTCACTGGTTAATTATGGTCTATCACAGGCAGAGGCCTGTCGAAAAGGTGGCCAACCCCTGTGTACCAATGCACAAGAGACTGCAGAAGGAAAACACATTATTTATTTAAAACATTTATTCACTGCCCTTCTACCTTGCAGAACTTAAGGCAGCTTACAATGTGAACGTAAAACGTACATAAAAACACATAAAAGGCCATACATTAAAACCACAGTTTTAAAATTACTGATAGATGGGGTGGGGAAACACTGTCATCCTGGATAAAATGGTTTTTGGCTGCCTCCTAAGGATTTAGAGTGAGGTATCCAGGAGCACCTCCCTGGGGAAAGTGTTCCATCATTGTGGGGCTACCACCAAACAGGCCCTCTCTTCTGTATCCATCATATGAGCTTCCTTGGTCAATGGGACAGTCAAGAGGGCCTCTCTTGTGATTTTAATTTCCAGGCAGAAGCGTATGACAGAATTTTGGCTAAAATGCTAACCTGAATCTTAATCCTATTCAGTCAGTAGAACTTACTTCTGTGTAAGCATGCAGAAGATCAGGCTACAAAAATAATCATGGACAGCATACACCAGAGTGGCCATAATACCCTGATTTGGGGAAAAAGCAGGATAAAATGCAAATAAATGAGGATACCCTGGCTTACTACTCGTTTACAAACTGCGCTCTAGGGAAATGGTGTTCCTTTGATGTTGATTGGGGATTTCTCAATCAGTATCTGTGAAGAAGTTTTCCTGAATGACATCTTGCTTCCCATGATAGAATTTTCCATGCCAAGAACACCTTGCAAAGGAATTTTATGGGCCATTGTCAGTTGCCAGGTCCCTCCTGGCAACAGGTGGTAGGTAGGGGAAATTTACCAGGAGTGGGAGGGAGGCCCAGACAATGTCACTAGTGATGTCACTTCTGGGATGTAATGGAAGTGCCATCCTCACATTTATGATGTTGCAGTGGCGCTCTGGTATTTGGGCAAAAACTCCATGGTAAAGATGCTTCCCACCCTTGAGTTTGTGCCACAATAACTGAACATTGCTAAGACGTCACTAACGTGATTATGTCACTTCCTGTACACACCAGAAATGATGTCACCACATTGCCTGTGATGTAACCCAGGCATCCCATTTGCTTCTGGTAAGTCTCCTTGCTGGTCAGCTGATTGTTGGTGGGGTGTGTGCAGGGCATGGGGCCCAGGATGGGGGATCCCCCACTTCCAGTGGGGAGCTGGCAAACCTACTGTTAGTACACAAAGGGCAACAACGATGCCCAACAGAGCTTGCCAGCGCCCTGCAAGAAGCGTAGGTTGTACTTTGCAAGAGCTTCCAAGGGCCTAGGACTCAGTGATAGAGCATCTGGTTTGTGTGTGGAAAGTCTTAGGCTCAATCGCCAGCATCTGCAGTTTTGAAAATAAAACTGACCACAAGGTTGGGAAACACCGATGTTAAAGACCTTTGCCCATGACCCTGGAGAGCCACTGCCAGTCAGAGCAGACAAGACTACTCTTGATAGATAGACCAATAGCCACACTCTGTATTTGGAAACTTCCTGTGTTCCAGCCAGATGCTGGACAGAGAAGTGAGCAAGCAAAGGTCTCCTTCCTTGGGTTTTTTTTAAACAAGAGGCTAGATGGCCATCTGATAGCAATGAAGATCCTGTGAATTTAGGGGGAGGTATTTGTGAGTTTCTTGCGTTATGCAGGGGATTAGACTAGATGGCCCTGGAGGTCCCTTCCAACTCTATGGTTCTAAGGTTGCCTGGACAGAGGATGCAACAAACAATTGGGTAGAAGTGTCACCAATTCATCTTATAGAGGCAAAATGTGTTCAAGATCATGGAAGCTGGGTCTGTAAAACAGGATATTTAAGGACCCCATCACCTGTGCCTTCAGTCCTGAAGTTACTTCCTGAACATTCCACAGGGAACAGTTGCCTCGGGATGCAATCCTCACTGTTGTGTTTTTCTCTGTTGTGTTTGCCTCCTATGTTTGTCTCCCACACAAAGTTCACCCGAGAGACGGAAGTCTCTTCAAGTAGCCGTCATGTTTATCTAACCTGATAGCTGAATCTTGCATCACAGCCGAGAATAAAGTTGGCAGAGACTTGGCGCATTCTACTGGTTCCACATTAGAAGTCTGTAGTACATTTTGGTTTGTTATTTACTGCATACAGTTCACACAACCTGAGAGGCCATTTCAGATGTCATGGTAAGAGATTCTCACTACAAGCTTTGAATGCCTCTTATATCTAGCATCTGGGGCTCTACTGTATGTCCTCTTGCCACTGAGGTATGGTCAGCGGGTCTGCGTAACGGCCTTTCTCATAGTGGCACCAGGCTTCGTATCATCATCATCATCACCACCATTTTCAGCAATCATCCCTCTCAACACCACAGCTTTCAAAGACAGGCCCACAGATTACACACTTACTGTATATGGATGACTTGAAAATGTATGGAAAGTCATTATCAGATATTGATTCTTTACTACAAACAGTTTGAATATTCAGCAAAGAAATAGCAATGGCATTTGGCCTGGACAAGAGCACAGCATTAGCACTGAAGGGAGGAAAGCTTGTTGAATTGCAAGAAATCAAGTTGTCAAGCAACAACAACTTCAAAACACTACCAATATCTTGGCATTTTGGAAGGTGACAACATCAGTCATACCCCTGTTAAGAAAAAGGCAACCAAGCAGTATTACCACAGAGTTAAAAAGATTTTGTGAACAAAATTAAATTGAGGCAACACAGTAGGGGTATTTAATATGTTGGCAGTTCCAGGTCTAAGAGATCCAGCCGGCATTATCGATTGGAACCAAGCAGAATTAGAAGCAATGGATCGCAAAACTCGCAAGGGAATGATGCTGCATCACTCACTGCATCCTAGAGGTGATGTTGATCGTCTCTCCGTACCAAGAAAATGAGGCAGAAGAGATCTCTTGAAAGTTAAGCAACTAAAGAAGAAAAACCAGCACTGAATGACTACACCAAGAAAAGCAAAGTGAAGCTTCTAGTTGAAGCGCACAAGGCAGGCTTATTTAAGGTTGCAGAAACCAAAGACGTTTACAAAAAGGCTGAAATCAAAACTCACTTTGACAACTGGAAACAGAAGCATGGACAATATTGGACAATATTCGCATGGACAATATTTGAAAGACACAGAGAATAAAGTTGATAACAAAAACACCTGGCAGTGTGTATTGGCCCGGGTGACTCCAACTATGCTAGTTGCCCTGAGTCCCTTGGAAGAGGCATGAGCAGCTCTCAGGGGAACATTCTCACTCTCATGCTTGTTAGCAGTAGTTTTCAAAGCCTGGGTTGTTTCTCCCTCCTGTCCCTACCCCGGAAGCCAGGTGCAAAATAGCCGGCTCATCCAAGTGTTTGGGATAGCTCAATTCATCATTCTTTGGGCTTGCATCCAGCATTTATGGCAAGGGTGTCAAACATGCGGCCCAGGGACCGAATCAAGCCCCCAGAGGGCTCCTATCAGCCCCTCGAGCAACTGGCTGTTGTCTGCTTCCTTCTCCATCTCTCTTACTTCTTTCTGCATCACAGCTTGCTTTGCAAGGCTTGCTCAATCGCACAGGAACTACAGAGCAAAGCCTGTATTTCTCCATTAGCTGAGGCTCCTTCCTTGGGAAAGAAGTGGGGGAGGGAGAGCTTGCTTTGCCAGGCTCTTTCAATCGCACAGGACAGCTAATGAGCCAAGCCTCTCTCCGTTCCATTGGCTGAGGCTTCTCCCCTTCCTGGTCCCCTGGGGAAGAAAGGAAAGAGCCCAAGCTTCCTTTGCCCAGTTCCCTGGATCCCAATGGAGAGTTATAAAGAAAGCACATTTAAGACCAATGAGTGCTATTGTTTTAAGTTTTTTTTTTTTTAAAAATATTTAATTGTGTTTTTCTGTGCCCTTTATAAAATTTATATCTCCGCTGCCACATGGCCTAGCCCAACAAGGTCTCATTTATGTCAGCTCTGATCCTCATAAGAAATGAGTTCAACACCCCTGATTTAGGGAATGCCTAGTTCTAGTTATGCTCTCAAGGGTTTGGCTAAGTTCCATTGCATGTGTGTGCATTTCTTGAGGTCAGCTGATTGGCGCTCTGCCCTGCATCTGCATTGATAACTGCAACAGATTATTTAAGCTCTCCTTATAAGTAAACCCAATTGCTCAAACGGACTATAAAGACCGTCATGATAGAGTAGCAGCTATGTTGCACCAGAATCCAAACCAGCATTCTTCTTGAAACGTCTTTTCCTAACATTCTAATGACAATATTTTGGACCTGGGAAAAAGCATTGCTTCCCCTGGCCACTGAGTTCTTCATTTTTAAACATTCCGATAGTTCTATACAAAGTAAGTAGGTGTCATGGGTCACCTACTGGAGATGGCTTGTGACATCTGTCTATCTATCCATCTAGTTAGTACATTCTATTGCACCCTCCTCTCAAGGGTGTTGGTGACAAGGCGGATAATAATCAGCACAACTCCCCGGCGTAGGCCACCAGGGGCACCTGGTAGGGAGGACAAGATAAAAGCCAAACAGATAACACCTGAATAGAAAAGATATCCCACTGCCCACACATGTAGGAATTCATGGATAGCTAAACCTTGCAAGGTTGAAATATTGAATAAAGACTAAGATGTAGCCAGGATGCAACCTAAATCTTAGAGGTTTAGTGAGGCCATGCTGGAGATATAAAGCTGGCGAGAGGTGGAGTGGGGGGGGGGGCGGGATCCTGTCTGTTTAACAGGGGTTTAATAGGCAGAAATGTGCAGCTGAAGCTTCTTACAACCTTCAGTTAAGTAACATCTTCTTAAAAGTGGGGTGTGCATGCCATCAAGCCACAGTTGAGTTGGTAGTTGGCCATTGCCTGTCTCTGAATCACAACACTTTGGTCTCCTTCCCAAATACTGACCAAGGCCAGTCCTGGATAGCATCTGAGATCTGATGAGACTGTGCTAGCCTGGGCTATCCAGGTCACGGCGTCTTGTGATTACTGCAGAACAGACTGATACAAAAGAAACAGCTGGAGGGCCCCATTGAAAAGTTTTCAAACTGACCGAGTTGGAATTTGAACTAGTGTTGCAAATGGGCGTGGAGAAAATGTCGTGTCTCTTTTATAGGGGCTCGGTGGGATGTTATTCCCTCTGTGTCGCAAAAAGCTTTCCACATGTTAAGATGGGTCATTTTTTTTATCCAAGGCAGGCAGAATTCCCTGACAGAATTCCCTTGCCTTTAAAACAGGCGGGCGTGTGTTAAATGCCATCCGATGATGACGATGATGAAGCCAACGAATAGAAGAACTTTCACACTTTCAGTTCCTTCATCATCAGCCTCGTGTGCATGTGCAGTGCCGGATTAAACCCTGTGGAGGCCCTTAGGCAGTTGAAATCTTGGGCCCCTTGCAATATCTCAGAGTCTCAGCATCCACCCCACCATCCACAACCCCTGCTGCAGCCTGCAGGCCCCTCTTAAAAGCCCCTTTTACTAAGCTGTGTGGGAGAGGCAGAGAGAGGCAAACCTGGGACAACGCCAGCAGCAACCACACCAGGCAAGTCGGGTAAAGAGCAGCTCAGCTGCTGGCTGCATGTGCAGGCTGGGAGGGCTGCAAGCAGGGGGGAAAGACAGCCTGGGCCCCTAAAGTCATGGGGGCCCATAGGCCAGTGCCTACTTGGCCTAATTGTTAATCCGGCTCTGTGCATGTGTTAAGTACCATAAAGTCACTTCTCACTTATGGCGATCCTATGAATGAATGTCCTCTAAAATGGCCTATCGTTAACAGTCTTGCTTGAATCTTGCAAACTGAGGGGCGGGGCTTCCTTGATGGAGTCAATCCATCTCATGTCGAGTCTTCCTCTTTTCTTGCGACCAATACTCCCTCTAAGCTGTGAAGTCTTGTGAGCAAAAATTCAACTTTGTGAGCTACTGGCATTAAAGCTGTGAGCCACTGCCTAAATTAGTTGGGGGAGGGAAGGTGGCTCAGTGGTAGAGCAGAAGGTCCCAGGTTCAATCCCCAGCATCTCCAACTAAAAAGGGTCCAGGCAAGGAGGTGAGAAAAACCTGCGCTTGAGACCCTGGAGAGCCGCTGCCAGTCTGAGTAGACAATACTGACTTTGATGGACCAAGATTCTGATTCGGTATAAGGCAGCTTCATATGTTCTTATGTAGTTTGCTCTGGGGCCATTTTTCCTGAGCTAAGACAAAAATGTGTGAGCCAGAGGCTAAAAAACTGTGAGCTAGGGAACACTGCTTGCTACTTTCAACTTTTCCTAGAACGATTGTCTTTTCCAGTGAAGCTTCTCTTCTCATCATGTGAACAAAAAAAGGTCTCAGTTGGGTCATTTTAGCTTCTACGGAGAGTTAAGACTTGATTTGATTTTTTGGATTTATATCCCGCCTTCCACTTGTCTTTTTGGCAGTGATTTGTCTTTTTGGCAGTGTAAAATAAAAACAAACAAAAGGAAAAAAAAATCGGAACTACCGCCCATTAAAGTTTGCCTTCCACAATTAATTAACTAAGCCTTTAGTTGATCCATCTACTTATTAAGCCGATTAAAACTTGCAGCCCTCCTGGGAATCCAATCAGAAGGACCAGACAAATAAGCTAGTTGTTAGCAGGGGATTCTGTGTGACGTTTACTATGTCTGGAATTCCAGCCAGCTTTTTCACTCAACCTTGTCCAACTTGCCTCCTTATTACAGCCCCCATTCCACATAGCCTTTTCTCCATGTGTGTGCGTGGGTTCCTGTACCAGGGCTATTTTTGTAGGAAAAGCTCAGCAGGAGCTCATTTGCATACTAGGCCACAACCCCTGATGGCAAGCCAGCCAGAATTTCATTCCTGTGCATTCCTGCTAAAAAATAAAAGCCCTGATGGTGACCCTATGACCTCCAAAACATCCTTTTGTTAACAGCCTTGCTCAGGTCTTGCCAACTGAGGCAAGCCCATCTCATGTTGGGTCTTCCTTCCTCTTTTCCCGCTGCCTTCAACTTTTTCTAGCATGATTGTCTTTTCCAGTGATTCTTGTCTTGTAATGTGACCAAAATACTGTTGGGTTTTGGCAATTTCACTTCCTGCAGTCGTGAGTTAATTAATTGTTTATGTATGGTGGTACTTAGCTAGTCAGTGGTTGGACCTATCAGTTAGCTTGCATGTATCTCCTCCCAGAAGCTAGGTGTCAATATGCATATTAACCTCTAAGGGAAAGCCCTAATTGGGTAATCGATAGATTTGGGGATGGTCTGGGGGAAAGCATCAGGTTACAGTTTATGACCCTTTGTTTAAGTCCCCAGATCTCCATGCAGTTGCTGCTTAGACCTTAGAGAGTCAACCTGTAAGTCAGAGGAGTCAGATAGGATGTTAAAACCTTTTCTTGTTTTGTAGAACTCCAGTTTACCCTTTCCCTCACTAGACAAGTAAAGATTACTTTGTTAAAGCTAAATGTGGGTATGCCTGGCTATTTTTGCAGTCTACTCTGCTTTACCTAGCTTGCTGGGGGGAAAGTGTAGAAGACTGGGGAAGCAAACCACTCCGTAAAAAGTCTGCCATGAAAACATTGTGAAAGCAACGTCACCCCAGAGTCAGAAACGACTGGTGCTTGCACAGGGGACCTTTCCTTTCCTTTCCTGCTTTACTCTGCTAACGACATCCTGACAAATACAAGATCCTCAGTTTAATCAAATCCCAGTAGGCAGTCGTGTTGGTCTGAAGCAATAGAACAAAGCAGTAAACAAGTTCTCCTTTAAGACCAACTAAGTTTTATTCAAAATGTAAGCTTTCGTATGCTCTTAAGCAGACTTCAGTTTAATCATTTTAGCTTCTAGGGAGAGTTCAGGCTTGATTTGATCTCGAACCCAATGATTTGTCTTTTTGGCGGCCCAGGGTATCTGTAAAACTCTTCCAGCACCACATTTCACATGAATCAACCTTCTCCCTTTCAGTTTTCTTCATTGCCAACTTTCACACCCATACATACGAATGAGGAATACTTTGATATGAATACATCTTGATCTTGGTTGCCAGTGACACATCCTAACACTTGAGTATCTTTTCTAGCTCCTTCAAGGCTCAGTCTCCTGATTTCTTGGTTTAAGTCTCCCTTTTGCTTGGTGATGGAACCTAGGAATAGAAAGTCTTAATTTAAATTTTTTTATCATCAAACTTTTAAGTTGTAGAACAAAGTTGGAGTCCAGTAGCACCTCTAAGACCAACGAAGTTTTATTCAGAATGTCAGCTTTCATGTGAGAACTTCATATGAGAGCCAGTTTGGTGTAGTGCTTAAGTGTGCAGACTCTTATTTGGGAGAACCGAGTTTGATTCCCCACTCCTCCATATGCACCTGCTGGAATGGCCTTGGGCCAGCCATAGCTCTGGCAGAGGTTGTCCTTGAAAGGGCAGTTGCTGTGAGAGCCCTCTCAGTCCCATCTACCTCACGGGGTGTCTGTTGTGGGGGAGGAAGATAAAAGAGACTGTGAGCCACTCTGAGATTCGGAGTGGAGGATGGGATATAAATCCAATATCTTCTTCTTCAGACAATGAAATGGGGTACAGTGAGCAGAGTTACATATAGCTGGTGGGCAATGGTTAAGCATGCAAAATAGTGCCAAGTTAGAATCTATGGCAAAATTAGTACAAAACTGTACAAAAATAGCACAATTGTTAATTGTACTATTTTGCCATAGATTCTTATTTGGTACTATTTTGCATTGCCCACCAGCTATATGTAACTCTGCTCACTGTATTTCATTGTCTGATGAAGTTGTACTTTTAGCACATGAAAGCTTACACTGTGAATAAAACTTTGTTGGTCTTAAAGGTGCTACTGGACTCCTACTTTGTTCTATTGCTTCAAACCAACACGCTCCCCAGTAGTCATTCCTTTTGTCACCTTGATGTTCTGTTGTAATTCTGCTTTTGGAACTTTCTGCTTAAACCTTCATCAGTAATTGTTTCAAGTCTTCACAATTTTCTGCCAGTAATGTGGTGTTATCTGCATATCTCAAATGGTTAATGTCCCTTCTATCAGTTTTCACTACACTTTCATTGAAATTTAATCTAATTCTTTACGATACGTTCTACGTATAGATTTAAAAGATAGGGAGATAAAATACATCCTTGTATCACACCTTTGCCAGTTGGAAACCATTCTGTTTCCCCATATTCTGTCCTAACAGTAGCGTCTTGTTCAGATTACAGGTTGCACATCAAAACAAATCAGATACAGCGGCACACCTATTTCTGTTCAAACCAACCATAGCTTTTCATGATCCACAGAGTCAAAAGCTTTGCTGTAATCTACGAAACATAAGCTGATTTACTTCTGAAATTTTCTGATCTGCTCCAGTTGCCAATGACAATTTACAATATGATCTCTAACAACACTTCCCTTTCTGAACATCTGGCATTCCTCGTTCCACAAAAAACAGGTATACGGCCATTCAAATTTAGCAGGGAAAACCTTTCCTATCGTTTTATCTCTGTGCCATTAAAAAGTTAATTGGCAGTTACTATATGTGTATCTGTGGAGGTGTGCAAAAGGGAAGGAAGCTGGAGAGAAAGAAATATATGGACAGTTGTAAACCCAAGTATCTTTCTACTCGATCACACATGAATCTGAAATAAGTTATAGCTCTCAGGTTTCATCTTTGCAATCTCTAACCATCAAAAGATTTTAAAAGAGTGTAAAAGGGTTGGGAAAGGGCTGTATCTCAGGGTCTGTTTTGTATACGGAAGGTCTGATATTCAGTCCCCAGTACCTGCAGTTTTAAAAAAGATGAGGTCATGTCATCTGAAGAATTTGGATTATTAGACACATGGCCATTAGAGCCTGTAGTGTGTGTTCTACTTTTACTATTGACACTGCCCCTCTGATTGAAACACCAAGATACTTTCTTCTGCTGACAATACCTAGGTATAGAAGGGCATCTCTGTCAGCAAGTTTGAATGCACTGCTGTCTGCTGTTTTAACTGAACAAAGTTTGAGACCAGTGGCACCTTCAAGACCAACAAAGGTTAATTAGCACGTAAGCTTTAGTGTGCATGCACACTTCTTCAGATCTGAAGGTGTACCTGAAGAGGTGTGCATGCACATGAAAGTGTATAGGCAGAATTGAACTTCATTGGTCTTGAAGGCGCCACTGGGTTCAAATTTTGTTTTATTGCTTCAGACCAACACAGCTACCCACCTGAATGCAGTTTTAATGGGAAAATACCAACGTATACCATTTTCTGATAGATTATGTACCAGCCAGCCCTGCCAGGCTAGCCAGTTATCCCAGGCTAGCCTGATCTCATGAGATCTAATTATCAGAAGCTAAGCAGGGGTAGCTCTGGCAAGCAGGGCTTTTTTTGAGCAGGAACGCAGTTGGCACAAGGGGTGTGTGGCCTAATATGCAAATGAGTTCCTGCTGGGCTTTGTCTACAAAAAAAGTCCTGCTGGCAAGTATTTGGATGGGAGACCTCCAAGGAATACTAGGATCAAGACACAGAGGCAGGCAATGGCAAACCACCTCTGATAATCTCTTGCCTTGAAAAACCCATAGGATGGCCATAAGCAGGGGTGGAATTCTAGCAGGAGCTCCTTTGTAAGCTCTTGGAGGATTGGCTACATCAGGGGTGCCTGGCCTAATATGCAAAGAGGCTCCTGCTAGAATTCCATCCCTGGCCATAAGTTAGTTGTGACTTGATGGCACTTTCTACCACCATGTACCTGAGATTCAGATCAGAGACTCCACTGACTGTATAGGTTTAGAACGGGGGTGTCAAGCATGCAGTTTGGGGGCCAAATCAGGCCCCCGGATGGCTCCTATTAGACCCCTGAGCAACTGGCTGTCATCTTCCTTCTCCCTCTTTCTTGGTTCCTTCTGCATAACAATTGTACAGGAGCTACAGAGCAAAACCTCTATTTTCTCCATTGGCTGAGGCTCCTCCCTTGAGAAGAGGGGGGAGAGCTTGCTTTGCCAGGCTCTCTCATTCACAGCAGAGTTACTGAGCCAAGCTTCTCTTCCTTCTATTGGTTGAGGCTCCCCTCCCCCTCAGTCCCCTGGGGAAGGAAGGAAAGAGCCAGAGCTTCCTTTCCCACTTCCCTGCATCCCATGGGAGAAATACAAAGAAAGCATCTTTAAGACCAACAAGTGCTAACATTTTAAGCATGTTTTAAGTTTTTTTAAAAAATACATATATTTATGTTTGTCTGTGTTCTTCATAAAATTTATACCTCTGCTACCTAATCTTAAATAGGTACACACATGGCCCGGCCCAACAAAGTCTCATTTATGTCAGATCTGGCCCTCATAAAAAATGAGTTCGACACCCCTGGTTTAGAATGTCTCTTAGTTAAAATGATCTGATAGTAGGCAATGATCTAATTGTAGGAAATGGTGGGCAAAACCAAAGTCAATGGACCAAGGGTTTGACTCAGTATAGAGTACCTTGGTGCATTCATGTAGGTGGGGAATCCATTTGCTCCCCACCATCTGGCTTCCATGTCCAACGGAGCGATTAAATGCTATGCATATGCTTGGGCCCCAAGGCTTACCGTACTTCTGAGGAAGCATCAGGTCCATGCAGTGGGGACTCACAGTAAAGCTATGTTTTTAAAATAATCCTGATTTACGGGTAGAGTTTGGAGAGCACAGGGTTTATGGAAGAGAGGGACCTCAGCAGGGTATAATGCCAAAGAGTCCACCTTCCAGAGCAGCCATTTTCTCCAGAGCAGCTGATCTCTGTCACCAAGGAATCAACTGTAATTCTGAGATCGCCAGGTCCCACCTGGAGGTTGGCAACCATTGTCTGATGTAGCAAAACCCATCGGAATTTGACTCCTTGTATGATTCATAACTTTGTAACCCAACGACTATAACATACCATTACTGCAAAAGAATATATTTTATTGCCATTGTTACTCATTAGTAATTTTTAAATGTACTTTTCTATAATGTAGACGCACCATTATTTAATATTAGCTTTTCTGTGCTATTTATTCTTTGTGTCTTTCCTCCCTTGGGTTATGAAGCAATAACTCAACTGTTATTACAGCAATTGCTGTAACTTGATTTGTTTATATCAATAAAATCGGGGGGGGGGGGGAGTTAAAAAGTATTGAGCATCTAAGTATTGAGCACCGTCCTGCCTCACCTTACCCCTCCTTCTGGGCTTGCTCTCTGTGGGATTGAATAATACATTGCTTCGAGAGAATGTTCCTACACTGTATAGTTGCCAACCTCCAGGCGACAGCTGGAGATCTCCTGGCATTACAACAGCTCCCCAGGCAGCAGAGAGCAGCTCCCCAGCAGAAAACTGTGACTTTGCAAGGTGACTTCTAGGGTCTGGAATCCCACTGAAGTCCCTCCCCTCTCCAGACTCCACCCCCTCCAAATCTCCAGGAATCTCCCAACCGGGAGCTGGCTACCTAGTCCGCTGGCAAGATCAAAGTCTCCCCTCAGCTTCCCTCCCTCCTCTCCGCTTCTTTGCTCACAATACAGCCGCGACCGAATAATAGCAGAGGCGGGCCTTGGGCGCCTCCTGGCCAATGCGCGTCGCCGGGGCGGAGTCGTGGTGGTGGGCGCCTGGAGAGCTTCGGAGGGAGCTCCGGGCCAGGGGCTAGGAGATCCAGTTTCCCGGCTCCCGCTTCCAGCCGCGGAAAGAGTTAAGTAGGTGGAGCTGCGAGCGAGAAAGCAGCCGGGGAGAAAGGAGGCGGATTCCGTAGCCAGCACCGGATTGCGCTTGCCGCCAGCCAGCCAGCTCCCAGGGCTCTCCGCCCGCCTTGGCCCCGTCGCTGCTGGGGGAGCCGGGGGAAGGCGTCATGGAGGACCTCTTGGCCGTCCTCCTGGCGCTGCTGAGCCTCTGGTTCACGGGGGCCTTCTTGATGATCGTCCTGCCTTCCCTCTTCGGCTTGTCCTTGGGCATCTCGGAGCTCTACATCAAGATCTTGGTGAAGACCTTAGAGGTGGGTGAGTGAGTGGGTGGGCAGGGCGGACCACCCCAGGCCGGGGGCCAAAGGAGCGCGGCTACCCTCTCCTAAATCTCCCCTCTCGCCTGCTCTTCGTGTGACCATCACCAGCCTGCTTAGCATGAGCTGGCAGCTTTAAGAGCCTTTTTTTTTTTAAACCACTGTAAAAAAATAAAATCCCCCAAACAAACCTTGACCTTTCTCGCATGATTCAGCGATCTAATCCCTGGAGGAGGGCGGGAGCCGCTCTCTTTCCTTGCATCCGGAGGTGGGGGGGGAACTAGAGAGACCCGCCGGGAAAGACGAGGAGGCGAACAATGGCAGTTTTCTAGGAATCTCCCCCCCCTCCCCGCTCGCTGCCCCCTGAAATCCAAGAATCCGCCTTGCATCTGAGTGCAACTAGGGCAAATCCAGCGTCCATTCGCTGCAGCGCCTGCCATTCAATTCCCCCGTTCCCCACCCAATATTTAGGTTGCTTTGGAAGCAGCCAGTGCAGTGGCTAAGCAAGACTGCAGAACTGAAAGGACTTCGCTTGTGGTGGCGGCTGTTGTTGGGTGTGTGTATTCTTTTAAAAAAGGTAAAGGTAGTCCCCTGTGCAAGCATTCTTTTAAAAGCAAACCGGAATTCAGTTCTCTCTACTGTAATCTGTGGGGTGGCAGTGTTAAATACGATCCCAAACCAAGTTACACCTTTAGGTTTAGAACAGAGAAACGCAGTTTTAACTTACGCTGTTAGTTCTTGAAGGTTTTTGACTTAGTGCATTTTCTGCTTTGTGGTTTCCATTTCATTTAAACCCCATTTTTCTCGCTATTCAGAACCAAATTGGCTGACATCTACCTCCTCTTCTCCATTTTAGCCTCAAAACAACCCTGTGAGGTAGGTTAGGCTGTGAACCTTTCACCGACTCAAGGTCACCCACCAAGCTTCTATAGCAGAGTGGGAATTTATTTATTTAGTTATTTATTCTATAATTTATATATTTGAACCTGGGTCTCCTAGATCCTGGTCTAACCAGTGCACCATGCTGCCTCTCTAAGTACTGTGATGCATACCTTGGTTAAATACTTGCAGATTGCTATTTTGATGGGATATCAGTTAATACAAATGGTCTTTGTTCTTTGGAATTCTGTAGAGGCAGGTGTATTTCAGTGCAGTCCTTTGCACAGCTGTTGTAGCCTTAGCCCATTAATTTCCAATGAGTTTGGACTGCAGCGGATTGCATTGTTTCTCTGTTTGAAAGCTGCCTTCTGGGATGCCTCTGGGCAAGTCTGTTGTGGCATAAAATGTTGTAGGCCTCAGTGGATTTTGGCTTGTGTGTGTGTGTGCCACAATAAACGTGTTAGCCTTTTAAAGATGATAACAAGATTCGCCAGTGTGGGGAGGAAAATGGTGCAATGTCTTAGCTCACCCTACTCTCTCTAAGCTCAGTTTAGTGCAATATATTTATTTACTTTCTCCCCCAAATGGGGAATCAGTTGGTATGCATTGTTTTCCTGTATTTTATCCTCACAACAACCTCGGGAGGTAATTTAGGCTGAGATTCTGGCCTGCCTCACAGTCACTCAGCAAGCTTCCATGACATTAGGGATTTGAACCTTTTCCTAGTCCAGTGGTTCACTGCCTGATACTGGCTGTGAAGCAAACTGGCTTTGCTTGTTATTTAAAGGCTGTGGCTATAGGTTTTACGCTGCTTCTCTCTCCAAATCTCTCTCAGCAATCAAGGCTGGAGTACCTGTTGAAGAGGAAGAATGTCAACAATAACAGTAATGTGGAGTAGCAGTTAAAGTAGAACATAAGAGAAGCCATACTGGATCAGGTCAGTGGCCCATCCAGTTCAATACTCTATGTCACACAGTGGCCAAAACCTGGGAGCCATCAGGAGGCTCACCAGAGGGGCCAAAACTCCATTATCTCTCCCACTGTTGCCCCCAAAGGCCTAGGACCCAGAGATCCAGATTTTGAATTCCCTCTCTTCCATGGAAGCTTGCTGAGTGATCTTGGCCAGTCACACAGTCTCAGTAACCTACCTCAGAGGGTTGTTGTGAGGATAAAATGGAGGAGAGGAGAATGAAGTCAGCTGCTTTGTGTCCCCATTGGGGAAAAGGGCCGAGTATAAATAAAGTAAATGAATAAATAAACGTGGAGGTTTTGAAAGAAAATTAACTAATTTCAAGTTAATCAAGTGCAGAGTTGTCTATGACCTTGTAAGAAAATATGATTGTAGCGTTAATACAAATGGAAATGGGTCTGGACAAGTGTTGGGAGTGGTGAAGCCCCCAACTGTGAAATGGAAGTTCTATATTCAAAGTCTTATCTATTTTTACTTATTTATTTAAAAGATATGTTAGCTTCTTTTTTTCCTTATGGAGTTCAAGGCACCTTACAATACGGATAAAATACATAAAATAGAATATATAGATATTAAAAGAAACCTCCCCAGAATTTAAAACCATAATTTAGGACTGCTAATCAAATCAAACACAGTCTTAAATCAAACCATCTTCAACAGCAATGAGTTCATCCCCTCTTAACCACCTCTCCCCCCGGGCAGGTATCCAACAACAGACATGTTTCTGTTTGTGGAAGAGGGAGTGGCTATTTCCCATGATTCTCTCCTCCCATTTTGAACCCCATGTTGTTCTTTGAGGTCCCCTGCCCTCTGAACAAAATTTCAGGATTAATTTAGGGAAGTGCGAAAGTCTCTCTCTGTAAATCTGCAGATGGCTGGATATGTGGCAATATTTCTTTCCTTATGTGCCCCATCCCCCATCTATCTGCAGCTAAATAGATTATGTCTGTGAGAGAACAGATTATTTCCGGGAGTGCGAGCATGGTGTTGTGGTTAAAGTGTTGAACCAGGATCTGGGAAATCCACAGCTTCAAATCCCTACTCTCCCTTGGAAGCTTTCTGGGATTCTTTGGACCAGTCACACACCCGTAGCTTAACCTATCTCACGGGGTTATTATGAGGATAAAAATGGAGGAGAGGAGAGCAATATAAGCTGCTTTGGGTCTCCACTAGTGTTTCCTCTAAGCTGAGTTAGTGTGAGCTAGCTCAATTTTTTTTTAGCCTCTGGCTCACACATTTTTATCTTAGCTCAGGAAGGATGGCCCCGGAGCAAACTAATTGATGCAGTAGCTCACAGCTTTAATGCTGGTAGCTCACAAAGCAGAAGTTTTGCTTACAAGACTCCACAGCTTAGAGAGAACATTACTGAGAAAGGTGTGATATAAGTAATTTCTCATGTTCATAGCAGGCAAAAGTATGTACGAAAACAGTTTCATCCTTTCGGAGATATCATAACTTGTCGCCACTTCATAACTTGTCATATCAGGTTTGGTAAGAATGTTAAGTACCTCGAAAGAAGCATCGAGGCCAAGAAAGAGCTACACATTGTTTTTACATTTCCCTTCGGCAAAGTGAGGCAGAGGTGCCTTTTCTATATCCCACTGAGGGGCGATGGTGAAACTGATTTGTTCAAATCTCTTCGCCGATCTCTTAAAAAGAAAATCTCAGTGAAACTCCAGTGAGATACACGCAGGCAGCCAGCCCTGTCAAAACAGAAAGGGTTGCTTCTCAATTTAAATATCAGTAAGGGTGCTGATTTTGGAGCCTAGGGAAGGCAACAGTTTGACTCATGCAGTTCTCAGCCCCTCCCCAGCCTCTGCTACACGGGGTGAGCATTCTCTAGCTTTACAGAGTTCCTGATTGGATCGCTCCAATATGTTATGTAGAGTGCTGCACCCTGAAATCCCTGTATAAATATAATGAGGAACATGAGCTGGAGAACAAAGCTAACAAGGGAGAGCACATTTATTAAGAGGCCTGCGTTTATGGAACAGCTAATGACAGGCCTCCTGATTAAAAGGGTAGGAATTAAATAGAAATCTAGGTTGTTTCGTTGGAACGATAGCAGAGCTGTAGGCCAGTTAATTCTGTTGTGATAAAATAATTAGCAGATGTTTTGTGACATGTTGAAGACTAGCAAAGCTGTGTTCTGGCATAAGCCTACTTGCTTGGATGGTGTTTGGGTTTTCATTATATAGCTATTTTATGAAGGAGGATTGGGAGGGAAAACTAGGGTGAAAGGGCCACAAAACTCAGGATGTCCAAGCTGAAATGTGGTTAGCTGGCATTCAGACCTAATTGAGAAAAATGCAGAGATTGTGCACTAGTTGTGATAAGCTAGTTAACCCCAGGACGGAGCTGGATGTCACGGTTTTGCTAAAATAGATGGTGCATGCATATTTGGATATGCTTTATAAAATGGAAAGTGCTGAATTTTTAAAAAACTAATTTATAAAAAGAAAAAAGTAGCTATATTTCTATCTGAAGCCAAATTCTTTATCCATGTTGGGGATATAGATGTCCTGCAGATATTTGTTTTTGATGGAGGAAGTTTCATTGTTTCACAGTACTAAAACATACTGCGCTTGAAGGCACACTTTGACATGGGGGCGTAATGTTTCTTTTGCATAGATTAGCCCTCCCCTTTTGCATATGAAATAATTCACAACAGTACGGTTCTTTAAAAAGCTGCAATGTCTTAACAAACAACAAAAAGAACGTCTGAACCTGCAATCTTGGGAAACTAACCAAGTTTCATGAATTGTAAAGCAACACATGTAAAACTAATAATTTCCAGCATTTTTTGTGTCTTGGGATATTTTTCTGTCTCATGAACGACATCCCTCTATGTCAGGAGTGGCCAAACTTGCTTAATGTAAGAGCCACCTAGAATAAATGTCAGATGATTGAGAGCCACAAGACATGGAAATCAGATGTTTGAGAATTGCATGGCAAGCAGGCAGGCAGAAAAATAGATGGGGAAGGGAGGGAGAGGTAGAAAGAAAGCAACTTTTACTTTAAAAGCATTCTCCAAGCTGAGAAATGGGGACTTCAAGAGCCACATGATATGTGTGTGAAAGAGCCACCCCTGCTCTGTGAGTATATGTATGGTGCTATCAGGTCACACCTAAAACCTCACCTGGCCCTTCCCACATAAAACCACCCACATGGTAGGGAACATGTTGGCAGACACCATGCTTCTATACACCACGCATTTCCATGCTGATGGAGACCTTCCATGAGTGGAATGTCAGCCGTCTCTATTGCCCTTCAAATCAGAACCTTGCATGTGACTATGCAGGGATGAATTGGTGTCTTCTTCGACCATTCTGCTTACTTTTCATCACAGGGCAAGTAGTTATGGCATCTAGTTATGGCATCTAAGTTTATTTTGGGCTTGCATCTGGCTATTAATAAATCTTGTGTGCGTAGAACAAAAGAGCATGTGGAAAGACGTTCTTGAAAGATGACTCCAGCAGGATAGAGCTAGATTTGAGTCCAGGAACACCTCAGAGACCAACAAGATTTTCAAGAGTCAGCACTCCCTTCAGCTATCAGAAA
Source organism: Heteronotia binoei (assembly GCF_032191835.1). Lineage (NCBI taxonomy): Eukaryota > Metazoa > Chordata > Lepidosauria > Squamata > Gekkonidae > Heteronotia > Heteronotia binoei. Next base: position 103,933,501 of record NC_083231.1, on the reverse strand, counting down.
CGAATATCCCAAAAATCTGGTTGGTCTTGAAGAAGAAGAAGAGTTGGTCTTTATACCCCACTCTTCACTACCTTTTTAAGGAGTCTTAAATTGGTTTACTGTCCTGTTCTCTTCCTCTCCCCACAGCAGGCACCTTGTGAGGTACAAGGGGCTGAGAGAATTCGGAAAGAACTGTGACTGGCCCAAAGTCACCCAGCTGACTTCACGTGGAGGAGGAACGGGGAATCAAACCCAGTTCTCCAGATTAGAGTCCACCTCTCTTTAACCATGACACCACAGCTAGCTCTCTTAGGTGGTGCTATGAAGATCTAGCTCTTCTACCGCAGACCAACATGTCTACTCTTTGAAACTGGGTGGATGCCACAGTGAGACTGGAGGAAATTTTGGAAAGAATTGCCTTTTGGTCTCCAGTGACTTCTTTCAGGCTGCACAGAACTGCTAAATGCTGTGGTATCTCTTCTGCTTGGAAGCACGTTGTGATTTCACAGTGCTAGAAATGCGAATGGCCAGTTTGGTGTAGTGGTTAAGTGCATGCACTCTTGTCCGGGAGAACCAGGGTTGATTCCCTACTCTCCCACTTGAAGCAGCTGGAATGGCCTTGGGTCAGCCATAGCTCTCGCAGCTTCTGGGCAGCTTCTGTGAGAGTTCTCTCAGCCCCACCCACCTCAGAGGGTGTCTGTTGTGGGGGAAGAAGATAAAGGAGATTATGAGCCGCTCTGAGATCCGGAGTGGAGGACGGGATATAAATCCAATATATCTTCTTCATCTTCTCCATTTTCTGGCCATCTCTAGAAAGCCAGTGTTTCATTGTCCTGGCTTCAGAATCACATTTTGCCTCTTGCAGTGGCAGAATCTTAATTGACTACGTAAGTGCTTAACTTTTATTTTGCTGGGAAGGTTCTTAGGACCATATCTGTGGATGGGTGCATAAGACTTGCAGGTTGTGGCACTGAAGAACCAATTTTATTCCAGTAGATGGTACACAAAGGCAGAGCAGAGGGTGCCCCCGTGTGACTTTGGTTTACATCAGCTGTGGGATGTCTGAACAACCTTCAAGGGGTAGTCTTGCAGACCCCACGCTATAGTAGTCAGTACTCCTCCTCACACGTTAACACTGAACTTCTTTCATCTATGTGCATATATTTGTATGAAAAAGCCAATGAACTACAAATGAAACCAGGAACCCATACCAGAACGGAGAGCCAGTGTAGTGGGTGGAGTGTTTGGTTCAGACCTGGGAGAATCTTTACTCTGCCATGGAAGCTTGCTGGGGAAGCTTGGGCCAGACACTCTGTCTCAGCCTAACCTACCTCACAGGGTTGTAAGGATAAGACGTAGAAGAAGGGAATTCTGTAAGCCACCTTCGGTCTCCGTTGGTGAGAAAGGTAGAGTATAAATGAAGTAAAAAAATAAGTACCGGGGCAAATGTGGGCTTTAAATTACACGTTCAGCTATACCTGTGTTGCATGTAACATGAAAATTACTCATCACACAAATAAAGAAAAACCAAGTGTACGCAGATTGTAAGTGTATTCACTGTAATTTGTGAAGAGGGATAGTCTTATAACAAGTGTGGGCCCCATGTGACTTCTGGGGAGAATCCAATCTTCCTCCCCACTTTCTTGCTAGTTCTATTGCAGCTCCAAGGAGCCAGGCAGTGACTGTGCAAGAATAGGTGTGTCTTTGTGCTTGTGCAGGGAGTGATCTTTTATTGGGGTGGGTGGGTTTTAAGACCGCCCCCCCCCCCGCAATGTATCTTTTTAAGGTTTTAGATTTTTCTGCAACCCTGGGGTTGTCACTAGGCTTGCAGAACTGTTTTGGGTAAATGTGGCCCCAGTCTGTGGATTCAGGTATCCACAGACAGGCCACATTTTTGCTGTTTGATATATAAGTGCAGGATCAAGCCTGAATTCTCTCTAGATCAGGGGTAACGAACTAATTTGTTATGAGGGCCGGGTCTGACATAAATCAGACTTTGTTGGGCTGGCCCATGTGTGTTATAAAATGTAATGCCAGGTAGCGGAGATATAAACTTTATAAAGGACACAAGCACAAAGATTTAAAAAAACCCTTAAGATAAAACCTGCTTAAAATATGCTTAAAACATTAGCACTTGTTGGTCTTAATGGTGCCTTCTTTGTATCTCTCTCATGAGATCCAGGGAAGTGGGCAAAGGAAGCTGAGGCTCTTTCCTTCCTTCCCCAGGGGACCAGGAAGGGGGGGGGGGGATCCTCAGTCCATAGAAGGAAGAAAGGCTTGGCTCAGTAGCTCTGCTGTGCAATCGAGTAAGCCTTGCAAAGAGAGCTGTTATGCAGAAGGAAGCAGAGAGGGAGAAGGAAGCAGATGACAGCCAGTTGCTCGGGGGCCTGATAGGACACCCCTGCTCTAGTTGCTAAAATGACTCCACTGAGGTTATTGTCCTTTACTCACATCCTGGAGAAGACGAGACTCACTGGAAAAGACAATAATGCTAAGGAAAGCTGAAGGCAGCAGGACGAGAGAAGACCCAACGTGAGATGGATTGACTCGATCGAGGAAGCCAGCGTCCTCCGTTTGCAAGATTGTCAATGATAAGATGTTTTGGGGGTGATTAATGAAGAACGTCGCCATAAACAGAAACAGTTTGTTGGTGCAAAACACAGAGAACCTAAAGGCTGTGCCTTGAGATACGGATGTTGTAAAATATTCTCTGCTGATGTTATAGTCTGGTTTCCCCACCCCATGATACAGCGAAGGGCCCAGGAGAACCTCAACATTGTGTGCCGCAGATTGGAAACGTGAGCATGCTTCAAAGGAAGGAGCCTGGAGTGGCTTTCTTTTGTGAAAAGGATGTTTTAATATGAGGATGTAAACAGTTAAGCACATTTGTGAGCTACTGGCATGCAAGTTGTGAGCTACTGCATAAATTAGCTTGGCTCTGGGGCCATTTTTCCTGAGCGAAGATGAAAAAGTATGAGCCAGACGCTAAAAAAACTGAGAACTAGCTCCCACTAGCTCAGCGGGAATACCACTTACATCAGTCTCCACCCCTCTGTCTTATCCCTGCAACAACCATGCAAGGTAGCTTAAGCTAGGGGCATGCACCTGGCCCAAGGTCACCCAACAAGCTTCCATGGCAGGGCGAGGATTCGAATCTGGGTCTCCCAGATCCTAATCTGACGCTTTATCCTCTATGAAAAAGAAGAAGAAATTGGATTTATATTCCGCCCTATTCACTGAATCTCTGAGTGGTCACAATCTCCTTTACCTTCTCCCCCCCCCCCCAACAGATACCCTGTGAGGTGCACGGGGCTGAAAAGTTCTCCCAGAATCCGACCTTTCAAGGACAACTCCTGTGAGAGTTATGGCTGACCCAAGGCCATTCCAGCAGCTGCAAGCGGAGGAGTGGGGAATCAAACCTGGTTCTCCCAGATAAGAGTCCGCGCACTTAACCGCTACACCAAACTGGCTCTCTCTCATCTCTATGCCATGCCAGCTGTCCAGGGGCAGCTTGTGTGGTGACTCAGAGGGCAGTCCTTGGGAGAGTCGCACCCTTCTCAGCCTATGGAAGTCAGTGAACTTAGAAAGGTTTAACTCTGTTTAGAATCTTTTGCTAGCGGGATGGTTGCTGCTGAGCACAGCTGAAAGAAGAGCTGGTTTCCTTCCCAGAGGTTATCTGCTCCCGAGCAGACAGGAGTGTCTAGTGTGGATGCAAATGTGTTCTGGTGCCGCTGCTGTGTTGATGCCCTCTGGGTAACGTTCCCAGGTTTCCCTTCCCAGCCATCAGTGCTCAGTGGCAGACATTCTTCAGTCCATTGCTGTATAAAGCATTGTTGGTAGAAGGAATAGGCAGCCATGGACTGTATTCATTCTACCCGGCAGCAAAATTGCTGTGAACCAGCAGGGAAGGCTCTTTGTCTGCGGCAGTGATGCTCTGTATTCTTGGTGCTGGGGGGGGGGGCACAGTGGAAGGACTTCTGATGTCCTGGCCCCACTGATGGACCTCCTGAAGGAACCTGGTTTTCTTGGCCACTGTGTGACACACAGTGTTGGACTGGATGGGCCACTGGCCTGATCCAACATGGCTTCTCTTATGTTCTTATGTTAAGGCTCTCTGTGTGTTTGTGTGCGGAGGGGAAAGCCTGGATTATTAAACAAAAAGAGACTGGAACTCCCGCGATGAATGGAGTCCCTTCTAGGTTGCCAAGGAATACTAGATTGGGGAGGGACGGTGGCTCAGTGGTAGAGCATCTGCTTGGTAAGCAGAAGGTCCCAGGTTCAATCCCTGGCATCTCCAACTAAAAAGGGTCCAGGCAAAATAGGTGTGAAAAACCTCATCTTGAGACTCTGAAGAGCCACTGCCAGTCTGAGTAGACAATACTGACTTTGATGGACCGAGGGTCTGATTCAGTAGAAGGCAGCTTCATATGTTCATGTGTACTAGATGTCCCCAGGCCCTGAAATGACTGACATGCAAGTAAGGTTTCTGATAGGCGGTCTCTGCTTGTTATCATAGCTCCCTGGAAGTGGACAAGGAGGCAGGTACAATTAGGAGTCCACAACGGGGTGGACATCACCACTGTTTTATTCTTGGCCCTTTTCCATCAATGCATCTCTTGACTGGCCCCAAATATGAAATCAATGAATCCCTTTCTTGTGCGACAACCTGTGTGCATGAAGAACTTCTGCCTGATTTTTTTTTTTTTTATGAAAGGGGACTGCACATTCCTGTTGTTTTATAACTAGGGTAATTGAAGTCCTCCTTTATTGCAGTGCCCTTTCCATGCTTGGCCATAGAAGGCAGCCTGTGACCTGGAGAGCTGTAGGCGTGCAACTTGCTCCTTCAGTCTAGGGAAGGAAAAGTCTTGGAGGTGCAGCAGATTGCAGCCTCTTTCTGTTGAAGGCAGGGGCTGTGGCTCAGTGGGAAAACCTCTGCCTGGCATGCAGGAGGCCCTGGATTCAATCCCCAACCTCTCCAGTTAAAAGGATCAGGTTATAGGTCAGGGGTGGTCAAACTGTGGCTCGGGAGCTACATGTGGCTCTTTAACACACATTAGATGGCTCTCAGAGCCCTCACCGCCCCATTGGCCAGCTTAGAGAAGGCATTTCTCTCTTGAAATCACTTCTCCAAACCAAGCCAGTCAACAGCGTGGGGGATTCATTTAAAGTTAACGTTGTTTTCCTTCCACCTCTCTTTCCCCCCCAATCTGTTTGCCTTCTTTCCATCCTTCCTGTCCTGTGGCTCTCAAACATCTGACGCTCATGTCTTGCGGCTCTCAAACATCTGACATTTATTCTTTGTGGCTCTTACGTTAAGCAAGTTTGGCCACCCCTGTTATAGGTGATGTGAAAGACCTCTATCTAAGACCCTAGAGAACTGTTGCCAGTTTGAATAGACAATCCTGGCTTTGATGGACCAAGGGTCCGATTCAGTGGAGGGCAGCTTCATGTGTTCCCGTGAGAAGGTTCGTCCCTGTTGTAGGCAGACTGCTCATGTCACAAATGATGTGTCTTCAACCTTGATTTCCTGCCTGTAGCTCCAGCTGGTTTCCTCCTCTAAATCTGGGTGGCCAACTTTGTTTCCTTGGGGCTACTGCAGGTACCCAGTGATGCAGCTGGGCTCCATCGTGGGTAGTCTGTCTGTCTGTGTAACCGTGTTGACTTTGCTCAATACAGGCGTGGTTGGTGCACAGGCTTCCTGGAACGAGACTCTTTTGTTTTGGTGATCGAGGGATAAAACTGCTTCTTGGAAATCTTTTCCAAAGGCGAACTGACAGTGGCCCTTTGTCTTCCTGAGAAGCGCATGCAACATTCTGTGTCCTTATAGAGCAGGGGTGGCCAAACTGTGGCTCGGGAGCCACACATGGCTCTTTCACATCTATTATGTGGCTCTTGAAGCCCCCGTCATCCTATTGGCTGACTTCTTCTATAAGCCAAGCCAGGCAGTGGCTTGGAGAATGCATTTAAAATAAAAATTGCTCTCTCTCCCTTCCTTCCTTCCTTCCTTCCTTCCTTCCTTCCTTCCTTCCTTCCTTCCTTCCTTCCTTCCTTCCTTCCTTCCTTCCTTCCTTCCTTCCTTCCTTCCTTCCTTCCTTCCTTCCTTCCTTCCTTCCTTCCTTCCTTCCTTCCTTCCTTCCTTCCTTCCTTCCTTCCCTCCCTCCCTCCCTCCCTCCCTCCCTCCCTCCCTCCCTCCCTCATCTGATGTCCATGGCTTGCGGCTCTCAAACATCTGACATTTATTTGATGTGGCTCTTACATCAAGCAAGTTTGGCCACCCCTGTTATAGAGATATATTTTTGAGCTGACTCTTTAACACCAGGCTGTGAGCCATCTTGCTGTCTTTAAAAAGAAACCCCTCAGAAAAGACAATAAAACAATTCATGATCAGATTCATTAAGATTGCTAACAGCTGTTAAAGGCACCAATAAGACAGCAAACAACAGTTAAAAGAGCTGTGTAGTAAAATCATAGGAAGGTGGAAGAAAGCCTACATTCGCCTCTTACTGTGGCTCAGTGGCAGAGCATCTGCTTGGTATGCAGAAGGTCCCTGGTTCAGTCCCCGCCACCTCCAGTTAGAAGGACCAGCTGGTAGATGATGTGAAAGGCCTGGAGAGTGGCTGCCTGTCGGTGTAGGCAATGCTGATCTTGCTGGACCAAGGGTCTGATTCAGTAGAAAGCAGCATCATGTGTTTCAGTACATGGGAGAAAACATCTGGGGTCTAAAGTTCTAAAGTTAAAGCTTCAGGTAAGCTGGGGCAGGAAGGCACTTTCCCAGATGGGGTGCCACCACCACAAAGACCTAGTCCTTGTTAGTTTGTTCTCTCTTTCAGAAAGTGACAACACGTACTGCAAAACTTCTTCTGGACATCTTGATGTTGGGGCAAGGTTGTATGGAAGCAGGTGGTCCTTCAGATATTCAGGGGGGCTTGCTGCTCCCTGTTCTTGCACGTGAACTGAGGGAACCTTACTGTGCCACGGTTTAACATTTGGTACGCACAGGGGTGGAATTCTAGCAGGAGCTCTTTTGCATATTAGGCCACACACCCCTGATGCAGCCAGTCCTCCAAGAGCTTACAAAAAAGAGCCTTGTAAATTCTTGGAGGATTGGCTACATCAGGGGTGTGTGGCCTAATATTCAAAGGAGCTCCTGCTAGCATTCCACCCATGTAGGAGCCTGAATAGCCCAGACTAGCTCATGCTCGGTAGAACTTGGAAACTGAGAAGGGTCAACCATGATTGGATGGGAGACCACCAAGGAAGGCAAGGGTTGCTATGCAGAGGCAGGCAGTGGCAAACCACCTTTGCTCGTCTCTGGCCTTGAAAATCCCATGAGAGGTCACCCTGAGTCAGTTGCAGTGTAATGGCTCTTAATTACAGAAGAATGCATGAAGCTGCCTTGTACTGAATCATACCATTGATCATCAAGGTCAGTACTGGGCCCTCGGCCTGGCAGAGACTCTCTAGTAGATGGAATTCTTTCACGTCTTCTGTCACCTTAGCGATACTTGGCAGGGATTGAACTTGGACTTTCTGCATGTCAAGCAGGTGCTCTGTGACTGAGCCACAGTGCTTCCCCAGTAGAAAGGGGCACTGAGAACTAGGGGAAGTTTCTTCAACTGACGTGGGGGACAGAGCCATTCTGGTATAGTAGGCTTGAATCCCTGTTCCACTATGGAGGCTTGGAAGCCCTAGGTGACCTTTGGCTAGCCACAGATTCTCAGCCTAACCTACCTCATGGGATTGTTATGAGGTTTGAGAGCCAATCTGGTGTAGTGGTTAACTGCGCAGACTCTAATCTAGGAGAACCGGCTTTGATTCCCCACTCCTCCACAGGCACTTGCTTTCTCAGAGCTATTCTCTTGAAAGAGCTCTCTCAGCCCCACCTACCTCACAGGGTGTCTGTTGTGGGGAGGGGAAGGGAAAGGAGATTGAAAGCCGCTCTGAGTGAAGGGCAAGGTATAAATTCAGACTCCTCCTCCTCCTGATGGAGAGGAGAAAAGAGGTGTGTGAATGAAGCAGAGTATAAATCCACCCACAGGCTGCAAGCTGATTATTTCTGCTATTTAAAAAAAAGTTTAACTTTTCTAGGCACTTGCTGGAGTAGAGTCTTCATCAGATGCCTAGCTACCAGTCTAGCAAACAGCAGCCTAGACATTTAATAGTCTTGGGCATTTTTTTTTAAATTTTACACTAACAAACATACAAATACAAACATATGGCAAGCTGTTTGTAATTTAGAATATTTCTTAGCTGCCTTCTTCCTACGGAACATGTGGCAGTTTACTGTATTAATAAAATACATAAAACCAACATTTTATATCACAATTTAGGACTTCTTTAATAAAATGTAGTCCTAACTAAATGGTCTTCAGCTGCTGCTTAAAGAGCCAAAGTGAGGGGACCAGACACACCTCCCTGGGGAAATTGTTCCACAACTGCGGGGCTGCCACTGAAAAGGCCCTGTCTCCTGTACCCACCAAATTAGCTTATTTGATTGGTGGGACAGCCAAGAGGGCCTCTCACTGTGACCTTAGTACCTGGGCAGGAATGTGTGGGAGAAGATGGTTCTTCAGATCCCCCGGTATCAAGCCATGGAGCTTTAAATGTCAAAACCAACACTTTGAACTGGATTTGGAGTGAATGGGTAGTGTAATTGCTGTAATATTGGGGTGACATGCCACCATAGGTAGCCCTGACCGGCATTCTGTTTTATATTCTTGGCAGTATTGTGTGGACAAAATTCACCCCCCTGACCGTACAGCTACAGTGTGTGTGGGGGGATTGTACACCTTTCTGCCCCCCCCAACCATCTAAGAAAACTCACCATGCACTGAAACCTACTGTTTATGGGAAAGGGTTCTGCTTAACCTTCTCTCTCCCTGAAGGGCTGCAGGGCTTAGTTAATCAGGCAGTCCCCCACCCTGTCTGCAGCCTCAAGGGGTATTGATCATGTGATTTCTGTGAATTTTCGGGGTTGGTGCACGCATGTTTCTCAGCTTCTTCAATTGCATTCCGGAATTAATACCTGCTGAACTGTGCGGCTGCTTCTGCATCGCTAGAGGCAGTTCCAGGGGTGAGATGGGTTGGGTGTCTTTCCGGGGCGTCGTTTTTTGTTGGAGTTGGGTGGTTCGGCTTGTCAGGTTGCTGCTCTTTTTTCCTTCGGCTCGCTAAGCATCTGCTGCGGCTTTGGTGGCTCCGTGTCTTGGCAACCCCTAATTCCCCAGCTGACAGCCGACAACAATGGCGTAAGGTCTCTGCCTGTTTTTAAAAAACAAAACCCAGGTCGCTCTGCGGGAGGGATCTGGCTGTGCTTTGAGTGCACGCGCTTGAACCCAGAGGGCATTCGATGGGCTGCGAATTTTGCATCAGATGCAAAGCTGGATTTATGCACAACTGAAGTAAGCGGCAATTTAGGGCCCGTTGCACTGAATCATGCTATCTGGAAGGAGGGAAAGTGACAGATGGGTCAACAGTTAGGCTAGCGGCCTGTCAAAAAATTGTCTCCCTGTTTGTGAGTGGTAGACAGGATATGAGCTGAACTGGTGGTGGTGGGTGTTGAGCATCCCTAGAAAGCACCACGTTTTGCTGCCTTGTGTTTGTGCCCGTTTGTAAGGTTTAGGAATACTTTTGGGCCTCTGGACTTGTGTTTAGAGGAACCCTGAGAAACGGAGAAGCTCCCCTTCCCTAGATTGTATGTGGAACGTGAGAACTATAGTGGCTTTGAACATATATGAACATATGAAGCTGCCTTCTACTGAATCAGACCCTGGGCCAATCAAAGTCAGTATTGTCTACTCAGACTGGCAGCAGCTCTCCAGGGTCTCAAGCTGAGGCTTTTCATGCCTACTTGCCTGGGCCCTTTTTAGTTGGCGATGCTGGGGATTGAACCTGGGACCTTCTGCTTACCAAGCAGATGCTCTACCAATGAGCCACCATCCCTCCCCAATTAGATTTATACTCCATTCTTCACTCTGAATCTCCAAGTGGCTCACAACCTCCTTTATCTCACAACCTCCTTGTACTCCGCTCTGAGCCCCCAAATGGGGGAATGGGCGGAATATAAACAAATAATAATAATAATATCTTCTTCCCCCACAACAGACACCCAGTGAGGTGGGTGGGGCTGAAAGTGCTCTCACGGAAGCTGCCCTTTCAAGGACAACTCTGCAAGAGCTGTGGCTGAGCCAAGGCCATTCCAGCAGCTGTAAGTGGAGGAGTGGGGAATCAAACCTGGTTCTCCCAGATAAAAGTCTGTGCACTTAACCACTGCACCAAACTGGTTTTGTGAGAGTTATTGAACTCTGACCTGGATGGCCCCAGCTAGCCCAAACTCACCATATCTTAGAAGCTAAGCAGGGGTTGGCCCTGGTTAGTATTTGGATGGGAGACTACCGGGAAGGTCCAGGGCCATGATGCAGAGGCAGGCACTGACAAAACCCGCCTCGGTTAGGGTGCTTTCTTTTTTTTCCAGTTTCAAAACAAGTTTATTACAAATAACAACATGGTGATACAAAAAAAGACAAAATAAAACATAACAATCACAAGATAACATAAATAACATGAACAACGAGCAAAAACACCCACCACCATCCCACCTAATAACAATCACACTACAAACTCCTCACTCATACGAGGAGTGTTCGGGGTCCGTCAATTTACAAGTCTATTACTCCAACTCTAGACCTTTACCTTTCACCCAGAGATAAACTGGATTCCATGTCTCATTACATTTTTGCATATTACCCTCTTGTAATCTTGTGGTCAACGTGTCCATCTCTGCGGCTTCCAATAGTTTTGCAATAAATTCTTCCCTATTTGGTATTTGGGGTGTCTTCCAATATTTAGCATAAAGGATTCTTGCTATGGTGACAATATACAATAATACTTTATTGGTGGCCTTAGGCAGATTGTTTCTACAGATACCCAAAAGGTACAGTTCTGGAGTATGCAATAAGTTTATTTTAAGATTTTTTTGAATCCATATACTAACCAACGCCCAGTATTTTTTGGCATGATCGCATTGCCACCAAATGTGGTACATAGAACCTTTGCTTTTTTTACACTTCCAGCATTGGTTGGTATAGTCTGGATAAATCTTTGCTAGCCGTACCGGGGTAAGGTACCAACGATATACCATCTTATATAAGTTCTCTTTATAGGCTGCAGATCTTGTCAGTTTAAGATTTTTTTTCCATATTTTATCCCATTCTTCTAGTTCTATATTATAGCCAAAGTCTTTTAGCCAATTTATCCAAGCTTCTTGGTTAGGGTGCTTTCATATGACACTAAATAACACCCTTTCAATGCACTTTGCAACTGGATTTTGCTGTGTGAAAGGGCAAAATTCACTTGTAAACAGTTGCTGAAGTGAATTGAAACTGCATTATTTAGCATGTGTGAAAGTGCTTAAGTCTCTTGTCTTGAAAACTCTACATGGTCGCCATCAAGTCTTCAGCCCAAAAATAACATGTGGAATATACTGCCACAGGAGATGGTGGTGGCTACAAGCATAGACAGCTTCAAGAGGGGATTAGATAAACATATGGCGCAGAGGTCCATCAGTGGCTATTAGCTGTAAGGTATAGATGGAACACTGTGTCTGGGGCAGTGATGCACAATATTCTTTGCATTTGGGGGGCAACCTTGGGAGGGCTTCTGGAGTTCAGGCCCTGCTGGTGGGCCTCCTGATGACACCTGGGTTTTGGCCACTATGTAACACTGGGTGTTGGACTGGATGGACCATTGGCCTGATCCAACACGGCTTCTCTTATGTTCTTCAGTTAGTTGTGACTTGACGGCACTTTTCAGCACCAATAGCAGTTGAGCAGACCATTATTTTGGAAAGGAAAACACAACACCTGTTTTAAGCAGGGGGTGAGGACAGTGAGTGACCATACTATATCACATTTGTGGACGTCCTTTTGCCAGTGTGTGTCAAACGGCGTCTTTGACTGTTGTAGCAGGATGGATCAAACCATCCTTCAAGTTGCCTTCCTTCCTCTAATTTAAGTAACTCTTCCTTCAATGGAAAATTTGGGCAAAGTCTACTTAGACTGAAAGAAGGCTTCACACTAGAGTCCGAAGGAAGTGGAGCTTAGATTGCTTAGTGAAGCAATAGATTAGGGGGAGCGGGGAAGTCTACCCCAAATGTTGCAATAGGTTTTCTTTCCTATGAACGGGTGGGTTTCAAGTTCCTACCATGGATGCAGAGAGGAGATGCTTTTAATAGTTGCTGTTAGATGCTTCCGGACTGGATGGAGGGGGAAAGTTGTAAAATCAGTTGCTGTAGTAAACTTTTTTCTCCTTTTGTAACAAAAAAAGGATGAGATCAATACAACTGTAGCAATAAAAAAGCAATATTTGTGTCTAGTAGCAAGTTACAGACCTAGCAAAGAGACCTTTGACTCCTCCCCCCCCCAAAAAAAGTTCATATCCTGGAAATCTTGTCTGTCTGTCTGTCTCATTTGTGTGCACGTGTGTGCCCATGCCTGGAAGTCACGGCAACCTCTGGCGACTCTTGCCTCTGCCTCCCGGCCCTGGTATTCTCTGGAGATCTCCCATCCAAGTACTTGCCAGGATCAGCTCAGCTTAGCTTCTGAGATCTGACGAGATCTGACCAGCCTGGGCTGTCCAGGTCAGGGTGATCTTGTTGGTCTTTAAGGTGTTCCTGGACTTGAATCTTGGTCTTCTGCAGGCCAAGGTGTCTGACATTGGAAAGTACTAGCAAGTTGCAGCTGACTTACGGTTGCTTGGACTTGTGGTTGGGGGCAGCGATGGGCTCCTTTCTGATGGGCTCCCTTGTCCTCCCTCTCCTCTCTCCCCTTCCTCTTCTTATCAGATGGTTATATATTTCCCTTTCATAGGATTTTATGCCATCTTTAGCTGTATAGTGGGTGTATTTATGGATCTTGCTGTATTTAATGTATTTTCTGTGTTTTAGAATGCTATAGGATTTACAAATTGATGTTACCCATTCTGAGGCAATTCTGGGGAGAGCTGGGTTATAAATCTAATCGAACAAATAAATATATTAAACTCCACTGGAAGTTTTGACCCCGTAGGGTTTTCAAGGCAAGAGACATTCAGAAGTGATTTGCTGTTGCCAGCCTCTGTGTTGTGTTGCTGCTCTGAACTTCCTTGGTGGTCTCCCATCCAAATACTAACCAGGCTGACCCTGCTTCGCTCTTGAGATTGGGAGGAGTGGGGAATCAAACACAGTTCTCTCAGATAAAAGTTTGTGCACTTTAACTACTACACCAAACTAGCTTTGTGTAGTGAGGGTGGCTGTGTTAGTCTGTACAAGCAAAATGAAATGGGAGAACCATGGCACTTAAAAGACAAACAAAATTTATTCCCATGTAAGCTTTTGTGGCAGCTCTGGGTCGAGAAATACCTGGAGATTTTGGGGGTGGAGCCTGGGAAGGACAAGTTTGGGGAGGGAAGAGAACTCAGCAGGCTATAATGCCATATAGTCTGCTCTCCAAAGCAGCTGTTTTCTCCAGGAGAACTGACCTTGGTTGTCTGCAGTTCTCAGGCAATAGTAGGTACAGTCTGTTGGTAACATCTTCCCCCTCTCCCTCAGGCTTCATGCCTTCCTGTTGTTAATATAAACCAGTCTAGTGGGTTCATACCCCACACATCTAATGAAGTGAACTCTGACTCATGAAAGTTTATATTGGAATAAATTACCTCTAGAGTGCCACAGGACTCCTCTTTTATTAGTATAATACTTTATTTATTTTTATTTTAGTTATTTATTTTTCATATTTATATCCCCCCCCCCCCCGAAGCAGGTTCAGGGCGGCTAACAGCATCATGTCATCAACAATAAAATATAAAACAATCACCATCATATATCAATTAAAAATTAAGACAGGTTACAATTTAAAATTTTGTACAGTACAGTCATAAAACAATAGTTTAGTGCTAAATCATGCCATTCTTCAATGATATTGGGCATCTACACGCTTTGGTTGAAAGCCATTCGAAACAACGTTGTTTTGCAGGCCTTGCGGAACTGGGCAAGGTCCCGTAAGGCTCTAACATCGTCTGGGAGTTGGTTCCACGAGTGCGGGGCCGCAATAGAGAAGGCTCTTTCTCTAGTAGCCTTCAATCTCGCCTCCCTCGGCCCAGGGATTACTAGTAGGTTTTGCGATCCGGATTTAAGTACCCTCTAGGGAATATATGGGGAGAGATGGTCCGTAAGGTACGCAGGTCCTTGGCCATATAGGGCTTTAAAGGTGATAACCAGCATCTTGTAGCGAATCCAGAATACTATCGGCAGCCAGTGCAGTCCCCGCAGCCCCGGCTGTATATGGTCCTGAATAGGGAGACCCAATAACAGCTTGGCCGCCACATTCTGCACCAGCTGCAGCTTCTGAATTCGAGACATGGGCAGCCCCATGTAGAGGGCATTACAGTAGTCTAGTCTTGAGGTGACCGTCGCATGAATCACTGTTGCTAAATCGCTGTGTTCTAGGAAGGGGACCAACTGTCATGCCTGCCTAAGGTGGAAAAAGGCGGATCTCGCAATGGCTGCTATCTGGGCCTCCATAGCCAATGTGGGCTCCAGTAGCACCCCCAAGCTTTTGACTTTGGGCGCCGGTATCAGTGGCGCCCCATCAAAGGCTGGTAGAGGGATTTCCCTTCCCAGACCACCGTGGCTCAGACAAAGGACTTCTGTTTTCATTGGATTCAGCTTCAGACGACTCAGCCTGAGCCACCTGGCCATGGCTTGTAACACCAGGGCCAGATTTTCTGGAGCAGAGGCAGGTTGGCCATCCATCAGCAGATAGAGCTGGGTGTCATCAGAGTACTGATGGCAACACAGTCCAAATCTCCAGACAATCTGGGCAAGGGGGCGCATATAGATATTAAACAACATCGGGGAAAGCACCGCCCCCTGAGGCACCCCACACTTAAGTGGATGCCTCTGGGATGATCGTCCCCCGATTGCCACCCTTTGTCCCCGACCACAGAGGAAAGAGGAAAGCCATTGCAAGGCTAACCCCTGAATCTCCACATTGGCGAGGTGATGAACCAGCAACTGGTGATCGACCATGTCGAACGCCACCGACAGGTCCAACAACAACAATACCACTGACCCGCTTCGATCCAGTTGTCGCTGGAGATCATCCACTAAGGCGACCAGCACTGTCTCCGTCCCATGGCCTGGGCGAAAACCGGACTGGTGTGCGTCTAGAATGGAAGTGTCCTCCAGAAAGCTCTGCAACTGCAACGCCACTGCCCTCTCAATTTTACCCCAAAAGGGTAAATTTGATACCGGCCGATAGTGTGCCAATTTGGCCGGATCTAGAGTTGTTTTTTTCAAGAGGTGATGGACTACTGATTTAAGGAATAGTAGCATAGTGTATATCGATGTGAGTTTTATGTATTTTTAGGTTTTTATGTATTTTATTGTATAATTTTAATCGTATTTAAATCGACCTCTGTTAGCTTTTATTGTTGTAAGCCGCCCTGAGCCCACCTCGGTGGGGTAGGGCGGGATATAAATCGAATAAAGTAAGTAAGTATCTCCTCTTTAAAAGGCTCTGGAAAGAGCCCATCCGAGAAGGACCTATTTACAATATCCCGTATAGGATATTGAAGCTCCATCCTTCATGCTTTAATCAGCCAGGATGGGCAAGGGTCCAAATCGCATGTTGTTGGGCATGCAGTTGCAAGGATGCTGTCAACTTCCTTCAAGCTGAGTGCTGTAAAACTGTCTAAAGTCGATCCCGAAAACAGGCACGGTGCCTCGAGTTCACTTACTGTTTCAATTGCGGCAGAGAGGTCGCAGCGGAGCAACGAGACTTTATCCGTGAAAAATGTTGCAAAAGCCTCACAGCCAATCTTCACTTCCCTATGATTTGGTCTGCCTTGTGGCAGAGTTGTAAGGGTCCGAATAATACTAAATAATTATGCCGGGCGTGAATTTGCGGATTCGATCTTGGCTGCAAAGTAAACTTTCTTTGTGGCTTTGATTGCCATCTCATAGGATCTCATATACTCTATATAAGATGTTCTGGTTGCTTTGTCATGAGTCCATCGCCATTGCCTCTCCAGTCGTCTGAGCCCCTGCTTCATCAACCGCAAATCTGTGGTATACCATGGTGCCGTCCCTGAGTGGGGGCGCAGAGGGCGCCGAGGAGCGATCTCGTCAATGGCCATGGTGAGCTGATTTTGCCATAGCTCAACCATGTCATTGAGCGAGTCGCCAGGGATCCCGCAGTTCCCTCTAGAACCATATTGGGTCCATCAGGTTCCTTGGGCGAGCTAAAATACACTTGTTGCCTAAACAGGATTGGGGTGGAACATCCATATGGGCCTTCAGGACATAGTGGTCCGACCATGGCACTGCATCAGCAGTAATTCGGGTCACTGTAACCCCCGATGCAAAGATCAGATCCAGCATGTGCCCAGCCTGATGTGTGGGTGTAGTTACAAATTGAGAGGGTCCTAGTGTAGCCATGGATGACACTAGGTCCGTCGCCCGATTGGAGTTCGCCTCATCGGCATGGACATTGAAATCACCCAGGATTAAAAACCTTGGGTGTTCCAATGCCCAGCCTGTTACAGCCTCCATCAGGGACGATAAGGTGCTGGCTGGTGCGTTAGGCGATCGGTACACGAGCCAGATCGCCAAACCCTCTCCTACATCCCACTTCAGACCCGCACATTCAATGCCATCGATCTCTGGCGTCAGGAATTTATTATTCTCTGGGAGCTGTCAGGAAGTGGGAAATCCTTCCTTCCTTCGCTGAAAGACAATGAGTGACTGCATGAATACAGTTGGCCCATGAGTTACTTGTGTTTGATCCTGGAAAGTCCTGTACTCTTAGTGCTTAGAGGCATGCATAGTTTGCTTCTTATTCTTCTGTTCTCATAGATGTGTGTTGTGTGGTCTCCTGGGCCCAGCAAATCCTCAGTGTAGTTGTCAGCCAACTTGCTTGGATGGCAGTTTCAGTTACACCTGAATTTAGGAAACACCTGAAGTATAAATGGAGAGACGTGATTTAAATCAGGGCTGCTGTCTTGGTGAAATGGATGATTTTTAATTACAGAAATGATACTTCCAAATGAAGTCAGACAGGCAAAATAAGATGAGCATGCAATCAAGTGCAGTCGGAAACAAAATAAGCTGATACGAGGCAGTTGTATGCAGAGGTATAGGTGACGTGCTTAACACCTATTAAAGTTTGAGTTATGCAAGATATCATCCATAGTGAGAAATTCTAGATTTTTAAGAAGAGGAAAGAGGAGGGAATAGTTTTGTACTTTTTAATAAACTCCGCAATTTCACATTGGATTCTCCTTTTGAAGTCCCCCCCCCTTTTTGTATGCAAACAATGCCTTTAAGAGCAGCAACTTTTTCTTGTGATCGTGCATAGATGGCTTCGAGAGGGGATTGAGCAGAGGTCCATCAGTTGCTATTAGCCACAGGGTATAGATGGGAATTCTTTCTGGGGCAGTGATGCTCTGTATTCTTGGTGCTGGGGGGGGGGGCAACAGTGGGAGGGCTTCTAGTGTCCTGGCCCTACTGGTAGACCTTCTGATGGCTCCTGGGTTTTTTGGCCACTGTGTGACACAGCGTGTTGGACTGGATGGGCCATTGGCCTGATCCAACTTGGCTTCTCGTATGTTCTTATCATCGACATTGTTATGATATGAGGACATGCAATATTATGCACATACCTTCTTAAAGGATGCCCTCATTTGCTCCCCCCCCTTCTTTTCAAACAGTGGGCCACACGTCGAATTCAGAGAGGAATAAAAGAGCAGCGGATAGAAGTTCAGAAAATTCCCAGTTCAAATGGTAAGTTGGTTTCTTACAAACTCAGAATTTGTTCCCAACATTGTAGGGCAGTAGGAAGAGAAGTTTGAGGACCAAAAGGAGAGCCATAGTTGACACAAGATCCATCCTCTTTATTCACAGATGCCCCAGGTTATTAATTTGTTGGGTCATCTTAAGTCTGAAGTGAATTGACAATCTTAACACACATGCATGCACATGGACAAAAGGCCATGTGGAATGGAGGCTGTAATAAGGAGGTGAGTCGGACAATATTGATTGAAAAAGCTGGCTAGGTCCAGCCAGGGGAATTCCAGGAATGGTCAGCATCACATAGACTCCCCTGCTAGCAACTAGGGCTGCGATCATATACACTAAATAATGCACTTTCAAGCCTCGTTCAGTGCACTTTTCTAACTGGATTTTGCCAGTTCACACATTAAAATCCAGTTGGAAAGTGAACTGAAAGTGCATTATTTAGTGTGTGTAATCATAGCCTAGTTAGTTTGTCTGCTTTTTCTGATTGGATTCAGGAAGGCTGCAAGCTTTGATTGGCTTAATAAGTCAATGGATCAACTGAAGACTTAGTTAATTAATCGCGGAAGGCACTTTAATGGGTAGTAATTCAGATATTTTTTTTCTTTCTCACTTGTTTATATTTTACCCATTCACCTACTTTGGTTGAAATGCATTCCTGTGATTAGAGATTTGTGGGGGCGGAAGATGACTATTAAATATGCATGCTTTTGGTTAAGTGCAAATTTATTCCATCAGTCCAACTAATTATTGATTATTATTATTTTTTGGTGATGTCCTTAGTTGCAACATTCTTTTCTCTCTGGACTCTTGGGACTTTGTTGCCTCCTCTTGTGAGGAACGGCAGTTGCTTAATGTGATTTCCTTTTTACCCTGATTGCAAAACAGTGATTTCAACTTGCTGTGGTTGGGATATTTGCGATAGGATGTGGCTGTCGGACATAGTTGACTGGGGTCTGGAGTGGAGAGAGGGAGAGGGAAAGAGGGAAAGGGAGAGAGAATAAGAATGTAATTCTCGATTTGTTCTTGTTCGGGACTTTGTTGTTTCCTCTTGTGAGGAAGGACAGTTGCTTAATGTGATTTCCTTTTTACCCTGATTACAAAATGGTGATTTCACCTTGCTGTGGTTGGGATATTTGCAATAGGATGTGGCTGTCGGACATAGTTGACTGGAATCTGGAGTGGAGAGAGAGAGAGAGAGAGAGAATGAGAATGAGAGAGAATTAGAATCATAGAATAGAATCATAGAGTTGGAAGGGACCTCCAGGGTCATCTATTCCAACCTCCTGCACAATGCAGGAAACTCACAAATACCTACCCCAAATTCACAGGATCTTCATTGCTGTCAGATGGCCATCTGGCCTCTGTTTAAAAACCTCCAAGGAAGGAGAGCCCAACACCTCCAGAAGAAGCCTGTTCCACTGAGGAACCGCTCTAACGGTCAGAAAGTTCTTCCTAATGTTGAGCTGGAAACTCTTATTTAATTTCTACCCATTGATTCTGGTCCTACCTCCTGGGGCCACAGAAAACAATTCCACACCATCCTCTAGATGACAGCCCTTCAAGTACTTGAAGATGGTGATCATATCATCTCTCAGCTGCCTCCTCTCCAGGCTAAACATCCCATTTTCTTCAACCTTTCCTCATAGGACTTGGTCTCCAGACCCTCTCACCATCTTTGTCGCCCTCCTCTTGACCCGTTCCAGCTTGTCTATATCCTTCTTAAAATGTGGTGCCCAAAACTGAACACAGTACTCCAGTTGAGGTCTTACCAGAGCAGAGTAAAGCAATACCATCACATCACGTGATCTTCCTATACTTCTGTTGATGCAGCCCAAAATTGCATTAGAATGAGAATGTAATTCTCGATTTGTTCCTTGTTTGTGTGTAAAGAGGCATTCTGCCCTTGGATCTCCTCCTGCAAGGGCTTAATGAAGAAAGGGAGGCAATTGTCCCAAAGTTTCTCTACCCCCCTACTGCCTAGGATTTTCACCCCCCCCCCCCCCGGGCATGCTGTGGCTGTGAATGTGACCCAGAGCTACAACTGCACAGCACTGCCTCATTATGCACTGTGTCATCGCATTAAATGCCAGCCTGTGCTTGCATAATTCATTGGGGCCAGGTTCTGTGACGTGGCTCTCTTTCTCAGCCAGCTTGTGGCTTGAAGGATTGTGTTGTTCTCTGAAGCCACTGGACTGGCGTCACTGGGGGAGGGAGGCTTACGTTACATCGGGGAACCTCGAGCGTCCTCTAGGATTGCTTTGGCTCCTTTCTGGCAGGATTTGAGTTTCTCAGTATCTGAGGGGCAGACTAGAATCCAATTTGCACGGCTCTCCCATGCAGGGAGAAGAGGGTGGGCCTCTGTAATAATTGAGCTGCATACGATCCCATTAATAGAACAAGAAAGAGAATAGTGGAATTTCCAGTGTGGCAGGTGAAGGGATAGACAGGTTGGTGCCATTCCAGCTGGCTGCTTCCCCAGGGTCAGTGACGTCGGCTGCTTTAATCTAGCAATGGTATGCTTATCTAACAGATCTGTGTATCTCGGTGGCTCCATTGCCTCCAGGGTGTACAAGAATAATGTTGGGCAATGTGATTTGGTAATGAACAATTCCACACTTTCGTCTGGGCTTTCCTGAACAAAGTTCAGAAGTTGACTGCTCTGTTTTTAAGCGTTCTGTGGAAATCCAGATTTGACTCATCAGCTCAGGGCACTAGATCATGAGGTGAATGTTCGGCCTAGTGGGCCTCAGCTTTCTCCAAAGTGGACCCCTGTTAGTTGGCGGTGAGAAGTGAGGTAACTAAGGCAGGGGGGAGTCAGAGGCTGAGGAGGAAGAAGCAGTGTGTTGTCTTCTAGGGCAGGGGTGACCGTGAGAAGGTTTCCTCAGAACTGGAGGTCAGGCCCTGTGGCCTTCTTGAATGATTCTTGCTAACTTCTCAAGGCCTAGAATAAAGTTAGAGTTCAGTAGCACTTTTAAGACCAACACAGTTTTATTCAAGGTATAAACTTTTGTGTGTACACACATACTTCTTCAGATGCAGTGAAATGGGAGAAGACCATTCAAACTTATAGATAGGGTTGAAAAAAACAAATTAGCATATAACATGACACAGACATTTTTAGACAAAGGAGGGACAACAAGCCAAGTGTGCAGAGTCGACAGTGGCTTTGTCTCAAAATGTCTACATCATGCTATATGCTGATTTGTTTTTTTCAACCCTGTCTATAAGTTTGAATGGTTTTCTTCCATTTCATTCTATCTGAAGAAGTGTGTGAGCAGCCACATGAAAGCTTATACCTTGAATAAAAGTTTGTTGGTCTTAAAGGTACTGCTGGACTCTATTCTGTTGCTTCAGACCAAGACAGCTACCCACCTGAATCTATTTTTAAGGCCTAGTTCTGACTGAAATGGCAAATCAAGGTGTGGGCTTCCCCATATTGGGTCTGCAGATCAATCATATGCTCTTCCCCATGTGGGTATATGCTCTCCCCCCCCCCCTCCAAACATGTGTAGAAAACAAGATATTGGGATCAAGTCTGGGCTACGTTGCCTTGCTCTCAGTCGGGTCTGCGAGCTCTCCTGCTTGCGGCCCCCCTGAATCAGGCAGGGGAAGGGGTGTCACAGATGTGACACCCCCAAAGAGGCCCTGGGGGGTGTCTCTTTTTGTCATGGGGCTTTTACAGCAAGACAGGGGCGTGATGGCAGTTGCTCCTGTTCTTTCTGTATGCCCTGAAGCTCTCCCCATCATGATCGCCATTACAGCAGCAAGAGGAGAACGCCCAATCGCTTGCCTTTCTTCTCTTCAATAAGCTTTTGATCTATCACCCCTCTATCTCAAGCATGACAACTCTTCAATGCAAGTAAGTCAGCTTTCAATTGCCAATGACTAATGGGTCATTTTTACATTTCAATAAACTGGCAGTTCAAAGGAAGGGAAAGAGGTTGATACCTCTAATTTCCCTGTGACTGAGGCTGTGAAAAGTTAAAGAGACTATTATTCGTCTGCAATACGGTCTGAACAAAATGAGATACTTGTTAGAGGGACGTCTCCTTGTCGTCTGATTTGAAATTCATACGCTAACATCTAAAACTCCAGTTGGAGGACACTGGGAAGGACGGGCTATCAGGGACTCTGAGCTGCTGTTCAACCTGGAGTAATGGACTAAGTTTGCTGACAGAGAAAAATGGCTTTGCTAAGCGAAATTTTTCACAAAAAAGATATTTTAAGCAGTTTGAAGTCTCTGAGGCAAGATCTTGGTTTATTGACAGACTTGGTTAAGGAGCAAATGGGAGCTTTTGTGCTGAAAGCTAGCGAAATCTCAAATCTTCATGAGCAGAGTGCTAAAGAGAACCCGGTGACGTCTGTGGAATTGAAATGGGAGAGCGACCTGTTTGGAAACGAACAAAAGAAAATTAAAATGGAATCCTATGGCGTAGTTTAAAAAGACCGGAAATGGAGACTGATTCAAGTTAGGTCGAGAGGATCAAAGGCTGTGGAATTTTTCTCACTTCCTTCGAAAAGGATGACTGCATTAAGATGTAAGAAGATGCATTTTAACCAGAAAATCATGATGTGGAAATCTTTCAGAAAGAAGAGCCTCCTGAATTAGATTTTTCTCAGTGGATAATTGGACATGGACTTTGTAAGAAAATCTGATATGTGATATTAGAAAGCTAAGTGAGATTTCCTTTTCCTTTTTTGTTGTTTTTTTTGGGCTACAATAAGTTGTCTTGTTTAAAACAACATGGATATAAAACTTAAAGGACTAAAAAGCCTTTGAAAAGAATTTTATGTAAAAATAGTTAACTTAGATTAACTTTTAAGAAGGCAGATAGCGTAATTACTTGATGAATTGGTGAACTTGTTTTTAACAGATGATATTAGTTTTTTATGTTTGTTATTGACATGGATAATCCTACAAGTTAATCTATAATTGTTAAGAAGGTAGATATTGTAATTATTTTGTTAATTAGTAGATCTCCTTAGAATATGTTTGAAGAAATGTCTATAATAAGATAGATAAATTATTGTGCTCAATTTCTAATTTGTCAAGGATAAAGATATTGGTCATAGACTGTGTTAAGGAGAGAGAATCAAATCAAATCAAATTTTATTCTTATATCCCGCCCTCCCCCACCAGAAGGCGGGCTCAGGGCGGCTCACAGACATGACACGTCATGATTCAATTAAAACAAATAAGCAACATTTTAAATATAATACAGTTACATAAATAGATTAAAATAGATAAAAATAGGTGCTATAAATTCTGTCGTCCCAATTACATACTATCAAACATCAGTTACAATTGCACATAAGATGGCTAAAGTTACGATGATTTAATCAGTTTAGTCTGGTCCTAATTCAAATGCGAGCTGGAAAAGAGAGGTTTTGCAAGCCCTGCGGAACTGGTTCAGGTCCCGCAGGGCTCGCACCCCCTCTGGGAGTTGGTTCCACCAGCGAGGGGCCGTTAATGAAAAGGCTTGCTCCCGAGTTATCTTCATTCTGGCCTCTCTTGACCCAGGGATTTGTAGGAGGTTTTGGGAGCTAGATCTTAACGCTCTCCTGGGGATATATGGGGAGAGGCGGTCCCTAAGGTAGGCAGGTCCTCGGCCATATAGGGCTTTAAAGGTAATAACCAGCACCTTATAACGAACACGGTAGACGACCGGTAGCCCATGCAGATCCCGCAGCACAGGCCGCACATGTTCCCACCTTGGTAGTCCCATCAACAGCCTGGCCGCTGCATTCTGCACTACCTGAAGTCTCCGCGTTCGACACAAGGGCAGCCCCATGTAGAGGGCATTGCAGTAGTCTAATCTTGAGGTGACCGTTGCGTGGATCACAGTTGCTAGGTCGTCGCGTTCCAAGAAGGGAGCCAACTGCCTCGCCCTCTTGAGGTGGAAGAAGGCGGATCTTGCGGTGGTGGCTATCTGGGCCTCCATTGATAGCGAGGATTCCAGTAGCACCCCCAGGCTCTTGACCCTGCGCACTGGTATCAGTGGCGCACCGTCAAAAGCCGGCAGAATAATCTCCCCTCCTGGTCCGTCCCGACCCACGCAAAGGACCTCAGTCTTCGTTGGGTTCAACTTCAACCCGCTCAGCCTGAGCCAGCCAGCCACGGCTTGTAACACCCGGTCCAAATTTGTAGGGACATCACGGGTCCGGCCTTCCATCAGTAGATAGAGCTGGGTATCATCAGCGTACTGATGACAGCCAAGCCCATACCTCCGGGCAAGCTGGGCAAGGGGGCGCATAAAGATATTGAACAATGTCGGGGAGAGAACTGCCCCCTGAGGCACCCCACAATGAAGGTGCATATTGGCTACAAATTAGGAGATAGATTTCTTTTTAGTAAGAAGAGTTTCTTGAAATGTTCTTATCTTGGTGGGTAGTTGGTTATGGAACTCTCAATAAGAACAGGCATGTGATTTTTATTTTTGGGTCATGATAAGCTGTTTTTTCTAGCTCAATAGGGATATAAGAGTTGGATTAATTGTTAAAAAGGCAGACAGCACAGTTATGTAAACTGGCAGATTTGTCTTTAGTATGTCTCCCAGGAGAAACTGTTTATATTGAGATAGACAAAATACTATGTTGTATTTTTCTTTTAGCTTCTTAAGGATAAAGATGGGAATTTTTGTGTCTATGTTAATGAGGATAGTGTTAAACTAACAAACTAGTCTGTGTTTTTAACATGGTTAAGCCAAAGCAGCTAGTTCCGTGTTGAGACTGCTCTGACTTATTTATACTTATATGTGTTGAAGAAGAACTGTTTAGACTTGTATTGCAAATAATAGTTTAGTAAAAATGTTTTATAATGAAAGATAAAGATAGTAAAATATATGGAGAACTCTATACTTGCAGGTAGAATGAATTGGATATTTTATTTGGAGGTAGATTTAAAACTGATATATTTGTATTTTTCTTTTTTTTTTTCTGCTTTTCCCATTCTGTATATGCCCTCCCCTCCCTTTTTTGTATCTATGCTTATGCGTCTTTCTTTTGTAGTTAAAACCAATAAAAATTATAAAATCTCGAAAACAAGATATTAAGAAGACCAGTCGGAGCTCTTCTTCCTCACAGCTAGTTTTCTGTTTAGGGAATTTTGTTTTGTACACTGGAGCATTTAGCTGTTTGAGCCTCACCTGAAAACTTGAAGGTGAGGTCCAAATGTGCTGTGTGTGAGAACTTAATTAGAATATTGGGCTTGCCACTCGGATGGATCTTAATCTACTGGATTTGGATCAGGGAGATCTGGATTCAGATCCCCACCCCATCACAATTTCACTAAGCAATCTTGGTCCTAATTTTGGCTCTGAGGATTGTTGCAATAATAAAATGTGATAAAATCTTTTCTGTGATGGAGAGATACAAAGCAAATGATAGCCAAACGGGCTGTATTCTGTTCTGAAGAGAATGAGATTCAATACATTTATAGAGATTAGCTAGCCGTGATGGAAGGAGAGGAGAGCATTCATTGGTGGGGGGAGCGATTGTTTCCCTCCCTGTGGATGGATGCTGTTTGGTAGGGATCCCCCCCCGTAGCAGGGTGGGGAGTTTCCAGACCTTGGAATATTAGCATCACACCTATTAGGTGCTATCAAACCTCAAGGGGTTACTTCTGGTAACCCCTCATGTGGTTTTCAAGGCAAGAGATGAGCAGAGGTAGTTTGTCATTGCCTTTCTCTGCATATCAACCTTGGTCTCCCGTGCAAGTATTAAACCTACTTAGCTTCTGAGATCTGATGCAATTGAGCTAGTCTGAGCCATCAAGGTCAGGGCTTACAATTTTTTTGTTTGTTTGCTGTCAAGTTGTTACTGACTTATGGCAAACCCAGAGGGTTTTCTAGTAGGGATGTGTATTTGGTTTGACTGAACTGAATACAACCCCGAATAACAGCTGATTTGGCTATATTTGGCTCCGTATACAGCTGAATCAGATTCTCTGATCTGATTCGGCTGCCAAATCTGATATTCGGCCCCCTGAATATTTTGCCCCTGAATAACCTGAATCTGAATTTTACTGATTTTTTTCTTTGCACATCCTTATTTTCTAGGTAAGAAACGTTCAGAGGTGATTTGCTTCTGTGTAGCAATCCTGGTATTCCTTGGTTGTTTCCTATACAAATAGGTTGTTTTCTATCCAAATCCTGACCAGGGCCAACCCTGCTTAGCTTCTGACAAAAGCCTGGGCTTATCCAGGTCAAGGCATTAACCAATGTCAAAAATACAGGGGATGTATTAGGGGTCAATTCACAGGGCTATTGACCAGGAGCCCTTGAGAGCTCTGTGCTCATCTCAACAGGGGTCACTTGCAGTCCCTTTGAGGAGGTCTCTGTCCATAGTTTTCCACTTGTAGCCTCAGTCCTTTGGAATGCACTTCCTAGACAAGAGCGGGGAGCACCACTGAACTTCAGGAAAGAAAAATGTAAGAGGGAATTGTTCCAAAGGCCATTTGGGAGGATCTGACCTGCTCTTGTGTTGCTTAAACTTTTTTTTGCTGTTGGGTTGTGTGTTTTAATGTTCAGAAAAGTGACATGTGAATGCTTTTAAATGGCTGCTTTCACACATGTTGAATAATGCACTTTCAGTGCACTTTAGCAGTCATTTGCAACTGGATCTTCCTGTGTGAAACAGGAAAAAAATCCAGTTGCAAATTATTGTCGAAGTGCATTGTCCAATGTGGGTGAAAGCAGCCAAATGCAAGGGAAAGGAGCCCTTATGTGCCATGAAGCCAGTATCCTACATAGCAACCTTGTAAGACAGTGCCGTGCCCTGCAGCCCATCTCCCAGGGATGTGGACGCCTTTGCAGCCACCTTTTAAAAAATTATTTTTGGAAGGGTTTGTTGCTAGTGCACATGCCATGTCTCCTCTATCTCTTTGCATGCCCATGGAGTGGAGCAAACCTGCACAAGAGCATTCAGTGGCAGAAAGGCTCTGACCTTTATTTTGTTCCTGCGGGGCGGGGGGGGGGGGGGGCGGGAATCTCCATTTGGCCTTGGTGTTTGCAGTGCCCAGCCTGTTGGTCTGCTGTCCATGGTCCTGACCTTGACAGCAGAGAGGTCATCATAAGTCTTGCTCCTTTCTCTTGTCATGTGGCTTTTTGCCATTGGCTTGTAGCTCCTTGGGGCTGAAAAGGCTGAAGGCCACTGAGTGACTGAGCAGACCTGCTACCATACCTGGTAAACTTCCAGTAGAAGAAGAGATCACCCCCACAAGCTCTGCCCTACTGGAGTTGGCAACTGGTTAACGGGTAGCAAGTGTGTTTCATGAAATTGTCCTTGCAGGACAAACATCTCCCATTAATTCATGATAATGAGTTGATCCATGTGTGAATCGTCAGTTTCCCCTCCCTCAAAAAGAATTCTGACAATGAACACACATGAAGCTGCTTATAGTGAATCAGGCCCTCAGTCCATCGCAGTCAGTTTTTGTCTACTTCAGGAGTGGTCAGACTTGCCTAATGTAAGAGCCACATAGAATAAACGTCATAGGTTTGAGAGAAGGAAGGAAGATGGGGGAGGGAGAGGAATAGAAATAAAGCAACTTTGACTTTAAATGTATTAAATGTAACAGATGGGGGAAGGAGAGGTAGAAAAAAAGCAACTTTAACTTTAAGCTGCTGGCTGGCTTGGCTTGGAGAAGTGATTTAAACAGACAAATGCCGATGGGGTGGTGGAGGCTTCAAGAGCCACATGTATATGTGAAAGAGCCACATTTGGCTCCTGAGCCGCGCTTTGGCCACCCCTTGTCTACTTAGACTTCAGTGGCTTTCTGGGGTCTCAGGCAGAAGGCCTTTTTTATCACCTATTAACTGGAGATGCCAGAGGCTGAAGAGGAGGGGCTTCTGCCTCCAAAGCAGAGGCCCTGCCACTGAGCCACAGCTCCTCCCTGAGCCATTTGAATGAATCATGTGACTTCCAAAGACAAATGATTCCAAATTGCTTATTTGTCATCCATTAGGGCTGCCTTGTTTTGTGCAACATTTAATTAACCAAGAGAGTGGATAAGCTGGCAGGCTCTCCAGATTTGTTCCTGACCTGAAGACTGGTTGAATTTGCATTAGAATTCTGTTACATAAGAGAAGCCGTGTTGGATCAGGCCAATGGCCCATCCAGTCCAGCACTCTGTGTCACACAGTGGCCAAAAACACATCAGGAGGTCCATCAGTGGGGCCAGGACACTGGAAGTCCTCACACAATTGTCCCTCCCAAGCACCATTGTCCTAATTTCATTGTCCTCATTTGTATCTATAGGTTTTATCACCTATTCAGGTTTTCATGCTATATTTGTAAACTGCCCCAAGTCTTCTGTTGAGAAGGGTGTGGGTTGTCAATTGAATAAATACAAGAAATAATTTTTTCCAAGGAGAGAATGTTACTAACTGTCTTTCTTTAATGTGGAGCATAAATTAAACATGAAAATGGTGCTAGGCGTTCCTTTGAAGCCACACAAGGGACAGCTAGTTGCTCTACTTCTTTCTGACTTAAATATCTTCTTGCGGCTTTATGTGGATTCTCCCCCCCCCCCCCCCTCCGCTTGCTTTGCAGTTATTATCCAGAGAGATCACACTACAATGGAGGAGGCGATTGCAGGCCTGCGCCCAGGGGACTTTGAACTCTCCGATGCTTTCTATTACTGCAAAAAAGGCGTTGAGGCCATTGTGGAAGACGAGGTCACCCAAAGGTTCACGTCGGAGGAGCTGGTCTCCTGGAACCTCCTCACCAGGACCAACATCAACTTCCACTACATCAGCTTACGGCTGACTGTGGTGTGGGTTATTGGGGTCTTTGTGAGGTATTGCCTCCTGCTCCCTCTTCGGTGAGTCTCGCTCGAAACTGCATGGATGTATATAATGGAGAGGCTGGCTGCTGGGGTGGTTCGGTTGCTGGAAGCCCAGAAACAGGTGCCGGGGTGTGATCCGAAGGCCTCTCGATTGAGTGCATGCATCGGCGCAAGATAAAGCACGGGTAGACATGTATGTGTGACTTGCCAGGTTCCTGCGATCCCTTCCTTGCCCCCAAATGTTGCTTGAGGTGCTGAAATTGGATCGTGGGCATAGATCAGGGGTGTCAAACTCATTTGTTATGAGGGCGGGATCTGACATAAATGAGACCTTGTCAGGCCAGGCCATGTTGGGCCTGGCCAGGTGTGTACCTATTTAAGATTAGATAGCAGATATATCAACTTTTTAAAGGACACAGACAAGCACGATTAAAGACTTAAAAAAAACAAACCAACCTTAAAACATGCTTAAAACATTAGCACTTGTTGGTCTTAAAGGTGCTTTCTTTGTATTTCTCCCATGGGATCCAGGGAACTGGGCAAAGGAAGCTCTGGCTCTTTCCTTCCTTCCCCAGGGGACCAGGAGGTGGAGGAGCCTCAGTCAATGGAGAAAATAGAGGTTTTGCTCTGTAGCTTCTGTGTGATCGAGCAAGCCTTGCAAAGCAATCTGAGATGCAGAAGGAAGCAAGAGAGAGGGAGAAGGAAGCAGACAAGAGGCAGTTGCTTGGGGGCCTTGAGGATAGAGAAAAGTGGGATTTAAAAACCTACTGTTCTCCTTCTGTCAGCAGGAATTTTCGTTGGGATCTAAGCCAGAGTGTGTACTTTTTAGGACGACTTTAAGGTTGAAAACATGTCTGCAGTGTCATGATTTCTAAAGCATTGGTCATGGCTTGTGAGTCACTGACTTGAGGATGAGCTCATTCCTAATTAGTAGTTCATTGCAGAATAATCTTTAGGCATCAGACAGGCAGACGGGAAGCCGGTGGCAATGCTGCTGTTGACTTGAACAGAGCAGGGCCAGTTTTGAAGGTAAGATACAGTCAGCGGCACCTCCTTTAAAACTGGTGATGGGCCAAAAGGTTGCCTCTTGTAAACTGATGAAGCACCTTTGTGCCATGTGAGCAGAGCATGGCCAAGCCAAGCTAAATGACAACATTGCTTAAGGTTTTGTAGCAGGAACTCATTTGCCTATTAGGTCACCCCCCACCCCGATGTAGCCAATCCTCCGGGAGCTTACAGTAGGCCCTGTAAGCTCTTGGAGGATTGGCTACATAAGAGGGGGGTGGCCTAATATGCAAAGGAGTTCCTGCTGCAAAAAAAGCCCTGCTTAAGGCCAAATTTGGCATCTTTCCTTCAGCGCAGCTCAATATAAGCTTACTTGAGGCTACGGTGGACACCAAAGCTATTATTCCCCAAGAGGGCTGTTCCTTCTGAGCAAGAACTAGCAGAATGGCTTCTCAAACTGCAAACCTACTAGAAGATGCTCCAAATAGGACCCTGACCTTTGTCTTTCATTTCTTTTCCAGTGTCACCTTGGCAACCATTGGGATCCTATCCATGATTGTGGCCACCACCTTTGTGGGGAAGCTGCCAAACAGCGAGTAAGTAGCTCTCCTTGCACCAGTTGGCTGTTTCTGAGGAAAGAAGAGATTCCCAAGTTTGCCTTGAGCAAACCTCTTGGGTCAATGATGGTCTCTCAGACGTCTGCTGTACTTCAGGAAGGCTCATTGCAGCCATATCCACCGGGCCGCTTTTTCTAGAATGCTGTCATATGCAATGGAACACACAGCCTCATGGCACATAAGTGCATCTGTCAGTGAGCTGGAGAACCAGCGTGGTGTAGTGGTTAGAGTGTTGGACTAGGATCTGAGAAACCCCAGTTCAAATCCCCACTGTGCCATGGGAGCTAGTTGGCCTTTCCGCTCTCAGTCTCACCAACCTCATGGGGAACTTGTGAGGATAAAATGGAAGAGACCACAGTTTAGACCCTTTGGCCCCCACAAGGAAGAAAAGAAGGATATAGATAAATAGGAAGTGATGAAACCAAACTTCCAGGCAGGGGTGGAATTCTGGCAGGAGCTCTTTTGCATATTAGGCCATACCCCCTGATGTAGCCAATCCTCCCAAGAGCTTACAAGGCTCTTTTTTGTAAGCTCTTGAAGAATTGGCTACATCAGGTATGTGTGACCTAATATGCAAAGGAGCTCTTGCTAGAATTCCACCCCTGCTTGCAGGAGAGGGGAAGTTACCTTTCCTCCATCTCTACATCCCTCGCTTCCTTCTGTGCCCTCCATTTTTCTCTCCCACTGGCTTCTGTTCCTCAGCCTCCCATGTCTCCTCATGGTGGCCCCTGCTGCAGTTAGGCACAATTTGGGATAGTCGGAGGTCATATGTGCAAGCAGGTGATATTTGAGGTTGTAAATAAACTCTTTTTAAAGAACTTTTTGTCCAGATGTGGCTACATCCCCACATAATTGGATACTGTGCTGTAATTGTGTTCCAGCAGCTCCTTCACAACTGGATTGTCCAATGTGGAAAGAGCATTCCAGGAAGGGATTCCCAGTACTGAACAATGATTGAGTGCATCCTAGGAAAGCGTAGCCATTTCTTACAGACCTGTTAAGATCTTACAGGCTGTTACAAAGTCACCCATGTTAGTTTCTCAGGATGTAGTTTATTTCATGGGTCATAAAATGCATAGCAGCTGTCTTGTGGTCCACAGGTCTCTGTGTCTCTGTCTGTCTGTCTGTCTCTCTGTCAGACACACACACACACTCACACTGTCCAACAGCAACTGTTTGCCTGAGGTAACCTTGTTGATACATGCACACTCAGTGGCTTGCATTTCAAATTTGGCACTCCTAGATTCTTTCCCAACAGCCATCACTAAACTGCAGTCAGTGTACAGGCTCACTCCAAAAAAGCGTGCTGGTATTGCCACAGATCCCTAATTGACTGATGAAACGTTCATTTTGACAGCCTCTAAATTGAGTTGAGAGAAAGCTGATGGCGAACTGGAGCAAGCATAGCTGCAGGGCTGATGTTTGTGCGTGCGCGAGAGAAGATGTGTGTTGATAGTCCTTTATAGTGTCAAGAAGGAGATTGGAAGCTCCCATGGTGTTCTAGATGAACAAAAATCAGCCACATCTCTGCTGCATTTGATCATCATCTAGGGCAGCGTTTCCCATTTGCAGGGTCACGACCCGGTACCAGGTCACGGGAGCCTCAATACTGGGTCACAAGAAAAGCCAAAGCTAGCTCCGCCCCCAGCAAAGCATGAGCTCTGCTCTGCTCTGCTTCCTTCCTTTCCTGTCCCTCTGTTGTGCAGAGAAAAGCTAGGCTTGAAGACTGACACAGGCCGCAAAGCCTGAGCTCCGTTTTCCTTCCTTCCATCCCCCAACATCTCTGTTGTGCAGATAAAAGCTGGGCTTGAAGACTGACACAGGCTGCAAAGCCTGGGCTCTGTTTTCCTTTCCCTATAGAAGAAAGAGACAGGCTTTCCTGTCTCCCGGCTCCACCCCCAAAGTCTCCTGGCTCCACCCCCGAATTTTAGTAGGCTATGAAGGAGAAATGTAAAAATAACCGGTCCACGGGGTGGGGGGAGTTTGGGAAACCCTGAACTAGGGCCTCTAGAAATGCTCAGAATCATGTCAGCTTGTGTATAGTCTTGCACGGACTGACATTTCTATCCATGTACATTATTATCCCACCTGTCTTCCAAGGAAGAAGATAGATATTGGATTTATATTCTGCCCTGCGATCTGAATCTCAGAGCCACTTCTTTACTCCCCCCCCCCACCCAATAACAGACACCCTGTGAGGTGGGTAGGGCTGAGAGAGCTCTCCCAGAAACTGCCCTTTCAAGGACAGCTCTGTGAGAGCTATGGTTGACCCAAGGCCATTCCAGCAGCTGCAAGTGGAGGAAGGGGGAATCAAACCCGGTTCTCCCAGAAAAGAGTCCGTGTGCTTAACCACCAAACTGGCTCTGAAGGTGACATATGTGGTTCTCCCTTCTCTCAGCCTGTCATGAGAACACATGGAGCCTGCCTTATATTGAATCAGACTCTTGGTCCACTAAGACAGTATTGCCCACTCAGACTGGCATAAGCCCTTCCGAGTCTCAGGTGAAAGTCCTTCATGTCCCCTGAGCCTTTTAACTGGAGGTGCCGGAGATGGAACCTGGGAACCTCTGCATGCCAAACAGATGCTCTGCCAATGAGCCATCCCCTCTGTTACCAGTTTGGGATTCCATTTCTGTTTTTTCAAAAATTTTGGAATTTTTGGCCCACCTTCCCAAGGCAGCAGGAGTGGGAAGGGAGGGAGAGAAGAAGTGGGCCTTGGCCAGAAGCTGCGAGGGGGCATCTCTCCCTTGAACACATGAAGCTGTCTTGTACTAAATCAGAACTTTGGTCCATCAAGTATTGTCTACTCAGACTGGCAGCTGCTCTCCAGGGTCTCAGGCTGAGGTCTTTCACATCACCTGCTGCGTGGTCCTTTTCACTGGAGATGCTGGGGATTGAACCTGGGGCCTTCTGCACAGCCCCTCCCCCATCTCTTTTCCCTTTAACATTTAAAGGGTCATTATATGATGTGGAAAGACCCGGCGCCTGGAGTTAAGCAGGTCTGTGCAGAAGTAAGTCTCATTTTATTCAATGGGGCTTACTCCCTGGAAAATCTCCTTGGGATTGAAGCCTTGGGGGGTTGCATTACGTAATAACCGGTGGTTGCAGACTTTGGTGGGGAGGTCATCTTGTACTATTCTAACCAACTTCCCGAGCCCTTCTCACATTCCCGGACACTGCTCTCTTGCAGAACCAAAAACTGGCTGAGTGACCTGGCCCACCTCACATGCTCCCGGATCCTTGTGAGGGCTTTATCCGGCACCATCTATTACCATAACAAGTAAGTGAGAGAGCATGGATCCCTTCCCAGTTCAGTTTCACAGTGCATTTCTGGGTGGCTGTTACAGCCGGTTTGGTGTAGTGGTTAAGTGTGCGGACTCTTATCTGGGAGAACCGGGTTTGATTCCCCACTCCTCCACTGGCACCTGCTAGCATGTCCTTGGGTCAGCCATAGCTCTGGCAGAGGTTGTCCTTGAAAGGGCAGCTGCTGTGAGAGCCCTCTCCAGCTCCACCCACCTCACAGGGTGTCTGTTGTGGGGGAGGAAGGTAAAGGAGATTGTGAGCCGCTCTGAGACTCTTTGGAGTGGAGGATGGGACATAAATCCAATATCTTCTTCTTCTTCTTCTTCTTACATCTCGTTCTTAAGCAGCTAAGCAGAGCTGCCCTCCTTTTTTTTGCTTGTAGAACATAGCCTTTGCTGTGATTTCTAGAGTAGGTAACTTTCAGCCCACCCATCTTTGTATGTTGATTGAGAGCAGTGAAGAATTGCATTTTACACATGCCGGGTGGGTGGGGGGAGGAATGCAGGGGCTTACATTTGTTGTAATGCTAAAGTTTAAAATTTTGTTGTAATGTTAACATTTTAAGAACAAGAATAGCTCTAACGGAGCCGATCAGTGGTCCATCTAGTCCAACGTCCTGTCTTAGACAGTGGCTGACCAGTTCCACTGGAGGACCAACAACAGGGCATTGGGGCTGAAGCCTTCCCCTGATGTTGCCTCCTGGCTCTGAATGTAGAGGTCCCCCTAAGTCACCATGGCTAGTAGCCCTTCATAGACATCTTCTCCATGAATCTATCCAATCCCTTGTAAAGCTGTCTATGCCAGTGGCCCTTGCTGCATCCTCTGGCGGCAAATTCCACATTTTAATCACTCTCTGTGCAAAGAAGTATTTCCTTTTGTCTGTCCCGAATCTGCTGCTCCTCAGCTTCGTTGAATGCCCCGAAGTTCTAGCGTTTTGGGAGAGGGAGGGAAGTTTTGTGTCGGCAGCTGCAGAAATCAGAGGACGGCTGTAAAGATGCGACTAACTTTTGTGTCCTGGATTTGCAGGGAGAACAAACCCCAGAAAGGAGGCATTTGTGTCGCCAACCACACGTCTCCGATAGATGTTGTAATACTGACAAACGATGGCTGTTACGCAATGGTAAGTCGTATTTAGTTGATTCCTAAGCCTTTTCCGCTGCAAGTAGTGGAGAAGTCGCTGGGGTCACATTCAGTCTCCTTAGCGGCAGCCTAGAAGCGAAGCCCTGAAAAAGCAGACTCTTGAACGAGTTACACTGAAGCTGCAACTCTGTTTGCAATAACACACAAGTTCTGTGGTTAATCTTTTTAAAAAGTTGTGTCACTGAAGTCTGACTGTTCCAGTAAGTACCTTTTTATGCATAGGTTAGGTTATTTTTTTAGCAGTTCCCCGGAAAATCATATGTGGTTCCCAATAAGTATTCTGAGACCCGCCCCCCTTGGTTTTTTCCCATTCTTTTTAAAATTAAACTTTTAAAATTTATTTATTTATTTATTTGGTTGATTTATATTCCGCCCTATCCCAAACGGGCTCAGGGCGGATCACATACAGGTAAAATCAAACAGATGCAGTACAATGGAACCAATAAAACCTATAAAATCAATAAATACAGTTAAAATGACGACATAGCCCTGTACAGTATGACATCGGCGGTGGGCTCATAGTACAGGTTAGGGTATAGTTAGCGGCCCAGATACCATAGTTCCGATCACTGTGGGGGAGGATAGCTGATGGTATAGGCAATAGGGCAAAGGGCATCCGCCCGCCTCAGCCGAACGCCAGATGGAACAGCTCTTTCTTACAGGCCCTCCGGAAAGGTAACCGATCCGGTAGGGCCCGTATCTCCACCAGGAGCTGATTCCACCAGGGCCCTGGCCCTGGTCGAGGCAAGACAGACGTCCCTTGGGCCAGGGATGGTCAGAAGATGTTGGTTGGCAGATCGGGGCTCATATGGGGAGAGGCGGTCCCTCAGGTATGTCGGTTCCAGGCCACGTAAGGCTTTGAATGTCAATACTAGAACCCTGAACTTAAAAAAACAAACAAAAACAAAACTATACAAGAAGTGCAGTCAAATATTCACAGAATCTTAACCATTTAAATTCCCCCTCCCCCCCATACAAAAACCTATAATAACACATCTATGCCATTATCCTAGGATCAGATTCAGACAGGCCAAGTTCAAGAAGTAGATGCAATATGATCAACATAAAGCTGCAAAATAAGCTCCGTGCATAGAGAATACATACTAACATGTTCAAAAGAGGCTCAGCTTATAGAATGCATGGAATGCACAGGGTGAACTAACTTCCCAGAAAAGGAGGGTGAAGCGGAAAGGGGAAAAAACAAACAGGGTTGATGGAAAACAGCATTAATGACCGGGTTTCCCAGCCTCCAGGTGGGGCCTGGAGGTCTTCCTGGAATTACAGCTGCTCTCCAGACAATGAAGACCAGTTTTCCCCTGGTGAAAATGGCTAGTTTGGAGGGTGGACTGTAGGGCATTATAACCTGCTGAGGTTACTTCTCTCCCCAAGCTCCACCTCCAGACCTTTAGGAATTTCCCAGTCTCAAGGTGGCAACTCGACCCAACCCCAGTTGCATGACCCCATTTCCCAGACCCCCCCCCCCCCCGAGGTCTTGAAGAGGCAGGGCTTTTTTGGTAGCAGGGCTTTTTTGACCACACACCCCTGATGCAGCCAATCCTCCTGGAGCTTACAGTAGGCCTTGTACTAAGAGCCCTGTAAGCTGTAGGAGGATTGGCTACATCAGGGGTGTGTGGAGTGGACTAATATGCAAAGAAGTTCCTGCTACAAAAAAAGCCCTGGATAGAGGAGTTCCTTCCAGGCGTTTCCCCCTCTTTACATTACTAGGGTCTTTGTGGCTGTGGAAGAGGATTGGGGGACAGCTAGAGTGACGGTGCTGAGAGTCTTGTGTTGAATCTGACGTGGAGCTCATTTGAAGGCCCCCGTGGTGGCAGCAAGAGCAGCCAAGAAATCTTTCTTCCCCGTTCCCATTCCCTCCTCTGACTCATGTTCAGCTGACTCACATTTAGCTGAGTTATTTAAAATCACTTGGAATGTGTTGAGTCTTATGGCTGAGTCTGTAAATGAAGGTAATTTAGCTGCTGCTGCTGATTTTGCAAGTTTCAGTGCTGGTGAAATCTCCCTGACTTGGACTCCAGTTGAACTTTTGCCTGGAAGGAGATGAGTTGGGTGGACTGTCCGGTCAAACATGGTGCAGATAGATTGATTCCCTGACCGATGCTGACAGTATCCTAGGGATTGTGAGGTCAACCATCTGTAGCCTGGCTCCCTGTCCCACTTGCTTAGTTAAATCTTGCAGCGACAAGCGGGTGATCCTTTTGGCCAGTGTTGTGAACTCTTCCCTTTGAGAAAGGGGATTTTTCAAAGCCTCGGAAAAGAGCTGCTATTTTATTGAAACAGCAGAAATTCAGGCCCAGTTATAGGGTTATGTCACATTTGCCATTTCTACGAAGTAGATTGAAACGGTACTGGGACTCAGACTGACTCCAGGGACCCTGCGCCACACACCTGGCCTTGAACCATTTGGATTTGGTCTTAGACTGCGTCACTAGCTCTGGTGGATGATTCTAGCAGGAGCGCCTTTGCATATTAGGCCACACCCCCTGATGTAGCCAATCCTCCTGGAGCTTACAAGGCTCTTTTTTGTAAGCTCTTGAAGGATTGGCTACATCGGGGGTGTGTGGCCTAATATGCAAAGGAGTTCCTGTTAGAATTCCACCCCTGCCCAGGTCTCATGAGAGAAGGGAACTTATTTTGATAGTGCTTATTTTTATTTGTCTTTTGGGGGCTACTCACAGGTTGGCCAAGCTCACGGGGGACTCATGGGTGTCATTCAAAGAGCCACCGTCAAGGCTTGCCCACACGTCTGGTTTGAACGTTCTGAAATGAAGGATCGCCACCTAGTGACCAAAAGGTAAAGTGCGCTTGTGAACATGGAATGCATTCCCTGGTGTTGGGCGACCAAACTCTTTGCCTTCTACATGTGCTGATACTAATATATTGATTGGACAGAAGTGTTTGTTTATGTTTGTATTAGCTACTTATGCAGCCTTAAGAGACGGTGATTGGGCCAGGGATGTCTGAGTAGGTTCATGGCTGCATACAGAATTCATTCTGAGTATTTCCCTTTAAGAGTGGCGCAGAGTGGTAAAGCTGCAGTACTGCAGTCCAAGCTCTGCTCATGACCCGAGTTCAATCCCGGCGGAAGCTGGGTTCAGGTAGCCGGCTCCAGGTTGTCTCAGCCTTCCATCCTTCCAAGGTCAGTAAAATGAGTACCCAGCTTGCTGGGGGTAAAGTGTAAATGATTGGGGAAGGCAATGGCAAGCAACGCTGTAAAAAGTCTGCCATGAAAACATGAAAGCAACGTCACCCCAGAGTCGGAAACGACTGGTGCTTGCACAGGGGATTACCTTTACCTTTACTTTTTATTTCCCTTTAATTGGGCACTTCAGACTATTGTAATAAGCATTGCTTTCCGCAGTTACCTGGCTCTGCTCTGAGCAGCAGAATTTTTTCTTTTAAAAGCCAGTGGTCTCTGAGCTGGTACATTACTTCTGAGTAGCTCTAGGAGTTGCCAGAAGCATTTTGGTTTTACCATAGAGCTTCTGGCAATTCCTAGAGGGCCTCTTTGCCATTTCTGGGTTGGACCTAGAATTGACGTGGCGGTATCAGTGATGTCACATCCCTCTTCACATTCTTGCTCCCAGCACTCCTGTTGGACTGCGGTTCTGTCCCTGAGGGAGCTTTCAGGGCATCCGTTAGCCTGAAAGTGCCGTTGGAGGCTTCTGGTTTGCATTTGATATATTTGTGTTTGTCATAAGCAATGGGACAGGGAGAGAGAAGAAATCATGAGAGAGGGAGGGGATATTGCTGCATTATGTGTGTTTTGGAAAAGTATGGCATTCTCTCTTTCACTCAGAGGTACTGTTTAGGTAAGGGGAGGAACTACTGACTGCTTTGCTTTTGCACATTGATAGTCTTGCTGGGTGGTTATGATAAGTTTTAGAAAAGAAAGCATGGGAATTGTTCTTAAAAGGGCTTAAAATTTCCTGGAAAAGTCTTGTATGAAATCTTTGGCCTTTTTCCTCCTGTCAAAATCTTTTGGTAATACAGATTTCAATAGAGTGACCATGAGAACCCACAGAAGGACACAGATCTTTCTGGGCAACCCTAGGAATTGCAAGCTGTGCATCTTACACACTGAGAAACTCTGCTGTTGGCTCGAATGATATAATCTGGGAATGCTCTGGATTTTGAAAGTCTGATATTAGTCCAGCAGCAATGGCTTGAAAGAGCTCTTTTTATCTTTTAGGCTGAGGGAACATGTAGCCGATGGGAACAAACTGCCAATTCTCATTTTCCCAGAAGGTAAGAGAAGGAGCTTCTCCGCTCCACTTTTAAAGTCCTCTTATTCCCATCCTTCCTTTGTGAGAGTTGGGTTAAGAGCTCTACTGGATCAGACCAGTGGTCCAATCAGACCAGCATCCTATCTCACCCAGGGACCCAAAAGTTACCTGGAGGGTCAACAAAGGGGGCACAGAGACTGAGGCCTCTCCCTAATGTTGCCTTCTGCCACCGTTTTATTCCAAAGTTTACTGCCTCTGAATGTGGAGGTTCTCTTGCCGGAAACTCTACTGGAATTTTTTTAAAAGAATAAAACTGAATTTGATTTGTCTGCCAAACATCTGGCACAAGAATCCTGCAAACTATCAGAGAAGACTTTGACAGTACATAATATTATGTGTTCAAGAGTCTTAAGGAATTAGATTTGTTCAATGTTTGTTCTAACCATTTTTCTTTTAAATATTGAAGGGGGGGGAGGCTTCTGAGATACACATTCTCAGATTTTTTTTTTCCTGAACGTCTTTGCACATGTGTGTTTTACACATTTATTAGATTTCCTTAGAGATTTTTTTTTAAATCCTAGTTCGGGATGGCTAACAATATACAGAAAAATTACATTTACATGGCAAGTCAGTACAGTGTTATTGTAGAGCGAAGAAGTATCGCTGACTGCTTAGTTTTACTCACTAGTAAGATTTCAGGGAAAAGGTACCACAATTCTCCCTGAAGTCTGGTTTTCTATTTGAAAGAAAGAAACAAGTATATATATTCATGGGGAAGCATTCAATCGTGCGAGCCTTCACTTGCATTCTGAAGTGGTAAAACTGACACTTTAAGCTTGGGATCCCTGAATGTCACTGAGCCTGTGGGTGTTTTTGGAACTCTGAGAAAGAATAGTAGGTGCCGCCACCACAAAATGGCTGCCATGGGGACAGTTAAAAAACGAGGGAATAGAATGGGCTGTACCACTTCAGACTCCTGCGGGGCAGTTTTTATGTCTCCCTCCCTACCATGTACTTTTAATTTATTGCACCTTTAATTTATTGTAGTTTTTTAAAAAAAATTATATACTGTTTTTTAAATGTATTTATTAACTGTATTTTATAATTGACTTGTATAATAATCATGGTACACACCATGTCCTGTTAGCCGCCCTGAGCCTGCTTCGGCGGGGAGGGCGGGATATAAATAAAATTTATTATTATTATTATTATTATTATTATTATTATGTAAAATCTTCCTGCAGATAAATCAGCACATGAGGATGAAAGGCTCTTGGCATCGTCTTTGAGTTTTCCTCTTACAAATAATATTTTATAGAGGAAAATTTTAATCTCTCCCCTCCCCATCCCCGCAGTTGGAAGTGGTGCAGTCTGTCTTACAGTCTCAGCACTGCCACTTCATTACAGCCTGATTCTGCTGTGTGTTTAGCTCAGGCCTTAGGAGGGCAAAGAGGTAGGAGGTCCCTGAAGTCATGGCTGACTTGGAGCAGTGCTCGAACCAGTGGCAGCTGGTTGAGGATTTTTGGGCATATTAGACCTGTATCAGGATTGTTTCTTTTGGAGTGACAACTTGATCTTTCTTACTAGGCACGTGTATAAACAACACCTCTGTAATGATGTTTAAAAAGGGAAGTTTTGAAATTGGTGGAACCATCTACCCAGTGGCCATCAAGGTAAGATGCGACTGAAGCAATTCCCTCGGTTCTGGGATTGACAGCCATGTGTGTCCGTGGGGGCAGGTATAGGCAATTGTCTCGGGCACCAGGGGTGCCAAAAGATGCTTACCAGGGCAGGCAGCTGCCATCTGGATTACTGTGCCCTTTGCACCTTCCTCCACGAAGCAGAGAGGAAGGTCTGGCAGCTGCCGGATCCAGTGTGCCATTCTCCAGTCCCTCCCACCTGCTTCGGGACGGAGTGGCTCACCTGGTCTGGCTCCCCGTCCCTATGAAGGAGGGGGAGATGAAGAGCAGGTGGCCCATCGGCCTTGTTGGGTCTCCTCCAAATCTGTGGTAGCTTTGGGACTTGGAATGTGCTCAGGCTGTGGTGGGCCCACTCATGCTGTGGGAGGGGGGGGCAGGTTAGTGCTGGCATCTGGTTTTGGGTGCCAAAAGGCCTTGGGGCTGGCCCTGTGGGTCAACATGTCAAGTGAGGCCCTCATGGCCTGGCTGACCTGCCCTCCCCTTCAGACACTGCTCAGTAGATCAGAACGGAAGTGAGGGGAGATTGTTCCTCTGCAATGGCCTGAAGCAGTTTCTTGAATCTGAGGAGTGGCTTGCAGTTCCATGTGTGTAACCCTGTTGTTCTGGCGTAGGCTGTTTCCCTCGCAAATTTTGTATCAGTGAAGGCCACTGCCTCAAACAAATAATCGTGTGGATCCCTAGAGGCTGAGGACCCATAAGCAAGGAGACCAATTGCTTGCTTACAATATGTCCTCATCATAAGAACATAAGAAAAAGCCTACTGGATCAGACCAGTGGTCTGTCCTGTCCAACATCCTGTCTCACAAAGTGGCCAGTCAGTTTCTCTGGAGGGCCAACAACAGGGCAGAGAGGCCAAGGCCTTCGCCTGATGTGGCCTCCTGGCTCTGGGATTCAGAGGTATAGTGCCCCTGAATGTGGAGGTTCCCCTCAGTCACCCTGGCTGGTAGCCACTGATAGGCCTCTCCTCCATGAATCTCTCTAATCCCCTTTTAAAGCTGTCTGTGCCTGTGGCCCTCGCTGCATTCCACATTTTAATCACTCGCTGTGTAAGTGGTTGCTTCAAAAAAGGCAGTGTGGCCTTGCCCTGGATAGGCCAGGCATGCCCGATCTTGGCAGGTCTCGGAAGCGAAGCAGGATCGACTCTGGCAAGTACTTGGATGGGAGATCTCCTTGGAATACCAGCAGTCAGGCGGACAGGGGCAGGCTTTCTCCAGCCACCTCTCTGAATAGCCTCCTGGCCCCCAGTAAGGGTCAGTTACCAGAAGTTGCCGTGTACACACACGCACACAAATACCAGTGAGAGGGACTGTGGTCTTTCGTTTCAGTTTCACACTGAAGCAGGCTGTGGGTCAACCCATGGCCAACAGATGTACTGTGAAGAAGAGTGTTCTTTGACCCAGTGCATACGTAGTTGGCCTGTGGAATTCATTGCCACATGATGAAAATGGTCTGGCTCGTGGCATGGTTGGCTCTGCAGAGAGAATTGGATTAAACTGAGTTGGCCTGTAACACTTGGCTGGCGGGAGAGATGAATCGATTGTTAAAAGGTGCCCAGTTAATGGGATTTTTTTTTTTTTTAAAAAGGTTGATTCTTAATGAAAAGATTTACATCAGCCATACAATGCCAAACTTCCCGCTCCCTGGTTGTCCCATCTCACGAAATGCCTCTTCTCCACAAGGTCCTGCCCCTGCTTTTCATCTTCCTTCACGATGCTGGTTTGATTGGCCTGGTTGTCCCTCAGAGGCCGACTTTGGTTGCTTGGCTGAGGTCTGGCTTAGATGCAGAGGGCAACGCTTTGGTCTGCCTCTTTTCATCGCCCTGCCCCCCCCCGCTCTCCTTCTGTATTCTGATAGCCCAGAGACTCCCTTTCCCTTTTCCACCTCTAGAATAGTTATATCATGCACAAAAAAAGAAAACTACACCTCTTGCTGTTCTGAGTGTGCATACTGAAAACAGTGACTCATGCAGAGATGCAATGGGAAGCCTCCTCTGGGGACAGTTGTGCTGTGTTCTGCATTGGGAGTGATCTAGTCATATCTGGTGGAGAGACACAGATTAATGACCTGTCTGGGAATGGGGGCGGAGGACAGAGCAGTGACTCATGCAGAGCTACAGGAGGCAGCCTCTTCTCTGCAGGATTGCTCCTGAAGCCTTTAACGCACTGTCCTCTTGTTTGCAGTACGACCCCCAGTTTGGTGACGCCTTCTGGAACAGCAGCAAGTACGGAATAGTGAGCTACCTCCTGCGAATAATGACCAGCTGGGCCATCGTGTGCAACGTGTGGTACCTGCCGCCCATGATGAGAGAGGTAGGCAGGGCTGGTTTCTCCACTACAGCATGAAGATGGGCCACCTGGGCTTTTGCTGGGGCGCGTTAGATCCTCCCCTTTGTCTCTCCTAGTGGTGCTGCTAGTCTGTGGAGGGTAGCCAGTCCCAGCCCCCTTTCTGCTCCCTAAACCACTTCTGGTTTCTAAAAAACCCCAACAAAAACCAACTGGGACTTCCTCCTTGTAGTCCTGAGGGTGGAGGCAATTGAATTTTGATTGTTTTTCAGGAAGGAGAAGATGCCGTTCACTTTGCCAACAGGGTGAAGTCTGCCATCGCGCGCCAAGGAGGACTCACCGAATTACCCTGGTGAGGAAACTGAGTTGCTGTCCAGA
This sequence comes from Heteronotia binoei, assembly GCF_032191835.1. Classification (NCBI taxonomy): domain Eukaryota; kingdom Metazoa; phylum Chordata; class Lepidosauria; order Squamata; family Gekkonidae; genus Heteronotia; species Heteronotia binoei. The sequence continues at coordinate 103,890,237 of NC_083231.1, read as the reverse complement.
TTGAGAGACTGCAGTAACTGGTGGTGGGGATCTAGAGATCTCCATCTTTGGCTGGCACTACTAAGGTGCTCAGGAAAAAAAAAAAAAACCTTTGACGAACTGTGACCGTGGGTGTTAGGAATACCTCAAGCAATGTTCCCTCTAAGCTGCAGAGTCTTGTGAGCAAAAATTCTACTTTGTGAGCTACTGGTATTAAAGTTGTGAGCTACTGGCAATAAAGTTGTGAGCTGCTGCATAAATTATTGTGCTCTGGGGCCATTTTTCCTGAGCTAAGAGAAAAATGTGTGAGCTGGAGGCTAAAAATCTGAGCTAGTTTACGCTCACTCAGCTTAGAGGGAACACTGACCCCAAGCCAGATACAAAAACATCCCACAAAAACAAACAACAACCCTTGGCCAGATCTCGGAAACTAAGTAAGGTCGGCCCTGGTGAGTTCTTGGCTCGGAGACCGACAAGGAAGTCCAGGGTTGCTATGCAGAGTCAGGCAATGGCAAAAATCACCTCTGTTCCTCTTTTGCCTTATGGCCAGTGGCTGGGGCTGATGGGAGTTGTAGGCAAAAAACATCTGGAGAGCTACCGTTGGCCACCCCTGCCTTATTGGGTTGCCTTAAGTTGGCGGTGACTTAAAAGCACTGTCCACTACCAAAGCTCTCAAAACTGCATCTGTGTTGTGCTGGGTTCTGGGGAATACCGTTCCTTCTGAGTCAGATGATCCGATGGGGTACCAAACCATCAGCTAAATGTGCTTTCAAGGCAGTCGAAAAGAGGGCTACCGTTTTGCTCTGTGCTTTTCGCTCGGCGTTAGCCGGTGCCGTGGGTTGTAATCATTGAATAACTAAGGAGCCCCATCCTTATAATATTTCATACATTTCCGTGTCTTCCTGTTCTTGAAGGGACGGCGGCTTGAAAAGAGCCAAAGTGAAGGATACTTACAAGCAAGAAGAGCAGAAAAACTACAGCAAGATGATCATTGGGAACGGGTCGTCTGCACGTGGATCGCTAGCAGCGGACTGATTTTTTTCCTCCCTCCCCTGAGATATCTCATGCTTCAATGTAGGAAGTTTGGATTCCCCCCTCCCCCAGTAGAAACAGAATACAACGCTGAGTTCAGGGAGTGAAGGACGTGGCTTTTGTTTGCTTAAAACTCTTTTTTTGGGAAGGCGTACTGCTAGTCACTGGCAAATTCCAGCTTTTGACATCCGGACGGGAGAATTGGACTGAAGCTTGGAGGAGGACAGAAAACTCCCGGTGTTTAAAGAGGGGCTATAACTTTTTGAACATTTGCCCGAGAGGATGTACATAATACTAATAAAAAATCAAGTTGTTTTGTTGTGTCGCGTCATTCTGGAACGTCTGAATGACTCCTCCTCCCCGGTCACGTGGATTGTTTGTCGATTGTTAGTGTGTTTTGATTGATGGTCTTACATTTCTGAGGTTGCGTTGGGGGATGTATCCTTGGGGGGTTGTGTGTTTTGAAATAACTTGGTTTTGAGGAAGCGAGCAAAAACCCTGACGTTCACAGGTGGAGTGGGTAGGGTCAATCGCCTTGAAAATGGGCACTAGGAAATTGAAGGGTCTACAGATTTATGTGTGTATGTCTTGTAGAAACTTAATCTCATCTGTTAAAAGAAGCGTCTGGAGTAATGAGCTTTTCCACATTGTCATTTTCTTCACTTGTAGATTCCTGTTTCTTCTGGATGGAGTGGTCTGTTCTACATGTGCTTTGCTCACTCTAGTGACAAATTTGTTATTGCATTGATTTATTGCACTGATTTAAACTGCAGGTTTTTATGCTGGACATAAACTAGTGTAGTATTGAATCGACCTCTAAAGGGAACAAAACAAATGTGGAACAGAGAAACCCCTTCCTCAAGAAACAGGAACTTATAAACAAGGAAAATGTGAATATGGAAAAGCCCGATGTTTGAAACAGATCTGAGATTTTGGGGTTTTTTTCTGCACAAGGGAAGATGGCAAAGAAAAGCTTTAAACACTCCAGACTTTCAAATCAGTCTGCCTTCTTTAAGAATAAAATCCCTAAACATCAAAGGGGGGAGGGAAAGGAAACAAATGCTTACGAAAATGCACTTCTCTCATGAACTGTGTTGGCAACGGTTTATCTGTATATCTGTCATTTGTTGTATGAGGAAATATGTTGCCTTATTGTAAATTGAAATAAATTCTATATTTCTAACAAGTTGTCTTTCTCTCCTTTACCCAACAGTGTGGCAGATTATACAAGGAAAGTGGATATTAGCATCCATTCTGATAAATCACTAACCCTCCCCCCCCCCGCATTGTTTACTTTGCATGATTTGTTTTACTTCCACTAGTTGTGGGGAAGGACAAGAAACTATCTATGGCTGAGACAGTGCTCGCTTGCCATCAAGAATATTTCAGTAAACGTTAAGGACTAGAAACTTGATTTCAGAAAATAAAAATGGATCCTTGAGAAGTAGAACTTTGTAGCTGGCATAGAATTATATGTCTTTGCTGGGCTCCCTCCCTTCCCCACCTTTTTTTGGTGTAGGATTTCTACAAGCGCAAAGAGCTCCAGCCCCTCATATGCAGGATTCTGCTTCTTGTCTTTCCCTCCCAAGCAGCCCTTCATGCATGATGTGAATATTGGTCTAGATACAGCCCCAGTGCAAACTCACACACTCTACTCCTAAGGAGCATGTGCCATGGCACTGAGCACTTGTCTGCTGCTCTTCCAGGGGGACAGCATATGCAACAGAGGAGGTGGGTCTCTCAGAGGCTGTGTTGGTTTCTGTGTAAGTTTGCAGAGTAAATAAGCAAAGGCTTACACCACGTGTGTTTGAGATTTCAGGGAAACTACTAGTAAGAAGGGAGGGGAGTTACATAGGAAAAAACAAGAAAAGATCCTAACTGAATTGCTACATCTTCTCTAGATGGTCTTTACACCATGTTGGCTGCTTCTCTACTCTCAGAACAAAGACAGGAAGTTCTCACTTTCTCAAAAGTAAAAGCCTATGTGACCTAGTGCAGGTAGACACATTCAGTTAACCAATGGTCATTCTGCTGGTCACCTCTAGGGCAGGACTTCCTTTTCACCTGGCAGGAATCAAGGACTGATTCCCTGTTGGCTCTAAGACTAACTTGCTTGCTAACACAAGTGTTAGCATGTGTAAAGAAAGATCCTGGGATGCATCTGGTCAGAGATAGTGCGGTATTGTGGTTAGTTTCAGCTGGATAGCCATGTTGGTCTCAAGCAACAGAACAAAGTTTGAGTCCAGTGGCACCTTTGAGACCAACAAAGTTCAATTCTGGGTATAAGCTTTCATGTGCATGCAAACTTCACCAGATACACTGAAACAAATTTCAAGCCTTACTGTCATGATTCTGGGCCTAGTGAGGCCTAGGCTCCAGAGAAGCCTGCCTAGGAGTTCTTATGAAAGCCTACATTTCCCAGGATCCTTTCTGTCCCTCTGATTGGTTGGCAAAGTTTTGGAGGGAAACTAGCCCTGAGAGGGGTGGGACCTGGGAGGAAAGGATAAAAGGGCCAAGCACAGACAGGGTGTGTTCTTTCCTGAAGAGGCTGCAGGCAGGGAGGAGTTCTCTGGAAGGCTAAGCTGCAGGCAGGCTGTAGTCAAGAAAGCTTGCAGCTGGGAAGAGATCCCTCACCCAAGGGAGGTGGTGAGTTTGGGATTAGAGCAAGGAATGTCTAGTTAGTTGTGTCAGGGCTTCTGTTTATTTGCACCTACCTTTACTGTATATATATTTCACTGTTTTTACCCACCTATTAACTGAGAACTGGAAATAAACTATTGTTGTCATACTACTTGGGTCCTCATGTCTCCTTGGTGACAGTTAAGAGGTATTTACTAATAAGGAAGACAGGGGTGGTTGGGTGCTCTGGGCCCTCCCACGTAGGCCTTTAGCAGAGTGGTGGCAGCCAGTAGAAGGCCCCCCCACCAGCCCCTGCTGGTGTGACACACATGGGGGGGGGGGTATTGGGGGGGTATTGGTTGCCAGGAAGGGCTAGTTAGAGTCGAGATGCATAAGTAACTGGGTGATAAGTATAGCTGAGATTGGATTAAAGCAGTGGGTAAGATCTGTGAACAGCAACAAGTTAGCATCCAAATACAAGTGTTAACAAACGTGTGAGAACTAAGATTGAGCCAAGAGGTACTTTTAAGACCAACAAAGTTCAATTATGAGCATAAGTGAGAACTGAGAGACTTAGCATGTGTTGACGCACAGTTTCAGAAGCATTGACAGACTTCCACAGTTACATATAGGTGATGGGTGGGGGGAGTTACGGCAGTTAGTATTGGACTTAGGATAGGATAAACCTGGGTTCAGATCCCCCTCTCTTCTGTGAAGCTTGCTGGGGTGGGTACCCAGTGGACCTAACCAGCCTCACAGAGTTATTGTGAGGAAAGAGAACCAGGCATGCCACTCAGCTCCATAGAAGGGTGGCAAGTTGAAAATAGAGATGGTTGGGTTACTGCATGGCGCAGCTGGTAGAAGAAACAAGAGAGATGGTCTTTTGTTCATCCTGCCTATGTGGAAAAATGTGGGAGGGAGAAAGCCCATGACTGCTGTCCTTACTGCTGAGTGGCCCCTTGATCATCCCTGAAGTACAGGCAGCAGCCATGAGCAGGAAGCCGAGGATCGCTTGCACACATTCAGCTTAATTTAGAATCACTTAGAGAGTTGGAAGGGGCCATGCAGGCCATCTAGTCCAGCCTTCTGCTCAATGCAGGATCAACCTAGAGCATCCTGGACAAGTGTTGTCTAGCTGCTGCTTAAAAACTGCTAGTGAGGGGGAGCTCACCTCTTCCATCAGCTGATTCCACTGTTGAACAACCCTTACTGTAAAAAAGCTTTTCTTAATATCTAGCTCAGGGGTGGTCAAACTTGCTTAACGTAAGAGCTACAGAGAATAAATGTCAGATGTCTGAGAGCCGCAATACATGAACGTCAGATGTTTGAGAGCTGGGAGGGAGGGAGGAAGGCAGCCAGGCAAAAAGATGGGGGGAGGGAAGGGAGAGGTGGTAAGAACACAACTTTAACTTTAAACACATCCTCCAATCTGCTGGCTGGATTGGCTTGGACAAGTTATTTAAAGAGACAAGTGCCATCTCCAAGCTGGCCGATGGGGGCTTTGAGAGCCACACAATGTGCGTGGAAGAACCAAATGTGGCTCCCGAGCCACAGTTTGGCCACCCCTGATCCAGCTGGTGCTTTCCCACCCTGAATTTAAACCCATTATTCTGAGTCCACTTCTCTGTTGCCAACAGGAACAGCTCCTTGCCCTCCTCTAAGTGACAGCCCTTCAAATGCTTCAAGAGTGCAATCATGTTCTCGCTCATCCTCGTATCCTCCAGACTGAACATTCCCAAGTCCCTCAGCCTTGCCTTGCCTTGCCTTGCCTTGGGTTTCACAGATCTTACCTGCAGTCACACAGTGAAGATTCTTGTGCTGCGGGGGCAGCTACTGCCAAGGCAGCATTTTAAAAGATCCACTCAGTCAATTAGACTTCCATTGGCCAATCAGAAGACTTGCTGGGTAAAAGCCCCATCTGCTTCCTAAAAACACTTGGGGGGTGCCAGGAAAAGTGTTGGTGGGTGCTGTAGCACCAAATTCCTTAGATGGTTTTCCTACTAAGACCATTAAAAAGATAAAGGTAGTCCCCTGCGCAAGCACCAGTCGTTTTCGACTCTGGGGTGACGTTGCTTTCACTACGTTTTCACAGCAGACTTTTTACGGGGTGGTTTGCCATTGCCTTCTCCAGTCATCTACGCTTTCCACCCAGCAAGCTGGGGACTCATTTTACCAACCTCGGAAGGATGGAAGGCTGAGTCAACCTCGAGCTGGCTACCTGAAAACCCAACTTCCACCGGGGATTGAACTCAGGTTGTGAGCAGAGGGCTCCGACTGCAGTATTGCAGCTTTACCACTCTGCGCCACGGGGCTCTTACATTAGCATATGTATAAATGCAGGGCCGGATTAATAAGTAGGCCAAGTAGGCACTGGCCTATGGGCCCCTACGCTCTTAGTGGGCCCCGGGCCAGCTCCTCACCCCTATTTCCCCCTGCTTGCAGCCCTCCCAGCCTGCACATGCAGCCAGCAACTGAGCCACTCTTTGTTCAACTTGCCTGGTTAGCTGCTGCTGGCGTTGTCGCCAAGTTTGCCTCTCTGTGCCTCTCCCCCGCAGCTTTGTCAAAGGGGCTTTTGAGAAGGTGCCTGCAGGCTGCAACAGGGGCTGTGGGTGGTAATGGGGGTGCTCCGAGATAATTTGCAAGCGGCCCCCAAGATTTTGACTGCCTAGGGGCCTCCACAGAGTTTATTCCAGCAGGCCCTTGAACTGACTTCCACAGAGAAAGAAAACCCCATGCTTTTAAAACTCTCTCAGTGTGTGTGGGTCTCCACACCCTGTGTCAGAATTCCAAGGGTGCCCGCAGCCTCCAAAAAGTCCAGAGGCTCCTGGCCTAACCTAATTTACAGGGGTGGTCTTGCAAGAATAAAATGGCAGAAGGTAGAGCAATATAAGCAATGGGTCTGCCTTTTGGAGGAAAGTGTCCAAATATGCTCCTGGTGCTCTTTCTGCCACTCCCCTCTGCCACCAGTGGGGTGAAGGTGGGACCAGTCTTAGGAAGAGCCTCTATTTCTGCCTTGACCTCTAACTGAAAAGCAGCAACTACCCCTCTGGCTGTCAAAGAGAGGAGTCGGACTGATTTTGTGGCTAAACTCCCAAATTTCCCTGGGAGCTGGAAACGGCTTGCAGGATCTCTTCCAGTGTGCTTTGGCAGTATATATTCAATCAGGCCTGCTTTGCCAGCCTAAATTAAAGGGACAACAGAGCTCACGCTGGCTCTCTGCAAGAGACAGAAAGATGGCCCTCTCTCTTAACCCACTGAGCTTCCAGCCAGAGCATCAAAGTCCCCTCGAGACGTGATAGCAATTAATGCACAATTAAATTGACTTCGAGTGTTAGAGCAGCGCTGCCTTCCAATTTACTGCTTTTTAACCTGTGCAAATTCAAGCCTTCATTGGGATGCAGAATAGGGGACATCCGGTCCTCTTGGAGACAGAAATCTGATCTTATATATACTGGCATTTTAAAGACAGTGAATTTAAATGAAGGCTGTACTGAACCTCATATCTTGATGTTTTCTCTTCTCAGTCTCACACCAGTTCTTGTGTGTGTGTGTGTATGTGTGTGTGTGAGAGAGTTCTGGTTTGCCATCTTTTCTGTGCAGCATCTGCTCTTCTGTCTTTAGCAGAAGGACCACTGCAAGAATATCTGGGGGTGAACTGTAAGGGCCCAGGGCTTTCACGCCCCCCCCCCCCACTGGTACTGTCTCCTTGCCCCCATTCCCTTGCACCACCCACACTGCCCACCACTGGCACAAGGCATGTGAATGGTACACAGTGGTAGGTGCTAGGGTGCTATTGGTCAGGCTAGATGTTACCAAAATTAAAGAATGGGGGAGGGGGGAAAACATATTTTCCAAGCCCTAAGACTAGAGTTCAATCCCATGGGAAGCTGGGTTCAAGTAGCTGGCTCAAGGTTGATTCAGCCTTCTATCCTTCCGAGGTGGTGAAATGAGTACCCAGCTTGCTGGGGGAAAAGTGTAGATGACTGGAGAAGGCAATAGGCAAACCACCCCGTAAAAAGTCTGCCGTGAAAACCTCGTGATGTGACGTCACCCCAGAGTCGAAAATGACTGGTGCTTGCACAGGGGACTACCTTTACCTTTAAGACTAGAGTGTGTTGAGAAATTCCTGGTGATCTTGGGGTTTGGGGAAGGGCAGGACTCCAGGAGGTATAATTCCATAGAGTCCACTTTCCAAAGTCGTCGCTTTCTCCAGGGAAAGTAATCTCTATCCCTTGGAGATCAGTTATAATTCCAGGAGATCACCAGGCACCACCTGGAGGTTGGCAACCCCACTTAAGGCCCTGCCTTTGGTGTTAGATGCTGCCAGGCACACAGACTCTCATTTAATTGCTGTAGTGCTTGCATTTTGGGAAGAGGAGGCATCTTATTTGGAGGAAAACAACAGCCCAGAAAGACCCAAATATCAATTAAGAATACAATATTGTGTCACCAGGTGGCGCTATTGCAAATGGTTCTTCTCCCAAAGTCAACCAAGACGGGGTGGCTCTGATTAAAAGCACTAAATGACAAAATGATCGGATTATATGGAATAATCTATTTTATTTCCTGTCATTTTCATTTCAAATGTTAACAACCATGTTAGACATATAAAGATACAATCCAGCTATCATTATGGTTTGCTCTTTTTAGTGAAATTATCTTGATTTCAAAGTGCATGCCTATATGCCCTTGGATCTGAACTTGAATGTTTCCTGTATCCCAAATGAATATGTCAGCTGATGCAAAATCATTCTTGCTCCTGTTATTATCAAAATACTTGTATTTGTTTGAGCGGGTTCATTCTCCCCCTGTATTTATTTATAAAATGTTATTATCTGCTCTTCAGTGTTCCATATTCTCAAAGCAGAGGGAAACATATAATTTAAAACAATACAATCAATGAAAACCTTTCAAGCAAACTAACACCAAGAAGTAAAACGTTGCAATGCAATCAATACCTGCCCTGACAGGGTCACCCATTTAAGTAGGGTGTACTCCGAAATTTGACGAAATCTTCACTGGCAATGGATTCCAAATATACGGAACCACTACTGAAAAGACCCTGCAGGTTATCTGCGGCTTATTTCATATCTAAGAATGGAACCTGTAATCAAGATTAATGGCTGTGCTTCCAGGAGCAAAAAAGAAGCAGGTAAGAGAAAAGGGCTCTCTGAGATACCTTGAACCTGAGGACCATAGAGCAGGGGTGTCGAACTCAATTTGTTATGAGGGCCGGATCTGACACGAATGAGACCTTGCCGGGCCAGGCCGTGTGTGCCATAAAATGTAATGCCAGGTAGCAGAGATATAAACTTTCTAAAGGGCGCAGACAAACACAAAGGGGTTTTTTTTGTAAACCCACCACCCTAAAATAAAGCATGCTCAAAGTATTAACACTCTTGCAATATTGTGGTCGGTATCAAAGCAAGCTCTCCCGCTCCACCCCACCCCACTTCCTCCCCAAGAGAGAAGCCTCAACCAACGGGGAAAATAGAGGCTTTGCTTTGTAGCTTCTGTGCAATTGAGAAATCCTGGCAGAGCAAACTGTGACACAGAAAGAAGCAAGAGAAAGAAGAAGGAAGCAGACCTATTTGCCGGCCTGATAGGAGCCCTCAGGGGGCCTGATCTGGCCCACGGGCCACACATTTGACACCTCTGTCATAGAGCCTGAAAAAGTCAGAATAAGCACTTTGGTTTTAGCCCAGGTGCAGACTTGTCACCGCTGGAGAATATGCAGCATTGGTGCTACCTGCTTCTTCTAATTAGCATTCGTAAGTAATCTGGAACTACATTTCGCAGAAATCCCTGGCTAGTGGAAGTCTGCATGAAGGGGAGAAGATGAAAGATAGAGAAGGTTCCTTCATCTCATCAGGTCTATTTGCTGCTAACATCACAGGTCTTGGCATTGATGTGATTTTTACCCTGCCCATTCTTCAAAGAGCTCAGGGTAGATATATGTGGTCCCTTTCATCACTCTATCCTTACTCTGTAGGTTAGGGACAGTGGCTCAGTTATTAGAGTATCCAGTTTTGGGGCTTCTCCCTGCTGCTGGCCAGCTAGCCAGGAGAGGAAACCCCGCTCCCCAACAGCGACGTTGCTGTCTTTGACACAATGACATCTCCCGGAAGAAACGTCATCATGTTGGGGGACATCGCATGGTGATGATCTGATTTGAAGGCAAAATTCTGTGGTTTGAATGTCCCGGCAACTCCAAGAAAATGGCTGTTTGGGAGGGTGGACTCTATGGCATTGCATTTCTCAACCTGGAGCTGGAACCCCACTCCCTCCCACCAGTGGCTATGGGAGGCCAGTCAACCCTAGCCAGCCAGGACAGACAACACTGACCTTGAGAGACCAAGGGCCCCTGACTCAACAGAAGACAGCTTGTGTGGTCTGTTGCCAATTGAATGGATTACTGTTCTTGGATCTGATTTGATAATCTGTAGTTATGATGTTTAATTTTTTATTTGATTCATTTTAATGTTAATGCCGTAAGCCACCCTGAGGTCGCTTGTGGGATAGGGCGGGTATAAACTGAAAAATTAAGTTAAATTTAAAAACTATAAACTTGTCTGGGCTAGCCTTCTGTACAAACACAGCCCCCTTTCCCCATCTGTAAAATGTTGTGTGTGTTATGTAAGTCCCATTCATTTCCCTGCAGCTTCCCTAGAAGAATTGCACACACCATTGTGCCCGTTATCTATTCCAAAACCTTTTTTTTTTTGGGGGGGGGGGGAATACCTTAGGAGTCAGAAAACAGACTCCAAGCAATGCTTGCCATCTCTATCTTATTAGATTTCCTGCACAATCTCTTTTTTTATTATTATTTGCTGGATAAAATCTATACAAATGCAATCCAGGCCTACTCAGTAAATAAAAATGAAAAGGTAAATTTACTTTATGAAGCAGCCAGTTCACATGGAAGACCTCATTGTGACTGACACTAACTTTGCAAGCTAATACAGACATCCCGTCTCTTTCCCTCTCCCTTCCCTCTCCAGCAGCAGACGCACTGAGAAATAATACCGCTGCCTTTATACTCTGCCATTGTGCATGTGACCTCTTTTTAAATGGCTATTAAGGGAAATTGGTTTTAAAAAGGAGAGACAGACACACACAAAGAGAGAGTGCGCATATGCCATGCCGTACATACCTCCTCTATCAGCTGGACAGAATTTTTTTGTTTTGTTTAACATTTTGCTCAAAGAAGGGCAGTTTCCTAATGTGCCCTGTTCATTTTTCCTGGTGGAACTGTGGCATTGCCTGCATTCGAGACTGTGAAACAAATTAAAGTTAACAGTGTTTAAGAGAGCCAGTTTGGTGTAGTGGTTAAGTGTGCGGACTCTTAACTGGGAGAACAGGGTTTGAGTCCCCACTTCTCGACTTGCACCTGCTGGAATGGCCTTGGGTCACCCATAGCTTTCACAGGAGTTGTCCTTGAAAGGGCAGCTGCTGTAAAAAGCTCTCTCAGCCCCACCTACCTCACAGGGTGTCTGTTGTGGGGGAGGAAGATAAAGGCGATTGTAAGCCACTCTGAGTCTCTGATTCAGAGCAAAGGGCGAGGTATAAATCTGCAGTCTTCTTCTTTCGTAAGTAAACCAAATGTGGGTGCTTAGAGTGTTTCCGCATATTCACTGGTTTGCACTTGATGGCACTTTCCATTACCACAGACATGTTTGGAAGGGAAGGCTGTATGGTATAGCATAGCCCAACCTGATCAGGTCTGGGAAGCTAAGCAGGCCAAGTATTTGGATGGGGGACCACCAAGGAAGACTGCAGAAGGCGGTGATCACAAACCACCTCTGCTTCTCACTTGCCTCGACAGACCCTTGCTGGGGTCACCATAAGTCAGCTGCAACTTGACGGCACTTATGTATGTATGAACACGCATGTATGTACACCCCTTCCTCTTTAAAACAGCTACCTGAGTTGACCTGATTGACACCAGTGCTCCCTCTAAGCAGAGTTAGTGTGAGCTAGCTCACAGTTTTTTAGCCTCTGGATCAAACATTTTTGTCTCAGCTCAGGAAAAATGGCCCCAGAGAAGAAGAAGACTGCAGATTTATACCCCACCCTTCTCTCTGAATCAGAGTCTCAGAGCGGCTCACAATCTTCTATCTTCTCCCCCCACAACAGACACTCTGTGAGGTGGGTGGGGCTGAGAGGGCTCTCACAGCAACTGCCCTTTCAAGGACAACTCTTGCGAGAGCTCTGGCTAACCCAAGGCCATGCCAGCAGCTGCAAGTGGAGGAGTGAGGAATCAAACCTGGTTCTCCCAGATAAGAATCCGCACACTTAACCACCACACCAAACTGGCTCTCAAAGAACAAAGTAATTTTATGTGGTAGCTCACAAAATGAATGCCAGTAGCTAACAAGACTCCACAGTTCACAAGACTTCACAGGTTAGAGGGACGATTGATTGCCACATGCCTGGGTTTTAAGGTCTGGGGATAATAATATGTTGATATGTGCTTCAGATCTGATGAGCCCCTTGTGCCTGGAGCAGACCCAAATTCTATCTAATCTAATGTGTTTCCAAAAGGTAGGAAGGCAGTAAGCAAGATGTGAAGAAGGCCTCGGTTCTCCTTTGAGACGGGGAAGAACATCTGCATGGACCAGCTCTCACTGGATCTGTCAAGGTGAGACGTTCTGATGCATCAAGTAGGTGAAGGTGAAACTTTTCAATAATCATATGATGTACAACAAAGAGCCCCCCCTGCCTCTTCTATGGCTTTCTTCCTAAGGTGCTTTCCTCTCTTGCTGCCTTTTTATTGCCGTGATATTAATGGCTACGCATTGACAAGTTCACCATGACCCAGGAAATGGAAGCAGAAGAAAACTGGAATAAGAGAAGGTAGTGGAAACCTAAAAGGAATTTTATGTTCCCTTGGTGATAATTAAATGCATGGTGAATTTTTTTCTTTTTAAATGTAAAAATCATGCTGAGTGTGGGGAACCTGAGATTCCTACCTGGTTTAATATATGCTTTATGTGAAATTTCAAAGCTAACATTCCAAATTTTAAAAAAACCCTCGACCAAACATAGTCTCCCTTCCTTCTCACCCTCTGTCTCTGTCTCTCTGTCTCTCTCTCTCTCTCACACACACACCTTTTTGGTCCATAGGATGCAAAGAGGACAGGGATGTGGTTTTTCTGCTTCTACCGACACGTTGCAGTTCCAGTAAAGAAAAAATGTGGACAGCTCATGCACTTGTGGTTCTTACAGACCTGGAATTTGGGATTTGCTGAGATTTTTTTTTCATTAAGAAAAGCCTAGGAGAACGGTTAGCAGCAGATAGTCTTGGCATCGAATCTGTCTACTCATCACCCTTCTCTTGCCAGCCAAGAAGCCAAAGAGGTGCAGGGAAAGCAGCAGAAGATCTGGCTGTGGTGATGGAAACACACTGCCAAGTCACAGCCGACTTAAGGCAACCTTGTAGAGTTTTCAAGGTAAGAGGCGCTGAGAGAGGTGGTTTGCCACTGCCTGCCTCTGTGTAGTGACTCTACTATGCCATGGCAGTCTCCCATCCAAATATTAACCAGGATTGACCCTGCTTAGTGTCTGAGATCCAAAGAGATTGGACTACCCTGGGCTATCCAAGTCAGGGCAGCGAGTCCGCTTGTGGGCCCTTTGGGGGATTGGCTGTTGCTGCAGTGGGGCACCATCCCTCATCAACTGTTGACAGGTTCCTCCAGGAAATGAAAAAGGTTACCAAGTCCCTGTTGTTGCCCCTCCAAGAGCATTATCACACTGTGTAGATGGGAAAATCTACGGCTCCGAATCGTGGGTTTTATACCGTCATCACCTGCGACTCCTTGAGCGCTTTCATCAGCGCTGCCTTCGCACCATCCTTAACATCCACTGGAGTGACTTTGTGACCAACACTGAAGTCCTCAAGCAGGTAGAGGTTACAAGCATCGAGGCATTGCTGTTGAAGATGCAGCTGCGTTGGGCAGGGCATATCTCCAGGATGGAAAACCACCGCCTTCCCAAGATTGCCCTGTATGGCGAACTTTCCACCGGCCATCGAAATAGAGGGGCACCAAAGAAGAGGTACAAGGACTCCTTGAAGAAATCCCTTGGTACCTGTCGCATCAACCATCACCAGTGGTCTGACCTAGCCTCAGATCGCAAAGCATGGAGGCACACCATCCACCAGGCTGTCTCTTCCTTTGAGAACGCACGCATAGCTGGTCTTGAGGACAAAAGGAGATTGAGGAAGAATCGTACTGCTACAGCACCAACCCCAAATCAGATTTTCCCTGCAGCCACTGTGGCCGGACCTGCCTGTCCCGCATTGGTCTTGTCAGCCACCAGCGAGCCTGCAGCAGACGTGGACTACTGCACCTTTCTTAAATCTTCGTTCGCGAAGTCAAGCCGAGAGAGAGAGAGATATGGGAAAATGCACATTATCAAAGGTCCTGCTTGCATCGACAGCGTCTTCCTTCCGTCAGCGTCTTCTGGCTGCCATTTTCCTTGCTATGCCACCAAGGGTGGGCTTTCTGACATTTTTTTTTTAAATCAGTCATTGCTACAGCTCTATAATGCTATTCCAGTGACTGATAATAAGAAGGCCCTCAAAACGCCCTCTGGTGGCATGGTGGGGGAAAGGCAGGGAAATGGCAGTGCTAGTGGAAAGTGGACAACCTTTGCCAGAGCCATGGCTGACCCAAAGCCATTCCTGCAGGCTGCAAGTGGAGAAATGGGGAATCAAACCCAGTTCTCCCAGATAAGAGGCCACGCACTTAACCACTACACCAAACTGCCTCACCAAACTGGTAGTGGTGGTAGAAAGTGCCATCAAGCTGCAGCCGACTTATGGTGACTCCCTAGTGGAGTTTTCAAAGCAAGAGACAGACAGAGGTGGTTTGCCATTGCCTGCCTCTGCACAGAAGCCCCGGATTTCCTTGATGGTCTCCCATCCAAGAATTACTCAGGGCCAAGCCTCCTTAGCTTCCAAGATGTGGGGAGGGATGGTGGCTCAGTGGTAGAGCATCTGCTTGGTAAGCAGAAGGTCCCAGGTTCAATCCCCAGCATCTCCAACTAAAAAGGATCCAAGCGAATAGACGTGAAAAACCTCAGCTTGAGATCCTGGAGAGCCGCTGCCAGTCTGAGTAGACAATACTGACTTTGATGGACCCAGGGTCTGACTCAGTATAAGGCAGCTTCATATGTTCATGTGGCAAGATGAGGCTACCCTGGGCCACCATTTGTCCCTGCATTCACAGTGGAGATGAATGCAAGCAGGAGAATATTGTGTGGATGCAGTGATGGTGCCATTATCATCTGGAAGTAGGCAGAGAGAGCTGCCACAGAGAAGGAATGAAGCTTCCATAGGAAAACCAGCCCATCGGCTTCTTTTGAATCCTCTTTCAACAAACCCAAAGCAGGTCTGTAGGATGCAACAGCTAGAGGCCAGTATTAGCACACAGTTTCCCTTCTTGCTTTCTCAAAGTTGCTTCTCTTTGCTGGGGCCGCAGGAAGCGGGGGGGGGGGGGGGCAACTTCAGATTTATATGGCACGTTATTTGCATACTCTAAATGAGATGGGCTATAATTGGCCTTCATTGATTTTGTTTTCATTGAGCTAAAATAGAGTCAGCGCGTCTTAGGCTGGGAGAGCTGATTGATTTGTGGTAGAATTCGGGACTGTTCAGTTGAAGAAATAATTAATTACGCTCTTATTTAGCAATCAGCAGCCACCAACCTGATTCCTTTACAAACCCCAAGATGCTTTGCTGCTTTGTGAGGTTTCTCCTTCGGAAAGAGGCGCCTCTATGTGTTACTGAAATGACACGTAGGTGGAAAATGTGGTACTCTAGTTTCAACCATTGGCATCTTTTCATACCACTTGTGATCAGATAGGGACTGAGGCCACAGCATTGAGGAAGGGGGTAATATAATTCACCTTTTACCCTACTGGAATGTCCTTCTTCTTGGGAGAACAAAGACGGGCACAAAACTGTGGTCCCTACCCCTTGCTAGCACTAAAAGCAGCTTAGGGAAGGGAGAGTTTCATATCAGGGAAAGGGTGTGAGCTCCTTCCTCAGTTCCAATTACCATGTCAGATTACACAGGGAAGCCACTGAAATCCATAAACACAACTTGAACAGGAAGGAAGAGAGTTTAAAAACAAATAGAGCATGGTTTCCAGCCCTGAAAAAACACAAAATGCTCTACATCTTATAACAGCACTACAGATAAGATCAGAATTTCAACAGCCAATCCATATGCAAAAGAACCTCCTCAAGAAAGCTCCTCCATTAGCATGTCACAGCCTGGGAAACTCCTACAGGATAATGACTCAGCCCTACCCCACCTTCCTGAGTAGATATAAATTACCTGCCTACCATCTTCTCACTTTGACACAGTGAGAACTTTAGCCTTCTGTGTTAGACCTCTGAGGATGCCAGTCACAGCTGCTGGCGAAACGTCAGGTTCTACAATGCCAAGACAACGGCCATACAGGTAGTGAGTGAAGATCTTCCGGAATAACAACTGATCTCTTGGTTACATAAATTGCTTCTTATTTATTTATTTGAAACATTGAGTTCGCTTCTCCTGGGGGAAATTTTTGGAGGGTGGACTGCATGGCACTCTTCCCTACCAAGGTCCCTCCTTTCCCTAAGCTCCGCCCTCCCAAGGCTCTAATCCTCAAGTCTTTCTGTATCTGGAGTTGGCAACCCTATCACAGAGCTCCAGTTACCATCATGTATTTTGGCTCTGAAGTAGGGTTGCCAACTCTGGGATGGGAAATTCCTGGAGATTTGCAGCTATAGCCTGGACAGGGTGGGGTTTGGGGAGGGGAGGGATCTCAGCGAGCTGCTTTTGTCGTGTGACTGGCATGGCTGCAGGGAATGGTCACAGCATTGCCAATGGTTCCGCTCCTCTCACTAGGTTGATCTTAACCAGCTGCTCTCTTTCAGCCTAATCTACCTCATAGGATGAGGGCTGCCAACCTCCAAGAGGCACCTGGAGTTCTTCCAGATTTACAACTCATCTCCGGAAGACAGGTGGTCCATTCCCCTGGAGAAAATGGCTGCTTTGGAGGGTGGACTCTGGTGTTGTACCCCACTGAGGTCCCTCCCCTCCCCAAGCTGTCCATCCTAAGCTCCACCACCAAATTTCCAGGAATTTCCTAACTGGAGCTCACAACCTTTCCTTTTGAAAAATGGACAAGGGGGCCTATGAAAGAAGAAGAAGAGGTTGGATTTATACCCCACCCTTCACTACCTGAAGGAGTCTCAGCGGCTTACCGTCTCCTTTTCCTTCCCCTCCCCACAACAGACACCTAGGGAGGCAGATGGAGCTGAGAGAGCTCTGACAGAAACTGCTCTTGAGAGGAACAGCTCTCTGAGAACTGTGACTGTCTCAAGGTCGTCCTAAAGTCCTTGGAAGGAAGATGGGATAACATCTAAGTCTTTCAGAACCTGGAGTCCCCATAGCTAAAGAGGATTTATCTGTACCTCATGTGGGGGTTGCCAATTCTGGATTGGGAAATTCCTGGAGATTTGACAGGAGGAGCCTGAGAAGGGATTTCAATGGGGCAGCCGTTTTCTCCAGGAGAACGGGTCTCTGTAGTCTGGATATCAGTTGAAATTCTGGGAGATCTTCAGGCTCTACTGGAGCTGGCAACCTTATGTGTGCATGCTTCGGTCAACCCAACAATCTCTCCCAAGTGTCCCTTTGTCTCCCTCGGACAGTACTATTGCCCTCACATGACTTGTGCCCACTGTAAGGTGTGAATTGGATCTGCAGGCTTTTTCTGGAACTGTCCCCGCTGTGTTAACTTTCCTGATGTGAGGACCAAATCCCAACCTTTTGGCCCTCAGAAAAACTTTAAAACCTCGTTATTCTGAAGGGTCTTCTGCTGATTAATTCGGGATGCAGAATGAACAACTGAGATGCCGTTGGAGTTGGGAGCAGTAAAAGCTGCAAACTGGGTGATGTTGTCAACTTGTTTAATTGTGAAGCAAATTTTGTGTTTCATTATTTATGTATCGAAGCCAAATGATTGTTTTGTCATAAATATTAGCTGCTGGGCACCATCTGGAAGAGCGAAACAAATGGCTCAAATAAACTACCACGTCCATCAATGACTTAGCCAAACGAAAGAGGGTCAGACTAAGCCTTGGGAGATCCAGGTTCAAATCTCTACTCAAGCAGGGGATCAGTCAGCAATTTTTCTCCAGGCCAGATTAGCAAGGGATCGTGGAGGTTTTTGCCATTTTCTGGCCATTAAGCAGGGGTCACTGGAGTCGTATGTATGTGTGGGGAGGTATTGGTGAATTTCCTGCGTTGTGCAGGAGGGTGGACTAGATGACCCTGGAGGACCCTTCCATCTCTATGATTCTATGGAAGCTCAATGGGTAATCCTTAGCTAGTCATTCCCTCTCAGCTTAATCTACCTCGGTGGATTGTTGTGAGGACAGAATGTAGGAGAAGAGAACAATTTAGAAGCTGTGTTGGATCCCCATTGGGGAAAAGCAGGGTATAAAATTTAAAAAGTTATTGAGGAGGTGAGTTGCCACATGGAGCCCTTTAAGGCATGGGTGTCAAGCATGCAGCCCAGAGGCTGAATCAGGCCCCTGACCAACTGGCTGTCATCTACTTCCTTCTCCCTTTCTCTTGCTTCCTTCTGCATAAGAGCTTGCTTTGCCAGGCTCTCTCAATTGCACAGTAGAGCTACTGAGCCAAGCCTCTCTTCCTTCTATTGGCTGAGGCTCCCCTTCCCAGTTCCCTGAGGAAGGAAGGAAAGAGCCACAGCATCCTTTGCCCAGTTCCCTGGATCCTATGGGAGAGATACAAAGAAAGCACATTTAAAACCAATGAGTACTAATGTTTTGAGCATATTTTAAGTTAAATTTTTTTTAAAAAAATTGTGTTTATCTGTGTCCTTTATAAAGCTTATATCTCTGCCACCTAATCTTAAATAGGTGCACACATGGCCTGGCCCGACATGGCCCCATCCCAACAAAGTCTCATTTACGTCAGATCCGGCCCTCGTAACAAATGAGTTCAACATCCCTGCTTTAAGGCAACTGTACTGCTGTAGGTGTTATCTCTGGGTTCTCCTCAACCCAACCTATGGGACTCCTACCACATGTGTGCTCCAGCGTACTCACAGCAGTCGTAATAAGTTTGTACTGTGTGAATCTGCCCAAAGTATTAGATAAAAGCTATTTGGAATAAATATCCCACTAGATCTAATGGTGTGTCTGTCAATACATACTGAAGAAGCTATAAAAGAAATCTGTGTTTGTTGGTTTTTTTAAAAAATGACTGTAACCACTGGGATCTTATTCACTAAATATTGGACCCAAAGGAAATCACCAGATGTTGAATGGATGGTTGTGGGGATACTTTTCCCATGGCAACAATAATATGGTAGAGTTGTTATCTATTCTCCTATGTGCATCTTAATTTTTTAAAAACTTGAATGACTCCAAGAAGATTATATCTATGATTATATCTGATTGTACCTGAGGATTAATCTAAATAATACAAGAAAAACAGGTAGAAGAAGAAGAAGAGCTGGTTTTTATACCCCCACTTTTCTCTACTCGCGGGAGTCTCAGAGAGGCTGACAATCTCCATCCCTTCCTCTTGCCACAACAGGCACCTTGTGAGGTAGAGAGCTCTGAGAGAACGGTGACTGGCCCAAGGTCACCCAGCTGGCTTCACGTGGAGGAATGGGAATTAAACCTAGTTGTGAGACGATGCTGAGACTTGAACTTGCAGATTGCTTCTGAAATCCTATCAACTGCAAGAGACTTTTTGTTTGAAATGGAACACCAGCCTACCCAGGGCTTTTTTTTGTAGAAAAAGCTCTGCAGGAGCTCATTTGCATATTAGGCCACACCCTCTGATAGCACCATTGTTTCACACAGGGCTTTTTTGTAGCAAAAACCCAGCAGGAACTAATTTGCCTATTAGGCCACACCCCCTGACACCAAGTCAGCTGGAACTGTGTTACTGGGCATTCCTGCTCGAAAAGAAAAAAAAGGGGGGGGGGAAAGCCCAGAGCCTACCATTTTCAAGCAGTCAACCTCAGGCATTTTGCTGCTTATTTATTTGGAAAGCTGTGTTTCCAGATCTCTTGCAATGTTGTGAGATAATGCTGAGGCTGAAGCTCTCAAATGGCTTCTGATAATTTCCAGGGGATATCAGGGGAAGGCCTCGGCCTCTGACCTGCTGTTAGCTGTCCAGAGGAACTGGTTGGCCGCTGCGTGAGACAGAATGCTGGACTAGATGGACCATCTGTCTGACCCGCAGGGCTCTTCTTACATTCTTATCCTGTTGGTCGTAGGAGACTTTTCGTTCAAAAAGCTTCCATTTTTAGCAGCAGCCCTGCGTTTCTTGTAATGCGTAGCCCTGCCTTGACTTGACTTGACATCCAAGCTGTCAACCCGTGGCATTTCACTGCTTGCTTATCTGGAGAGCTCTGCCCCAGGCTCTCTTGCAATGTCATGAGGGGACGTCAGGGCTGAACTGTCCGATTGCTTGGGATATCTCATCAATGACACGGGGCTTGCATTCATCTACATCCCCTCCTGATAAAGCAGGAGCTTAATAATCAGGATTGCACTTGATGGGCACCTGGGGGGCCATAAGGATGATTGGCCTGGCTCCTCCCGCACTTTGTGCTTTTGCACTGCGAAGGGAGTGGATGATTAACACAGCCCATACTTTACACTTAAGGTTTATTGATAGCAGTGCTTTTGGCCATTCTCTAATGGCAAGGAATGGCTTTAGGGGCATTAGAAGGACCCCCTCCTTCCCCGCCATGACAGAGACACACAAGGAGAAACGTAGGACGACCGAAGGTACAACGTGTCACCAGCAAGATTACAGAGTCGAAGCTTGTCAGAGGCATTACGAACGCCATCCAGGAAGCAGAAGCAGGTGAGACACAAGGACAGGAGACTACGGAGCCAGCGTAATGGGAAGAAAGAGAACAATCTCTGCTGAAGTGTTTCGGAGATGGTGACTGATCATCCACTTGATGTGCAAAACTCGAGAAGGGGCCATTTTTCTGTACCTCGCTTTGCAAGCTGCGTTGGCTCTGGCTTTGTAGAGAATGAAGGCACGGAAAGAGCAGATGCATCTTTAACCATCTGCAGCTAAGCAGGGCTCCAGCGCCAGAAGTGGGGAAGATGAGAAGGGCCAAGAGAACTTATGAAGTAGGGCACAATGTTCAAATGGCACCGGTCTTTTTGCAGCAAGGAATTGGGATCCTACTGTCGCTGGGAACTCATGGCATCCGCTCCTGAAGTTGCAGCTTAATAGGACAAAGCACAAGAAGCGTCCTGCTGGATGGGAAGGGGCCACGGCTCAGTGGTAGAGCCTCTGCTTGGCATGCAGAAGGTCTCAGGTTCAATCCCCAGCACCTCCAGTTGAAAGGACCAGGTAGTAGGTGATGGGAAAGGCCTCGGCCTGAGATGCTGGGGAGCTGCTGCCAGTCTGCGTAGACAATACTGACCTTATTACAATTGATCTCTAGGTGGCCAGGATCAGTTACTCTGGAAATAATGGCTGTTTTGGAGGGTGGGCTCTATGGAATTATACACTGCTGAGATTCTCTCCCCTCCCCAAACTTCTATGCATGCTGCAATTCCAACAGAACAAGGCAGCAGTCCAGCGGCACCTTTAAAACCGACAAAGTTTTATTCGTATAAAATTTCCCAACCCAAAGTTGGCAACCCTGAGGAAGTGTCGCCAATTTGCAGTTGACTCACGGTGACCCTGCAGGGTTTCCAAGGCAAGAGACAATTAGGAGTGCTTTGCCATTACCTGCCTCTGTGTAGCAACCCTGGACTTCCTTGGTGGTCTCCCCTCTAAGTATTAACAAGGACCGACCATTTTAGCTTCCGAGATAGGTTAGCCTGGGCCATCCTGGTCAACATTATTATATCAGCTTGATTTAGGGTTGCCAGGTCCTACTTTGCAGCTGGCAGGAGGATCCTGAGTCCTTTCTGGGATCTTATGCCATATCTGCGAAGTGCATGGGGCGCAATGACATCACCTGGAAGTGATGTCATCGTGTTATCAACATTGGGAGGTGATGCTCTAGTTTTTGGGCAAAACTATGGTTTGTAGCCAATTTTGCCATAGAGTTTTGCATCAAAATTCGAGCATTGCCGTGCAACATCAGTGATACGATGACATCACTTCCTGGTGACATCATTGTGTCACCTTTCAGGCCAGTTGGCGAGATTTCTCCCTGCCCAACAACTGGATGGTGGTGGGGAAGCACCCCACAAAAGCAGGGGCTCCCCCACCCCCAGCAGGGGTCTGCAGCCCTAGTTTGACTCTCAAAATCCACAGACTCATGGTGTCCATATATCTTTCATGGTGCCATTTCAGGGATTTCAGAAGAAGAAGAAGAAGATGACATTGGATTTATATATCTCCCTCCACTCAAAGTCTCAGAGCAGCTCACAATCTTCTTTATCTTCCTCCCCCACAACAGACACCCTGTGAGGTGGGTGGGGCTGAGAAGACTCTCACAGCAGTTGCCCTTTCAAGGACAACCTCTGCCAGAGCTATGGCTGACCCAAGGCCATTCCAGCAGCTGCAAGTGGAGGAGTGGGGAATCAAACCCGGTTCTTCCAGATAAGAGTCTGCACACTTAACCACTACACCAAACTGGAAGTGGGAGTGATAATAGATTTCAGTGCACAAGAGCAGGGCAAGATAAACATCAGTGTTCAAAGTCCTGCGCTTAGATGTATGCAAGATAAGGCCAGTTTTCACCAAGTGGAGGTTTTTCTCTCTTTTGGTATCCATACTGGGGTAGGTTTTATGGTGCATTCTATACAACATTGTCCCCCCATTGTCCACTTTATGGGTTTTCCGCTGCTTTGATGCAGTCTTTCCAAAGGATGATTGATGCAATCTTTTTGGAAAGATTGCAGTCAAAAGCACCTTTGCACACTGTGTGCAAAGAACCTTGTTTTCTCAATCTGGCAAGTTGTTTTCTGTAAAACACCTTGTTTGAGCAGCCTGCCAAGTAGTATAAAGCCTTCATTTTACAAAGAGGGAGGGAAAACCAACAAACCATTCTCGAAGGGAGACGTCTGAGAGAATAACCTTTCCAAGTTCTTCGCTAGCCACCACAAAAGGATCTGAAGTTTTCATTATGGCTGGAATCGCACGTCCGCTGTGAAGGGCTTTAATTACCACTCAGGAATCTTTCTGAGCTGCAGATAATGGGCATTACCACTGTCCACAAATTTGTGCTTTTCTCAGTTCAAATGGATGACATTTGGAAAAGAAACAGTCCCCACCCATTTGCCCTTCTCTGATGCCTCAATTAGACTTGGGTGTCTTCTGAATGAAACATTTGCTCCACCTTCCCACCACAATAGTAGTATTTTTTTTGTTTTGTTTCCAAATGAAACTCCCTTTTTTGTCCTTTAAGCCAAATGGCAATTCACAGTGACTATCAGACTTTTTACTGTGTCACAAAGGGAAGAAGAAGATAGAAGAAGATATTGGATTTATATCCTGCCCTCCACTCCGAAGAGTCTCAGAGCGGCTCACAATCTCCTTTACCTTCCTCCCCCACAACAGACACCCTGTGAGGTGGGTGGGGCTGGAGAGGGCTCTCACAGCAGCTACCCTTTCAAGGACAACCTCTGCCAGAGCTATGGCTGACCCAAGGCCATGCTAGCAGGTGCAAGTGGAGGAGTGGGGAATCAAACCCGGTTCTCCCAGATAAGAGTCCGCACACTTAACCACTACAAACTGGCTCTCAAAGGGAAAACAGAGGGGTTGAACATTGGTGTAGAACAGGTGGCCAAACTGCGGCTCAAGAGCCACAAGGAATATAAATCCAATGTCGTCTTCTTCTATGTCACTTCTGGCTTTCATAGGCACATCACAGTGAATTCTCAGTTCATGCCAATAAAAGGGGGTGATTTGGGGGGAAGGAGCACCTAAAACCAGGAGACCCTTGCCTGCACCGGGGTTTCTGGCAAGCTTACAATGAAGAGGTTTTGATTGGCCATTGGAGATCTGTTTAGCTTGGCAAATTAAAACAATCTGGTTTCAGTGGCAGTTGCAACCAAAAGACTGGCTTTATCCTCTCTGACTCTCATCTTTCCCAGTGTATTTTTTTACATCCCCCTGCAGTTAGGCTTCCTCTGCATATTTGACTTCACCTCTTCTGGCAGCCATTTTGTAGCTGCACCCACCACCTTACATCAGAATTCCAAAGGCTCAAAACGATTGGAAACCCTGGTCAAAACTTTCACAAGCTTCCCCACCCACCAAGGACAATTCACGACGACTATCAGACTGGCTGTGTAAATTCTGGAAATGAGGCAGAGTTTTTTGACTTTCAGGTATCTTTTTCAAAATATATACAGCAGTCTTCTATGGATCTAGGCTTGCCAGCTGCCTCTGCCTACTTCAGGGGGGTGGGGGGATAGGGTTGCCATGGCCAGATCCAGGTTTGGAAACTCTTCAAGATCGGGGGGTGGGGCCTGGGAGGGGAGGGGCCTCGGCCTGGTACAGTGCCATAGAGATCTTCAAGGCATCCATTTTCTCCAGGGGAACTGATCTCTGTACTCTAGAGATGAGATGTAATTCCAGAGGGTCTCCATGTTTTACCTAGAAACTGACATTCATATACAGATCACTGCTGCAGTTGGCAGGTGGACCACCCCCCATTTCATTGAAATTTGAGTAATTAAGAGGCAGGTATGAGGAACAAAATTATAACACCTTTCTCCCATCCCTGCAGTGAACCTGGACTTCCCTGCCCGCCATCTTTAGCATCTGAGAAAGCCTAGCTAGATCAAAAATGTTTTGCAGCCATAATCTGAAAAATCTGTTGGGTTGATATTTCCATTTGCTTCTGCTTCAATTGACCTGGTCCTTAAATGCATATCTTGTCTCATGAAATGATGAACACCTTCCAATATAGCGAAACTGTTGCTCTTGATTCAAGGACAATATGCTTGAGTGATTCTTGGTACTGATCCAACACTTATCATTATCAGGCAAAACAAAAACAGGAAAAGGAGGGTGGGAAATACAGAGACGTTTGGGTGGAAACATCATTTGTAGATTCTATCTGGAGCTGATTCTTTTATTAAAATTTGCAGTCAACTTTATAAAGCCTCATGTATGCTTCATTAAGGGAACATTCCCTTACAATTATGATTAATTAGATTAAACTTATGAAAGTGTGTTATTTGTTTAAATCAAAAGGGGTGGGAAGGGGGAATGATGGATGATGAGAGAGTGTGATAAATGAAGAAAGCCGCTGAACTAAATTGAATGTGTATTCATCCGTTTTCACTTCATAACTAATGATAAATAGAGCATGTCACATTTAACAATACATGTCTAGGCCTAAACACGATCTCAGACTCTTCCACTCTAATGTCTTCTGTCAGGTAACTGATTCAGGAGATGGCAATATTTTTGTTTACCGAAACCTTATCAGAACTCATTATCCATTCCACCTCATAAACTAAAAATCACAAAGAGCTCTCAGGCCTTTCTATGAAGAAAT
The DNA here is from genome assembly GCF_032191835.1 of Heteronotia binoei. NCBI lineage: Eukaryota > Metazoa > Chordata > Lepidosauria > Squamata > Gekkonidae > Heteronotia > Heteronotia binoei. The sequence goes on along the minus strand of NC_083231.1, from coordinate 103,865,079 downwards.
CAGGGAAGTATTAATACGAACAGATGGGATGGGGGGAAGTTATGAAGTCTGATATAAAAGGTTCAGGTTATTATCCCCAAACAGTTGCAAACTGATAGCATTTTGGGGTGAACTGAAGACCATTTTGGCTGAGAAAAGTAATAATGGCTCAGATGCAATGTACCAGGCTACATGATAAAATTAAGGGGAAATGATAGGGTTCCCAGCTCTGGGTGGGGAAATATCTGAAGATTTTGGGGGTGCAGTCTGAGAAAGGAAGAGACTGGGGAGGGGAAAGACTTCAATGGGGTATAATGTCATAGAACCCACCTTCCAAAGTGGACATTTTCTCCAGGTGAACTGATCTGTGTCATCCAGGGATCAGTTGTAACCCCAGGAGATCTTCAGACACCACCTGGAGGTTAACAGCCGTGATATTTTACAGAAAAATTCAAAATTTCCAAGGTTTGAAAACCCTTAATACAATTCTGTGAATTCACATAAACATCAATATCATTCAATAGTAATAAACACAGTCCAGTAGCATGATACTGCTTTCTATTGCTGGAGACTGCCTGGACCTCTTCACTTTGAGTGTCATCCAAAGCAATCAAAGTGCAAAAGGCCAAGAAAACAATCTTTATGTTTTTGTGTCTTTCTTGCTCTTATGTTCAAGTAGCATAAGGAGTCATGATTCCTCAGACAGCTTAAACACCTGTTTCAGTGTGCTTCCTCAGACCACAATATTTGTTGTTCAGTCGCACAGTCAAATCTGACTCTTTGTGACCCCAAGGACCACATCACGCCTGGCCCTTCTATTTTCCACCGTCGCTCAAATTCATGTTCATTGCATTGATAACAGTTTCTAACCATCTCATCCTTTGCCATCCGCTTCTTCTTTTACCTTCAATCTTTCCCAGCATCAGGGTCTTCTCCAGTGAGTGCTCTCTTCTCATTTGGTGGCCAAAGTATTTGAGCTTCTGCTTCAGTATCTGTTCTCCCAGGGAACAGTCAGGGTTGATTTCCTTTAGGATTGACTGATTTGATCTCCTTGCCATCCAAGGGACTCTCAAGAGTCATCTCCAGCACCACAGCTCAAAAGCATCTATTCTTCAGTGCTTGGCCTTTGTTATGGTCCAACTTTCACAGCCATACATTACTATTGGGAATACCATTGCTCTTTGACTATATGGACTTTTGTTGGGAGTGTGATGTCTCTACTTTTTATTATGCTGCCTAGGTTTGCCATAGCTTTCCAGTTTGGTGTAGTGGTTAAGTGCTCCCAGACTCTTATCTGGGAGAACCCAGACTCTTATCTGGGAGAACCAGGTTTGATTCCCCACTCCTCCACTTGCATGTGCTGGAATGGCCTTGGATTAGCCATAGCTCTTGTAAGAGTTGTCCTTAAAAGAGCAGCTTCTGGGAGAGCACTCTTAGCTCCACCCACCTCACAGAGTGCCTGTTGTGGGGGAAGAAGATAAAGGAGATTGTAAGCCGCTCTGAGACTCTGATTCAGAGAGAAAGGCGGGGTATAAATATGCAGTCTTCTTCTTCTTCCCTCCCGAGGAGCGGGCATCTTTTAATTTCATGGCTGAAGTCACTGTCTACAGTGATCTTGGATCCCAAGAATGTGAAGTCCGTCACTACTTCCATGTCTTCCCCTTCTATTTGCCAAGGAGTGATGGGGCAGAATATATGTAGCTACAAACAACATTCAATAATTAATCATTAAATCAGCACAGAGAGTTGGATGATGCTGGAAGTGAAGAGGACCAGGAAATTTCCAGCAATAGAAAGCAATAGCTTGTTACCTGACTGTGCTTGTTACTGTTGAATTATACTGATGTTTATGTGAATTCACAGAATTGTATTAAGGTTTTTCAAACCTTGAAAAAAAATTGAATTTGGTTTTCGTAAAAATAGCACGGTTGTTATTGTTTAATTTTCCTTTACCCATCCTGTGATCACTCTGGTTACTCTACCGCCTGGAGGTTGGCAACCCCTAATTTGTCAACCCCAGCATGATCTGGTCAGGCTGTTCAAATAATGAGCTCAAACTATTAACCCCCCCCACCAGTTCCTTGAAAGGCTTATTAGTTAAAAGGATGTGAATTAACTTAGAATGTTCAATTCATACAGTTGAATCCTCATTATCATTATTACAGGAAGCTCTGATCGTTACTCGGCCGCTAATATAAAACATTCTATGAGTTTGCCTTTAACGATCATGACTTACTTACATTTTTCTTTAATAATCCTACACACAGTGTCTCCCAAGTGCCTCTTTATTCTTCTTGAGGAAACATTTGCAGAGGAGGAAGGGAAACTGTGACTTCTGAGATTATCTGTATGGTTTCAGTTAGAGTGCGGGTGTTGAATATTGAAAAGTGCTGCAAAAGGAAATATGTATTTTGGAAATATGAATTTTTTAAAGTGATGATCTGGGAAGTATTTTGCTCAAGACCCCCCCCCCCCCCCCACCCCCGCCTGGAACAAAGGACTATGGCACAATTTTTCTCCTAGCGTGTACAGAGGCTATCACTATGAAAGCGTAGCTTCTTCTGTTCTGAGGTTAAAATGGCATGGGAGGATAGGGTCAGTTTCAACTAGTAAAACCACCCAAAGTAGAAAAGTTATATCCTGTTTCTTTGAGTATGTGTGACTGATCTGCATGTCTTTTGCTCCCTCTAGGGATTGATTCAGTATTACACTGGTTTGTGTCAGGCGTATCTTCCTGCAGATTTATGCCAAACATAAGCCAATGTAATATTGAATCGACCAGTAGAGGGAGCAAAACACATGCAGACCAGACTCCCCCTCTAACCAAGGAAAATGAGAATGCAGGAAAGCCCATTGTCTCATCCTGATAGAACTTCACACATTTGGCATTTGTTTTGCTCCTTTAGGATTTTGTTTTGAAATATTCTCAAGGAGGAAGAAACTGGTTAGCTTTCACACTAGAATATAACTCCGGGTATTCTGCTGCTTTTCAGTCTCTTTATCCTGTGACCACATGAAAAGGTGCTTTGAGGAATGACTTGATGGGTAAATAGAAAAGGAGCCAAGTTTTATGCACACATGCTTTTTAGATAGTCCAAGTGGCTTTCCAAACTCTCATTCAGATCTGCCTTCTGTCTATACCTGAAGCAATACAGTATTCATTTCAAAGCAAGACTATTTCTCCACCACCCAGGTGTGTCATAAAAAAGAAGGGGGCATTTTACATTTGCTGACAAGGGAGTCTCTTTTGGCCACCAAGTCACAGGTGACTTATGGCGACCCTGTAGGGTTTTCAAAGCAAGAGAGGTTCAGAGGTGGTTTGCCACTGCCTACCTCTGCATAACGACCCTGGACTTCCTTGGTGGTCTCCCCTCCAATCACTGATCAAGGCTGATCCTGCTCAGCTTCCAAGATCTAAGGATTTCGGGCTAGCCTGGGCTATCCAGGTCAGAGCAAGTTACAGTTATCTCTAGTAAAAAATAATTGTTGGCATGCCTCAGATTCAGCAGGAGCTCACAGGACCGCAGCGCCTGAACCTTTCTAATGCCCCCCTCTTCCTCCCCACCTATCTTGTCCATTGAATAGTAGATGCAGCTGCATAACAATCCCTGGATTAGGAGACTGGCCAGCCAGCCACTAGGGGCTTTGCCATGCCCCCAGTAGCCGTCATTAACCCCTGGGGAAGCCCACACCACCCTTTCTCTACTTCTTATGTGATTTTGGGTGGTGGGTGGCTTGTTGGCCTTTTGACTGAGGAGGGGATGGCCCAGGAGAGTCCCAGATGAGCAAGGCCTGCTTGGGCTGGCTGGTTCTCTAGCCAGCCCAAGCAAACCTCTATCACCCAGGGCTCTCTTGCATTGGGTTGCTTTTGGCTGGGGAGGTGGCATATGCTAATAAGCTCCACCACCTATTTTTCTACAAAATGACCCCTGATTGTTGGTCTACATTTCTCAGGGGGTTGTCTTAGATTTAAAGGCACCTTTCTTTTGAGTAGATATGGTACAAAATTAACAAGTGGCAAGAAGTATTATGGGCACCAAGTGCCCAGATGTCGTACCCCGTGGCACCTCTCCCCCGGACAGGAGAGCTGTGTGCTGGAAATGTCCTGTCCTCAGGCTTACCAGAAGGTCTTCTGCTCTACCTGGCAAGCCCACCTTCACTGATTCTCTCTTACACTCAGGCCTTATTTTGGGCAGGAGATCACAGGAGCGGAGCTCTGGAACCTCTAAATTTTATTGTGCTTTCTTTCTTTCCACCTGCCCCAAAACACTTGCTTCTGGGCTCCATTGTTCAAACCCTCTGTTTGCTGAATTCTAAGATCATGAATCAGTGGGGAACATGGGGGAAAGGGAGGCTACAAATGGGTGCAGTGCAAGCCGGGGTCATTTCATAGAAAAAGAGGTGCCTGAGCTCATTAGCACAACTCATTTGCATATGCCACACACCCCTGACAAACTTTCTAAATATCTCCCCACACACACACACACAACAAAGGGAAAATAACCAAAAACATATCAAGCAGGCAGATGGAAATCTTCATCATGCTCCTGTGGCCACGTAGGAGAAAGTAATTTAAGAAGTATGATAGCAGTAAGGTTTTATGATGACAATTATAATTCAAGAAGCATTTTAAGGTATAACTTAGTGCACTTTCCAGTGACGTCAGGGATGTGTGGCATATGCAAATGAGTTGTGCTAATGAGCTCCGGCACCTCTTTTTCTATGAAATGACCCCTGCTTGCACTGCACCCATTTATAGCCTCCTTTCCCCCATGTTCGTAACTGATTCATGGTTTCCTGACAGTCCTGCTAATATTCCCCCTTCCCAGTATCCTAGCCAAGGATCTCTCCCTCTTAGGAAGTATTAGCACACTCTCTCTCTTTTCCAACAATGTTGGCCAATCTGCAGCAGAAGTGCTTTTTAATGTAGGATATGTACTTCAGCCATAACACCAGGGTCACTTTCTGAGTAACATTTTATGGGATTGATTAAAGTTTAGCACCATCACTGTTGACTTTAGAGGCCTTGGGAAGACTCTGGGAGTGTTAAGACCTGGGTAATTTGCGCTTTGCTTAAAAAAAAAAATCAAATAGAGGTAAGGGTCTAATGTGTTTGAAAATGCAGACATCTATTTCTTTCATCCTCTTGGCTGCATTTATTAAAAGCCCCCCCCTCACTGTCTTCAAATTGAATAATGTATAATGAATAGCATTGCCAGCTCTGGGTTGGAGATTTGGGGGGGGGGGGGGTGGAGCCTGAGAAGGGTGGAGTTTGGGGACTGGGGGTCTTCAAAAGGGTACAGTGCCATAGAGTCCACCTTCCAAAGTAGCCATTTTCTCCAGATGAAGTAGCCATTTTCTCCAGTTGCCTGGAGACCAGTTGTAATAGCAGGAGATCTCCAGCCACCACCTGGAGGTTGGTAACATTACTGATGAAGAACAGCAACAGTAAATAACCACATTCAAAATACATATTTTGAGAGTGTTTGCGAACCCCAGGGCTCCTGTGAGCCTCTGGGTTGGGAAATTCTTGGAGATTTGGGGGTGGAGCTTGGGGTCGGTGGGGTTTGAAGAGGGGAGGGACCTCAGCAGGACATGATTCCATGGAGCCCACCCTACTAGGCAGCCATTTTCACAAAGCGAAATGATCTCTGTAGACTGGAGATAGTTGCAGTGGCAGGAGATCTCCAGGCCTCACCTGGAGGAAGGTAACCCTCAAGGAACCCATCTCTGAGGGACAGGTTGCATGTGTGGAGGAAAGGGGAGTGTTGCAGAAAATGAGCCAGCAAAAAGTCGCGCACAACCCACCGCACGAACGTTTGTTAGGGCCAGCCACATGACCCGTAACGTATGAACTTTTGAATTCTCCCAAACTCTTCGTCAAGCTGGATGTTACAAAACAACACACTTTCCAACAAATGGATGTAATATCTCTCTGCTGCAGCTGGAATTAAAATCCAGGGGTGGGGGAGTACGGAAATATTGTAGAAATATCTTGTCCTCCAAAATAATGGCCATAGTTCAGAATCTGGTATATATGCAAGGTTCCTATTTATGGGTATGCAGTGCAGGTGGGCGTCTCTCTCTCTCTCCTTCTGTGTGAGTGTGTGTGTGTGAGAGAGAAAGAGTTGTTCTCTATGGTCCTTCCTTTGATTATATTGCATCTGTGGTGTTGACGGGAAGGAAAACGGCAACTTTAATATGCATCTATTTATGGGCCCTAAGTGAGATGAGGTCATACTGCTGAGAAAAGGATGGTTAGACTCAGGCTTTTTTGTAGCAGGAACTCCTTTGCGTATTAGCCCACACAACCATGATGCAGTCCTTCAAGAGCTTAAAGTAGGCTCTGGATTAGGTGCTCTGTAAACTCTTGGAGGATTGGCTATATCAGGGGTGCATGGCCTATTATGCAAAGGAGTTCCTGCTACAAAAGCAGCCCTGGTTAGACTCAGTTGCATGCTGTTATGCTAAAAGGTAAAGGTAGTTCCCTGTGCAAGCACCAGTCATTTTCGACTCTGGGGTGATGTTGCTTTCATTAGGTTTTCACGGCAGACTTTTTACGGGGTGGTTTGCCATTGCCTTCCACAGTCATCTACCCTTTACCCCCAGCAAGCTGGGTACTCATTTTACCGACCTCGGAAGGATGGAAGGCTGAGTCAACCTGGAGCCGGCTACCTGAACCCAGCTTCCACTGGGATCGAACTCAGGTCATGAGCAGAGGGCTCCGACTGCAGTACTGCAGCTTTACCACTCTGCACCATGGGGTTATGCCAACAGCTGTTATGCTCACAGTTGCCTACTGTTATAGGTCCATCCAGCATGGCTCTCAAGGTTATCTGCAATCAGAGGCTAGCCTCTATGGTGTTATACCCTGCTAGAGCCCCTGGAACTTCACCTTCCCCAGGGTCCACCTCCATATCTGCTGGACTTTTCCATCCTGGAGCTGGCAATCCTATGCACAGAAGAAGACCTGTTTCCATCTTCCCCTAATGTACAGCTCCGTACCAAAGAAGAAAGGCGTCCGTTCTGCCTTGGTTGCTCAAAGAAGTGAATGGGAATACTTTTTGCAAATTGTACGTAGTCGAATTCCATCTTATCTTTCCCACTCTTCCCCCCATTTTGGGAAGGGGGCCTCATGTTTAAAATACTATACTGATCTCCCTGGCTAGGGCAAAGGAGGCCTTGCTTCTTTCTCTCCCCGTTTCTTCTTCTCACAGCTGAGAAATCACATTGCCTCGCCAAAATAACTTTTGCCTCTTTAGCTGTTGCCTTTGATTCGAGGATTTTCGATTAAGCATTCAAGGGGTTATGAATAAATAAGAACCAGCAGCCCAATAATTGGGATATCATTACTACCTGGTAGCACATTTAATTCTCAGCTTCGCTGCACTGCATAACCTCCCCCCCCCCCTCCTTTTCAACATCCTCACCAATATTGCAAACAAAAAAAAATAGATTGGGGGTGCGGGACGGAAAAAGCAATGTCACCGCAGGCTTCACAACTTAGCATTAAAATGAATACTTTTTAATTTCTCCAGATGAGATGAAGCCCCGAGCCCTGGGACAATACTGATGGATGATGTTTTAATGCAGCCGAAATGTTATTTTTACTGAACCAGGGAAAACGATAAATTTTGCTTCATTGCCACTGATGCCTCTATGCATAAAACTGTGGAGGCACCCGTTGCCCATGAATAATCACCCCGGTACAGCAGATGTTACTTTGCGGGGAGAGCAATTCTTATGCCGAAGAATTGTGGAAAGATTAATTGTCTACAGCTGTTTCATGGCCCACAGCAATCTTGATACATTTATGATAAGTTTAAGAGCTCGCTAGAGGCGGTGGCTATTCCCCCGTTGTGAAGGGGAAGGCGGAGGGGAAGAGAAGAGGGATGGGGTGGTGGTTGTGGGGAGGGGGGAGAGGAAGGTAACAAACAGTTGTATGTTGACACCTGGATTCTTAGGGGCTGTCAGCTCCAATAGAGTTTGTGCAAAGGAGCCCGCCTTTGGCAGCTGAGAGAGAATGGCCAGAGAAGCTCAAAACGCAAGAACCCTCTGCCTGGCGGGCTGAGAGAAGGAGACAGAGAAGAATTATTCAAATTTGTGCAAATGACTCGCTTCCATTTTTTCCTCCCTCTGCCAAGTGGAAATTGAATGTGACCCGCTCTGACCTCTCTCTATTAAGTGCTAGAAATTGCAGTAAATGCACAGTTCTGAGTGCCCTAATGAGACAAAACCCCGGCGATGCCTCATTAATAAGGAAAGGATGACCTTGCTGGTCAGCCCTTCATTCGGTATTGAAAAGAAATAAGGGGGGGAGAAGAAAAAGAAGAGTCGACCTGCTGTAAATTTTGAACAATACCTTTGATTTAGTTTGTATAGACTCCCAAGCAGACAGTTCCCAACCTTTCTTCCCCCACCCCAATCTTCCCTCTCTCTTGAGTCCCGTCCCTGCTATGCAGGACTCCTCTGTACATTTACCAACATGTTGCTGTTAGTGACTGGCAATGCAATTGGGGTGGGGGGCTTCTCAAGGGATTGCAGCATTTGTTTGGTGTAGTGGTTAAGTGTGCAGACTCTTATCTGGGAGAACCAGGTTTGATTCCCCACTCCTCCACTTGCAGCTGCCGGAATGACCTTGGGTCAGCTGTAGCTCTGGCAGAGTTTTCCTTGAAAGGGCAGCTTCTGGGAGAGCTCTCTCAGCCCCACCTACACCACAGGGTGTCTGTTGTGGGGGAGGAGATTGTGAGTCGCTCTGAGACTCTGAGATTTGGAGGGGAGGGCAGGATATAAACCCAATATCATCATCATCTTCTTCTTCTTCTGCAGTGGGTCAGGTTATACTTATTAACTCCATGTTGGAAAATACTTAGAGATTTTGTGGGGGGATCCTGAAGAAGGCGGAATTTACAGAGGAGAAAGGCTTTGATGGGTATAATGCCATAGAATCCAACTTCCAAAGTAGTTTTGTTCTCCAGTGAAACTGATCTCTGTTGCCTGGAGATAGGTTGTAATAGTGGGAGATCTCCAGCCACCACCTGGAGGTTGGCAACCTTTTGTCAGGTTGATGCATCACTTGTGTCCATGGAGTATGTAGGAACAGTCCTTGCCAGGAAGCTAGTTTGGCCAGAGGGATTGTTTGATAAAGCTTAGACAACAAGTCCTACACCTACAAATGCGGCCTACTAGGAAGTCCCCTTGTTAAACTTTCCATTCCGTCCCACCATTCTTGTCCTCTGGATGGGCAACTGAGATGGAGTAACACCAGCCTGCTCTGCCCTGGGTGGCCCAGGCTAACCTGATCTCTTGAGATCTCAGAAGGTAAGCAGAGCCGGCCTTGGTCAGTACTTGGGTGGGAGAAGGAAGTCCAGGGTTGCTACTCCTTGAAAATCAGAAGTACGTTATCTCTGAATCTGAAGGTTCCATTGAGCCATCATCGATAATGGCCACTGATGGGACTTCTCCATGAATTTGTCCAATCCCATTCTAAAGACATCACTACATCTTGTGACAGTGAGTTCCACAGTCCAATAGGACTGCCAAGCCCCCGGTCTGGGCGGGGAATCCCCCGTCCCAGAGGTTCCCAACCTGCCGGCCCACATTGGTCCGGTGGGGGGAGCCTCCGCCTGCGTTGCCAGCGCGATGATGTCACCCAGAAGTGATGTCATCAAAATGGTGGCATGCATGTGGGCCATTCTAAGTGTTTCCGTGAAAACTCTATGGTTTTCCCGGATGCTCTAGCCATTTGGGAGGTTAAAACTCTATGGTACAATAGGTACCATAGAGTTTTACCTCCCAAATGGCTAGAGCGTCTGGGAAAACCTAGAGTGGCCCATGTGCGCACTGCTATTTTGATGATGTCACTTCTGGGTGATGTCATTTTGTCGCGCACATGCAAATGTCCCCCATCGCGGCTTGAAGAGGACTTGGCAGCCCTATGGAGTCCGATTATATGTCATGGGCAGTGTTCCCTCTAAGGTGAGTTAGTGTGAGCTAACTGATGGCTTTTTAGCCTCTGGCTCACACATTTTTGTCTTACCTCAGGAAAAATGGCCCCAGTGCAACCTAATTTATGCAGTAGTTCACAACTTTAATGCCAGTAGCTCACGAAGTAGAATTTTTGCTTAGAAGACTCCACAACTTAGAGGGAGCCTTGGTCGTGGGAATCCTTACCATGCACTATGGTATTATTGTCTTGACAGTAAAAGTCCAATACTATTTCCCAGTGATAATATACTTCCTGCACAGTGATACAGTTTGTACAGCATTCCCAAAATACAGAACAAAGGAATCCATGCTATGATTTTTTTTTTGCTTGCTCAAAGACACAAGCAAATTATACAAATGCATCTATAATCCTTATGGGCAAGATTGTCACTTGGCTCAAATGTGACATGCTGGATTTTAGCTAATTTTTTCCCCATTGCCATAATTAACTTTGTCTTTTGACAACTTCTTTTCAGGCACATATTAATTAAATATGGGATAATGAATGGGGGCAACTCTATCACTGGGGTATAAATCAATTTGAGGGGCTCTGATGAATCCATAAACCCCAAGAGGAGAGTATGTATGGTTAGTAATAACATCAAAAGCCTATAATTGATTTGAAACTCAACTTTTGATTCCACATTCATTATTATTTTTACATAGTGCACAGAAAAAAGGAGGGTTTTTTTTTACCAGAAAACAAAGCCCCTCCCAAGATTCTTTATTATTTAAACCACTTTAATTACTTGGACAGGATGGGCAATACCTTGTTTGTATGGTGGCAGAAGCACAGAGAATTGCAGTCATTTAGGTCATCAAGATTCAAGAAGACTTTCATTTATGTATCTGCTCAATGAAGAAGTGGGCATCATAACTAGCAAGTGCATATTTGCATGCCAAGTGTAGCTGATTTCAGAGCCAGCTTGGTGTAGTGATTAAGTACGCAGACTCTTATCTGGGAGAACTGGGTTTGATTCCCCACTCCTCCACTTGCAGCTGCTGGAATGGCCTTGGGTCAGCCATAGCTCTCGTAGGAGTTGTCCTTGAAAGGGCAGCTGCTGTGAGAGCTTTCTGAGTCCCACGTACTTCACGGGGTGTTTGTTGTGGGGGAGGAGAGTAAAGGAGATTGGGAACCACTCTGAGATTCAGACAAGGGCAGGATACAAATCCATCCTCCTTCTCTTGGCTCTAGTGTCAGGCTAGGATTTGGGAGATTTAGGTTGAGGTCCTCTCAAACAATTTTCTCGGTGACCTCGAGTCAGTCACCTTCTTGGAGCTCAGCCTACCTCAAAGGATTGTTGTAAGGATAAATGCTGATGCTGTATGTTGGGGCTCTTGCAGCCCCAATCGACAGCTTGTCCTTGGTTGAAGGGGGTTTTGCCAGTAGAGAGGGAAGGCAGGAAAGATTTTTCTCTGCAAGTGCTGCCTGCTAACGGTTGGTAGGATTCAATCCAAAGGATCACATTCCTGGAGAGTTGGAGATGGAGCTTGGGAAAGCTGGGGTTTGGGGAAGGGAGAGACCTCAGCAGAGTATAATGCCACAACGTCCCCCTTCCGTGACTGCCATTTTCTGCAAAGGGACTGATGTTTATAGTTGGGAAATCAGGTGCAATTCCAGGAAGTCTGTCTCCAGGCCCCACCTGTAGGTTGGCAAGCGTATGAGACACTACAGCCTTCCAGTTCTTCAGTTTCCTCCATATCAAAGGAGGAAATTAAATATCAAATGAGGAAATTCAATTGAAGATTTGTCCTTCAGAAACAGCATAGTACCAACCATGTAAAACCCACCCTTCATAGCAGCCATTTTCTCCAAGGGAATTGATCTCTGTCATTTGGAGATCAGTTTAATTCCAGGAGATTTCCAGGCCCCATGTCCTGGGAGGGGTGGTCCTTTGGATATGTGGGTCCTAAGGCTAGGAGAGCTTTAAAGGTAAAAACCAGCACAGAAGCAAATTGGTAGCCAGTGTAGCGGTTCCTGTATTGGTAAATTATGGACACAGTAACTTCATCCTGTTAATAAGCAGGCAGCTGCATTTTGCAGATATTGTCGCTTCTGAGACATCTTCAAGGTCCATCCCATTTGGTACACATTATGGTAGTCTAGAGCAGGGGTGTCAAACTCATTTGTTATGAGGGCTGGATCTGACATAAATGAGACCTTGTCGGGCCGGGCCATGACAAGTTGGGCTGGGCCATGTCGGGCCAGGCCATGTGCATATCTTTTTAAGATTAGGTAGCAGAGATATACAAAAGTCCATATAGTCAAAGTGATGGTATTCCCAGTAGTAATGTATGACTGTGAGAGTTGGACCATAAGGAAGGCTGAGTGCAGAAGAATAGATGCTTTCAAGCTGTGGTGCTGGAGAAGAATCCCTTGGACTGCAAGAAGATCCAATCAGTCAGTCCTAAGGGAAATCAACTCAGATTGTTCCCTGGAAGGTCAGATGCTGAAGCTGAAGCTCAAATACTTTGGCCACCAAATGAGAAGGGAGCACTCACTGGAGAAGGTCCTGATGCTGGGAAAGACAGAAGGCAAAAGAAGAAGGGGACAGCAAAAGATGAGATGGCTGGACAGCGTTATTGATGTAACAAACACGAATTTGAGCAGACTTCGGAGGATGGTGGAAGACAGGAGTGCCTGGCGTGACTTTGTCCATGGGGATGCGAAGAGTCGGACTCGGCTGTGTGACTGAACAACAACAACAAAGCAGAGATATAAACTTTATAAAGGACACAGACAGACACAAATATATATTTTAAAAACTTGAAACATTTTAAAAGCTTTAAAACATTAGCACTCGGTCTTAAAGGTGCTTTCTTTGTATTTCTCCCATGGAATCCAGGGAACAGGGCAAAGGAAGCTCTGGCTCTTTCCTTCCTTCCCCAGGGGACTGGGGAGGGGAGGAGCTTCAGCCAATAGAAGGATGAGAGGCTTGGCTCAGTAGCTCTGCTGTGCAATTGAGAGAGCCTGGAAAAACAAGCTCTGCCTTCCCCCCTTCCTCCACAAGGGAGGAGCATCAGCCAATGGAGAAAACTGAGGTTTTGCTCTGTAGCTCCTGTGCAATTGAGCAAGCCTGGCAAAGCAAGCTGTAAAGCAGAAGGAAACAAGAGAGAGGGAGAAGTAAATAGATGACAGCTAGTTGCTCAGGGGCCTGATAGGAGCCTTCTGGGGGCCTGATTTGGCCCCTGGGTCACATTTTTGATACCCCTGGTCTAGAGGTTACAGATGCATGGATCAGTTTGGTTGGATCAGGCAAGCTCAGCAGGGACAATAATTTCTAAATGAGGTAGGAGTAGAAAAACCCATTGTCCTGGAGGTGAATATGCGCTGAGTTCCATTCAGGGGAGAAGGAGCATGATATAAATTTGAATGAATAAATATGCACCTGTTAGTAGAGTTTCACATGTAAAAGGCTACTGAATGAAGACCTCTGTTGATGGAGAGGGACATGTGTATGTTCCTTTGGATGCATTGAATATAGGCAAATGGTAGTGAAGTGGTTAAGAGCATCAGACTAGTATCTGGAAGACCCAGGTTTGAATCCTGCTCATGCCCTGGCAGCTTGCTAGGTGATCTTGGGCCAGCCATGCACGTTCAACCAAACCTACCTCACAGGAGTTGTTGTGAGCATGAAAATGAAGAGGAGAATGACGTAGGCCGCTTTTGGGTCCCTAGTAGGGAGAAAGCAGGGTATAGATGAATTAAATAAATAATACAATGATTTTTAAAGAATCAAGCAGGCCCAAGCAACATGAGATCATTTTATTGCAATGTCATAAGTATGAGGGAAACAAACTCTGCCTAGCTACAACTAGACTGGGGAACTCATCTCCAGGAGCCTGATAGGCTCAAAAAACACTGGTTTTGTGTCACTGGCCCTTAGCATGTTTAACTATATAAGTTGTCCCTATATAAGTTGAGGAAGACTCAGCATGGGTTCTGTAAGGGAAGATCTTGCCTCACTAACCTGTTACATTTCTTTGAGGGGGTAAACAAACTTGTGGACAAAGGAGACCCGATAGATGTTGTTTACCTTGACTTCCAGAAAGCTTTTGATAAAGTTCCTCATCAAAGGCTCCTTAGAAAGCTTGAGAATCACGGAGTAAAAGGACAGGTCCTCTTGTGGATCAAAAACTGGCTGAGTAATAGGAAGCAGAGAGTGAGTATAAATGGGCAGTCTTCGCATTGGAGGACGGTAAGCAGTGGGGTGCCGCAGGGCTCGGTACTGGGTCCCATGCTTTTTAACTTGTTCATAAATGATTTAGAGTTCGGAGTGAGCAGTGAAGTGGCCAAGTTTGCGGATGACACTAAATTGTTCAGGGTGGTGAGAACCAGAGAGGATTGTGAGGAACTCCAAAGGGATCTGTTGAGGCTGGGTGAGTGGGCGTCAACGTGGCAGATGCGGTTCAATGTGGCCAAGTGCAAAGTAATGCACATTGGGACTAAGAATCCCAGCTACAAATACAAGTTGATGGGGTGTGAACTGGCAGAGACTGATCAAGAGAGAGATCTTGGGGTCATGATAGATAACTCACTGAAAGTGTCAAGACAGTGTGCGTTTGCAATAAAAAAGGCCAATGCCATGCTGGGAATTATTAGGAAGGGAATTGAAAACAAAGCAGCCAGTATCATAATGCCCCTGTATAAATCGATGGTGCGGTCTCATTTGGAGTACTGTGTGCAGTTCTGGTCGCCGCACCTCAAAAAGGATATTATAGCTTTAGAGAAGGTGCAGAGAAGGGCAACTAGAATGATTAAAGGGCTGGAGCATTTTCCCTATGAAGAAAGGTTGAAACGCTTGGGACTCTTTAGCTTGGAGAAACGTCGACTGCGGGGTGACATGATAGAGGTTTACAAGATAATGCATGGAATGGAGAAAGTAGAGAAAGAAGTACTTTTCTCCCTTTCTCACAATACAAGAACTCGTGGGCATTCGATGAAATTGCTGAGCAGACAGGTTAAGACGGATAAAAGGAAGTACTTCTTCACCCAAAGGGTGATTAACATGTGGAATTCACTGCCACAGGAGGTGGTGGCGGCCACAAGTATAGCCACCTTCAAGAGGGGTTTAGATAAAAATATGGAGCACAGGTCCATCAGTGGCTATTAGCCACAGTGTATGGAGCACAGGTCCATCAGTGGCTATTAGCCACAGTGTATGGAGCACAGGTCCATCAGTGGCTATTAGCCACAGTGTATGTGTGTATATAACATTTTTTGCCACTGCGTGACACAGAGTGTTGGACTTGATGGGCCGTTGGCCTGATCCAACATGGCTTCTCTTATGTTCTTATGTTCTTATGTTGTAGTATATATATATATATATATTTAAATTTTTTTGCATACTTCTGCAATATCCTTTTCTCTCTCTCCCCCCCTTGAACTTTGAACACCATTCGGCAGCCCCGCTTTTGGAGAGAAACAGCTAGAATATTAAATACCCAGTTATATGTTTCCCTCAGGGATGGGCTGCTAATATTATACATTGCAACAACATTGCCTGAATGGTTTATTAATGGTAGCCAAACAGAGTGAGCGCAACATATAATGATAATAACAATAAATGTTATTTATAGGCCAGCTATTTCCACAATACTCCGGGGGCCTCACAAAAATTCACTTTAAAAGGTTAGTGTTGCAGTAACAGCATGTGCTTGGTGCATTTGTATTATGGAAGCCTAGCTAGCAATACTAATAAGAGTTATGGATAACTGTAGTGGTGAGCAGACCCTTTTACCCATAGACAGGGTTGCCAACCTCCAGGTGGTGCAGGCAAACAGCACAAAGGCATCCACAAAAAACCAGCCTCTATCAATAGGAAAAAACACTAATAATAGATTTAATACAAATTCATAGAGTGCTTACTACTCAATACAAAAATATTCTATCATCAGAATGCTGACCATACCCGTATCCAAAGTCTTTCAAATTGCAATTGATGCCACTTTCTCCAAAGTAGTGGGCCCAGGAAGTGATACTACAAGCCGTTTTGTACAAAGTCCAACGCTCCAAATACTCTTTTCAAACTGAGCCAGTGTAGAAACAAGTTGCAGTAGGGTTGCCAAGTTCTCTTCATCCCCCGGCAGGGAACATTTTTGTGCACGATGCGCATGAAAATGAAATGACGTCACCCAGAAGTGACAGCATCAAAATGGTGGTGCCTGTGCGGGGCTGCTCTAGGCGTTTCTTGGAAAACTCTATGGTTTCCCTTGGACGCTCTAGCCATTTGGGAGGTTAAAACTCTATGGTACCTATTGTACCATAGAGTTTTACCTCCCAAATGGCTAGAGCATCGGGAAAACCATGGAGTTTTCCCGGAAACACTTAGAACGGTCCTGCACGGGCGGCACAATTATGATGATGTCACTTCCGGGTGACGTCATCACGCCAGCAATGCAGGAAGAAGTTTCCCCTGCTGGCCCAATATGGGCCAGTGGATTGAGAACCTCTCGGGTAGGAGATTCCTTGCCCGGACCGGGGGCTCGGCAGCCCTAAGTTGCAGCCAGGCGCAGAACCGCGACAGGGTTGTACATGATGCCCTGTTTCACATGAGGCTTCTACAAGCTTCATTTTTGGCTAGAATTTACCTGTAAATGTTTTGAAGCAATGTTCTGTAGTGAAAATTGTAGAATGGTTTTTGAAGCTTGTCCAAAAGTGGAAGAGGACCCTCGAAACGAAGTAGCAATCCGGAGTCTTTGATGACACAGTTCATTTGGACAACAAGTAAGAGCATAATTTTCATGGACCATAATTAATATTGTACACCCACTTGAATGTGGTTTCATTGTATCTACACTGGTGCTTCCGTTAGGGTTCCCAATCCCCCCGCTTTAGCGGGAGACTTCTGGGTTCCCAGCTTAATTTCCCGGTCTTCAAAAATTGAGAAGCGGGGGTGGGGGTGGGGGGTGGAGGGGGGGAGAACATACCTATAGAGCTCCTGTTGTAGAGCTCCTGAGCAGTTTGTAAAATCCCTGTCCCTTTAAGGCTGGCAGGAAGGAGGAAACAGGAAGGGCTTCGGAGAACGGCCCCTCCCTTCTTTGCTTTCGTTTTCTCAGCAGGCACAGTTCTCCGGAAGAAGACCAAGTAAGTATTTGTGTGTGTGTGTGAGAGAGGGAGGGGGATTCCCTGGTATGGAGGCCCTCCCTTTAGAAAGTGTGTGGGGGGGAGGGAAATGTCTACTGGGCACTCTATTATTCCCTATGGAGAATGATTCCTATAGGGAATAATAGGGAATTGATCCGTGGGTATTGGGGGCCCTGGGGGGCTATTTTTTGAGGTAGAGGCACCAGATTTTTAGTATAGCATCTAGTGCCTCTCCCCAAAATACCCCCCAAGTTTCAAAACGATTGGACCAGAGGGTCCAATTCTATGAGCCCCAAAAGATGGTGCCCCTATCCTTAATTATTTCCTATGGAAGAAAGGCATTTGAAAAGGTGTGCTGCCCCTTTAAATGTGATGGCCAGAACTCCCTTGGAGTTCAATTATGCTTGTCACACCCTTGTTCCTGGCTCCACCCCCAGTGTCTCCTGGCTCCACCCCCAAAGTCCCCTGGCTCCGCCCCCAAAGTCCCCAGATTTTTCTTTAATTGGACTTGGCAACCCTAGCTTCCGTACAGCCCAGGAATGTATTAATTACATCAGAGGATTGTACAAAGTGTGCTTGATGTGGGTTTGAAATGGGTATCAACGCTAAAGTTTATTCTTGGGAGATTAATAATTTGAGAAAGAGATTTCATTGTATATGAACATTGCGAGTGCTTAATGTACTCAAGTTTTCTCGTTTTAAAGTGCACTGGAACAGTTTCTAATGTGTTTGCTTGTAACCCTAGGTGATGTCACAGTTGATGATGCAGGGCCTAGTTCAGGTCATACCTGCCTGCCTCTTCGAGCCTTAGAGTCCCACCTGACTCTTCTGCACTGCACTGGACTCTGCTCTCCACAGGCTGCAGTCGGTACTGGCATTGCTGGGCAGCTGCCAAGGGCCAATGGCCCTGGGAAGGCCAGCTGCTGTGTAGCAGCAAGGGCTGCGAAGCCCCCTGTCTGGGTGGGGATTCCCCCGCTCGGGAGGTTCCCAACCCGCCAGCCCACATTAGGCCAGCGGAGGAAACCTCCCCTGATGTCGCTGGCACGATGACGCTGATGTCACGGCAGCCACTCTAGGTGTTTCTGGGAAAGCTCTATGGTTTTCCCAGACACTCTAGCCATTTGGAAGGAAAAACTCTATGGTACAATAGGTACCATAGAGTTTTCCCCTCCCAAATGGCTAGAGCATCCTGGAAAACCATAGAGTTTTCCTGGAAACTCCTAAAGTGGCTGCGCATGACAGCACTGGTGTAATCATGTCACTTCAGGGTGATGTCATCGTGTCGTGCATGAAAGTCCCTCGCTGGAGAATGCAGGGGACTTAGCAACCCTAGTAGCAGCAAGGACTGCAGTCTCTTTTTTCTCTGCTTGCAAGGGAGGGGTTGTGACTCAGAGGTGGAGCATCTGTTTTGGCATGCAGAAGGTCCTGGGTTCAATTCCCTGGCATCTCCAGTTAAGGATCAGGTAGCAGGAGGTGTCCAGGGCTTTTTTGGTAGCAGGAACTCCTTTGCATATTAGGCCACATAGCACTGATGTAGCCAATCCTCAAAGAGCTTAACAGGGCTCATTACAGAGCCTGGTGTAAGCTCTTGGAGGGTTTGTTACATCAGGGCTGTGTGGCCTAATATGCAAAGGAGTTCCTGCTACAAAAAAAAAGCCCTGGAAAGCTTCCTTGGGCAGCCACCACCAGTCAGAATAGACAACGCCAACCTTGATGGACCAATGATTTGATTCAGGACCTGGCAGCTTCACAGTGATCCATATATACGTTCATTGCAATAAGCTCCCTGTTCCCAAGTAAACTGGGAAGTGTGTGGCTGTCTGGATTCAGTATGATTTGGGAAAATCTGCATATGCAGAGTATACGCTGTTGACAACATAAGAGCTAATTAACAATCCATTCCAGAGCAGGCTTTTGCCACTGACATCATTCCATAATTCTATTCAGTAATTGAACGGCTGTCATTTAGAGGAGGGCAGGGAGCTGTTCCTTCTGCCAGCAGAGGAGAGGACTTGCAATAATAGGTTTAAATTAGGGGCGGGAAGGTACCGGTTGGAGATTAGGAAGAACCTTTTTTGAAGGAAGAGTAGTTCAGCAGCGGAATCGTCTGCCTAGAGAGGTGGTGAGCTCCCCCACACTGGGGGCCCTCAAGCAGCAGCTTGGCAAACCTTTGTCAGGGATTCTTTAGGCTGATTCTGCATTGAGCCATACAGACTAGATGCCTGTATGGCTCCTTCCAATGCTATGATTCTTCCATCTGCCAGAAATCCATCTTGTTAAGCATTTCCCCACAACAACCAGGGCTGGCCCTGGACTATCTGACACCCTAGTCAAGGCTAACTTCTGGCACCCCCTCCAGCTGTGGCCCAATGGGCCCATAGGATAGAATGGGGTCTCCAAGAGAAGCGGTGTGGGGGGGGAGAGATCCTTTTCCTGCTTTTGTACTTCAAGCTCGGCATTATCATGACATCACCAAGTCACACGAGGGGCGCTCATTTTGGTGCCCCCAGAAGGCCGGCACCCTAGGCAATTGCCTAGTGGCAGGGCCAGCCCTGACAACAACCATTATGTAGTACAGGGGTAGGAAAACTCAGAGTGTAATTGTAGCAAGTGACAGGTTAAGTTTTATTACATGCAGGGGTGGAATTCTAGCAGGAGCTCCTTTGCATATTAGGCCATACACCCCTGATGTAGCCAATCCTTCAAGAGCTTACAAAAAAGAGCCTTGTAAGGTCTTGGAGGATTGGCTACGTCAGGGGTGTGTGGCCTAATATGCAAAGGAGCTCCTGCTAGAATTCCACCTCTGATTACATGTCATATGTAGAGCTGCCCTTTTCAGCAGCAGCCCTGTGCTTCTTGGAACAGGGAGTTCTGCTCACGCTTTCCTTCCTTGAAATGGAAGCTTCTGCAGTCGTCCTGCATCCCTCATGTAGAGATGTTTGAATTCTGCCCCCCCCCCCCCACTGTAATTGCACTGAGGGGAAAGCACAGCATAAACTTCAGGATTGTTTTGATGGCTGTCTTAATTTAGTTTAAAGAGCTCAGCTGTACGTGTCTCCTCTTTAATGGCTTCCAAAGTAAAAACCAATGTGACCTTTTGCTGTTAATAAATAGAATACGGAAACTAGCCGAGCTTAAAATTACATTTAAAAAAAATATTCATCCCCTGGGCACCAAGCCGTGCCTAAATATTTTTGGATTATGATGCTTTTGAGTTTGAAAGAAGGAGGGGAGTGGGAGAGGAATGGAAAGACTCTCGCCCAAGTATACGTATTAGACTAAAAGCCGCAACCCTTCCTAGCCATAAAACTACAAAACCTCGGTACATATATATATATATATATATATATAGTGTGTGTGTCAAGGAGAAGACTCTCTTTAGCTTTAGAAATTAGAGGATGAGGTGGCAGCACCAGCGTGATTTGAGTGGTTAAGAGTGGCAGGCTCTGATTTGGAGAACCAGGTTTGATTCCCCACTCCTCCTCCATCTGAAGCCTGCTGGGTGACCTTGGGCCAGTCCCAGTTCTCTCAAAACTCTCTCACTCCCAGCTACCTTATGAGTTTCCTGTGGTGGAGAGAGGAACAGAAGGTAGGGTTGCCAAGTCCTCTTCGTCCTGGACGCTCTAGCCATTTGGAAGGGGAAAACTTTATGGCAGGGGTGGCCAATGGTAGCTCTCCAGATGTTTTTTGCCTACAACTCCCATCAGCCCCAGCCATTGGCCATGCTGGCTGGGGCTGATGGGAGTTGTAGGCAAAAAAAAAATCTGGAGAGCTACCATTGGCCACCCCTGCTCTATGGTACCTATTGTACCATAGAGTTTCCCATCCCAAATGGCTGGAGTGTGTAGGAAAACCATAGAGTTTTCCCGGAAATGCCTAGAGCAGCCACTGTGTGCCATCGCTGTTGTGATGATGTCACTTCTGGGTGACATCATCATGCTGGTGACATAGGGGAGGTCCCCCTCACTAGCCCAATGTGGGCCGGCGGGTTGGGAACCTCCTGGGCAGGAGAACTCCTGCTTAGACCGGGGGCTTGGCAGCCCTAACAGAAGGTGATTTTAAGCTGCTTTGTGGCACATGAGGCCTGCTGGGTGACTTCGGGCCAGTCCCAGTTCTCTTAGAGCTCTCACAGCCCCACCTACCCCACATGGTGTGGGGAAAAGCAAGGAAGGCAATTTGAGACTCCTTAATATAGAGGAAAATGAGGCATAAAAATCTACTTCTTCTCTCACTTTAGAATGATGTTTCACGTGGGTAGCCACGTAGTAGAAGAGCTAGATTCGAGTCCAGGAGCACCTCAAAGACCAACAGGATTTTGGCATATAAGCGTTTGACAGTCAAAGACCCCCTTTTTAGATGAAGAAAGCTTTGACTTTCAGAAGCTTATAACCTTGTTAGTCTCTAATGTGCTTTTGGATAGGTCTGCCAATCCCCAGGTGGGGCCATGAGATCCCTCAGTTTGGAGGGATCTCACTGCTTCAGGGTCATTGGAAAGCAAGGGGGGAAGTGAAATGTCAAGAGGGGGTTAGATAAAAATATGGAGCAGAGGTCCATCAGTGGCTATTAGCCACAGTGTGTGTATGTATGTATGTGTGTGTGTGTGTGTGTGTGTGTGACACAGAGAGTTTTTGGCCACTGTGTGACACAGAGTGTTGAATTGGACGGGCCATTGGCCTGATCCAACATGGTTTCTCTTATGTTCTTATGTCTGCTGGGCACTCCATTATTCCCTAGGAAGACCGATTCCCATAGGGAATAATGGGGATTTGATCCATGGGTATCTGGGGCTCTGAGGGGGCTCTCTTTTGAGGTAGAGGCACAATATTTGCAGCGTAGCATCCAGTGCCTCTTGTTAAAACACCTTTCAAGATTCAAAAGGATTGGACAAGGAGGTCCAATTCTATGAGCCCCAAAAGAAGGTGCTCCTATCCTTCATTATTTCTAATGGAGGGAAGCCATTTAAAAGCTGTGTGGTCCCTTTAAATGTGAACTCTATTTGGAGTTCAATTATGCTTGTTACAACCTTGCTTCTTGCTCCACCTTACTGTCATAAGAGAAGCCATGTTAGATCAGGCCAATGGCCCATTCAGTCCAACATTCTGTGTCACACTGGATGGGCCATTGGCCTGATCTAACATGGCTTCTCTTATGACAGTAAGGTGGAGCAAGAAGCAAGGTTGTAACAAGCATAATTGAACTCCAAATAGAACTCCAAACTGTCTCTTGGCTCCACCCCCAAAGTCCCCAGATATTTCTTGAACTGGACCTGGCAACTCTACTTTTGGACCAAAATCTTGTTGGTCTCTAATGTGCTTTACGTCGCCCCAGAGTCGGAAATGACTGGTGCTTGCACAGGGGACTACCTGTACCTTTAATGTGCTTTTGGACCTGAATTAGCACTTCAGATCTGTGACAGGCTAATTTTGAGAAGAAAGGTAAAAAGAGAAAGAGAGAAAGAAAGTGGCTCCTAAATCCAAGCCCTGTTCCCCTTCGTCTCGTTCATACCCTGAAATGCTACAGCAGAATTGTTGTGTATTGGTTGTTTTGACTGCTGGTTTGTTATGTCTGTTAGTTGACCTTGAAGCATACTTCATTGCCCTCCAGGATTCTGATACCTACATTCCAATTGGCCGTTTTTTTAGAACCAGCCAATCAGGACACAAGGCATTTCTCTCAGGAAATGCAAATGAAGGATTCTGGAGAGACCAATAGGGTAGATTGCCACCCACATAAGGGGGCGTGTTTAACTCAGGCCAAATGGATATAAGGAGTGGTGTTGCCTGTTTGTGTTCAGTTCTGCTCTTGTTCAATAAATGTTCTTGCTTACTTCAAGCTGGCTGAACTCACTATATAAGAATTTATTTTTTTTGTCACACCAAATCTGATTGATGGGCTCAGCTGTTAGATCTTGCAATTGTAGTGTAAATTGACCTAGTGTCTAAACATACAAATTATTTAAAGGCAAGGGGAGGCGAGGGAAAGACAGAGAGCCACCATTTGCTGCCTGGGGACTTAACAAGTGGTCTTTAGTTAAGACCATGCCGTTTCTAAGTCCATTGATAAGTCTATTGACTTGTGGCGCTGTCTTTTCAGATATGAGAAAATTGTCATATATTGCAAATGAGAAGCTGATCTGACACTGGATTCATGCTAGAGAGCCAGGGAGAAACGATAGCGGCGCTCGGTCTGTTAAGGTTAAATGAAGTTGTGTCGTTGCCAGGAGATAGTCTTCATTTCCTTGTTTCCCTCCTCGGCCATCTCCTGCTGTCAGCGTGTTACAATTACTGCGATTAGGATGAGGAACAGTGTGTTTTGGTTGACACCCCCCAGAGTGACAACCCAGCTAGGTTGTCTCCCACTCAAGTGGCAGTAGTCATTACTTAGCCACAGTGATATTTTGACGGCGTGGATGCTTGCCTGCCAGTCAACTGTGTTGGGGAGAAGCAAGTCTTTGCCCTCAGACACAGATTTTTGAGATTAAAACAGTAAAAAATGTCACTTTTGGAATATGATGAGCCTTTTTTTGAATATAGATTTATAAACTGGGGAAACATGAAGTCTTGCTGGGAGAAGCCATGTTGTATAGAAATAGCAATTCAAATAGTCCAGATGAACATTCTTTGTTCTGTGCATAAAATGCAAATTGTAGACCTGTTCTAACTCAATTTGCCTCAGGGTTATGCAAGGAAGGGAAAGGGTTTTAACCCTTCAGCCTCCACTTGGTGGAAACCTCTGTCTTTTTAAAGCATGTTTAAAGGAGGAAATGTATGTTTTTAAATGATGCATTTTTTTCCCTTTAACATGTTAATGGGGAAGTGGTGAAGCCAGTCTTGAATAAAGTACAAGACTGAGGGGTTAAATCCCCTCTTTCTTTCCTGAATGGCTCCAAGGCAAATTGAGACTCCACGTGTCTGTAATTTGCATTTTATAGCTGAAATGAGATATGTGATTTTTGTTTAATCACTTTGAGACTTGAATCCAGGGATTTTTTTTTTTTTGTAGAAAAAGCCAGCAGGAATTAAGTTGCATATTAGGTCACACTCCCTGATGTCACCATTGTTTCAGAAGCCCAGAAGGAAATAATTTGCATACTAGGCCTAGGCTTTCCAACCTCACCCCGCCCTGGCGGGGGACTCCCGAATTTGCAGCCTCCTCCCCCGGTCTCTAAAAATCCGGAAAGGGGGCGGGGAGAACATGCGTGTAGGCATCATGTAGTTGTAGAGCTCCTGCAGGTTTAGAAACCTGCAAACTGATCCGTTTATGTAAAGTACTGGGGTCGGCGCAGTAAGAGACCAGAGTCGGAGAGTGATTTCAGAAAGCTTTACTCCAGGAACACCAACACAGACTGAGCTCTATTCAAACCTCCCGCTCCTTTATACAATTCTTGCCCCCTTCTGATTGGACCTTAACTATGTACATGGATTGGCTATTTACAGAGGCCTAAGGGCCTATCAGGGTACAGTATGAGCCTAGATGTTGATTGGCTACTTATGTTTCAATCCTTCCCCTGATTGGGCACGCTTAGGCCTTCTCTGGAACCCTGGTGTGGAGTACAAGCTTGGCTTGTTCAGCTTCCCTCCAAAAGTAACAGTTCCCTCCAAAAGTAACAGTTCTCCATTTGAACCTAGGACACAACAGTTTGTAAAATGTGTGCCTTTAAGGCTGAGCAGGAAACAGGAAGGGCTTCATTGGAAATGGTCCGTAATAGTTTCCGTGGGGAACGGCCTTTCCCTTTCTTTTGCTTTTGTTTTCACAGCAAGCAAAGTTCTGCAGGAAGAAGATCTTGTAAGTATTTGTGTGTGTGAGAGAGGGACGGGGCAGGGGATTCCCTGGTTTGGAGGCCCTCCCCCCCTTTAGAAAGCGTGGGGGGGAGGGAAATATCTACTGGGCACTCTATTATTCCCTCTGGAGAATGATTCCCATAGGGAATAATAGGGAATTGATCCGTGGGTATTGGGAGCTCTGGGGGAGCTATTTTTTGAGGTAGAGGCACCAATTTTTTAGTATAGCATCTAGTGACTCTCCCCAAAACACCCCCCAAGTTTCAAAACGATTGGGCCAGAGGGTCCAATTCTATGAGCCCCAAAAGATGGTGCCTCTATCCTTAATTATTTCCTATGGAAGAAAGGCATTTAAAAAGGTGTGCTGTCCCTTTAAATGTGATGGCCAGAACTCCCTTGGAGTTCAATTATGCTTGTCACATCCGTGTTCCTGGCTCCACCCCCAATGTCTCCTGGCTGCACCCCCAATGTCTCCTGGCTCCGCCCCCAAAGACCCCAGATTTTTCTTTAATTGGACTTGGCAACCCTAACTAGGCCACATCTCCCACCACCAAGCCAGCCGGAACTGCGTTCTTGTGCTTTCCTGCTCAAAAAAAGCCCTGCCTGAATCTAGTGACCAGGAAGGTACGCTTGTATAACTTGAGCCACAGAGCAAAACAAAGCCATGTATAATCCATAAATATGTGGCAGATATTCAATTTCTATGATATAAATGACTGGGAAAAGATTGGGCAAATGCTAGCTATCATATATAAATCCAGAGTATGGATGCTGTTGTGTACCAGACTCAAGTGAGGACTTGGATGGGTGTTCCTGCTGGGCTCATTGAAGCCAGCTTGGGGATTTGGGAACAATGCTGGTTTGCACGGTCCAATAGCATGCTTGCGTGGGAACCCTGATGTGTATATATAGTTGGCCCCGTTGGCCCTGTTTTTCAGTTTCGGAGTGCAATCTGCCTTATGCTGTACTTAATAAAGAGCTAATGATCACTGCCACCTCGCCTCTTCCATGCATTGATGCATTTGGGATACTGTGTACACTTCTGACCAACAAGGTGAGGGGATGGGTACGGTAGTTGCAGTAGGGCCCAGCACCCTGTTGAATTCCCCTGAATCATCAAGAAAAAGGTGACAGTGGTAGAAAGTGCCGTCAAGTCACAGCTGATTTATGGCAACCCCAGAGGGTTTTCAAGGCAAAAGACTTTCAGAGGTGGCTTGCTATTGCCTGCCTCCGTGTCATGACCTTGGTGTTCTTTGGAGGTCTCCCATCCAAATAGTAGCAAGAGCTGACCCTGCTTAACATCTGAGATCTAATGAGATTGGGGTAGCCTATTAGTATAGTATAGTATTTTGTCCAGGTCAGGGCCAGAAAAAAGGAAGCATCTCTAATACATTCCCTGTCCTTTATATTCACAGCCAAGGGACTGTTACACAGCATAACAGTAGGGCTGGACTTGAATGTGGCCTGCAATGTTGAGATACTTGTGGTCCTAAGTAGGCAGCAAAAATAAAAGAAAAATCCCAAGAGGCTCATCAACTCATTGGTCGGTAATATGCCGTTCTTGGGATTTACGCCACAAGTTCCAGAGAATTTGCAAAAATTGGTTTTCAGATTCCGGTAGGTAACAGAAAGGTGTCTACGCTTTACTGAAAAATCAATTATGTAGCAGGTTGCCCATGCCCATGAGGGGGGGAAAGCGCAAACGTCCGGGTCATTTCATTGGAAAACACATTTATCATGACTTCCAGGATGGCAACCACAGTGCCTGATCATCACCGATGCTTCTGGACTTCCTTGCACCGTGCTCTGCTTACGACCCCATAAAGACAGCCATTTTAGTTTATAGCGAGTCTGCCTTTGAAAAAGACATCTCTGGCTGCTTAGCATTTTGGAAATGGCCTTCTTTTCTGAGCCATGTTAACACAATTTTTAATATATATAATTGGCATCATTCTGAAAGATCAGGCCAGGTAATGGTTAAAAGAAGTATTTAAAAAAGAATTACCATAGAAATAAATACAACTGCATTAAAATGCAGTTAACGATCCCACCCTGCTGTTGCTGAGCTTTGGAGGTATACAGGTATCTTGTGCCTTGTATTCAAGATATTTGTAACCAGGATCACCAGATGATCTGCATAAGGTCCTAACAAGGATCCCAGCCTCCAGGTGGGACCTGCAGATGATCTCCCACAGAGTTACAGGTCCCAGGGCCTTTTTTGTAGCAGAAACTGTGAAGCAGAGAAATAATGAGGTACACACAGACTTACTGGTATGAAACGAGGTTAACTTTCTGGTACCAAAAAGGAGGACTCAGTCTGGCACGAGGCCCAAAATGACTGAGTTCCAATCATTCTACATACAGACAGTTTTATGCACTCAGAAGCAACCGGGCAGGCACACATGCTTCTCTGATTTCAAAGGTCCAGCCTCCACTGAGTTCTTTCTGGTAAATTTCCATGGCTAAGTTCCCTTACTTATCTCATTATAGCAAGTTGCCTCTAAGAGGTCGCTTCTCTTATCTCTCTTGCCAGCTTAGGCATACACCCACTTTACTGGGGCCAGCGTTTTAGCAGAATGTTACATCAGGCAGTCTAGATTAGAGGCAACTCATGCTCTTATTCAATATAGCAATCATTATTATTATTATTATTGGGGGTATTAATTAATTATTCAGGGACTCTCCTTCAACTGCTTTGCATATTGGGCCATGCCCCCCTGATGTAGCCAGTCCTCCAAGAGCTTACATTAGGCCCTGTACTAAGAACCCTGTAAGCTCTTGGAGGCTTGGCTACATCAGGGGTGTGTGGCCTAATATGCAAAGAAGTTCCTGCTACAAAAAAAAGCCCCGGGTCCTCTCCAGACTAAAGAAGAAGAAGATATTGGATTTATATCCTGCCCTGTACTCTGAGTCTCAGAGCAGTCACAATCTCTACCCACAATAGACACCCTGTGAAGTAGGTGGGACTGAGAGGGCTCTCACAGAAGCTGCCCTTTCAAGGACAACCTCTGTGAGAGTTATGGCTGACCCAAGGCCATTCCAGCAGGTGCAAGTGGAGGAGTGGTTCGCCCAGATGAGTCCGCACATTTAACCACTACACCAAACTGGCTGTTCCCCTGGCGAATCAGTTCCCCTGGAGAAAATAGATGCTTTGGAGGGTTGACTCTATGGCATCATGCCCTACTGAAGTCCCTGTCCCACCCCCCCAGGCTCCATCCTTAGATCTCTAAGAGTTTCCTAACCAGGTAACCCTACTCCCCTCCCATACTAGTGACCAGGAGGGACCTGCCAACCTAGGTCATAAACTATATCAATTCCAATTGGCACAAACAGCCCAGCTCAGCTCAGGCTTATCACAGTTCGGAAGCTAAGCACTGTCAGACTTGGTTAGTTCTTAGACGGGAGACCACCAAGGAAATCCCCGGTTGCCACATGGAGGAAAGAAAAGGCCAGTCACCTCTGCTCACATCTTGCCTGGAACACTCTGTGTATCAGGTTGCCAAAAGTCAGTTGTGACCAGGGCTTTTTTTTAGCGGGAACGCACAGGAACACTGTTCCGTCTGGCTTGGCATCAGGGGGTGTGGCTTAATGAGCCAATGAGTTCCTGCTGGGCTCTTTCTACAAAAAAACCCCTTTGGGAAACAATGGTGATGTCAGGGGGTGTGGCCTAATATGTAACTGAGTTCCTGCTGGGCTTTTTCTACAAAAAAAAAAAAACACCTCTGGTTGTGACTCTGGCATCTTTTTCTTCATTAGGTAGGGTTGCTAGTCTCCAGGGCGGCCTGGGGCCTCCTGCTTTTACAACTGATCTCCAGCTGGCAGAAATCAGCTCCCCTGGAGAAAATGGCTACTTTGAAGGGTGGACTCTATGGCAGTGTACTATACTAAGGCCCCACCCCTCCCCAAACACTGCCCTCTCCTGGATCCATCCCCAAAGTCTCCAAGTATTTTCCAACACCGACCTGGCAACCCTATCACAAAGTTATAAAAAAAAGGATTCCTAGAGCTACCCTTTCTCACTTCCAGGTTATACTGACATGTGACATAGCAACATCCGGGGGTGTCACTGTTTGTTTTTTCTCCCTGCCAGTGCTCTGAACAGCAGTGGACAATGCAGTTTACTAATGGGAGGCCTGACAAGCCTAGATATAATTCTGCTTAGGGGTACATTGTAAAAGGACAGTAAAAGCATTTTGGTAGTATTATGTTGTATGTTGTGATGCAGTGGACTTACATATAGGGTTGCTAATTTCAAGTTGGGAAAATTCTGGGGATTTGTAAGGGGGGGGGGGCGGTTGGAGCCTGAGGAGGGAATGGTTTGGGTAGGGGAGGGACCTCAGTGGGGTAGAATGCCACAGAGTCCAATCTCCAAAGCAGTTTTATGCTCCTGGATAACTGATCTCTGCAGTCTGAAGATCAGTTATAATTCTGGGAGATCTCCAGGCCTCACCTGGAGGTTGGCTGCCCTGATTACCATAGCAGAATAAGAATGAGCTGCTTTCCACCATCTCAGTAGTGTTCTGTGGGTTCTCTTCAATCCACATTCAGGTTTAAGTTAAAGAATTACTAACATTCAGGGGTGGAATTCTAGCAGGAGCTCCTTTGCATATTAAGCCACACACCCCTGATGCAGCCAATCCTCCAAGAGCTTACAAAAAAGAGCCTTGTAAGCTCTTGGAGGATTGGCTACATCAGGGTGTGTGGCCTAATATGCAAAGGAGCTAGAATTCCATCTCTGCTAACATTAACTTTGGAAATTAGACAGTTGCCTTATAATATTAACTTATTTCCTCCCTCCTTCCCCTCTTTCTTTCTTTCTTTCTTTCTTTCTTTCTTTCTTTCTTTCTTTCTTTCTTTCTTTCTTTCTTTCTTTCTTTCTTTCTTTCTTTCTTTCTTTCTTTCTTTCTTTCCCACGGCCTTCTCTGTGGCTATCTGGCCTCGAGCAAATTTGAATATGAAGAGACAGAAAAATGTGACTCTTCCATTTAAGCCATTGTACTCTAGCTCCATGCCTGTAGTCAGTACCTTTAATTTACTAAAAGATAACGTACCCAACGAGCTATATATCTCGCTATCCATATTGATTCTGGCCACGTGATACTGTCCTCTGCAGAGATAAAATGGGTTTAATGGTATCTTTTTTAAAAATCCACTTCCAGTGATACTTAAGCATGCAAAGAACATGGCGCCCCCTCCCCCCCCAGCTGGAAAAGCTGGTCTAGACAGCTGACAATAAAGGACACGGGCTTCTCATTGCCTCATCGATACTTTGATAGCGCGGGGCTAATGGAATCCGGTGACTTTCTCTTCTCATTGATAAATGCAGATGAAGCGAACATTGATGAGTGGGAATACCTCAGGTCCC
The DNA here is from genome assembly GCF_032191835.1 of Heteronotia binoei. Lineage (NCBI taxonomy): Eukaryota > Metazoa > Chordata > Lepidosauria > Squamata > Gekkonidae > Heteronotia > Heteronotia binoei. Next base: position 103,834,880 of record NC_083231.1, on the reverse strand, counting down.
CAGTTATTATTACTAATTACTGTACAGAACATATTCTCCAGTCGACAGATTTGTCTTTGGAGGAAGTATGTCCTGTGTTCAGACTTTCTTATTAAGAGCCCATAAGTGGTTTCTCCTTCCCTTGCCTGTCAGTGAAAGGGAAATTTGTAGGTTCTCGTCTAGCGGAAAGGATCCACGTATTTCATGTCTCTCAGGAACAGACAACTCCAGCAGATGCTGTGTGGAAACAGGTGCCTGCCTCTGGATGTTCCATTTTCTCTCGTTCTTAAACCTCACATGGGAGCCCATCTGAATAAGCTCCAAAGCACTAAAATAGGCCCTGTGCATCAAAAGTAACAACAGATCTGCAAATGTCAGAGGAGTGCTGGCAAATGACAACAACACAGACGTAGGAAAAAGACAAGCATGGTGCTTCTCCTCACTCTGGGAGTCCTGTTGATGCTGTGCCATGGGTTGCCTTCCTGGCTGCAAAGATGAGTGGGCTGAAAGTAAAGATGCCAGCCTCCAGTTGGGACCTGGAGATCCCTCAGAATTACAGCTCATCTCCCTGGAGAAAATGGATGCTTTGGAGGGTGGACTCTGTGGCACCATACCCCACTGAGGTTCCATCCTCCAAAACAGGGGTGGCCAAACTGTGGCTCAGGAGCCACATGTGGCTCTTTCATACATATTGTATGACTCTTGAAGCCCCCACTGTCTGGCTTGGAGAAGGCATCTGTCTCTTTAAATCACTTCGCCAGGCCAAGCCACCTGGCAGCACTTAAAGAGGCATGCATTTAAAGTTGGTTTCTTACTACCTCCCCCATCTATTTCCTTCCTTCTTGCGGCTCTCAAACATCTGATGTTTATGTCTTGTGGCTCTTATGTTAAGCAAGTTTGGCCACCTCTGCTCCAAAACATTCATTTTCTTTGGAGGAACTGATCTCTGTAGTCTGGAGATGAGCTGTAAGTCCGGGGGCATCCCCAGGTCCCACCTAATCTCAGATGGGATAGCCTCCTACAGCACCCGGTCCACCCCACCCCATTTGCTGAGGTCATACCTTAAGACATGCCATGCAGACTTGGTTTTGTCTTCTTACTGAAGGTCTAAGTACAACTAGTACGAGATGTTCTATTTTCTATTACTGACAAATCACAAAAGTCCTACCTGCTTCCACCTACTTCCAAGATCACCTACTTCTAAGACATCTACTTCCAAGATCAAGGAATGCAAAAATCTGAGTACCCAAATAAATAATGGCTCAAGTAATCACCTGGATATATAAAAAGGAGATCACATTAAATTAATTGACCACACAAAAAAGTGTCTCAGAGGTTAAGGAATAGCTCTTTAAAAAGTAAGGTGCCTTCAAATTATATTTCAGAATTTTATGCTCATTGTAAAAAATGAGCATGTCTTATAATTATGCCAACAACAATTAATTAACTTGACATCAGGGACTCTTGAAAGATTGAATTAGCAGTAAAATCATTAACAGGCTCAAATCAAACCTCAGGAATTTGCAAAAAGCACCAAGGTATTTCCTTCCCTGAATAAAATATGCACATTGTACCCCTGAACCTGCAGCCAGATTTACAATTCCAAAAGTCTTGTGATATGAGTCACACTGAGTTCCATCTTCTGCATAGATGACAGTTCATTCTACTGATGCTTTTAATTTGACAAGCATGATCTTGTCTTCATCTTCTCAGTGATCTTCTCTGGGCACTCACCTGCCTTTCCCAGGATTTTTTGGAAAGAAGAAAGCTGGAGCCACCAACCTTTCTAAAAAGTTGGGTTGCCAGCCTCCAGGTGGTGCAACAAAACATGAAACAACCCCGATGTACAGGTTGAGCAAAACTGAACAATACCACTGTGTACTATAGCACTAATCAGTGCATAAAGTTACTTCAACTCAGGTATACTCATTCATTCACAGTACAAATAACAAGCACACACATATATCTAACAACACACTAAAGAGTCACAATCCCAGTCTCTGCTGCACCATAGGGCTTCTTGATTTTCACCGGAAGGGTCTCAAAAGTTTCTGGTACACAAAAGATAGATGGATCAAAGTCCAGCCTGAAAATTCTTCAGTGGCTCATATGCAAACATCTCAGGTGTGATGACATGCATCCTAGGTTAAAAAATTCTGAATGTTTCAAGAGAATCCCTTCTTCCAACCACCCTTTGTTTTGAATTGGAACCACTGCTCAGCAACTTCATTGGTGTGAGTCAAACCAAATGTGTAGACAGTATCAAGTAGTACCAAGGAGATTGTAAACTGCTCTGAGACTCTGAGCGAAGGATAGATTATAAATCCAATCTCCTCCTCTTCTTTTTCTTCCTTGTCCCTCATAGCAAAGTCTCCACTAGGAGAGCTGATGTGTGGGTTCATGGAGAGGAAGATGGTCCTTCAGGTATGTTCATCCTAAGAAAAGGTTTACAGGTAAGCACCAGCACCTCAACTAAACATGAAAGTGTTCAGGGAACTAATGCAGTTGTTTTAATACATTGAAAATGCATAGAACAACTAGATCCAGCCAAGAGATGGACTACTGCATTATGTACCAACTGAAGCTTCCAAATGGTCTTCAGATCAGATGAGAAGAGTATTTGGCTCAAGCTGCTAAATCTAGGGTTGACATCCTCCTGGTGGGTCTTGGAGATCTCCCAGAATTACAACTGACCTCCAGAGATCAATTCCCCTGGAGAAAATGGCTGCTTTGAAGGGTGGACTCTGGCATTATATGCAATTGAAGTCCCTCCCCTCCCACAACCCCGCCCTCTCTGGGCTCCACCCCTCTAATCTCCAGGAATTTCCCAACCTGGATTTTGCAACCCTAACTAAATAGCAACTTGGACGTTTCAAAGGGACTTTGGGAAGTGAAGATTATTATTTTAACTCAAGCAAAACAAAGACCAAAGGCAGTGTCCTTTGGCCTAAAAAAAAAGTCAACAATGAAAGAAAAAGGAAAGGAAGAAAGAAAAAGAAAGAAGTCAGAACAGGGATCTGTGCTGCAAGTTAGGGGAAGTGGCAATTTTTCTCCGGGCGTTTTGATCCGATAGACGGCCCTTGTCTGAACTTACCAGTCATTTGCCGTTTCATTAGCTGCCAGGTTTTCAATTTCTGCCTCTTGGAAGTTACACCGCTTTGAACAAGTCCCCACAGTAATTGAATTTGCCACAGAAATAGAACAGTGGAAAATTTCATTTTCTTCCCGGCATGAAGGCAAGCTGAGGCAGGCCTGGCGGGCAGATATTCCTGCTGGACTGCCTACTCCCCACCCCCATCCCAGCCCCCTTTTTTGTTTTCTAATGCTTCCCCCCACCCTACACATAAATGCATATATATATATATATATATATATAATCACAGAACAAAAGGGAGAAAACAGAGGTGGCCGCCTCTCAAACAATCACCGAAAGCATCCGCCTGGCCACGTTGCAAATTTGCCTTCCACAAATAATGGTTTTCAAAATGAGCATTAACAGGCTTGATTACACGAAATTGTCCTTTTAATTTACACCCGTATTCTATTGATCACACAAGTGCAGATTAAAGTGTTCAATGAAGCCCATGATGAGGTATTAAGCAGCTAAGGGTCCTCCAGGGGCCGCCAGGGACGGCCAGGAATATGCTACAAGTGTACAGTTATTTCCCCATAATGAAGTGGCACTATGCGAAGGCATGAATCGCTGGCAGGAAGAATAGATCGGAGATGATGAGCTCTTCAAAGTCATTTCTCGCTCACTCATTCAGCCTCATGCCCAGCTCCTCTTGCGATTCTTCTGCATTACTTGTCATGAAATGCCAGGATTTACTTAGCCAGCTGATGCAATTTTTATGACCTTATTGCTTTTTCACCATGGTAATAGTTTTGAATCAATTTATCAATCCAGCGGTGCCATCAGACATATTGCCCTGAAGATCAAGTCCAGGTCATTCCATCAATTCACTGCGGTTTACGAAGATAGAGAAGGGGAGGGGTGGGGAATGAAAAGGAAAGAAAGAAGAAGAAGCCATGCCTTTGGGGGCTATCAACTTCGGATGGTTTAGTAAACATGTCTCTCTGGCTACTTTAACTGCTTCACTTCTGACTTCAGATCTTCTGGCCCATCAAGAGCAGTCACAAATTTCTGATTAGCAAGACAGCGAAGACAGTAACCTACTGATCTGTTTTGATGTCTCTCCCCAAATGCCATTAATATAGCATGTCTCCGGATATACTGCGGTGTGGTATAGCTTGACCTTGTTCAGTCTCGGAAGCTTGTCGAATCTCAGGGTTGGTACCTGGTTGGGAGACTGCCGAGAAAGACTTTGCAGAGAAAGGCAACCGTGAGCTACCTCTGCAACTTGATGGCACTCCACACACACACAACGCATCTTTCTGTCTTAATTTAAAGTAGGCTTCCTTCTCCAAGGGCAGACTTGCAGATGTGACCCATTGAAAAGGAATATTAGACCACCAGCCATGGCTTGGTAGGTGCTTCGGGCTGCCAAGATCCCAGGAAGGGCGGGGGTTCTCCCGCTCTGGAGATCCCCAACCCGCTGGCCCACAGTGGACCAGAAGGGGGATCCCCCCCAACGCCGCTGCCGTGATGATGTCACTTGCAACATTGAGTGCCGTCGAACATTATGCTGGCGACGTCGAGCGCCGGCTGATCTAGGAGCTTCCAGGAAAACTCTTTGGTTCTCCCAGACACTCTAGCAATTTGGGAGGGAAACTCTGTGGTTCCTAGAGCAATCAGTGTGCGACGTTGCCAGAGGCCGTGGGGGGACTTGGCAACCCTATAGGTGCTTGATAGCTCTCCTTTCTGGTTTTGCCATCTAGGCAGCAAAAATACGGGTTTATCAAGCCCCTGGGGGTCTTTCTATAGCAAGGCTAATAGCACAGACCGGCCTGCTCTTGTCAGAAGCAGAGGAGAATTTGTATTTGCATGAGAGATTGCCAAGGAAGACTGGTGCTGCTGTGTAGAGGAAGGCAATGGCCAACCACCTCTGCTCCTCCCATGCTTTGAAAACCCCATCAGGTGGAACTTCATGGTGTCACCATGGGTCAGTTGATATACACTTTACCTTGTGGCTCTTGTGCTGTGTACACTTACTGGGTTACAATTTGAGCAGGACTGCCCTCAGGCTTATCCCTGGAACGTGCACTTGGGCTAAGTGGTTGTTGTCCATTCACAACAAACGGTTGTTGTTCATTCCCACCTGTCATGATCTTAGGCCTAATGCGGCCTAGAGTGCAGGGAGAAGCCTACCTAGGAGTTACTAGTGGGCCTACATCTCCTAGTATCCCTTCTGTCCCTCTGATTGGGTGGCAGAGATTTAGGAGGGAAAATTTGCCTGGAGAAGGGGGGGGGGGCTTGGAGGAAAGCATAAAAAGGCCAAGCTACAGAAAGGGCTGTTCTCTTTGAAAAGGCTGAGTAGGAGGTAGTTTGCAGCCAGAGAGGGATCCCGAATCCAAGGAGGATGAGTTGATTTGAAATTAGAAGAAGGGAATGTCCAGTTAGTGTGTCAGGGGTTTTATTTCTTTGCACCAACCTTTTCTGCTTTTCTGTATTCACTGTTGCACTAAAAAGAGCCAGTTTGGTGTAGTAGTTAAGTGCACAGACTCTTATCTGGAGAACTGGGTTTGACTCCCCACTCCTCCACTTGCAGATGCTGGAATGGCCTTGGGTCAGCCATAGCTCTCACAGAGCTGTTCGTGAAAAAAGCAGCTTCTGTGAGAACTCTCTCAGCTCCACCTACAGGATGTCTGTTGGGGAGGAAAGTAAAGGAGATTGTAAGCCACTCTGAGGTTCAGAGTGAAGGGCGGGATATAAATCCAGTATCCTCCTCCCCCTCCTCCTTCCCACTTACTGTGTTTTGAGCACTTATAACTGTTGTTATTGTTAATAACTATTGTTATTGCCTGGGTCCTCACATCTCTTTGGTAACAGATAAACAGTATTTGCTAAGAAGGAAGATACAGGGGTGGATGGGTGCTTTGGGCCCTCCCATACAGACCCTTACCAGAGTGGTGGTAGCCAGTAGAGGCCCTCCCTGGTCCCCTGCCAGTGTGACAACACACCAGAATTGCGAAGTGATAAAAAGAGAGTGTGCCAGAGCACATCCAGAGTACCTATCTCCGCCTCAACTCATTCCCAAATATTACCAGACCTATATGGCAAAAAGAATCCATGCTGCCAGCCCTCCTTGCTTGCCTCTTGGCATTGCCCATAGTTGATGCACAGGCATTCTGTTTCCATGACTGATGATCTGTAGGGACAGCAGGCTAAATGCCACCATTCTCTGCTCCCCATCTGGCCACAGTTGTTCATGGGGCTTAGGGCACCCAGCCAGTCACTCTTTCAGGGCTTTCCTGGATTCTCATAAGAACATAAGAGAAGCCATGTTGGATCAGGCCAACGGCCCATCAAGTCCAACACTCTGTGTCACACAGTGGCAAAAAATTTTATATACACACATACACTGTGGCTAATAGCCACCGATGGACCTGTGCTCCATATTTTTATCTAAACCCTTCTTGAAGGTGGCTATACTTGTGGCCGCCACCACCTCCTGTGGCAGTGAATTCCACATGTTAATCACCCTTTGGGTGAAGAAGTACTTCCTTTTATCCGTTTTATCCGTTATTCTCATTTTCATTGCTTGTTCTCCCCCACTCCCCATTCCACACATGTTTTGCTCCCTCTAGTGGTCGATTTGATATTACATTAATTTATGTCCAGTGTAGCTCCCTGAGGATTTAAACTGCAGGTTTTTATGCCAGACAGAAGGATATGTAATATCGAATTAGCCATTAGAGGGAGCAAAACACATGCAGAACAAAACCCTCCCCCCACCCGCAAAAAAAGCAACAGGAACACACAAGCAATGAAAAATAGAATACAGAAAACCCTCAACTACTAATAAACTTGGATGAAACTGCAGGAGTTTTCCCCAGCATAAAGTTCTGGAACTTTCCCCTCTTAATGTGTTTCAGCACTGGCAGTACCACCACATGCTGCTATTGCAGTAGGCTTGCCAATCCCCATGTCCCAGCGGGGGTTCTTCCACTTTCCCAGGCTCCTTCCCACCCCCAGTCAGCTGGCCGGTGGGGGAAGCCTTGCCCTCTGGAGGCTTCAGTCTCCATTTGGAAAGGCTACCTATTGGGATGGTGTGTCTGTGTTACTTTGAAGAAGTTGGCAACAACTCGTGAGTAGAGAGGCCAATCCCTCGCTTCAGAGTTGCCAAAAATGGGGTGTGTGTGTGGGGGGGGAGGGAAACGTCTGCTGAGCACTTCATTATTCCCTATATTGAGATCGATTCTCATAGGGTATAATGGGGAATTGATCTGGAGGTTTCGGGGACTCTGAGGGAGCTGTTTTGTGAGGTAGAGGCACCAAATTTTCAGTATAGTATCTAGTGCCTCTCCTCAAAGTACCTCCCAAGTTTCAAAATGATTGGACCAGGGGGTCCAATTCTATGAGCCCCAAAAGAAGGTGCCCCTATCCTTCATTATTTCCTATGGAAGGAAGGCATTTAAAAAGGTATGCTGTCCCTTTAAATGTGATGTCCAGAACTCCCTTGGAGTTCAATTATGCTTGTCACACCCTTGTTCCTGGCTCTGCCCCAATGTCTCCTGGCTCCACCCCCAAAGTCCCCAGATGTTTCTTGAATTGGACTTGGCAATCCTATATTGCAATACGTCTTTGTATCTGCTAGCAGCTTTCATCTCTAGAAAGGGAGAAGGTGACCTAGGCTTGATTTATCAACATCTGCTGGTCAGTAAGGTCATTGGTTTACACGGGAGGCCTTACACTGACAAATGCCACTGGAGGCCTTTGAGCAGGTCAAGCCATGACTACTGGTGAACATAATCTACCACTACCTGCCTCTTCCCAGTTGAATCTTAGTAACCAGGAAATATGTAGAACCTCTGCCCCTCCTTAGCCACAACTAGAGAGCCAGTTTGGTATAGTGGTTGTGCACGGACTCTAATCTGGGAGAACCGGGTTTGATTCCCACTCCTCCACTTGCACCTGCTGGAATGGCCTTGGGTTAGCCGTAGCTCTTGTAGGAGTTGTCTTTGAAAGGGCAGCTTCTGGGACAGCTCTCTCAGCCCCACCCACCTCACAAGGTGTCTGTTATGGGGGAAGGAGATTGTAAGCCGCTCTGAGACACTGATTCAGGGAGAAGGGCGGGGTATAAATCTGCGGTCTTCTTCTTCTGTGTGGTGGTACCCATAATTGGCATTGAGAGCTCTGTTCTCAGGAATCCCAGTGTCTTACAGTTGAGCCCTCAGCAGAGGTCAAGTCTAGTATCAGAGGTGGATGAAGAAAATGAGTTATGATAATATGGACTGCAGAGAATGAAACTGCTGGCAGTCAAAGTAGGTAAGAGATTTCAACTCAGACTTATTTATTTATTTGCACCCTGCCTCTCAATAAAACTGTGTCTAAGATGGCTTATAATGTGAACAATATATAGGGTTGCCAGCCCTCCACACTGATTGTCACTGTAGCCTGCTTTGAGAGGAAAAATAAAAATAAAAAGTCTACTGGCCTCTGTGTCAACCTGGAAGTGCAATCTGGAAGTGACAATGGGTAGCTCTAGGAATCACTGGAAACTCTGCGGCTTTACCATAGAGTTTCTAGTGATTCCTAGAGCTACCCATTGTCATTTCCGGGTCGTATTTGCAAGTGATGTCACTGTCGGCACATGCCTCCTCCATCCCTACCATCCAGCCCTCCGATGAGGGCGATGGTGTAAGGAGGAAGGGTTTAAGTTTGTTAGGCACTGGGATGCTTTCTGGAACAAGCGGGAGCTGTACAAAAGAGACGGTCTCCACTTGTCCCCGGATGGAACCAGGCTGCTGGCACTTAAAATCAAAAAGGTGGCAGAGCAGTTTTTAAACTAAATCTTGGGGGAAAGCCGACAGGAGATGAAATGTCTCTGGTTCGGGAGGACTCGTCTCAAAGAGATGAAGGGTTAGCTGCTATTTTTCTACTGGGTAACGGACCAGAGTTGTCCACTGTGAAGGTGACAAACAATATGGACTGTCTGCCAGAGTCTCGAGGCGGCAGGAGGAAGGTGGTGGGCCTAGCTCGCCTGGGAAATTATAGATGTTTGTATGCAAATGCTAGAAGTGTTCGAAGTAAAATTGGTGAATTGGAATGTTTAGTGTTGGGAGAAAACATAGACATTGTGGGAATTTCAGAAACTTGGTGGAATGAGGAGAATCAGTGGGACATGGTGATTCCTGGATATAAGCTATATCGGAAGGATAGGGAGGGAAGGGTTGGAGGTGGGGTGGCTCTGTATGTCAGAGAGGATATATGGTCCAGTAAGACTGATATCAGAGAATTAGATTCACTTTTAGAAATGCTTTGGGTTGAAATAGAGGGCCCAAAAGGAAATTTAACTATGGGAGTTTGTTATCGCCCACCAAATCAAAAGAGAGAGGACGATTATAATATGATGGAAGGCTTAAAGATAGCAGCTAAACGTAAAAACTGTGTCGTAATAGGTGATTTTAACTACCCGCAGATTGATTGGGTCAATATGTGTTCTGGTCGAGAGAAAGAGATTGAGTTTCTTGATGCTCTCAATGACTGTGCTATGGAGCAGATGGTCTCAGAACCTACTAGGGGTGGGGCAATCCTGGATTTGGTCCTAAGTAATGCCCAAGACTTGGTGAGAGATGTAAAAGTGACTGCGCCGCTTGGGAGCAGTGACCATAATGTTATTGATTTCACCGTTTGTATAAATAGGGAGTTGCCCAAAAAGACCGCCACAACCACATTTAACTTTAAAAGGGGTAAATTCTCTGAGATGAGGAGGCATGTGAGGAGGAAACTGAAAGGAAAGGTAAATACGGTCAAAACCCTTGGGGAAGCTTGGACACTATTTAAAACTATAATCCAAGAAGCTCAGATAAAATACATACCACAAGTTAGGAAAGGCACAAACAGGTATAAGAAAAGGCCTGCATGGTTAACAAACAAAGTAATGGAAGCTGTAAAAGGTAAGAAAGACTCCTTTAAACGGTGGAAAACCAGTCCAAGTGAGATTAATGAAAGGGAACACAGGCTGTGGCAAATCAAATGCAAGACTGTGATCAGGCAGGCAAAGAGGGACTATGAGGAGCATATTGCAAAAAACATAAAGACCAACAATAAAAATTTCTTCAAATATATTAGAAGTAGGAAACCAGCCAGGGAGGCAGTGGGGCCCTTGGATGACCATGGGGTAAAAGGATTACTGAAGGAGGATAGGGAAATGGCTGAGAAGCTAAATGAATTTTTTGCCTCCGTCTGTGGAAGATGAGAACTTTTTGCCCGCCCCAGAACCACTAATTTTGGAAGGGGTATTGAAAGACCTGAGTCAGATTGAGGAGACAAAAGAGGAGGTCCTACAACTGATAGACAAATTAAAAACTAATAAGTCACCGGGTCCAGATGGCATACATCCGAGAGTTCTGAAAGAACTCAAAGTTGAACTTGTGGATCTTTAACAAAAATCTGTAATCTTTCATTGAAATCTGCCTCCGTTCCTGAGGACTGGAAGGTAGCAAATGTCACCCCTATCTTTAAAAAAGGTTCCAGAGGAGACCCGGGAAATTACAGGCCAGTCAGTCTGACTTCAATACCGGGAAAGTTGGTAGAAACCATTATCAAGGACAGAATGATGAACACGGGTTATTGAGGAAGACTCAGCATGGGTTCTGCAAGGGAAGATCTTGCCTCACTAACCTGTTACATTTCTTTGAGGGGGTGAACAAACGTGGACAAAGGAGACCCGATAGATGTTGTTTACCTTGACTTCCAGAAAGCTTTTGATAAAGTTCCTCATCAAAGGCTCCTTAGAAAGCTTGAGAGTCATGGAGTAAAAGGACAGGTCCTCTTGTGGATCAAAAACTGGCTGAGTAATAGGAAGCAGAGAGTGAGTATAAATGGGCAGTCTTCGCAGTGGAGGACGGTAAGCAGTGGGGTGCCGCAGGGCTCGGTACTGGGTCCCATGCTCTTTAACTTGTTCATAAATGATTTAGAGTTGGGAATGAGCAGTGAAGTGGCCAAGTTTGCGGATGACACTAAATTGTTCAGGGTGGTGAGAACCAGAGAGGATTGTGAGGAACTCCAAAGGGATCTGTTGAGGCTGGGTGAGTGGGCGTCAACGTGGCAGATGCGGTTCAATGTGATCAAATGCAAAGTAATGCACATTGGGGCCAAGAATCCCAGCTACAAATACAAGTTGATGGGGTGTGAACTGGTAGAGACTGACCAAGAGAGAGATCTTGTGGTTGTGGTAGATAACTCACTGAAAATGTCAAGACAGTGTGCGTTTGCAATAAAAAAGGCCAACGCCATTCTGGGAATTATTAGGAAGGGAATTGAAAACAAATCAGCCAGTATCATAATGCCCCTGTATAAATCGATGGTGCGGTCTCATTTGGAGTACTGTGTGCAGTTCTGGTCGCCGCACCTCAAAAAGGATAATAGCATTGGAGAAAGTCCAGAGAAGGGCAACTAGAATGATTAAAGGGCTGGAGCACTTTCCCTATGAAGAAAGGTTGAAACGCTTGGGACTCTTTAGGTTGGAGAAACGTCGACTGCGGGGTGACATGATAGAGGTTTACAAGGTAATGCATAGGATGGAGAAAGTAGAGAAAGAAGTACTTTTCTCCCTTTCTCACAATACAAGAACTCATGGGCATTCGATGAAATTGCTGAGCAGACAGGTTAAAACGGATAAAAGGAAGTACTTCTTCACCCAAAGGGTGATTAACATGTGGAATTCACTGCCACACTGTGGTGGCGGCCACAAGTATAGCCACCTTCAAGAAGGGTTTAGATAAAAATATGGAGCAGAGGTCCATCAGTGGCTATTAGCCACAGTGTATGTGTGAATATAAATTTTTTTGCCACTGTGTGACACAGAGTGTTGGACTTGATGGGCCGTTGGCCTGATCCAACATGGCTTCTCTTATGTTCTTAACTGGTTGCCAATGAACATAATAATAACAACAGACTCAATAAAACAATAAAAATGTGATTAATAGTTATAAAAATAAGCAACAGATGCCTCTGGATGAAAGACTAAGGTCATAAATATCTTAAACCCAGCGTTCAAAACAGTCTCTAAAGCCCCATCACAGCAGAATGGCACTGTTAACATGAGCTGTAGGGGAGCCTAAAGTGGGGTCAGCAAGAAGATAAAAAATTGCTTGGCACCTAAAGGATCATAAAATTGACACCACATCAGCAGATAAGAGTGATGGGGGGGGAACCTAATCAGTCCCAGGAAGGTCTGAGATGGGCAGAGCGGGTCAGTTCAAAGTACTGGAAAATGTACTTGCAGGTGATGGCACCGTTGGCACATGCCTCCTCCATCCCTACCACCCAGCCCGCCCACTGGTTGCCAATCCAGTCCTCCCACTGGTTGTAGAAAAAGCCCAGCAGAGACTAATTTGCATATTAGACCACACCCCCTGGTATCATCATTGTTTCACACAGGGCTTTTTTGTTGAAAATGCCCAGCAGGAATTCATTTGCATATTAGGCCACACTGCCTGCTGACAAGCCAGCCAGAACTGCATTCCTGTGCCTTCCTGCTCAAAAAAAGCCCTGGCCATTACCACTTCTGTTAGGGTATCTTCTGCCATTGATTGTTTCTGTCTAGCAGTGGGCCTGTTCTAAAGCAAACTCGTTTAATCCAGGGTCATTTTGCAGAAAAAGAGGTGCCAGAACTCACCAGCACAACTTATTTGCATATACTACATACCCCAACATCAGTGGAAGGTGTACTAAATTATATTAGCTCAGCATCTACCTTAAAATGCTTCTTGAATTATCATTGTCATAATAAAACCTTACTCCCATCATACTTTCTCCTATGTGGCCACAGGGGCATGATGAAGATTTCCATCTGTCTGGTTTATATGTTTTGGTTATCTTCCCATTTTTTTTTTTTGTGGGGAAAAATATTAGAAAGTTTATCAAATCTTAAGAGTTCAGCAAAATTCTCACAGGGGGCTTGAACAAGGGAGCCCAGAAGCAAGTATTGGGGGGGTGGGGTATGAAAGAAAGAGCAGAATAAAATTCAGAGGTTCTGGAGCTCCGCTCCTGTGAGCTCCTGCCCAAAATAAGGCCTGGATTTAATGTCACAAGTTAGGAAGAGTGGTTTTTTAAAAGTGCTAGGTGGGCCGATCCAGTATCGCAGAGTGGGGAAGTGCACGGCATGACCAAGCCCAGGTAGGGCCTTGCCTCTTTAATAATTCTACCCTCGGTCTGAAGTTAGCAAGCAGCCCAGCTCAAATCACAGCAGCTGTTCACATTAGCAAAGTGGGCAAAAATTCATATTTTTTAATAAAAAGTGGCTCGTAAAAATAATACAAACACTGACAACTGCGGCAACATGTAATAATTTAGGCCATGAAAGATTAATCAATGAGAGATACATTTTTTTTTAAAAGCAAGCTGTGTTCCAGCAAGGGGAGGGAGTAAATCCCCCAATGGCTTTAATTAATTCTACTTAACATTAATAGAATAAGGTCATGCTTGCAAAAAGTGTTGAATAAAGCAAAAACGCATGAAAGATATACTCTCTGGTGTTACTCATAATGAAGAAAGGTTACCTTGTGGTCAATCCGGAACCATTATTTCTAAGTTAGAGGTAGAGCACAGAAAATATACAGTGGCTTCAGCAGCGAACCTGGCTCCATACTTTGAAAAAGGGCTTGTATGAAATAGATCTTCTTATTTATTGTTTCGACGTAAACTATTTACTGTCTATTTTGATTTTTAAACGATTGGGGATTGGATCACATGGATCCATTCTGCTAAGGCACCTTCTGTGACACAACAGGTTCCTTGCGTCGGCCAGAGACTGACTGAAAATTAGTGTGTTGTAGTGGTTAAGAGTGGTGTACTCTAACGTGGAGAGCCGGGTTTGAGTCCCCACTTCTCAACATGCAGTCAGCTGGGTGATTTTGGGTCAACCACAGTTCTCTCAAAGCTGTTCTCTCAAAGCTCCCTCAGCCCCACCAGCCTCACAGGGTGTCTGTTGTAGGGAGAGGAAGGGAAAGGAGATTATAAGCTGCTCTGAAACTCCTTCAGGTAATGAAGGGCAGGGTATAAAACCAACTCTTCCTCCTCCTCTTCTTCTTCTTCCTCCTTCTCCTCGGCATTTTGTGCTGGAAGAATGGGCTGCCAAGAGTAGACAGAGTCCTCTAGACCCAAACCTTGTATTCTGCCTTTTGATCAATTGTCCCACAAGGTGAGTCACATCGACCCTATACCTACTGAAGACAAAATTGTAAAATAACATAACTTAAACAGCAACCAAACACTGCGTTGTGCTAAATAAACTAAATCAGCCCTCCAAGGACACCAAACTGGATTAAGATGTGGTCTAGTGAAAGGTAGAACAGATAGTGTCAGACAGAAAACTAGGGAGGCCAAAAGTTCGGTACTGCAGTGCCTTTGAAAAGAAGAACATTTGCTATGTTTTGTTGAATTGCTTTAGGGACATCAGTCAAAACATGACATAGGAATAAATACTGGATATGAACAAATGAACAGTGTAAAGTAGGTTGCATTAGAAAGTGATGTGCACTTCATTAGGAATCGTGAAAACCTGTCTTTTCAGCCTGTGATTAATTGTTTGCCTGCACAGCTCCCTGTCCTCATGTGCAGGTAGAAGTCCTTTGAGTGCAGAGAGAGCTGCATTCATTTCCACAGCAGGGGCAGCCCCAGGTGTGAAGCAAACACACATGTGGAATGTCAGGTTCTCAAGCTGGGCAGCAGACCTGCATCCTGGGGCAGACAGGCAACTCTCTGCTGCTATCTGCTGCTAGGTAATCATCAGACAGGTGGGTAGAAGACCAATATTTTGGCAATGCAGAAGGAGATCATGGTGGCTTCCTTCCTTAGCAAATTGCCAAGATGGAGTATCTCGTATCTAGGAGGTTTCTACTGAACAGTGGTGTAGGATTGGCTTTCTGGGGTCACCTGATCCTGTAAGCTAGAAAGGTGCTGAGATACTGTTTGGGTGTCACCATCAGGGCTGCAAGGTTGCCCAATAGAGCAGGTGTTAGCCCCAGAAGTGATGTCATGCCATTGGAACTACAGTGATTATTGCGTGCTATTTTTTGTGGGGCCATGGCTCAGTGGTAGAGCATCTGCTTGGTATGCAGAAGGCCCTAAATTCAATCCCGGTATCTCCAGTTAAAACAGTAGGTGAAATGAAGGACCGCTGCCTGAGACCCTGGAAAAGCCACTGCCAGTCTGAGTAGACAATCATGACTTTGATGGAACAAGGGTCTGATTCAGTAGAAGGCAACTTCTTGTGTTTCCCTGGAGGGCAGTAGGGGGGAAATGCACTGAAAATCACCATTGCTCTAATGATGTGATATTACTTCTGGGGTGAAACCACAGAGTTTCTGGTGAATCCCAGAGTGTTGCATATAATGCAATGATGCCACTTCCAGGTTCACCGTGGAAGTGATGACATCAGGCCATCAAAACAACAATGACCCCATTTGTTGGCCTCAATCTCCCAACACGTGTCAGCCACTGGCTTCTAACCCAAGTCACAAGATTTCTGCATAACCTCTCTTCATGAGGGTTCTAATATATATATATATATATATATATATATATATATATATATATATATATATATATATATATATATATATATATATATATATATATATATACACATCAGAACTACTGTGAACAGAAACTTGCAACAAATATAGAATAAGTTTGATTAATTAACAAATTGCTTGCAAAAACTTTATGGTGAGTGAAGTCCAACCATTCTTAAAGTCCACCAACAGGCTGGATTCATTCTTTTTTCAAGAGGCATTCAGTTCCAACAAATTGCAGTAATGGAACTGCTCAAAAGACACAGCCTTGAAATACCAATGCAATTACTGAAATAATGCCATTTACACAACACATAATCCCCCTTCTTGTAATTAACTTTCCACATACCTGACTTTCCAATTACCTTAGAAAAGGTGTTAAGAGCTCAGAAAGTCTCATCCAGCTCCCCAAGAAACAGACTTTTCCTCTGCTAACCTCCATTCACCGACTTTATCCCTACTGGGCTAAACCAATTAATTCTTGGGTATAACAACCATAGTTCCCTCCGCCAGACCAGCCAGCGGGAGAGTTGGGGGTGGGAACATGGTTGGAGGCACCATAGCTGTGGTTATGTCACTTCCAGGAGAAACCTAGGAGTTGCTGAAACTTCTTATGATTTCACCATAATTTTTCTCCTGATTCCTAGAGCTACCCACTGTAACTTCTGAGTATTTCCAGGGACATCATCATATCTGTGATGATGCCATTTTGTCCCCTGTTTCGCTCTCACAGTCTCTTGAAGTGGTGATGGGCAGCAGGAGCTCAAGGTGGGGTGCTCCAACTAGGGGAAGGGGATCCCTAAATCAGTAGTCCAGCTGGCAATACAAGAATCAAGGTCCTAGTGCCTGATTGACAGGGTTTCTCTTTAGTTCCTGTACAATGTAGACTGTCACGTTCTCAGGGTGCAGGCAGGCAGAAGTCCAAAGCCAGTCCAAGGTCAAAGTCCAGGAAGTCAAGCAGGAGCAGAATCACAAACCAGAATCAGAAGTCAGTGTCCAAAAGCCAAAAAGTCAGGGTGCCAAGGAAATCAAGCAGGTCAGGATCAGGAATCAGGAAGGAACGTGAATGCAAGCCAGAGAATAGACTTGTTGCTTCCACAAGGTTACCAGGTCCTGGGTGGGAGCTATATGTGGGAACCTCAATCAGCCTGCTCCCTGAGTGGCAGTGACTCTGCTAGAACTCAGGGCTGAGAGATCTGAAGCAGCAGCGTGCCTTATGTCTTCGCTGTGAAAGTTATTTCCGGAGCCTGCTTCGAACTCTTGAGATGGGAGGAGGAGAGCTTGGAGGAGATTGATTGTCAACAGCTGACACTGGTGCCTGGAGAGTGATTGATGGGCCAGCTGCTATTTGTTCAGCTGAGGAACTGGCTGGCAACTCTTCCAGGTCTGTTAACCCTTCCAGCTCCTCCTCGTCAGGGCTCATGACACTATCTCGCCCCCCGCAGAACCCTCCACCCACAGATGGGCCAGGCCGGTCAGGGTAGGCTGTGTGGAACTGCTGCACGAGGTCAGGGGTGTGTAGGTTGTCCATGGGTTCCCATGAATGGTCCTCAGGGCCATAGCCTTCCCAGTCCATGAGGTACTGGAGGTCCCCGCGGTAGATTCAGGAGTCCAGGAGCTGGTGGACCTTGTATTCCTCCTCCTCATTGACCAGGACAGGAGGAGGCGGCGCTGGAGGTGGCAGTCTGATGGGATCCGGTGGTGTAACAGGAACAAGGAGGGACCAGTGGAAGACTGGGTGGATGCGGAGGGTGGCCGGCAACTGTAGCCGGAAAGTAATGGGGTTGATTTGGTCCGTGATCAGGTAAGGCCCTGCAAAGCGTAGGTCCAGCTTGCAAGACCGGCCAGGCTGATGCAGGTAATGTGTGGAGAGCCAGACGTGGTCCCCGGGCTTCAGTGGGGCCCCCAACTGTTGCTTTCAGTTGGCGGCTGTCTTGTAGGCCTCTTTAGCCTGTTGAAGTTGCTCTTGGAGCAAGTCCTGGAGAGCCTGGAATTCCTGCAGGTGCGCATCAGCAACAGGGACTGTTGTGGGGGGCAGGACTGCGGGGAAGAAGCAAGGGTGGTACCCATAGGTGGCAGCAAATGGGGTCTGTTGCATGGATGCATGTATGGCATTGTTGTAGGCAAGCTCGGCCAGGGGTAGCAAGGCAGCCCAGTCATCCTGCTGGTAGCTGGTGTAACAATGCAGGTATTGTTCCAGCGTGGCGTTGGTGCATTCGGTCTGCCCATTCGTTTGGGGATGGTACGCTGAGGACAAATACACTTGGGTGCCTAAGCTGGAGTGCAGGGCGTGCCAGAATTGGGAGGTGAACTGGGGGCATCAGTCTGAGATCAAGTGTGCCGGGAGCCCATACAGGCGAAAGACATGCTGGAGGTAGAGCTGGGCTGCTTTAGGAGCCGTGGGCGGCTTAGAACATGGAACAAAGTGAGCCATCTTGGTGAAGAGGTCCACCATCACCAGGATGCAAGTGTGCTCCTTGGACCTGGGGAGCTCGGTGATAAAGTCCAGGGAGACAGTGTCCCAGGGTCCTGCAGGCATAAGTAGGGGATGCAAAAGCCCTGGGGGCTTGGCTGGTACATCCTTGGCTCGCCGGCAGACCTCACAGGAACTGACATAGCGGGCCACATCAGCACAGACACAAGGCCACCAGAACTCCCACGTGAGCAGGTGCAGGATCTTGTGTTGGCTGAAGTGCCCCACAGGAGGGATGGTGGCTCAGTGGTAGAGCATCTGCTTGGTAAGCAGAAGGTCCCAGGTTCATTCCCTGGCATCTCCAACTGAAAAGGGTTCAGGCAAGTAGGCATGAAAAACCTCAGCTTGAGACTCTGGAGAGCCGCTGCCAGTCTGAGTAGACAATACTGACTTTGATGGACCGAGGGTCTGATTCAGTATAAGGCAGCTTCATATGTTCGTATGTTCAGGAGGTTGTGGGTCAGACGGAGCACGTCGGCCCAGAGGGTCCCGGAGGCACATATAGGCACCCACGGTGCAGGAGGAGAACTTGGCGGGTAGAGAGGTCCCTGGCCAGGCCATCTTGCACTTCCAGAAGGCGTTGCTGAGCCCAGGGGTCTTGGGCCTGGCTGGCCTGGATGTCTGCAGCCAAGGTTGGGTGAGTCATGGTGGCAGTGAAGACTGAGGGTGCAAAGATGAGCCCAGTTGGGGTCTCCTCTGTTAGAGGCACAGCGTACTCTGGTTTTTGGGAGAGGGTGTCCGCTTTCCAGTTCTGGTTCTGCGGGATGTAGGTAATCCAGAAGTCAAACCAGGAAAAGGAGAGGGACCACCTGACACTGGGTGAGGTGTCGAGCAGTCTGTAGATGCTCCAGGTTCCGTTGGTCAGTCAGGACCTGGACGGGGTGGCGGGCCCCTTCAAGGTGATGCCTCCAGACCTTGAAGGTAGTCTTGATGGCCAGGAGTTCCCGCTCCCAGATGGTGTAGTTGCGTTCTGCAGGGCCGGAACTCGTTGCCTTTCTTTTTGACAAAGAGAACAGGGGCAGACAGCGAGGACGTGGATGGCCAGATGAAACCCCGTTCCAGGTTTTTGCCGAGGAAGTCCCGCAGGGCTGCTAGCTCTGGTTCAGACATGAAGTAGAGCCGCTCCATAGGCAGAGGTGCCCCTGGTACCATATTGTTGGCGCAGTCATAAGGCCGGTGCGGGGGGAGGTGGTCAGCTCCCTTTTCCTCAAAGACATCGGCAAAGCCTGTGTAGGCCGGGGAAAGTAGAGGACCAACAGCCGGGGGGGCAGCGGCCAGGGTGGCTGACCGGGCCTGGTGAGGACAAAGGTCCTTGAAGCTCAGCTTTCCCTGTGCCCAGTCCACGAGGGGGTTGTGCTTTACGAGCCAGGAGAGTCCCAGAATGAGGGGAAAGTGGGACATGCGAGCAACATTGAATTGTACTTGCTCATGATGGTGTTGGATCTGGAGCGTGACCGGGTGGATCTCCTGAGTCACCGGACCAGAGCGAAGGAGGCGCCTGTCGATGGCTTCGACCAGGGTCGGGGTATTTTAGTCCTGCACCAGGATCTGATGTTGCTTCACAAAGGCCACGTCGACGAAGCAGCGGGCAGCCCCGGAATCGACCATGGCGTAGACAAACAGCCAGCGCCCATCCGGCAAGCTGAGTGTGACTGGTACGAGGAACGGGCCCTGGCTGGTAACATATAATAATAATAATAATAATAATAATAATAATAATAATAATAATAATAATAATAATAATAATAATAATAATAATAATAATTTTTATTTATACCCCGCCCTCCCCACCGAGGCAGGCTGAGGGCGGCTTACAGGACATGGCAAGAGCCATATTAAAACAATAAAACAAGATTATACAGTTCAATACAGTTAACAATTAAGTATTTAAATAATCTAAAAACAGTCTAAAATATAATCTAATAGTGCTACTATCTCAGTTATATTAATGATGGTGTGATGTTTATTCCAAGCTCCATCTTAGAAGGCTAGCTGGAAGAGGGCAGTTTTGCAGGCCCTACAGAATTGGCCAAGATCCCGCAGGGCCCGCACCTCTTCCGGCAGCTGGTTCCACCATTGGGGTGCTTTTATAGAGAAGGCCTGTTCTCTAGTTGTTTTTAGTTTGGCCTCTTTTGGCCCAGGTACTTCCAGATGGTTTTGTGAACTGGATCGTAGTGCTCTCTGGGGAACATATGGAGAGAGGCAGTCCCTAAGGTAGGTAGGTCCTCGGCCACATAGGGCTTTAAAGGTAATAACCAGCACCTTGTAACGAACTCGGTAAACAATTGGCAGCCAATGCAGCTCCCACAGCCTAGGCTGCACATGTTCCCACCGAGGTAAGCCCAATAGCAGTCTGGCTGCTGCATTCTGCACTAGCTGCAGTTTCCGAGTTCGGCACAGGGGCAGCCCCATGTAGAGGGCATTACAGTAATCTAGCCTCGAGGTGACCGTTGGTGTAGCATGGATCACTGTTGCCAGGTCATTGCGTTCCAGGAAGGAAGCCAACTGCCTCGCCTGCCTAAGATGAAAGAAGGTGGATTTGGCAGTGGCTGCTATCTGGGCCTCCATTCCTTGACTCCAGTAGCACTCCCAGGCTCCTGATCCTGCGCACTGGTACCAGTGACGCACCGTCAAAAGCTGGAAGGGAGATCCCTCCCTCCGGACCACCGCGCCCTAGGCAAAGGACCTCTGTCTTCGCTGGATTCAATTTCAGCCCACTCGACCTAATCCAATCTGCCACAGCTTGCAACGCCCGGTCCAAGTTTATAGGGACATCGGCAGCCCGGCCGCCCATCAGTAGATAGAGCTGGGTGTCATCCGCATACTGGTGACAACCCAGCCCGTATCTCCGGGCAATCTGGGCAAGGGGGCACATGTAGATGTTAAATAACATCAGGGAGAGAACTGCCCCATGAGGCACCCCACAGTTAAGTAGGTGTCTCCAGGACAACTCTCCCCCAATTGCCACCCTTTGTCGCCGACCCTCCAGGAAAGAAGAAAGCCACTGCAAGGCTAGCCCCTGAATCCCTGTGTCGGCGAGGTGGCGGGTCAGCAGCCGGTGATCGACCATATCGAACGCAGCCGAAAGGTCTAACAACAGCAATACCGCCGCACCGCCTCAGTCCAGATGTCGCCAGAGATCATCTAAGAGGGCGACCAACACTGTCTCTGTCCCATGGCCCAGGTGGAAGCCGGACTGGAATGGATCTAAAGTGGAAGCGTCATCCAGGAAACTCTGTAGCTGCAACGCCACAGCCCTCTCTATGACTTTGCCCAGAAAGGGCAAGTTTGAGACCAGCTGGTAATGAGCCAATTCGGCCAGGTCTGATGTAGCTTTTTTCAGGAGGGGGCGGACCACTGCCTCTTTCAGAAGGGTTGGAAACGAACCCTCCAAAAGAGATCTATTTATGATGTCCTGTATAGGACATCTCAGCTCCTCCTGGCAAGCTTTAATTAGCCAGGAGGGGCATGGGTCCAGATCGCAAGTTGTTGGGCGTGCAGTAGAGAGGATTCTGTCAACTTCCTCTAGGTCGAGCGGGTTGAAACGGTCCAGAGTCAAACCAGAAGGCAGGCACGGAGCCTCGAGTTCACATACTGTATCTAATATGGCAGGGCAGTCGCGGCGGAGCGACTGGACTTTGTCTGCAAAAAAATTCGCAAATGCCTCACAGCCTATCTCTAATTCCTTAACATTTGGTTTGCCTTGTGGCAATGTAGTAAAGTTCCGAATTGTCCTAAACAATTGTGCCGGGCACGAATTTGCAGACGCAATCTTAGCCGCAAAGTACGTTTTCTTTGTGGCCTTGACTGCCATCTCATAGGACCTCATAAACTCCCTATAAGATGCTCTAGTCGCTTTGTCACGAGTACGCCGCCATTGCCTCTCTAGCCGTCTGAGGCTCTGTTTCAGTTGGCGTAATTCCGGGGTATACCACGGCGCCAGCCTAGTCCGAGGTCGCAGAGGGTGTTGAGGTGCGTTCTCATCAATGGCCCTGGAGAGCCGGCTATGCCAGGTCTCAACCAGGTCATCAAGGGAATCACCAGAGGGCCAGGGATCCCACAGAGCCATTTGGAACCGTTCTGGATCCATCTGGTTCCGCGGGCGAGTCATAATGCGCTCGTTGCCTAGACAGGTTTGGCGTGGAGCGTCCACACGAGCCCTAGGATTCAGGGGACCCGGCTAGGTGCCCCAAGTTGGGGGGGTCCACTCAGACTTGGGGCTGGTCTTTTACTGGCGGTGGTGGCACGGTACTGGGCTGGGTGCACTTGGTGGGGCAGCCGGAGGAGAAGTGCCCTGTCCCTCCACAGTACAGGCAGAGATTCTGTGAGTGGCGCCATGCTTTTTCCTTGATGGTGAGCCGTGGCCGTGCAGCCTTGCATTGCTAGGCAGCAGGGCAGCTGAGAGAGACGGGCGCTGCTTCGTGCTTGGTGGCAGCCTTCCAGGCGGCCATCGATGCGGAGACACAGCATGATTAGGCCTTGCAGCGTGGCCGGTCAGTCTACTCGTGCCAGCTCATCAAGGACTTCGTCAGCCAGCCCCTTCGTATACTGGTCCATGAGGGCAGCCTCATTCCAGGCCAAGTCTTGGGCCAGAAGCTTGAACTCAGTGGAGTACTGGGAAACCGAGTCTCTACCCTTTTAGGGTCCGGATCTTCCGATTGGCGGTGGCTGCTTGCTGGGGGTTAGCAAAGGCTACCGCCATATGATCCAGAAAGCCCTGGTAGTCAGTCAGCAGGGGTGATGAGGCTAGAAGCAAGGGGGTAGTCCATTTAGCTGCCTGCCCCTTTAAGAGGCTGACAATGAAGCATACCTTGGTCTTATCATTGGGGAAGTCTCTGGCACGTAGTTCAATATATAGTTTGCACTGTGCCAGGAATGCAGGAAACTCCTCCACCTTTCCAGCAAACTTCTCTGGGGGAAGCACCGGGCACTTGGGTGGGGCAGCGACAGTGGCTTGCTGATGTTGCAGGTGAGCCGCCATTTGAGTGAGGTGCTGTACCTGAGTGAGCAAGGCTGCTAGCTGCCCAGAGCCTCCGCTTGCCTCCTCATCCATCTTGTGGAGTGAGTGTGTGGGTGGAAGCAATCTGTCACGTTCTCAGGGTGCAGGCAGGCAGGAGTCCAAAGCCAGTCCAAGGTCAAAGTCCAGGAAGTCAAGCAGGAGCCAAATCACCAATGCAGAATCACAAACCAGAATCAAAAGTCAATGTCCAAAAGCCAAAAGGTCAGGGTGCCAAGAAAATCAAGCAGGTCAGGATCAGGAAGGAGCGTGGATGCAACAGACTTGTTGCTTCCACAAGATTACCAGGTCCTGGGTGGGAGCTATATGTGGGAGTCTCAATCAGCCTGCTCCCTGAGTGGCAGTGACTCTGCTAGAACTCAGGGCTGAGAGATCTGAAGCATCTGCATGCCTCGTGTATTCGCTCTGAAAGTTCTTTCCGGAGCCTGCTTCGAACTCTTGAGATGGGAGGAGGAGAGCTTGGAGGAGATTGATCGTCAACAGCTGACACTGGTGCCTGGAGAGTGATTGATGGGCCAGCTGCTGTTTGTTCAGCTGAGGAACTGGCTGGCAACTCTTCCGATCTGTTAACTCTTCCAGCTCCTCCTCGTCAGGGCTCATGACATAAACTTACTCCCTTCCTTGGGATGGGGTAAGCGCCAAAGCCTTGTAGGAGTTGGCTGGTTCTAAATGATATTTTGAGTTTCCTGTCCTTAGAATTCCAACTCTTATATATGAACTGAATGGCCCTGCATCTCAGAAGCCTTTCCTGAGAATATGTAATGATGATTTGTGTTCTATGTCTGTCTTCTAATTCATAAAAGCCACATTATTTTGCATTGTTGAGCTCTAAAGTACAGCCTTCCCTGACTGATGTTGACACTAAATGCTTCCCGATGTTCTTCTGGAATCCAAAACAAGCCCTCACTACTGGGATGTGTTCATTTTTCTTCCTTAAGTGTATGGAGCTAGGGAGGATACCAGATCCTCTGAGAGCATTCTAAATTGATATCTAGTAATTTCTAAGGTAATTCAAATGCCTAATGAAAAGTCACTTGAGGCCACTGTGCAAAATAAATACATTGTTATTGATCACGCAATAAGGTATTGGGCTAATTTAATAAGCCTCTCTCAGAGATGTACTTAATTCACCAATATTGTCATTTTGGTGCAGTGGAAAAAGCAGCCGGTTAAATGTGTCTTCTCCAGAAGCTGAGTAAAGAGCTTTGTAATTTTGAGAGTTCAATACTGCTGCCCGGACATTGTGTTGTTTTCCTTGGTCCTAATTATTCCCTCATTGTATATGGCACGTTCTTGGATTCTTAATACTGACTGGATAAATTTAATTAATTATGAAATGAACCCTATCTTCTATATATGCCGCCATACACACTTACTCAGCTACATATTGCTGTATGATCTGAATCCAGTGACTGCCACCATATTTATTACAAAGATGCCCACTGAATTACCAGACATTTATTGATCTGGACATGAAAACTGTGTCTTTCCCCTTTGGAAACGGAGTGTCTTTAAAAGGCGCCATTTTGAGAAGCAGAGCCAGACTCTCCTTTCAGAGTTGAGATCACAAATACACAATCCCTTATGAGCTACTTCTATCTGTGGCAAATTTACCCAGTCCCATTCTATCTACATTAGCTGGCATTATACCACTTTGAATAGTAGGGCTCCCCCTGAAGAATCCTGAGAATTGTAATTGGGTCAGCATTTTCTGTTAGAGATCTTTTGTCCCCTTCCTACAGAATTACATTTCCTGAGGAGAAGGCAATGATAATCAAACCAGTTTAAGTCATCATGAAAATATGCCCACTGTTTCTGCATACCAGGTTGTTATTTTCAGGGGTCATTTTCTAGAAAAAATAGGTGGTGGAGCTCATCCAGGGATTGTTATGCAGCTGCACCTACTATTCAGTGGACAAGGTGGGAAGGAGGAGGTGGAACTCTAAGAAAGGTTCAGGAACTGTGCTGTGAGCTCCTGCTGAATCCAAGGTCTGGTTATTTGAAACCGTTAAATAGGCCTATGTAATAGCTATGGCTGCTGCCATGGCATGTAGCATGCCAGAGAGACACATCTGTGTGTATGTGTGTGTGAAAGAGAGCATGTTCTGGGTTGCTCATACTTTTGGACAGACACACAGAATACCGGTAGTGAAACAAACAAACAAAAGTGCCCCTTTTCTACTAGTGAAAGTATGTGAGTTGGAAAGGAAGCAGTGACAGAACCCCTCCTGTCTCTGCGCTACACTTGGAAGCCAATTTCCTCCCACAGACTTGTTTTAAATCCCAGGTCATGTTTTCCCCAACCCAAGTTGTCTTTAACATATCATCTAGTCAGGTCCTCAGATTTACAGTCTCCCATCCAAGACCTTTACAACATCATTTTTATGTCAAGTATCTTTAGATCATATTCTGGGCCGGAAACTGAACACACAGCCAAAGAACTTTTAAAACAGAAAGTGAAATGTCTGAATTACAACTTTTAAATTTATTTACTTCATTCATATCCCACCTTTCACCTCCCATGAAGACCCAAAGCATGTTCACCTTCACTGTGTTCTCACCACAATCTTGTGAGGAAAGTTAGGCTGCGAGTGTGTGGCAAGATCAAGGTCTCTCAGACCCGAGTCCAACGCTTATACCTTTATCATGCTGGTTTAGTGTGCTATTCTGGTTTTGTAATCCCACTTTGTTGACTGTATTGGTTTTAAAAATAAACTTTTATTGAATCATAACTCTAAAACAGCAACAAACAGGCAGCACTAGTGCCAGAAATCAAAATAATAGAGAAGAGTATTGATTAAAACCATACATTCTCAGGCTTTGAGCCAGTTTGGTGTAGTGGTTAAGTGTGCAGACTCTTATCTGGGAGAACCGGGTTTGATTCCCCACTCCTCCACTTGCACCTGCTAGCATGGCCTTGGGTCATTGCGAGCCAATTTGGTGTAGTGGTGTGGACTCTTATTTGGCAGAACCAGGTTTGATTCCCCATTCCTCCACTTGCAGCTGTTGGAATGGCCTTGGGCCAGCCATAGCTCTGGCAGAGGCTGTCCTTGAAAGGGCAGCTGCTGTGAGAGCCCTCTCCAGCCCCACCCACCTCACAGGGTGTCTGTTGTGGGGGAGGGAGATAAAGGAGATTGTGAGCAGCTCTGAGACTCTTCGGAGTGGAGGGCGAGATATAAATCCAATATCTTCTTCTTCTTCTTCTTCTTTAAGTCCCCTTTACCAGATATATGAAAGAAATTGACAACATAGATTATCACATAAAATTAATAATATCATCATAATGACTAGGAATAAGTGACCTGGCATTACAACTTCAAGAAAAAGTAACCACTTAGTTAAATAGGTTTTTTGGGGTGCTGGAATTGTCCATGGTATTAATACTCCCATATTGTTTTTAATTGTGTAATTCACCCTCGACCTCAGTGAAAGAAGCAGACAATAAATTCAGTTCACCTGAAACAGTGGGATTCCAGTTAAGAGTGAGGGCTAGAAAGAAAGACAGTGCACATGTTTGCACATTGGCACATTAGGAAGTAGTATGCACAATGGCCACAGTGCATCATGAAACATGGGTTACAATGCTGCCCACAGGTTCAGTGCAGTTAGTCCTACGGGCATCAGCATGATGGAACACTGTTCATTTGCTAAAAGAACACACCAAGGCATCAGATGTGTGTGGTTTTGGAGACACCATTGCTGGGTAGATCACATTCTCAGAACTCATGTCCGTTTATTTTCTTCCAACACTTGTGCTTTACTCTTGTGCCATATAGCCACTAGAGGCCGCTGTGGCACCTGCCAAATTGGCTTGCAAACTTTCTCTGTCTCTCCATGCTCAGAACCAGTGCGAAGGGAATCAGGTGACTTGGAGAAGGGCTGAATGGGACAGAGAAGCAGAACAGAAAGAAAATCTCAACAAAGAACTTGAGCTTTACATTAGTGCAGGACCAATTTTAACCAAGAACACTTTTTAAAGTCTGTATTTCAAAACAAATACAACAAACTGAGGGAAATTCACAGCAAATAGATCTATGAGCAAAGGTATAAGGATCACTCAATGATTCCTCATGTCTCACACTCTTCTCTCTCAGTTTTCATCCTTCAATCATGATTCCCCCTCAGGTCTTCTTTTTGGCTTATTAATCACTGTCTTCTATGTCTAGGGATGCCAGACCCTCAGCATTCTAGAGGCCGAGATTTACAGGGAACAGCCTGTTGATGATCCATTGGATATCTGGAAATGAATTAATTTCTTTACAATTATAAACCTTCTAAAGGACATCAATAGGGAGCCCCGTGGCGCAGAGTGGTAAAGCTGCAGTCCTGCAGTCTGAGCTCTCTGCTCATGACCCGAGTTCGATCCTGGCAGAAGCTGGGTTCAGGTAGCCGGCTCAAGGTTGACTTTGCCTTCCAAGGTCGGTAAAATGAGTACCCAACTTGCTGGGGGGAAAGTGGGGGGAAGGCAATGGCAAACCACCCTGTAAAAAAATCTGCTGTGAAAACGTTGTGATGCAACGTCACCCCAGAGTCAGAAACTACTGGTGCTTGCACAGGGGACTACCTTTACCTTTAAAGGACATCATTACTTTCATTTTATAAAAACCAGCTGGTTGTTTTAATTTTAGTCGCTTTATTCCTGGAACACACGCTTTTGGCTTGTGGTATTTTCATTTTAATTTAATATAAGATAGCCCATGGCACTGATTAACTAACTGTTATAGTTATTAATATGTTTATGTTTGCACATTGTAAATTTTGATTTTACAGTTTTATGTATTCTTTTTATGAATTTTTCTTATTTTTTGCAATTGAAAATAACAATAAAATAAAAACTTTATATATATATATAAAAGAATATCAGCGTGGGTACTCAATGGGTTGAGTACAACAAACTTAAAAACATAACAAAGCATTTATTACCCAGTTGGCAATTAAAAACAAGATAGATTCATGGAAATGCTAAAATCCAGCCTATAGAAATTGCACATCAACTGAACATGAATCACATAATGGAATATTTTTTTTAAGTGTAGATTTATACCCCATCCTTCTCTCTGAATCAGAGTCAGAATGGCTTACAATCTCCTATATCTTCTCTCCCCACACCCTGTGAGGTGGGTGGGGCTGAGAGGGCTCTCACAGCAGCTGCCCTTTCAAGGACAACTCTGCCAGCGCTATGGCTGGCCCAAGGCCATTCCAACAGCTGCAAGTGGAGGAGTGGGGAATCAAACCTGGTTCTGACAGATAAGAGTCCACACCACTACACCAAATTGGCTCTCATTAAAAGCCACTAGGCCAAATTCGTTTAGGCTCTGAGAGGCTTCTTCAATGGCCTAAAACCAAACAGCACACACGTAAAACAAATTGTAAAAATTAAGGGCCAGGCAGGTTTGAAGTATTTCAATACGAGGGTGGGCTCCATGTGAAAATCAGGCCTGTATATAATTCTGAGCCAACCCAGAAAGAGGACAGTGTTTCTCTCCAATTATTCTGTCTCTGGCCAAGTATCCATCATATCTGTATGTGCTAGTGCCACTGAATATCAGTACAAATGTCAGTACAGATTTCAGCACACCTCTTGTAATTGTACCATATGATATTTGCTAATATATGACGTCACCCATCAGATGACTGTAAATAGATGGGCTATTCATCATATGCAAACACTAACAACTTGGGTTGCCAGGTCCTTCCTGGTAACCATCAGGGGATGGGGGGACTCACTGGGAGCAGCAGGGAGGCCCATCCGATGTGCAGTGTCATATCTATGTCATTTGCCCACATGACTCAGAAGTGATGTCATCATTTCCAGGACATTATGGTGGTGCTCTGATATTTGGGCAAAAACTCTGGTCAATCTGGCTTCTACCATAGAGTTTTTGCCCAAATACCAGAGCTTTGCTGACCCAGATGTGATGATGTCACTTCTGGGTCATGTGGGCAGTGATGAAACATCACTACATCTCCCTATCTTGGGGGGCAAGTTCCCCCCCACTGCACAGCTACTCAGTGTGTGTGTGTGGGGGGGTGAGGCCTGGGAGTGGGGGGGCCTCACCTCTGCCAGGGGGTCTGGCAACCCTAGCAACAACAACATGGACCCTCTATGCATGTGGTGTAAATAATAGTTGATCTTTTAGTGGCAGATACTTGCATAGCTAATTGCAGAGTAACTCCGGGGCTTCCTAGATAAATCACCTGCCCTTGGTCCCTTTCAGGTTGGATTACAGGATGGAGACAGCACTAGTTGCCCGAGAACACAATTTAAATCCATGGAGTCCACAGGCTTTCTTTCTTTTGAGGTCCCAATCCTCCTTCTCTCTCTCTTTCCAGACCTTTATACTCACCCTGTCCTGCATGTCTGTAGGACCTAAACAGCCAATAGTAGCTAGAATCCCTTCTGACTGACTGACCTCTCTATGGTCATTTTTGCACTCACCTTAATCAGCAACGACGACCCTCTTCACCGTGCAGGATCTGCGTGGATTTCGCACTAATTGCCGCGGAGCACCCAGAAGAGCCGGAAAGTCCAGGCGCTTTTGCGGCGCAAACGGAAACTGCCAAAAACAGCTCAGTCAATTATGCCCACCATCATCACAAAATTCCTTCCTAGGTTATCGTCCATATATAAGGCTGTGCATCTAAATGAGTTGTCATTCCTTCCCCATCCTGGAGGAGGTGGATGAAGGGATGGGGTTTGCTGGTAGCCTTTAGATAGGGATGCCAGCTCTGGGTTGGTAAATATGTGGAAATTTCAGGGGTGGAGATTGGAGGGGAGGGATCTCAGCAGGCTGCAACGCCTTGGAGTCCACCTTCCCAAGCAGCTGTTGTCTCCAGGGGAACTGATCTCCATTGCCTGGAGATGAACTGTAATGGTGGGAGATCTCCCAGTGCAACCTGGAGGTTGGCAACGCTACCCAGACAAGATCTGCCTGGCACTTGCCTGTTTCTGCCTACTGATGCATGGAGGCATGGCAAACTATTTAGGGTGATGTGAGGCAGTACCGAATGGCTGAGGGGCACCTGGTATATATAGATGATGCTTAGGGAGCTTAAGCTTAAGTGGAGGACCACTGGCAGCTCCACCCAAGCCTATTTAAGCTTCCAGAAATGGAAGAGTAAAGTGAAAGAAGGAACAAATAAAATAAGTAATACAGGGCTTCTGATTTTGAGAATGCAGGTCCCTGAAAAGAGACTGGGTTGTCTTTTCTTTGACGGTTGTCTCTGGTTGTCTCTTTGATGACACACGTGTGACTTTTTATTTTAAAAACATTTTCCAACATTGCATCATAAGCTGTATTTTTAGCTGTGTGGAAGAGAAATAAGCACCGTCACCAAGGAGGAACGGTTTACATTTTGCACACACAAGGCACCATTGTAAGCTCTTGGACTGGAAAGGAAATGTGGAAGAACTTCATGATGCTTTAATGAGATTTCAACAGTGGGATCTTTTAAGCACATTACAGGACTAATTAGTCCAGTTATTAAACAATTAAAAGAAACTCAACAAATACCCCAGCAATCCAGGATTATCTTTGGATACCCAGCTTTGGAAAAGAGCAGAAGACAAGATCTCATGAAAGAAACCTTTAATCGGCATTCTGTTTTTAACAGCAGGGGCTACGGCCTTGCCAAGACATTTCTTGCTATGAAGTCAGCTCGGCATCAAAGTCCTAAATGATGCATAAGATTTCATGGCTCGCTTTCGATGTTATGACTGATCAGCAGCAGAAGAAACGTCTTTTCATTTGACTGAGATTGCGCCGGAAAGAGTCATAGGGTGTGGAGAGAAAATGCCACCACACACATCCACACCGCATGCACTTTCCCTTCTTTTTGCCGCCGCTGCCTCTTCCAACCCCCCCTCCTGTCCATCTAATGCCCTTTTCTCCTACTGTGAATATGGGTCAAAGTAATAAAACATTACTCCTCGGATACAGCTTTGTATTTATTAAGCCTGTGACAATCGTTATTTGGAGAACGAGCCCTTAAAGCGATACGAGGAGAGCAAGACAGTAATGCAAAAAAAACCCCAAACCCTTTTGCTTTGGATGGGAGAGGCAGAAAAGATGTTTGTGGGGCAGGGCTGTAGCCAGGATTTCATGTTTGGTGGGGCCCTCAGAAGCATTTTTTGTTTGGGGGGGCCATGGGGCCACCCAGTTTGGCCCTAAACATGTTCTCTGCTTTTCAAATAAAGCGAAAGCCCCTGCCCCTCATATGTCTAACTCAGCAAACCTTTCAGGGGGATCCGGCTAAAAGTAGGCTCCCCCCCCCACCCCAATCTGAAGCCCCTACAGTAGCAATGCTGCACTTGTTCAGAGCAGCAGCAAGTGGCGGTAAGCAAAGGGGGCAGGTTGGAGGCCCTCCGGCGGAGGGGCCATGCAGATGGAGGGGGGGGGTTGAATGGAGTGGCCTGGCCCCACCTGGACCCCACTGTAGCTACAGGCCTGTTGTGGGGGCAGTTTCCAGGGTATGCAAAAGGCTTTTCAGTGACAAACACGAATTCTGATATTCCCAGCCAAGGAACCAAAGCCCCATGCCTCAAAAATCATATTCGGTCACCAGCTGTTAATTAAAAAGCGGAGAACTTCCAATATTCAAAAACAGAAAGATATTTTATTGGAAAGGGAAAGCTGGAAGTTTACGCCGCACTTCAAAAAAGTGTTGAAGGCAGAAAACTTATATAGAATGGCAAACAGATGCAAAAAGAATACCAAGCTCATTGGTGGACCTTAGCTTGGGAAAAGAGTGGGGATTAGCTATGTGTGTTCGGTGCCTAGACAGCTTCAGGCATTTCCACTGGAACATATGTGACAGGTAGTTGACTCGTGCACACCTGTTTCAAAGATGTCTTTCTTTAGGCAAGGGATTATATTCACTGCAATACAACAATATCCATTGATAATTATTCAACATACATGATAATCAATATACAACCTGGAGCTGGCAACCCTAGGAGATTAAAGAAAGAAGAAGGAAAGGGCCTTTTGCGTTTACCTTGAAGTGCTGACGCAACTTGACTACACCCAGAACGACAGTTAAAGGGAAAAAAAAAGGTAAAGGTAGTCCCCTGTGCAAGCACCAGTCGTTTTTGACTTTGGGGTGACGTTGCTTTCACAAAGTTTTCATGGCAGACTTTTTACGAGCTGGTTTGCCATTGCCTTCCCCAGACAGTTAAAGCAATACAAAATAAGACTTTTCTCTCTCTCAAGGTTTTGCTGTTCTTTTAAAGCTGCAAATGCTGTCAGGTGTTTTTACATTCAGTTTGATCCAGAGTTTTAGAGTCTTCAAATCGCCTGCCACCATTCTGCTTTAATTATTTTCCTTTTACATTGGTGGATTTGCTGCGCTCATTTTACGTAGCCAAACTTCTATATTTCCTGCTGAAAGCGTTTCAATCGGGGGTGGGGGTGGGGTGTGTCTCTGATCAGAGGGCAGACGGAATACCAGTGCTTAGTTAAATATATACAATTGCTTGGAAATTGTGTCAACACTGCAAAAGCAATACAAATTGAAATCAAATTTAAAGAAGAGGCCAGCAATGATATGTAAAAATTTCAAGCGCTGCCAGTTCTCAGGCAAATTACTGCACCTTGTGGCTTTTGGAGGAGTCTTTTAAAACACATGAAAACTTCTACAATACAAGTTTGAAACGCCTGTAAATGACCGGATCGAAATTAGTTTTGAGAAAAATGTTGCAGCAGCAGCATCTCATCGAACTCATCTCACCGAAACAAATGTAGATGCTTCAGGCAGCAATGATGCAAAACAGTTTTGAGAATATTAGGGAATGTAAAAGGTGAGTTTCCAATGCGGTGATAGAGAGTCACAAACTGTCAGTGTAAAAACACCTGTCGTTGCTCGTATCACCACACTCAGTGATATCTCATGGCAATATTGTGTTAACAATCCCTTTAAGGCCTTTTGAGTGGAAAAGGGCTGGGCAGTAGTAGAACTAAAAGGAGCTTCGGGGAAAATCCTTACACCAGCGCCCTACATCAGTGTGCTTGTATAATTTTGAGTCCGTAGTCTCCAAATTCAGAATAGGATGCTGCAATAATTGGAATAGAATTAGGAAGCAAAGTCGGCCCAGTGTAGCTGGATGGAGTTTGGGACAGGTCACAGTTCATCCCAGATCCAGATGCCCCAGGCTGACCTGATCTCATCAGCCCAGCCGTTTTCATTTATATCCCACCTATTTCCCCAATAAGGACCCAAGGAGCTGACATTGTTCTCTGTTTTGACTGGGGGGCCTTGGCTGGATGGGAATTTGGGAGGGACCTTGACAGTGGGTCATGGGCCAGGCCCCAAGATGCCCATAGTAGCTACAAGCCTGGAGACCACCAAGGAGCCCAAAGTTGTTATACAGAGGCAGGCAATGGCAAAGCCACCTGTGAATGTCTCTTGCCTTGAAAACCCTACAAGGTCACCATAAGTCATTGCGATACAGGGACTATATGGACCACTGGTCTGATCCACCAGGTCTCTTTTTGCATTCGTGTAAAGCAGTTCCCATTAATCACCTACTCTTCCCTGGATTGTGCCCTGTAGATCCTTCCTTTTTGTTTTTATATTACTATGCTGATGAAAATCACCTAGGTTTTTTTTGGCCACTGTGTGACACAGAGCGTTGGACTGGATGGGCCACTGGCCTGATTCAACATGGCTTCTCTTATGTTCTTACGATGGAGGGTGACCAATTATGATATCTTCTCCAGGTTAGAGACCAGCGTTACATTGTCAGAGGGACGAATCAGATAAAAGGCCTTTTCTATCACTGGTTTCCAAATTTCCCCAGGTTCCACTGAGACTGCGTGTGGCATGACTTTGTTTATGTGTGAGGCCTGGAGTAAGAGGGAAGTTTGTTTGAATTACTCTTAGCAGGAAAGATCAGTGTTTAAAATCAAACATCTGGGTAGGACTAGGAAGACATTTCCTAACAGAAGATTCAGTGTTCAAGGTATAATATTTATAAAGACAGGGCAAATGGTACATATGTAGGCTCTAGGACAATTTGATATTTATGAAGTGCTGGGGTTTTATTTGGACAGAAATTTTGGTAATTATCTTTGTAAAAGGCCATTTATATACAGCTTGAAAGTAAATCAATAACAAATTGGAATGCCATTTCTTTAGTGGCCACTTTCACTGCGGCTCAGTGTGCCAGCTGAGTTGAGCAAAATGTACCTCTAGATCTGCCAGGGACGCTTAGATACATTGCTAATACTTTCTGTTCAGATTTCACAGGATTTCGTAACGGCAAATGGAAAAGGCAACAGTGCAAACTCTGCCCGTTACAAGAAGCTGGTTACAATCTGTGTAAATACTACTCAGCACAAAGTATTGTCCTAAACTCCATGACGTGCTATATGGCAGAACCATCGGGAATACTTCCCAACATACTATGGGTAACGAAATGCCTCCTTTCTAAACTGCGTTTTTCAGAGGATGTCTTCTGTAATATGTGTATTGTTAATTAGAGAGGTACAGGTCCTGACCTCTGAATAATTTTTTTTTCTGGTTTTGTTGAAACTTTTCTCTCACAGCTTCTTGGATGTCTTAAATTTAGCCTTAAATTTAGAGAGAACCAGTTTGGTGTAGTGGTTAAGTGTGCGGACTCTTATCTGGGAGAACCGGGTTTGATTCCCCACTCCTCCATTTGCTGCTGCTGGAATGGCCTTGGGTCAGCCATAGCTCTCGTAGGAGTTATCCTTGAAAGGGCAGCTTATGTGAGAGCTCTCTCAGCCCCACCTACCATGAGGTGTGTGTTGTGGGGGAAGAAGATAAAGGAGATTGTAAGCTGCTCTGAGGCTCTGATTCAGAGAGAAGGGTGGGGTATAAATCTACAGTCGTCTAAATTCAGGGGGCAACTTAGAGTTATGCCAGTTTGTCAATCTCCCAATTAATTTTTTGCAAGATTTATCATAATTGAAAGGGCCATGGCTCAGTGATAGGACATGGACTTTGCTTATAGAAGATCCTAAATTCTGTCAGGTTGTAAATGTTGTGAAGGACCTCGCCTGAGACCTTGAACAGCTGTTGCTAGTCAGAGTAGGTAATGCTGACCTTAATGAAGAGTCTGGCTCACTGTAAGGTAGCTTCATGTATTCATGTTCTTTGCTCAGATGCTTTTTCCTATGCAGGGACCTCCAAATTTGCTTTATCAAATTTAGATGGCTTTCGATGTGGCCGTGGAGAGGCACTACCAATCAGCATCCCTCTGATGTTACTGTTTTTGCTGGGGTAGCAAAAGGAGATCATGGGACTCGCATGGACAAAAGTCATGTGGCTGAAGTTCAGAGGCGAAACTAAGGAGAAAAGGTTGGAGCTGACCCATAACAGGCATGTGATGCGGATAACCTGTTCCAATGAAACTTTTCCACGTGGGTCACCTCTGTCGAGCTTCACCTTTATCTTCAGAACACCCCCCCGCACCCGCATGTCTTTCGTTCTCAGGCACCAACACAATAATAATCTCATTGCTGCTTGTTCTAAGATTATCGGACGTGGCCGAGAGCCAACCAAGCTACCTGTGAATTCAGCTCCTTACTCAGCCAAATCTCCCAATGACGTTAATGAGAATTTTGGCTCGGCACGGACATTCGCCATCAGACGCCCTTCCATTAAAAGCACTTAGGAGCTTCTACTTTAGACGCCCCTTCGTGCTGCTCAACGTTCCATTTGTTAGGAGGAGAAAGAGGAGGGCCATGTTAGCATTTGCGAAGATCCGGGAGTGTTTAGATTCACTCACCTGTCGAACAGCAGCTCATTCTATCTGGCAGTGTGATCCGCAGACGAGATATTTACTTGCAAATAAATGAAATGTAAAATTCCCTTGGATCTTCTTCAGTTCTGAAATGTTCTGGGATGGAGCCCATCTTTTTAGGGAGGGGTGCACGCACATGTGTGTGTGTGAGAGAGAGACCTATCAGTCTTTAAAGAGAAGCACTTCCAGAATAAAATTGGCATTTCTGCTCTTAGCCAACTTCCCATGGCTTTCTTGGGGAGGGTTTTACTCCCCCCCAACTTTAAAGGGAGCATTAAGCAAACGGCTAATGGAATTAAGGGTATAATAATAGAAGGATATAGTGAGACGATTGTATTAACAAAAAATAAATCATGTTGAGTATAAGGTAAGTGTTTTTTAATTGATTGATGGGAAGGATGCTCTGGCAGCATTTTCCCCACCCCTCCCCGTTTCTCTTTCTTTTTTGAGATCTAACAGCCATTCCAGCTCCAGTGAAAAGCCAAAAGGAGAGGCGGGAGGGAAGTGAGAATATTATGCATTGGGGAGATAAATTATTCAGGGAAGATGGCCCATTTTCTGCTGACATCACTAATGTGAAAACGCATTAAATCTTTGACACCAGCTTCGTTCCTGGGAGGCTGGAAAAAGCCGCGAGGAGGTATTAGAGATGATAATGCTGCTCTGCCTACTTCCAACTTCCTTTCAGGTCATAAATGGCTTTTCCAAGGTGATTGGGTAAATGGGGATTCAGCAGATATTATAAATTCTGGAATTAAAAGTTGTGTGACTGGTAAGGTTTCCAGCCGAGAGTATGTCTTACCAGGAAACTCTCCCATGTAAAGAAGGCAAGAGTCACTGGAAAAGACAGTAATTCTAGGAAAAGTGGAAGGCATCAGGAAAAGAGGAAGACCCACCACGAGAAGAACTAACTTGATCAAGGAAGTCGTGGCCCTCAGTTTGCAAGAAAGGCAGTTAACAATAGGGAGTTTGGGAGGTTGCCAAGTCCAACTCAAGAAATATCTGGGGACTTTGGGGGTGGAGCCAGGAGAAGGGTGTGACAAGCACAACTGAGCTCTGAAGGGAGTTCTGGCCATCACATTTAAAGGGACCAAGCTCTTTTAAAATGCCATCCTTCCTTAAGGAATAATGGAGAATAGGGGCAGCTTCTTTGGAGGCTTATAAAATCGGACCCCCTGGTCCAATCGTTTTGAATCTTGGGGGGTGTTTTGAGGAGAGTCCCTGGATGCTATGCTGAAAATTTGGTGCCTCTACCTCAAAAAACAGCCCACCCCAGATACCCACGGATCAATTTTCCATTATACCCTATGGGAATTGGTCTCCATAGGGAATAATGGAGTGCCAGCAGACATTTCCCCCCCCCACACTTTCTGATAACTCTGGAGTGGGGGAGGGCCTCCAAACCGGGTGATCCCCTCCCCCCACCTGGGGATTGGCAGCCCTATTGGCAGGCCATCAAGTCTTATTTCCACTGAAATAGACTATGGCCTCATCTGCAATACCAACCTTGACCTACAGAACTCTTGGCTGCAGGCCTCTTTGTCTTTCTTGGCCAGCTCTGCTTCTCTATTCCACTAGAATGGAGGTGGCCAAACTTGCATAATGTAAGAGGCACATAGAATAAATGCCAGATGCTTGAGAGCCGCAAGACATGAATGTCAGATGTTTGAGAGCTGCAAGGAAGGAAGGAAATATGAAAAATGGAGGGAGGTGGAAGTGAAAAGAAAGCAACTCTAACTTTAAATGCATTCTCCAAGCTGCCAGCTGACTTGACTTGGAGCAGTGGTTTAAAGAGAGATATGCCTTCTCCAAGTCAGCCAATGGGACAGTGGGAGTTTTGAAAGCCACATAATATGTGTGAAAGAGCCACATGTGGCTCCAGAGCCACAGTTTGGCCACCCTTGCACTAGAACAAAGTTTTACCTTTAAGACCAACAGAGTTATGTTCAAGGCATAAGCTTTTGTGTGCAAGTACACTTCTCCAGTTTATTTCAGTGTTAGCATGCCTTTGTCCAAAACCAAGTGAAGCTCTCCAAATAACCTTTATCTGTACTTTGTTAGCCCTGGCTCTGTGAAGTCAAGGAGTGATGTCCCACATTCTATGAAGAGGCCCACATTCTATGAAGAGGCCAGGAAGCTGTATTGCCATGCTGGAGGTGTAATTTCTTGCTCATTCTGATGGAGTTGAATTTGGTTCTTCTAACCCAGTTCTAAACCAGCCATCAGAACCCAAACCATCATGAGAAATAGCTTTCTTCATAAAATTTCATAGTAGCTTTTCTTCATAACATTTCAGGTATAACATAACAGGTAAAAGATTTCTTCATAACATTTTGGCCAGTTTGGTGTAGTGCTTAGGAGTCTAATCTGGGAGACTCTAATCTGGGAGAACTGGGTTTGATCCCCCACTCCTCCACATTCACCTGCTGAGTGATCTTGGGTCGGTCACAGTTCTTGAAAGAGCTCTCGAGCAGTTCTCTCGGAGCTCTCTCAGCCTCACCTACTTTGTAGGGTGTCTGTTGTGGGGACTGGAAGGGAAAGGAGATTGTAAACTGCTCTGAGACTCCGAGTGAAGGCTAGGGCATAGCTGCTCCTCCTCCTTACTGCCTTCTTCTCATTGTTGTTGCTCTTCTTCTTCCTCTCCTCCTCCTCCTCCTTTGGTCCTGCTCTTTGACTTTCACTAATGATTCCTCCCCACTCAACCCTTAATGACTACTGTGGAATTAAACAACTTTTAAGATTGACAATTGGAATTGTTAAACTTTTCTATTCCTAGCCTCCATCATCCACCAAAGGGGAGACTGTGAACCAAGAACTCAGGAGAGTGAGACTGGGGAGGCAGCCTTGAAGGAGCTAGAAAACATAAGGATGTGTCACCAGGAACTAAGATCAAGTTTATTCATGCTGTAGTATTCTCCATTACTCTGTATGGGAGTGAAAGTCGGACAATTAAGACAGCTGACAGGAAGAAAGAGTGCTTTGAAATCAGTGTTACCTCCAGGCCCGTAACCACGGGTGGGCTCTCACCAGGCAATGCCTGTCCCCAGTTTGTCCAACCCTGCCAGGAAGGTCATTAGCATTCCTAAAGTGTTGTTGGGCTGCTAGAGAGAGAGTAGGTGTGAACTGACCTTGTCATTGTCTCTGCCCAGAAGGTCATTAGCATTTCTAAATGGTTAGCCCGAATCAGGATCGTTTTGTAGAACAATAGGTGGTGGAGCTCATTAGCATAATATTAGATTATGCTGCACCTCAGCCAAAAGCAACCTGATGAAAGAAAGGAGAGCCCTAGGCGAGCGAGACCTCCTTGGGCTGGCTAGAGATCCAGCCAGCCCAAGCAGGCTTCACTCGCCTGGGGCTCTCCTGGACTGCCTCCCCCAGTCAAAAGGCTAGCAAGCCACCCACCACCCAAAATCACATAAGAAGTGGAGAAAGGGTGGTGTGGGCTTCTCCAGAGGTTAATGAGGGCTGCTGGGGGCATGGTAAAGCCCACTCTCCTTATCCAGGGATTGTTATGCAGCTGCACCTACTATTCAATGGACAAGGTGGGTGGGGAGGAAGAGGGGGAACTCTCAGAAAGGTTCAGGAGCTGTGCTCCTGTGAGCTCCTGCTGAATCTGAGGCCTGGCCCTAACCCGGAAAACACGTGCTTGCTCAGTCAAAACAAAACAAGAACAGCTTCTCCATTCCTCCCCTCAGCCCAATCCACTCAGCAGGTTTCCTCAGAAGTAAGCTGCACTGTGCTAAACTTACCCCTGGCTATGATGCTGGTTCCCTCTAAGCAGTGCACGTGGGCGGCCTCTCATGAACACAGGAAGCCCTCCACAGCAGCAAATGTGGACAGGGCAAGACAGGAGAAAACCAAGATCTTTTCAGCAATGTTCTAATGCAGGGGTGGCCAAACTAAGGCTCAGGAGCCACATGTGACTCTTTCACACATATTTTGTGGCTCTTGAAGCCCCTACTGGCTGAAGTGGAGAAGGCATTTGGCTCTTTAAATCACTTCTCCAAATCAAGCCAGCCAAAAGACTGGAGAATGCATTTAAAGTTAAAATAACTTCCTTTCCACTTCTCCCTCCCTCCCCTCATTTATTTCCTTCCCTCCCTCCTTCCTTCTTTCCAGTTTGGTGTAGTGGTTAAGTGCGCAGACTCTTATCTGGGAGAACTGGATTTGATTCCCCCCTTCTCCACTTGCAGCTGCTGGAATGGCCTTGGGTTAGCCATAGCTCTCATAGGAGTTGTCCTTGAAAGAGCAGCTGCTGTGAAAGCCCTCTCAGCTCCACCCACCTCACAGGGTGTCTGTTGTCGGGGGAGGAGATATAGGAGATTGTAAGCTGCTCTAAGTCTCTGATTCAGAGAGAAGGGCGGGGTATAAATCTGCAGTCTTCTTCCTTCCTTCCTGCCTGCCTGCCTGAAGCTCTCAAACATCTGACATTTATTCTATGTGGTTCTTACATTAAGCAAGTTTGGCCACCCCTGTTGTAAGGATTAGGGGAGAGGCTTTGGCTCAGTGGCAGCACATCTGCTCGGCATACAGGTCCCAGGTTCAATCCCTGGTATCCCCAATTCAAGAATCTAGCAGTAGGCAATATGATAGACCTCTGCCTGAGATCCTGGAGAGCCGCTACCCGTCTGTGTAGACAATACTGATCTAGATGGACCAAGGGTCTGATTCAGTAGAAGGCAGCCTCGTTTGTGTTCAGTTATTGCAATAATATACACAAAGTGCTTTGAACTTGCACCAAGTGCAGTGTACATACATGCCTGTGTCCTGCTGCAAACCAATTGATCTCTTCTGTTTATTGCTGTGCCCTTCTAAGGAGTTCAGGATGGCTTACATATGGATCTCATGTAGCTTCTCCTCTCCAGGCAGTGTTGAGGGCCAAGACCTCTCTAGCTCAGCCGTTGAACCTCATCATGTTCCTTCAGACTGCTGTTTACCATAATATACACTTCCAGTTGGTACCAGGGCGCTGGAGCTGATCGAGAACGGGAACAGCTCCTCAGAAGCCATGCCAATGAAACGAAACTTCTTTGCAAAAGTAAACGGCCTCCAACCGTCCGGCTTGGGTTCTGTTTAAAACAAAGCTGTCTAGAGGCTTTGGATTCCAACATGCAATGACCATGAGCTGTTCTATATTAGCACTTAGGTAGACGCAGGTGAGGCAAGTGGTTTGCTTGCTCTCCCTAGCTCTAAAGCAGTCTGAAGATTTTGAAGCAAATTCCACTAGATGGCATTCTTCTGAATATATATATTTTAAAAATTAGCTTGCCGTGGCTTCTCTTTCTTGTTTCAAATGACAAGAAGAGACTATGCAAGTTTTGCAGATTTTTTGCTTTACTTTTTAAGGGCGGTGGTGGTTTTACAGTGTAGTTACGTGTTTTTATAGCTAGATTTGAGCCCAGTAGCAGCAATGAGATTTTGAGGGTATGTGCTTTCAAGAGTCAAAGTGCTTGTCTCTGATGAAGGGAGCTTTAACTTGTGAAAGCTCACACCCCTAAAATCTTGCTGGTCTGCAAGGCGCTCTGGGACTCACATCTAGCTTTTCCACTGCAGACCAAGACAGCAACCTGCTGACACCATGGATCAAGATGGGTAGCTGAGTTACTCTGTCTGTAGCAGTAGCAAAGAGCAGGAGTCTAGTAGCATCTTAAAGACTAGCAAAATTGGTGGCAGGGTCGGAGTGTTCGTGAGTCACTGCTCACTTCTTCAGTGAGTCCCAAATACTCGTCCCCGTCACAAATTTTGTTTGTCTTTAAGGTGCTATTGGACTCCTGGATCTTTTCTCTGAAATGATGTATTTCTATGGATCTCTGTTCCATTCTTTACCATTTCAATGCAAAAACACATTTCTGCCATTGGCCTGATCCAACATGGCTTCTCTTATGTTCTGCAAAGCCTTCCTTGGTGGTCTCCCAACCAAATATGAAGCCTGGGTACCTCGAGATTTAACAAGATCAGGCTATACCATGCTGCCTTCCCTCCCAGCTCATTCTATGGATGCTTCCACATGGCAGCTGTTTGCAAGTGGATTTTGCTATTCTTACACAGTAAAAATCCAGTTGCAAATTGCATTATTTAGTGCAGCAGTCTCCAATCTTTTTGGCACCAGGTCGGGACTGGTTTTGTAGAAGACAATTTTTCCATGGACTGGGGTGGTGGTGGTGATTTTGGGATGATACAATTGTGCACTTTATTGCTATAAGTTTGGTGTGATGGTTAAGTGTGCAGACTCTTATCTGGGAGAACCAGGTTTGATTCTCCACTCCTCCACTTGCAGCTGCCAAATGGCCTTGGGTCAGCCATAGCTCTCACAGAGCTGTCCTTGAAAGGGTAGCTTCTGGGGAGAGCTCTGTCAGCCCCACCTACCTCACAGGGTGTCTGTTGTGGGGGAGGAAGGCAAAGGAGATTGTGAGCGACTCTGAGACTCTGACATTTGGAGTGGAGGGCAAGATATAAATCCAATGTCGTCTTATTATTATTACTACTACATTGTAATATATAATGAAATAATTATACAACTCACGGCCTGGTTGCTAACAGGCCACGAACCAGTACTGATCCACAGACCGGGGGTTGGGGACCCTTGATTTAGTGTGTGTGAGCGCATCCTATGTTTGCGTAAAGGGCCTTTGAGTTGTAGCTGATTTATGGCCATCCCAGCAAGAGACTTTCAAGGCAGAAGCAGAGGTGGGTTGCCATGGCCTTCGTCTGCTGAGTCTTTATTGGTGGTCTACCTTTCAAGCACTGACCATCCCTAGCATTTGAAATCTGATGAGATAGGGTTATACCATGCTGCCTATCCTCCCATGTTTGGATTGGACACATAGGAAATTCCCCCCAGCCCAGCCCAGCCCAGTCCAGTCATTATGATTTTCACAATCCAACAGTGTGGAAGGAGACAGCCAGCTATGTGCAATCTTCTTGGTAGGTATGGTTGCCATGTTGTTAGGGTTGCCAGGTCCCCTCATCACTCTGGTGGGGAGATTTGAGGGGTGTTTCAGGGGTGGGTGGGTATTTTTATTTATTTATTTATTTCGATTTATATCCCGCCCTCCCCACCAAAGCAGGCTCAGGGCAGCTTACATATTCATGTATGGACATGAAACACAAAATACAATTAAAACATTGTGTGGCATCCCCAATGTGATGATGTCACCTGGAAGTGACATCATTGAGTTGGGGATGTCACATGGTGGATACTCTAGTTTTTTGGGCAAACTGTGGTAAAATTGGGCTTAAACCATAGAGTGCGCCCAAAAACCAGAGTGTCCCTGAGTAATGTCCTTGATGCAATGGGGTGAAGTTTCTTCCACTGGCCAACTGGTCTCTGGTGGGGGGAAACCCCCCAAACTGGAGGATCCCCTGCTGAGACCTGGCAACCCAACATGCTGTATGAACAGGGGGGAAAGTATATTTTCCAGTTTCAGTATGTGCTATAAGAAACCCAGTATTTTGAGGCATGCATACCAAAGCTAGAAATTACACTCACTGCCCTGTTCACACAAAACGACAACCACGTGCATTGGCGGAATCACAGACAACGTGCTCTTTCATTAGGCAAGGCTGGTGTGCCAGAATTGTAAGAGCTGAACAGGGCTCCCATTATGAGGGCTTCCACAATTGCTTCAATGGTAGCTCCAGCTTTATCCAGCCGTTCTGTCATAGTCGCCCAACGGTGGGATTTATGGGATGAGATTGTACAGTTTCTTGAACCAATCTGTTATATGTAAGCAACATCTATTTGGCAGTTTCTGAAGAGAAACACATTTTGTTGAAGGATGAGGAGGGTGTGCTATATTAGTCTTATTAGTATTTCATATGTCATAACTAAACATACATTAGATGTCACTCCAAGGTGAAACAGCATGATTGGTACCTGCTAAACACATCCCATTGAAATGAGCGCCAGTTTCTTGCACCCGTAAGTTAGAAAAAGTCACCACAGAGAGGATTAGAAATACAGCAATAGTGTTACACATCTGTGCTCTTCGCTGTTGCAAACAGCACTGCCCTTATATTTTGAGCAGACTGTGAAAGAATATCTAGAAAACGGTTGTCTATAGCGCCAAGGAAGTGATATAGTAGTAATACTATGTCAGAGATCAGTACATGCTCGTGAGCCATAGCCTCTCTTTGTCAGATGCTTGAAGGTTTAAATGTTTTCCACAGTAACAGTATACTCCTAAGCAGAGATAATGGCTGCCAAGCTAGACTTCTTGGGGAAGAAATAGAAAGAGAACTGCCCCCCCCACCGCCCTGAGTTGCCAGTCTCCAGGCGGGGCCTGAAGATCTCCAACTATCACAACTGATCTCAAAAGGACAGATATCAGTTCTCCTTTAGGAAATGGCTGCTTTGGAGGATGGACTCTATGGCTATAGCCTCCTGAGGTCC
This sequence comes from Heteronotia binoei, assembly GCF_032191835.1. Taxonomy (NCBI): domain Eukaryota; kingdom Metazoa; phylum Chordata; class Lepidosauria; order Squamata; family Gekkonidae; genus Heteronotia; species Heteronotia binoei. Next base: position 103,790,608 of record NC_083231.1, on the reverse strand, counting down.
CTCACCTCCTCAGGCTCTACCCTTTATCACCAAGTATTTCCTCACCCAGAGCTGGCAACCCTATTCTCTCTTTTACATCATTTCCCTCTTTTTAGGGTTGCCAGTTTTTTGGAATTACTGCTGATCTCCAGACTACAAAGATCAGTTTCTCTGGAGAAAATAGCACTTTTGTGGGGTGGAGCTCCCTCCCCTCTCCAAATTCAGCCCTTCTCAGGCTCTATGCCTCCACATCGCCAGGAATTTCTCAGCGTGGAGTTGGCCACTCTACCTGTTCTCCATGTTAGCCTCAACATAACCCTGTGAAATAGGTTAGTTTTCTGACACAGGCACAGTCAAGACCACTGATAGGGAAGTGCCAGCGATGAACAGCAAGGCTCGTGACTCCACAACAAGAGTGGTTCCAGTGCAACTTAGAAAAGTCAGGGCTGATAGACATGCTTGCCAGAGTCTTGGTCACCTTGTACAAAGAGCCCGAGAAGCCCAACTGTGGCCTTGACTTCCCAAATTGCCACTGCTGCTGTGCCAGAGAACCAGGGCTTTTATTGTAGCAGGAACTCCTTTGCTTATTAGGCCACACACGCCTGATGTAGCCAATCCTCCAAGAGCTTACAGGGCTCTTAACACAGGGCCTACTGTAAGCGCCAGGAGGATTGGCTACATCAGGAGTGTGTGGCCTAATATGCAAAGGAGTTCTTACTATAAAAAGAGCCCTGTGGAGAACCCCATAATGGAGGTCCCGAGGTTGGAAGCAATGTTGGAAGAGAATAAGAAACTCAAGGTGAAGCTGGCTGTGTATGAACCACGTTAGGAAGAAAAATGAGGAGAATAAGCTTCTGTGCATGTTACTGAAATAAAACAAAAACAAAACAGAAACACCATACCCCGTGAGGTAAATTAAGCTGTGTTATGTGACTTGGCCTGATGTCACCCACCCAGCTTCCTTGGCAGAGTAGGAATTCCAGCGTTGGTTTCCTCATCTGACACTCTAACTCCTGTACCATATTGACTCTCAGTGATGTATGGACACAGCCCATGTGGGTTGTTTGAAACCAACTGAGCTTTTGGCTTTGATGCTATCCTATGGCAAGGTTAATGGAGTGAAAAAGTATTTCCTCCTGTCACTTTAGTACCTGCGTCCTTGACTTGCCCTTTAGAATATTCTTGTTCTTGCGTAATGACAATAATTAAAAGGGGCTCCGGAACTACCTATGCTTTATGTACCCTGCCTCTCCTTACCCACCTCCCTTTCTAAAGTCAACATTAAAGTGATTTTAATTTCACTTTTCTGTGCCTGTGACCTTTCTCTCTGTCCTCTATTTCTGCTCAAAACCAAACAGTACTTCATTCTGTGAAAGCATGGCCCTGTTTCGCCCTGAAGGTTACTAAATCTGAAGAGTGTATGAAACTAAATTTCTTTGCTTTGTCTTCTGTCAAACTTCATTATGTCTGTAAAATGTTTCTGGATCGGTTAAAGTGAAGGTATTTCAGTCAGGCATACTTTAGGGGCAATACTCCCTCTAAGCTGTGGCGTCTTGTGAGCAAAAATTCTATTTCGTGAGCTACTGGCATTAAAGTTGTGAGCTACTGCATCAATTAGTTTGCTCTGGGACCATTTTTCCTGCGCTAAGACAAAAACGTGTGAGTTGGAGGTTAAAAAACTATGAGATAGCTAACACTAACTCACCTTAAAGGGAACACTGTTTGGGGGTCTTTAACTTGGGCAAAAGATTAAGCAGATTTGCATTTATCGTCTTACATTTCACATTTAGTCATCTTCTGTCACTCATGAAAAGAGGGAAGGGGCTGAATATGGTCATTTCTCAAGTCTGAATACAGAGGGGGACATAAACAGGTACATTTGATCAGGATCCTGAGGTAATGCCCCGTCTGAGGTGCTTATCATTATAATTCACCGGCTTGGGAAATACCTGGAGATTTTGGGGGTGTAGCCTGAGGAGAGTGGGGTTTGAGGAGGGGAGAGACTTAATTGGGGTATGATGCCATCGAGTCCACCTGTCAGAGCAGCCATTTTCTTCAGTGGAACCCATCTCTGTCAACTGGAGATCAGTTGTAATCCCTGTAGACTTCTTGTTGCCACCTGGAGGTTGGCAACCTTACCTTGAGTCCATCTTCCAAAGCAACCATTTTTTCCAGGGAAACTGTTTTCTCTAGTCTGCACATCCATTGCAGTTCTGGGGAATTCCTAGGTACCACCTGAAGGTTAGCAACTATCATCTAATGAGTTTCAAGGCTGAATGAAGATTAAACAGACTGCTACACACATTTTCCATAGTCGGGCAGAATTTGGTGTTTGACCAATATTGGACCAAGTAATCCCCCATGCAACATCCCAAAAGAACTAAATAAGCTCAAACCTTTCTGGAGAGAGTCATAAATTAATCAGTGAATAACAAATACTCTTGAGGCAACTTGAAATGCCATTATTTTATTTACTACCATGGAAAAAGAGGTTTGGAGATTTGAGCTTCATCCTAATTCCTTGTTTTAGCAAGAGAAAGAAACGATTAAAGGAAGGTAAACTATACGGGAGCCTGTGTTTGCAGTTCTAAATTAGCTTTTACTACTCAGGAAAAAGATTGTGTAGTTCAGGCAGACAGTTCGCTGTAGATGTCAGCTGAGTTCAGTGTGGTGCTAAAACAAACAATGTTAGGAACTATTAAAGAAGAGACAGAGGAAAATGACACGAGAGTATTACAGGAATGCTACTACAATACATGGTATCTCACAGAATGTGCCACTCCTGGTTACTCCATGTTTTAAAGGATTTATCATACTGAAAAGGGCATATGACTGAAAGCAGTGATTATCTGAAATGTCCTTCAAGGAAGAATGAGGAAGGAGATTGAAAAGGAAGCCAGAAAATGATCATGCAAGGGATCAACAGAATGGTGGTTCATCTTTTCTCTCCATTAGGACACAGGAACTACTGAAGTCATGGAGACTTTCTGCACTCCTGCTATCTAAGAAATGATCAGGGGCCTGAAGACCAACCCCTATGAGGAAAGGATGAGGGACTCCGGAATGTTCAGTCTGGAGGAGGTTGAGGGGAGACATGATGATTCCTCTCAAGTATTCATTGGCAACAGAGGATAGGACTTACAGTAATGGGTTTAATAATAAGTGTAAAGTCCAGGTGGAAAAGTACCCAGCTAGATATTAGGAAAAAATTTTTTTACACTAAGAGTAGTTCAGCAGTGAAATCAGCTGCCTAGGGAGACAGTGAGCTCTCCATCTCTGGCAGTCTTCAGGCAGTGGCTGGATGAATACTTTTCAGGGATGCTTCAGGCTGTTCCAGCATTGAGCAGGAGGTTGGGCTAGATGGCCTGTATGGTCCCTGCGAACTCTATGATTCTATGCCTCTGAGAATATCTACCACCAATAATGGAGTCATCCACACTATAAGGAGTTCTCATTTAATTACATTTTAGAGAATTTACCTCTCCTGCATATTTTATTAATGCTGTACTGGCTGCCAAACATTGGGCCCAATTTGGATTAGGGGTTTAAAGCCTGAACAGCACCAGGGCATTTTTTGAGCAGGAACACGAATGCAGTTCCGGCTGGCTTGGTGTCAGGGGGCGTGGCTTGATAAGGAAATGAGTTCCTGCTGGGCTTTTTCTACAAAAAAAGCCCTGTGCAAAACAATGGTGACATCAGGGGGTATGACCTAATATGCAAATGAGTGCATATTGGGCTTCTTCCACAAAAAAAGCCCCGAAGAGCATAATCATAACCAGGTTTACTCAGAATCCCACTGAAGTCTACTCAGTGGGACAAAGACAGCTACAATATTTTTGTCACCTTATGAGACTACAAGAATTACTGGAAAAAGTCAATAATGCCAGGAAAACTGGGAAACAGTTGGAAAAGAGGAAGAATCAACATGAGATGGATTGTCTCAATCAAGGTAGCCATGGCCCTTTGTTTGCAAGACCTGTTAATAATAGGACATTTTGGAGGTCATTAATTCATAGGGTCACAATAGGATCATCAGAAGTGACTTGTGGCATTTAATGCAGAAGAAGATATGGAAGATATTGGATTTATATCCCGCCCTCCACTCCAAAGAGTCTCGGAGCGGCTCACAATCTCCTTTGCCTTCCTCCCCCACAACAGACACCCTGTGAGGTGGGTGGGGCTGGAGAGGGCTCTCACAGCAGCTGCCCTTTCAAGGACAACCTCTGCCAGAGCTATGGCTGACCCAAGGCCATGCTAGCAGGTGCAAGTGGAGGAGTGGGGAATCAAACCCGGTTCTCCCAGATAAGAGTCCACACACAACCACTACACCAAACTGGCTCTCCCACATCCACACCCAGAAATCAATTATAGTCCATATCAGCATAGTTTAGATCTGGTGAAAAGTGGGATGGTATTAGATTTGCTGAAAAGCACTGCTTGGAAACATTTATTTATTTATTAAAACATTCATCAGCTGCCTTTCTTCCTCACTGAGCTTAGATATCAAGACAAATTACCAAAGACTGAACTGTTGCACCACTTATCCTCTCAAGGAGACCAAGGTCTTATTTCAGTAAGTTATTTCAGGAGTGTCTTTAATGTGTTGTCTTTGGACAGCCTCAGATGTTTCCAAACTACAACCACTGTGCAAACCATGTGCAAATTAATAAATTGTAACCATAATTCATATTATAATACATAGTCCATAAAGTGCAAAATCATATAGTGTTGACTCTTCTTTTCAAGATTAACCAGTTCAGTTTTTCATACAATTTACATATACATGTACAATATATATGATTTTGCACTTTATGGACTATGTATTGTACTATGAATTATGATTACAATTTATTAATTTGCACATGATTTGCACAGTGGTTGTAGTTTTTTTCTGATTGACTTGTATATTTAGATTGTGTCCCTCCCTTTCTCTTTTTAATAATTGGAAAGAGCCTAATAGTTGGAAATCGTAGGACGAAAAAAAATTCCATTTGCTGCAGTAGAACTCCAGTATAGAAAGAAAATTTGTATCTATTTAAGACTTTTATTAGCTGCCTTTCTACCTTACAGTACTCAAGGCAGTTTACAACAGAACAAGAAGACTTTAAATGCATTTTCAATTAACATTCCAGTTTACAATTAAACTAATGCTGTCCTAAATAATGAAGGATTTGGGGCCATAAGGAATATTTGTTTTACAGCTAATTCAAAACAACAGCAATTGCAATCCTAGGAGATAGAGGAACAGAAAAGAAAGAACAGGAGATCATGAAATACCAAGACTTACAAACAGAGTTAGAACACCTCTGGGAGAAGGAGGGGACTATTGTGCCAGTTATCATTGGAGCTCTTGGAGCAGTGCCTAGAAAGTCTCAAAGAACACCTGGACATTCTGGGCATTGAACAAGTAACACCAGCTTAGCTCCAGAAGACAGTGCTGCTTGGAACACCAAGAATCCCGCAGAGATACTTCTACAATTCCCAAGAACTTGGCTAGATCTCAAATTGCAGAACACCATATACCAGTCAAATATCTGACTGTGACAACTCATAATAATGATAAGACAATGTTGCTCGAAACATCACAAACCCTTCAAAGATACCTCTGCATCTCAAATTGCAGAACACTATCTACTAGTCAAACATCTGACTGTGACAATCATTAATATTAATTATTAATAAGGATAATAATTAATCTTTCTTTTCTCTGCTTCCTGGGCATGGCCTGCTTTTCCCATGAGACCTCTACATTCATCTTTCTTACCTCTCATCTTTGTGGAACTGCCCACTCTCTCCTTCGCCAGTCCTCTCTGCCTTTCTCCTAAATCCACCTGCTGTTGCCATCCATTCTTCCTGGAGCTTTTCTTTTCATTAGCTACTTTGGGAGGTCAGCATGGGGTTAGAGAGCAATCCTGCCTAGAAAGAATTGTTTGCCGCTGTGTTAAATTGCTCATTCTCTGCTTTTTCAATTTCACTAAAATGTGAACCCAAGTCGATGCACACTGGGCAACGCTTCCCCCAAAGAGCATGTAATAACCCCAAAGATCATCCAAATGACTGTAAATGTTCATGCCCTAATGCTACTTAACCTAAACTGATGGTTGCCGCATTGCCCTCCTAGTGGATAATCTCAGCCACTGAGCATAACTGGGGCCTAACAATTGTAATGCCTCAACAGGGGGATGAAATATTGGCTCCTAGGTAGCATGACCATCGGCCATGATTAGCCTCAGAGAGGTTTCCCTGCGGCGCCTCTTACAACATTAATGTGTGGTGAAGTCCTCTACTGAAGCAGTCTGTTGAATATCTCCACTGTAGAATGAGGATTGCACAAGGACTGCTGAGATTTAGTTGCAAGCTTCATAGCACAAGAACAACCACATGGTTTAAACACATGACCATGAAGTTTACTTATAACAAATCAGACCAAGTTTGATGTAGTCTGTATTAACGATCAGTTGCTGTCCAGGGTTTCAGGCTGAGAAAAGGGTTTCTTAATATCTAGGGTTGCTAACTCTAAGTTGAGAAATACCTTGAGATTTTTTGGGGGGAGCTGGGTTGGGGAGAGGCAGGACCTCAGTGGGAGTCTACCCTCTACAGCAGCCATTTTCTCCAGAAGAACTGATTGCCGCATCCTGGAGATCAGTTCTAATTCTAGGAGATCACCAGGCCCTGCCTGGAGGTTGGCAGCCATACCTGGAGTTTGCCCACCTGAGATTCATAGCAACTGATTCCAGGGGCTGTACCTGGGACAGTCTACATGCAAAATTTGTGCTATGCCACTGAGATCTTAGTGTATGTGTTACTTGCCATCAAATCACACTTCCGATTTATGGGAATGCAATGAATTAAGGGCCTCCACATCATCCTATCCTTAAAGGCCTCGCTCAGGTCTTGCAAGCCGCCCTGAGTCTGCTTGCGGAGAGGGCGGGATAAAAGTCTAATGTAAATAAATAAATAATTAAAATTGCAAGCTGAAGGCAGTCTGCATGCAAAGTTTATGCTATACCACTGAGATCTTGATGTGTATGCTATGTACCTTCAAGTCACTTCCAGCTTATGAATGAATGGCCTCCAAATTATCCTATCATGTATGGCCTTGCTCAGATCCTGTGGACTGAAGACCATGGCTTCTTTCATCAAGTCAGTCCATTTCATGTTGGACCTGCCTCTTTTCCTACTGCCTTCAACTTTTCCTAGCATAATGAGCCTGTGTTATCATGATGTGACCAAATACCAGTTTAGCTATTTTAGCTTCTGTGGAGAAGCTAAAGTTCAGGGTACTTGAGAACTGTCTACTCTGGCTGTGGTTTCCCTGGGTTTTGGACACAGAAGGGACTGTCCCAACACTTCACACCTGAGATCCTTTAACTGGAGATTAGAGATGACAGAGATTCTGAGACCTTCTGCAGCCAAAGCATATCCTTTACCACTGAACCACCCTAGTCCCTCACCAATTTACTCATTAAGGGGTTGGTACTCGTTGGGGGGTGTGATGGACAGTAAATGGTTAATGCTATAACCTGGTCTGAGAACCTTGAGTAGCAGGGATTAAAATGGAATTCTTCAGTTGAGAGTGTCAGTTAAAGAATGACAGCAGCCGGCAGCTAAGAACTGAGAATTGTCTGGGAATGAAGGCTAAGGGGGTGAGCAGATCAATAAGGATTCCCATTCAAGCCTAAGGGAAATAGCTTCTAGAAAAGGGGGTGATTACTATCCAGTCTGAAGGAATGGATCAAGAAGGATGCTGAGTTAGGGAAATGGGAAGCTTTGCCCATCCCTAACAAATTTGAGGGAAATTGTTCCTAAAAGAAGGGAGTGATCCCTAGCCTGTGGATAAGGAAGGAAATTGGAACTTGTTTGAATGTTCCTACCTTCAGCAACTTAAGCATCTGTTAGACCAAGAAGCTTATGCTAGTTTATTTAAGAAAAACTGAATAAATTTCTCTCCTCAGGTTTTAAAGAAAAGTCTGAATAATACAAACAGTTACTCGTTTGTGACAAATTATCTGGCATTAACTTGTATACAAAGTTACCTCTTTCCTGTTGTCTGTTCACCTCATAAATCCCACATCTGATTCCAACCTGTTTTCTCTCAAAGTTAAATAAAATAGTTTGTTATTTTTGAACTACCATCAGCCTCTCATGTGCCATTAACAAACCTGAAGGAGGATATTAGTTTTTTCCCTCAGTTCCCTAGGCTGGGTCAGCTTTTACCAATATACATTCAAACAAATGGGTGGGTCAGCCAGAGAAAAACAAAGAAGAAAAGGAAAAAGAAGCTGCTCAGCCAGAAAGAAGATAAAAGCAACCCCTATGAGAGAGGGTGAAATCATCATAGGGGGATTCACAATATACCTGTTGAAGGTTAGACCTGCTACCTCAAAGCAACATTTGGAACAAAACTTCATAGTGATTTTGGAGGTTTCTGCTGAGGCAAAACATTTTTGAAATTTGGAGAGAAGCAATAAGTGTAATACAGTAGGGCTAGTAGCATTTATCTGAGAAGGGACACATTTGTTCCCAAGCATCTCTGCTCCCGAAATTAATACAAGGTGATAGACTCTACAATGGATGTAATTTGCCTCTCACAATCACATGGTATCCTGTTAGAATCTAGAACAGGGGTTCCAAACATGTCGCATGTGTGGGAGAGACCAGGTGGGCGTTGCTAAGTAACACTTTTGATGAGCCATAGGAGATCTGATGGATTGCGCAGATTTTTAAAATTTTGGTTGGGCAGCACCTACCACCACAGCACAAGGATCTTCACTGAGTGACTGAAGGTAAGCTGTGACAGCCACATTGTGACCGGCTCTTCCTCCTGTGGCAGCCATTTTGTGGCTATGCCCACCACGCCGCTTCAGAATTCCAAGGTACCTAGAGGCTCATAAAGGTTAGGAACCTCTTGTCTAGGACTCCTCAAACAATGGGTACGGGAGTTAAGATGCGAGTCTAATTTCACCCGAAGCTGCAAGTGGAGCTTAGCCTGAGATCTTTGCCTGTACTAAGAGCCCTGTAAACTGCAAGTGGAGTTTTGCCTGGAGATCCTGGAGATCTGCTGCCAGTCGGAGGAGGAGGAGGAGGAGGAGGAGGAAGAGGAAGAAGAAGAGGAAGAAGAAGAAGAAGAAGAAGAAGAAGAAGAAGCTGCTGCCGCTGCAAGTGGAGGAGTGGGGAATCAAACTCGGTTCTCCCAAATAAGAGTCAGCACACTTAACTACTACACCAAACTGGCCCAGTACTGACCTTGATGGACTGATGGTCATGTATGTTCTTGTGTGTGTGTATGCTGGGTGATGAAAAGAAGTGGAGAGACAAGGATTGTTCTTGGGTAAAAACACTGGGAGCAAGTTATTCTCAGTGCTGCTGCTAGGAGCTTTGAGGCTTGTTGGTCCTGGTTGGCAGTTGTGCAGGTCTGGGAGACAATGACAGGAATAAGCTCTGCCAGTCCCTCTCTCCTGTGCCAAAAGCTCACCAGGTACGGTGGAATATGGTCGGCTTCTTCCCTTTCCACAGGAGTGCGGGTGGGGGGAAGGGGAAAAAAAAGAAAATTGCAAGCAGGAGGTCAAAAATCTACATATTTATGAATAAGGGATCAATTATGGAGATAAAAGCTTGCCTCTATTGATCACAGGGCGCTCTGTGCAATTAAAATAATAAAACTAATTAATATTGCAGCATTAAAAAGTCAGCGCTTTGCCGAAGGTGATCAACTACGCGGTGGGCACGAATGCTGACTGGCTGCCATGTCTGGCTGAAGTGTGGATTTCTGACATCAGCTCAGCTTAAGTCATAATACTTCTGCCGACGATGCTATAAAAAGGCTTCATTAGAAGACACAGCACTTGACTAGAGGTGTGAGAGTGAGCAAATAGGTGCTTCTGCTGAAATATGAATGATTACCTTGATATGCATCAACTGAGAAGAAAGAATAATGGTCTCGATCCAGCGCTATTCATTGGCAGCTCGCCACATGTGGAATAATAGGTGGCCCAGGATGGGAATGCACACCCGCAATGAAATGAACACACACAAATCTGCTTGAATCAGACCCTGGGTCTATCAAGGTCAATATTGTCTCCTCAGACTGGTTGCAGCTTTCCAGGGTCTCAGGCTGAGGTCTTTCTCATCACTTACTGCCTGATCCTTTTCTAACTGGAGACGCAGGGGATTGAACTTGGGACCTTCTGCAGGCAAAGCAGAGGCTCTTCCACTGAGCCACATCCAGTGCCAGGGTTTTTGGCACCCTAGGTGGCAAGGGGGTGCCGGCTCCAAGTGCCTCTGAGCACACAAGATGCCCCGTAGCCCCATCTCAGCCTTCCTGAGTCTGTGGACAGACCCGGGAAGGCTGAGCGGGAGAGGGGGCGGCTTATGTGCTGGGATGCACTCAGAGCCAGCCCTCTTGCCTTGATGTACCCGTCGCTGCACTGCCCTGCTACGCCCACTCAGCCCCTTCCCCACTGACGCTTGGGAAGGCAGCAAGATTGAGTGCATCAGCAGTGGGGAAGGGGCACCAGGGGTGGTGGTGCATCCACCACCCACCCCTGAGACCAGGTGGTGTCCTAGGCAGCTGCCTACCTGGCTTACTGGGTTGCGTTGCCCCTGGCCACAGCTCCTGCTTCAAAATCAAAAGTCACATTAGTTAATGTAGAGCTAGATTCAAGTCCAGTAGGACCTTGGAGACCAACAATAGGACCTTGGAGAGCCAGTTCGATGTAGTGGTTAAGTGTGTGTACCTGGGAGAACTGGATTTGATTCCCCACTCCTTCACTTGCAGCTGCTGGAAGGACCTTGGATCAGCCATAGCTCTCGTAGGAGTTGTCCTTGAAAGGGCAGCTGCTGGAAGTGCTCTCTCAGCCCCACCTACCTCACAGGGTGTCTGCTGTGGGGTGCGGGGAGCAAAGGCGATTGTGACCATTCTAAGATTCAGAGTATAGGGCGGGATATAAATCCAATGTCTCCTATTTTCACAGTAGAAACTTTCAAGAGTCAAAGCTCCTTTCATCAGCTGTGACTTGACAGCATTTTGCACACACAACTTGAATTTAGCCAAAGCAGAAGCACTCCTTGCCATTTTTTTTTAAAACCTCCAGGCTGCAAGCTATGTGAGCTGGATGATTTGGGGGCTCGCCAGCTAGTTCAGCAGCAAGGGGCCAAATGCATTTACTAAAAAAAGTCACCCAACCAATCTCTGCCTTTCTCAGCTTCTCTCTATGGGCTGCTTTGCCTGGTGGGCCATCACTGATTCCTTCCCTTCCCTTCGCACTGGACACTCCCTTGATAATCATCACCCGCTGTCCTCTTAGGCAGCCCAAACAAATGACAAATCTCGGCCTGCGAGAAAGTAACGAGGGGGCCGATCAGCAGTTTTAGTTATCTTTCCCTTTTGTGTTTATTGTGGTCTGCCATCGTTATTTCAAAGGCGCCGACATTGATCGACAGCTTCTATTAAGGCCTGCGCGAGGCAGCTGGATTGAACAGATACATTAAATAAAGCAGTTATTGCTTTTCATTGCCTTTCTGTAAAATATCACCGCTAAATAGCTTCTGCCATCAGATGCAGTTAGGTACATGGTTTTAATTTGAGAGACTGCTTTCTAACACTGCACAATTGACACCGGCCTTTGTTTCCCTTACAATAATCATTGTGTACGGTCCTGGAGAATTGATGGGCTGTCTGCGGAAGATAGAGGGGTGGGGTGGGGGATTGGGAGGGGCGACTTTATTGGGTCCCCCCCCCTTCTCTCCCCTTCTTTTTTGTACTTACACAAGCTACACTTGTCAACGGTTTGCAGCCCGAGTTGGAATAATGTCAGGACGGGCTTCTTATCTCAGGATGTTGTAATGTAGCGAGCTGCATGCTCTTGCCTGAAGGCAAGATAAGAGCAACCTTACAAGGGTGGAAGGGAGTAATGAGGAGGGGAAATAAATAGGGGGGCAACTCGGTTGGAGGCATTATGGAGATAACAATGGCAGAGCTGTCACTCATGCACTTACAGCTCTTTCTTGCTGGCCGGGGAAATATACGGATGTTGAGCAGTGAATAACAAGCATGAAAATAAAAGTCTCAAATGTTCATCTAATAATGATGTATTTGTAACCGGATTCGCTGCCCGGCCATATTCCTCGCTTTATCTCGGAACGAAATGGCCAGGCAGCTGTGTGCTTTGGCACTGCGCAGTGTCCTTTCTTTTGTGCGCTGCATATTAATCCTTTATTGAAGTAATTAAATGTGTGCTTAATGGCAACGAGTTGGCAGAACGAGGGTGCAATTGAATTAGCGGTTATGATTGGGAGCATGCTACAAGATGAACTGAATGCAATTACTGGAGGCATTTCCCCCCCCTCCTTCTCCCCAGCCCTCTGAGCTGAATTGGGTGACATGACATGACTTAATTACAGGTTGTTAGATACACTTGTGCTCTGATCTGGTGGGGATGGATCCGGACTTAAGGTTACGAATTCTGTAGTCTGCCGATGACGCATGCTGAGGCGCTGGGCATGCTGATCTGTTAAGAGACATTTAACCTAGCATGAAGGTCAACTTGAATTCTGTAACAATCATCCTAAATGCAAAAGAGTCAGATTTCTCTGCTTTCTGATGTGCCTGACCAATGGTGCACCAATATCAAAATGTGAAATGAGGAATTTTTTTTAAAAAAAATGTCCGAGGTGCCAAGTTTTTCATAGGTTATTGGAATCAATTGCATTGTAAAGATTGGCCAAGATACAAAGCTCTGTGGAGCATTGATGTACACATGGAGATTTGAAATTTGCACTGCCTGTGCGAATCATTGTGAAAGAAATGTTCAGAGCATGCACACTGTTCTATATGGATATCCATTTCCCAGGGAATTGAGTGAGTCGGACAATGCAGGCTGACAAAGAATTCCATGTACGATGTCATGCCCTTGCTGGCCCCCGCCACACCCTGCCGTGGCCGCTGCTCTCCTGGTGACCTGTCTCGGGCCTGGGCCTGTCTAGGCATCCCAGAGGTCTCAGAATGCGGGAGGACAGAGCTGGGTTACCTCACCCGTTTATGCTCGTGTCCTCCCCGGCTGTGCTTGGGCTCCACTCTCTCTCTGTCTCGGCCGCCTGTCTATTGCAGCAGCCTGCTCCCTCCCTGACCTCTCAGCCTTTGGGCCTTTTATCCTTCTCCCGGCCCCCTCCCTTCCTCCCAGGTCCCACCCCTGGGTAGCTCCACCCCGCTTATAAACAGGAACACTGGGGAAGGGCTCCCTGGGGCATGGTCTTCAGGCGGCAGTCGAGTGGGCTGGGGCGTTGTGGCGCCGCTGCGGTTTGGGGTTCCTGCCTCCCCCGCCTTCTCGGCCAGGCGGCGTTCCTGCCTTCTCCCTTCCACAGCTATGGCCACAGCTTGGCCACTTCGCCTGGGCCCAAGGGCGAGTCCATTGGTTCCCTGCTCTGGCAAGTGTCTTAGAGGGACGGGCCACGTTGGGTGGCCAGGAGGTATGCTGGAGCCTCGGGGGATGCGGGAGGGGCTCCCAGCGGTGTCCTGTCTCAGCTGTGGGGTGCGGGGGGCCCCCCAAAGGAGTCCCATCTCATCTGGGACGGGACACACACATTAGAGTCCATCTGATGGGCCACCTTAGAACTTCCGGCTGGTGTCTGGAAATGATAGTCTAAGCATGGTCGGTACTTGAATTAAGCCCTGTTTGGGAATCATAATGTATGCTTGTCAGAAGAACAGAAGCACTTTTAGCGGGCTGGAAGAACAAAGGATAGCTTTTCTCCTCCTGGAAAAAGTCTGCAGGTGAAGCCTCCTGGATGTTTTATATTCCAGATATGGAGTTTCTTCTTGGATGATGTATGAAAATGACAGCTGTCTGTGAGAATTCTGGATGACCGTTCAATTCAGTCGAACAGGAAGAGTGACTTTGATATGGCTAAAACTTGGAGTCATCTACAATGTCACACATGCCTCTTCTATGCTGAATTACGCTCATCATCAACAATTTCACACATGCCTCTTCTGCTCTTCTGTGCTGAATGATGCTCATCAGCCCACAAGACTGAATGTCAGCATTGCACAATCTCTGTTGTGTACATAGCATAAATTGTGAAACAGAGCTTAAATCCAAACTCAGTTAGCCTCATTAATGTAGTCTGTGCAAACAAAGTATGTGGGTCTCTTGAGCTGCAACTACTGGTGTGGTGGTGGAGGAAAGAGCTGTTAAGTCATAGCCCAATTGTGGCAACCCTGGGGTGGTTTCAAGGCAAGAGATGGTTTGCCATTGCCTGCCTCTGCATAACAACCCTTGACTTCCTTGTTGGTCTCCTATCCAAATACCAACCAGGGCTGCCCTGACTTGGGTAGCCCAGGCTGGCCCAATCCCATCAGATCTCAGAAGCTAAGCAGGGTCAGCCTTGGCTGGTAGCTGGATGGATGGCCTTCAAGGAATTCCAGGATGTGATACAGAGGCAGGCAATGGCAAACCACCTCTGAAATGTCTCTTAAAAACAAGTCTAGCTCATACCTAGTGGTATAATGCTAAAAAGAGCTAAAACTTCTGGCTTTCAGACAATCTTAGAATCTCCGGGCTATACTACATATTGCCATATGATAAGCAATTAACCAAACAGACCCATCTCTGCTTAGCTTCTGAGATATGATGAGATCATGATAATTTGGGCCATCAAGATCGGGGCAGGGATTTACATACAAACACATACAGGTGTAGGGATTTACATACAAACTATCTTTGTCCCTGTAAATGTTCTGTCCTTACAGAGGAAGGATGCATGATAGGGATGCCAGCCCCGGGGTGAGGTCTGGGGATCTCCCAGAATTTCAGCTCATCTCTAGGCTACAGAGATCAGTTCCCCTGGAGAAAACGGCTGTTTGGAAGGTGGACTCTATGGCATTGTACCAGTCCCTGGCTTCCCCAGACTCCATCCCCAAATCTCCTGGAATTCCCCAATCTAGAGTTGGCAACCCTTCTCCCTGCCCCTTGCTAATGGGCGGGGGAGACAAGGCAACTGTACTTGAGACTTATCTACCACCACCACCAGGGCTTTTTTTGTAGCAGGAACTCCTTTGCATATTAGGCCACACACTCCTGATGTAGCCAATCCTCCAAGAGCTTATGGGGCTCTTAGTACAGGGCCTACTGCAAGCTCCAGGAGGATGGGCTACGTAAGGGGTGAAGCCTAATATGCAAAGGAGTGTTTGCAACAAAAAAAGCCCTGACCACCACACATCCTGCCTATGTGTCAGGCCATATGTGAGCCCACCATACTCTATAGAGAGACCCCCTACTGTTGATCGTTCTTAGCTCCTGCGGGCAGGGCTTTTTTTTGTAGCAGGAACCCTTTGCATATTAGGCCACACCCCACTGATGTAGCCAATCCTCCAAGAGCTTACAGGGCTCTTAGTACAGGGCCTGCTGTTATTTTGAGGATTGGCTACATCAGGGGTATGTGGCCTAATATGCAAAGTAGCTCCTGTGACAAAAAAAGCCCTGCCTGCGGATACTGATAGGACAGTGGGAAGCCCTTGCTCATGTTGTAATCCATGCACCTTGTTTCATATTTAAGTTTTGCCAATGCACTGAAGTCTTTTTGGGGGGTTGGTGGTGTGCGGCTGAGTAGAGAAGGTGTGGAGGTGGTTTTATAGCTCTCACTCTCTTTGCTGGGGCCATAAATGAAACCCTTTCAGCCCTAATGACCACAACGACTTTCCTTGATCATGTTATTGCTGCTTTGGCACATTTATCGTTTTCACATGCACTAATGGACGAGTTTGGATATGTTAACAATTTATATATCATCTTGATCCTAAAAAGAACCCCCTCTTCTTCTTCTTTTTCCTCTCCTCCTCGTCGTCGTCGTTGTCCTGTCACAGCCAAACTAACTTAGCTCTCAGGATTGAGTAGCTTTTAAGGAGTATAAATGAATTTAATGCTTTAGAAAGAGCCTTTGTAAATTATGAACACGACAGCTATTACATTAAGCTGCATTAAGCATTAATACATCTTCATTACTGGCAAGTTGCCCAAAATTCCAAGGTTGGGGGTGGGGAAAGCTCACAAGACCCAACGTGAAGTGACTTAGGCCAAAATCGATTGTCCTTTTTGAATGGTAGGGAGAGGACACTGACGGTCTACTATTCTCCCATGAAGATTAGCCTTGCTGGCATCTGTTGTGCAGTTCCCCACCTTTCGCACAAAGCTTTTTCCTTTCAAAAAACAACCCCGTGAGTACGGCCTTCGAGGCAAAGAAGCAGGGCTTTTTTGTAGCAGGAACTCCTTGGAATATTAGGCCACACCCAACTGATGTAGCCAATCCTCCTAAAGCTTATAGTAGACCCTGTACTAAGGGCCTTGTAAGCTCTCGGAGGATTGGCTACATCAGGGGTGTGTGGCCTAATATGCAAAGGAGTTCCTGCTACAAAAAAAGCCCTGCAAAGAAGTATATGAAATCTTCCTTCACAGAAAAAAAGTCCATCGTATTAACCTTTTTGAAACCCTGATGCTGCTGGTTTATTATTGCTGATATGTGTGAAAGAAAGTTACTATTGATGTAGCAATAATTGCTTCTTATGAATCCTTGAAGGGAAGTGGGCACCAGGCGCTGAAATTGCTGATGTGGGATTTTTGATGGCGGAAAAGGGGTGGGGAAAAAAGTATAAAGGGGGTGGTGGTGGAAATCATGCCAGATTAATGACGGCCTACCTTGTACTGTCAAAGAACAAGAGATAAAACTGATTTTAGTGTCTTAAAAAGCAATATCCATTAGACTCGCATTTGGCTACTGCTGAAGTGGAAAAGGCTTTATTTCCACAAGATGTAGAGGCTTGGCTGAGGGGAAAAAAACAAGCTAACTGCTTGTGACATATTGTAATTGATTTTATGTTGTACATTTATAAGACTGGCAATTCATGCTCCATATGGGATTCAACGCCGAGGTGTCACTCGGACTTCTAAAGGCTTTATTATATTACAATTCTCAAAGGGCTTCCAGGAGACTCTTTTGCAACGTCCCAATGTGGAATTCTTCGTTTAAGTTGTGCAGCAAATACACTTGCACAAGAGCGGACTTTTCTAGCTAGGGAAATGAAACTTTTCAGCTTACTTCTGAATGTTTGTATGAAATCCTAAAATAGCACTTCAACCAGCCTTTGGCAGTTAATCAGATGCTGGAATGCAACTGTGAGGTCCAGCACCACTGTGTAATCCATGGAGTTTAATGTCATAGATTCCAGTTTACAAGGCGGCCATTTTCTCCAGGTGAACTGATCTAATAGCGGGAAATCTCCAGCCACCACCTGGAGGCTGGCAACCCAAACTGTTTCAAATAAACAATTGCTACAACAGTGAAGAGTGCAGGAAGGTACTGTGTCTGCCTGGGTTGATTTGTTTTCTGCTTTTTAATCTGGATGTTTAAAAAACCCTGCTTGTACTTTGGGCCCTGTGTGTGAATAGGGCAATGCTGAGGGTCATCAGGTCCCCTTGTCGATCTGGTGGGGTGGGGGTTGGGGGGTGTTCTGGGGGTGGCTGGGGACCTCGCATGGGGGACACTTTGATTTTTGGACAAACTCTACGGTAAATTTGGGCTTAAACTATAGAGTTTTGCCCCCAAACTAGAGTGTCCCCATGCGATATCTCTGGCCAATTGGTCTGCGATGGGGAGAAGTACTCAAAACTTGGGGGATCCCCTGCTGGAACTTGGGGGCTGGCAACCCTAGCAATGCTCGGGATGTGAAATCTCCCACTCCCAGAATCTGGGCACCCATTGCTCTTCAGAGGAGCACTGGGAGCAAAATGAAACGAACCAGCAGCAATGTACAACAATACAACAATAGCCTGAAGTGACATCATAGCATCATCAGAATTCCCCAAATCTCTATGGTTTTACCATAGAAATTTGGGGAATTCCTAGAGCGTCACTGCAACACAGTGATGCCTCTTCATAGTACATAAATAGAAATGTTATTGCAGTATTACATGCTATAATATCACCATGCCCCCCCCCCCTCAAAGCTCTCAGGGGTTAAGAACATAAGAATATAATAGAAGCTGTGTTGGATTAGGCCAATAGCTCATCCAGTCCAACACTTTGTCACACAGTGGCCAAAGCCCAGGTGCCATCAGGAAGTCTAGCAGCGGGGCCAGAAGCCCTCCCGATGCATGCATTTTCCGGGTTGGTACATGTAGTTGCATAACCTGAACAAAAATCCAGAGCCAGTTTGGTGTAGTGGTTAAGTGTGCGGACTCTTATCTGGGAGAACCGGGTTTGATTCCCCACTCCTCCACTTGCACCTGCTAGCATGGCCTTGGTCAGCCATAGCTCTGGCAGAGGTTGTCCTTGAAAGGGCAGCTGCTGTGACAGCCCTCTCCAGCCCCACCCACCTCACAGGGTGTCTGTTGTGGGGGAGGAAGGTAAAAGAGATTGTGAGCCGCTCTGAGACTCTTCGGAGTGGAGGGCGGGATAGAAATCCAATATCTTCTTCATCTTCTTCTTCTGATCACCTATAGCGATGATGAAAAATGCATGCATGGTCCTGTTCAGACAAAATGATGACCAAGCATATCATGAGGATTATGCATATTGTGATCTCCCCTTACACAGGGTTGGCTCACCAAAATCATAGTGGCTTGAATTTTATTTTATTTAAAGCAGCATATATATCTTGTTTAACAATATATATATATTTTTAAAATGAACATATTTCTTAAAATATTTGTCGTGTATGTGCACAGTAACACAGGGAAGATCCTTGTGCTACGCTGGCAATTGTAGCTGAAGCCATTTTTAAAAACTGCACAGCCAATCAGACCCACTTGCCCTCTCCCCCTTTCAGAAAACACTTGGCGGGCACCAGGAAGGGTATAAGCAGATGCCGCAGTACCCCTGGGCACCAGGTTGGAGATTCCTGCTCTATGCTAACAAAACAACTATTTCTATAGCAACAAGTTTGGGGATATGCAAAGTCCCTGAAACATTTGCCTTGTATTTCTAGCATCTATTTCTCTACTCTTTTCATCACAGCATTCAGAACTGTCATGATAAGAAGATTTAACTTTGTATGCCCTCAGTTTACTCCCAAACAAGCCTTGGCACAAATTTCTAGGATTCTACAGAATGAGTTCATAGTAAAGGGCAGTTCTTAGTGCCTTGCTCTGTGGAATGAACAAATGGGGAATTTGCCTAACATTAAGTGCCTTACAAAGGCGCACTTGGGAGGGGGAGGGGAGATCCTGACAAAGTCTGTAAGTTAATCAGCTTCCTTGTCAAATCTATCAACTGAGAGTCAGTAAAGGCCAATTGTAATTGGTAGGATTGAGAATTAATCTCACCCCTGTTTATTTTTTATACATAACTTGGTTCTGGCATACAAAGAAAATATACAAGATTACCTCACAAGAACTCAGCAGCTTTTTTCAGTTTCCTAGGCAATCCAAAATGGCTGCCAAGACCATGTGAGGTAGTCTCAAAAGATCTTGGCACTTAAACTGTTTCGTGTTTATTTCTCCCTCCTCTCCCTTCTGTTAAGGTTTTTCTGCAACACCACCTTTTGTGTACCTGGCCCCATTGCGTAAATGTTTTGATCTTTACTCTGAGGCCAAGTTCAGAATTAGAAACATTTTAGACTACACTTATAAACGATGAAAATTCCAGATAGGTAGCCATGTTAGTTAGCAACAGCAAAATAAAATAGGAGTCCCATGGCATTTAAAAGGCTAGGTCCAGACAGGCATTTTGCTCCAGCACAGGAATGGGACATGGGTGGGGAATGGAGTGGGTGCGGGAGCGGGACAGGAGGCAGCTGCAGGCATTTGGTCATGCTGTTTTGGTCTGCCCATGTGCCATCCCTGTGCCGGAGCAAAATGCCGGTCTGGACCCAGCCAAAGACTAGCAAAATTTATTCCAGCATCAGCTATCATGAGTCAGAGCTTACTTCATCAAATGCATAAATTACATACTTTGCATATGTAATTATTATAAAAATTTAGTACAATGTGCATGCACAATACAAATGATTCTACAGTCATGATATCTAGAAACAAAAAAAAATCAAACTCCTGAAAAAAATATAAGCAAATTTATTTTTTTTAAAAAAATTGCTTGCTCATCCTAATCACAAATGTATTTAGGTTTAATCAGTACTTTGAATAGGGCTGCCAGCTCCGGGCTGAGAAATACCTGGAGATTTGGGAGTTGGAGCCTGATGAGGAGAGGGGAGAGGCTTCAATGGGGTATAGATTCCACCTCTCAAAGAGACTGTTTTCTCCAGGTGAACTGATCTCTGTCACATGGAGATCACTCATAATGGTGGAGGATCTCCAGTCATTACCTGGAGGTTGGCAACCCTAACTGAATGATGGCTCAACTAATGGCCAATGCTTTAAACTTTTAAAAAATGTGTTAATCAGCTTACAATCTAAACCTAGATTCAGGTGGATAGCTGTGTTTGTCTGAACACAGCAAAACAAAGCTTGAGTTCAGGGGCACCTTTAAGACCAACAACTTTTATTCAGGGTATAAGCTTTAGTTTGCTTGCACATTTCTTTTAATACATTGAAACGGAAGTTGCCAGTCTATACATATAGGTAGAAGCTGAACAGCAAATTAGCATAAGCATAATAAAAGTTGTTGAAGAATTGCAAGGACCAAATAACAAGTTTATATGGCCACCACTTGTTTGGGTTTAATTCTGAGGGGAAACATAGTGAAGGAAATAAATATATCAAAATCTGAGATAGACAGGAAGATCTTGACTGTGGAATGCTAAGAGTAATTAACTGAGACTCTGTTAACTGAGACCTAGCTTAACCAAATGCTACTTTCCCCAATAATCATTATGAGCAAGAGTTTTTACATCAGAACTTTTCTTTTAAAAAATGGTCATGTGCCACCCAGATGGTAAAACACCTTCAATGTAGCATGTGGATGAATCAAGCCCTCCAATCATCATACAATTCCCCTTCTTCATTGCTTTATATTAATAGTGGACTTCCTTGTTTTGAATAAACTGAGGTATTAAATTCACAGTCTTGGTTTCATCTGTGAGGGAAAATGATCTGACCCTCACATTCCTAAAGGCTGAACTAAAACTTTTTGGAGGCACACTTCAAAGCTCCGAAAACAATATGTGTAACACTTTGGACACTTCTGGTGGGGGAGAAGAGGAGGGAGAAAGTCCCTCTATGAAGAACACCCAAGTATTTAAGAAGAAAAGGCTGGGTTTAAATATCTCACTGTTTTTCTTTGCCCGGGCGACATGCTGTGGATTTTATTTTCCTTTGCAATGCTTGGGCCGCTGAAGGCCTTTTTCTCAGAGATAGGCTGACGTTGCTGTATGGAATAGAGCTAGCAGGTTCACCGGAGAAAGTTTATTTGTAGTGTGGCCTGTGTCGCGTTGGAGAATTCCATTATGGTTTGGAAGACTTCACAAGTTTGGCATATCAATGGCACTTCAAAGAGGCATCCCTCTGAAATGAGCAGACGTGGTCCCTTGCAGGCCCCAGAAGAGGGGAGGGAAAGAGAAAAGTTCAAAGCTAGAAAATGGGTAGAGTTTCTCCAAGACTCAAGTAGGCACCCCAGGTCTTCATAAACGTTGTGGGGTCTCTCTGGGATAACGAGACTGTTGTGGATGTGTAGACAGACAAAGCACTCTTGCCCCGTCTCTGCCCTTGAAAATAATAAAATATATTATTTATTTTTCAAAAAATCATTATCTAATATCTTAAAAGCAAATTGAAATGGGATCTCTTTAATTTATCCCAAAGGCTTTCACACTTTATTTTCATAGTTATCTTACACTGAAAAAATGACACTCTTTTCCCAATGATTTTTTTTTTTGCTGTCCATTTTAAGCAATTTCTTTATATGGAAAAAGAAGAAATTTGTTTATTGTCATATTTTGAACTGTGTGGCACTGCACACATGCTCAGAGATGTCATTGTGTCTGAGTGAGCACATACTTTAGGGCCTCATTGGTTCATATCTCTGTTACATGGCATTTGATTGGTTGCATAGATGCACATGACACTCTTTTGGGAAATCTCTGAAAACTCTATGATTTTTAGAGATCCTTTCTGGTTTTTTTCTGGAAGAGCTATTAGCCCAACATTCTTTTTTAAAAATTCTCCCACCACCACTCTGAGCAGGACTTTTTCTGGAGCTTTCAACTAGTTGTCTTGTTGAGGGAGGGGATGTTTCATCTTTTTGTTGCTTGATGATTCCTGGCTCTAAATCATCCCACCCCACCTCCCAATGCACACCATCTTTATCTGTCTCTTCTCCATCACAGAACTAATACCATGTTTCCACACCCCCCATCATACTTTAAGTTTATTAATTTAATACATATTCAGGAAAAAATGCCTTTCATGTTCAACATATATACATAAAAACAGAGATCGAAGGTAGTTAATATAGACTTTAAAGTTTCACAAATAATATTTAACCTTTAATTTGTACCCATTTAGTCTCATTTGCATAAAAGTTTTCTATTTTCAGTTTCTTGAAACCAGCTATATAGTCTATCCTCATTGGGGAGGTACGGTGGCTTAGTGGTAGAGCATCTGCTTGGTAAGCAGAAGGTCCCAGGTTCAGTCCCTGGCATCTCCAAAAAAGGGTCCAGGCAAATAGGTGTGAAAAACCTCAGCTTGAGATCCTGGAGAGCCGCTGCCAGTCTGAGTAGACAATACTGACTTTGATGGACCAAGGGTCTGATTCAGTATAAGGCCGCTTCATATGTCCATATCTACTGTTCTTCTCAGTTTTCTATTCAAAATGGCTGTTAAAATGTTTAATTCAGCTATATTCAGAATTTTATCTAATAACTCCTCCATATTTGGTACACTCTTTTGTTTCCATCTTTTAGCATATAGAATTCTTGCAGCTGTTACCACATGCGCCACTAAATGAGTATTTTCTTTAACCACTGCTCGCTGTGTTATACTTAGTAAAAATAACTCAGGTTTAAATGGTAACACTGTTTTCAAGATCCCTTGTAACATTTCATGTACTTTAACCCAGAAAGACTTCGCCTTTTTACACAACCATGTTTTTGAGAGGGAGTGGTTAGATAGGGCAGAAGGTAAGTGAGAAAAAAGTTAAACACATAGATGCTCCCTTAATCTAATCTTCTGTCCCATGTCTAGGTTGACTCAAGACACTGAAGTGTGAATCAAGACTTAGATGAAAATCTGGTTTTGCAGTGAACTTGCTAGGTAAATTGGGAAATATCATTCTTATTCTTACCATTATTTGGTCTTTCCCATCTAGAATACGGGGGTACTAATTTTGACCAAATTTATAGGACTGTTGTAATTCAGTGTTATTCAGATGATATCTGAAGAGTGTTGAACGTTCTAAAATTAATGTAACATCTTAACAGAGAGCGTGAACTGTCCTTACCCGATGAACTCCATGCTTTAGTGTTTAAAAATCTAATTAACGTGGCTCAAGTTTAACAGTAGGTTTTTAAGTAGCAGGTAAATCTGTCTCTGCGGTTTGAGTTTGGGCAAGTTGCCATGAAGACAAGCTCCCTTTAAAATATAGGGCTCCCCTAAAAGGTTATAAAATATAAGTGTTGCACCTGGATTGGCAATCTCTGCTCGGTCATGAAGCTCACTGAATGACTTTTGGCTCGTGACTCCCCATCATCCTAACTGACCTCACAGTGTTATTGTGAGAGGAAAAATTGAAAAATGGAGAATCATGTATACTCCTTTGAGGTTTTTTTTGAGAAATGGACAAACATTTATTTACTTTATTTATAGCCTGCCTTTCTCCCCAGCGGGGAAGGGACCCAATAAAACTTACTTTGTTCCATATTATCCTCACAACGACCCTGTGAGGTAGGTTAGGCTGAAGAAAGATTGACCAGTCCAAGGTCACCCAGCAAGCTTCCATGGCATTGTGGGGATTTGCATCTGAGTCTCACAGGTTTTAGTTCAATAACCGCTAGACCACGCTGGTTCTTATGCAACATCATGTAAAAATGTAACATCTTGATAAATCCAATAAATTAACATATGTTTGAACTTAGGTCTTAGGGTTGCCATCTCTGGACTTTGAAAGTTTTCGAGATTTGGGGGTGGAGAGAGATCTCAGTGGGGTATAATGCCATAGAGTCCACCTTCCAGCCATTTTCTTCAGGGGAACTGATCTCTTTTACTTGGAGTCCAGGGCCGTTTCTACATTCAGGTTTGATCTAGATTGTGTGAGTGCTCAATCTACCTGCTACAGATCCACATTACCTAAATCAATTCTGCATTTAGAAATTTGCTTTGCACCTTTCCAAATGAAACAGTGACCGATTTCCCACTACCCTTTGACGCTCTCACACTCCTTTTCTCTGTGGGGCTTCTGTTGGATTTCACACTATCTGCCCTGGGGCTGCAACAAGCTTCGCCCTATTTGCACGGCAAACAGAAACTGGTTTTTAGAGGATCGTGTTTGCTGCACAAAAGAGGTTATCTGCGGATTGTTACTTCAGTATTTGCATTGTTTAATGCGCTTCTGGGCTACATTTTTCTTTAAAAACTAGTATGTTGTGGTTCTGTAGGTTGTGCGCTAGATGGTGGTACCTCTGCAATATTTCCCTCAATATGTTTAACAAAACTAACATTGCCTTAGTTTAAAAGGGACAATTGTTTTCACTCATCTAAAACCTCTACAGATTCTTTCATTGTGTTGAAGATGGGACTATGTTGTGACTTAACTGCAGTCCCCATACAAATTAAAATTAGAAGCTAGATCGCCGTGGAATGCACACTGAGGTGTAAATTAACACAACAATCTAACATTTAAATGCAAACTATGGAGTTTTGGGGAGGAGTTTGGAAACCCAAAGGAAAAGTTCTACAATTGAGACTTAGACCCGGATCTGGAGAAAGCTCCAGGCCAAAACAAGTCCTGAGAACTGCGAGGCAACAGCAGAGTGAAACTGCTATTCACCTTCACACAAAACAAATGTAGAAGACAGAAGAAACCGCAAGGTTAGACAGAACTGATGGCTATGTGTAACGTAGAAGGTAGCTTTGAAATACGCACAAAGAAAGGATCAAATAGCTTCTGTAGAAAGGACCCAGTTGTAATTCCAGATTTCCAGCCACCACCTGAAGACTACCATTATTTGGTCTCATCTGTGGGCTTGCATCTGTGTTTGGTGTGCTGTATTCAGTTTCAGAAGACTACCAGTGGACTTCGAAGTGGATCTCCCATGTTCAGAACTGCAACAGGAGGGAAGGTCCTTTCCCCACCCTGCCGAGTTCTCCTGGCTCCAGAATGAGAGGCAGCCAGTTTGGTGTAGTGGTTAAGCGCATGGATTCTTATCTGAGAACCGGGTTTGATTCCCCACTCCTCCACTTTCAGCTGCTGGAATGGCCTTGGGTCAGCCATAGCTATCACAGGAGTTGTCCTTGAAAGGGCAGCTTCTGGGAGAGCTCTCTCAGCCCCACCCACCTCACAGGGTGTCTATTGTGGGGGGAGAAGATATAGGAGATTGTAAGCCGCTCTGAGACTCTGATTCAGAGAGAAGGGTGGGGTATAACTCTGCAATTCTTTATTAGGTGAAGCTGACTTCTTGGAAGGCAAACAGAAAGGGGGGAAATGTGATAATAGATAGTGGAAGAAAGTTAATATAGAATGATATGAAGGTAATTAGGTTGATATTATTGTTATTAAGGTGATTAGGATAAAATGAAATAGGGGGAACTGAATGGTAATTAATGGGTGATATAAGATAAGATTCAGTATAGAAAATGAGTCTTGGTTAAGTATACAGTAGGTGTATCAATTGTATGAGGATTAATTGAAGAATGTTTTCTATTGTAAAATGCGGATGAATGTTATAGTAGATTGATGGGAAAAGGTAGTTAATAATTAGTGTTAATGTTCGCCATAGAATTCAATTCAATACAAATTTCAGTGTAGGAAAAAAAAAAAGAACTGGAACATCAGGTACAGAATGAAACTGACATGCAGAACCGGACTGTAGATTGGAGCTGTCCTCTTGACATGTTGGGCTCCAGGCTCCAGTGGGAGCAGTAGCATGCATTTGGCTTGCAGGGCTACTTTGTGCCTCTGGAGGCCTTGCTGTCTAACTGGAGGTTTTCCACCTGGTCAGCCCTACCCTTTGACAGCTGATTCCTTGAAAAGTCAGGAGCTGCTACCTGGAAGTGCTGCTTTCACATGGGGAGATCTTGCCTCTTAAGCTCAGCATTTCTATTTTCGCAGCCCCAGCCCCAGCCGTTTGTCTATAAAACAAAATAGAAAGCTGGTGCTGTTTGGTTAATTCATTGCTGTATCATCAGGGGTTTTTTTTGTAGCAGGAACTCCTTTGCATATTAGGCCACACCCCTCTTATGAAGCCAATCCTCCAAGAGCTTACAGGGCTCTTATTTACAGGGCCTACTATAAGCTCTTGGAGGATTGGCTACATCAGAGGTGTGGCCTAATATGCAAAGGAGTATCTGCTACAACCCCCCTGCCCTGGTGTATTATAATATGATGTTACATGTTGGTTAGCCTCCTTGAAGTTTCTTTTGAATAGAAAGCTGGGATAGAAATAAACGAATGAAAGATGTTTGATGTCCGAGATGACATTGCAGAGGGATGAGGAGTTTTTCCAACAAAGGAATAGCAGAATCTGGCACACAAAGGCTTGGTGCTCACAGGGTGAACCGTCACATTGCTGGGCATAATAGTTTAAGAGCAAACAGCATGTGAACTTGGATGGACTTGTTGGCTGCTGGCTAATGCTTAAGTGAACAGCTTACTGTGGCTTTTAGCGAGGGGCAGGCTGTCAACCACGGCCTTATGTCCTGGGCAAGCAAGCCCAGAGTCAAATGGAGTATGTATTCAGGGCTGCTGGTGTGCATGTCAATGGGAGCCGATGGCAGGGACGGAGGAGGGCACCTTTAATGCCAGTGATGAGTGTCCATTCCAAGACTGTGAGTCTTCTGGTGCCAAAGAACACTGGGAAATGATTTGCCGGGAACCATGTCAAGAGAAAGGCTATTTGATGTTCATAAGCTGAGTCTACAAATGGCGCAGAACAGGGACTTGGAAATTTATTGCAAAAATAATTATGTTAGAAGATAGTGTTGGTACATCATTAAGATTCAAACTAAAGCGTGAATACATGGCCAGACTTGTACTGCAGCTTGATTGGGTGCTTTTTTTTTTTTGCTGCTCCATGATTTTTGTTTTCCTTTTATTAAAAAAAAATCATTCTAAGGAACAAATCTAAAGCATTTCTGATTTCATCTGTTAAACATCCCTCTCAGAGGCTGATTGTTCTGAGTAGGGTTACTGGCTCTTATTTGGAAGTTCCTGGAGATTGGAAGACTGAAGTGTGGGAAGGATGGAATTGGGAGAAGAAATGGACTTCAGTGGGGCATAATGCCATAGAGGTCACCCTACAAACCTGCCATTTTCTGTGGTGGGGGGCTGATCTTTGTTTTAATTCTATAAGATCGCCAAGCCCCACCCGGAGGTTGCCAACCACAGTTTCAGGGTATAGAAAAGCACTTTTGCTAGTACCCAAATCCTCAGGTTCTGAGCTCTCATTACACCACCAGAACATCATCATCTAGAGTTGGAGCAACCAATCCCCAACAGGCATATTGAACAGTTGCATGGTGGACCATTTTGCTTGATGTACAGGACCAGTTCTTCACCCAGATGACTGAAGTGAGCCTCTTGAGGTTCTGGCAGTGCCTCTGGGACTCAGCTTGTTCCCATTGAACCAGGCGAAGTGCAACCCTCTTCTCTTCTCCCCTTTTGTATGGCCTATACCAACTGGCAGTTGTCAGGGTTCTGGTGCATGAGCCCAACAGTTTGCTTCCCAATGATCGATAGAGTGTTCATTCTCAGTTCCCTAAGAATCCTTACAGATAATGCTAGAATTATAAATTTGTTAATCTCTAAAGGAGTTACAAGATTCCTATTGAAGGCTGATGATTAAGATAATAAAAACATCCACTTCTCTTTTTCAAATAACACTTTATTAAAGTTTTTTAAAAGCCTATCATCAAGAAACTATGATTATGCCAGAAATCACAGTAGACAAAATCAAAACATACAAGACTGAACAGCTAACCAAAGAAATACTTGATACAATTAATTTAGAGAAATAAGAACTTATCATTAGATTTGTACAAATTAATATTAACCGGAAATGTAGTTTTTCTACTTCACTTGGAATTTCACCGTTGGCCAAATATACTACAATTGGGAGTCATGTCGCAGCAAAATCAGAAGACATCCATTTCACTTTGACTCTTCTTCCTTGGGTTTATGTACCCCACTTCACCACCACTTTCATCATTATCACAGATTCATGTCTCCCCCCTTTCCTGTGATACAGATTCAGAGAGAAAACACGACTGTAATTCAGTGGTACAGCAAATTCTTTATATGCAGAAGGTCGCCATTTCAGTCTTGTTAGCTTCATCCCAATTTACACATCATGGAGTACACAGGTTGGGTCTGGATCCTCAACCTGTGTAGGAGTGAGGTGTGAGTTGAGGGTTCTTCTCAATACCCATGTGAGTTGTCCCTGTTTCAGATTGGGAAACCACAGAGAAGAAGCTGAAACGCTATTTCCATGTTTGCTGTGGTCATCTGTATAGGGCACCACATCTGTGGTAATGAGGAGAACCTCTAAATCACATTTTACAGGTTGGGGACTCCCCCTCCCCCACACCCACCCAACCTGTGTATCCACAATCTGTAAATTATTGGGACCATCACTGGAAATCTCCAGCTTAGATCCTAGAGAAGCAGTACCAGTGGGAGAAGACATCATTGAATTAGTTGAATTTGATATACTGAATTCCATGTTCAAAGGAAGGGAAGCATCCCAGGAAACATTCTCAAGAGCAAGGAATGCTGGGAAGAGGCTGGTTCTCAGTCAAGCCATCCTAGTGACTGCTTGGGTTGGCACAGTTTTGAGGGCACCAAAATATGGTAGGGAGTCATCTTGCTCCCAGCCATCAGTGAGTGGCACAGGAGGAGACATCTCATCAGGAGGACAACATATTTTGAACAAACCCTGGTTAGGAATGAGTTTTTTCTTAGGACTATAATGTGTCCTCAGGTTCACTTACTCAGAGGATTAGTACCACACTGCAGCCACCTCACAGAGATTAAATCATTCTTCAAAACAGTTACTCTGCCATGGGAGCTGTCCATCAGCAACTTTTCCCCATGGAGGCTGACCTGTTTTCTGCACAAACCCGGTCAGCAAGCAAAACAAAGTTCTGTGGACCTACTGAAAAACCACCTTCTCAGCCTCAACCATCACTTGTACATAAACAGCTTGCCACTTGGTGACATCTGCCTCACAAGTAATTCAAGGTAGAGAAGTCACTGGAAATCGTGAGTTCCTGCTGGGCTTTTTCTACAAAAAAAAGCGCCCTGGTTATATTGAAATGTTCTTTTTTTAAAAAGCAGAGTCAAAAGGCCATGAAATGCAGGAAGTACAAGGAGAGATAAAATGATGTAAAATCAAATGTAAAGTACAGAGAGTATTCACAGTTATCAAGAATACTAAGAGTGTAGTCTTAAGCACAATTAGATTTAAGTCCAGCAGCCCACTTTAGGGACCAACAAGAGTTTCAGGGTTTAAGCTACCCTCTGCCAACCAATACTGCTGCCTTCTGAAACTATCTTAAGCACAATCATATCCTTCAAAGCCCATTGAAGCTAACTGTTTAGAAAGGTACAACTCTTAGGGTGCCAGCTCCAGGTCGGGAAATTCCTGAAGATCTAGGGGTAGAATTTGGGGACTGTGAGTTTGGGGAGGGGAGGGATCTCAGCAGCTTATAGTGCTGTAGACTCTGCCCTTTGTCCATGTTCTCTAGGTGAACTGATCTCTGCAGTCTGGAGATCAATTGTAATTCCGGGAGAATTCCTGGCCCCACCTGGAGTTTGGCAACCTAATAGCTTTGTTTAGGATTGCCCTGTAAATCAGGCCAAAAACAGACCTCGATTGTTAACTGCCTCCTCCTTCATGCACACACATCACTTTTTTAAAAAAAGCTAAGCCCTCACTCTACATTTAATGCCAAGAATAGTAATGGGGAGGGGGGTCCTTTATACATGAACGTCATTCATTTACGTAAATGGTCATTGCAACCACTTTGATTTATACAGCCAGCAGATGTTGGAACTTAAAGCACCTGCTAAGAAAAGCAGATTCTTTATAGCTCTGGCCTAGCCCCGTCTCCGTGGGACTTTCATTCTCCCCCAGCCTCCTTGCTGTGGCCCAGCAGCGCCTCTTCATTTGTACAGGCAACGGCTGCGGTGGGTCTTGGAGGCTCTATCTGTGTATCTGCCAGGATGGCTTTGATTGCCTAGCCAAACCACTGCTGGTTGAAATGTCAAAAAACGGCAGAAGCTCCTCACCCTTCCCTCCCTGCATTGCTGAATGTACACAAACGAAAAGCCCAGGAGGGCCCACAATGATGTCAGGCAGGCAGATGCCATTGGATTCTACAGCTTGCAAAAACAGAAGTCTGCTCCACCTCTTGCCCAGGTTAGGTTAACAGCACCTCAACATCTAAAGTTCCGAAGATGGTGACCACATGTACGCGGGATGCACAATGCGTTGGTTGTTAGCCCATGGATATGAACTGACTCTCAAAAGCAACCAGTCAATAGATATGGGCTGTTTGTGGAAGTTAAAGGTGTGTGACTGACAGCACATGAGACTCTTTCATAGTTGCTGGGCTTTCTTTGTTTTATTTTTAACCAGACGGCTTACAATTTAGTAAGATAGAGTCAGTGTGGTGTAGTGGTTAGAGCAAAGGGTCGCCATGGGCAGCATGGCACCTGCTGAAACCTATCCTGGTGCCTAAGTGTTGGTAGAAATGGGGCAGAGCCAGGTGGAGCTTTTCTCCTGCATGTCTTCTGATTGGCTGTGCTGATCTTTAACTATGTTGCTTTGACAGCAGCTACTACCACAGTACTAGGATCTTCACAGTGTGACTGAAAAGAAATTGCAGCAGCCATTTTGTTTAGGATTGCCAGGTCTTACCTGGCAGTTGGGGGGGATATTCCTCCACTTTCTACTTAGGGAAAAACTCTATGGTTATCATAGAGTTTTCCCCCAAATGCTAGAGTGTTCCCCTGTGACATGCCCAGTGTGATAGTGTCACTTCCGAGTGATGTCACAATGCACCAGTGCTCTTTGGGGGCTTGGCTCTGCCACCAGACAGCTTTGTGGTAGCAGGTTGGAGGCCCTGAAATTGGGGAAATCTCACCTCTGGTGGGAGGTTGAAAACCCTAATTTTGTGGCAGCCATTTTGTGTGCACCCACCAAACTGTGTCAGAATTCCAAAGGTGCCCGTAGGCTCAAAAAGGTTGGGGACCCCTGGGCTAGAGTGTCAGACTAAGATTTGGAAGAACCAAATTTGGATGCCCACTCTGCCAGGGAAGCTTGCTGGGTGACTTTGGGCCAGTTATAAACTCTCAGCCTAACAGGCTCTACCTCACAGGGTTGTTGTTATGCTGATAAAACTGAGGACAGGAAAATTATGTAAGCCACCTTGGGTCCTCACTGGGGGGAAAGTGGGATATAAATGAAATAAATAAAATAAGTGCATGCAGACATGCACAAACACTCTAGGTCACTGTGACAACAAAGAAAATGTAACTGTCAAGAGTGAACACCCACAATTAGAAACTGTCATTCGAGATCCATCCATCCATCCAAATATTTATATGCCTGTGTTTTTTGTGAGCATCTCTGGAGCAAAAGGAAGCCTAATCCAGCATTGACAGTAACATGGCAAAGTCACTTCTGAGCCTCACCAGAAGGGATGTCATCATGTCACTGGTAACACAAGGATCATCTGGTATTTGAGTAAAACTCTATGGTAAAAATACCGTATTTTTCGCACCATAAGACGCACTCCCCCCCAAAAAAAAGTGGGGAAAAAAGTGTGTGCGTCTTATGGAACGAAGGTACCGTACGTACCTTCCTCCGGGGGGGGGGGCAATCCGCTGCCTCCGTCCCGGCGCTTCTCCGCACTTGCCAGCCTGGCTCCAGCTCTAACGCTTACAGCAAGCGCCAGGATCGCTCCCTCCGCCCTCTGATCCCAGCGCTTGCTTTAAGCATCAGCGCTGAAGCCATGCAAACAGGCAGGGAGAAAGCACGCCGCCCCCTCCACAGCCGGCGCTCGCGAAGTGCTGGGTTTGCAGAGGGGGCGGGTGCTTCCTCTGTGTCTGTCTGCCTGGCTTCAGCTGCTGTTTATAGCAAGCGCTGGGATCGGAGGGCAGAGGGAGCGATCCTGGCGCTTGCTGTAAGCAGCAGCTGAAGCCAGGCAGACAGGCACGGGGAAAGCACCCGCCCCCTCAGCAAACCCAGCGCTTCGCGAGCACCTGCTGTGGAGGGGGCGGCGTGCTTTCTCCGCGCCTGCGTGCCTGGTTGGGAGACAAGCGGCGAGATCGCTCCCTCCGCCCCCATCGCATACCCAGCACTTCACAGGGAGCGATCTCGCTGCTTGTCTCCCAGCCAGGCATGCAAGCGCGGCGTGCTTCCCCCGCGCCTGCGTGCCTGGCAGGGAGACAAGCGGCGAGATCGCTCCCTGCGAAGTGCTGGGTTTGCGGTGGGGGCGGAGGGAGCGATCTCGCCACTTGTCTCCCAGCCAGGCACCTGCGTCTAATGGTCCGGAGCATCCAATGGACCGAAAAATACGGTAACTTCTACCAGAGAGTATTTGCCCAAATAACAGAGCGTCCCTGCATTACTGACAACATAATGATATCACTTTCAGTATGCAACGGGAGTGACGTTGCCACATTGCTGGAGATGACCGCCTAGAACTCCTTTTGCTCCTGGTAACCGCCCCCCCCCCACTCCAGAGGGGACACTTGGCAACCCTGCTCTCTACAGTTTGTGAGAAAATGACCCCTCTGTCACACACATACGGTTGCCAGGGCGCCTGGAGAAGTGAGCTTGCATCCGCCTGGCCAGTGAATGCCAGTAAAGCTATCCAGGGACTATGTAAGACTCCTGTGTACTAACTACCAAGTATACAAGTGCTTGAGACAGGCACAGAGTGTCTGCAGACGCACACGGACGTTTCCCCGCTACCGCGTGGAACCCGCCATGGTGAGGAGGAGGCTACGCCGCCACGGAGCTGTCCAGGCGAACGGTGTTGAAGCGCTAAGCATAGAAACCACTGTGTTTCGCTAACACCACACGTAGCCATCTTCCTGCCTGGTTGGGCTTCATTCCTTCTAAGTGGGAACCTCACGTACACACCTTGAGTCATTCCCAGCCCGCAAGCAACCTATCTAGTTTATGAATGGATTAATGACTCCACTATTAATCCTGATTGCCAAGTAATATCCTGAACAACAGGCTTCACCCAGGAGATGATGAGAAAGAGGAAGGATCTCTCCTGATATATCCAAGCCCTTTTGTCTACACCGGAATACCTAGGTCCATATCTGATTCTCTATTGTCACATTCCCAGTTAATCCCATCTCATCCCAATCACCCAACTATCTACATACTGATATCACTGGAGCCGCCCCAAGCCCTGTCGCAACCTGGAAGTTTCCAGGATGCCCAGGATGAAGGTGATGTCCATTGGTTGAGGCATACACCCAATCAGGTGTCGCCATGGACTCACCATTGGTCCAACAGATGTCCAGCCTTCTTGGTCATCAGCGGAACCTCCCATTACCACTCCCAGTCACCTCCCATTCCCTCAGGACTAAGGTAACCCTATATAACCTGTGGACTAGCTACCCACAGGTGTGCTCTCTATGCAGCAATCCCCTTACCCCGCTGTATAGATCCATCCCCGATTCCTGATCAGTTTCGGGCCCATTCCCCCATTCCCTCATTCGTCGCCATCGGAGCCTTCCTTGGAGTCTGCGAGAGGTAGTATTACCCTGTATGTCCATCCTTTTATGTTCCCCTATCGATCTCTCTATGTTTCTTAGACCTGTGTGAATGTGTGATTGATTTTGTACCTTGTGTGAAAGAACTATTGCTTCAAATAAACTACAATTGATTTTATTAAATTGGAGTCCTTTATTGAGCATTGACTATCTGAATGGTCGAGCCTGGTATACACAGATAACAAAGATTCCGATGGGGCTAACTGTCTCTCAGCCTAATTCCCCAATCTTATTTTGAGAGCAGTTTCCCTAACAAGTTTTTGTCTGCCTGCTTTCACCCAGGAAGATTACCCTTTTGTGACCCCTCTGATTCCTAGTTCAAGACCCGGTGGAGCAGCTGAAGATCATCACAAGCTAGAGGAGGGGTCTCCAACCTTTCTGAGCCCCCGAGCACCTTTGGAACTCTGACACAGGGCACTAGATGCAACAACAAACTTGCTGATGCAGGAGACAGAGCCAATCACAAAATGTCAGAGCATGAGGTTATGCATAATTTTGATAGTAACTCTTCAACATTTCAGACATAAGGTCTATTTAACAGGATGCCTTTTAATCTGCCTAGCCAATAAGGAATCTAGTAGCATTGAAATCCCTTCTGGGCAAAAGCCCCACTGACTCCTGACTTCTCAAAACATTTGACGGGTTCTAGGCTAGGGTGGAATTCTTGCAGGAGCTCTTTTGCATATTAGGCCACACAACCCTGATGTAGCCAATCCTCCAAGAGCTTACAAAAAAGAGCCTTGTAACTATATATATAACTATATAGTAACTAGTTATAGTGGATATAAAATATACAGGCAAAAATGTAATAAATTTATCTCTAAACTTACCGATTCATACAATCTTTAACGCACTTCGAGTCATACAACAAGGTTGGCATCTTCAGATTGTTCAGAAAGCTAAATTGGCAATAGCTGTACCATGCCCTCATGATTTTAAAGAGGTATGCACACATAGCTAAAATTGATGCTAAGAAGGTTACCACATACAAAAAAAATAAAATTTTATGCATATAATTTGTGATAACCCTAAAATCCAATAAAGCATGTTCCTCGTATTTCAAAGAGTTCCGATGATAAAAGCAAATTTTGTATTTCTATGCAATCAAAAATACACACTTTATCCACATAATTGCAAAACAAATTACACTCTATATGTATGCATACTGTGATTTTATATTGTAATGGCCAATGGCCACATACAATAAAACTATTCATATTCATATTTTACAGCAGTTTGCTGTGAGCTTTTGCTTCTGGATTTACATGACTTCTTCCTTGTGTTGGAGTCTCCAAGTGCGGCCTGGAGATCTCCTGCTTTTACAACTGATCTCCAACAGGCAGAGATCAGCTCCCCTGGAGAAAATGGCTGCTTTGAAGGGTGGACTCTTTGTTATTGTACCGTGCTAAAGCTCCTCCCCTCCCCAAACCCCGCTCTCTCCTGGATGTTTTCCTGGATAGTCTCCAGATATTTTCCAAAACACACTTGGGAATTCTAATGAATTCTGGGAACTGTTGTTTAGTTTGGCTGTTAATATTTCTCTATGAGAGGTGGAATGACCTATTAAAGCCATGTCACTCATGTTGAAGACTGTGATATAGTTATGCCTCTGGGGTGAGGTTAGCTTCCATTTCCCCCATCCCTTCCTATGGCATTGTAGCAATCACTTTTACGCTCCTCTGCCCTGCCCTGTCATTTCATGGTCTCCTACTTATTTTTCATTAACACGAGACGGGTGTTTTTAATTTATTCGGATCAGCTAGAAATTCCCTCATGGTATTTACTCCAGCGTGTGCCTCTTCTTTTGTCGTTTCATTCCCTGTGGTTTGTGCCTGCCTCTTGCTGTGGGAAGACTTCAGGTACGGTTCCTTGGCAAGCAACCCAGATGCATTTCTGATGTTTCCACTGGAGTACACAACATCAGTGCGGGCCCCCCCTAGAGACTCTGCCTCTTGCAGGGCCTCAGCTGTGGCTGTGGCTTTTGGAGATGATAGCGGTGTTTGATTAAATGAAATCTTCTGCACAACAGCTTGTGGAGTGCCAACGCACTCTACCAGATTCAAAGTCTTTATCCCTTTCCCCCGAGTTGACAAGAGGGTAGCTTTTCCCCTTAGCAAGTTTTACTGACAATGAATGGTACAATAATATTTGCTGGGGAGAAGGTGAGAGGAATCTCGCATATAGATGGCCTGGTTCTCCCCCCACCCCGGCCATCTTTTTTTCTCTCTGACAGGATGGTGTGCATTAAAGAACAGGTCAGTCAAAACACACACACATACAAACCCTGTTCAGACAACATTTATGTCATGAAACAGAGCTCAAATTGTAAAAACAACAGAACCAGTGCCAAAAAACAAATAGAGGCAGAAAAAAATTAAAAATCACAATATCAAAAACATTTTATTAACATATATATCTCAAATAAAAAAAGTCATTATTTTCAAAGTCATTGTTGTGACTGAGTTCTGAAAGTCAGATACAAAATTAGTGGAGCCTATTATTTCTCAAAGCCAGGGGGGTTTTTTTGTGCAAGAATGCACAGGAACACAGTTCTGGCTGCCTTGGCATCAGGGGTGTGTGACTTAATATGCAAATGAGTTCCTGCTGGGCTTTTTCTACAAAAAGCCTGCGTGAAACAATGGTGGTGCCAGGGGGTGTGGCCCAATGTGCAAATGAGTTCCTGCTGGTCCCGTGTGGAACAATTGTGATGTCAGGGGATGTGGCCTAATATGCAAATGAGTTCTTGCTGGGCTTTTTCTACAAAAAAGCCCCGTGTGGAACAATTGTGATGTCAGGGGATGTGGCCTAATATGCAAATGAGTTCCTGCTGGGCTTTTTCTACAAAAAAGTCCTGCTCATATGTACTCTGATTGGACTATTGGATCTTGTTCTTACCCATGCAGGGTAATCTAACTCACCCTATCCTGAGAAAATGGGCCTTCTAACCTATCGTTATAATACTTCTTTCCCTTCTGCTGTTTGCAGATCTATATATCTCTAACAACTGAATATAACTCTCCTGCATTGATGAAGTGGGCTCTGACTCACAAATGCTTGTGCCACAACAAATTCATTAGTCTTAAAAGTGCCACCAGATTCTTTTGTTCTTGTGAGATAATTGCAAGGCGACGGCGGATGATTCTTTCGGTATCAGCTCGAAGCACAGTGCAATTTCCCGTCTCATTCTCTGTGGAACGAATGGAAACAACCTCCCATTCAGCGAGAAGCCATCCGTTAGTGGCCTTTGGCAATTGAAAACAAATGGAAGGAAATATTTATGGTCACTTTAGCAGAATCAGCTATTGGATGACCTATGACATCCGACATCTTCTGCCAAAGAGCTAATCAGCTGTAAAACTAGATGACAGGTCTATTGTAGACACACAAAGGAAGGATATGCGAGTTTGGTTTTAAGGCCGCAAAGAATTGCCAGACAGCCATGTTGTGCTGGGCTTGTGTGAAAAGTTAACTTTATTTATATTGGGAAAAAAATTGCTATAAAAATTACCTCAGGTTTAACTATGATGGTCATGGATGATGATGGCAAAATGTTTCAAGGTGGTAGCAACAGTTGTAACGCTAGCAATAGTGGTAGTAATAAAGTGTCAGATTATTATTTAATGGCCATGAAGGAAATTTGGTATCCCACTGGTGTCTCAACCCTATTGCCTGGAAAGCAAAACTAAATTGTTTCCTTTATTTGTTTGCTTATTTATTTAAAATATTTATATCCTGCCTTTCCACAGTGCCCATATGTATTCAATCCATGCTGAGGTGATTTCTTGCTTCCCTCATCAAAGGGAAGATCCACAAGCAGCCTGTTTCTTACATTTTCAGAAAAGATCCCCAATCACAGCTGTTTGCTCAGAGAGAATTGACAAAAAGGAAAAATAAAACATGGTCTTCTGATCTAGGCCGGCCCTAGGGAAGGCTCACTTCTGGCACACAACCTCCCACCCCACAGATAAAATCAGCAAGTCAAAAGGGGGCTGCCCAGTTTGGCGCTCCCAGAAGGCCAGTGCTCTAGGCAGTTGCCTAGTTTGCCTAGTGGCAAGGCTGGCCCTGCTTCTGAGAGGTGATATGATCACCATCTTCAAGTACTTGAAGGGCTGTCATATAGAGGATGGTGCGGAATTGTTTTCTGTGGCCCCAGAAGGTAGGACCAGAACCAACGGGTTGAAATTAAATCAAAAGAGTTTCTGGCTCAACATTAGGAAGAACTTCCTGTCTGTTAGAATGGTTCCTGAGAGCCAGTTTGGTGTAGTGGTTAAGTGTGCGGACTCTTATCTGGGAGAATCAAGTTTGATTCCCCACTCCTCCATTTGCAACTGCTGGAATGGCCTTGGGTTGCCCATAGCTATTGCAGAGGTTGTCCTTGAAAGGGCAGTTGCAATGAGAGCCCCCTCAGGCCCACCCACCTCACAGGGTGTCTGTTGTGGAAGATATAGGAAATTGTAAGCTGCTCTGAGTCTCTGATTCAGATATAGGAAATTGTAAGCTGCTCTGAGTCTTCTTCCTCAGTAGAACAGGCTTCCTCGGGAGGTGGTGAGCTGTCCTTCCTTGGAGGGTTTTAAACAGAAGCTAGATGGCCATCTGACAGCAGTGAGAATCCTGTGAATTTAGGGGGAGGTCTTTGTGAGTTTCCTGCATTGTGCAGGGGTTTGGACATGTACTAGGGATGCCAGGCTCTTGGTGGGACCTGGGGATCCTCCTGAATTACAGCTCATTTCCAGACTACAGAGATTAGTTCCCTTGGAGAACTAATAGCATCCAATGCCTCTCCTCAAAACACCCTTCATGTTTCAAAAGTATTGGACTAGGGGGTCCAATTCTATGAGCCCCCAAAGAAGATGCCCCTATCCTTCATTATTTCTAATGGAGAGAAACCATTTAAAAGGAGCGTGATCCTTTTAAATGTGATGCCCAGACCTTCCTTTGAAGTTCTATCATGCTTGTCACAACCTTGTTCCTGGCTCCACTCCCAAAATCTTCTGGCTCCACCCCCAAAGTCCCCAGATATTTCATGAATTGCACTTCGCAACCCTAAAGCTGCTTTAGGTCTGCGTGAGGGAGAAAAGCAGGATCTAAATATTTTAATAATAAACAAGTAGATAAATAAAGGCTGGAAAGTGGGTCTCAACTGAAACAACTGCCACATTTTTAACTGTATGAAAATGGCTCCTTTTCAGGCATATCCCTACATTCAGTGTATTCACTGACATCTATTCATGGACATTGCCATCACTTGCTCTCATGCTCACTTGGCTTCATCTGCCCTCAGTCCTCTTACCACACAGTCAGCTCTGAATTTAGGGGACAGTTCCACAACAATGACATTGGTGCTTTTGGGATCAGAGAAAATGCCTTCGAGGCGTACAATTTCGGCTAGCTATGTCATTGAAACAGAGCAAGGCTTATATGCTCATGCCATCTGTTGCCAGTGGGAATCCCAGTAGCCACATTTTATACCAGCTGCAGCCTGTTCGGTGGTGTGTTCAGGGATACCCACAGAAAAGGCATTAACAACTGGCCAAATTGAATGAAACAATGCAGGAACAAAACACTCCTGCAACAGAGGAGACAGGGTGATGACATGGGCTGGCTCTCTTCCTAAAGAAATGCGAGAAAGGCAGATTTCAACACACAAGAACTCAATTGTACTCTGCACATATGGTTCTTCAGGGCACTCTTAAAGTGTTTCATACTGTAATACATGTGTTACACTTCTGTAATATTTACCGAATATATACCTCAATATGCGCCAAGAGCAGGGGTGGCCAAACAGCAGCTCAGGAGCCACATGTGGATCTTTCACAGATATTGTGTGGCTCTTGAAGAAGAAGAAGAAGGCTGCAGATTTATACCCCACCCTCCTCTCTGAATCAGAGACTCAGAGCAGCTTACAATCTCCTATATCTTCTCCCCCCCACAACAGACACCCTGGGAGGTGGGTGGGGCTGAGAGGGCTCTCACAACAGCTGCCCTTTCAAGGACAACTCTTGTGATAGCTATGGCTAATGCAAGGCCATTCCAGCAAGTGAAAGTGGAGGAGCGGGGAATCAAACCTGGTTCTCCCAGATAAGAGTCCGCACACTTAACCACTACACCAAACTGAAGCCCCCACTGTCCTGTTGGCTGGTTTGGAGAAGGCATTTGTCTCTTTAGATCACTTCTCCAAGCCAACCCAGGAGGTGGCTTGGAGAATGCTGGTAAAATGCAAGTCACTTTCTTTTCACCTCTCCATTCACCCTCCCCATCTTCCTTCCTTCCTTCCTTCCTTCCTTCCTTCCTTCCTTCCTTCCTTCCTTCCTTCCTTCCTTCCTTCCTTCCTTCCTTCCTTCCTTCCTTCCTTCCTTCCTTCCTTCCTTCCTTCCTTCCTTCCTTGTGGCTCTCAGGCATCTGACGTTCATGTCTTATGGCTCTCAGACATCTGATGTTTATTCTAGGTGACTCTCACTTCAAGCAAGTTTGGCCATCCTTGCCCAAGAGTATCCTGGGGTCAATTTTGATATAATGATTTTCCTCTGTAGAGGAATTCATAAGGAAGTTCATATGGAAAGCAACATGTTGGAATGCAACAACTGCATTCCAAAAGAAGCTGGGCATGCTTGAAAATGCAGTGCCATGAAAATCAAGGATCAGTTTCAGGGGTCAGCATGACTGGGTACCTGCTCCCCCATTAAGCCACAGGCTCTACATGCACAGCTGCCTGCTGTGCAGATACATTTTAAAACAGAAGAAGATACTGGATTTATATCCCACCCTCCACTCCAAAGAGTCTCAGAGCGGCTCACAATCTCCTTTACCTTCCTCCCCCCACAACAGACACCCTGTGAGGTGGGTGGGGCTGAGAGGACTCTCACAGCAGCTGCCCTTTCAAGGACAACCTCTGCCAGAGCTATGGCTAACCCAAGGCCATTCCAGCAGGTGCAAGTGGAGGAGTGGGGAATCAAACCCGGTTCTCCCAGATAAGAGTCCGCACACTTAACCACTACACCAAACTGGCTCTCCTAGGAGCAATGCTATGAACGCTCAGTGTTATCCTTAGTAGTTGTTTTCTAAAGAACCCCTGGCCATCAATGAAATGGTTCTTTGGCTGCTGACCAATATCTATTGTTTTTATTTTAAATATTTCCCTCAAATAATGAGTGAATGTGGAACATTTTCTAAGTGAGCCATGGCTTTTTGCTCTTGGGGAATTTTTTTTTTTTAAAAAAACACTATATTAACATTTATATTTATCAACCTAATTATGATTACCGATGAAGAATCAACCTTTGCATTTATAATATATTTGTTTATTCTTTTAAACATTTGTTTACAGCCAGTTATAATAAGTCTACGTTTTGTTCCATTGCATGGAAAAGGAAGTCTCAGAAGCGTTATTTGTCGCAAGGGACATACGGTATTTCAACCCGCTTTATATCATAAAGTGACAAAGATTATGCACTTGGCTGGACACTCCATGCACCTTCCTGGAACACTTTGCCTTTCAAATCTGCAAGCAAACAGCTGACTCCGCACTGCAGTGTTTGCTCGCTACCTGTCCTCATCAAGCCTCTACAATCTGGAGTAGAGATGTTGACACGAGTAATCAATAGAGCAAAGAATGAAGAACCAATGAAATGAGCCTACCTGAAAGACCGCTGCTGGGCCCACGACAGCCGCCACAGGCCGTAGCCCTAATTATTGTTGTGAGGGGAACTGGCAAAGGAAAGCTTCAGCGCCAAAATAACGAGATCGATATTTTAAACCTTGCAAAGTGGGTAAGGTTAAATGAGAGGAGGCCAGAAAGATCTGCCTGGGGTTTCTGCTAGGGCTGCCAGGTCCCCCCAGCAACTGGCAGGGGATGGGGGGACTTACCAGGAGCGGGAGGAAGGCCCTGCCAATGCTGCGGCCACTGACTAATTAATAATAATAATATAGTGGGTTCAAAGCACAGAAGAGACAAGGTTGCCGTGATCATAGCTCTTTATTGAGTTACAGCATGGTAACTAGTGGCTAAGAAGAATGGCTAAACTGGCCAATGGGGCCAACTATATACAGTCCTGGGTTCCCATGCTAGGACACCATTGGATTGTTTGAACCAGCAGGGGGCTTCTGGTTAGACCAGGGCAGCAGGGATTTGGATCCTACTTCCCATTGTTCTAGAGTCCCCAAGCTCAGTCCTCCAGGCTCCAATGAGCCAGGCAGAAACACTGAAGAAGATATTGGATTTCTATCCCACCCTCCACTCCGAAGAGTCTCAGAGCGGCTCACAATCTCCTTTATCTTCCTCCCCCACAACAGACACCCTATGAGGTGGGAGGGGCTGGAGAGGGTTTTCACAGCAGCCCCCCTTTCAAGGACAACCTCTGCCAGGGCTATGGCTGATTCAAGGCCATGCTAGCAGGTACAAGTGGAGGAGTGGGGAATCAAACCCGGTTCTCCCAGATAAGAGTCTGCACATTTAACCACTACGCCAAACTGGTAAAGAACATTCACATGAATCCACAAACACAACAAAGAAGAAGAAGAAGACATGGGATTTATATTCCGCCCTTCACTCTGAATGTCACATCAAACTTCACAAGTATGGGAAGCACAGAATATCAATCACCTGAGGGGCTCAAGCATTTTGCAGAAGAAAATGGCATGCTCTAAACCACATATTTTACCATGATGTCCTGCACTACTTGACTGGGGAAGAGGAAGATGTTTGGGATCCAAACAACAGACTTCCCTAGAACCAGCCATACAGCAATTCATCTAGTTGTACATTAACTCCTCTAGTTCACAGCTTCCTCAGTCATTAAATGTAAGCTTGTGGTCTTAAGAAGAAGAAGGTGGTATTGGATTTATATCCCATCCTCCACTCCGAATCTCAGAGACTCAGAGCGGCTCCCAATCTCCTTTACTTTCCTCCCCCACAACAGACACCCTGTGAGGTGGGTGGGGCTGACAGGACTCTCACATCAGCTGCCCTTTCAAGGACAACCTCTGCCAGAGCTATGGCTGACCCAAGGCCATGCTAGCAGGTGCAAGTGGAGGAGTGGGGAATCAAACCCGGTTCTCCCAGATAAGAGTCTGCACACTTAACCACCACACCAAACTGGCTCTCTTGTAATCCTTTGGTCTTAAAACTGCGCCTCCATTCAGTATACAAGTTTGGTGTTTCTATGAAAATTCATAGAATGGGGTGAGGTGAGATCACAAACTGTGGCCAAACAATGAAAACATTACGGAGGGCAGATGGTATGGAATAAAAGGCTTAAAAAATTTCAAATCCTAATATTGCAAAAGAGTATA
Source organism: Heteronotia binoei (assembly GCF_032191835.1). Taxonomy (NCBI): domain Eukaryota; kingdom Metazoa; phylum Chordata; class Lepidosauria; order Squamata; family Gekkonidae; genus Heteronotia; species Heteronotia binoei. The sequence continues at coordinate 103,747,444 of NC_083231.1, read as the reverse complement.
AAATTCATTGATGTAAACATAAAGACTATGCCAAATTATAGCTCAGATTTGTCAAAAGTGCAGTCGATTTCACCATACTTGCTGGGATTTTCAAAGCAGCCTTGACCAGAATTCGGTTCTGAATCTGTATTTTCCCTTTTATGGCAAAACTGAATCCAGAATCTGCTTTCACAAATTTTGGTACCAAAGTTACCAAATGCCTCTGCTTTGCAGCCTGGCAGAGGGTACTGCTGTAGATTCAGTTGGCAGAAATTTCTGCCCTGGTAGGATATGAAGCCAAGATAAAGCTGGGCTGCTCTGGTTTTTAGTTTAAACCAAAACAACCGGCTTGTGATTCCTGTGATTTTTGGAAAACACAGCAGCCGAACTCTGCCAGGGACTAGTTAATAACACACTTCGTTAATAACACATTCTGTAACTAGAGTCTAATGTTAATAGTATTTTTCTAAATATCAAATGAGCTCCATCCATCCTTCACAACTTCGAGGAGTGAGCAAACTCTTAGGAAGGGTATCTCGAAAGACGGCTTTTAATAAATGTTCTGCCTGAATGTAGGTCACCGAAGAGCAGTGTTGCTCCCAATGTCCTTGGCAAAAACCTGATTTGTGCTGAAGTTGCAAAAAGTGCAAGTTGGGTGTCATCCGTTTCCAGTATTCCCCAAATGGCTGATTTATTTCACATTATTAATGAACTTTGGAGCAGTCCGACTTGTCAGGCCCACTCTGCAGGGGTCAATAATGAGAGGAAACCTGATGTTAGTGGATCCAAGCTTAAGTGATTCTGTCATGCTAACGATTCAATATATCAGGGACAAATGTCAGCTCCTTCCAATATGTTAATGCCTCTGACCTCATTTGCATAAACTACAGTCAATGAAACACAAGTTCCTCCCTGGAGGGGAGTTGATAGAGATGTTGAAAGCCTCCCCCCACCCTCATCCTAATTATTCTGGTTTTAAGTAAAAAGCTCATAAGAATTAGAAAGACACATATGTAAACACACCTGGAAACCAATCGTCGTTTAGTGACTGTTTTGGGGTGCAAGTCATTTAGACACCTGTGTGCCACATCTACTGAAATGGGAAACAGTGCTTGGCCAATGGTCTTTCTAAGGCAAAAACTGAACTGCAAATGGCTTCTGTTTTTAAGCATTGTGAGTACAATGTCGACATGACAGGTTCAGGAACATAGCCACGCTGGTCTGAAGCAGAGAAACTAGAGTCCAGTAGCTCCTTAGAAACTAACAAGATTTTCCGGATATGACCTTTCGTAAGTCAACACTTTCTTCATCTGAAAAGTAGGAACAGATATAGGGACTCACGGATATCTATCCCTACATATATCTGACAAAGGGAGCTTTACAGGGCTTTTTTTTGTAGCAGGAACTCCTTTGCATATTAGGCCACACTCTTTGATGTAGCCAATCCTCCAAGAACTTATAGGGCTCTTCTTAGTCCAGGGCCTACTGTAAGCTCTTGGAGGATTGACTACATCAGGGGTGTGTGGCCTAATATGCAAAGGAATTCCTGCTACCAAAAAAAAAAAAGCCCTGGAGTTTTCAAAAGCTCACCCCTCCCCCAGATTTCTAAGGCACCACTGAACTTGAACGTAGGTCAAGTTACATTGTTGGTGTGTTTCACAAGAACATTGGGAGAAATTCTTCTTGGACTGAAAACCATCAGAAAGAAATTTGGGAGAATTTTAAAATAATTAGTGTGTCTATGTTGCCTCAGTTTCTGAGCATGGTCCCTCATTTGTTTGGCATTTTTTATGTTCATTGGTTTATCTGGCTTGCATGTTCACTCGTGTACTGATCCTGAGAGCAGCGGTTGAGAGAATTACAGTTATCAAAGATTTCAGGTTTTCATGGCTGGTAACATCATTAGGGTTTGTAGACTCTTTCGGGATCAAGTGCCGTGTTCTACTGGAGAAAGTTTTCCTTCCAGACGTTTTGTTCTCAGCTGCGGAGAACATCCTCAGTACGCCACTGAGGATGTTCTCCGCAGCTGAGAATGAAACGTCTGGAAGGAAAACTTTCTCCAGTAGAACACGGCACTTGATCCTGAAAGAGTCTACAAACCCTAAAGAATTACAGTTGTCCATCCAGTTCTTAAAAGATACAAATCTGTCATAGTAATGTGCCATGAGAATTAGCTTTGATTATGGAGAAGAAGATGTCCAATTGGACTACTAGTGCCAGTTTCTGAGTTGTGATTGGTCCAGAGGGAAATTGTCCAGCCAGATCCAAGTATTAGGAGAAGACAGGTGTTGCAGGAGTCCGGGCAGCTACTGAGGATTCTCTTGCAGGCCTTATCCTTCTGATGCATTGGTGAAGACACCAGTTCTGGAAATATCCTTCTAAAAAGATCCATTATTATTCAGATCCCAGGAGATGAGAGGTCCTAACGAATGGATGTGGTACAGAATGTAATTCTTGGAATGAGGCAACTCAGCATGCCTTCAATTGGGGGGCACTCCATTGCTCTATGTGTGTTTATGCTTGTGAGTGTGTGTGTGAGAGAGATCTCTTTCAAGGGGTGCCACTCTTTGTTCTTAACTTGGGAGCTTCTATCTGATCCCTCCTGTGCATGTGCCCTTTGTCCTATACCATTCTTCACATGGCTGTTCATGGAGCCAGACACATCCACAGGTTTCCACTATAAAAGCGATGCCCTCTTGCTCCCACGCATATGCTACCAGGCCAGCTGATCATTTGTGATAGAGATAGTATTATTTAGATTAGGCTTCTCTCTTTCTTTTCACTGCAATACAGCTATGAACTGAATCTGCCTGAATAAATGTATGTTTTGCTTTTCTGTAATATACTTCTTTGGAGTTTATTTACTGCACACAATATCATGCTTCTTTGACTGGGCAAACCCTATCAGTTTTGATAGCTTAATAGACCCTCTGACTTCAGAGACAAAATATGGATAGTGTAGAAGCAATGATTTGAGCCACTTTGGTGTAGTGGTTAAGAGTGCGGACTCTAATCTGGGAGAACTGAGTTTGATTCCCCAATCCTCCACATAAAGCCAGCTGGGTGACCTTGGGTCAGTCACAGCTCTCTTAGAGCTGTTCTCTCAAGAGCAGTTCTCTCAGAGCTCTCTCAGCCCCACCTACCACACAGAGTGTCTGTAGTGGGGAGAGGAAGGGAAAGAGACTGTACACTCTGAAATGCCAAGTGAAGGGTGGGGTATAAATCCAACTTCTTTCTTCTTCTTCTTCTTCTTCTTCTTCTTCTTCTTCTTCTTCTTCTTCTTCTTCTTCTTCTTCTTCTTCTTCTTCTTCTTCTTCTTCTTCTTCTTCTTCTTCTTCTTCTTCTTCTTCTTCTTCCATACAAAGGCCTAACTCTGCTTAGGAGGGCACTGCAAATGTTGAAAGGTTGCCTTTCAGCTCTGCATGTGAGCTTTCCAGAGGCTGCTTGCCAATGCTGGAAACAGAATGCTAAATAAGGTAGACCTTTGCTCCAATCCAGCAAGGCTCTTCTTATGCGCGTTCAAAAAAATGCTAAGACGCTGTTTATTTTGGCATACTTTCTTTCCTTAGGGCTATGGCTTATTAGCACTTAACACCACAATAATGGTCTATATGCTAATCAACGTCAAAAGAACAAGATGGCCTTTCCCACTGGGTGTGAAAAAGTTTCCTAGGACAAAATAATGATCAGTTAACTTCTGTCGCTCCCTCCCTCCCACCCCCACCACTTCCTCGGTGTATGAAATCAGTTTGATAGATCTGCAGGAAGAGATTTAGTTGCAGGTGGCAGAGGTCAGTGCATTGTGTATTCAATGTAGTCAATAATAAAGTCAGGACTTATGCTAACAGAATGTTAATAAGGCATCACAAGGACCTTGGAAAGTCATTACGTCTGGTCATTTGCCTCACAATATTTGCTCCAAACAGGCACTGGAGGCCAACGCAAGGGAATTACAAATCACACGTCTCCCATCCCCCAAAAAGTGTATTAGAACAGAAGAAGGACTAAGCATAAGGTCCGTGTCTCTAGCAACAGCTTGTCCTAAGCATGGCTGACTGGTAGGTGTAGGCAAGGCAGGTGGCTGTCTGGAGCGCCACCTCGCCTACAGGGTGCCCTAGGCAAGGCACAATGCAAGAAATTCACAAATACCTCCCCCTAAGATGCACAGGATCAGGTCTGCCTAGCTTTCTCCTACACTGCCAAATGCTCTATAGAGGGGATCTCCAGGGTAATGTTTTCCAATCCCCAGCACAATGCAAGAAATTCATACCTTTCTCTAAGTTTTCCCACACTGTGAGAAAGCTGGTGGGCAAGGGAGAAAGCTGGCGGTCCAGGGGGAAAGCCAGCAGGCAAGTGGGAAAGCCGGTGGGCAAGTGAGAAAGTTGACGGGCGAGCAAGAAAGTCAGTGCAAGAGTGAGAAAGTTGGCAGGAGAGCAGGAAAGGCCTCTGCAAGTCACATGGGCACCCCCAATTCGGCCCACATCCAGGGCTGGCGCCCTAGGCAAATGTAGGACTGCCAAGCTCCCAGTCTGGGCTGGGGTTCCCTTGCCTGGGAGGTTCCCAACTCACCGGCCCACATTGAGCCAGCGGGGGGAACCTCTCCCTAAGTCACTGGTGCGATAATGTCACCTGGAAGTGACATCATCATGCTGGCAATGGTACGCAGTGGCTGCTCTAGGCATTTCCAGGGGAACTCTGTGGTTTTCTAGGACACTCTAGCCATTTGGGAGGGAAAACTCTATGGTACAATATGTACCATAGAGTTTTCCCCCTCCCAATTGGCTAGAGCATCTGGGAAAACCATAGAGTTTTCCTGGAAATAGCTAGAGTGGCCATTGCGCTTCATTGCCGGTGTGATGACATCATTCTGGGTGATGTCATTGTGTTGTACGCATGTTTTGCGCACACACAAAAGTCCCCCGCTCCGGGACGCAGGGGATTTGGCAACCCTAGTCAAATACCTAATTTGCCTAGTGGAAGGGCCAGCCTTGGGTACAGCCCAATCCCATCAGATCTTGGAAGCTAAACAGGGTCAGCCCTGGTTAGTACTTGGATGGGAGACCATTAAGGAAGACTTCTGCAGAGGAAGGCAATAGCAAGCTGCCTCTGCTTTTCACTTGCCTTGAAAGCTCCTTGCTGGGGCTGCCATAAGGTGGCTGTGGCTTGACAGCACTTCACAGATATGATACAGATATAGGGCACCCCCCCTCCAGACTTAAATGATGGTTAAGGGAAACCATGATTCCCCAGTAGCAAGAGAATCGAGTTTAAAATGTCCATGCTTGGAATGGTACCACAAGTCTTGTGCTAGGCTAATAATGCATGCTGTTATTTCAGCACGGCAAGCTGCCCTTTCGAATGAATTTATTGCAAATGTCTATACAATGAATGTAGAAGGCAAATAGGTCTGCCATAAATCTGAAAGAATAAGCTCAACTCTCCTATTGCTTGCTGGCGGACTCTTTCAGCAAGAGGCCTATGTTTTCATTATAAGTCTGTGTAAGTGGGAGGAGAGATCAGCAGGCAAAATGCTTGCCTTGGAAGAACATCCCTGCGTATTTACACTGGAAAGAGCTGGGAACTTTGTTAATGGAGCATTGCATTCTAATCTAGGGGTAGGTTCCAGATGGCATTCGTAATCACTGCTGACTAGGGAAAACAAGGGTAGGGGTCAGCCTTCTATAGGGAAACATGTAAGGAGACCTCCTGACTTCCCTCTCCTGGCCGGTGGGGGGGGGGGGGGGCGGGATGTAAAAGAAAAGCAGTGATATTCTGATGACACCATGACTTCAGGCCAATACCTGGAAGTGACATCACATTGCTGGCATGACATCAGTGCAATACTGTAGGATTCAGGCATAGAGTTTTACCATCAGAGATGGGCACAGACTGGTTGACGAAGTTCATCATGAATTTTGGCCAGTTTGTGGTTTGTGAAGTTATGTTTATAAACCAAAGAACCACCAAGAATGTCCATGAATTTTGAGGCAGTTTGTGGCAGTTTGCAAAGAGTAAGGTAGAGGTTTTATTTCGTTCTTATGGATCACTGTGTGTTCTGCTACAAGCTTCCTTAGGGGAATCTTCTACAGAGATTTCTTAGCTCCCACTTTGAACAGTGAAGTCAGTGTGCTTTTCACAAAACAGAAACCAAAATCAACAGCTGAGTGGCTGGGAGCTCGCCACTGCTCACTACTTTCTGCTCCCCACGGATTTTCATGGGGAGCAGAAAGCAGGGGTTTAAACTTTAGATGACTCACAAACCAATGCAAAATGGTTCAGTTTGTGAACTGGCATATTGATTCATAGTTTGGTTTGTTGTTCAACCATGAACCATGAATCAAACTGCAAAAATGCAGTTCTTACATATGCCCAGGGCTTGTTTTGTAGCAGGAACTCCTTTGCATATTAGGCCACACACCCCTGACGTAGCCAATCCTTCAGGAGCATACAGTAGGCCCTGTACTAAGAGCCCTGTAAGCTCTTGGAGGATTGGCTAAATAAGGGAGGTGTGGCCTAATATGCAAAGGAGTTCCTGCTACAAAAAAGCCCCACTTATGCCTATTTACCATAGAGTTTTGTCTGATTCTTGGAGTGTTGCATCAACAGCACACCTGTAATGTGACATCATTTCTGGATCTGTGCTGGTGTGCCAATGGTGCATCATCAGTTCTGCCTGTCCCTGTCCCCTTCCTCTCTTATAGGCTTGCAACGACAGAAATGCATGATATTCCACATGGGAAGTTCTATGGAAGCATGCGCTAACCTGGATAGCCCAGGCAAGCTGATCTCATCAGATCATGGAAGCTAAGCACAGTCGACTCAGGCAAGTACTTGGATAGGAGACCTTCTTGAAATACCAGCAGTCAGGAGGTAAGAGCAGGCTTTATTCAGCCACCTCCCTGAATATCCTCCAGGCTCCCAATAGGGGTCAGTCACCAGAGGTCACCATGACTTCCAGGTGTGCGCGCACACACACTGTAACGGTCCGACCCTTATGACCGAGACCAGGCGGGCCGTTAGTATGGTGGCACAAACAAAATTCTAAATATCCAGGCCCAAAACCGGGTCCTGGGGTAACTGCCACCAGGCTGGATTACTTTTTACACTCTGACCAATTTCGCACTAGAGTTTTAATCCTGGTTTAACTCTGTCCTCAAACTGACCTTCAACAGTAGAATCATAGAAGCAGAGAAACCAACTTTATGACTCTATGATTCTATGGTTTTAGTGTAGAAAGTCAGTTTGGGGACAGAGTTAAACCAGGATTAAAGCGCTAGTGGGAAATTGGTCTCTGAGATCCCAGCCCAACCTCAGAGTTATATCCTCTAAGACCAGGGACAGCCCAACCACAGTAGATGTGTCCGGGAGCTCCCCAGTCAAGATATTTTTTCTTATTTGGTAGATTAGGCGACCTTCGGGGCGGTCGAGTAAGCTTTTGGCATGTTGCTACAACCCCCCACACAAAGCCACACAAAAGTTCCTTCTTAAAACAAAAAGGAGTTTATTTAAAGACAGGCTTAAAAATTACCATTAAGAGCAGTGAGCCAAAACAATAACGTTATACAATATACTTAACTAGAGGCACCATATGGTTCCAGAGAGTCAGGCAACAAAGTCCATTGAAGCCACAAACAGGGAGCCCCAGCGTAGAGCCCAGGGTCCCAGAATCCAGTCCAATTGTCCCGTAGAGGGTTCTGAGCAAGGAAAAAGATAATCTTTTTATTTCTTAAGGAGCCCTCGTGGGTAGATTCAAAAAACCCAATCAAAACTCGGCTTTACAAAGTAACACTAATGAGACCCAAATATGGGTGTCAGCCACAGGTGTCTTTCTTCAGCTCCCTGGGCAGCAAATCTGCAGGTGCACCCACTCAAGGCCCTCGCTAATGGGCCTGACCTTTAAGTTCTAGGACTTTGGCAAGGAAAAATAAAACATTTAAAAATTTATAAGCAGGTCCCAAGCCTGCCCAAACTTAAAATTAAGAGGAACCATATATAATTTTGGTCCACAGCATTACACACACACTCACACATATAAATACAAAAACACAAAAAAGGGGGGGAAAAGCCCCATCTGACCCCACCTACTTTCTAGAAACATTTGACAGGTGTCAAAAGGTGCTGACAAATGCAGTGGTACCCATGGACATCATGTTGGGAACCCCTGCATTGTATAATAAGTACCTTCATTTACAACCCCCAGTTGTGTTTTTTGGTAGTGGCGTCCCTTCCTCAGTTAACTCCTATGGTTTTAGTTCCCACATTAGCCCCTTATATTCTGACAACATCTCAGAGTGTCATTTTAGCATGTATAATTATGTGCATTTTCCACCAAGTTCCAGCTGCAGAGATTTACTGCCTCTTCCTGCGGAACACTATGCCAAGTGCAGCATGCATAATAATCAGCAAGGAAAACTGGGGCTGTGATTTAAGTTTACGTAACGCTGTTGCCGCTTGAAAAGACGAAAGGCTTTTGACTTTTTAACTTTCAGAAAGTTCTCTGCTGTTGTCTAAGCGGATGCAAGCATTGTTAAGATCTCACGATTTAGAAGCAAAACATCAAGACCTTGTTATTACATCCAGGAAAATCAAATGGTAAAGTTGCCTCCACCGGAATTACGTTCCAATGATCTTTTTATCAAATGCTGTCTTCCAGATGTATTTGGATGTGAACAAAACACCCGATTCAAAACTAGACAGTGCTTCAATCTGCCAGCCAGGGCTGTTTTTCGGCAGCAGCCAAAGGGTTGTTAGGTCCTGGGCATTGCCACCTCCGGATTGGGAAGCTCCTGGAGATTTGGAAGTGGGGTCTGGGGAGGGCAGGAATCTCTGTAGACTACAATGCCACAGAGTCCACCCTCCAAAGCACCCATTTTTTTTTCAGTGGAGCTGATCTCTGTAGCCTGGAGATGAGTTGTAGAAAAGAGCAAGAGTCCAGTTGCACCTTAAAGACTAACAAAATCTGTGCCAGCTTTCGTGAGTCACCGCTCACTTCTTCAGATACAACTATATTAAGAAGTGAGCAGTGACTCATGATAGCTCATCCTCTGTCACAAATGTTAGTCTTTTAGGTTCTTCAGGCAGGGCTTTTTTTGAGCAGGAATGCACAGGAACGCAGTTCCAGCTGGCTTGGCGTTAGGGGTGTGTGGCCTAATATGCAAATCCATTCCTGCTGGGCTTTTTCTACAAAAAGCCCTATGTGAAACAATGGTGACATCAGCGGTGTGTGGCCTAATGCGCAAATGAGCTCCTGCTGGGCTTTTTCTACCACAAAAGCCCTGGCTACAGGACTCTTGGACCAATTTTCTACTAGCGTTGCTCCGCCCACAGGCTTCTGTTTTCCTTGGAGCAAGCGAAAGATTTCCCACTAGTTGCTCCGTGGGTGCATTCTGAGCCATGGCAACCTCCAATTCTCTGCGCAGCAACGGAATCCTGAAAAGACAGCATCTAAAAACGGTGTAGGGAACTGGAGGTTGCTGCAGCTCAAAATGGGGAATTGATGGGAAATTGATCACTTGAGCCGGGAGCCTCGGGGTGGAGCGATGCTAGTGGGAAATCAGTCTTGCTCTTTTCTACAGATATAGACAGACTAACACAGCTACTTATCTTGATCTATCTGCATAGTGATGAGTTGTAATTCTGGGGAATACCCAAGTCCCACCTTGAGGCTGGCATCCCTAAGTAGCTGTCTTCAGACTGTTAAATCTACTGAGATGCCTGTGACCAAACACAGACCTTGGGAAAGAAGCATTTCAAAGCTTGTGATACGGTGACTTTTCAAATGATGTTCTAGATTCTTCTTGCTAATCTAGGTATGATACTCTCTCAAGACAGCCTGTAACCAAGCAACAGAGGCAGTCTATTTCATTGGTGTGATGCTAGATAACATTGGCAGGCAATCTCCTACGCTTGGCCTCTGTCCTCTGCCACCATTGAACATGCCACCAGGGGTGGGAATGGGAGTGAAATGGTATTTTGTGACAATGCAATGTGACTTCCAGCTGCATAACAAGAAGAGATGCTATTGCATTATGGGATGTTCTAGGATTCACTCAAAACTCTGTGGTAAAAACTCTATGGTATGATGTTTGGGAAATCCTAGAGTGTCCCGTGTTGGGGTGATGTCACTTCCAATTATGCAGACAGAACTGATATAGTGGTATTGTGAGATCCCAGTTTAATAAGTCTCCCCCCTCCAGTCTCCCAGGGGTTCCCAGCCAAGGGCTGAAGACCCTGGTGATAAGCCGTTAGATAACACTTGTATAAGATAAAGGTAGCTGGTTATGTAGAAGAAACAGACTGAACCATAATAAAATGAAAAGAATAGTTAATTGCATGACTTTCTTTACTGCTTGGTTAAAAAGGTATTACCATGCAGGGCTCTCCAAACTGTGCATGGTTTTAAAAGCTTTTGTTAAGTCCCAGTTGATGAATACAAGAGGGCACAGCCTGCCCTGTCCAGCATAGCCCATTGCTTCTGGGCAGGGCTTTTTTTGTCGCAGGAATTCCTTTGCATATTAGACCACACACCCCAATGTAGCCAATCCTCGAAGAGCTTACATGGCTCTTCTTACAGGGCCTACTGTAAGCTCTTGGAGGATTGGCTATATAATGTACCAGAACTGGAAACGTAGGTCGGGCAACATACTTTATTGGAGGTACATCACACACGAGAGAGAGAACACGCGGGCCGGGCCCCGCTTATAAACATTGCCCGGAACAGCCTCCCAGACTGGCCAGTTCAATCCTGGCCAGTTAAACTTCTCGCCACTGATGGTGATAGGCGGGTGCTTAGCGCGCTTATACGGAGTCGCCTGGGGCTACCCCAGTCGCCTCCGCTGGCCGCGCTGGCTTAGACTAACGCTATTGCGTAATAACAAAATGGTTGCCATTGTGTGCTAACGCAATACACTACACTCCTCCCCCCCCCTAGTTGATGTACATAATCCTGTAGGTAGGCGGGTGCCCGGCGCTCCCGGGTCGACCGCCTGGGGGCGGCTTGTGGTGTAGGTGCGGCATCCGTGGCCAGCGTCTCTCCGGGGGGAGGCGCGGCTGTGGGAAGCACGGCGGCGGGAGGCGCGGCTGCAGGCTCTCGTTCAGCTCCTGTTGGTCGCTCGGGATCTGCCGGCCTTGGGGCCTCTTGTGTTGGTGGGACCGGTTCTGGCGCGGCCGCCTCTGGGAGACCCCCCCTTGACTTCTCCCCTGTCCTTGCTTCTTCCGCTTCTGTGGGTACCTCTGGTAAGGTGCGGCGGTGCATTTAGTCGATGTGCCGCTTCAGGATCTGGCCCCCCTCGGTGGACACCTCATAGTGGCGGGACCCGAGTACCCGCAGCACTCAGCCCGCCAGTCATTCCGGCCCCTTCCCGTAGTTACGGGCGAACACAGGATCCCCTGCAAATAATCCCCTGGTCGCATCCCTGATCTCGGGAGATGCGCGGATGTCTGAGGCTCTGTTGGGGTGCATCCTATCTAATCTCGTTGTGAGCTTGCGTCCCATGAGGAGCTCTGCCGGACTGACCCCTGTGACCGGGTTGGGGATGATCCTGTTATCAAACAGGAAGGCGGCCAGCCGGTGGTCCCAGTTGCCCTGCACGATCCGCCCCAGGGCTTCCTTCGTGGTGCGCACCATGCGCTCAGCCTGGCCGTTGGTGGCTGGGTGGAATGGGGCGGACTGTATGTGTTTGATGAGGTACCTCTGTAGGAAGGTCTGGAATTCCCCAGAGGTGAACGCTGCCCCGTTATCCGAGACTAGTGTGTCTGGGATGCCGTGAGTGCTGAGAGCCCTGCGCAGCGCTTGGATTGCGGCGGCAGAAGAAGTGGACGCCGCTGGAATGACCTCCAGCCATTTGGTGTAGGCATTCACTATAATCAAGAAGATCTGCCCCTGGAAGGGCCCCGCGAAATCTATGTGGAGCCTCGACCATGGCTTCTGGTTGGTTTCCCATCATGTGGCGGGGGCGCTGGGCGGCTCGGGACGTTACTCCTGGCACACGCTGCACCTCCGGACCCAGTTCTCTATCTCCTCATCCATCCCCGGCCACCAGACATAGCTCCGTGCTAAGGCTTTCATCCTTACTATACCGGGGTGGGTTTCGTGGAGTGACTCGAGAACTCGCTTTTGTAGCGGGTGGGGGACCACCACCCTGCTCCCCCACAAGAGGCACCCTTTGTGGGCTGCTAGTTCCTCCCTCCTTATGTTGTACGGCTTAAACTCTTCCCCCATCTTCCCCTCGGGCCATCCCCTCACCACCCAGTCCAGGACCCTCGCCAGTGTTTTGTTCCTCCCGGTGGCTTTGGCAACCTCAGCTGTGTGCAGGGGCTGCTCCGGGAGTGCTTCTACTAGCATGACGTGGTGTGCTGGGGCTGGGGCTGGACCCGTGGCGGGTAGCGGCAAACGGCTGAGTGCATCCGCGTGGCCCATAGCCTTGCCCGGCCGATGGACCAGTGTATACATGTACGAGTTGAGGAATTGATTCCACCTCAACACCCTCTGAGATAGGATTTGTGGGGTTTGGCGGTCTGGGGCTAGCAGACCCAAGAGTGGCTTGTGGTCAGTGGCTATTGTGAACCTCCTCCCATACAAATAATCATTGAACTTGTGGACCCCCGCTACGATAGCCAGAGCCTCCTTGTCAATTTGAGCGTAATTGTGCTCGGCCGGGGTTAGCGTGCGGGAATAATATGCCACTGGTACCTCCCTCCCGTCCGGGAGTTGGTGCCCCAGGACTGCGCCCACCCCATAGGGCGACGCATCGCAAGCCAGGATTACAGGGAGGCTCTCATCAAAGTGGTGGAGCACCGCATTAGAGACTAAGATGTCTTTCACCGCCTGGAACGCGGCGGCTTGCCGCTTGCCCCACACCCACGCGGCTTGTTTGTCCAGAAGCCGGTGGAGCGGTTCCGCTATGGCCGCCTTGTGGGGCAGGAATGAATGATAAAAGTTCAGCAGTCCTAAGAAGCTTTGTAGCTCCGCCTTGCACGTGGGGGCTGGGGCCTGCACGATGGCCCGAGTCTTGTCCTCCATCGGGTGGATCCCCGCTGCGTCCACGGCGAACCCCAGGAACTCCACCCGCGGTACACCTAGCAAGCATTTCTCCCTCTTGACCTTCAGCCCCGCCTTTTGGAACCGGCGGAGCACCTCTCTCAGGCGGTTGCCAAACTCCTCGGGGTCCGGGGCGGCGATTAAAACGTTGTCGAAAAAGGTTGGACTCTGGGGATCCCTTTAAGGAGAGAGTCCATTATGCTCTGGAAAATCCCCGGAGCCACACTGACACCAAACTGTAGCCTCCGCACCCCGAAGGCCCCCCTGTGGGTTACTATAGTCTGGGCTTCCGCCATTCTGGCGTCTACGGGGAGCTGTTGGTAGGCTTGTGCCAGATCCAGCTTCCCGAATATCTTGGACCCTGCCAATGCTGCCAGGACGTGGCTGACCACCGGGACGGGGTAGGGGTTGTCCTGTAGGGCCTTATTGATTGTGCACTTGTAGTCTGCACATATCCGCACCTCCCCGTTGGCCTTGACCGGGGTCACTATGGGGGTTTCCCAAGGGGCATAGTCTACCGGTTCCAGAACCCCTTGGGCTGTGAGGCGGTCCAATTCCGCCTCGATCTTGGGCTTCAAGGTGAAAGGGACCCTCCTAGCCTTAAGCCGGATCGGCCGGACTGTCGGGTCGAGTGGTAGGGAGATGGCCGGCCCTTTGTAGCTTCCCAGGGACCCATTGAACACGTCGGGGAACTCGCGGCATACCTCCCTGAATCCTCTGGGTGTCAGGATATGCCCCACCCCCTCCAAACGGATCCCCAAGGGGCCGAACCACGCCAGTCCCAGCAGGGTGGTGAGTTGGCGCTTGACCACCAGAATGTCTAGCGGGCCCTTGAAGGACCCCCTCTCTACTTGCACCCGGGCCCACCCCACGATTTGGACCGGGTTCTTCTGAAAGTCCTGCAGTATAAAGCCCGCTGGCCGCAGTTGGAGCCGGTAACGGGGGCACAGGTTCTTCAGGGTTTCCTCCGCTATTATGGAGATGGAGGAACCCGAGTCCACCTCCATGAGGCATGGGGCTCCTTCAATGAGGACCGCCATTTTGACCTTATCGGGGGTGGCAAGGGGCAAGTTCAGTACCTGTAAACTGGTGGATGCTGTGGAGTGGAACTCCGCTGACTCATGGTGAGTGGTCGGCCTCCTGCGGTTGGACTTGGCTCGGTAAGCCCGCGCAATGTGGCCAGTCTTTCCGCAGCTCCGGCAGTCCCAGGTCCTGTATTGGCAGTCCCTCCGGTCGTGCGGGTCGCCGCAGCTGGCGCACTTCGTTGCGGGCGGTCTCTCCGTCGTTTGGGGTCACGGTGGAGTGCGATTGGTTGCCCCTGCTGGCCATCGCAGCTGGAACGCTTCTCCCTCTTCCAGGCGGTCGGGGTCCAACTCCTCTTGGTGGACCGCGTCGGTCCTCACCTTGGGGAAGGGCCTCGATGTTCTCTCGAATGCCACGGCCTCGCTGAAGGCGCCCTGGAGTGTGAGCTCTTCCTTCGCAAAGAGCTTCTGTTCGAGCCTCTCGTCGCGTAGGCCCCACATGAACCGATCCGCCAGGGTCTCTTCCAGATGGGGAAAACTGCAGTTGCCTGCGATCTGACATAGGGCTGCCAGGTAGTCGGCCGCCGATTCTCCTGCCACCTGGTCCCGCTGGTGAAAGAGGAAGCGGCGGGCCACCCTGGAGGGTTGCGGTAAGAAGTGGCCGGTGAGGAGTCTGACGACCTCCTCGTAGGTCTTCTCCGTGAGTCGGGCGGGGGCCGAGAGACCTTTGGCGATCTCAAACGTGGCCGCCCCGCAGACGCTCAGGAGAACGTCCCTCTTCATGCTGTCCTCGGTGATCCGGTTGGCCCTCAGGTAGCATTCAACCCGCTCCGAGTAGGACTCCCAGCCCTCTGGATTCGCGGGGTCGAATGCCTCGACGTGACCGGTGGTTCCGCCGTGATGAGCCATGGCGGCTGCGGCGGCGGTCGTGGCCGGTGGCTACTGCCCTGGGTCTCCGATGTAGCTAAGATCCTACCTTCGTCGCTACTATAATGTACCAGAACTGGAGACGTAGGTCGGGCAACATACTTTATTGGAGGTACATCACACACGAGAGAGAGAACACGCGGGCCGGGCCCCGCTTATAAACATTGCCTGGAACAGCCTCCCAGACTGGCCAGTTCAATCCTGGCCAGTTAAACTTCCCGCCACTGATGGTGATAGGTGGGTGCTTAGCGCGCTTATACGGAGTCGCCTGGGGCTACCCCAGTCGCCTCCGCTGGCCGCGCTGGCTTAGACTAACGCTATTGCGTAATAACAAAATGGTTGCCATCGCGTGCTAACGCAATACACTACAGGCTACATCAGGGGTGTATGGCTTAATATGCAAAGGAGTCCCTGCTACAAAAAAAGCTCTGGTTCTGGGGATGCCAGGATTCCTACCACTGCTAGGAAACAGCGTGGCAGCATGCAATGGCCAGCTCTTGTTCTGTGAACAGCTCAGAAGCTGCCTTGAAATATAGACCTTTTAAAAACATTTTTTAAAAACCGCTGCTTTGGCGAGCCTATTGATTTCCGTATTGAAATCAATATTTATATAATGAGCTTTGAAGCAATTCTGACCCATGTAAGATGCAGTGAATTCCAAAGGAGGCGGGAGGAGGAGAGGGAGGTGGAGGGAGGACTATGTTAATGGAAGCGTAAAAGGTCTGCGTTAGACCCGGAGGAGACAGACAATCCAACGTCAAGGATGTTCTGGTCCCTTTAATGATGACCCCTGAAGTCGATGCATTTTAAAGAGGCTGTAGGGTCCTCGGATAACATGGCCACTTAAGCTCTAAGCAATCTGACACTGTTCTGGGTGAGGATTTGGATTGCAAATGGGGATTAGCTATGCAAGGCTGAAACTGAGCAAATCATCAGATGGGATAACGACAGGAGGAAAAGTCCTCTCTGCCGTCAAATGCGTTGCTAGCTACTGACCCAAACCGAGAGGCTGTGTATGAAAAGAAATCAGTGTACAGACTAAAGCCATTTTTAGAGCTGGGAGAACACAGCTGAAACGGTTGTTCCTTCGGGCTTTTCAGCCAGCATCAGCTTACCTACCCACCAGAAGTGAGGTCAACTGGGGGAAGAGCACCTGGAGGTGGGACAAGGCTACAGGAGAAAGAAATGGGTACAAGGAAGACTTCAAGGGCCTCATTAGGGTTGCCAATCCCCAGGCAGGGGCAGAGGATCCCCTGGTTTGGAGGCCTTCCCCCCTTCAGGGTCATCAGAAAGTGGGGGAGGGAGGGAAATGTCTGCTGGGCTCTCCATTATTCCCTATAAAGATCGATTCCCATAGGGTCTAATGGAGAATTGATCCAAGGGTATCTGAGGCTCTGGGGAGGCTGTTTTACTTTAGAAATGACTTCTGATGTGAATGCAAAACAGAGGGACTCTGCTCTCTACTTTTCTCACGGTTTCACAGGCTGGTGAATCTGCCTGCTTGCCCCACCCCCTGCTTTCCTGCTGCTGAGATTTAAAGGGACACACACATTCCAAAACATAAACACCTGGGGATCCCCCACTGGGACCTGGGGACTGGTAAGTGAGGTTGCCAATCCCCAGGTGGGGGCGGGGGATCCCTGGTTTGGAGGCCCTCCCCCCACTTCTGGGTCATCAGAAAGCGGGAGGGGGGGGAAGAAATGTCTGCTGGGCACTCCATTATTCCCTATGTAGACCAATTCTCATAGGGTATAATGGAGAATTGATCTTGTGGGTATCTGGGGCTCTGGGGGAACTGTTTTTTGAGATAGAGGTACCATATTATCAGCATAGCATCCAGTGCCTCTCCCCAAAATACCCTCCACGTTTTAAAAAGATTAGACCAGGGGGTCCAATTCTATTAGCCCTCAAATAAGGTGCCCCTATCCTTCATTATTTCCAATGGAGGGAAGGCATTTAAAAAGTGAGTGGTCCCTTTAAATGTGATGGCCAGAACTCCCTTTGGTGTTCAATGATGCTTGTCACACCCTTGCTTTTGGCTCCATCCCAATGTCTACTAGCTCCACCCTCAAAATCTCCTGGCTCCACCCCCAAAGTCCCCAGATATTTCTTGAATTGGACTTGTTAATCCTAGGAGAGCCAGTTTGGTGTAGTGGTTAAGTGTGTGGACTCTTATCTGGGAGAACCAGGTTTGATTCCCCACTCCTCCACTTGCACCTGCTGGAATGGCCTTGGGTCAGCCATAGCTCTGGCAGAGGTTGTCCTTGAAAGGGCAGCTGCTGTGAGAGCCCTCTCCAGCCCCACCCACCTCACAGGGTGTTTGTTGTGGGGGAGGAAGGTAAAGGAGATTGTGAGCCGCTCTGAGACTCTTTGGAGTGGAGGGCGGGATATAAATCCAATATCTTCTTCTTCTTCTTCTTCTAGGCCTCATTGCACAGATGCCCCCATTTGTTCCAAAAACTGGGGACCTGATAAGGTTGCCAACTCCAAGTTCAGAAATACCTGAAGATTTGGGGGGTGGAGCCGGGGAGGGTGGGGTTTAGGGAGGGGAGGGACCTCGGTAGGGCATAATGTCATGCAGTCCTCCTTCCAAAGCAGCCATTTTCTCCAGGAGAAGTGGAACAAATGTTTTAAATACATAAATAATAAATAAGTGATTTATGAAATTAGTTGTAATTCTGGGAGATCTGTGTAGGCAGGTGTGATGGACTGCACTTTTTAAGAGACTTACAAGTGCTTTACAAATAATGAAAGGACTGTGAAGGGTTGATTCTTCACACAACCAGAAAGCCTTGAGTGACAGGCTAATCTAAGCAAGCTGATAGGTTAGCATCAGTCAAGCAAAAAAAAAAAAAAAAAGCCTTGAGAGAGCTGGATGCTGAGGAGATTCAGATTCCTGCCTTAACTGGGAAGAGACGTGCACTGAGACCATCTGAGAATAGCCCTGACAGGAAAACGGTTTCATACCAACAAAGTCAAATTTCTACATTGACTGAACACAGTCTGAATTCAGCATTAGCTGAGAGAAGTTTGAACACAAAGAACCGGGGGAGAGTTTGGCAAGGAAGTTTGGGAAGTAGACAAAGACTTCCACTGAGGTCAAAGGAGAAATAGATCTTCTAGGGAAAAGATAACTTTTCCAAATCCGGTTGCTGTGTGGGGAATGGAAGGTAGCCGCAGATCAAAAGACAGCCATGCAGCAATTGGTAGGGAATGGATCTCTTGAGCTAGCTCAAGCAGAAGCCTGGGGATGGGGCAATTGCCATTGAGGAATCAGTCCAAGAATTGAACCAGGGACCTTCTGCAAAGAATGGGCTTGACCAGTTCCTCCTTGTTTGTTTTCTTTAAAGATTGGGGGAGTCTGGGGTGGGCATGTGTTACCTTTTCCTCCCCATACCTCTGCAATGATTCCGGTACCTCACTGAAGCCGAAATTAGTTCAATGGGAAGAGAAACACAAGTGTAGCACTTGAAGAGGGACAGAAGCAAAGCTTATTTTACCTCAAGAAAGTTGATGTTGTGCTGTGGCAAAGAGACCATTGCTACAGATTAGGAAGCCCAGGCTTGAATCTCACTTCTTCCATCCCATTATTTCACCATGTAATGTGGGTGTGAATGGTGGGTTCACTGCCAGTGTTTGAGAATTGCACTACACACAAATGGAGAACTGAGGAAGCACATAAATCGGCAGATCCTGCGTGAACTTGTTCCATGAAATGAAAACCTGTTGTTTGATGTTATATCCGAACCATGCTAGTAACTTTAAAAAGAGGGCATCAAGGTTATTGTGGAGTATGGACTCTCACACAACAGTGCGATACCTTTCAAAACAGAGCCTTTTATCTTGCCAAATCCTGATAGACTCCTGATCTGAAACGCTGAAGCTATTTTCTTTGTTCAGCTAATGAATGGTATGGTGATGAATACACATAAGGTAGAATTGATCCACTTAATTCATCATTTGTACATATGTATGGATTCAAGCCCTTATAAATGGATCCGTGGATTAAATACCTATGCCTACGCTCCTGAGTTGCTGAGAAAAACCTAAGTGCACTAACTTGTGTCTCTTGACTGTCTTAATTTATGAAAATTGACCCAGACTAGAGTTTAAAGGTCTTTCTTTAAAAAAAAAAAACTAACTGTATGCACATACAGTAACAAAGAGGTGCTCTGAAGGCCTCTTTACACCATGGTTAGTGTCTGGCGACCCGAACTGCAGTTCTTGCTACCAACCATTAATAATACCACCTAGAATAACACCCCTTAGCATTTCTGTGAAACTCAGTTGTGTTCAAAGCACTTCTCTTCAAGGCTTTTCTGGTAGCAGGAACTCCTTTGCATATTAGGCCACACACCCCTGATGTAGCCAATCCTCCAAGAGCTTACAGGGCTCTTAGTACAGGGCCTACTGAAAGCTCCAGGTAGGGTGGCCAGATCGTCCCGGTCAGCCGGGAAAGTCACGATTCTGGCCCCCTATTCCCGTCTCCCGGGCTGGCTATACCGGGACCATTAGAGATCCCGGTTTAGCCAGCGAGAGGAGCCGGCGGGCTGCGCCGGCGGGCGGGGAAGGCGGGGAGTGAGGGAGTGAGCGTCCCTGTGGGTGCCCACGCGATTGGCGGCGGTGTGGCGGGCTCTGCGCAAGTGCACATGGAGCCAGGAGAGTGGGCGGCGTAGGGCCCGCCACGCCGCCAATCGCCGTGGGCACCCGCAGGGAAGCTCCCTCCCTCACTTGCCGCCTTCCCCGCCCACGCGCGTGGCCCGCCGGCTCCTCTTGGTGGTGGAAGGGGAGGCGGCGGAGAGGTCGGCGCGGGGGGAGGCGGCGGCTGGCCGGCAGCGGCGGCAGCGGCGGCGGGCCAGCGGCAGCGGGCCGGCGGCAGCAGCAGCGGGCCAGCGGCAGCGGGCCGGCGGCAGCAGCAGCGGCAGCGGGCCGGCGGCGGCGGCGGGCCGGCGGCGGCAGCAGCATGGCGGGAGGCCCCGGGTCGGTGGGCTCGGCTGCCTCCTCCTCAGCCAGCCCCCTGTCGCTGTCGCGCCGCAAGGACGGGGCCCCGCCCCAAGTTCTGGGAGAGCCCTGAGACCGTCGGTCGCCCACATCGACGCCGCCCGTGCCTGGCTCGCCAAGCACTGCAGGTGAGTGAGCGGGAGGCCGGGCGGGACTCCTCCTCCTGCTGCTGCTGCCGGTGTTTGTGTTCAAAACAAAACAAAACAAAAAACAAAACGCCACCAGCCTGCACCGCGGTTTTGACTCCGGGCCGCGTCAGAGCCATAAACATACGGCGGGATGGTAATTGAATCATTCCGCTGAACGCTGGACAGGAGCCTTTGATAATTTATTCCAACTTCAAAAACAATATCAGACAGAGAGGTTTTCCACTGAAAGGCAGCGCGACGGGAACCTCCCCTTCCCCCAAGCGCTTTCCACCAAAATAATCAAATGACAGGGGTTTAAAAAAATACACATAGACACGGACTAATTGCCTCCTAAAACTGTAGCAGATCAAAATCCAGCGTTGCGGGAGAGTCTACTCAGATCCTGTAGATCCAGGCAGGATCCTTCCTTGGACCGAGCCCCTTTCTCCCTCCTTCGGTCTGCTAAGAATGCCTCTCCGCGTAAACGCTCGCGCCTTGCAGACGAAACCCAAATAATCATCCCTTCCCCCGGCATTCGCGGGATCTTTGCTTGGCCGCTCTCTGATTGATGAAAGTTGCCCAAAGGTCAGCGAAGCGCTGGAGAGGTTGTGCCGCTTTAAAACACGGAGGGGAAAGAAAGAGAGAGAGAGAGAGAAAGAGAAAGCAAGAAAGAGAGAAAGAAAGAGAGAGAGAAAGAAAGAAAGAGAGAGAGAAAGAGAGAGAGAAAGAAAGAAAAATAGAGAGAAAGAAAGAAAGCGAGGGAGAAAGAAAGAAAGAAAGAAAGAAAGAGAGAGAGAGATTCGTTCCTGCCCACAAACGATGGTGGGGAGGGAGGGGGTCGGATCCATGAGCCCAGCAGCGCCAAAGCCGAAGCTGAAGCCAAAACATAAACAGGCGAGTGCTGCAGGCAGCTGCTCCGGCCCCTTCCTCGAATTCCCTCCCTGGCCCTCTGCTACAGAGGCACCTTGGCCGTGCAAGGGATCCAGGAGGCCCCGGGCAGCGGAAGGAGCGAAGAGATGGAGACCCAGGCAGTCGCGGGTCAGGACGGGGGAGATCAGGAGGCCAGTGCAGCTGAGGGCGAGAGCCTGACAGTACCTGGGTGGGTCCTTCTCTGGCCGAGGTTTCAGCAGGTTCCAACCCAGCTTTTGGTTGCCTTTGGCGGGGGGGGGGGGGGGCGGTGATCAAGCTTTAAGCAAGAAAGAAGCAAGGAGTGGGGGACTGAATCCATCAGGCAGAAGAGAAGTTGAGGAAAAGCCAGACCTGAGAAGACCTCCGTTACTATTGTCTCGGTTGTTTTGTTTTGTTTTGATTTTAGCTTCGCCAATGCTGGGCTGCATTTAGCGCCTGGTAGCTGGACTCAGCTGGGGGACACAAAACACTTGGCGACCGAAGGCACCGCTTAGATGAGCAAAACTGCAAAGCTCCTTTTGCACTGTCGATTGTCTTTTTTAAAAAATAAAACCATTACTCCCCGGGAGCCAACGCTCCTTCAGCTAATTACCTCTTTAAACAAACGCACTTGAAAAGGACCTTCGCTCAAATCAAAGAGATGTACTTCCCAGTAAAAGTGTTTAGGACCGGTGTGTATATTTTGGAGTTTGCGGGATCCAGTCAGGGAAATGTATTTTTTTTTCCCTTGGGGATACCCCCCACCCCCACCCCGCAGCTCAGAGTCCTGCTGCAGCTCGGAGTCCAGCCTGCCCGAGACTCGGTTTATCTGTTGCTTTTACATCTCCCACAATATCCCCTCCATTGTGGTTTTCAAAACTTGGCTCCTGGCTTCTAAAAATTCTGTCATGTACAGTAGGTGAGCACCTTCCCTGGGATCGAGCCCTCCTGATCTGAAGCTCTTGGGCTCTACTTAGCACCTGGAGGTCAGTTTCTGGAGCTGCCCCGTGGTAAGCGATTAGGCTGTCTCCCAAGAAGTATTTTTTAATTACTTGGAAGCATGCGCGGGGCCAGGAGAGTGGGCGGTGTAGGGCCCCGGCGGCGGTGGCGGAGGGGGAGGCGGCGGAGAGGCCGGCGCGGGACTCCTCCTCCTGCTGCTGCTGCCGCCGCTGGCGGGCCCGGGCGCCCCGGGGAGGGCGGTGAGGCCGGCGGAGGCGATGGGCCGCAGGTGCTCCCAGCAGGGCGCGCACCCCTGAGCCAGCCAGCCAGGCAGGTGCGCCACGGCGGGGACTTGTTGCGGGAGGGAGGGCAGCAGCGGCTGCGAAGTGCCCCCCCCGTCTCTCTCTCGCCCCTCGGCCGGGCCTCTCGCCCTCTCGGCAGGGCCGCCTAAGGTGCAGCTTGCCTCAAAAACTTGCTTTCCATGTGAAGGACGCAAGTGAAGCAAAGGCGGGAGCACTGAAAAGGAACCAGGGGGCTCGCGAATGTTGCAGAGGGCCAGCGAGGCTGGAACTCAAGGGCTGGAATAAAACAGCTCCTCTGAAAGGTGTGTGTGTGTAGGGGGGGGGGGATTTCAAATGTACAAATAGGGGCAATGTCCCGACTCTGAGTATGTAAGAACAGGAAAAGGACTTGAGAGAACCTGGAGGGGAATGGAATTCCCAGGAGCTTGTTGGTTCCCCATTCCCACCTGTCCCTGACTTCCATGTTTTTTCACTGTCTGTTGCATGCACAGGTATAGCTCCTAACATATTTTGGGGTTCTCCTCCTCCACCACCCATTTTTTCCCTGCAAATCCAGGGCTCCCCTGGGTAAGGGTTAGCAGAACTCAGCATTGCGGCTGTCCACCGCAATGCAAACGTTAAGACCCGGTACCAATGTTCCCTCTAAATTGCAGTTTTGTGAGCAAAAATTCTGCTTTGTGAGCTCCTGGCATTAAAGTTGTGACGGCTACTGCATAAATCAGTGTGCTGCGGGGTCATCCTTCCTGAGCGAAGAAGGGGGGTAGGATTGCCAGATCCAGATGGGAAACTCCTGGAGATTTGGGGGTGGAGCCTGGGGAGGATCAGGACCTCAGTGGGGTGCAATGCCACACAGTCCGCCCTCCAAAGCATTCATTGTCTCCAGGGGATCTGATCTCTGTAATCTAGAGATGACCTGCAATTCCAGGGGGTTTGCTTCAGTAGAAAAGGCTGTAGCAGTACCACTTTAAATAACAAAAAATGAGGTAGGGCAGGAGCTTTCTTATCTGAAGGTGCTTCTTATCTGATGAAATGAGCACTGACTAAAGAAAGCTCATCCCTAGCACAAATGTTGTTAGTCTTTAAAGCGCTACCGCTACAGTCTATTCCACTGCTGCATACAGATTAACAGAGCTACCCAGCTTGATTTATCAACATTTATTTGAGCGTGTGAGTTCATGAGTCTAAAGCTCACTCCTTCACGTGTATAATAGCGCACACCTATGAATTTGCCCAGGGATGTGTAACAATTGGGAGAAATGAACTCTGATTCATGCAAGCTGGTGCTTGAAATAAATGTTGTTGGCCTTTAAGGTGTTCCAGTTGATTTTTACTCAGCTGACTACTAACAGGGCTGCCCCTCTGCAATTTCATTACAAGGCCCCTCCATTAATGGCTATTAGCTGTGCTGAATAAGTCTGAATTACTGGGCGCAGAGTCTGTAATTGTGCTAGATTGATTGATTTATTAGCATACTGTTTTTCCTACAGATCTGTGATAGAGAGTTGTATGTAAGTAGTGTGCACCCAGAGAGAGGTTCATACCAGTTTTGCATGTAAAAATGCAGTAGTGATACATCAAAGGAGCTCCTTTTTACATTTGCGCCACCATCCCGTTCTAAGAGATGGGTGTGTGTGTGTGTGAGAGAGAGAGTGAGCAGACTGCAGTCAGAGTCCTGGAAAGGCCTGTTTTTAGTTATGAAATGAAGATGCAGTGTATATATTATCAGCTTCTGATTGTTTTATTGTATGCCTCTTGGTGATGTTCTTGTTTTTGAGACAAGGAATCCCTCCAATATACTAGGAAGTTCTTAATGTTCTTATCTAACTATCTCTCCCTTTGCCATGAAGATAGACATACTAGATTTGAAGAGATGCTGCAGGACAATTGGTGTTTGCTAATAATTTTTATCTCCTTTTTGCTGTTGATGAAGTAGTTTAATGTAGAAGACTCTTCTGTTGGTGGAAGGAGTTTTTTCTCTAGTGGAAATTTCCTCCCTTGATAGAAAGGTATCTTTGGATCCAGTTCATGGTGAGCAAGAAGAAACCTAATACATTAGTTTCTAAAATAACAGTAGCATTTGCAGGAGACTGGAGAATTTGGGTCCCACATTATAAATGGGCAAGTATCTAGCCTTCATTGGTATTTTAGAGGTCAAAAAACAAGATGTGTACAGTGTCTCTGCTCTATTGCCCTCCTACAGTGTACCACTTTCCCACCATCTAAAGCAGAGATGCTTCTAATATAGGTTTAAAGATTAAGGGACATCTTATGGAATAGTCAGTAGATGGGGGAATTTTTACATCAATAGCA
Source organism: Heteronotia binoei (assembly GCF_032191835.1). NCBI lineage: Eukaryota > Metazoa > Chordata > Lepidosauria > Squamata > Gekkonidae > Heteronotia > Heteronotia binoei. The sequence continues at coordinate 103,722,909 of NC_083231.1, read as the reverse complement.
CCTTTGCAAATGGTCCCTTAGCTGCATTCATACATAACAGCAAAGCATGATTGACTCTGTCCTTGAAGAACAACTCTCTTTTTATTCCAAATGACAGTCAGGATTTCTGTAATTCTGCTTCACTACACTGTACTAATAGTGTAGGCATAACTCTCTTGGAGAATTTCCCCTGGAATCTCACTGGAATCTCACTGGAATCTGACTGGCTTCTCAGCGTGGAACCCGTTCTCTCTAGTCTTCTCACTTTGAAAAAAGTAAAAAAAGAGTTTTATTTAACTTTATTTCCCCCTTTCCCTCTCTATAAATAATCTTGGTGTTTCCGGCGGTGATATTTGGGGGATTTTTGGGGACGTCACAGGAAGTGCTGTGAAGTCACTTCCTGTTTCCGGCAGTGGCATTTGGGGGAAATGATGTCATTTGGGGGAAATGATGTCACAGGAAGTGATGTCACTTCCTGCTTCCGGCAGGTGGCACGGGGAAATGATGTCACAGGAAGTGATGCCACTTTCTGTTTCCGGCGGCGGCATGACGTCACCGGAAGTGACATCACCGGAAGTGATGTCACTTCCTGTTTCCGGCGGCACGCACGCTTCGCGCGCGCACACCCCTACCTTCCCCCCCCCCAAAGATGTCCCTGGCTGGCCTTCAGACATTATGGCCACCCTAGCTCCAGGAGGATTGGCTACATCAGGGGTGTGTGGCCTAATATGCAAAGGAGTTCCTGCTACAAAAAACCCCCTGCTTCTCTTTGTATTACCCTTTGTTGTAATCCTTACAATGACCCCGTAAGGTATGATTGCACATTCGCCTTCACCTTCTCCTACTTTTCTGTTGTCCAGCAACCATTCAAATGAGAACCGCAGCCTGCTTTCCATCCCCTTTTCGATATTGGACAGCAAGTCTCTTATGCCTGGCGGTGGTGGAAAGTGTAGCCAAACTGCAGCCGACTCATGGTGACTTCTTAGGATTTTCAGGGTGACTGATGAGCAGAGGTGGTTTGCCATTGCCTGCCTCTGCATAGCAACCCTGGACTTCCTTGGTGGCCTCCCATCCAAATAACTAATCAGGGCTGACCCTGCTTTGCAGCCAAGATCTGAAGAGATCAGGCCAGCCTGGGACATCCACATCAGGGCCAGCCCTGGCACTAGGCGATTACCTAGGGTGCTGGCCTTCTGGGCGTGCCAAATTAGGTAGCCCCATGTGACTCAATGATGTTATCAGTGTGGGGAGGAGGGCGCCAGAAGGTAGCCTTGCCTAGGGTTCCAGACAGTCTAGGGCCGGCCCTGCATATGGCGATGCCACAAAGGAAATTGAATGCAACGGAATGCTGATAGATGGAGAAATGGCAGCAGCATTCTGAAAAAAAAGGAAATGAATGAGAGGAAAGCCTGGAAAACAGTGAATCATATCCTCGGTCCATCAAAGTCAGTATTGTCTACTCAGACTGGCAGTGGTTCTTCAGGGTCTCAAGCTGAGGTTTTTCCCGCCTATTTGCATGGATCGTTCTTTTAGTAGAGATGCCAGGGATTGAACCTGGGACCTTCTGCTTCCCAAGCAGATGCTCTGCCACTGAGCCATCGTCCCTCCCCTATGCCATTTCAGCTAGCATTGAACTGAATGAATCTGAATGGGTGTTCTAAGATTACCGAATGCCATCTTTGAATTGTGTTGAAATTAGCATCAAATTGTTTTTATCTAATGTTTTAATTTCAATGTTTTATTGTCGTCTTAGTATGAATTTGCGAGCCGTCCTGAGCCTGCTTCGGCGGGGAGGGTGGGATAGAAATAAAATAAACCTAAACTTTTTTGATATTGGACAGCAAGCCTCTTCCTTTGTGGGGTGTGCCTGGTGCAAGAACACGTGCCGAGACCCCAGGCATCTCCAGCTAAAAGATCTTAGGCGGCAGTGCCAGGGAAATACCTTCTTCTGTGCGAGGTCTTGGAGACTGGCTGAGAAAACCTGTCCTGACAGTACTGGTTTTGACAGACTAGTGATTTTAGTAGAAGGAAGCTTTAGCTATTCATAGGCTTGGGATCAACATCCCAAGTTGCCACCCATTCTTAAGAAGACTAGACCTGCTTTCCTCCCTCCCTGAGAGGGTGGGCAGCTCCAGATTGAGAAATACCAGGAGATTTTGGGAATGGAGCCTCAGAAGGGTGGGGCTTGGGGAGGGGAGGGACTGCACCACTAAACCTGCTATGCCACTAGATGTGAATGGTGCCCAGGGCTTTTTCTGTAGCGGGAACTCCTTTGCATATTAGGCCACACACCCCTGATGAAGCCAGTCCTCCTGGAGCTTACAGTAGGCCCTATAAGAAGAGCCCTGTAAGGAATTCTAGCAGGACCTCCTTTGCCTATTAGGCCACACCCCCTGATGTAGCCAATCCTCCTGGAGCTTACAGTAGGCCCTGTAAGAAGAGCCCTGTAAACTTCAGGAGGGTTGGCTATATCAGGGATGTTTGGCCTAATATGCAAGTGTTCCTGCTACAAAAAAAAAGCCCTGATGGTGCCTAATAAGACTATTTGAATGCTGTCTACTTATTTGTTTCTATTGTAATAGCATCTAATTGTTATTTTTGTTATTTTAGCCTAATGTTTTTATATCAATGTTGTTTTATTATTATGAACTATGACTTGCTCTAAGCCTGCTTTGGCAGAGAGTGCGGGATATAAATCAAACTAACTAACTAACTAACTTCAATAGTGCCAAAGAATCTACCTTCCAAATCAGCCATTTTCTCCAGATAAACTGATCTCTGTCACTTGGAGATCTCTTGTAATAGTGGGAGTTCTCCAGTTATCACCTGGAGGCTGGCAACCTTACTCCCTGAGATGTTACCCCCTCCTCCCCCCGCAATAACTCAAGACCCCAGTTTGCTGAATTGTCAATAAGCCAAAAGTGGGGAGCAGTGGAAGAAGTTTTTTTTTTCTTTTGCAAAGAGAGAGTAGACATTACTCCCTTCTGACAAGAGACAAATGTTTCATTCAAATGCAGCATTTTCGCATATTGGAAACGGTAATGAATTCCTCTGCACCTCTCTGCCTAGTTCACAATGTCAGCCCCTGGGCATTGTGGGACCTCAGGCTTCCCTTACAAAATTAAATTTAATGTTACACCCTCCAATGGAACGGTGCATAAATCAAGTGTTTGATTTGCATGGACTCTTGTGAACAACCCAGTCCCGGGCAAACATAAACCCTGTCTTGAATATTATGTCAGGGAGAGGAACAAAGCAATCTGGGGCTGCCAATAAAAGCTTAGTACCTGGTGTAATTCATGCCAGTATTACGCTGCTCTCGTGTCAAGCCTGTTATTAAAATTCTTGTTTTTGCCTCCTTTTTCATTTCAAAGAAAAATGTTTTCCCTGACCTTCTATGTATTCTGGAGAGGAGGAAAAAAAGAAAAAAGAAAACACCCAGTATTCACCAGTACTATTTATACACTGGTGTCTGTTAAGGGGAAACGAGGAGAGAATTGTTTCTCCTGTATACACCGCAAAGCTATAGAATGGCCTATAGAATAATATAAAATGGAGGGGGAAGGGAGTCCGCTCAATAACTATGGATCTTGCTAGGAAAATTCATTTGGAGAGACGGTAGGCTGGGATTGATGGTCTTCTTGGTTGATTTTTGGGCTATGTCCAGTGCTGCCCAATTTAAAAAAGTGACTTTTTTAAAAAAGCTGCTGGAAGAATGGGATTCATTCATTCTCATTCATTCATTCATTCATTCATTCATCAAAACGTTTTTTAACCCCAACGTTCCTGCCCTTCCCCAGAGGGGGCCAAGGAGAGCTATCAACTCTGGCTTGGGAAATACTTAGAGAATTTGGGGGTGAAGCATGGGGAGGGTTGGTTTGGGGAGGGGAGGGACTTCAGTAGGGTAGAATGCCATAGATTCCACCCTCCAATGTTGCTGTTTTCTCCAAGGGAACTGACCTCTGTAGTCCGGAGATCAGTTGTAATTCCAGGAGATCTCCAGACCCCACCTGGAGTTTGGAAGCCCTGGAAGATGGCAAGCCAAGGTGTTCTTCCAAAAACATCACAAAAGCAATCAGTAGGAAAACACAGAAAACCACAGGAATAGCAATGTCGACTTCAACTGCCTGGTTTATACCCAAACCTTCATAATTGCCTCACATAGCTTCTTCAAGTTAGGTGGATAAACTAGCTTCCAGAGGAAGGCTGTTCCACAAGTTAACAGCGTTTAACAGCATTAAATCGGGTTTAGATAGATTCACGGGGGCTAAATCTATCAATGGCTATTAGCTATGGTGACTGAGCAGAATCTCCACATTCAGCACGGTATTTAGGCTTCCCTATTACTTGACCTAATTCCCTTCCTTGCTTTTTTCTCAGCCACACAGACATCAATTTATTGTGTCTCTGGTGGGCAGGTGTAAATGGTGGTAAATTGCATTCAGTTTATTGGTTCATAAGTTGTCCAACCCGAGGGTATAACCAGGTAGGATAGCCAGCAGGTGGGAAACTGGAGGGTGGTGAAGATATTGCAGCAATGCTGTCACATCATTTCATAGGCAAATCACCATGTTCATAGGCCACACAATCACTGATTCGGATCCTATACAAGTGCAAGCTTAGGGTTGCCAGTTCTGACTCAGAAAATATCTGGGGAGCTTGGGCTGGAGCCAGGAGTCTTTCCCATTGCCTAAACAAACAAATAAAGAATAAATAAATAATACAGCAGTGCAGTTCCCCTGAATACAGTCTTCATTTCCTCATACTCTTTTTTTGCCTAGAAGAAGAAGATATTGGATTTATACCCCACCCTATACTCTGAATCTCAGAGTGGTCATAATCTCCTTTACATCCCCCCCGCCCCCAGCAGACACTCTGTGAGGTAGGTGGGGCTGAGAGAACTCTCCCAGAAGCTGCCCTTTCAAGGCAGTGGAAAGGCTAGCCTGGCAGCTGCATTTCCACTAAATGAAAGTGAAATTCATCATACCCTCACAAGTCCCCTTCTCAGGCTTTGGAAGCAATCCCAAACATGGCTTTTTAAAGGAACACACACACAAACACACACTAAAAAAGCAGCCAAAATAAACAGAGTTTGCAAGCCCACACTTTTGTGATCTCACTAGTGCAATTTACTCATGGAAGTTGTTGAATGTAACTATCTGCTGTATTTCAACCAGCTTCTTCAGACAGGAACAGGAATGGAGAGCAGCTGAGGGAGTGGAGTTTTCCTCCCTCCCATAAACAGGTTCTAGCTAACACTTTCCTATCAATTTTACTTTAGAAATGACTTCTGATGTGAATGCAAAACAGAGGGACTCTGCTCTCTACCTTTCTCACAGTTTCACAGGCTGGTGAATCTGCCTGCTTGCCCCACCCCCTGCTTTCCTGCTGCTGAGATTTAAAGGGACACACACATTCCAAAACATAAACAGTTTCAAGAGTCTTCTAAGCCTGCTGAGGTTTAAAGGCACATGGTGACTGTTGGGGCAGGGCTTTCTCCCACCACCAGCCAGTTGGCTGGCAGCAGGAAGGAGCCTGCAAAACCTGGGGACCCCCCACTGGGACCTGGGGACTGGTAAGTGGGGTTGCCAATCCCCAGGTGGGGGCAGGGGATCCCTGGTTTGGAGGCCCTCCCCCCACTTCTGGGTCATCAGAAAGCGGGAGGGGGGGAAGAAATGTCTGCTGGGCACTCCATTATTCTCTATGGAGACCAATTCTCATAGGGTATAATGGAGAATTGATCTTGTGGGTATCTGGGGCTCTGGGGGAACTGTTTTTTGAGATAGAGGTACCATATTTTCAGCATAGCATCCAGTGTCTCTTCCCAAAATACCCGCCACGTATCAAAAAGATTGGCCCAGGGAGTCCAGTTCTATGAGCTCCTCAAAAAGGTTCCCCTATCCATTATTTCCAATGGAGGGAAGGCATTCAAAAGGAGCGAGGTCCTTTAACTGTGATGGCCAAACTCCCTTTGGAGTTCAATTATTCTTGTCACAACATTGCTCCTGGCTCCACTCCCAATGACTCCTGGCTCCACCCCAAAGTCTCCTGGCTCCACCCCCAAAGTCCCCAGATATTTCTTAAATTGGACTTGGCAACCCTACAGGTAAGCCTATCTTGGTTTACAGCTTCAGATAATGATGATGAAGAAGATATTGGATTTATATCCTGCCCTCCACTCCGAATTTCAGAGTCTCAGAGCGACTCACAATCTCCTTTACCTTCCTCTCCCACAACAGACACCCTGTGAGGTGGGTGGGGCTGAGAGAGCTCTTACAGCAGCTGCCCATTCAAGGACAACTCCTGTGATAGCTATGGCTGACCCAAGGCCATTCCAGCAGGTGCAAGTGGAGGAGTGGGGAATCAAACCCGGTTCTCCCTGATAAGAGTCCGCGCACTTAACCACTACACCAAACTGGCTCCCATCCACTAATCTCCTCAGCTAGTGCACATGAACATGGATATAAAATTATATGGAGGCTGCAACCTGGAGTGGAAGGGAAAGTACACCTCAATGGGGTGACCTTCCTGCAGAGATTTCATGGGGTTCCTGAATCACAGGGAGCCTCTTTACAGATGAATTATTTCTGTGATGATCTGAAAATACTCCATATAATCCCTACAAAATTAATTGAGCTTTCTCTGTGTTACAAAACTTATTTCATCTTAAATCCTACAACAGATGTACAATCTGGAAGCAAGCCAGTTTGACCATTATTTTAGAAAATGGTTCATATCTGGCAAATGGTTCTGGAAAGGATTCATGTTAAGTATTACTCATTGTATTTTAAAATAATGTTTTGCTATGCGTTATGAATGTATTAAGTAATTGCTTGCTGCATTGTACACTATTATTTTTAGGTTAATTTTTTTTGGTTTTACTTTCAGCATGAGTTTCTTGGCATTTTCCCATTTTGGAAATGGATATTAAGACCAGGGGTGGAATTCTAGCAGGAGCTCCTTTGCATATTAGGCCACACACACCCCTGATGCAGCCAATCCTCCAAGAGCTTACAAGGCTCTTTTTTGTTAGCTCCAGGAGGATTGGCTACATCAGGGTGTGTGTGGCCTAATATGCAAATGAGCTCCTGCTAGAATTCCACCCCTGATTAAATGTTCCCTCTAAGCTGTGGAGTCCTGTGTGCAAAAATTCTGCTTCATGAGCTACTGGCAGCTGCGAGCGATTTTGCTACTGGCAGCTGCAGTTGTGAGCGAGCGATTTGGCTACTGCGTAAATTAGTTGGCTCTGGGACCATTCTTCCCGAGCTAAGACAAAAATGTGTGAGCTGGAGGCTAAAAAACTGTGAGCTAGCTCACACTAACTCAGCTCAGAGGGAACACTGATTAGGACACACTGAGAAAACCATGGAAAACATAATTCCTAAGATCTGTTATCTAGATCACTTGACTTCTTGGGGCAGTTAGTTGGAGATTATTAATTTGTTTACAGCCAGAAAGGTGGTACTGGCGTTTTATTGAGGAAAGGTTGGAGGGTATGTTAGCCAGGAGAGCCTATGACTGGGACATGATATGGCAACCATCTTCAAGTACTTAAAGGGCTGTCATATAAAGGATGGTGCAGAGTCGTTTTCTGTTGCCTCAGAAGTGTGAACCAGAACCAACGGGTTGAAATTGAATCTATGAAAAGGGATATCCAGCTTGGATAGAAACTGTACCTATTAGAAGAAGAAGAAGAAGAAGATATTGGATTTATATCCCGCCCTCCACTCCGAAGAGTCTCAGAGCGGCTCACAATCTCCTTTACCTTCCTCCCCCACAACAGACACCCTGTGAGGTGGGTGGGGCTGGAGAGGGCTCTCACAGCAGCTGCCCTTTCAAGGACAACCTCTGCCAGAGCTATGGCTGACCCAAGGCCATTCCAGCAGGTGCAAGTGGAGGAGTGGGGAATCAAACCCGGTTCTCCCAGATAAGAGTCCGCACACTTAACCACTACACCAAACTGGCTCTCTAGATCTCTAGGAGTGCTGCAGATGTTCTAGGGCTGCCTAACCCCTGGGGTTTCCCCTGCCCTGGAGATTCCCCTGCCCTGGAGGTTCCCAACCCACCAGCCCACATTGGGCCGGTAGGGGAAACCTCCCCCAACATCACTGGCGTGATGATGTCACCTGCAAGTGATGTCATCATGCCAGCAACATTGCACACCAGCCACTCTAGGTGTTTATGGGAAAACTCTGGTTTTCCCAGACACTCTAGCAATTTGGAAGGGAAAACTCTATGGTACAATAGGTACCATAGTCCGTCCCCCCCCACCGGAGGACGTGGGGGACTTGGCAACCCTAAGGTTTATAAGCGAAGGAGGCTGAGACATGAGAGTGCTCGACCACCTTCCAGCCTGCGTCCCATCCCGACGGTGACAGGTAGTGGGTCCAGACGAATTTACCCGCCTCCAACACTGGTGTTATGCAACGCCAGGTCCATCAACAATATGACCGGTGTCCTTCGGGACGTCCTGCTGGAGCAGGACGCGGACCTGACTTGCGTGACCGAGACCTGGGTGCGAGATGGGGAGACCGTGGCTCTCTCCCAGATGACCCCCCCAGGTTACTCGGTCTTCCACCAGTCCTGGACTAGCGGGCGGGGGGGGGGGGAGGAGTGGCACTACTCATACGAGAGGCTTACTCCTTTAGGGCTCTCCCGGCCCCGGAGATTCCGGGCATGGAATGTGCCGGCCTGATGTGGGACGTTGGGGAGGGGTTGGCGATTTGGCTGGTGTACCGACCGCCTAACGCACCAGCCGCCGCCTTACCATCCCTGGTGGAGGCTGCGGCGGGCTGGGCATTGGAGTGCCCAAGGCTTCTGGTCTTGGGTGACTTCAATGTTCATGCCGACGACGTGGCCTCCAGCCAGGCGATGGATCTAGTGTCATCCATGGCGACACTAGGACTCTCCCAGGTTGTTACAACGTCCACTCATCAGGCGGGACACATGTTAGACCTGGTCTTCGCGGCGGGAGTACAAGTGAACGATATTGCAATGGAAGCAGTGCTATGGTCGGATCACTTTGCCCTCAAGGCTCGTGTGGATATGCCACCCCAAACCCATTTAGGCGGAGAGCATATTTTGGCTCGCCCGTGGAACCTGATGGACCCGGAACGGTTCCTGACGGCCCTGCGGGATACCTGGCCCACTGGCGATTCCCTGGAGGCTCTGGTTGAGTCCTGGAACGATGGACTCTCCAGGGCTATTGAGGAGATCGCGCCTAGGCGTCCTCTGCGCCCCCGCCTCAAACCGTCTCCCTGGTTCAACCAGGAATTGTGGCAATTGAAGCGGGACCTCAGACGACTAGAGAGGCTATGGCGGCGTACTCGAGACGAAGTGACCCGAACATCTTATAGAGAGAGTTTGAAGACCTATGAGATGGCAATCAAATCCACAAAGAAGACATACTTTGCAGCTAAGATTGCGTCCGCAACTTCGCGCCCGGCACAATTGTTTGAGATAATTCGAGACCTGACTACCCTGCCCCAGGGCAGACCAAATTCTAGTGAATTGGAGATAGGCTGTGAGGCTTTTGCAAACTATTTTGCGGACAAGATCGCATCACTCCATCTCAACCTCCCCGTCAACTTTGAGACAGTTAACACAACCGAGGCCCCGAGCATGTCTTCAGATTATATCCTGGACGGTTTCAGCCCCCTCAGCCTGGAGGAAGTCGACAGGATCCTCTCATCTGCCCGCCCAACAACTTGTAAACTGGACCCATGCCCTTCCTGGCTTATTAAATCTTGCCAGGAGGATCTCAGATATCCTATACGGGATATCATAAACACATCCCTAACGGAAGGGCTTTTTCCAGCGCCACTTAAAGAGGCTGTGGTCCGTCCCCTCCTAAAAAAACCATCTTTAGACCCGGCCCAATTGGCACACTATAGGCCGGTCTCAAACTTGCCCTTCTTGGGCAAAGTTATTGAGAGGGCAGTGGCGAGGCAGCTACAGACTTTCCTGGAGAACGCTTCCATCCTTGACCCACTTCAGTCCGGCTTTCGCCCAGGTCATGGGACGGAGACGGTGTTGGTTGCCCTGGTGGATGACCTTCAATGGCATCTGGATCGGGGTGGCTCGGCGGTACTGATGTTGTTGGACCTATCGGCGGCGTTCGATACGGTCGACCATCGGTTGCTGACTTGCCGCCTCGCCGACGCGGGGATTCAGGGGCTGGCCTTGCAGTGGCTTTCCTCTTTCCTTGAAGGTCGGGGACAAAGGGTCGCGATTGGGGGGGAACTATCCCAGAGGCGCTCACTTAATTGCGGGGTGCCCCAGGGAGCGGTTCTCTCCCCGATGTTATTCAACATCTATATGCGACCTCTTGCCCAGATTGCCCGAAGGTATGGGCTGGGGTGCCACCAGTATGCTGATGACACCCAGCTCTATCTACTTATGGACGGCCGACCGGTCTGCGCCCCAGAGAACCTAGATCAGGCATTACAGGCCATGGCTGAGTGGCTCAGACTGAGTGGACTGACACTGAATCCTGCGAAGACAGAGGTCCTTTGTTTGGGCCGTCGGGGTCCGGGGGGGGGGAAATCCCCCTGCCAGCTTTTGGCGGTGTACCGCTGAGGCCAGCGGACAGGGTCAGAAGCCTGGGGGTGCTACTGGAGCCGTCCCTGAAGATGGAGGCTCAGCTAGCGACCACTGCCAAGTCTGCGTTTTTTCATCTTAGACGGGCAAGGCAGTTGGCCCCCTTCCTGGACCCCGACGACCTAGCAACAGTGATCCACGCTACGGTCACCTCGAGGTTGGATTACTGCAATGCCCTCTACATGGGGCTGCCCCTGTGCCGGACCCGGAAATTGCAGCTGATGCAGAATGCCGCGGCCCGGCTGTTACTGGGCCTCCCAAGATGGGGGCACATTCGGCCGGGTCTTCGGGCTCTGCACTGGCTCCCAATAACATACCGGGTCCGGTACAAGGTGCTGGTCATTACCTTTAAAGCCCTATATGGCCTGGGACCTGCCTACCTGAGGGACCGTCTCTCCCCACACGTTCCCCAGAGAGTACTGAGGTCTGGGACTCAAAATCTTCTCAACATCCCCGGGCCCAAGGAAGTGCGTCTCAAGACAACTAGAGACAGGGCCTTTTTTACAATGGCCCCTATGTGGTGGAACCAGCTACCGGAAGAGGTGAGGGCCCTGCGGGATCTTACTCAGTTCCGCAGGGCCTGTAAGACGACCCTCTTCCGGTTAGCCTACGCCTGACTGGATAAATGTAGCTTTCTAGATCTCTGTGATTACTGTATAGTTTTAATGCTAAATTTTTTTAAAGGTTTTTAGGTTTTTAAATGCTTGATTTTAAATGTAATTACGTTGTTCCGATTTTATTGTTTGTTGTAAGCTGCCCTGAGCCACTCGTGGGAAGGGCGGGATATAAATCCTGGAATAAATAAATAAATAAATAAATAAATAAATAAATAAATAAATAAATAAGGTGTTCAGATTTCCCTTCTGAAATCATATGCTCATAGCATACTCATTTCTCACAGCATTGTAGCTAAAGCAGTCCCAAAACTTCATGATATGCAAGAAGACTTTTCCATACCGAGGAGCATTTTCGACCATCCTTAGGCATGTGTTGATATGGGCCAACTTAGTCTGTGACTCGAATTAATCATAGAGATGTGATTGGCAGCCATTTGTGAGAATGTGCTTGGCACTTCCTCCAGCCAAATTATGTGCATAGGCCGTATGGCGCTTCTTCTCCAATCTAAGGATGCACTGTGCCTTCTACTTTAGCTCTTAATGGCATGTATTAGAGACAGAGATTAACACTTTCTGATTTTAGAAAATTAAAGCTTGATCAAAGATTCCGGGGATACATTCTACAGAGATCAGCACCATGCCCAATTTTGATTGTCATCGTTGTGATTAAGAGAGGACGTGAAGGGTGACCCCTGGTCTTGATTAAATCTGTAAAAAATAATGAGAGTGGTGGGACCCTGTTCTAATCAAAATGAGGGGAAACAGCAGCTCGGAAAGGCAATGTGGAAAATCAAGTTTCCTTTTTTAATCTGCTATCTGATACTGTAGGCTCTCCCCCTAAAATTAATACTAAGGAATAATGCAACTTGCTAAGAAATAAGAATGAGCCCCATGGCGCTGAGTGTAAAGCTGCAGTCCTGCAGTCCTGAGCTCTGCTCGTGACCTGAATTCGATCCTGGCAGAAGCTGGGTTCAGGTAGCTGACTCAAGGTTGACTCAGCCTTCCATCCTTCCGAGGTCGGTAAAATGAATCCCCAGCTTGCTGAGGGGAAAGTGTAGATGACTGGGGAAAGCAATGGCAAACCACCCTGTAAAAAATCTGCCGTGAAAACTTCACGATGCAACGTCACCCCAGAGTCGGAAATGGTTGGGGCTTGCACAGGGGACTACCTTTTTACTAAGAAATAAGAATGCCATAAGACCTTGTCTTAATAATATAACAGTTAACTATGTGAACATATTTATTTGTTCATTCATTCATTTATAATCCACCTTTCTCAGTTTGGGGCAGATTATATCATGTAAATCAAATGCACGATCAACAAGACGAAATATTCAGTAAACAAGACAAGGTTTGGATTGTAGAAATCTGAAAGCAGGGATTGAAACACAACTTTGTATATATGTTCATTAAATAATTAACAAAATAAAAATGGGCATATTCTGCCTCCTGAAACACAACTGCTTTGCTCACCTTTCTAAACACAGCCCATAAAAGCACTCTTTGCATCCTCTTTTGCAGGGCTTTTTTTATAGCAGGAACTACTTTGCATATTAGGCCACACATCCCTGATATAGCCAGTCTTCCAAGAGCTTATAGTAGGCCCTGTACTAAGAACCTTGTAAGCTCTTGGAGGATTGGCATAATATGCAAAGGAGTTCCTGCTACAAAAAATGCCCTGCTGTTTTGTAGACCACTCCAGAAGATGGGACCCACCACATGACCTAGCTGTTGCCATACTGACAATCCTTAGAAAAGTCACCGCAAGAAGAAGGCTGGTACATGGGAGTATTGTGTGAGATGCAGTTTGATAAGATCTGTGGAAATGTTGGATTCACATAATCAAGGTGGGAGATAAGCAAGTGGTTCAGCTATCTTTTACTCTGGTACCTTGCCAAGAGAAGGAATAAGGGCCATTTAAGTAGAGGGGAAACCACATGACTTCCTTCCAAATGTTGTACACATTTTTTAAAGGAAGAAGAAGATATTGGATTTATATCCTGCCCTCCACTCCGAAGAGTCTCAGAGCGGCTCACAATCTCCTTTATCTTCCTCCCTCACAACAGACACTCTGTGAGGTGGGTGGGGCTGAGAGGGCTCTCACAGTCACTGCACTTTCAAGGACAGCCTCTGCCAGAGCTATGGCTGACCCAAGGCCATTCCAGCAGGTGCAAGTAGAGAAGTGGGGAATCAATCCCGGTTCTCCCAGATAAGAGTCCGCACACTTACCACTACACCAAACTGGCTGTCAGTTTCTCCCTCAGCTGGCTGCTTCCCCCATTTCCCATCCAAGGGGGTGTCTTCAAGACAGGCCTGGTACAAGGAACTAAGATTTAGAGCCAGACTACACTTTATGGCAGCCATGGATCCAACCCATGGCAGTTGACATCAATTTTGAGGGAAATTGCTAACTTTTAAAAATCTTTTAAACTCTTAAGATCACCACAAGCTGGTATTGCAGTGACACCAGATGATCTATGCCTTTTTAAGTGACGAAACAGCGATTTTTAACATGATAATTTTGAAATAGCTACATTCCCCTCTAAAATGGTGGCAGCGGCCACAGGTTGGATCCATCGCCACTGTAACCTGTATTTAGCTGATAATGTATTTACATTTCCAGTGAAAGGATCTCAGGTAAGAAAAAAGACCTCTGTATGCCTAACATTCAGTTCATTGGGATTGTAAACCATAGTGTTATTTAGTGTAAAATGAATCCGTTTGTATGGCTTCCAGCCAGCTAAGGTTTTGTTCCCCATGGAATTGCTTGAGATAACAACTCTATTTTTGCTCTTCGCATAGCATGTACCAATTTTAGCTGCAAAGTGACTCAATGAAATAAGGACACAATATTCTTGCCCAGCTGGCTCGGTGCTCCCCTTCTATTTAATCATGAAGAATAATGAATCAGGGACAATTGTAGTGGTAAAATCCAAATGTGGATATTTGCTGTCCTTACTAATGAGAGAAAAATATAGTAGACCATTGGCCTAAAGGTTCCAGCCGCAATTCCTTTGTAGCTTAAGAGTGCATTAAAATGGCTTCATTCGGCAAGATAAGTTAATTTTTTATGACCTTTATAAGCTGTTTAGCACAGGACTCAGGGACGTCTCTTCCTTAAAATTAAATTTCTTAAAATCCTCTTAGCTCACAGCTGCTAAGCCTTTCTGTTTGGAAAGAAACATCCAAAATCTATAAAGAAATTCTGTTTGTGACAATTATGGCTGGGGTAATGATTAGCTAACATGGCACTTTTAGTTTGAAGTCAGTCTGCTTCTACAATACTAATCAAACAGAGCACGCTTTCCTTTAATGTAAAAGTGGTGTACAGGGCTGCATTATTGCCCATCACAAGTATCCCATTTGCAAACTCTTGGGGGAACAAATAGAGTTGCTACTGATATCTCTTTGCATACAGTAATCTGCTGCTGAACCTGGGAGGAAGGGAAAATCATATTATTAGCATAACATATCTGATAGCAAAGCCCTTCGAAATGGCAAAATAGCCCTTTCCAGACATTCTAAGAGAATGGCGGGGGGGGGGAGGAATGTTTATTGTGGGATTGTGATGAAAAGTTCCCTTCACCTGAGCAGGCTCCTTAATTTTGAGAATGGAGAGTAGTGTCTAGCTATGTGGGGCATACGGGGGCTGTGCCCCCTCAGAAATTTGCCATGCTTCCTCCATGAGTCCCCAGCTATCATTTTTTTTAAAAAAATATGTCTCTAATCCTTTTTTATTGTGGAGATATGAAGGAAAATGGGCAGTAAGGGTGAGCAAGCAACCCTATCCCACTGTCTCAGTAAACTCATGCCTCCCCAACATAAAAATTTCTGGGGCTCATGAAGAGATGATATGAGTACATTTGTGTATGCATAGGATCTAGCACAAATGTGTGAAAAGGGGGGTGGAGAGCCAGCTTGGTGTAGTGGTTAAGTGTGTGGACTCCCCACTCCTCCACTTCCACCTGCTGATGTGACCTTGAGGCAGCCACAAGTTCTCACAGAATTGTTCCTCCGAAGAGTAGTTCTGTGACAGCTCTCTCAGGTCCACCTCCAGCTCTTTCTTTTTCTCTGTCTATTAGCTTTATTTCCCAGTCTCCCACTCTTTCTTTCTTTCTTTCTTTCTTTCTTTCTTTCTTTCTTTCTTTCTTTCTTTCTTTCTTTCTTTCTTTCTTTCTTTCTTTCTTTCTTTCTTTCTTTCTTTCTTTCTTTCTTTCTCTATTTGTTTCCAACTATCCCCCCCTCTTTCTTCCCTCCCCCTGTCTATTTGCTTTATTCCCACCCCCTCCTTCTTTCTTTCTGCACTACACCATACTGGCTCTTGTGACTGAGTAGTGTGTTGGAATTTGATTTTTTTTTCTGAGATGCCTATATATTCATGGCTATATATACTGTATATATATGGCAATATATTTCTGGACTTTTTCCAATGCTATAATATCTTTTTTTAGGTGTGGTGACCAGAATTGTACACTGTACTATTCTGGTTCGCACACCTCAAAAAAGATATTATAGCACTTTTGGTGATGTCAAAGGTGTGGCCTAGTATGCAAATGATGGTGATGTCAGAGGTGTGGCCTAGTATGCAAATGATGGTGATGTCAGAGGTGTGGCCTACTATGCAAATGATGGTGATGTCAGAGGTGTGACTCTGCATACTAATGAGTTCCTGCTGGGCTTTTTCTACAAAAAAAGCCCTGAGTAGAACAAAATAGGAGTCGTCGCACCTTTAAGACCAACTTAGTTTTATTCAGAACGTAAGCTTTCATGTGCTCTCTAACCACACTTCATCAGACGAGGAATCCGGTACACTGAGCAAAGCCACACATAGCTGGTAGTCAGTGGCTCAGAATGCAAACTGGTACAGATTTAAGATCCAATGACAGTATAATAAAATTATCTGGTAGGGAGTGGTTTAGAATGCAAAATGGTACAAATTTAAGATTCAATGACAGAATAGTAAAATTAACAAATTGAGCAAACCTTTGATCTGGGTAGCATGAGCATGCAAAAGCAATAAAACAGTAATATGTCAAAATGTGAGAATGTCTGTTAATGACTATATTGTATTAAGCCTGGGTCAAAAGGAAGGTATTTATATCTCAGAAGATTTCCCATCCAACTAATTTTCCTTTTAACATGTAACACACATATAGTTTGCCATTAGGAGAAAAATACATTAACATTAGTGGGAGATGGGTTCAGTATATGTAATGAGATAAACAGCCAATAACCCTGTTTGAGTGTGTCAACACAGCTAAAAGAGAAATACATTGGATAGTGATGTTCTTGTCCACCTAATTTACTTTTTAACATGTAAACATCATTCTAGTTTGCCATAGAAAAAAAAGAATACAATATAATATAGTGAAAATGGGTTAAGTATATGCAGTGAGGTGGTTTGCCATTGTCTGCCTCTGTTAGTGACCTCGGACTTCCTTGGTGGTATCCCATCAAAGTACTAACCAGGGTCAACCCTGTTTAGCTTCTGAGATCTGATGAGATCAGGCGAGCCTGTATGAGCTTTAGAACAGCTGAAAAGGTGGCCAAAATAACAAAACAGTATAACAGTCCCTAGCTGAACCCTTAACATCTTGGTCTAAGGCAGCGGTCTCCAACCTTTTAGAGCCTGTGGCACCTCTGGAATTCCACAAAAGGCAAGGCAGTAGCTCTTCAAGTTACCAGGCAGAAGTTCTGCTTAACAGGATGCCTTTGAGTATATCTCCAGTCTTTCAATAAAGATCCCTGTGCTGTGCTAGAAGTTGCTGCCAAAGCAACATTTTAAAGATCTGCACAGTCAATCAGATCTTCAATGGCCAATCAGATGCTGAGCTGGGCAAAAGCTGCCTCCAGCCCCACCCACTTTCTACAACACTTGGTGGGCGACATGAAAGGTCTCTGCAGGTGCCACAGTGCCCATGGGTGCTACATTGTGGACCCCTGGTCTAAGGAGTAGCAAGGTAGGAAGGCTGGAAAAGAATTTTCGTTTAGTCGTCCTATAATAATGGACTCAAAACCAGACCTAACCTATCTGCACCCAACATACTTACTAATGATAACACTTACAATTTAGAAAGCGCTTTCATTCTTCAAAGACTATAAATAACATAAACAAATAAAAAGTTATTCACACTTTTGATTTCTATTCTCCTTGATGCATAAAATGATCAGGAATGTTTTTGATATGGGCGAGATTGCATGTATGATGCAGTCAGGGGTGGAATTCTAGCAGCAGCTTCTTTGCATATTAGGTCACACCCCCATGATGTATCCAATCCTCCAAGAGCTTACAAAAAAGAGCCTTGTAAGCTCTTGGAGAATTGGCTACATCAGGGGTGTGTGGCCTAATATGCAAAGGAGTTCCTGCTAGAATTCCACCCCTGGATGCAGTTGTTATGTGTCCTGATGGAGGGGGGTGGGAACCTGCGGTCTGATCTGATAAGAAAATATTCCAAATGTATCCTGGTTTGTGTTATTATCTGATACAGTCACTGTGGTTGCCTCTAGGGATGAACATGGATTTTGACTGGTTTGTGGTTAGTGAAGCAATGTTCATATACTACAGAGTCACCATGAACTTCCATGAATTTTGATACAGTTTGTGGTCGTTTGTGAAGAGCAGAAAGCAGGGGGTTTATCCCCTGCTTTCTGGTCTTCACGACAAACAGAAAAAATGGCCCATAGCCATTTAAACCTCTGCTTTCCACTCCCTGCGGTGGCAAGCAGAAAACAGTGGCTTAAATGGCCCCCAACCATTTAAACTAAACATCTGTTTGTTTTAAATAGTCCTTTCTGCTCCCTGTGAAAAGTCGTGGGGAGCAGAAAGCAGCAGTTCAAACTTTAAATGGCTCACGAACTGGGTCAGTTCGCAAGCCAACTTCCCCATTTGTATGGGTTCATGGTTGGGTTCATGTTTCAGCCATGAAGCATGAACTGAACTGAATTCATGAGTTCCTGTCCATCCCAAGTTGCCTCTCCTTTGAAAGGTTTCAGGAGAAAGCCCATCCATATTCTCTTTTCTTCTTTAAAAAAAATCATACTTTTGACAGGCTGCTGTGAAATATCAAGTGTGCTGTTCGTCACACTCACAATTGGATGGAAGTTCTTTTTTGGACTCCCTCTATAAATTTCCTTCCAGATGCTGCTGCCACTCAGCCCGAGTATACAGATTTCAGAGCGGTGATATTGTTGAACATATCAACCTCAAAATGCCGCCAGTGTTGCTTTAGTAGACTTCGCTGTAGCGCCACCACAAAAAGATCTTGGGATTGCTATTTACTGGAAATAAAAGAACCAGGAAGATATCGATTACTAGGAATCAAGATTTATGTCTCTGTTAGCTGCTGTATACATCTCTGTTTGTTCTAACTTTGTGGAAGGATATTTTAATATATAAGGGAGGGAAGTGGCTTTTGTTTTTCAGTTTCTTTTGCTTATTATTTTTGGCATTCTTTTGGAGGAATTCCACAAGCTGATACTTAGATTATGTGGGTACCAAATCATGAATGAAAACTGATGGATCCAGGGCTCAGATTCTGCAGGAGCTCACAAGAGCACAGCTCCTGAACCTTTCTGGTGGCCCCCCTCCTCCTCCCCACCTACCTTGTCCATTGAATAGTAGGTGCAACTGCATAACAATCCCTGGATTAGGAGAGCAGGCAGGCAGCCAGCCACCAGGAGCTTTGCCATGCCCCCAGCAGCCCTCATTAACCCCTGGAGAAGCCCACACCACCCTTTCTCCACTTCTTATGTGATTTTGGGCAGCAGGTGGCTTGCTGGCCTTTTGACTGTGGGGTGGGGTGACCAAGGAGAGCCCCAGGTGAGTGAGGCCTGCTTGGGCCAGCTGGATCTCTAGCCGGCCCAAGGAGGCCTCGCTCACTCGGGGCTCTCTTTTCTTGCATCGGGTTGCTTTTGGCTGGTGGGGGGGCAGCATATGCTAATGAGTTATGCTAATGAGCTCCACCACCTATTTTTCTACAAAATGACCCATTTCTGAACCTTTTACAGTGACCTGCAGTTTTTTATCTCTCTCTCTCTCGGCTTGGCTTCGCGAACGAAGATTTAAGAAGGGTGCAATAGTCCACGTTTGCTGCAGGCTTGCTGGTGGCTGACAAGACCAATGTGGGACAGGCAGGTCCGGCCACAGCGGCTGCAGGGAAAAGTCTGATTTAGGGTAGGTCCTGTAGCAGTGCGATTCTTCCTCAATCTCCTTTTGTCCTCAAGACCAGCTATGCGTGCGTTCTCAAAGGAAGAGACAGCCTGGTGGATGGTGTGCCTCCATGCTTTGCGATCTGAGGCTAGGTCAGACCACTGGTGATGGTTGATGTGACAGGTGCTAAGGGATTTCTTCAAGGAGTCCTTGTACCTCTTCTTTGGTGCCCCTCTATTTTGATGGCCGGTGGAGAGTTCGCCATACAGGGCAATCTTGGGAAGGCGGTGGTTTTCCATCCTAGAAATATGCCCTGCCCAGCGCAGCTGCGTCTTCAACAGCAGTGCCTCGATGCTGGTAACCTCTGCCCGCTTGAGGACTTCAGTGTTGGTCACAAAGTCACTCCAGTGGATGTTGAGGATGGTGCGAAGGCAGCGCTGATGAAAGCGCTCAAGGAGTCGCAGGTGATGACGGTATAAAACCCACGATTCGGAGCCGTAGATGAGGGTTGTCATCACAACCGCTTTGTAAACATTGATCTTTGTGCCTTTTTTCAGATGCTTGTTGCTCCACACTCTTTTGTGCAGTCGGCCAAATGCACGGTTTGCCTTTGCCAGCCTGTTGTCAATCTCCTTGTCGATCTTGGCATCGGAGGAGATGATGCACCCCAGGTAGCTGAACTGCTGGACTGTCTTCAGAACTAATTCACCCACAGTGATGCAGGGAGGGTGATAATCTTCCTGGGGTGCAGGCTGGTGGAGAACTTCTGTCTTCTTCAGACTAACTTCTAGGCCGAATAGCTTGGCAGCCTCTGCAAAGCAGGACGTCATATGCTGCAGAGCTGATACCGAGTGGGAGACGAGTGCAGCATCATCAGCAAACAGTAGCTCAGTAGTAGTTTTTTATCTACTAACTAAAACTACTAAACAGTAGTAGTTTTTTATCTACTAACTTCAGAAAGATGTATATCAAAAATAACACAGCTGTAAAAGTTCCAGAAGCTGTTCCTCCTGACACCTAAAAATTAGGACTGTTCGGGGCTTTTTTGTAGCAGGAACTCCTTTGCATATTAGGCCACACCCCTGATGTAATTGATGAAGGCCTGGGGATCCCCCAGAATTACAGCTCATCTCCAGACCACAGATCCCCTGGAGAAAATGGAAACTTTGGAGGGTGGACTCTTGGGCACTGTACTCCACTGAGGTCCGTGTCCTCCCCAGGCTCCATCCCCAAAATCTTGAGGAGCTTCCCAACCTGGATTTAGCAACTCTACTCCCACATCCTCTGCCAGTGAGTGGCCAGGGGGAATCTGGCAACCCAGCTGGTGAATCAAGAAGGGATATGTCTCTTTATATACATGATATGAACTAGAGGATGCACTTTAAAAAAAACAACCCTCAAATAATAAGCATAACTGCTGCGGAAAGTGGAGCGAAGGGACCAGAAAAGCTACCATGAACGCTCACAAAATTATTTTGCTAGTGCTTAACACTGATCCAGGGGTTTTTTGTGTGTGTGATCTTCCAATGCATTGCACTAACCATGTAGGTCTTTGTTTCAATGGTTCACCGTCCTAGTAATTCATGCAAATGGGTTAATTGCAGCAGGCCATTGTGAAAAGAGCCACCCCATTAACATTGTTTTGCTAGCGTTATCTGGCATCTGCCACTGTGCCAGAAGCAATCAGGACCCTTTTTTTTCCTTGGGTGAGCAAACTGCTGTGAAGTCTCTCCAGTCTCTCTGCTGTGCAGGAAACTTAGCGGAACACAACATTACCTGTGCCCTTTGCACTTCTGCTGCTTCAGCAATCTTCCTGTCGGATGCCATTTACTTTTTTCGCCATGACTAAGCCATAGGCAATTACATTCAAAACAAAAATGCTGCTGTTTGTGCAATATTGAGCACATGTGCATTCCTGTGCTTCACTGGGTGGGCGTGATGTTGTGGTCTTAAGACCAGGACTTTTTTGTAGCAGGAACTCCTTTTGCATATTAGGCCACGCCCTCCTTATGTGGCCAATCCTCCTGGAGTTTACAGTAGGCCCTGGACTAAGAGCCCTGCAAGCAATGTTCCCTCTAAGCTGCAGTCTTGTGAGCAAAAATTCTACTTTGTGAGCTACTGGCATTAAAGTGGTGAGCTACTGCATAAATTAGTGTGCTCTGGGGTCCTCCTTCCTGAGCGAAGACAAAAATGTGGGAGCTGGAGGCTGAAAATCTGTGAGCTGGCTCACGCGAACTCAGCTTAGAGGGAACACTGCCT
This sequence comes from Heteronotia binoei, assembly GCF_032191835.1. Classification (NCBI taxonomy): domain Eukaryota; kingdom Metazoa; phylum Chordata; class Lepidosauria; order Squamata; family Gekkonidae; genus Heteronotia; species Heteronotia binoei. The sequence continues at coordinate 103,701,306 of NC_083231.1, read as the reverse complement.
GTAGGCTCTTGGAGGATTGGCTATATCAGGGGTGTGTGGCCTAATATGCAAAGGAGTTCCTGCTATAAAAAAAGCGCTGGTTAAGACTGTAAGTGTTGGAAGTCTCCAGTTCAAATCCAGCCTCTACCATAAATCACCAGGTGGTCTTAGGCCAATCACTAAGCTCTCCTTTTTACTCTCCCCTTTTATTTATTATATTTATATACTTCATTCACCTCTCCATTCTTCTATCCTCACAACAACTCTGTGTGGTAGGTTAGGCTGAGAGCATGTGACTGGCCCAAGGTCACCCAGCCAGCTTCCATGGCAGTGGGAATGCAAACCTGAGTCTCCCAGATCATAGTCCAACACCACGCTGGTCCTTTTGTAATATAAGGATGGCAGGACTAGTCTGCCTCCAAGGTGGCTGTAAAAATTACTGGCATGTTATGCATTACACTTTTAACCCATAAGAAAAAGTGCTATATAAATGTTAAGGGGCTGTTCCAGGAGAAACTTTGCTACAAAACAAGCTGTGTTAGTGCCTATGCATATGTGAAATTTCAGAGACTGTAGAAAACAATGAGCAAATGAAAAGGAAGGAAGTAGTTTACATGAAGAAAAACAAACAAATGCATCATCAGATAAATACTTGCAAAAATAGCACGATGTATGCCATGCGCAGTTTTAATTTGATCTCTTTTTGCACATACGACCTATGATACAACTTGATTCTTTCCGGGCAGAATCTGTGCCAGAAACCACTTAATTCCAGTAGCACTAGAGGAACTTGCTGTTCGGAATTTGGAATAGGTCCCAGATCAGATTCTAGAAGTTCAGCGGGACCTGGATAAAGCCAACCCAGTTCAGTCAGAACTATTTTTGGAACATGTCCATGAGAGTTCATCAGTGTTAACTGCACTGCTCCTTGTCCTTCTCGACTACTCCTCCCACGCTGTATTTCTAGCTTAGTACAAACAAGAAAACACTTTGGATGCCTTTCTTCCCTCTCTAATAAGATAGTCCAATTTCCTTCCTTTCCCTGCCAAATTAGGATAGAATCCTTTTTTTCTTCTTCCCAAAAATGGCTTAGGGGAAAAGAATTTCATGCTGCTGTCATTCTATTCAGGTGCTGAAGCCTCTGATTAATATAAATAAAAGCCTGCTTTAATTGCATTACTGCCCATTAGCTTCCCCGGTATTTTCTTCCTCTTCTCAGTCTGAGGCCTTCCTCAGTTTAGAATACTCAGCGGGCCTCCCATCCCATGCTCCCCCAATGGAGACTGCAGCTTCCAAACGGCACCTTTCATCAATCTCCTATTAATTAGCTAAATGCCGCATCGTATTATGTATTCTGGCATCCTGTTTGAGGCAGCCCTCTAATGCGAGCAGACCTCATGATCCGCTCAGGCTCTTCTTCCTGGCTGGGCATTGGTATTCGAGGATCAGTCAGCTTACTGTAATTTGAAATTGGTCTGCCGTCCCATTAGGAATCTACCCAATCAATAATGAGTGAATTAGAGTTTCAGTGATCTGATTAACTCCCCATTATTTTCTACCCAGGCTGATTTAGAATGCATGATGAGACAATATTTCGGTTCCTTTTGCTCTCTCCCAGCTTAAATGGAATGCGGGCGTCCTAGGAAGTGGTGGCTGTGCATTTGATTTGGCCGTGCTGCAATAAAGCTGAATAACATAAGCATCGGCTTTATTATCGTGACAGCTGTAAGTGTCGGCCATGCTGAGCACATGCAGAACCAGCACGCAGAACCAGCAGAAAAAAAGAAACGGCTGGGCTAGTTAGTGGCGAGTAACCGCAGTTTAGTTTGATTGTCTAAATCCGCTGTAAAACAACAAAAGTCTGGTAGCAGAGGGCTGTCTCCATCTTTGTGTAAATATGTCTGTTCAACCTGACTCCATCTGCGGAGACTTAAATCCAGACAACGGAGCTGTGAATAGACAAGACGTCTTTCTAAAAGTCTGAGGAATAGGCTTCCCAACCCTCCCGCCCTGGTGGGGGACCCCAGGATTTCCACCCTCTTTCCCTGCTCCCCCAAAAAATGGAAGCGGGGGAGGGGGGAAACGGCGCCGGGAAGCATGGCGAGCCGCCCCATCTCGGAGCGGGTGAGGCCGCCGCGCCGCTGCCACCCCCTCCCCCTCCCCGCCCATCGCAGCTGCTCCTCCGAGATGGGCCCAGGCTGAGCCCATCTCGGAGGAGCAGCCAAGAGGTGGCAGCAGCGCAGGCAAAACCAGAGAAGGGAAGGGCGGAGACAGGCCAGGAGCATGGAGAGCTGCGAATCCGGGCCCTTCTAGGACCTGGACTCACGGCTCGCAACGCCCCCGGCCCGCCTCCACCCCCCCTCCGATTCCACCCCAGAGGCGGAGCGGGCGAGGCCGCCGTGTCGCTGCTGCCCCCCCCACCGCAGCTGCTCCTCCGAGATGGGCTCAGTGAGCGGAGAAGAGGCGGCAGCTGCGCAGCGGCGTCGCCCGCTCTGAGACGGGGCGGCTCGCCACGCTCCCCGGCGCCATTTCCCCCCTTCCCCTAGCTCCACCCCAGTGTCTCCTGGCTCCACCCCCAAAGTCTCCTGGCTCCACCCCCAAAGTCCCCAGATATTTCTGGGATTGGACTTGGCAACCCTACTGAGGAAAGCCCCAGGTTTGCAGAAAAATCTGAAATTAAAAAAACAAAACACTGAGGGGTTGCTGGTAGGGGAAAGTATTGTCAAGTCACAGATGATTTATGGCAATCTCATAAGGTTTTCAAGGCAAGAGATGTTCAGAAGTGGCTTGTCATGGCCTGCCTCTATGACATGATCCTGGTATTCTTTGGAAGTCTCCCATTCGAATACTAGTCAGGGCCACCCGTGCTCAGTGTCTGAGATCTGAGAAGACTGGGCTAGTCTGGGCTATCCAGGTCAGGGTCAGTGAGGGGTTTGTAAGCTCTTGGAGGATTGGCTACAGCAGGGTGTGTGGCCTAATATGCAAAGGAGCTCCTGCTAGAATTCCACTCCTGATTATTTAGATGGGAGACCACAAAGTAAGACTCTGCAGAGGAAACCATGGCTGTTTTCTCACTGACCTTACCCCGGAGCGACGTCCCTCTTCACCGTGCAGCGTCTGTGCGGATTTCCCACCAATTGCTGCGCAGAACCAGAAAGAGCTGCAGCTTTTGCGTCGCAGATGTAAACTGGTTTTTAGCGGTTTACATCTGCGACACAAAAGCCGCGGCACTTCCTGGTTCTGCGCAGCAGCTGGTGGGAAATCCGTGCAGACGCTGCGCGGTGAAGAGGGACGTCGCTCCGGGGTAAGGTCAGTGGGAAAACGGCCCATCTCTGCTTCCCACTTACTTTGACATCTTCTTTCTGTTGTTGTTCAGTCGCACAGTCGAGTCTGACTCTTTGCGACCTCATGAACAAAGTCGTCCTGTCTTCCACCATCCTCCGAAGTCTGCTCAAATTTGTATTTGTTACATCAGTAACACTGTCCAGCCATCTCATCGTTTGCCATCCCCTTCTTCTTTTGCCTTCTGTCTTTCCCAGCATCAGGATCTTCTTCAGTGAGTGCTCCCTTCTCATTTGGTGGCCAAAATATTTGAGCTTCAGCTTCTAAATCTGGATTGATTTTCCTTAGGACTGACTGATTTGATCTTCTTGCAGTCCAAGGGACTCTCAAGATTCTTCTCCAGCACCACAGCTCAAAAGCATCTATTCTTCTGCACTCGGCCTTCCTTATGGTCCAGCTCTCACAGCTATACATTACTACTGGGAATACCATCGCTTTGACTATACGGACTTTTGTTGGCAGGGTGATGTCTCTACTTTTTATTATACTGCCCAGGTTCGCCGTAGCTGTCCTCCCAAGGAGCAAATGTCTTTTAATTTCATCTTCTTTCTGGGGTCTCCGTAAATCAGCTGTGACTTGATGGCATTCTGTCTGTCTGTCTGCCTGCCTGGAGGCAGATGTTATAGCCTGACCTGGTCGGTCTTGGAAGCTAAGCAAGTTGGACCAGGACCACCAAGGAAGACTCTGCAGAGGAAGGCAACAGCAAAACCACCTCTCCCTTGCCTCAAAAGCCCCTTGCTGCGGTTGCCATAAATTGGTTGCATTGATGTATGTAAAGCCTGCAGATCAGATGACTGCAATTTGGTCCTGAAATAAAACCTTTGATGGCTACAGTTTACATTGGCTATTTTGTGTGATTTTTTTTCTATATAAAACTACTAGATAATTTGCCAGATAATTACAAGAATTTTTTTTAAATGATGTAAAATGCAGAGAACAGCGATTGTAAGACTATATTGTTTTCTTTGGAAGGGTGATCATTCAATCCACCCCTCCCCAGTGCATGCTGAAAGACTTTTAGGAATAAAAGCAGGGTTCAAAATATATGCGCAACATTATTCAGTGTGACGAGATTTATGTTGTTCATGTTTTATTGTTATTTCTGAGAAGACCATATAGAACTCTATTAATTAAAACTCAGCCCCGACACTTGGGCTCCAGAAGATTTAGAAATTAGAGAGATTTTATATCATTAGTGCATTTATTGCCATGTTTGCCCTTTTAATTAAGCATTACCTCCCTCTGAGGTGAACTTTATCATCCCATAATGCAGCCAATTCTTAGCTGTGTGTCCAAATGCACATTAGGATGTGACAGCCACTTACACCAATGGCTCTCTGTGTGTCTGCCTCTCTCTATAATTTTCTTGGAAGTCAATTTCCACTGGTTGTGGATAATTGGGATTAAGTAGTATGGAGTAAACGTCATTCAGTGTAGTATTGTGTCAGACTGTAATGGCTGTTTTTTAACGTATTGAATCATCGTCTCCAGGGCTTTTTTGTAGCAGGAACTCCTTTGCATATTAGGCCACAGCCCTCTTATGTAGCCAATCCTCCAAGAGCTAACATGGCTCTTAGTACAGGGCCTACTATAAGCTCCAGGAGGATTGGCTACATCAGGGGTGTGTGGCCTAATATGCAAAGGAGTTCCTGCTACAAAAAAAAGCCCTGATCATCTCAGTACTATTACCTAATCTTCAGATGGAAGGAAGGCTAGAAATCCAAAGGAACAAATTAGAAAAAGACTTAGTTCAGACATCATGTGGAGCCATGGTTTAATTAAACTTATTAGTTCTAGTAAGATCATTCAAATGCAGGGCACTCCTCAGGTTAATTGGAAAGTGCCATCAGGGCACAGATGACCGGTAACCCCATAGGCCAGGGGTGGCCAACGGTAGCTCTCCAGATGTTTTTGCCTACATGGCCAATGGTTGAGGCTGATGGGTGTTGTAGGCAAAAAACATCTGGAGAGCTACCGTTGGCCATCCCTGCCATAGGCTTTTCAAGGTAAGAAACAACAGAGGTGGTTTGCTATTGCCTGCCTTTGCGTAGCAACCCTGGACTTCCTTGGGGGTTTCTAGGGTTGCCAGGTCCAACTCAGAAAATACCTGAAGAGTTTGGGGGTGGAGCCTAGGTACTTTGGGGATGGAGCCTGGAGATCTTCTCATCCCCTAAAAAAGTAAATAAAAATACAGCAGCGCAGTTCCCCAGAATATAGTCTTCATTTCTTCATCCTCTTCCCCCCCCACCCTGGAAGCTGCACTTCCACTAAATGAAAGTGAATTTTGTCTTACTCCCATAAGTCCCTTGCCAGGCTTTGGTAGCATTTCCAAGCATGACGTTATTAATGGACACACCCCCCCCCACACACCCCTGCACGGAACCTGGAGCTCTCCCAGTATTACAGTAGATCTTCTGTGTACAGAGCAGGGCTTTTTTTTTTGAGCAGGAACACAGTTCCAGCTGGCTTGGTGTCAGGGGGTGTGGCCTAATATGCAAATGAGTTCTGGATGGGCTTTTTCTACAAAGAAAGCCCTGGTACAGAGAAAATGGCAGCTTTGGAGGGCAAATTATATGGCATAAGATCCTGCCAATCTCCCTCCCTTCCTCAACCAGACTCTTAGGCAAGACTCCTGTATCACAGTGCATCCTAGGTTTGGCTCCTGAGGTGGCACCTGAGGATCTCCTACTATTACAACTGATCTCCAGATGACCAATCTCAATTCCTGGAGAAAATGGCTGCTTTGGAGGGTGGACTCTATAGCATTATATTCTCTTGAGGTCCCTCCATCCCCAAACTCTGCCCTTCCCAGGCTCCACTCCCCCAAATCTCCAGGTATTTCCCATCCCAGAACTGGTAACCACCAGTTTGTGGTGGTACCTGCTCAGGGCTGGTCCTGCCACTTGGCAAACTAGGTGATTGCCTAGGGTGCTGGCTTTCTGGGGGTGCCAAATTGGGTGCTCCCATTTGACTCAGTGATGTTATCAGTAGAGTGGGGCACCGGAGGTTAGCCTTGCCTAGGGTGCCAGGCAGTCTAGGGCCAGCCCTGTTCCCACTACTTGTTCTCAAATTCCCAGAGTTCCCTTGGGCTTTTTTAGAAAGTCAAGGACACATGTGCTAGGTTATGTGGGGAGAGACAAATTTGGATTGATGTCCTTGGGAATTTGGCAGAGCCAAGCTTATATCTTGGCAGCTACTGGAACCAGATAAGATGACATTTGACTGGCCTTTCAAAGTCCTAGCAAAACGAACTTCCACAAACTTGAGACTTTCCCTGAGTAGACAGTCTTAGAGTCCGTCTTGCCCTTCGTAAGAGCGATGATACGAGTGAGCCAGAGAAAGTGGAATTGCAATGTGCTTGTGATTGAGGTCCAGGTACACAACCTCACCTTTTTCCGTTTAAAGAGATTATCAACTCTGAGTGTCATATTATGGAAAGTTCTTCTGCTCAGCTGCCGTAATGAAAAGCCACCTATTTCCCCAACAAATTAGCAGAAAAGGCTTTTTATCATATGAGAAGTACTGCATCATAGTCTGCTAACTGGCCACCTTTTGATCCTTATTGTGGATGCTCAACTTTGTAAATTTAATAATAAAAGAGAAAGAGAGAGATGGGGGGAAATGTGCAAGTGTTTTATATCTACAGCAATAAAGTCTGATTAGATCTCATGGGGGGGGGGGGAGTTGTTCTGAAATCTCTCTCAGTAGAATGGAGGTGAGATAATGGCTTCAGAGAAATGGCAACGTCTAGGAAGTTACAAAAACCCCTTTCAGCTCTCAAAGAGTTTAGGAAATGAAAATTATCAGTGTAGATCTTGTCATGCTGCCAGCGCATTTAACTGCCTGTATTGTTCTTTTGTTTCTCTTCGTAATATGGAACAAATGGGCTCTTCGAACGCGGCACATGCAGTTCTGAGAGCAATGGGGTCCCTGTTCAGCTTCTGTAAAAGGTCTTATCTGTATAATTTTCCCTCCCCAATTTGATGTATTATAATCACCGAGGCTACCTAAGTCAGACTAGATGAAATGCTGGAAGCGCTGTGATGAAGTGAGATTTTTAAAAATTGTTAACCAGCAGCCATGGTGTCCTTGGGCTGGATCATGGTTGCACACTTGACTGGTGATGGTGGAACTCTTCCCCCCATTCCATTTTCTTGAACTCAAGCATGCATGACCCTAAGTTAGGTTTGCCCAGCAGTGGCAGGAGGGCTGTGGGAGGGGATCTGGAGGGCTGCAATGCCAATTATACAGTGACATTACTTCTGGTAAAAAAGCAGAAGAAACACAGGTGGCTCTAGGAACTGTTGGAAACTGTTGTTTTACCATAGAGTTTTGGGCAATTCCTAGAGCCACCCTATAACACTTCCTTTTTTTGAACAGAAGTCAGATTTTTCTCCACATGGCCCAACATTGTTCTGAGACAGCAGTGGACAACAGGGGATCTTCCCTACAGTTGGGGAAATGTGACTCCTACTCTAAGTTTGGTGAGACATTCTGCTTTTTTCCCCCCTCAGAACCTGATCCATTTGTCTTCTACAGAGTGTCACTCTTTGCTTCAGCAGCCAAGAAAATATGAGCTACAGCTACAACTAAAGAAGGCTATGGTTTACCGTAATTTGATTTGTACTTTTTGGTTAGATTGCTTTAAAGCTGATATTATGTGATATGTGTCTGATTGTAATGGCCTTTGAACATAGACAACAAACTTTTATCGTATTGTATATTTCTGGCTTGCTTCCTCCAATGAGACAAACAGTAGCTCCATTAGAACTCACCAGAGCTTAGCCCTGAAAATCAGGAAGGACTGATTGTTGGACTATAAAAAGTAATTGTGCAGAAAAAACAATTTTAAACAAGTTCAGCTTCTTAACTTCCTGCCTGCCTGCCTGCCTGGAATTAATATTGGTGGTGCTAGGGGGCAATCGTCCCAGAGGCACCCTCAGGAGGTGGTTCTCTCCCCGATGTTGTTTAACATCTATGTGGGCCTCCTTGCTCAGATTGCCCTAGGGTGGCCAGACCGTCCCGGTCTCCCGGGACATTCCCGGATCTGGCCACCCAATCCCGGATCCCGGGCTGCCTATACCGGGACCATTAAAGGTCCCGGTTTAGGCAGCCCCGGAGCCGGTGGGCCGCGGGCGCGGGCGGGGAAGGCGGGGAGTGAGGGAGGGAGCGTCCCTGCGCCTGCGCAGGGCCCCTGCGCACGCGCAGGGACGCTCCCACCCTCACTCCCCGCCTTCCCCGCCCGCGCGCGGGGCCCGGCGGCAGTGGTGGAGGCCTCTCCGTGGCCTCCGCTGGTCGCTGGAAGCCCTCCAGAGACTCTGGAGGGCCTCCAGCGACCAGCGGAGGCCGCGGAGAGGCCGCGGGGCACCCGGCGCTGGTCCCGGAAGGCCTTCCAGAGCCTCTGGAAGGCCTTCGGGGACCAGCGCCGGCCAGCGAAGGCTTCCCCGCGGCCTCCGCTGGTCCCTGGAGGCCCTCCAGAGTCTCTGGAGGGCCTCCAGGGACCAGCGGAGGCCGCGGGGAAGCCGCGGGGCACCCGGCGCTGGTCCCGGAAGGCCTTCCAGAGGCTCTGGAAGGCCTTCCGGGACCAGCGCCGGCCAGCGAAGGCTTCCCCGCGGCCTCCGCTGGTCCCTGGAGGCCCTCCAGAGTCTCTGGAGGGCCTCCAGGGACCAGCGGAGGCCGCGGGGAAGCCGCGGGGCACCCGGCGCTGGTCCCGGAAGGCCTTCCAGAGGCTCTGGAAGGCCTTCGGGGACCAGCGCCGGCCAGCGAAGGCTTCCCCGCGGCCTCCGCTGGTCCCTGGAGGCCCTCCAGAGTCTCTGGAAGGCCTCCAGGGACCAGCGGAGGCCGCGGGGAGGCCGCGGGGCACCCGGCGCTGGCCCCGGAAGGCCTTCCAGAGGCTCTGGAAGGCCTTCCGGGACCAGCGCCGGCCAGTGAAGGCTTCCCCGCGGCCTCCGCTGGTCCCTGGAGGCCCTCCAGAGTCTCTGGAGGGCCTCCAGGGACCAGCGGAGGCCGCGGGGAAGCCGCGGGGCACCCGGCGCTGGTCCCGGAAGGCCTTCCAGAGGCTCTGGAAGGCCTTCCGGGACCAGCGCCGGCCAGCGAAGGCTTCCCCGCGGCCTCCGCTGGTCCCTGGAGGCCCTCCAGAGTCTCTGGAGGGCCTCCAGGGACCAGCAGAGGCCGCGGGGAAGCCGCGGGGCACCCGGCGCTGGTCCCGGAAGGCCTTCCAGAGCCTCTGGAAGGCCTTCCGGGACCAGCGCCGGCCAGCGAAGGCTTCCCCGCGGCCTCCGCTGGTCCCTGGAGGCCCTCTGGTCTCTGGAGGGCCTCCAGGGACCAGCGGAGGCCGCGGGGAAGCCGCGGGGCACCCGGCGCTGGTCCCGGAAGGCCTTCCAGAGGCTCTGGAAGGCCTTCGGGGACCAGCGCCGGCCAGCGAAGGCTTCCCCGCGGCCTCCGCTGGTCCCTGGAGGCCCTCCAGAGTCTCTGGAGGGCCTCCAGGGACCAGCGGAGGCCGCGGGGAAGCCGCGGAGCAGCCGGCGCTGGTCCCTGGAGGCCTCCAGAGGCCAGCGCCGGTAGCGGAGAGGCCCGGCGCTGGTCCCTGGAGGCCTCCAGAGGCCAGCCCCGGCAGCTCCCTCCCTCCCTCGCCGCGAGGCCGCCGCCGGAGGACTCCCCGCCGCCGCCGCCGCTGGATCCGCCGCCCTGGAATAAGGTAAGGGGGCCGAAAGCGGGGGGGGGGGCGGGGGGCGGCCTTCCTTTCTTCCCTCCCTCCTCCCTCCCTCCCTTCCTTCCTTCCTTTCTTCCTTCCTTCCTTCCCTCACTCCCTTCCCTTCCTTCCTTCCTTCCCTCCCTCCCTCCCTCCTCCCTTTCTTCCTTTCTTCCTTCCTTCCCTCACTCCCTTCCCTTCCTTCCTTCCCTCCCTCCTCCCTCCCTCCCTTCCTTTCTTCCTTCCTTCCCTCCCTCCCTTGCCTTCCTTCCTTCCCTCCCTCCTCCCTTCCTTTCTTCCTTCCTTCCTTCCCTCCCTCCCCCCTTCCTTCCTTCCTTCCCTCCCTCCCTCCCTCCCTCCCCCTTCCTTCCTTCCTTCCCTCCCTCCCTCCCCCTTCCTTCCTTCCTTCCCTCCTTCCTTCCTTCCTTCCTTCCTTCCTTCCTTCCTTCCTTCCTTCCTTCCTTCCTTCCTTCCTTCCTTCCTTCCTTCCTTCCTTCCCTCCCTTCCTTCCTTCCTCCCTCCCTTCCCTCCCTTCCTTCCTTCCCTCCCTCCCTTCTTCCTTTCTTCCCTTCTTCCCTTTCTCCCTTCCTTCCTTCCTTCCCTCCCTCCCTCCTTATGTTGTTATGTGATGCAGAGTGTTGGACTGGATGGGCCACTGGCCTGATCCAACAGGGCTTCTCTTATGTTCTTATGTGACGCAGAGTGTTGGACTGGATGGGCCACTGGCCTGATCCAACAGGGCTTCTCTTATGTTCTTATGTGATGCAGAGTGTTGGACTGGATGGGCCACTGGCCTGATCCAACAGGGCTTCTCTTATGTTCTTATGTGACGCAGAGTGTTGGACTGGATGGGCCACTGGCCTGATCCAACAGGGCTTCTCTTATGTTGTTATGTGACGCAGAGTGTTGGACTGGATGGGCCACTGGCCTGATCCAACAGGGCTTCTCTTATGTTGTTATGTGATGCAGAGTGTTGGACTGGATGGGCCACTGGCCTGATCCAACAGGGCTTCTCTTATGTTGTTATGTGATGCAGAGTGTTGGACTGGATGGGCCACTGGCCTGATCCAACAGGGCTTCTCTTATGTTGTTATGTGATGCAGAGTGTTGGACTGGATGGGCCACTGGCCTGATCCAACAGGGCTTCTCTTATGTTATTATGTGACGCAGAGTGTTGGACTGGAGGGGCCACTGGCCTGATCCAACAGGGCTTCTCTTATGTGACAATACTGACTTTGGTGGACCCAAGCACTGATTCAGTGTAAGGGAGCTTTGTGTTTGTGTCTTCTAGTGCAATTTTGTTCTCAGATCCTGTATTTACTTCATCAGTATATGGGATAAGGCACTTTCTCAACTGTGCTGCATAATGCAGCCTAGTTATTTTGTCCTGTTGGCTCTGTTGGCTCTATCTGCGCCACCTTCATCACTTTCGGGGTGTGGATCCCCCAGTGGAGTGGTCTCCCGACTCCCTCCGCCGGCTGTTTCTGATAGCCCTGCGCCCCCTCTTTCATTTGATATGTGTCCCGTGCAGGTGCCACCCTCCCGCCGGGAGATGCCGCAAAATGAGCCCCCTTGAGGCTTATGGCGGCAGGGCTCGGGGGAAGCGAGCTAGACTGCTGTTCTTTTGAGGGGTTATAGAGTGTTTCGAGCCCGTCCCTATGGCATCGGTCCCATCGTTGTGGGGCCCAGGGGGCCGGCGCAGCGGCACGCTGAAGCAGCCTGTCGGTCACTTCCAGGTTCCTGTCCTGCATCTTGACCGGTGTTATTAGTGACAGGCTGCTTCGGCGTGCCGCTGCGCCGGCCCCCTTGGTCCCACAACGATGGGACCAATGCCACAGGGACGGGCTCGAAACACTCTATAACCCCTCAAAAGAACAGCAGTCTAGCTCGCTTCCCCCGAGCCCTGCCGCCATAAGCCTCAAGGGGGCTCATTTTGCGGCATCTCCCGGCGGGAGGGTGGCACCCGCACGGGACACATATCAAATGAAAGAGGGGGCGCAGGGCTATCAGAAACAGTCAGCGGAGGGAGTCGGGAGACCACCCCACTGGGGGATCCACACCCCGAAAGTGATGAAGGTGGCGCAGATAGAGCCAACAGAGCCAACAGGACAAAATAAATAGGCTGCATTATGCAGCACAGTTGAGAAAGTGCCTTATCCCATATACTGATGAAGTATATACAGGATTTGAGAACAAAATTGTTTCCGGCGGTGATATTTGGGGGATTTTTGGGGATGTCACAGGAAGTGCTGTGAAGTCACTTCCTGTTTCCGGCAGGTGACGCGGGGGAAATGATGTCACAGGAAGTGATGCCACTTCCTGTTTCCGGTGGTGGCATGACATCACCGGAAGTGACGTCACCGGAAGTGACGTCGCTTCCTGTTTCCGGCGGCACACGCGCTTCGCGCGCGTGCACCCCCCCCCCCCCCCAGTGTCCCTGGCTGGCCTTCAGACATTATGGTCACCCTAGATTGCCCGGAAATATGGGCTAGGGTGCCATCAATATGTGGATGACACCCAGTTCTATCTATTGATGAGTGGTCAGTCTGGCTGCCCCCTGGAAAACCTGGACCTGGTGCTGTAAGTCATAGTGAAGTGGCTTGGGCAAAGTCATCTGAAAGTGAATCTGGCAAAGATGGAGATCCTGCACCTGAGTCACAGTGGTCTGGGAAGAGAGATCCCCCTACTGGCCTTTGATGAGGTGCCTTTGGTGGTAGCACCTAAGGTTAAGAGCTTTGGGGTCCTCCTGGAGCCTTCATTGACAATGGAAGCCTAGGTGGTGGCCACTGCCAGATCGGCTTTTTATCATCTTAGGCAGATAAGTCAGTTGGCTCCCTTCCTGGAATGCAGTAACTTGGCGACAGTGTTCCATGCTATGGTCAACTTGAGAATAGACTACTGTAATGCTCTCTACATAGGGCTGCCCTCATCTCAAATCCGGAAGCTGCAGCTGGTGCAGAATGCGGTGGCCAGGTTGTTATTAGAGTTGCTTATATGGGAGCATATTCAACCTACGCTGGAAGCACTTCATTGTCTGCCTGTGGCATTCCAGATTTGTTTCAAGATGCTAGTCTTAACCTTTAAAGCCCTATATGGCGTGGGACCTCTCTTCCTTCAGGACCGCCTTTCCTTATATGCGCCTCAGAGAGTACTGCAAAATATTTTAACGATCCCTGGGCCAAAGGAAGCCCAGCTGACTTCCACCAGGACCAGGGCTTTCTCCGTGGCAGCTCCCACATGGTGGAACATGCTCCAGGATAACATCAGAGCCCTACGAGACCTCTCACAGTTCCGCAGGGCTTGCAAGACAGAATTATTCTGCCTTGCATTTAGTGAGTAATGGGAGACGGCTGCCAAGTCGCCACAGAACTGTTAAACTTGACCAACACTATTATATTAACATCATGAGTGCCATACATGATAAGATCTTGGACAGTACTGGTGGTGCAATTGCTTACTGATTATGTAATTTTAATTGATTTTATTGTATAGAAATTGTTTTAAGTTTTTATGATCTGATGTTGTGTTGTTATCAGTTGTTAGTTGTTCCTTCCTTCCTTCCTTCCTTCCTTCCTTCCTTCCTTCCTTCCTTCCTTCCTTCCTTCCTTCCTTCCTTCCTTCCTTCCTTCCTTCCTTCCTTCCTGTCTTGTGGCTCTCAAACATCTGATGTTCATCTCTTGTAGCTCTCAAACATCTGATGTTTGTTCTGTGTTCCTCTTACATTAAGCAAGTTTGACCACCCCTGATTTAAGGCAACGGCATAGGGTTTCCAATAGTTTGCACTTGCCTCTGTCTGCATAGCAACCCTGGTCTCCTTGGTGGTCTCCGATCCAAGTACTAACCGTGGCTGACCCTGCTTGGCTTCCAAGTTGTGATGAAAGAGGGTTATTCAGGTTGTTTCCATGCAAAAAGCAGAATGAATTCTATCCTATTAACAGATGATAACATAATACAGAGAGTCTAAAAGTCATCCATAAAGGACAGGAACAGGATATTAAAAGCAAGAAAGCAGGGTGATTGATCCCATTAATCTGTTTGGCTCTGATCTGGAAGACATGTGCCTAATGGTTTATTATCACTTGGGGTATCTTCCAGATATGCTCTCAGGCTGACCAATAGAAAGGCTGTATTCAAAGTGTCTGTCAGAAATGGATGGGGACGAGCCCTACAGCTCCCCTGCTAGATCAAACTAAAAGGCCATCTAATCTAGTACGCTGTTTCTCAACATTTGCCACCAAACTTCACCAAAGAAAACTTCCAGTCCCCTTTCTGTAATTATAGTGATCTCTGTAGGTGTGTGTGAGAGAAGATGAGGAAGTATTAGACAGCTCGATGAAAGTGTCAACCCAGTGTGCTTCAGCAGTGAAGAAGGCAAACTCTGTGTGGGGAATTATGAGGAAGGGGATTGATAATCAAATGGCCAATATTATAATGCTTCTGTATAGTGGTTCAGTCGTAGACTGCTTTAAATGTAGAATGTCCCATGTTCAGTCTCTGGTTTCTCCAGGGCTTTTTTTGTAGCAGGAACCCTTTTGCATTTTAGGCCACACACCCCTAATGTAGCCGATCCTCCAAGTGCCTACAGGGCTGTTCTTATAGGGCCTACTGTAAGCTCCAGAAGGATTGGCTACATCAGGGGGTATATGGCCTGATATGCAAAGGAGTTCCTGCTACAAAAAAAGCCTTGGGTGTCTCCAGTTAAAAGGTTCAAGTTTATTTGGTGATGTGATTGAAAGACCTCAATTTGAGACCTGGGAGGGTTGCAACCAATCAGAGTAGACTATGCTGACCTTGCTAGACCATGATAGGTCTACTGTGGTCTACTTAACCCTAATACTAACATAGATTGAGAGTGTTCAGGGTTCAAGTAGAGAAGATGCTGGATACCAGTGATTGGATCTCCTGCAGATTTCTTTGGTTTTCTTTTTAAAAGCTTCCATGGCAGTGTATGGTTTTGATTGGGGTTGCAAGGGTAGGGCAGGGGGTTGAAGAAACCCTTTCCCTATGCACTGTTTCCTGAACAGAAATTACCTCCTGAAACCATTGTCCTGAAACACCTTTATGTATTGTTGATGGGGCACCTTCAATTTGTAGAATGAGCAAAACAGAAATATTCAGGAGAGTATTCTTATAAAAGGATCAGAAGAACTATACTAAAATGAAACTATTCAGAAGGTTGCTTCTGTAGGTGGTGGTATTATAGCATATAGCAATATTTATTGTGCACATCACTCCCTTTTTTAACTGCAATTCAGTGTCTTCTGCATAGGTAAAAAAAAAGTCCAGTTGCAACATTTATCTGAACAACATTTATCTGAATATAAGAACATAAGAGAAGCCATGTTGGATCAGGCCAATGGCCCATCCAGTCCAACACTCTGTGTCACAGACCGTTTTCGTACACAGCTTACCACATGGTCACGTTCCTGTTCTCTCCGCAGCGTCTGTCGGATTTCCCATTATCTGCGCCGGAGTTACAGGAAGTGCCGCAGCTTTTGCGTAGCAAACGTAAACTGGGTTTTAGCGGTTTACGTTTGCTACGCAAAAGCCGCCGCACTTCCTGTAACTTCGGGGCAGATAATGGGAAATCCAACGGACGCTGCGGAGAGAACAGGAACGTGACCCCGTGGTAAGCTGTGTGCGAAAACAGTGACACAGTGGCCAAAAAACCCAAGTGCCATCAGGAGCTCCACCAGTGGGGCCAGGATGCTGGAAGTCCTCCCACTGTGCCCCCCATGCACCAAGAATACAGAGCATCACAGTCCCAGACAGAGTTCCAACGATAAGCTGTGGCTAATAGCCACTGATGGATCTCTGCTCCATATGACTTTTTCAGCGTCACAGCTCTCTTCTTCAGATAGATATGCAAGGGGAAATCATACTGGGAGAAGTTATCGGTGACTAATTTTTCAATAGGGTGTGACAAATGTTAGACACTTTGTTGCCTTAGATTGCTCTTTGCCTATATCGAACTGTTTTATTGCCTTCAACAGGTAGTTATTTGCTTGTGTTGTTTTTCAGTTCTTCAGTTCTAGCCCCACTGCATCGTTTTGCTCATTAGACATTTTTGCTGTTTGATTGAATTGTTTAATCATATCTTGTGATCTGACTTGTAATCTAGATCAATGTTTCCCAAAGCCAGGGTCACGACCCAGCACTGGGCCATGGACTCAACGCTAGTCCGCGGGGCCTCTAGTCCCCTGGCCGCTCCTCCCCCACCTTCCCCTGCATCGTGCCTCCCTCCCCTGGGTTGCACGCCTCTGCACCTCCTTCTCCCTCCCTTCCCCCCTCTGGCAGGTCAGTTGCTGCACAAAGCCCTTCCTTCCTCCCCTGCTCGATCGCTTGGAAATCAGCGCGGAGCTCATTCCACGCCAGGCCAAGCTGGTGGCAACTCAAACAAACTGTGGCCAAAAAGGGTGCTTGGCTCTTCCCTCCCTGGCATTTCCTTCCCATCCAGGAAGTGCCGAGGAGGGATGAGCCACGCGCTCTTTTTGGCTGCAGTCTGTTTGAGCTGCCGCTGGCTTGGCCCAGCATGGAATGAGCTCTGCGCCTATTTCTGAGCGATTGGGCGGGGGGTGGGGGGTGGGGAGGAAGGGCTTTGTGCAGCATGAAATTGACCTGCCAGAGGTGGGAAAGGGAGGGAGAAGGAGGCGTGGAGGCGCATGACTCTTTCTTTTTCTCTGTCTATTAGCTTTATTTTCCAGTCTCTCTCTCTCTCTTTCTTTCTTTCTTTCTTTCTTTCTTTCTTTCTTTCTTTCTTTCTTTCTTTCTTTCTTTCTTTCTTTCTTTCTTTCTTTCTTTCTTTCTTTCTTTCTTTCTTTCTTTCTTTCTTTCTTTCTTTCTCTCTCTCTCTCTTTCCTTCCTTCCTTCTTTCTTTCTTTCTTTCTTTCTTTCTTTCTTTCTTTCTTTCTTTCTTTCTTTCTTTCTTTCTTTCTTTCTTTCTTTTCCTCTTCCTTCCCTCCCTCTCTCCCTCCCTCCCTCCTTCCTTGCCATGTCTAATCTGAGCAGACCGGGGTGGGGGGGGGGAGAATCTTTAAACGCCCTGCCATTTCATGTTTTCGCAGGCTGAGAGCATTTATATTTTTATTTTTTGCTATGTGGTCCTTGTGCTTTTTCTTAATGTTTTATTTTTACAATTGCATTGCAAAATCCCACTATTCTCCAACCTTTCCTAAACAAAATATTGCAAGAGTTTTAGGCTTGTTTGCACATCATTTCCTGTCTCCCGGCTCCACCCCCAAAGTTTAGTGGGCCACGAAGGAGAAGTGTAAATTAACCGGGCCACAGGGGGGAAGTTTGGGAAACCCTGATCTAGATGATGATGATAACAACAACAAAAATACGTTTAGCATGAATTCCATTCCATGAGGGGGAAAGGGGAGTAGAAATTTCCAAAGAGATATTTCTTACTGGTGGTGAAAAATGCTGTCAAGTCGCAGCTGGCTTATGGCAGCCCATAGGGTTTTCAAAGCAAGAGATGATCAGAGCTGGTTAGCCATTGCCTGCCTCTGCATAGCAACCCTGGGCTTCAAGGCAAGAGATGAGCAGAGCCAGCCCTACTTAGCTTCTGATATCTGATGAGATTGAGCTAGCCTGGGCCATAAACTGAGAGCCTGTTTGGTATAGTTGTTAAGAGCAATGTCTAATCTGGGGAACCGGGTTTGATTCCCCACTCCTCCACATGCAGCTAGCTGGGTGACCTTGGGTCAGTCACAGTTTTCTCAAGAGCTGTTCTCTCAGAGCTCTCTCAGCCCCACCTACCTCACAGAGTGCCTATTGTGGGGAGAGGAAAGGAAGGAGATTGTAAGCTACTCTGAGTTAAGGTGGGGTATAAATCCAACTCTTCTTCTTCTTCCTGCTTTTCGCAAAAAACAGCTGTCTGGGAGCCATATAAACCCCTGCTTTCTGCTCCCCATGGTTTTTTGTGGGGAGCAGAAAGCAGTAGTCTAAATGTCTGGGAGTTGTTTAAACCAAACAGCTGACCCATTTGTTTTACATAGGCCCCTGTTTTCTGTTCCCCACAGCTTTTTGTGGGGAGCAGAATGCAGGGGTTTAAACTTTAAATGGCTCACAAACTGTTACGAACCATGTTGGTTCATGAACCAACCTCCTGGTTCGTTTGGGTTTGTGGCTCAGCCACAAACTGAACAGCAAAAATGTGGTGTTCATTCCTTTAACCTTCCTGAGCATTCAATTAGTGACCTCAAAGTAGCTGTTTTCTGCAAAGGAGCTTCAAGAACAGAATGGAGAGAGAAATTGCTGAATTACAAATTATCATGAAACTTGGAAACCTCTCCAGGACTGAACAGGGATATTGGTTTTTTATGTCATTACGTATACTAAACCAACTTTCACTGAGTATAGCTGTGCATCCACAGTGTTCCAGTGTATTTCTCTTTTAGAACAGTGTATCAGAATAATGGGTTGTTTTGTTGGTTTTTTTGTGTTGACATGCTCAAATGAGGGATGTGGGCTGTTTGTCTCGTTACATATACTAACCCACCTTCCACTATACTTTAATGCACCCTGTTTTTCTAAGGGCTAACTTATATTATTTCTCTTTTAGAACAGTGTATCAGAATTTTTTTTTTATTGACATACTCAAATGGGGGATATTGGCTGTTTGTCTTATTGCATATACCAACCCATCTTATGGCAAACTATATGGATGTTATAATCTCTTGAGTAAACATGCTCTCTATTTAAACTAACAAAGTCAGAATGTTATTTAGATTCATGGCACCCCTACGACAGCAGTCTGCTTTTTATCACCTAGTGTTTTTTCAGCCATTTTGTCCTACGCTAACAAACACAGATCCTATTTGTGATTCTTTTTATCTGCTAAAAACATTCCCATGATTCCACACTGCAAACTTATATTAAGAATTGCTGCGTCCATTCCCATATGTCTGATGAAGTCTGCTTAAGAGTATATGAAAGCTTACATTCTGAATAAAACTTAGTTGGTTTTAAAGGTGCACTTGTCTCTTGCTCTGTTCCGTTGCTTCAGACCGACACGGCTGCCTACTGGGATCCATCTCCTTTTGTTACTTCATCAATTGGAGCGTTTGAGCCCCGCCCTTAAACCATCACTTTCACTTTAAATAAGCTAAACAAATACAGCTGCTTGGAAATGTATTCTAAACCTTCCCTTTTTATTCATTGGCAGTATGCGGATAGGGACAGAAGCCTCTTTTAGACAAGGGCCATAAATTCTAAAGTGACAAATATTCAGAGCCTCTTTATTTACTTATTTATTTTGAAGGGGATTTTTTGGGAGGCGAGAGAAAGCCTGTCGGTATAAAAAATACGGCCGGCAAAGTTTGTGCGTAGAGAAAGGTTATTAGAAAAGAAAGTTATTATTAGGCATATAAATTGGCTGTCCTCATGTAAATGCAGGGAAATGTCCTTAATTTATTAATCTCATCTGCATATAAAATTACTGCCTTCATTGTCAGCAAGAACTTTCACTTACTGGAGGGCTTTTTTTAAACAAACAAACAAACCCTGAAAGGATTGCTACCACCAGGAATACCGGCCTGTATCAAACATTACGGAAATTTTGTATTTGAGGCTTTGGTTCCTTATTTTTTTTGCGGGGGGGGGGGGAATAAAACCTAACTTGTGAAGAACATTTTTAAAGAAAAGCACAGGCAATGATAAATGTGAAAATTCCCCCCTCACGCTGCGATGCTTTCGTACTATCCTGCATGGACTTCATAGAAGAGCTGGTTTTTATACCCCACTTTTCTCTACACCCAGTAGTCACAAAGTGGCTTACAATCACCTTCTCATCCTCTCCCCACAACAGTCACCTTGTGAGGTAGGTGGGGCTGAGAGAGTTCTGAGGGAATTGTGACTGGCCCAAGGTCACCCAGCTGGCTTCATGTGGAGGAGGAGGGAGGAATCAAACTCAGTTCTTCCAATTAGAGTTCTCTGCACTCAATCACTACACCACACTGGTTCTTTAGAGGATTCTGCTGTACCTGCCACACAGGGATGTTCTGTCTATGTTATGGCAACTGGAGAATCTCTGCTTTTCCCAATGGGATATACAGGATCACAAGCTTCATGTGTAATGGCAATAAAACCATGAGCCTGTCAACATCTAGCACTACAGGCTGATGAGAAAGAGTCTTAAGATCTTGACTTGGTAAATCTGCTTTCTTCCTACTGCATTTCAAAAATTTTGTAACATCCAGGCTGATGAAGGTTTCCAATGCGCTCAAAAGCGTGCACATTTTGTGTTATTATGGCTGGTCAGGGCTTTTTTTTTGTAGCAGGAACTCCTTTGTATATTAGGCCACACCCCCTTGATGCAGCCAATCCTCCAAGAAGTTACAGGGCTCTTCTTGCAGGGTCTAGTGTAAGCTCTTGGAGGATTGGCTACATCAGGGGTGTGTGGCCTAATATGCAAAGGAGTTTCTGCTACAAAAAAAAGCCCTGCTCATCCTAAAAAACCCAGAGGATTACATGGCAACCCCATTTTTCAGGTGGGCCTGTTGTCATCCTTGAAACGCTTGCCTAAATTCCTCCTTCTACACAGCCGTCAGAAGAGCAGGTGCCCTGCCTTCTGGTCCCCCTATTCTGTAAAGATCTGGGCTTGTCTAAAGACTGGCTCTATAGCACGTATACATGAATGGTTAATTCTTTTGGTGCCTCTTTCCTAGGTCTACGTCAACAGCTGTTGTTTTCGAGGTGCCTCATAGCAGCCTGCTGTTAAAAATCACTCCAGCTGGAGCAGATGAGAAACGTCACGGATTACGATTCCCCCTCCCTCCATGTTTGGGTTTAAAACACGCTTCCCCCCCTTCTTCCTTGCTTCCCTTTAATCGCTCTTTGGAGGGATTGTTGCTGCAGTTGTCGCTCTGTCATGATGTCCGTCGGAGAAACTGTGAGCACAGGCTTCCAGAGCCAAAGAAAGGAAGGCTGCAGATGTTCAGGGTGGTAACTTGGGGGAAGCAAGGGCAATTAATGAGCATATGGTCAATAATAAATTCATACAGTAGTGCTAGCTCATATTAATCACAGGATTAAAAATAATAGCACATCCCTTACAAGTCGGGAATGAAGGCTTCGGTTCCATTTTGTGTGCTTAATTTCGCCCAAGTTTTATGCTTACCGTGGCCTCTTAGATTCCGGATTCAGAACCGCAGAGGATTTACAGCGCTGTGTGTGACAACAGACCCTGATAAAAATGGAGAAGAGGGACCAAATAAAACATAAACATCTGGAAAGACATATGTCACTCTCATGAAGCAGGATGGATCTGATTGGGAATATCTGATGGGGAGCAGGAGAGTGAGGATTCTGATCGTGCCAGTTCTAAGATGTTTCTGCTGTGTTTAGGTGAAATTTTTAGGCTTTTTGGTAGGTATGTTTGGATACACGCACATGAGGATATATACACAGAGAGGGGCTGTAGAGGTAGAGCATCTGCTTGCCATGCAGAAGGTCCCAAGTTCAATTCTTCTGGAAAAAAACAAGTGATGTGAAAGACCTCTGCCTGAGATGGTGGTCAGCCACTGCCAGCTTGAGCAGTCAATCCTATCTGACTCAGTACACAGCAGCTTCATGTTGATGTCACATGTTGATGACTGCATAGAGAGGGGTGATTACTGTCATCTGGGGTGGAAATCTAGCAGGAGCTCCTTTGCATATTAGGCCATACACCCCTGAGGCTCTTTTTTGTAAGCTGTTGGAGGATTGGCTACATCAGGGGTGTGTGGCCTAATATGCAAAGGAGCAACTGCTAGAATTCCACCCCTGACTCTCATACATGCTAGTTAGGGTTTTCAGGTTCCCCCTGGCGACTGGTGGGGGCAAGGGGGGTAGGATTACCAGATTCAGGTTTTGGGAACTTCTGGAGGTTTAGGGGTGGGACCTGGGGAGGACAGGGACCTCAGTGGGGGACAATGCCAGGAGGACGCATTGCCTTGAGCTTCATTGCCAGTTGCAATTCAGCAGTCTCTCTTTATGATCTCCCTTTGAAATTCCTTTGTAAGAAAACTGCTACTCTTAGATCAGTAACTGAATGTCCTGGAAGGTTAAAATGCCCCCCCCCCTGGTTTTTCAATGTTGCGGTTTCCAATGGTATTAGAAAAGAGTAAGAGTCTAGTAGCATCTTAAAGACCAACAAAATTTGTGGTAGGGTATGAGCCTTCATGAGTCACTGTTCACTTCTTCAGACTTATTTCCATTTATCCTTTGAGTCCTCCTGGACTGAATCCACCTGTACCAAATTGAGACCAAGGTTTCCTGTCTTATTACCAATACTGGTGTCTCCATGCCTTCTACCCTTCTGCAAGCCTGCTATTGCCATTGAGCATCTGCAATAATCTTTATAAAGTTTATATCTCTGGTACCTCGTGTTACATTTAATGGTGCACATGTCCCGGCTCAACTCAGTGGCATTCATGTCAGATCTGTCCCTCAGGACAAATGAGATAGAGCAGGGGTGGCCAACGGTAGCTCTCCATATGTTTTTTGCCTACAACTCCCATCAGCCCCAGCCAGCATGGCCAAAGGCTGGGGCTGATGGGAGCATGGCGAAGTTTTGCCACGTTTTGCCTACAACTCCCATCAGCCCAGCCATTGGCCATGCTCCCATCAGCCCCAGCCTTTGGCCATGCTGGCTGGGGCTGATGGGAGTTGTAGGCAAAAAACATCTGGAGAGCTACCGTTGGCCACCCCTGAGATACAGAATGGCAGTGTACCTCCTTCACTGAGGTCCTGTCCTGCCCAGGCTCCATCCTCAGATCTCTGGATCTGGCACCCCACACCTCCATTTCTCACCAGTGGCCAAGGAGGACCTGGCAATTTTAAGCTGTGGTGTTTGGCACCCCTCCACCGATGGAGCACTAGTGCAGTTTAGGGAATGTGTTGGTCCTGTTAGCAGGTGAATGTTTCATTGGACAATTATATCAGTCACAAATCATATAAAGCACTGATAAATAAATGCTGGTTTTTTACTTTTGGTGTTTATCTAAGTTATCCTTAGTTACATTGACAGTTGCCCATCTATTTGGACTGGCAACATTTTTGCACATGCACTTTTGAAAAGAATACACTGCAAATGTGTCTGGCAGGCGCATGAGTTATTCCTTGCCAAACTGAATGGACCCAGTGACCCAGGGAAGGTGGAGGAGGGACGGTGGCTTAGTGGTAGAGCATCTGCTTGGTAAGCAGAAGTTCCCAGGTTCAATCCCCGGCATCTCCAACTAAAAAGGGTCCAGGCAAGTAGGTGTGAAAAACCTCAAGAGCTGCTGACAGTCTGAGTGGAAAATACAGACTTTGATGGACTGAGGGTCTGTATAAGGTAGCTTCATATGTTCAATGACCAATTCCTGTCTCATTGTCACGATCTAGTACTGCAAGTTCAGCTGTTAAACACATTCCTAGCAAAGTCCGCCATAAGGATGAACACCTGAAAAATTTCATTTTCATTTTATTTTTTAAGGCCACGATTTTTGTTTTCATTTAACTGTGGATGTGTTGGTTTCGGGAACAATCTTCAGATTCAGACTCTACATTTTATACCAATTTTAAGTGCCTGGACAGTCTTCAAAGAGTGCATTGCAGTAGTCTAACCAGGATGTGACCATCATGGCCGGATCATCCTTTCTGAGGAACAGCCATAGCTGTTGTATCAGGTGAATCCGATAAAAGGTACAACAAATGGAAGTTTGGATGATTCGTTTATTTGACCGTGACAGGAGAGAAAGTTGCGATGTAGCCTTGGGAGATGAAATAACTTTGTGCTGAGCAGCATTTCGTGGTTCACCTTGCAGTTGTCACCTTTGCTTTTCTCTGCCTTCCTTCCCTGTATACTCAGCGGGGACAGCAGCTGTCCAAGATTTACATCCCTGCCATCTGAACACGGAAGCAGCTGGCGATGTTGTGATGATGCATGCAATCCGAGGCAGGCAGGTTTATATTGCTGCCTGTTGAGGATTCTTTTGAGTTTCTACATGGGACGTCGCTTGGACGTGTCCGGGCTTTTAGCACAGTCTGGAGCGGGTTGAGATGTGACTTGTCATGTGGAATGATAACGGGGAAATTTCTCAGCGAACAAACGGAAGTCTGCCAAATAGTTTGAGGTGTCAGTTTTGAAAGTGATGATGCAGGAACAATCCTAGTGCAGGCCTACTCAGGAATAAGTTCAGTGTTATTCAGTGGGATTGCTAACCTCCAGGATAGTTACAAGAAGACATTGGATTTATATCCCGCCCTTCACTTGAATTTCAGAGTCTCGGAGCGGCTTACAATCTCCTTTACCTTCCTCCCCCACAACAGACACCCTGTGAGGTAGGTGGGGCTGAGAGAGCTCTCACAGAAGCTGCCTTTTCAAGGACAGCTCTGCAAGAACTATGGTTGACCCAAGGCCATTCCAGCAGCTGCAGGTGGAGGAGTGGAGAATCAAACCCAGTTCTCCCAGATAACAGTCCACACACTTAACCACTACACCAAATTTGTAAACCCAGGAGGTGGTTGAAGATCTCCTAGGATTACAACTATGCCAGGCAACAGAGATAAGTTCACCAGGAGAAAACGGCTGACATGGAAGGGGGACTCTATGGCATTATACTCCATTGAAGTCGTATCCCTCCTCAAATCCTGCCCTCTTTAAGCTTCACCCTCCAAATCTCCAGAAATTTCACAAACCAGAGCCAGCAGCCCCAGCTTAATCCAAGGAAAGTGCTTTTAGAAATGCATCCTACATTGCTTTGGAAAAGGATAACGGATCAAATGGTAAAGCCTTTCACTAAATTGGAATGAATGGGACAGTTGTCAAGCAAACAGGAGTCCTTATTTTGTCTAAAGAGTTACTGGCTTAATATACCATTTGGGGTTGGCTTTGGATTTTGGGAGGCCCCCGGCACAGAGTGCACAGAGGGTCTTTCCCTCCCCTGCCTACCCCCAAGCTAGAGTTGCCAGTTCTGGGTTGGGAAACAACTGGAGATTTTTGGGATGGAGCCTAGGGAGGATGGAGTTTGGGAAGAGGAGGGACCTCAGCGGCTTATTATGCCATAGAATCCACCCTCCAAAGGCACTGTTTTCTCTGGAGGACCTGATCTTGGTCATCTGGAGATCAATCATAATAGCAGAAGATCTCCAGGCACCACTGGGAGGTTGGCAACCCTTCTGCTTGTGCTTCCCTTCCTGCCCACTCACTTGCATGCTGGTCCCCAGGCCTGTGCTCTCCTTCCTGCTCTCAAGCCCTGCTACCATCCGCCCTTCACTGATAGTGTGGGGTGTTAAGTGCAGCTGGGAATGCCACTTCCATGACTATCAGAAGTGCTGTCACCACCACGTACCACCTGTTCACCTTTCCCTGGTGGTGACACTGGGCAGTGTGTTTAGCTAGGAGCACTGGGGGCACTGGAGGAGTGCTTGTGAGTAGAGTGGGGAAGGGCACATGGATGGGTGGAAGGAGAAGGAAGGAGGGTAAGGCGGAGGAGGTTTCTGTTTCCATGCTCCATTCTAGCTTGTGAAGTCCTGAGAAAAACCTAAGTATGTTTCCTTACAGTGGGCTAGGCAAGCTGCTGATGTAAGAGCAGCCTGTGCATTTCACCATGAAGAAGAAGAATTGGTACTGATACCCTACTTTCCTCTACCCTGAGGAGACACAAAGTGGCTTACAATTGCCTTCCTTTCCTCTTCCCACAACAGGCACCTTGCAAGGCAGGTGGGACTGAGAGAGTTCTGACCTCCTAGGTTTTCAGGCCATTGTGTGACAGAGCGTTGGACTAGATGGGCCATTGGCTTGTTCCAGGGCCTTTTTTAAATAGCAGGAACACAGTTCCAGCTGGCTTGGCGCCAGGGGGTGTGGCCTAATACACAAATGAGTTCCTGCTGGGCTTTTTCTACAAAAAAGCCCTGTCCAACATGGCATCTCTTATGTTCTTAATAATAAAATTTAGAAATATACAACTTGATCTAGGGATGCCTACCAGTTGCAGCCTCAATTGAATCATGCTGGAACTAGAAGCCCCGGTGTGGCTTCAGTTCTAAGATGGAGGTGACCTTTATCTGAAACGCTATGTCCCAGAACTATTTGCATTTGAACAGAAAGAGTTTATTGCATTGTCGCCACAACAATGCAGTAAATCTCCCCGGCCTGTGCAGCCAATGGACACACTGCACATCTTGGATGCTGTACACTCAGGAGTGCAACTTAGAGTGAGCTTAGAGTGCAAACAGTCATTGCGTTAAGGGAAGGAATTTTTACCCAGGTCAGAGCTGCTGGTGATTCTAAGTGTTGCATTTGTTTACAGCTGAGGTGGCTAAGTGTTGCATTTGTTTACAGCTGAGGTGGCTTTCTCCATCCCACATGCAAGCACCCATGGGATGAATGCCTCTGAATATCTGCAGAGTTCCTTTCCCCCTGAAGGGAATAAACTTTTTTGAGAATACATTTAAGGGAGGAGTGCTCCTCAGTGCTTTTCCAGTCAAGGTATCTCACCTGGAAGATTAGGTGAATACAGGAATGACGTGAATGGCTGTGGTCAGTATTTGGATGGGAAATCTATCTTATCAGCCCTGGTCAGTACTTAGATGGGAAATCTCCATGGTATACCAGGGCTGCAACATGGATACAGGCAATGAACATAAGAACATAAGAGAAGCCATGTTGGATCTGGCCAATGGCCCATCCAGTCCAACACTCTGTGTCACACAGTGGCCAATATATATATATATATATATATATATATATATATATATATATATATATATATATATATATATATATATATATATATGCACATACATACATATATACATACATACATACATACATATATATATATATATATATACACACACACACACACACACACACACTGTGGCTAATAGCCACTGATGGACCTGTGCTCCATATTTTTATCTAAACCCCTCTTGAAGGTGGCTATGCTTGTGGCCGCCACCACCTCCTGTGGCAGTGAATTCCACATGTTAATCACCCTTTGGGTGAAGAAGTACTTCCTTTGATCTGTTTTAACCTGTCTGCTCAACAATTTCATCGAATGCCCACGAGTTCTTGTATTGTGAGAAAGGGAGAAAAGTACTTCTTTCTCTACTTTCTCCATCCCATGCATTATCTTGTAAACCTCTATCATGTCACCCCTCAGTCGACGTTTCTCCAAGCTAAAGAGCCCCAAGCGTTTCAACCTTTCTTCATAGGGAAAGTCTTCCAGCCCTTTAATCATTCTAGCTGCCCTTTTCTGGACTTTCTCCAATGCTATAATATCCTTTTTAAGGTGCGGTGACCAGAACTGCACACAGTACTCCAAATGAGACCGCACCATCGATTTATACAGGGGCATGATGATACTGGCTGATTTGTTTTCAATTCCCTTCCTAATAATTCCCAGCATGGCGTTGGCCTTTTTTATTGCAAACGCAATGGAAAACCACCTCTGCACATCTCTTGCCTTGAAAACCCCACAGAGTCACCATAACTCAGCTGTGACTTGACAGCAAAAAAAGAAAAGAAAAGAAAAGTGGTAGTTGTGGTAAGTTAGGGTTCAATCACATGACAAAGGAAAAGTAAATGAGATCATTTATTGTCAAACAAGGATCATATTCACCTAGGTTGCCTGACTGCTCCCTGACTCCTACTGCCTGCAGCTCCTCCTTCCTAGCCAGCAGGGATCCTCTGGGAACTCTCATCTTCTGTGTTCCTGTTATGTTTGAGTTGAGTTATCTTGTAACTGTGTGAGCTTCAACCCTGTAGACAATGGAATGGTAGGACTGAAACAGCTGCAGTCTGGTTGGCTGGGCTGCCATGGACTACCTATAGGGGGACTGAGGTGAAGTTTGAATGCACCTATGGTCTGCTGTGGGGTGGAGTTTCACTGTATATAACCAGGCCATGGTCTGGAGGTTTGCATGCTTGTTCCCTGGGAGGTCAGATGCTCAAATACTTTGGCCACCAATTGAGATGGGAGCACTCCCTGGAGAAGGCCCCAATGCTGGGAAAGACAGAAGGCAAAAGAAGAAGGGGATGGCAAAAGATGGGATGGCTAGACTGCGTTACTGATGTAGCTAACATGAATTAGAGCAGACTTCAGAGGATGGTGGAAGACAGGAGAGCCTGGCATGACGTGGTCCATGGGGTCACAAAGAGTCAGAATCAACTGTGCAACTGAACAACACATAGCTCTGAAATCATGTGAAGTAAAAGATACTGATCGCTACTATGGAAGTCCTCATTCTTGCTATCAAACCTAGTATTGAACAGTTCCTATAAGGATGTGCCCCTAATTTACAACAGTTGCTACAGTAGTAGTCCCTGAATCCTATGCTAATGCAGCCTGGCTGGTTTAACTGTGTGATAGTAGTTGACAGACCCAGTGGGATCCTAAACATACCCTTTTAAACCCACTGGTATCAATGGACCTAGGAAGGTATAATTCTGCTTAGGATCGCACTGCAGTTCGTGTCACATGCTTTCTCTCCAAAACTTTATTTAAAGGAACATTGGCCATTTCAGATCCTGTCTCTTATTACTGTAGCAATTCCCAGGGGTGATGAAATATAGATCTGTCCTTAATTCTTGGATTAGCATGCAGTTAATTGTAGGCAGAAGTCAATATTGGATTTTTTTTTTTCGGTTTAGGAGGGGAAGGGGAATGCAGATAAAAGTGATATGTGATGCAGATATGCAAAACCCCCCAAAGACAACTAATTGCCCCCTTTAGATCTCCCTACATCTCTTTTGAATCTGGGAAACTGGGATGGTTTATCGGCAGTGCAGTCTGGTGTATCCCCCACCTCTAACGCTGCATGCCCTCGAAAGGGACCGAGATGCTTATTCTGCATTCTGAACGGCTGAAGAATGTTAACACCTCATTAATATGCGCCGGTGCTGTTATCTGTTTTTTTTTTTAATGCTGTCCCATTTATATAGTGGTAGTACTTGAAGGATATAAGAGAGTCCTCTCCCAGCTATCAGGATTGCAAAGTGAAGCCAGCAAGTTATTGCAGAAGTAATCAGAAAGCTCACCCAAGTTCAGGATCAGATGTCTCACTCTATATTAGCCTAGCTCTTGAGGCCCTTCTCAGACGTCTCTTTGAAAGCATCCATCGCGCTGATGCCTTTTCTTGCGAGCTGACAGCTCTCTGCTGCAGTGTCTATGTGTGACATAATCTCCCAAGGCTCTGAAAGAAAGGCTGGTAAACGAGCTCTTTGACACATCTTCCCTCTGATTCTTTCAGGTAATTTTACCCCTGAGTTAGTTTAAGGAACTTGCGTGTTCATTTTTATTAATGACTAAGGGTAACACTTCATTTGCTAAACTTTAATCCAGGAGCACCTTAGAGACCAACAGGTTTTAGGGGTATAAGATCTGAGAATCTAAACTCCCTTGGTCAGATACCGATAAAGTCAATATTGACTTTATTTGACTCTTGAAAGCTTATCCCCCCCCCAATCTAGTTGGTCTCTAAAGTGCTACAAGGACTCACATGTACTTGTTCTACTGCAGACCAAGGCAGATACCCTCTGAAATTATCTTCATTTGCTAATTCATTTGCAATGACCACCCCCAGGATAATCCAGATTGGAAAGGTGGAGACTAGCAAGTGATGGTGAAGGGTAGGAGCAGGGCTTTTTTGGTAGGAAAAGCCCAGCAGGAACTCATTTGCATATTAGGCCACACCCCCTGACATCACCATCATTTCACACAGGACTTTCTTGTAGAAAAAGCCCAGTAGGAACTCATTTGCATATTAGGCCACACTCCCTGGTGCCGAGCCTGCCGGAACTGTGTTCCTGTGTGCTTCTGCTCAAAAAAAGCCCTGGGTAGGAGGAGGACTGGACAGTCTCTTTAAAAGAGGCTTCTGTAAGAGGCCACAGGGCAAGGATGGGCAGAGCTCTGGGCTTGAGAAGAAGAAGATATTGGATTTATATCCTGCCCTATACTCTGAATCTCAGAGTCTCAGAGCTGTCACAATATCCTTTACCTCCCCCCCCCCCCCGCCACAACAGACACTCTGTGAGGCAGGTGGGGCTGAGCGAGCTCTGACAGCAGCTGCCCTTTCAAGGACAACTCCTATGAGAGCTATGGCTGACCCAAGGCCATTTCAGCAGCTGCAAGTGGAGGAGTGGGGAATCAAACCTAGTTCTCCCAGATAAGAGTCCGCACACTTAACCACTACACCAAACTGTCTCTCTATTGTCCAGAGACAGAGAAGGAATCAGGTGGAGCAACCTCTTTCTCTTCCTATTCTGAGGCCTTGGAAGACCTGCCAGAGGGACCCAGCAGGTTAGTTTAGTGCTAGCTGACATAGCCAGAGAGGGAAGAGTCCCACACCCAGGGCTTTTTTTGAGCCGGAACGCACCGGAACACTGTTCCGGCTGGCATGGGCAGCGTTCTGAGTGCCTTAGCCAGCGTTCCGGCTCATCCCAGGCAGCTCCCAGCTGGCCGGGGGTCAGGGGACCCAACTGCGCTTGCCTGGCTTTCCCCCGATCCTCCGCCAGCCAACGGGGATCAGGGGGCCCCGCGGTGCCTCCTCGGCATTTTTCCCGCCCTCCGCAGGCCTGGCGAGGGTCTGGGGGCCCTGCAGTGTCTCTGCGGCTTTTCCCTGCCCTCCGCCGGCCTGACGGGGATCGGGGCCCCCTACAGCGCCTCCGCAGCTTTTTCCCACCCTCCACCGGTCTGGCGGGGGTCGGGGGCCCTGTTGCGCCTCTGTGGCCTTTTCCCACCCTCTGCCGGCGTGGCGGGGGTCAGGGGGCCCTGCAGTGCCCTCACAGCATTTTCCCCATGCTGCGCCGGCCAGCGGGGGTCGGGGGGGCCCTGCTGCTCCTTCGCGGCTTTTCTCCATGCTCCGCTGGCCCAGCAGGGGTTAGGAGGCCCTGCTGCGCTGTGCTGCGGGTTTTCTGTGACAAGCAGCAATTTTAAAGGTGAGTTGGTCCCATCCCTTCTCCCCCCTTTCTTTCTGTTCCTTTTATTTTCTTTCCATTTCTCTCTCTCTCTCTCTCTCATTCATTCTGTCTGTCTTTCTTTTTTCCTGTCTATTTGCTTTGTTTTCTATTCTCTCACTCTTTCTGTATTTCTTTCAGTCTTTCTTTCTGTCAATATTTCTTTTTCCCTGTTTACCTTATTTCCCACCTCCCCCATCTCTTTCTCCTTCTTTTCTCTCCCCCTCTTTCACTCATTCATTTTTCTGTCAGTTTTTCTTTTCCCCTTTGTTTTATTTTCCACTCCTCCAGTCTTTCTTCCTTTCTGTTAGTCTTTCTATCAATATTTCTTTTTCCCTGTTTGCCTTATTTTCCACCCCCACACTTCCTTCCTTCCTTCCTTCCTTCCTTCCTTCCTTCCTTCCTTCCTTCCTTCCTTCCTTCCTTCCTTCCTTCCTTCCTTCCTTCCTTCCTTCCTTCCTTCCTTCCTTCCTTCCTCCCTCCCTCCCTCCCCCCTCTCTCTTTCTATCAGTCAGTCTTTTTTCTCTGTCTATTTGCTTTATTTCTCTCTTTTTAATCACTACAACAGGGGTGGCCAAACTGTGGCTCAGGAGCCACATGTGGCTCTTTCACGTATATTGTGTGGCTCTTGAAACCCTCACTGCCCTGTCAGCCAATTTGGAGAAGGCATTTCTCTCT
This sequence comes from Heteronotia binoei, assembly GCF_032191835.1. Lineage (NCBI taxonomy): Eukaryota > Metazoa > Chordata > Lepidosauria > Squamata > Gekkonidae > Heteronotia > Heteronotia binoei. The sequence goes on along the minus strand of NC_083231.1, from coordinate 103,669,690 downwards.
TTAAATCACTTCTCCAAGCCAGCCAGCAGCTTAGAAAATGCATTTAAAATTAAAGTTGCTTTCTTTCCACCTCTCTCATTCCTCCCTTCCGCTCTCAAACATCTGACGTTCATGCTTTGCGGCTCTTGAACATCTGACATTTATTCTTTGTGGCTCTTAAGTTTAGTAAGTTTGGCCACCTCTGCACTACACCATGCTGACTCTTGTGATCGAGTAGAGTGTTGGAATTTTTTTTTCCTGGGATGGCTATCAGTGTTCCCTCTAAGTTGAGTTTGTGTGAGCTACCTCACAGATTTTTAGCTTCCAGCTCACACATTTTTGTTTTAGCTCAGGAAGGATGATCCCAGAGCACAATAATTTATGCAGTAGCTCACATGTTTAATGCCAGTAGCTTACAACTTTAATACCAGTAGCTCACAAAGAATTTTTGCTCATAAGACTCTGCAGCTTAGAGGGAACATTGATGGCTATATATATGGCAATATATTTGTGGACATTTTCCAATGCTAGAATATCTTTTTTGAGGTGCGGTGACCAAAAAAGATATTGTAGCGCTTTTGGTGATGTCAGAGGTGTGGCCTAGTATGCAAATGATGGTGATGTCAGAGGTGTGGCCTTGCATACTAATGAGTTCCTGCTGGGCTTTTTCTACAAAAAAAGTCCTGCCCACATCCTCCAGTAAAGATACACATTCCCTTCCCCATTCAGCAGAACTCATGGTGTGTTCTGGAATCCTTCCTGTGTGCCAGTATGCAAGGAACTGCTGGTTTTGGAAACGTCACTAAGAAATTTACCCAGCTTAAAAGTGGTCATCACTTCCCTTCTATTCACCTGCACTTTGGCCAGCTCATTGAAAAACATATTCATTCCAATGACTTGCAGAATTAGCACCTAAAAGTTGAGTGCACTCCATATGTCTGAGGTTGGCAATATATGGAATTAATCCTGGGACCTTCTGCATGCCAAACAGATGCTCTCCCACTAAGATATATCCCCTCCCCAATTCTTTTTTAAAATTCTGTTTTAATTTTAAATTTCCAACATTCTCAACATATTAAAACAGAAAATAACATATATCAAACAGCAATTAATCTCACAATTAAAACCCATCCCCAAATTGAAATTTGATGATAAACCTTCTTAGGATCAGTATATCTAATAATTATCCTCACAGCTAATTTAATAATTTATTACAGTCCTTATATTATTATATCTAAATTGCACCATACAATTATAAATTCAACTTAATTATGCTTGTGCATATACAGCTAAGCAATGGAAACGACAGAGGGCTCAATATTTCTCAAATGTGATGTATTTAAATATCCATAGCTTCCTTCAACCAATCTCATCTCAAATTTAAATAATTAGAAATATATCAGATTTTAGTAATATTTATTCTTAGGTAGGATATCAAGGTCTGTTCAATAGGTGACAATCGGAAACCATAAATCCACAAAGGTCTCCTGAGATCTGCAAGAATGCTTACCCTCCCAGGTTCAAAGAAGAGGATGGACCTCCAAAACATGAAGACCAGAGGGACAAAGGTGTGGACTGAATTATGCCCTGGAAGCAGATGCGGAATTCTGGCAGGAGCTCCTTTGCCTATTAGGCCACACACCCCTGATGTAGCCAATCCTCCTGGAGCTTACAAGGCTCTTTTTTGTAAGCTCTTGGAGGATTGGCTACATCAGGGATGTGTGGCCTAATATGCAAAGGAGCTCCTGCTAGAATTCCACCCTACCTGGAAGCATCTAGCAACTGAATTTATGCCACTGGGTCTGACTTTGAGCTTAAGCATAATTCCCCTATCAAAAGGGTTCCATGAATTTCTTTGGCCCTTCTTTTGCCTTGGTGGAACAATTTTCTATATGAATTCATGAGGAAGATCCACAGTGCCTGAATATTGATTCAGAGGATAAGCTGGTCCAAGCGGCAGCAGATCAAGAAGCCTTTACAATGATGTAAAGATCTTTTTTTTTTTAATTCATTTTTATTCAGAATAGGAAGAGTTACAATCAAAAGCAAACAATTCCGATCAGATTTTGAGAACGTACCCAATAAGCAAATTAGGAGAAGAACATATCTTCATAGAGCAATAAACAGCAAATAAGGAACATGCCGTTTGTAAACAAATTCAGATCTCGGGGTGAGTGCAGGATATAAAACACTATAAATCTGTTCTTTAAAAACAAAAATTAAAAATTAAAGCTGTCCATGCAAAATGAAAGACCTGAAGAACTCCAAGCATAAGCTGCTAAAGATATTTAATTGAGAATGGATTCCAGCGTAAAGATCCTTGACAAGTAAGCAGTCCTCTGTTCAAACTATAATTACAGATTATAAACAGCATCCTCGAATATTTCAAACATGTTCGCTTTTGTCAGGTTTTGAGTTGGAAAACAAGCACATGGTTCAGTCTGTTATCTGGATCATGCCATCTGTCTGTGCGTATGTTTTAGAGAGAGGATAGACCAGACTAGGGAGTCCCGTGGCACCGAGCGGTAAGCTGCAGTACTGCAGTCCAAGCTCTGCTCACGACCTAAGTTTGATCCCAGCAGAAGCTGGGTTCAGGTAGCCGGCTCAAGGCTAATTCAGCCTTCCTTCTTTCTGAGGTCGGTAAAATGAGTATCCAGCTTGCTGGGGGTAAAGAGTAGATGACTGGGGAAGGCAATGGCAAACCACTTCATTAAAGTCTGCCATGAAACATTGTGATGCTATGTCACCCCAGAGTCAGAAATGACGGTCCCTTGCACAGGAGACTACCTTTACCTTTTAGTCCAGACTAGCTTGTACTCATCAGAGTTTGAAAGCTAAGCAAGATCAGTCCTGGTTAGTATTTGGGTGGGAGACCACCAAAGTGGTCCAGGGTTGCTTTACAGAGGGAGGCAGTTGCAAACCACTTCTGACTGTCTCTTGCCTTGGAAACCCCATGAGAGGTCACCCATGAGTCGGCACATGATTATTTGGATGTATCTCACCAAGCATTAATAAATAATACCATAGACTCGACAGTTCCTAATTATTTTAATCTATCTCATAGGGCATTAAAAATAAAATAGAGAACTTTTCATAAAAGTTATAGGACCCTGCAATTTCTGCCCCCCTCATCTACAGCTGCTCTGACTCTACTCACTGCAGTTGCTTGTTTTCAAACTGGACTCTACAGGATCTGATAGATATTATAATATGGAAATCTAATATAAACCATTTGTAGCATATGAAAAGAAATACAGCAATCCGAGTGCCCCCGAAGGACTGCCAACTGAGATAAATATTATGGTATACTTCAAACAGTGCAAGTCAAGTTCGGCCTCCGAAGTGCCATTCTTAGCCAAATATGCTTCTGTGAGGGGAAAATGTCCTTCTTTTGAAATATTGAAACCTGATCGGTTGGATATATTTTTCCTCTGAGAAAAAGTATTTGAAGACAGTAGGTAGGGGATGTGATATTTCAGTAGAATTTACATATTATTTATACCTCATTGTTTTATTAGAGACTGGGATAAATTTGGAAAGCACAGCTTGGGTAGAATATTTGAGTTCTCCATTGAGATGAGGAGCACACCGCCTATCCTGGAAGGGTGGAAGAAAGTTAAAGAATTCCCTTGGGCTGAGCACCAGAGAGTGACATGGCTGGACTTTCCACATGTGGGTAGGTTTGCCAACCCCCAGGTGGGGCCTGGAAATTTCCCAGAATTACAACTGATCTCCAGGATCGAGATCAGTTCCCCTGGAGACAATGGCTATTTTGAAAGGTGGAATCTGTGGCATTATGCCCTGTTGAGATCCCTCCTCTCCACAAACTCCACCCTCCCTAGGCTCCACTCTCAAATCTCCAAGGATTCTCAAGCTGGAGGTGGCAACCCTACTTGTGGAGGAGTACAGTAATGTAACTAGAGGCAAGTGAAGTTTGGAAATAGGCACTTATCCTATGAATGAGTTCCATGAGTACTAGAATGCTTCCTTTTCTGTTTACCATTTGCTCAGAGAACCTTTGAAAACCACTGGTCTTGCACAAATAGGAGTGAACTCCATGGCAGAGACTATCTAGCACAGCACTCTTTCATAAGATCTAAGCTGTGAAGTTGGACCCTATCACTGCTTTTTGCTATGGTGGATCCTGCAACTCACTTCCACCAAGTCTTCCTCCAATTGGAAAGGTTGGAAAACCCCAAAATACCAGAACTCAAAGGGCATCCAATGAAACTGATAGGCAGTAGGTTCAGGACGGGCAAAAGGAAATACCACTTTACACAGAGAGTGATTAAAATATGGAATTTGCTACAGATGATGCATTGATAGCCACAGGAATAAACAGCTTTACAGGGGGATTAAACACATTCATGGAGGATAAGCCTATCAGTCACTACTAGGGGAACCTCGCCATTCAGAAGCACTACGTTTCTGAAACCCGGAGCCAGGAGGCAACATTAGGAGATAGCCTCAGCCTTTATGCCCTGTTGTTGGCTGTTTCTCCACCAAAGGAAGACTTAGCAAAAAAAGAAGTAATAATATCTGTTAACAGAAGGAATTTGTAAGATCCAACTTAGTGGAAGGGATCTGGAATTAGCAGAAGGAATTCTCGGATCCAAACCAGACAGTTTCTAGCAAAACTTCATTCCATCAAAATTCATTGCCAGCCAACCCTATATTTCTTGCTTCAGGGCTGGAGTCAATACCAGAAGAAGAGCAGCCAGTCATACAGTTGTTATTTACTTATTTAAGGATTTGGTTAATTTAGTTAACTAAATTAATTAATTAAAACTATTTTACTAATTCCAAACAAACATCAGTTAAAATAGAGGCAGCAACAATCAATAAAACTTTTTAATTACCAAGGGCACACAGCAATGCACAAAATCCTATGTAATAAAAAAGGAGGGGGGACATCAAATGGAAGGGCTTTCTTGGGGCACCCAATATCTTAGAGGCTTGGCCACAGGTGCATTGTAATGTCATCGCCCATCTTTCCATTGTGCTCATGTGCATTTGCCCTGAACTGTGTTGATCAGGATAACCTGTCTCATCAGATCTTGAAAGTTATGCAGGAACAGCCCTGGGTAGCATGCAAGTGGGAGACCACAGAAGTCATCCACGGTCAGTATGCAGAAGCAGGCAATAGTAAACTACTCCTACTCATCTCTTGCCTTGAAAACCCTATGAGGTTGCCATAAGTTGGTTGCAACTTGACGGCACTTCCCACCACCTCCACAAGTACGTTAAAGCAAATATTGGAGGACAGTGGTATTTTTGCTAAGCTCTCTGGGGTGTGGTTTCTTGGTGAGAAATCAGCCCTGCTAAAGTCAATGAGAGAGCTCAGCCTTCATAAGCTGAGAATAACCCGGTGATTGCACATTCTTTTTGCCTGCTCATGTATACACCTGTTTATAAGAAAGAGGAAACAAATATTTACTTTACAAATGAAACGGGGGGGCAATACCTGGATAAATGTGGTGTTTCAAGCTCATGTTTGGCTGTACATCCATTGAATGTAACATGAGATTTACTCAACACAGAGATAAAGAAAAATTAGTGTACACTGTATACAGATTGCACGTGCATTCACTGTGACCGATGCCCCACTAGCCTTATGCCACTCTCACACTCCTCTTCTCTGCCAGGCTTCAGTCAGATTTCACACTATCTGCCCCACGGCTCCAACTTGCTTCGCCTTTTTTGCGTGGCAAACAAAAACCGGTTTTTAGAGGATCTTGTTTGCTGAGTGGAAGAGGTGGAGCGAGTTGCAGCTCTGTGGCAGATAGTGTGACATCCGACTGAAGCCCCATGGAGAAGAGTGGCGTACGGCTAGTGGGGAATTGGTCTGTAACTTGTAATCAGGGCTCGGGCGTACTAAGAATTTTATTTATTTATTTATTTCTGTGATTTATATTCCACCTTTCTGCCCTTCATGAAGGAGGTTAACAATTTAAGATATACATGATAATATCAAATTTTAAAACCATTAAAAACCAACTCTGCCCAAACACACATCATTAAAACAATTTAAAAAAACACTTCAAAAGCATACAAAACATAAAAATGGCAATTAAAGCATTGGTTAGGAAGATCTTTTACAATATTGAATGCATTATGCAACATAACCTCACTTTCACAGGAAATCAACAAAGCTGAGAGTTTCACAAGGCCAAAGTGAAATATCGGGCTGCTCTAGGCAACTGCTCCAACTATTGCTATATTCAGCATTGCCGGGCTCCCACTGGGGGCGGAGGATGCCATGTCCTGGCTTTTGCTTAAAACAATAGTGGGTGAAAAATTAAAAAATGGCTGTTACGCTGATGGTGTGATTTGGAGGAAACCCCAGAAATGATGTTAGTCCTCTCTAGGAATCACTAGAAACTCTATAGTTTTACCAAAGAGTTTTTGGCAAGTCCTAGAAAGTTTGGATGCCACTTCTGGGTTTTCCAGGAATTGACATTACATCATCAACAATGGTCATGCCAGACAACCCTATGTATATCAGCACTGTCCTTGTTCCTCTCTTACACTTTGGTAACTATCCATATAATATCCATATATTTTAAGAAAGTGATTGGGATTCCCTGTTCAATGAAAGGCCTCGTGAAAGTTCTCTGGTTGCACCTTTAAGGCTGCCTAGATTTTGCGGCACATAGACAACCGGATCAACCTCAACACTCCTCTCTATTTTCAAAAGTTAATGACAATTATCCCACCCAATGATATCAGACAATGGGCTTCTTCTTCCACCATCCATCACCCTCCAGAAGACTCACCGGCTTATCCTTTGTGATGGGATGATGAGCAATATACACAAACTCATACGCCTGTGCTGCAAATCAATTCGGCAGCAAAGTGGAAATAACTCTTGTACCAATAAGACCTAAGGAGAAAAGAAAATATCCTTTTTTTCTGAATTTCCAACTTGCAGATAGAAAAAGGAGCCATCAATCATGATGGAGAGCTTCTATTCCGGAGAGTTGTTCTTTAAGGAAAACCTGATGAAATCGAACAAGACCAGCATATGTAAAGACTGCTAGTTTCCCCCCCTCCCCGTCTTGATTGGGGAATTTCCTTTCTTTTCTTCTTCCCCCTTTCCTTTTTTGGCTTTAAATGTGAACCAGTAGCCTAGCAAAAGCATGTGCTCCAGCAAAATTTACTGTCAAAATGACTAATTAATCACATCACAAATGGCTATTAATCATACTTTAATGAGATATTCCCTTTGCTTTGGCAAATGCAGATTCTATGGCGATCCTCGCTCCTTGGTACTCCGAGCAAGCTCAAAGCACGCTGGACTCCATTAATCTTAGAGCGGCATGGGGTGTTTGGAAGTGCCCAGGAGCTGAAAAGAAGCAAATAACTCAGACATTTAAGCTGTCCATATTTCACTGTGTAAATCTAGAAGCATTTAATCATTCCTCCAAGCCTTATTTTCTGCCTCACCTCTTACAGACTCGTAAAGCCAATGAGTGCTTTTCACACATTTCAGATAAAGGCAATAATGCCCACATATTTTAATAAATGTAATACTGTCCCGCAAGCACACACAATAGTATGCATATTTCCTCACCGTGGCTTCAGTGCCCTGTTTGATATAGTCTTTAGGTGAAAATGCCCGTAAATATGGTCCAGCTCTGACTTCAGCCTATCATCCATCTATCTATCTATCTATCTATCTATCTATCTATCTATCTATCTATCTATCTATCTATCTATCTATCTATCTATCTATCTATCTATCTATCTATCTATCTATCTATCTATCTATCTATCTATCTATCTATCTATCTATCTATCTATCTATCTATCTATCTATCTATCTATCTATCTATCTATTTTGCGGCGCATAGACAACCGGATCAACCCCAACAGTCCTCTCTATTTTCAAAAGTTAATGACAATTATCCCACCCAATGATATCAGACAATGGGCTTCTTCTTCCACCATAGTGAGACTGAATAAATTAACAAAAATGATTATTCTGTGGGACAAAATGCACTCGAGGTTTGGCAAGAAAAGATCAATCTATAGTAATCTGTTGTCCCCTAAGACAAATAGTATTTCCCCCCTACAGCCTCCTATGGTCCCAGCATTTCATTTATGAATGGGAAAAGCTCCTTGTTTTAGGGCACCACAGCTTGCACCAAACAATTAGGGTGGGGTGGGGTGCCTTAGGCTAGCTGCTGAAAGGAGTAAACAATACCATATATCTTATTTATTTTAAATTGAGAAGATGATGAGGCAGTTAAATTGACTTTTGTGTAGCCAGACCCTGTCTGGCTGCCCAGACCAGCAAAATGCTATCACCTTTCAATGTCAGAGGGGTCAGCTCATCACCAGACATGGGAATCCTATTTGAGTCTCAGGCTAGGGTCCATCAGACTTCATCTGCATTTCTCTTTTTTAAGGGAGAGAGAGAGGGAGGGAAAAGTGTATACTCATTTGACAGCGGATGCATTGATGCACTGAAATTGCCTCTCTTTGTGTCTCTCTGTTTCTCTCTCTCTTCTTTTTTAATCCGGTCAGGAGAAATGGGGGGTGGGGGGGTGTTAGTTATAAAAAGGTCAAACACATAACTTTGCCGCTTCCAGCCGTCTCTATCCTTTTCTTTTGCAATTCTTCTCTCTGATTAAACTCCCAGATAAGTCTCGGCACTGTTGCCCGGCCTTTCACATTGAATGATTTTATGCATCACTTGCAGCTGGCATGGCTCAGAGCCCTGCCATCTCCACTGCGGCCTGCCATCTCGCCTTTCCAGGTATGACACCCACGAGCCTTTCTGGGGAAGGGCAATGAGAGACGTGTGCAGGGAGGGGGCAGACTGTTAGCCCCCAGAGGGAATTACAGGATACTAGAAACACTACAGCCAAAGAGTTAGCTGGCCTACTCAAAGCACAGTGTGAAATTCAGCCTGTATCTTATTTTGGATTCCCTGATCTGTTGACTCTCTGCAGAAGTTGGCTTACCTGTTAGGGTTGCCAACTTCTGGGGTGGTGGGGTGGTGCTGGAGATCTCCCAGAATTACTGCTGATCTGCAGACAGCAGAGTCCAGTTACCTTCCCTAGGTAGGTAGCTTCTCAAGATGGTTGTGAGGACAAAATGGGCAATGGAGGCATCACCTGGAGTCCCTTGGAGAATGAATGGGGGGAAATGTGATTGACAGGTAGACCCTTAATTTATCTCCAAAAGCCAGACTGTTTGCCATTATTCTAATTGTAGTTAGTTTGGTTATGGATTATATATGGTTCCTGGTGTGGTATATTTATTGCACATGTGTACGTATGTAAGCCCCATGGTGCAGAGTGGTAAAGCGGCAGTACTGCAGTCAAAGCTCTGCTCATGACCTGAGTTCGATCCCAGAGGAAGCTGGGTTCAGGTAGCTGGCTCAATGTTGATTCAGCCTTCTGTCCTCCCAAGGTCGGTAAAATGAGTACCCAGCTTGCTAAGGGTAAAGTGTAAATGACTGGGGAAGGCAACGGCAAACCACCCCATAAAAAGTCTGCCAAGAAAACGTCGCATGCGACATCACCCCAGTGTCGGAAACAACTGGTGCTTGCACAGGGGACTACCTTTACCTTTATGTACATAATGGAACAGTCTGCTCTTCCCTTAATATCTGTGTGATTTAGTTTGATCCTATTGGGTGGAGCTCTTGTTTCAGTTTCCAGTTTTGTATGTTAGCTGAAGATGCTGGTGGCTGGCATTGTCTCCTTGCAAATCAGCAGCTGATCTTTTGAGCCAGCTTGTCTCTGCTGAATGGACCTGAGAAGGGGTGCCTAAGTGAGTACTCTAACCTGGGAACCCACAGCCAAAGGGGGACATCACACTTGGCTAGTCTCTTTCCAACACTGCAGATTGTACCAAATTTCATAAAAGTCTGAAAGTCACCAAACTTTAAAATGTTTTCATTCTGACTTGACACACAACATCTGAATTTTGAATATGTACTTCAAAATTCAACAAGTGGTGGTTGCATTAGAGAAGGCATTGCTTGAGCCTTTTCAGCTTGGAGAAAGTCAAATTAGAGCCTTTCTCAACCATGCTTCCACTAGAGTCACCAGGGCTAAATCAGCCTCTGGATCTTCCTGCCCAGCTTTCACAGTCTTTTTGTTCTCTGTTGAGCTGAATAAAGCCTTACAACAAGAAATAAGGATCTTTTTCATAGGCTGTAACATTGAAGAATCACCACTGTGCACTCCAATATTGTTGAAATTAAGGAGGAAAACAGAGGGAGGTTTTGTCTCCATCATAGGAAGATATTTACTAGGGAAGATAGAGGTAGAGCATCTGCTTGGTGTGCAGGAGGTCCCAGGTTCAATCCCAGGCATCTCAAATCAAAAGGATCAGGCATGAGATCATGTGAGAGACTTCTACCTGAAATCCCGGGGAGCCTCTGCCAGTCTGAGTTGACAGCTCTGACCTTGATGGACCAAGGGTCCGATTCCATCTAAGGCAGCTTTATTGAGGGAGGAAAGTCTAATACGTTATCAGAAAAAGGAAAGGGGTCATTAAGCAAGGAGATCCAAAATGAGGAAGAGGAGGAGCAGGAAATAGGCTTGCCAATCCCCAGGTCCCAGCGGGGGTTCTTCCACTTTCCCAGTCTCCTTCCCGCCTCCAGTCAGCTGGCCAGCAGGGGGAAGCCCCGCCCCCAGAGGACCATGTGCCTTTGCACCTCCGGAGGCTTCAGTCTCCGATTGAAAGGCTTCCTCTTGGGATGGGGTGTCTGTGTTATTTTGAAGAAGTTGGCAGCAACTCATGAGTAGAGAGGCCAATCCCTCGCTTCAGAGTCACCAGAAACGGAGGGGGGGGGGAAACATCTGCTGAGCACTTCATTATTGTGGAGATCGATTCTCATAGGGTATAATGGGGAATTGATCTGGAGGTTTTGGTGGCTCTGGGGGAGCTGTTTTTTTAGGTAGAGACACCAAATTTTCAGTATAGTATCTAGTGCCTCTCCCTAAAGTACCCCCCAAGTTTCAAAATGATTGGACTAGGGGATCCAATTCTATGAGCCCCAAAAGAAGGTGCCCCTATCCATTATTTCCTATGGATGGAAGACATTTAAAAAGGTGTGCTGTCCCTTTAAATGTGATGGCCAGAATTCCCGTGGAGTTCAATTATGCTTGTCACACCCTTGTTCCTGGCTCCGCCCCCAATGTCTCCTGTCTCCACCCCCCAAAGTCTCCTGGCTCCACCCCCAAAGTCCCCAGATATTTCTTGAATTGGACTTGGCAACCCTAGCAGGAAATGGTTTCACTGAACTCAAGTGTGCTGTTGGTCTCTTGGTGAAGGCCAGGGGTGGAATTCTAGCAGGAGGTTCTTTGCATATTATGCTGCACCCCTCCTGATGTAGCTAGTCCTTCAAGAGCTTACATATAAGAGCCTTGGAAGCTCTTGGAGGAGTGACTACATCAGGGGGGTGCAGCCTAATATGTAAAGGAGCTCCTGCTAGAATTCCACACCTGGTGAAGCCACCAAATTCACCCGTTCCTCATTTGGTACCTTAATGCGCCCAAAGCATTTAAAGGGAAAGGAGACAGTTCAAAAAGACAGAACAAAATGTATTCCAGCATAAGCTTCCATGAGTCAGAGCTGACATTATCCAGGTACATGAAGTATACATCAGCCAGATGCATTTATCGTTAAAGCTACAATGGAAAGGCAAGAGGAAGGAGAGACATTGCAAAGAAAAACTAATACAAGATCCAATCATAAAAGTACTGTGCAGTAATGCGGTCCATACTGGATTCTCCACTCTCTGACCCTTGGATATAATATTCCCCAGGGCTTTTTTTGGTAGAAAAAGCCCAGCAGGAGCTCATGTGCATATTAGGCCACACCCCTTGAAGCTGGGACTGTGTTCTTGTGCATTCCTGCTAAAAAAAGAAGAAGCCCTGATTATCCGCTATTTTGCATTTGGATAGAATGAAAGCTATTTCTATCTGCACAGGTTTTTCCATGACCTTCCTATGAAGTTCCTACGTCTTCTTGCTGGATGTTCATTCATGTGGACTGTAAAACCACTGGTGGTCCTAGGTAAATGTTCCAAATGGGAACCCATATGGTGTGAAATATGCCCTGCACATTTAGGCTGTTGTTGCTGAAAAGTCAGGTTGCCCTGTTATGTAACATTTCAACATTTCCCTTTTAAGCTTTGAAACGGCCCTGGCTGCTGATGGGACCAATGAATGCTTACTAAGGTTGCCAACCTCCAAGTGGAGCCTGGGGATCTCCTGGAATTAGAACTGATCTCCAGGCAACAGAGAACAATTCCCGTGGAGAAAATGGCTGCTTTGGCCAAGGGACTCTATGGCATTATATCCTGCTGGAGTCCCATCCCTCCCTGAGCCCCTCCCTCAGGCTAAAGGTAAAGGTAGTCCCCTGTGCAAGCACCAGTCATTTTCAACTCTGGGGTGACGTTGCTTTCACAACATTTTCACAGCAGACTTTTTACGGGATGGTTTGCCATTGCCTTCCCCAGTCATCTACACTTTCCCCCCAGCAAGCTGGGTGCTCATTTTACCAACCTTGGAAGGATGGAAGGCTGAGTCAACCTGGAGCCGGCTACCTGAACCAGCTTCTGCTGGGATCAAACTCAGGTCGTGAGCAGAGGGCTCCAACTGCAGTACTGCAGCTTTACCACTCTGCGCCACGAGGCTCTTTCCCTCAGGCTACATCCCCCAAAATTTCCAGATTTCCCAACCCAGAGCTGGAAGGCCTAATGCAAACATCATTTTCCTGAACCCAGTACAACCCTCTCACATACCCCATGCCCCACCTCCCCCATCAGATACCTAAAATTACGAGTCATGAAACAAAAAGTCACTTTCATTTCTGAAACGTCATAATTAGTCCATATCATCATAATGGGCATGCGGTCTAGATTTGAGGCCCTGTGGTCTCCTGGGTAAAATGTACACATCGTCTTCCATCTTTGGCTTGGCCCCTGCAATTGCCTGAAGGAGGAAACCTTCCAAATTTGTGGAAAGTCTTGCAAAGGAGATTAATAGCTAAAACTAACTTTTCCGGGGACTAGCAGAAGAACTTGTGGGCACTCAATTAAATTGCTGAGCAGTCAGGTTAGAACAGATAAAAGGAAGTCCACCCAAGGAGTAATTCACATGAATTCACTGCTACAGGAGATGGTGGCAGCTACAAGCATAGACAGCTTCAAGAGGGGATTGGATGAACATGTGGAGCAGAGATTCAGCAGTGGCTGTTATCCACAGCATATTGTTGGAACTCTCTGTCTGGGGTAGTGATGCTCTGTATTTTTGATGCTTGGGGGGGGGCAACAGTGGGAGGGCTTCTAATGTCCTTGCCCCTCTTACAGACCTCCTAATGGCACCTAGTTTTTTGGCCACTGTGTGACACAGAGTGTTGGACTGGATAAGCTACTGGCCTGATCCAGCATGGTTTCTCTTATATTCAGAAAGAGTTGGGGAGGAGGGGTTTAGGAACTGGATTGGGATTTCAAAGCTGACCACTGTGGCTTTGGAAAGAGGATAGCTAGTGCAGGTCTGCGATCCTGGAATTCTTGGAATGGAATACATTTGGAACTAAATGGATTGTTGCAAACATGCTATGGGTCTCCAGTAGGGTTGTCAACCTCCAGGTGGGGCTTGAAGATCTCATATGAACATATGAAGCTGCCTTATACTGAATCAGACCCTCGGTCCATCAAAGTCAGTATCATCTACTCAGACTGGCAGCAGCTCTCCAGGGTCTCAAGCTGAGGTTTTTCATGCCTACTTGCCTGGAACCTTTTTAGTTGGAGATGCCAGGGATTGAACCTGGGACCTTTTGCTTACCAAGCAGATGCTCTACCACTAAGCCACCATCCCTCCCTATCTCCTGGTGTTTATTGCCTGGAGATCAGGTGTAACAGATTTGTTCCCCTGGAGAAAATGGCTGTGTTGGAGGGTGGACTCCATGGTATTGTACCCTACTGCAGTCCCTTCCCTCCCCAAACCCCACTCTCCTCAGGCCCCACCTTCAATATCTCCAGGGATTTTTTTTTAACCCAGAGCTGGCATATCTAGTGTCCAGTGGTTTTTTTTGTCCTAAAGGGAGGGTGCCTTTCAGCGGCTCCAGTGGGATTCTCACTGGTCACAGAACAGCAAGACAAGAAAGCCCTATCTCATAAATTAGAATCTCCTGGAAGGGCTCTCTATGAAAATTGTTTGATCAAGAAAACAGTTTAACTTGTGTGTGTGTTTTAATGTTAAAGAGAGAGAGAGAGAGAGAGAGAGAGACCAAGGAGATCTTTTTAATGACCACTTTCCCATTCAAGTAGGGAAAATAATGACCAGAAAACAATATTTTTGCTGATGGATCAAGGTAAATAGTTTCCCAGGGCAGCAAGGGGCTTTACACAGGCAGCCTTTGTGAGTTTTATGGATGCTCATCTATCAACTGTCAGGTTCTTTCAAAGGAACAGTGGTTATAATGTTTTCCCTCTGCACCTTTCCCATCGTGTTGGCTCAAGTTTGCCTGAGTAACCATCCGTCTTCCTGTTTGAATAGCCAAGGCACTTACAATGAGTTGGGAGATACTGATGCTAGTGCAGCTGTAGAACATTTGGGATGTGCTGCTGGAGCGGGCGGGCAGGAGGGAGAGAGAAGTGTGTAATATTTTCCAAAGGCTTTGATGCCGTTGGATGTCCTTACTGGTGTTTCTTTAATTTCTTGGGTTTGAAATGGACTTGAAAGCCAGAGGAATCCATTTCCTTCTGAGAAGCCATAATTAAATTATCGGACGTGCTGTGAGAATTAAAATTGAAATCTTACGGATGGTCTACATTGCTGTATATATGTGCAGTTTTTTCTACCACTAATACAACTATGGGTGGATTGATAAGCAAAAATGACCTAGCAAAGTACCCTGCTCCCAGTCTGCCCTCATAGGGATCCCAGTTCTCCATCCCAGGGTGGGATCCCCTGATTTGGGGAGGATTTGCCCACTGATATAGGAGCCCCATGGCACAGAGTGGTAAAGCTGCAGCACTGCAGTCCAAACTCTCTGCTCACGACCTGAGTTCGATCCCAGCAGAAGCTGGGTTCAGCTCAAGGTTGACTCAGCCTTCCATCCTTCCGAGGTCGGTAAAATGAGTATCCAGCTTGCTGGGGGGAAGCGTAGATGACTGGGGAAGGCAATGGCAAACCACCCCGTAAAAAGTCTGCCTTGAAAACGTCATGATGCAATGTCACCCAGAGTCGGAAATGACTGGTGCTTGCACAGGTGACTAGCTTTACCTGCCCACTGACAGTCAGCTGGCATGCAGGGGACATCCCATCCTAAAATGAGTTTTTTTCAGGGTATTTCTGGTAAAACTGGAAGTGGCCTGAACCCCCAGAAGTGCTGCCCCAGAGCAGCCATTTGAGTTAGGAAGCAAAAAGGACCACTCAAATGGCTGCAAGCCTTCAGTAACCCTAATGGTTGAGAAGGCTTGCAGCTAGTTTTGGCTAACAGCAATCCTTTTCAGCAATCAGTTTTGCCCCTTCTTCTTCTGATTAGAAGCAGGGCTGGGGGAGGGGGGTGAAACTGACCATGAAATGGTTGGCAGCCATTTGAGTGGACCTTTTTGCGTCCCCCTCAGGACCACTCAAATGACTACCAGCCATTTCCTGTTTGGGGCCACTTCCAGTTTATTGCAAGTGGTCCAAAATATCATTTGGGTCCTCACCCAGCCTCTGGAATGCTCCCCAAAGGCCCCCATTGGAAAGGTAAGGGGATCTGGCAACCCTACTCCCTTGGGTTGGGGGCTGTCAGTTTGTGGCAATAGCAGCTACCACACTCTTTGCAAGACCCACCAACTAGTGGCAGTGGTGGCTCCTGTCCACTTCACGTGGGACCACTCTGGTATCAAGATGGCCCCTGTGTGTGCATGTGGGGCTCCCATGAGGCCATTGGGCCCCAGAACTTCCCCCACCAGCCAGTCCACTCCTACATACAGCATATGTTCGTGATGAAACCCATCAAGACACCACTCTTTG
Organism: Heteronotia binoei; assembly: GCF_032191835.1. Taxonomy (NCBI): domain Eukaryota; kingdom Metazoa; phylum Chordata; class Lepidosauria; order Squamata; family Gekkonidae; genus Heteronotia; species Heteronotia binoei. The sequence continues at coordinate 103,653,713 of NC_083231.1, read as the reverse complement.
GAAACATTATGCGATACCCTGATACCACCCCAAAATAGTAGAAGAAGAAGATAGACGATATTGGATTTATATCCCGCCCTCCACTCCGAAGAGTCTCAGAGCGGCTCACAATCTCCTTTACCTTCCTCCCCCACAACAGACACCCTGTGAGGTGGGTGGGGCTGGAGAGGGCTCTCACAGCAGCTGCCCTTTCAAGGACAACCTCTGCCAGAGCTATGGCTGACCCAAGGCCATGCCAGCAGGTGCAAGTGGAGGAGTGGGGAATCAAACCCGGTTCTCCCAGATAAGAGTCCGCACACTTCACCACTACACCAAACTGGCTCTCCAATAGTAGTATTTACTTTTCAGCACGTCTACATTTCTAGGCAGTTGGTTCCCTATGAGAAATATTTCAGATCGCATTTATTTAATTTTGAAATAAAATATGGATACCTGCCATCTTAGAGCACCATAGTCCCTTTGAATGGCATCTGGAAGAAATCCCCTGCATCCCTGATCATTGTTCTGAGGGATGTTTAAAAATCCTCAGGAAAGGTATCCTTTAAATGTAAGGCCACCTTTAAGTCCAGCTTCCTGCTCTAAGAGTGTGCAGTTGGATATGCCCAAGCTGAAAATATACGAAAGTTAGCTATTTCATCTCAGCTTGGAAATACTGAACAACCACTTCTGGAATTTCAGGAGTAACCGGGGCTTCTTTGGTAGCAGGAATTCCTTTGCATATTAGGCCACCGCCCCTGATGTAGCCAATCCTCCAAGAGCTTACAGGGCTCTTCTTGCAGGATCTACTGTAAGTTCTTGGAGGATTGGCTACATCAGGGGTGTGTGGCCTAATATGCAAAGGAGTTCCTGCTACAGAAAAAGCCCTCGGAGTAACAAAAAGTTCTCTTCCCAGAAGTTAGGGGGGGAATAATTTTTGGAATTTACAGGGAAGGAATAGGATGGGCAGGTCTGTGTCACTCTCTTCCCCACAGCTGGAGAGGTTGCATGGCTGCCCGGCCAATATGCAAGCTCCTATCTCCTAATCATGGCTGGTAGTAGGGTTTCACTAGGCTTCAGAAGGCTTTGGGAGCTTCTGCAAGTCTCCAGAATCTCCCAAAGCTTGATGAAGTCTTTGGAAGGCTTGTGAAGTCTTGGCCAGTCACATCTTGCAGCTAGGATGCCATGGACTGGCCTGGAGCCCTGGCAGCCATTCTTTGACAGTCAGGGCTCAGGTGGGCTATGCTGATTCCTGCAAATAGAAGAACTGGCAGGTGGCTATGATAAGGGCCTAGGAAGCTGCCAACCTCCAGTCTGGAAAGTCGTGCCTTCTTGCCCCCTTTTTCTTCCTGTTTAAAAAGTTAAAGAGACGGGGAGAAATTGAAAACAAATCAGCCAGTATCATAATGCCCCTGTATAAATCAATAGTGCAGCTTCATTTGGAATACTGTGTACAATTCTACTCACTGCACCTTAAAAAAGATAATATAGCATTGGGAAAAGTGCAGGAAAGGGCAACTAGAATGATTAAAGGGTTGGAACACTTTCCCTATGAAGAAAGGTTAAAACGCTTAGGGCTCTTTAGCTTGGAGAAATGTTGACTGAGGGGTGACATGATAGAGGTTTGCAAGATTATGCATGGGATAGAGAAGGTGGAGAAAGAAGTACTTTTCTCCCTTTCTCACAATTCGAGAACATGTGGACATTCAATGAAATTGCTGAGCAGTCAGGTTAGAATGGATGAAAGGAAGTACTTTTTCACCCAATGGGTGATTAACACATGGAATTCACTGCCACAGGAGGTGGTGGCGAGAGGATTGGATAAACATCTGGAGTAGAGGTTCATCAATGGCTATTAGCCACAGCATAGTGTTGGAACTCTCTGTCTGGGGCAGTGATGCTCTGTATTCTTGGTGCTGGTGGGGGGGCACAGTGGGAGGGCTTCTAGTGTCCTGGCCCCACTGATGGCGCCTGGGGGTTTTCTTGCCACTGTGTGACACAGAGTGTTGGACTGGATCTGTGCCTGAAAAATGATGAAAATAGGACCTCCCTGCAAATCCTGCCATACTGAAAATCAGCTCAGTTTAAATGTCTGAATTCAAAGTTAAATCTTGTGTGTGTGTGTTAGGGTTGCCAAGTCCCCCGTGGCCCCAGGCAGTCTAGCAGTTTAGGAGGGGAAACTCTATGGTATCATAAAGTTTCCTCCCAAATTGCTAGAATGTCTGGGAAAACCATAGCATTTCCCCAGACACTCCTAGAGCAGCTGGTGTGTGACATCACTGGCACGATGATGTCAGTTCCAAGTGAGGACATCTCACCAGCAATGTTGGGGAGGAGCCTCCAGGGCAGGAGAACCCCCACCCAGCTTGGGAACCTGGCAGCCCTAGTGTGTGTGTGTGTGTGTGTGATGCATGCCCTTACCTTGCCCTGACCTGAGTAGCTTAGGCAAGCCTGATCTCAATAGAGCTAAGAACCTAAGCAGGTTCAACCCTGGAAGGAATTAGGATGAGAGACCTCCAAGCAATATGAGACCTTCAAGTAATACCATGGCATGGAGCCAGGCAATGGCAAACCACCTCTGAATGTCTCTTGCCTTGAAAGCACCATGGGGTCACTATAAGTTAGCTGTGACTTGACAGCACTTTCCACCACCACCATACACTTTCCTTGGTCTGCCCAAATGTTGGATCTATTTGCAGGGGGTGAAAAACCATAATTCATGATTTTTCATGTATTATCTTTCAATAAAATTGTCAAGTTCCCCTTCGCTGCTGGCGAGGGATGGCTGATCGGGTTGTCAGATCCAGGTTGGGGAAATCCTGGAGATTTGGAGGTCAAACCTGGGGAGAACAGGGACCTCAGTGTGGTACTCTCCCCCCAAGTAACTCAGGCTAGCCTGATCTCATCAGAGCTAGGAACCTGAGCAGGGTCAACCCTGGAAGGAATTAGAATGGGCGACCTCCAAGCAATATGAGACCTCCAAGTAATACCATGGCGTTTTGTGATCTCACTGAGGCAAATTTACTCCATTTTTGCCTCCCAATCTGTCCCTGCTCTCTCTTCTGCCATATCTAGAGATACAAGATGTGTGAGACCCCATGTTATTCCATATCCAGCTTTTCTGCTTCTACTCCACACATTGGCTTCCTGGAATACGATGACACTACCAGGCCCTCTGAGAGTCCTAGGCCACTTTGTACTTTTGAGACCCCAGCCTAGGCTTGCCATCCCCCAGACCCCAGTGGCAGACCCCCCAGTTTTGCAGACTCCTCTCTGCTGCTGGTCAGTGGGGGAAGCCCACTCCGGCAGCCATGATGTACTTTTCAATCTCAGCAGGTTTAGAAACTTGCAAAATGTCTGCGTTTTGGAATGTGTGTGTGTGCTTTTAAATCTCAGCGAGACTAAAGCAAGGGGGTGGGAGCAGCAGACCTAAAGCAAGGGGGTGTGAGCAGCAGATCCAAATGCCTCTTCCCGGTGAGTGTGTGAGAGAGGAAGCGAGAGCGCCCAGTCCCTCTGTTTGTTTTGCATTCCTTTCAAAAGTTGTATGCATAGTAAAGAGTTAACTACAGCCTGATTATGGGATGGAGGAAAGCTCTACCCCCTCAGCTTGCTCTGCTCAGAACTTTTGTGTTCCTCTGTTAATCTGAAGAATTGGGTTGGAATACAGCAGATTGCTACATCCAGCAGCTCCCGTGAGTATATTTGCCCCAGTGAGATCACAAAATTATTTATTTTGGCTGCTTTGTGTGTGTGTGTGTTCACTTTCATTTAGTGGAAGTGCAACTGCTGGGGAACCCTTTGAAGGCAAAAAAGAGGAGGAGGAAATGAAGCTGTATTCAGTGGAACTGGACTGCTGTATTTTTATTATTTATTTGGAATGGGAAAGTCTCCCAGATCCACCCCCAAAGTCCCCAGATATTTCTTGCGTTGGATCTGGCGACCCTACCCCAGCCATAATAAAAATTTAAAAATGATGATACATGAAAACAAAATAAGCCACAAAAAAGAGACTATAAATTGGAAAAGTTATTAAGTATGAAAAAAAATAACAGGTGTCTAAATCTGAGGTCTCCTTGGAGTCTGAGGCCCAGACAAAATAGTTCTTCCACCCCTCATCCCCTGATGGGTCCCAAATGTTAGTTACATCAGTACATGTATTGTTTTACTAGAGGCAACAGGAGAGAGTGAAGGAGGAGATATAGAGGTGAGTGCTGTTTAAGATGCAGCCACATATCTTTTGCAGTGTTCCATTAGGACCAAGAGTGGCATCAAGACTCAGCAGGGTTGGGCTTATGACTTGCGGAGGGACCACCGCCATCTCTCATCCCATCTCTAAAAGGCAAACATGGTTGCAGGCAATGAAACACAGCACCAGAGACCCATGTTCCATTGCTTGTTTCAGATGTTCTTTCTGTAAGGTAGGGTTGCCAGGCAGTGACTGACAACCATCAGGAGGGCTGAAGGGGGCTACAATCCCAAGGGGGAAAGGCTTTGTCTAATTACAGGAAGTTCTTACCATAGAATTTTTGGTGACTCCTTAAGTAACCTGGAACTGACAACATGTATCTCTAGGAACTGTTGCAGACTCTATGGTAAAACTGGAAGTTCTTTCTGTACAGTTTCTAGTGATTCCTAGAGCTATCCTTTGACAGTTCCAGGTAGCTTTGGGAATCACTAGGGACTTTATGGTAAAAACTCTCTGTAAGTAGATGAGGCCTTGTTTTTCTTTTTAATTTTTTCTCCTGCTGCCATTAAAACTGCCTGGGGGCAGGGAATCCCCAATCCCTAGCAGAAGCTTGGCAGCCCTACCATAAGGAAATGGGACAGTTCCCCTCAGGTGACACAACAAAGGTGGAGAAAGAGAGGGAATAGCAGGGAACCGTTTTGGGGCAGGAGAATAAGGACACTATATTATAGGGAAGAAGAGGAAGGGGGATAATTATCGGAGCCCTCTTGTTCCCCAGGGCTCACAAATATCTGCAACACACTCTGTTTCCGATCATACAGTACATAGTAGAATTTTGTACATGTGCCATCATTTGTACCACATGTTCCCAATTTTCTGAACGAGACAGCGACTTCCCCAATTTCTTTTTTTAAAAATGAGCATCTGTGATTATTGTAAAGATAAGCTCATTTGCATCTTACTGCTTCTGCTTTTCAGAACTTCCTCATTGCTTCTTCATTTTCTTTAAGATGACGTGGAATGGGAGAAGAATAAAAATGACAGAGGAGGAAGAAGTCTTTAGCGCCAAAGTTGCCCTCGTCAAAACAATAGATATTAAGCCAGAAAGACTTCCAGCCTCGCCTGACAAAGCACCTCCCGGAGGAGTACAATGCCGTCAATGTTGCTTTAATTAAATTTAATGCTGTGTGAAATGCACTCTGAGAAACTTTGATGAATGACTGGGGCAATTCACACAGCTCACCAAAGGGCAACGAGCCCTTGCCGGGGTGTCAAGGCAGGATGAATTGGCTAGTACAGGCATGTTTATAGACTGCCTAAGGAACCTTGTATCTGTGTGGTAATGTCAGAGATAATGTTATGATTCGCTGGACCTTGGGGGGGCTTTGATGACACGGTTAATGAGATGTTCCATGGAGGGTCCCAGCAGGTGTCTTCCAGACCTCCCACATCAAACGACCACAGCTTGGCCCCTTCAGAATCTGCCATCCTCCAAATCCCTCAGCTGGGCTTTTCTTTCCTTTGGGCCATTTTTTCCGTTTTCTTTTTCTTTTCTGTCTTTCTTCTTCCCCTCCTCCCTTCATCAACATTAACTTTGTCTGTCTGCTGAAATCCAAAAGTTGTTAGTTCTTAATTTGGTTTTCTCTTTGACCTGCCTAGACAATGGGCTTTTCTTTGCATTTCTCTAGAAAGACAAACACAAAACTGAACAATTCTTTTTTTTTTTTTCAAAAAAAGGAGAGAAAGGATATAGAAGGGTAATTGGAAGCCAAAGGAGATAAAAATTTTAAAAGAGGTAATAGAGAAGAGATGGGGGGCGGGGGAAGGAGAATGATACCTCCGTGTAGACTTTGGTTGCAAAGCAACGAACCGTGATGCAAAGAATGAATCTTTTATTTGCTTTGTGCTTTTTAAGAAAACAAGAGGGAAACAGAAATATAGAGTTAGATCCAGATATTAAACCAAGGTGTTTTTCAAAAGTTGGTCATAGGCTAAAAAAAAAGGTTGTTTATAGAAGCATGGGGGCTATAAGAGTGATAGGTTTTTGCTAAAAATGACGTGGAGTAAACACATTTTTCAATAAGATATCCAGCCCTGCAAAAATTCCCAGGACAGGAAATGTACTTGTATGATTATGTCATTTTAGGGGGATGTACATCAAAGGGAACCCATGACTATTTTAAATGACCGTTTCCAAATCTTAGGAAGGAAAAAAACCTCTCTTCACCTTTGATGTTCTGCTGTAATGTTCTGCACTAATAATGGATAGCAGATTTGGATAAATCTGTGAAACACGGGGAGCCTCAGGCAGAAGGGACTAACCCCATACTATGCAGGCTAGGGGAAACAACATTTACACAAACAGGATGGAAAATGGTAGCACTATATTCACACCAATGGGGAAAGTTTGAAAGACCACTCTGTAAAGTGTAGTAAAGTGTGGTCAATGGCTCATTTTGATTAATTCCTTTATATTTGCTATGTAACACTATTTAATTAATAGATCATGTACAAAGCTCCATGGTTGTGATCATAGGCACACTTAGTTGGGAGTGACCCCTATTCAAATTCATGGGACTTACTTTTAAATAGAAACAGGGCTTCTTTGTAGCAGGAACTCCTTTACTTATTAGACCACACCCCTCTTATGTAGCCAATCCTCCAAGAGGTTACAAGACTCTTATTACAGGGCCTGCTGTAAGCTCTTGGAGGATTGGCTACATCATGGATGTGTGGCCTAATATGCAAAGGAGTTCCTGCTACAAAAAAAGCCTTGAGTAGAAACATGCATAAGCTCAGGCGAAAGAAGACATGAATCATCTCTAACAATGGCTCTGTTGAGAATCTGGTGGAATTTGATGTCATGAGCTGAAATCTCAATCCAGCCACTGATTAGGTAGTTTGCATTGTGGCTGGCAGATCATGTGCTCTTAGGACCAAATCATACATGATATCCACGAACTGAGCATTTTTCCTTCTTAACATTAAAACAGGTGAGTGGGTTTCAAATTTGGAGAAAAATTTGGCCATAGTCGTGATGGGATTGGGAGCATCCAACCCATTCTTTCATGTCAGTTCTCCAGTCTAAACCCAGTCTAAATTTCATGTCAGTTCTCCAGTCTAAATCACGTGGAATTCACTGCCACAGGAGGTGGTGGCAGCTACAAGCATAGACAGCTTCAAGAGGGGATTGGATAAGCATATGGAGTGGAGGTCCATCAGTGGTTATTAGCCACAGTGTATTGTTGCAACTCTCTGTCTGGGGCAGTGATGCTCTGTATTCTTGGTGCTTGGGGGGGGGCACAGTGGGAGGGCTTCTAGCCCCACTGGTAGATCTCCTGATGGCACTTGGGTTTTTTAGCCACTGTTTGTCACACAGTGTTGGACTGGATGGGACATTGGCTTGATCCAACATGGCTTCTCTTATGTTCTTGCCTTTCCAAGTTCCCTATAGATTTTTTTAAAAACACACACACATACAAGCCACTGTTATCTTTTGGAGCTATTATTAGTTTCAGGGCATGATTTGGATCCCTTGCTTCATAAAGAGTGAGCCCGAGAGCTTGAGTGGCCCATCCAAAGAGTAAGAGAGAAAATTTTTACAATGCGGTAAGGATGAATTACAGGTGAGATGAATTTTGAAGCTGGAACTCTCCAGCAGGTTCTCCTAAGTAAATTTTTCTTACAACAACTTGGGTGTATTTTCTTCAGCATTCACAATTGTCACTCCAGCAGGATTTGCAACAACAACAACAACAAAACCCTACAAGGTGTTTCTGGAGAAATGGTTTTTAATTGTGTTAAATTGTATTTAGTAGTGAATTGTGCTTCAGTGTGCTTAGAATTCTGCTCCCCCCCCCCCATTGCAGTTTTCGGAATCACCAGAGTCTGTTTTATTTGGATGGAAATATTTCCCTTAAACTTGCAAACTTTTGATCTTGCAAATATTCACCTGTCCTGCTTAATCTCATTGTTCTCCCTGGATCAGGTAGCTTGACGCTCCCAGCACCCTGTCCCTGGCTCCTGCTTCTTTCTCCTTTGGTGAATCCATCACATGGGAGAACTTACAAAATCAGGAACAATACAGTGAGCAGGACGATGGCACAGTGCTACTTAACCAATTCGATCTGGCTATATGATAACGTCACTGCTGTTTTTTAATATCTAATATTGGTGCGCCACAGGTGGACAGACAGAAAATGGGGACCCAATGCAGCTAATAACATCATTTTCCCTTCTCCATTTTATCCTCAGAACAACAATCCTGTGAAATAGACTAGGCTGAGAAAGAGTGACAGCCCCAAGGTCACCCAGCATAGTTTCACCTCAGAGTAGGGATTTAAACCTGGGTCTCTCAGATCCTACTCCAGCATTGTAACCACCACACCATATGCTCATGTTTCCCCTCAGTCATTGCTTTCTTTTGTCTGGTTGTCAGGTTGCCAACTGATCTTGAGAAAACTGTCATCCCCCCCATCCCCACCCCCGCTTAATAGGTTGTGCAGAGTGGTAACGCTGCAGTACTGCAGTCGGAGCCCTCTGCTCATGACCTGAGTTTGATCCCAGCGAAAGCTGGGTTTTCAGGTAGCCGGCTCCAGGTTGACTCAGCCTTCCATCCTTCCGAGGTCGGTCAAATGAGTACCCAGCTTGCTGAGGGGAAAGTGTAGATGACTGGGCAAGGCAATGGCAAACCACCCCGTAAAAAGTCTGCCGTGAAAACGTTGCGAAAAGCAACATCACCCTAGAGTCGAAAATGACTGGTGCTTGCACAGGGGACTATCTTTACCTTTTAATGAATAGAAATGGGCAGTTGAAGCTTTTCATAGCATCCTGTTCAGTAATATTAGTTAATAATTTCTTACATATCCAACCAATATTAAAGGGGCAGCTAGACAGGCCTGTTTAGAAACTGGTGTCCACTTCATAAAAATCTCAGACAAACTATGTGTTTATCTATCCAACCTTTCTTCCACTGTGGAAGTTAGTGGGTCCATACGCCTCCCAGAAGGTTTTCTTTCAGCTACTGGCCAAATCCAGGTAGGGTTGCCAGGTCTGTGTTGGAAAATACCAGGAGACTTTGGGGATGGATCCAAGAGAGGGCAAGGTTCGGGTCGGGGAGGGGCCTCAGCGTGGTACAATGCCACAGAGTCCACCCTTCAAAGCAGCCATTTTTCCCAGAGGAAATTATCTCTGCCACTTGGAGATCAGTTGCAAAAGCGGGAGATGTCCAGGCCCCACCTGGAGGCTGGAACCCTAAATCTAGACCTGCACAGTTGTACCAAGGTGACTATAGCATGTGCCTCCTAATCACACTTGGGATTTATGTGGACACAGCCACGTTTGTATGGAAATCCTATTTTCAGTAACAATGCTGGAGATGGCCATGGATCAGAGGAAGTCCAGCTGGAGGATTAAGGCTTTAAGTGTCCTGTTCTGCTAGTGGATGAGAAGAGACAGTGGTCAAACTCTGTCTCTGGGCCACCATTCCCTTGTCTCTGCTCCTGTAATCTGTAACAGCGACCTGGAAAGATGCGCTGCAAGTTAAATGCCATTTATTTAATAAGTTGCTCGCTTCTGGCTAATGTTGTTATAATGGAGTCAAAAACCAGACCGTAGAAGAAGCCCATGCCAGTCTTGGTTTGGTAAATCGTCTCCCAAGGAGAGCAGGCTGGCACGTTTTCTGAGGCTCTAATCTATTTTTAAATAGGTCTCCAATTGTAGCAGCAGCCACAATCTCTGTTGCAGTTAATGGGCTGCCAGAGGCCCTGTTATCTGAATGACTGTTCCTTGGATCAGAAGTTAAAGGCGTCATGTCATTGTCACTGGGTCAATGGCAGGAAGTCTAACAAAGATCCTTGAAGTGCCCCAGGGAGTAGAGCATCTGGCATCCTTCGGCAAGGTACCAAGGTCAATGTTAAACGCAGTATGGCTGTACATGTGCTCCAACGTTGCACCAAAGAACAAGAGGGAGACTTGGATGTATGCTTGCAACACCTCTAATTCTCACACCAAAGACTACAGTCTGGGCAAAGTTCTCCTCTTCCTAGTGTATATTTTTTTGAATGCTATACTATTCACTCAGTTAATGCACTAACCACAAACGTTTGTTTTCTTTTAAAAAAAAAATGTTTAAGAGTGTTGAATATAATGTTTAAGCATACCATGAATTTGGTGAGGCTCGCTGACATTCGCACCCATTTTGCACATTTATTATCTCAATGTGGGAGAACAAGAAGGAAGAAATCTGCTCTTCTTTTTCACGGGTGTACATATTTTTGCAGTCAAAATGCATCCTGCTTGATTTAACGTCTACAAACCCGGGGAAGGTCTCAACCCCAAGGAACTGTAGTGCCTATGTGTGCTCACTAGCTGTGTTTTCCAAAAGGCATCTTCAAAATGGCATAAGAGGGATGACATTATACTACAGGCAAGTGCAGGGCTGGTTTCAGGCTTGGGGGGCTCTCAACCAGATGCTGTCCCAAGCACAGCTGTGACCAATGTCTTGTGAGCAAAAATTCTACTTTATGAGCTACCGGCATTAAAGTTGTGAGCTACTGAATAAATTAGTCATCCTTCCTGAGCTAAGACAAAAATGTGTGAGCTGGAGGCTAAAAAAACTGTGAGCTAGCTCACGCTAACTCAGCTTAGAGGGAACACTGGCTTTGACACAGTTTGTGAGGGCAGATATACAAGGAAGAGCAGCTCCCCCAAGTCATTGTCACTTCTAGATTATCCAGCTGGGTGAAGAAGGTCGTTTCAGAGGGTAGCCATGGCTGGTCTGCAGTTAAGCAGCTAGATTCGAGTCCAGTAGCACCTTAGAGACCAACAAGATTTGGGGGGGGGGTCAGTTTCAGAAAGTAGCTATGTTGGTCTGCAGTAGAACAGAACCAGGGCTTTTTTTGTACCAGGAACTCCTTTGCATCTTAGGCCACACACCGCTGTGTGCTCCCTCAAGGTCCATTTAGGACACTTTCCCCATAATGTACTATGACGATTACACTGTGCCATGATGTCACAATGATCTGTGTTTGTTTTGCCCAGGTCCATATAACTGGTTACCCTCACAAGGAAGTGGGGAAAGAGGGAATGTCATAAAATGAGATAATTTTTACCAGATGATACAGACGGCAGAAGGGATGTAAAAATGAACGGCTGCCAGTTTTAGAGACAAAGGTGAATTTATATAATGTCTATTTCAGTCCACACCATAGGGTGTAAAATGAGCTCTCTCTGTTCAGTGAACTTTTCTAACTCTGGGAGACTTTCATCAGACTTTTCCAATGTGTACTTTTTTCTTTTTCTTTTTTGCATGGAGGGTATTTTTGCATTCAGTTTTCCTTGTGTGACTTGAAATTTGTCTCCAGGCTATGATCTAATGGCAGTAATTACCTCAGGAGTGTGTATGGTAGCGGCTCAGTTTGTTTGTTTTTTTCAACCAAGGCAAACGATTACAGGTCTTGGCCTCACTTCAGGGATCAGCTCTGATGCGAGAGCCAAAAACAACAACCACCTTTGCAGTCTGGCAAGCCAAGACCAAATGACCTTAGAAGAATGCCTGATTGAACGATACCAAGGGCAAGAAGGCAATGCCGTCTGAGCCGGAATATCATAATTGACCCGCCGAAGCATTACTCCCAGTATCTCTTTGCACAGCTCCATCATATAGGGTAGTCGTGGGCTAGGTCTGGAAAGAGTCTAGGATGAGTCAGTTTGGTCGACCTGTTGCCACTGGGGTTGCTCGAACAATGGCTGATTCTACTCGCCGCAAACTGCTTGCAAGTTATAATCACCAGAATCAAATTTTCAACAGTTTGCCGAGCAATCAATAATTTGTCCATCTGTATTCGACCGGCTCCAAGACTGCAAAAAAGATAATGGCACCCACTAGGGCTTTTTTAAATAGCAGGAACCCCTTTGTATATTGGGCCACACACCCCTGATGCAGCCAGTCCTCCTGGAACTTACAGTAGGCCCTGTAAGCTCTTGGAGGATTGGCTACATCAGGGGTGTGTGGCCTAATATGCAAAGGAATTCCTGCTACAAAAAAAGCCATGGTGCCCACACAGTTACATACTGGTTTGCCCTAGCCGCCTCTTTTACACAAACCACCTGCCAGAGCTGCATGGGCTGCCACTTCCAATTGTTACAAGGGACAACATTAAAACCAAAATTGTAAAAATTGCATCTCAAAATGTGACTGATTTACTCATTTGGTGTTTCTGTCTCCCTGGAATTCAAATTAGGCTTCCCATTAGTCTACAATTAGTGGGTAAACTTCCACACTTGGCCCGAATCCTCCACTCTCAAGAAATTGAGGAGTGAGAGAAAAAATGTCTGGAAAATGTCTCCTATAGTGATGCTCAGGGCTTTTTTTGTAACAGGAACTCCTTTGCATATTAGGTCACAACCTCCTGATGTAGCCAATCCTCCCAGAGCTTACAGTAGGCCCTGTAAGAAGAGCCCTGTAAGCTCTTGGAAGATTGGCTACATCAGGGGTGTGTGGCCTAATATGCAAAGGAATTCCTGCTACAAAAAAAAGAAGATATTGAAGATATTGACTCTCCGAGTCTCAGAGCGGTCACAATCTCCTTTACCTTTCCTCCCACAACAGACACCCTGTGAGGTGGGTGGGGCTGAGAGAGCACTTGCAGCAGCTGCCCTTTCAAGGACAACTCCTACGAGAGCTATGGCTGACCCAAGGCCATTCCAGCAGGTGCAAATGGAGGGGTGGAGAATCTAACCAGTTCTCCCAGATAAGAGTCTGCACACTTAACCACTACACCAAACTGGTGAAGTTCTATCACTTTTCTCTTGTCTTTACCGTCTATTGAAATGAGGAGGATTTCCTGCAGTGTCAACTGGAAATGATGTCACATTGTCCCCAAACTCTACCCCAAGCACTACCCTCAAAACCTTCTAGTGTTTGCTGTGCCAATGCTGAGACCCCTACATAAGTCACAGGAGCCTTATAAGAACTAGTGGCTATTACACAGTTTACAAAGCTGTCTAGCAAAGTGTTCAAGTTGAACTCTGAGGCAATCTGGTAGGGGGAACTTGACTTGTATGTCAATGAGGAGATGGATCAGTGAGTTTGACGGTGGGTCACATTCTTCCTCCAAAGAAGTCCTATCTGTTTTTTATGGTTCCTATTCAGTCTCTCACCCAGACCACTTAAATGACTGTTCCTGTTAACTTCAGCAAATAAAATGCTTTTTAGTCTTAAATTGTTGCTGTGTTTGCAGCATGATCCAGTTTTATTCCATGAGGACTGCTCTTTTCACTGACCAAGCAAGGGCTTCAGCTTTCTGAAGGTGTCTGGTTTAAGATGGCTCTGAAAATAAGGCAGAAGCATGGAGGCATGCCCGGTGCAATGGAAGGGGTATAAAAATAAGGGCACTACCCTTGGCAAATGAGTTGATTAGTGGATCAGACCTTTGGCAAATGCATGAGCTATGCCCTTCTCGACAACTCTGAAAAATCCAGGAAGAAATAAACATTTGTTCCCTACTCTTGAAGGCCCTCCCACAGTCTATTTGCCCAGCTCACAAAAATAATTAAGTCAAATCAAGGCAGCTACTTTAATATTTCTAAGTTTGTGATAAAAAGAAAAATGCAGCATGTTGGTTTATTTAATTAGTGTAACCCACTTTGTGCTCCAATCAGAAGGAAAAAAAACTGGGATAGGAAATGCTCTAAATCAGGGGTGGCCAACAGTAGCTCGCCAGATGTTTTATGCCTACAACTCCCATCAACCCCAGCCATTGGCCATGCTGGCTGGGGCTGATTGGAGTTGTAGGCAAAAAACATCTGGAGAGCTACCGTTGGCCACCCCTGCTCTAAATACATGAATGCTCTTGCAGTGAGACTCACGTTTGCCATTTTTCAGATTTGTCCTCAACATTTGTCTTTTTTTTTTTTAAGCTGAAGAGAAAACTTGGCATAATTGATGTTATTGTAGCAATAATAAAGATGTGATCTTTGAGGCTGATTTTGTGCTCCTGCTAGGGCCAGCCCTAGACTGTCTGGCATCTCAGGCAAGGCTAATTTCTGCCCCCCCCCTCCCCACTGCACTGGTAACATCAACGAGTCACATGGGGGCACCCAAAGTGGCACCCCCTGAAGATCGGCACCCTAAGCAATTGCCTAGTTTGCCTAGTGGCAGAGCCAGCTCTGGCTGCTGTCCAGGTTATACCAAGGAGCCCCAAATGACTTCACATAGAGGTCACATAGAGATCCCAAAGAAGGGTAAAGCCAAGGAATGTTCAAACTATTGCACCATTGCACTCATTTCACATGCCAGCAAGGTCATGTTAAAGATCCTACAAGCTAGGCTTCAGCAGTATGTAGATCCGGAAGTACCAGAAGTTCAAGCTGGGTTTCGGAGAGGTAGAGGAACTAGAGATCAAATTGCCAACATTCGCTGGATTATGGAGAAAGCACGGGAGTATCAGAAAATGTCAATTTCTGCTTCATTGACTACGCTAAACCCTTTGATTGTGTGGATCACAACAAACTGTGGCAAGTTCTTAAAGAGATGGGAGTGCCAGCCCACCTCACATGTCTCCTGAGAAACCTATAGAAGGGTCAAGCAGCAACTGTTGGAACAGGATATGAAGCTACTGATTGGTTTAGAATAGGAAAAGGGGTTTGACAAGGATGTATATTTTCACCCTGCTTATTATGAACAACAAAAGAGGTCAGGAGAGAGTTTTTCTTCAAGTCACATTGGGCAGTGACCTAAGAGGGTTTCTTTTAAAAAATCCATTACCTAGTTGAACATATGAACATATGAAGCTGCCTTATACAGAATCAGACCCCCGGTCCATCAAAGTCAGTATTGTCTACTCAGACTGGCAGCGGTTGCAGCTCTCCAGGGACTCAAGCTGAGGGTTTTCACACCTACTTTCTTGGACCCTTTTGAATTGGAGATGCCAGGGATTGAACCTGGGACCTTCTGCTTACCAAGCAGATGCTTTACCACTGAACCACCATCCCTCCCCTTGGCAGAGTTTAGACTCAGGGATTGCCTCCAGACCACACTGTTCTTCCTGCTATCCTTACTTAAGTCCATACTGTGACACTATGGTGGACATAGTGCAATCCTAACAATGCTTTTCTGGGTGTAAGCCTGACTGAATAGACTGGAGTAGGATCTGAGTGATGGAACCTGCTGTTGCTGCAGCCAACTTACAACAACCCCGTAGGGTTTTCAAGGCAAGAGGAAGAGATCTGTCAGTGCCTACTTCTGCGTAACAACCCTGGACTTCCTTGGTGGCCTTCCATCCAAGTACTAACCAGAGTTGACCCGGATTAGCTTCCAAGAGCTGATGGGGTCTGGCTAGCTGATGGGGTCTGGCTAGCAAGGGGTTCTGAGTAGACCTGCGTTGGATTATTTTCATGTTTTTTTCCCCAGCCCTCCTCCAAACCTATAATTTTAAAGAACAGTTTCAATTAATCAATATGTTTATTACGATGATGATGATGATGATGATGATGATGATGATGATGATGATATTGGATTTATATCCCGCCCTCCACTCCGAAGAGTCTCAGAGCGGCTCACAATCTCCTTTACCTTCCTCCCCCACAACAGACACCCTGTGAGGTGGGTGGGGCTGGAGAGGGCTCTCACAGCAGCTGCCCTTTCAAGGACAACTCCTACCAGAACTATGGCTGACCCAAGGCCATGCTAGCAGGTGCAAGTGGAGGAGTGGGGAATCAAACCCGGCTCTCCCAGATAAGATAAGAATAAAACAAAGAACTAAACAAAATTGATCCCACCATAGACCCTCTCTGCAAAATGTCTTGTGGCGAAAAAGCAGATTTTATCCACTGTTGGTGGCAATGCAGATATATTTATTCATTTTGGCAACAGGTAAATATACAAATAAGCAAAATTACCGTACAACTGTAGCACTGGAACCTGATTTTTTTTTACTTCATAATTGGCAAGACCAAAGGTTAAGCTCCGGTACATCAGAATTTTCATATTTTAATAGCCACAGCACAGCTAGTCATAGCCTCACATGGGGTAGATAAACACGCACCCGCATTAGAAGCCTGGTATCAAAGGCTGTGGGAAACGTTAATATTATGCAAAATCACTTATAATTCATGCGACATATCTTATGACCAATATGAAAGACATGTAGTGTCTGTTTGGTACCCCTTACTTTTCTTTCTGAAAATGACATCATTCCATAGAACCAATATTATAGAAAATTAATTTATTTTTGATAGTCCTGTTGCTTATGTATATTATGCAACCAATTGTTAAAACATCAGTTAGTTTTATGTAACACACAATGAAGGTCAGGCTTTGAAGGATTGTATTAGATTAGATATAGCAATGTATCTATTTATGTTTCCATTGGTTTTCTGTTTGATTTTCAAATGTAATACTGTTGGAATAAAAAGTGTGTGGGCGGGAGAATAAAACAAAGAGGTATCAATCGAGGGAAATAATATAAAACTAGATAAAAATTCTATTTCTCCCTGGAATAAAACAAATCAGCTTGTTGCTGTGGATCCCTGGTGTACTCTATAAGCAGCTGTGAAGAATTTTTATAATAATAATAATAATAATAAATTTTATTTCTATCCCGCCCTCCCCACCTCGGCAGGCTCAGGGCGGTTAACAACATTTCATTAAAACATATAATGGTTAAAACTTTTACATTTAACAATATAAAACAGTAAATATTAACTTAATAACATTAAAACAATCCAGTAAGTGCAGTTATTCAGCGGTGTGGTCTTAACCGCATTGGTGGGTGCTTAATTGCCGATCTTCTTAACAGTCCAGGTATGCGAGTTTAAAAAGGGCGGTCTTGCAGGCCCTGCGGAACTGGTCAAGGTTCCGCAGGGCCCGCACCTCCGCACCACCTTTTTCACAGTTAATAGTTGTTTGAGAGTTAGTCCCTTTCAGAAGACTCCCTGTGATTTCTATATCTGAATGTCCGAGGTAAGATTGAAGTGAAGGGGCAATAAACTTCACACAGATATCCATGCACATATTACAGTGTAATAGGATATGCTCAACTGATTCAATCTCATTAGATCCACAGAGACATATTCTTTGATCCAAGGGAATCTTCTTGAATTTTCCATCAAGGACTGCAGAAGGAAGAGCCTGCCATCTTGCCAATGTATAGGCTCTTCTATGTTTGGGTAGGGCTTTTTTTGTAGCAGGAACTCCTTTGCATATTAGGCCACACACCCCTGATGTAGCCAATCCTCCAAGAGCTTACAGGGCTCTTACTACACGACCTACTGTAAACTCCAGGAGGATTGGCTACATCAGGGTGTGTGGCCTAATATGCAAAGGAGTTCCTGTTACAAAAAAAGCCCTGGGTACCCACCAATAATGAGAGATATGCAGCTGGTGCAATTAAGTACTTGCAGTTCTCTGGAATTAAAAAAATGAAGAAGGAAGCCAGAATGAAGCAAGATCCATTTTTCAAGTAGGGGGACATGATATACAATAATGGAGAGGACCTCTAAAGAACAGTTTAAAGGTGCTCTCCATTGTTGTATATCATGTCCCCCCCTACCTGAAAAATGGATCTTGCTTCATTCTGGCTTCCATCATCTGGGAAGCGAAGGCTTTGATGGCATTCTGAATTTCCACCAGTGGCAGTGGCAAGCAAAGCCTGAGCCCATGAATGAAAAACGCTCTTTTAATAATTTTGTAGTGTCTGGCTTCTTCACTTGACTTCACAATCTAATTTCTCTACTGACACAGGTCTTATCGCTCACATCTACATTTAAAATTTAAAAGCAATATATATTTAAATGTAAAAACAATGTGTGTGAGCGAGCGCAAGGAGTGTGCGCGTATGTGTGATTGTGCATACGTATTTGTATGCGCCTGTGCTTGGATGTGTATGAGGGGAAAATGAAACCACAAAATGGTGAGATGATGGATAATTGGTTTCATTTCCATGATAGTTCGTCAGCCAAAAGGCATTGCTGGGTCTTACTAAAATCATACAAAATAACTGAATTATTTAAATTTTTATCTTTTACACTGTTTCTGATTTTGGTGGTACTCAAATTCATATGTACATCGGAAATTGCCTTATAACAAGCCAAACCCTCATTGTTTATGCTGACTGGCACCAGCTCTCCAGGATCATAAGAAGAAAAAAGTTCTTCCATAAAACTTGGAGGCCTTTAACTAGAGATACCAGAAATGCCACCATGGATCTTCTCCATCTACACTACCAATAAGACATCTTAGTCTTAAGATTCCATTCTCAACTTTGATGCAGCTCATCAAAGCAGGATCTGGTATCCTACTGTTTTATATGATTAATTTCCATTCAGGGCCAGCCCTAGACTAGCTGGCATCCTAGACAAGGCACACTTCTGGTGCCCCCCCTCGCACTGATAACTACATGAGGGTGCCCAGTTTGACACACCCAGTAGGCCAGCACCCTAGGAAATTGCCTAGTTTGCCTAATGCTAGGGCCGGCCGGCCCTGTCTTCATTAAAGGTCTAGGAGCACCTGAGGTTGTGTCTTTGCTTTCATTTGTATTGTTCTGTTGGTAATAGTGCCAGCCACCTATATGAAGTCTTCAAACACGTGAAGGAAAGGAAAGGAAAGGTCCCCTGTGTGAGCACCAGTCGTTTCCGACTCTGGGGTGAAGTTGCTTTCACAACGTTTTCACAGCAGACTTTTTATGGGATGGTTTGCCATTGCCTTCCCCAGTCATCTACACTTTCCCCCCTAGCAAGCTGGGTACTCATTTTCTCGACCTCGGAAGGATGGAAGGCTGAGTCAACCTCGAGCCGGCTACCTGAAAACCCAGCTTCCGCCAGGGATCAAACTCAGGTCATGAGCAGACAGCTTGGACTGCAGTACTGCAGCTTTAACACTCTGTGCCACAGGGCTCCTCAGCCTTCAAACACGTGAAGCTGTGGATCAAATCAAAAGTATGTGGTGTATTGAGACCAAACAAATACAGAGTTATTTTACTGGCACTTTTGAGGGAACTGGGGGAAGCAATCAAGTTGACGACATCAAGGTGTCATAATAGCACCAAAATCCTCCTTCCAGAACATGTCTTTCAAACAAACTTTTTAAAAATCTGTTCTCATGGTCCCACTCCCACTCCCAAGATTCTTCAGAAAACTTGTGCTCAGGGGTAAGAAATGCCAGCCTTTTGGAAACTCGAGGAAAGGGTCTTTTGTCTGTGTGGTGCTAGTACTACCTTTCTTTCCTTACCCTTCCTATGGAGAAATTGAATGTTGTTTTAACTTGGGTTCGTTTCAAGTGAGAACGAATTGCGATATCAAAGATTTACTTAATTTTCATTGCTGCACATAAAACCTCTGAACGTATTTGCTGAGAAAACTCAAATGTCTCGCTTTATTTGTACAGGAAGAGGGGAAAGTGCAGTGTATCTGTCTGGGAGTGAACATCAAAGGCAGAACAGGCAGGGTGATAGATATTTGGAGACGGGCTACGAGAGCTGGCTGAGACGGAGTCCTGGGGGTCGTTTTGCTGACCAAGATGAATCCCGATTCGAACAGTCCTGGTCCCCCCCCCATCCCCCCCACCCTTATTATCACTTCACAGTTAACATCTGTTGATGAGTAGGATTAACAACCCCTTTTTTTCAATGACATTCAGCTCTTTTAACGAGCTCTTTTCAGTCAAAGGTGGTTGGCCTCAGAGAGAGAGAAAAAAGAGGAGAGGAAAGTCATTAAGCAAACAATCCTTTGCCAGGATTTGATGCTAAACATGCTATCACCCTACAAGAGTGATTCACTGTAGATGAAATTTATTCCATGAGAATCTGACCTTGATGTTGACTAACATGAATCCTCTTCTTGCCTTGTCATCATTAAGAACTCCACGTGGTTGTTTAAACATTCATTATGTAGGATTTCCCCCTAAATGATAGTTTAGTTGATAAGCCTGCCTCACAAGATGAGGATATCCCTCATATGGCTGGGGATGTGGCAGGAGAGAAAAATCTAGAAGATTCTTGTCAGGAGGCACCTCTGGAGTAGGCTGGAGGACTGGCCCACCCAAGCGGCAGGTAGAATTCCACCCCCCAACAAGGACTTCAAGTTCAGAGTTGTTTCAGGAACAGAGCTTCTTTCTAGGGAACACAGCTCTTTACAGGGATACTTCAACCCAAAGTAGTCTGTACAGATGCTTGAACACATACCGATTCGGCTCACATCCTGTTCACTGGTTGTAGGCAGGGAACCAGTTTTTCAGTGATCGGTTTGGATGTTTGTCAGTCCATTTATGGTTGTTCAGCAGGTTGCTTCACTGCAGGGCTTTTTTGGTAGCAGGAGCTCCTTTGCATATTAGGCCACACACCCCTGATGTAGCCAATCCTCCAAGAGCTCACAGGGCTCTTCTTACGGGGACTACTGTAAGCTCCAGGAGGATTGGCTACATCAGTGGCCTAATATGCAAAGGAGTTCCTGCTACAAAAAAAAGCCCTGCTTCACTGTATTCCTTCCTAACAGTGTCCTACAGTGCAGCTGGCCTTTTGCGCATGAACATTCTCCCGCAGTGATTGTGTTCTATTCCCTGCCCTTGTCATCCTTGCTGCGTAACTGCAAGCAGTTCAGCAGGCAGCTGTTTAAACAGACAAATTAGTCACAATGATATAAAGCAATCCTAATAAATGCTGTGTTTTAATTTTTTTAAAAATTCTTTTGGGGTTCCTCTAAGTAATGGCTACTGATGCTCATAGTCAGGGATATGAACTTTAAAAAAACTGTGATATCTTTGGATCCAGATTTTGGGTAGGGTGCTGTTTTTCATAATCCTAACTTTTCAGAAGTGCTGCTATTGAGGAGCAAGGCTTTTTTTCAGCAGGAACACACAGGAATGCATTTCCGACTAGCTCAATGTCAGGGGGTGTGATCTAACATGTAAATGAGTTCCTAAAAGCCCTGTGTGAAACAATGGTGACATCAGGGAGTGTAGCCTAATATGCAAATGAGTTCCTGCTGGGCTTTTCCTACAAATAAAAGCCCTGACGAGAAGTGTTATTATTTTTCTAGGTATCTTTTTTTTTTCAGATTTCCGAAATTCAGGACCATTATTTTTGTCATCCTGCCCCACGGCAGCAAGAGTGGAGAGGGAGAGAGGAAGGCAATCCTAGATTTAAGCTGGCTCTCCCTGCCGCTGATGTTGGAGACTACTCTGCACCCCATAGTCAGAAAATGGTGGGTGAGCTGGCAGGTTTCTGAACTCCCAAGCGGCTTGGCTGTCATGGTGGCCATTTTGCCAGAGCCAGTTTGGTATAGTGGTTAAAAGCGGCAGACTGTAATCTGGAGCACCAGGTTTGATTCTCCACTCCTCCTCATCATGCAGCCAGCTGGGTGATCTTGGCTCAGTCACAGTTCTCTCAGAGCTGTTCTCTCAAGAGCAGTTCTCTCAGAGCTCTCTCAGCCCCATTTAACTCACAGGGTGTCTATTGTGGGGAAAGGAGGGGAAGGAGATTGTAAACTGATCAGAGTGAAGGGGCTTCTTCATTTCCCCCCTGCCACCAGGGGCTTTTTAAAAAGAATGGCAATTCAGTAGTGTTATATCAGTATAACAGCATGGTAAACCTTACATGATTTCTCTGAATTCCCAGCTTTCATTTTGTCAAAAAGTATCATTTTCCATTGATAGAACTAGAGGATTACTCACTAAAATGAACACTGGGAGTTCAGGGATCCTGGTATACATATTGCTATACTGTTATATCGATATGACAGTTGCTGACTAAAAATATATATAACCGTCCCAGTGGTTGGGGAGGAGACAGTGCCACCAGTGTTCCCTCTAAGCTGAGTTAGTATGAGCTAGCTCAGAGTTTTTTAGCCTCTGGCTCACACATTTTTGTCTTACCTCAGGAAAGTTGGCCCCAGAGCCAACTAATTTATGTAATAGCCAAATTGCTCGCTTACAACTTTAATGTCAGTAGCTCATGAAATAGATTTTTTGCTCACAAGACTCCACAGCTTAGAGGGAGTATTTTCTGACTGAGGGGGGTGGGCTCTGCTGCCTCTTATATGGGCAGTTTGGTCCTTTCACATTTAAAATTTAAAGGGCCATGAGTGGAGCCTCGGTCTGCCTAACCATCAGCTGTTAGTCAGCATCTCTCTTCCCAAGATTTTAAACTTGTTTTATGGTTTTTAACTTGTTTTTACTGTAGCAAGACAAACTGTTGTAAACCACCTTGAGCCCTGTGCAAACAGGGAAGGGCAGTCCAAAAAAACCCCTTAATTAATTAATTACACTGCAGGCCAACACAGCTCCACTCTGAAACTACCTTCATGGTATTTTATGTCCTACACATGAGAAATAGTGGATGCACAAGCTGTCAGATTCAAAGATGGCAACCTCACTTGCAGTAAGTACACTGAACAGGCCCGTAGCTATGGCGGGCCCAGGGGGGCAACACCCCCCCCAACTCCCCCTTGGACCTTTATGGCCCCTCTGTTCCCCGGCCCCCGCTCTCTCAGCTCTGGTTTGCAGCCCCCTCAGCTCTGGTTTGCGGGTGCCTCTCCCCTCCCTCCCAACTCACCAATGTGGGAAAACAGTGAAGAGTAGGCTTCAGGGGCTATTTCAAGGCGTCCGCCCCGCCAGTCACGTGACCAGCAAGAAAAGCAGCTCCAAGGCCAGCAGTTCGTACACCAGCTTTCTGGAGAGCTCAGCAAGTTCAGTGCTGTGGTGGCCAGCACTGAACTTGCTGAGCACACCCGAAAGCCGGGGTATGAACCACCAGCCTTGGAGTGACTTTTCCCGCTGGTCACGTGATAGGCAGGGGGCTCACCTTGAAATAGCCTCTGAAGCCCACTTTTCACTGTTTCCCCGTGTTGGTGAGTTGGGAGGGAGGGGGGAGGTACCGTGCAGAGGGGGGCAGGGCCACCAGAGTGGCACAGAGATCGGGGCCAGAGCAGGGGCCACCAGAGGGGGGGCCCCCCAACCAAAAAGTTTTCCTTGGGCCCTCTCATTTGGAATTTTCTGGCTACGGGCCTGACACCAAAAGTTGTGAAACCTAACTCATTTAGCGTGTCTAGACTGTTACATTTTGGAAAGATGCACCAGCTCTTATTCCTGTACTGGGTAGCTGGATGCTTTCACCTTTTTTCTTTTTGAATTTTGAAATAATCTTTATTTAAGCTTATGCTTCACTACCAAGCCAATATGTCAATACATTGAAACGGTTCTTTATTATCCTGGCAAAATAAGGTGTGGGAATGTTTTCTCCACTGCAGAATTGCAAGCTATTATCTCATGCCAAACTTGCAAAATTATCAAGAAAAATTTACAGCAGTATGGTTTCTGGTAGCATCCTATTTGACTCAGCAAAATGTGGTTCCTAATAAGGTTGACTATCAGGACTTGTTATTTTTCTAATACATGTCATTCCTTATTTGTATCATATCTGGTTCTGAATTCTGTTCTTAACTTTTGTATTTGTCATTTGGTAAACTGGATGCTTTCACCTTTATGGCTGATTTGCCCACATTAATTCATAATGCTTTGCAACTGTAACTGTTAAGCTGTCACCTTTGGCAGCTTGCTAGAACTCTCTCTTATGGGTAGGTATAAAATTTTATTACAGCAGTTTCTGTCTCCATCTAGGAGTGTTTGTAATCAGGTTCTGACTATTGGGAATTCTCTCTTGGTTGCTGTCCATACACGCCTCTCTGGGCACCCTCTTTTGAAGCATGGTTATTTTCACTTGTTCCCTCTCGGCTTGACTTCGCGAACGAAGATTTAAGAAAGGTGCAGTAGTCCACGTCTGCTGCAGGCTCGCTGGTGGCTGACAAGACCAATGCGGGACAGGCAGGTCCGGCCACAGTGGCTGCAGGGAAAAGTCTGATTTGGGGTTGGTGCTGTAGCAGTACGATTCTTCCTCAATCTCCTTTTGTCCTCAAGACCAGCTATGCGTGCGTTCTCAAAGGAAGAGATAGCCTGGTGGATGGTGTGCCTCCATGCTTTGCGATCTGAGGCTAGGTCAGACCACTGGTGATGGTTAATGCGACAGGCACCAAGGGATTTCTTCAAGGAGTCCTTGTACCTCTTCTTTGGTGCCCCTCTATTTCACTTGTTCCAAAGAATGGCTAAACCGCATAGTTCGGAATGAACTTGGGCTTAGCCTATATAACATGCTTTGCTAACAAAAAGTTATACAGGAGGAGACAGATAAACTAGTATTATTAATGTCACCCAGGAGAACACTTGAGCTCTTCCCCGTGCAGATATCCTCTCGGTTGTAATATATCTGCATGCATAATGCTACTTTGATAAGATCGTCAGAGCTTATTTGCAAGACTTACGAGTCATTCCGGAGAGACAAAAGAGGTCGTTACACTTGTAGTTTTCAAATGATTTCACAGTCTTCCTCCCTTGTTCAACCCGGTGAAAAGGTCATTGGGGCCATTTCACAGAATAGGCAGAAGCAAATCTGGATTTACCACCCAAGGGCACACTCAGTAAATTGCTGTAGCCAGTCCTTGCCCCCTAAGTATAGTATACTTGTTTGTCAACATGGTTTTGTGCTACATTTTAAATCATTTCAATTGTACAAATTAAAATATAAAAGGCCCCAATATTTGCATTAGAAAGGTAAAGAACTAATAGATATTGATTTGCCTGAGAAAATCAGCTGATTTTTTGTTTGTTTCTTTTATACCCTGTTCTTCACTACCCAAAGGAATCTTGGAGTGGCTTACAATTGCCTTCCCTTCCTCTCGCCACAACAGACACCCTGTAGGTAAGTGGGGCTGAGAGAGCTCTGAGAGAACTATGATTGCCCCAAGGTCACCCAGCTGGCTGCATGTGGTGGAGGAGTGGGGAATCGACCCAGTGCACGGTTAATTCAGACTTGAAGGTATAGCATGAGTTGCAACCTGGACAGCATTTTTGTTGGAAAATATACGTTAAATTCAGAGGCGTGGAGTGCCAATGATTGGAGTCAAGGCTTAAGCTTATATAAAAAAAATGAAGTTTACTAGAAAACATCAGAATAGGGGATTTGGAATAAAAGAAAAACAATTTAGCATACCAGCTAGTCTAACTATGTCTGTCCTTTCCATGGCTACATTATACAACCCTTTGTCTAATAGTTCTTCTTCCCAGAAAACACAGAGACAGGAAATAACACAATAAAGCTTGCATCAAAGATCAAAGCATTTCACACCTAACATCCTTTCTGACCAATGTTGTGTTTACATCTTTTTTTTGTGGGGGGGGGGCAAAGAAGACTCTGCTCACAATTGGGTTTAGATTACAATACATCACTTCCTCTATCAGGTAAACAAGCAGTTAACTTTATAATGTCTGAAATGTGCATAGCTTGTATTCCAACAATTTTGGACTGCAAGTGGAGGATTCCTCTGTGTAAAATGTTCTGAACCCTTCTTCCAGCAGTAGATCACATGCTAAAGACTCTGCTGGGGACTGCAAAAGCACAGGGCACTTCACCTGCCAGAGCCAGTGGGAGCCAGCTGCCCAAGCCCTGGATGGGCAGGGTGTGAGTGGCTGTCACCATAGATGGAGCAGGCAGGAACAGCCATTGCTGTGAGCTGGCAGCCCGAGTCCTGAAAAGCACAGGCACAAGTGACAGCAGCAGTAGGAGACTGTTTCTCCTCTACCCCCTCACCTAGGGTTGCCAGATGCCTTCCTTCTTTTGGGGGTGATCTGGGGGGGGGGGTGTTCCAGGGTTGGGCAGGAATGTCACCAACGTGCTGATATTTATTCCGGAAGTGACATCATTGCATTGGGTGACATTCCACTTTTTGGGCATAACTCTATGGTAAAAATGGCTACAAACCATAGAGTTTCCCCCATAAAGTACAGCATTGCCCCTGATTTCAAAGATGTGATGCCATCACTTCTGGAAGTAACGTCAGCGCGTCACCAACATAGCACGGGAATGTCTGTTGGGGGCAAGGTGTCCCCCACAGGCCAATGGGGACCCAAAGTGGATTGCATCATTCTCCTCTCCTCCATGTTATCCTCTCCTCAAGCCTGTGAAGTTGGGTTAGGCTGAGAGAGGGTGCGTGGCCTCAGGTTGCCCAGCACGCTTCCATGGTACAATTGGCTCAGTCACATGTGGATGCATCATTCACACTTTGAGAACAAACCCCAATATTGATTGTAGGCTTGCCAATCACCAGTTGGGGGCAGGGGATCCCTGGTTTGGAGGCTCTCCCCCTGCTTCAGGTTTATCACATAGCGGGGGAGGGGGGATATCTGCCAGGTGCTCCAGTATTCACTATGGAGACCTACTCCCATAGGGTATAATGGAGAATTGATCTGTGGGTGTCTGGGGCTCAGGAGGGGCTGTTTTTTGAGATAGCAGCTGTGCCTCTCCTCAAAAACTCCCCAAGTTTAAAAAAGATTGGGACCCAAAGCAGCTTACATCGTTCTGTCCTCCATTTTAACCTCACAACAACTCTGTGGGGTAGGCTAAGTTAGGCTCCAAATGCATAACTTTCCCAAGGTTAGCCATCATGTCTATAAGTGAGGACTCCAGACTTTCATCCCCAAATTCAGTCTTAACAGAAATTTCAAACAGGTCTTTTTTTGTTAAAAAAAAAAAAAAAAAGCCCAGCAGGAACTCATTTGCACATTAAGCCACACCCCCTGATGTCACCATTGTTTCACACAGGGATTTTTTGTTACCCCCCCAGCAGGAACTCATTTGCATGTTAGGCCACACCCCCTGATTCCAAGTCAGCCAAAACTGCATTCTTGTACATTCCTGCTCAAAAAAAGCCCTGCCTCTTTCTATGTAAGTGGGCTTTTCTACATTTAAACCTACAACGGGACTTTTTTTTATAGCAGGAACTCCTTTGCATATGAGACCAAACACCCCTGATGTAGCCAATCCTCCAAAAGCTTACAAGGCTCTTAGTACAGGGCCTGCTGTATGCTCCAGGAGGATTGGCTACATCAGGGGGAGTGGCCTAATATGCAAAGAGTTCCTGCTACAAAAAAAGCCCTGATTTAAGAACTGCTGCTATGTCATATTTGCCCACAAAAAGCGAGACAGAGAGGTGGAGGGAAGTTTTTTTTTTTTAAGCCAAAAGTTGGCAATGCTACTTTATGTGATTCCGCCCCCCCTTTCCTTTCCCTGGCTAGACTTAAAACACCACAAGAAGATGGATTCAGCGCGCCGTTATTGGACCCTCCAACATCTTACGGAAAATAATATCATTATAATGAAATCAAATCTGGTAGGAAGACCATGTTAATAATAATAAAAAACAAAGAGCAGTCCTAGGATATTATTTTCCAGGGATTTTTGTAAAAACATTGGAGGACCCAACTGTCACAATGTCCTTTCAGAAGAAAGACTCTCATCATACGCTCCAATTTTTTCCCCACACACAAGAGGAAAAAAATACAGAGATCAGAGAGATTATTTAGCACTGCTACTGGTGTGCCAGAAAAACAGAAAATGAAACTAAATCAACAGGGGGAACAATACCACGCCAAGTGGAGTCTTTCAGAGTCTCCGTGTCTCCTCTCTTGTACACACACATCCTAGAAAAGGAGACAATTATGCCAAGCCATACTGGCACATTAAATTGTCTGGAATATTGATGGGAAATGGAATGTCTACATACGAGCTCTATTTCATGGCCAGAAAAGAAGCAGGGGAAACGTTTCCTGGAAGTGCAGATTTACAGTATGGTAACTGGAAAATTGGTTTAATGTATTTATTTTTAAACATTTTTATGCTGCTAGTCCACTTGGTGAGAGCCCCCTTTGTACAGGACCTGCTGTATGCTCCAGGAGGATTGAATGCATCAGTGAGGAGTGGCCTAATATGCAACCAAACGTTAATACATCAGAAGTAGAACAGACAACATTACAATTATAAAATAATTCAGGGGGAGAAAAACACATACCACCAGAATCAGGGAGGAAAAAATTAAAAAGGGAAATTAGAAGAGAATGTAACATGAAAGGATTTTTAACTTCAGGTTAATTGCAAATAATCTAAAGCAGGGGTCCTCAAACTTTTTAAATAGGGGGCCAGTTCACTGTCCCTCAGACTGTTGGAGGGCCGGACTGCCATTACTGTACAAGGCTGCGGGCCGCCAGTTCTCCGTCTTCTGCATCTCTCTCCCTTCCCCACACCACACACCCTGGCCTGGGAATTCACCTCACCTTGGTATCGCCTCACACTCTGTCTCCACCGCCTCAGCCCAGTGCCGGAAGTGTGCGTTGCTAACGCGAGTTTAGGTCGAACGTCACTTCCGGTCTGATTTTGCCATAACCCGGCGGGCCGCATAAACGTCCTCAGCGGGCCGCATCTGGCCCGCGGGCCGTAGTTTGAGGACCCCTGATCTAAAGGCTTCAGTCCTACACAGTTGTTCTATGTGTGCTTTACTTTCTCTGTGGAGCCCAGTGCCTTTCGACACACAAAGCAGCCCTCTACTGAATCAGACTCTTGGTCTATCAAGGTATTGTCTACTTATACTGCAAAGGCTTTCCAGGGTCTCACTTGAAGCCACTGGATCCCATTCAAGCAAAAGGAATGGCTTCTAGGCAGGGCCGTCCCTGCCACTAAGCAAACTAGGTGGTTGCCTAGGACACCATTCTTCTGGGGGGGGCATATTCAGTGCCCCCATGTGACTCAGTGATGTTATAAGTGCAGGGGATGTGTGCCATAACTTAGTCTTGCCTAGGGTGCCAGACAGTCTAGGGCCAACCCTGCTTCTAGGTTGACTCATCCAAGCATGTTCATCACCCAATGACTGAAACATAATGCTACATGAATATGCATGACACTGCCTTATACTGGATCAGACCCTTGGTCCATCAAAGGCAATATTGTCTACTTAGACTGGCAGCAACTCTCTAGGGTCTCAGGCAGAGGTCTTTCACATCACTTACTACCTGATCCTTTAACTGGAGATGCCAGGGATTGAACCTGGCACCTCTGGCACCTAGTCACAGCCCCTTCCCCATTTGGCTCTTCCCCATGTGGAAGACCAATGCTTTTGAAGGAGCCCCAATGCAGTTAGCATGAGAGCAAGATGCCCCACAAGCAGGACCACCTCTACAACTGATGAAGAGAAGTGTACAGGGAATGAAGGTACAGAATCCAGGCCACAGACTGCTACAGCAGATAGGATGCTCTCCTCTTACAACCAAAGAAAACAAACATGGAGGAAACAGACCACACAAGTAGTTTCATCACTGGTTTTGTTTTGTTTTTTAGCATCAAGAGATGGCTGTTTTTTAAGCATTAAGAGATTGTCAAGGACTGAAGATTCATGATCATAGAATCATAGAGTTGGAAGGGACCTCTAGGGTCATCTTGTCCAACCCCCTGCACAATGCAGGAAACTCACAAACACCTCCCCCTAAATTCACAGGATCTTCATTGCTGTCAGATGGCCATCTAGCCTCTGTTTAAAGACCTCCAAGGAAGGAGAGCCCACCACCTCCCGAGAAAGCTTGTTCCACTGAGGAATCGCTCTTAACTGTCAGGAAGTTCTTCCTAATGTTGAGCCAGAAACTCTTTTGATTTAATTTCAACCCATTGGTTCTGGTCCTACCTTCCGGAGCCACAGAAAACAATTCCACACCATCCTCTATATGATGGTGTACTTGAAGATGGTGATCATATCACCTCTCAGCCACCTCCTCTCCAGGCTAAACATCCCCAGCTCCTTCAACCTTTCCTCATAAGACTTGGTCTCCAGACCCCTCACCATCTTTGTCGCCCTCCTCTGGATCATTTATTTTAGATTTATCCCACCTTACTACCAATTACTCTGATGGTAGAAATCCCTGCAAAGTTGCAAGTTACCAATTTAAAGAGACACTGTAGGGTTTTCTTGAGGCAAGAGATGAACAGAGGTGGTTCACCATTGCCTACCTCTGTGTACAAGCCCTTGACTTCCCTGGTGGTCTTCCATTCAAGTATTAACCAAGGCTGACTCTGTTTAGCTGACAAGATTTGGGCTAGCTTGGACTATCCAAGGAGGGTACCAATTATTTTGCAAGGTAGCTATCAGCCTGCAAAGCAAGTCCCTCCAAGTCCAATACATTTTAATGGAAAGAATTCCTATATTTGGCTTAGCGTCAAGGGCTTGGTCACATGAGTGTTTGGCCTCTCTTTGTTGGCCCGTGCTTGAGTTCTGTGAGATCTCTTACCTGCCACCAGCCAACTTTTGGTACTCAATCAACTGGTGCATGCTGGGGGCCATCACATCTTCCCACCCACTAGGTTTGCCTGCCCGGTCTTTGATGCCATTGGCCATCCTTGAGGGGATGGTCAAGAGCAGGTACCATCTCAGGGCTGGCAAAAAGGGACCCTTCATTTGAACTCTGCTATACAAACCGAAACCCTTGAAAATCCAGCACGCCTCTTATTTTGGGCAACTGTTTCCAAGTTTAGATTTCCGGGGTGCGATATGGATGCAGTGTAAGAGTGCCGTGAGCTGCGTAAGTGCCTGCATGTGATCCACGCAGATAACTTTAAGTTCTCCTTTCAAATGGCCAATCTCTAACTCCAAACAAGGGGGAGGATTGTTTCTTCCCAGTCCCTTCCAAGAAATTAGCATCCAATTTGCTCTTTTGCCATTCAGTGCCGCATCTGAAGAAAAAGTCCTCCTGCTGCCTTGAGCTGCCTGAGTGACTTGGAAATGACTTTGCGCAGGTCAGCTGCGAAAGGACACTGCGGAGGAAATGCCTCTGAAGCTGGAGGCCACCCAGCATCGTGCCCGGTGGCTGTCGCTTCATATTTCCCTGGTGGCCGGGGTCTGACAAGGGCTCTGCTGCATCACTCATCATTGTTTCCATCCCACTTCTTCTGTCGCAGCAATGGATTGCCTGCATTTGGCACACACATTGTAGAATGCGGGCCCAGCATGGCACTGGGAGCGTGTCTGCCATTGACTCTGCTGAACAGCTGTACCCATTTCCCATTTAATTTTGCACTATGAAAACATGGCAAGAAATGCAGAGGGGTTTTTTTTGCAGCCGCCCTGAGTCCGTTAGGGGAGGGCGGGATATAAGTTTGATTAAATAAATAAATATTAGGCCACACACCCCTGATGTAGCCAATCCTCCTGGAGCTTACCGTAGGCCCTGTAAGAAGAGCCCTGTAAGCTCTTGGAGGATTGGCTACATCAGGGGTGTGTGGCCTAATAGGCAAAGACATTCCTGCTACAGAAAAAGCCCTGAAGAAATGTATTATCCAGAGTGGCTGTGAAGGGAAACCAGGCACCCCAATGGAGGGGACCTCTAGTTGCCCACCTCCAGGTGACACTTGAAGATCACTTGCTATTACAAATGATCTCCAGATGACCAAGACGTCCCCCTGGACAAAATGACTGCTTTGGAAGGTGGAGTGAGTGGCATTATACCCTGATGAGGTCTCTCTCTTTCCCAACACCCATCCTCCCCAGGCTCCACTCCCAAGATCTCGAGGTTTCCAGAGATTCCTAGAACTAACCTTTGTCACTTCAAGATTTTACCGAGACTGATTTTACAAGCTCCCCCCTACCCATGTCCCCACCTCCCATTCATTACCCACAAGGCTTTTTTTGTAGCCGTAACTCCTTTGCATATTAGGCCACACACCCCTGATGTAGCCAATCCGCCAAGAGCTTACCGTAGGCCCTGTAATAACAGACCTGTAAGCTCGTGGAGGACTGGCTACATCAGGGGTGTGTGGCCTAATATGCAAAGGAGTTCCTGCTACAAAAAAGCCCTGATTTACTCGTATATCAGGTAGGCAACTCTAGTTTATGTGTGACAGAGAAAGTAAGAGATTACAGC
This sequence comes from Heteronotia binoei, assembly GCF_032191835.1. NCBI lineage: Eukaryota > Metazoa > Chordata > Lepidosauria > Squamata > Gekkonidae > Heteronotia > Heteronotia binoei. Next base: position 103,621,770 of record NC_083231.1, on the reverse strand, counting down.
TCCAAATTGTTTTATCACATTTGCAGCGTAATGGGCTAGAGGAGAACCGTGCCAGGTCCATAAGAAGCATCAAGACAGAAGTCACATAAAGTGTCACATTCACTGTATCAGACCTCAGTGTTAACTACTTCCCATTAATTCAGATGTTCCCAGTCTCAGGATCAACAGGCCCTCTTTAAGTTTCTGTCATGTTTAATGTTCCGTATAACATTAAAAGAGACAGGGAAGTTTTTCTCGGTGGGTTCAGAAAAGGGGCTCTATGGCTGATTACAGACCGCCACTTTGGGTCGACTCAGAGATGCCTCTGAAGTCGACCCCCCCCAAAACTGGCCACATGGCAACATCTGCCGGCCGGCCCCGTCCCGCACTTACCCTGTCCTGAGAGACGCTGCAACCGCCTCAAAAAAGGAACCACTCGGAAAGTGGTCCCTTTTTGCTGGGGCGGCTCTGAGGTGGCGCCCGGCGGTCCGGAAGCCCAGAGAGCACCTTACAAGTGCCCAGGGAGCTGCCTGTTCCTGCAGCGCCGTCCGGAAGCTCCGGGGCACTCTTCTTCTGGTCGGCTTTCTTCGGGGCGGCTGCAAGCCACCCCGAACTGGCCGCCTGTTATCAGCCAACGACTTTCTTCCATCTCTCCCATTCAAAGGCCCAAGCCAAGCAGGACTGTCTGCTCTGCCTTGGAAAATTCCTGGAGATTTGGAGTGGTACCTGGGAAGATGGAGCTTGGGGATGGGAGGTCAGATCAATGTGATACCATAGACTCTGCCCTCCAGCACTGCAATTTCCTCTAGGGGAATTATTCTCTGTAGCCTGAAGATCAGTTGTCACTTCAGGAGAATGTCAGGCCCCACTTGGAGACTGGTAAAGCAAAAAGCTTGAGTTCTTTTATCTGGAGGATGGTATTCTGGATTTAGAACTGAACAAGTAGGGACCCATAAGAAACTCACAGGGTGTGTTTGCTCCCTCACGTCCTCCCTCTCACTGTCATTCTCTTTCACTCTTTTTGTCTATCCCTTACCTGAGGTTGCCACCAGATCCCTCAGACCTGCCATTGGGGGGATGGAGGTCAACTTACTGGGAGTGGAGAGGAATGCTGAAAATAAATGTGATGCGCCTACATGACTAAAAAGAACAGTAAGCATGTTGGAGATGTTGGAGAGTGACACTTTGTTTTTTGGGCAAAACTCTATGGTAGAATTAGTTTTGCTTAAAAACCAGAGCATTGGCCCAGCCCCCTAATATCACCAGCGTGCCTACGTCACTTCTGGGTCACATAGGCATGTCATGTTTATTTACAGCTTCTTGCCTGTTTGGGGGGAGGTAATTAAGGGGTGGAGAGAAGAAGGGGAAGAGGAGAAGAAAGAAGACGACTGCAGATTTATACCCCGCCCTTCTCTCTGAATCAGAGTCTCAGAGTGGCTTACAATCTCCTATATCTTCTCCCCCCACAACAGACACCCTGTGAGGTGGGTGGGGCTGAGACAGATCTTACAGCAGCTGCCCTTTCAAGGACAACTCCTATGAGAGCTATGGCTGACCCAAAGCCATTCCAGCAGCTGCAAGTGGAGGAGTGGGGAATCAAACCCAGTTCTCCCAGATAAGAGTCTGCACACTTAACCACTACACCAAACTGGCTCTCCAGCCAGGAGAGCTGGAGGAGGAGGAGATTGGATTTATATCCCACCCTTCACTACCCAAAGGAGTCTCAGAGTGGCTTACAATCTCCTTTCCCTCCCCCTCCCCACAACAGACACCCTGTGAGGTAGGTGCAGAGGAGAGAGCCCTGACAGAAACTGCTCTTGAAAGGAACAGCCCTGTGAGAACTTATGACTGCCTCAAGGTCACATCAGCAGGTGCATGTGAAAGAGTGGGGAATCAAACCTGGTTCTCTCATTATAAACAGAGTCTGCATGCTAAACCACTACACTAAAGCTGGCTCTTTAGTCTGGAGATTAGTTGAGAGGAGAGGAGCACCTGGTACTGGGGTACCGCTGCCCGCACTGGGGGATCTGGCATCCAGTGCTTAGTTCTTGTTGCCCTTTCTTACATTGCCACTTTGGGGTCAGGAAGCAATTTTTCTCCACAACAGTTTGGCCAGGGATCCTGGAGGTCTTTTGTCATCTTCTGGGCATGGAGAAGGGGTCACTGGTGTGTGTGTGTGTGTGTGTGGAGGGGGAGGTATTTGTGAATTTCCTACATTGTGCAAGGGGTTAGGCTAGATGACCCTGGCAGTCCCTGCCAGCTATATGATTCTCTCTGTTGGTTATAGTTGCTGTGGCTGTTATTGTTGCTGTTATTATTAAAAATATGGAAGCAGAAATCTAAACTGAGCAGAGCAGGGGATTTAAATTCCTACTTGCAGACTGTCAGCCAGGGATTCTGGCAGGTTTAGATCCTGGGCTGCCTGTTATGCTGATGGCCTTATATTGCTGTGTACTTGAGAAGTGCAGCACAAACTACTTTTTATTGGAATGGAAATGCGCTAATGATGGTAAGTTATGTTGCTATAAATGGCGATGCAATGAAATGGGTCCCCATAAACGGTGCGATATTTAGGTTATCATGGTGTTCATTATTTCTGCTCAGTGGCAGGAAGGCACATGCTTGTGCTAATAAATTGTGATGTAAGATGGAACACTCACACCCTCTTGGAAGGAAGACATGAAGGATGCCCAAACTTATGGCTTTGTTAAAAAAAAATTATAAACATGCCTGTTGGATTTAGGAATTTGAGGATGACATTTGTTAGAGTAGATCTAGAGCTGACTTGGTACGTAATGTTATTGGCTTGGATCCAATAGAAACTTTCCATGGGCAGAAGGATCCCCACCCATAGAGCATACATGGACATATTCATGTCCGTGACATGCCTGCCTTTGTCTTATACTGGATCAGACCCCTGGTCCATCAAGGTCAGTATTGTCTACTTGGACTGGCAGTAGCTTTCCAGGGTCTCAGGTCTTTCCCATCACCTACTGCTTGGTCCTTCCAACTGGAGATGCTGCAGATTGAACCTGGAAGGAACCTTCTAAATACAAAGCAGATGCTGTACCAGTGAGCCTCAGCCCCTCTCCCTCCCAGTGCCCAGCTTTCTTGCCTCTCCTCCACTGCAGCTCTAGATGCCCCCTATGCTGATCCTGGAGATTCTCTGCAAGCAGAATTTCAGGGATCATATTTTGCTACATTGAAAGGATGGGCTCATGCTTCATGGATGTGAATCCTTCCACTCATGGAAATACTCTGCTGGACTCAACTGGGTGCTTCGAACTCAGCAAGAAGACTTTAGACCTTCAAATTGCTGAGCAGTTCGGTTAGAATGGATAAAAGAAAGTACTTATTCACCTAAAGGGTGGTTAACACATGGAATTCACTGCCACAGAAGATGGCGGCAGCTACATGCATAGATGGCTTCAAGAGGAGATTGGATAAACATGAGGCAGAGATCTATCAATGGCTGTTAGCCACAGGGTATAGATGGAACTCTTTGTCTGCAGCAGTGACGCTCTGTATTCTTGGTGCTTGTGGGGGGCAGCAGTGGGAGGGCTTCTAGTGTCCTGGCCCCACTAGCGGACCTCATGATGGCACCTTTAGAAATATCAGTTCACTTGAACAGGAGCCTGGGGTATTTTAAAGACGAATTACGTTTCTCATGTAAGTTTGCATTAGTTGGCACCAAATGTTCCCTCTACGCTGTGGAGTCTAGCGAGAAAAATTCAACTTTGTGAGCTACTAGCATTAAAGTTGTAAGCTACTGCATACATTAGTTTGCTCTGGGGCCATTTTTCCTGAGCTAGTGAGCTAAGACAAAAATGTGTGAGCCAGAGGCTAAAAAAAACTGTGAGCTAGCTCACACTAACTCAGCTTAGAGGGAACACTGGCTGGACTCACTTTATCAGTGCCCTGACATGGATGGTCCATGTTAATGCTAACCCATTCTCATCAGATCTCAAAAGCTAAGCAGGGTCCACCCCAGTTAATATCTAGATGGGAGACCACCAAGAAATTCCAGGGTTGCTGTGCAGAGGTAGGCAATAATTTATTTATTTATTTATTACATTAAACCACCTACGCTCATTTCTTGCCTTGAGAATCCTAAGGGGTCACCATAAATCGGCTATGATTTGATGACACCTTCCATCACCGCACTGCATCAGTTGCATCTCATAAACAGCTCTGATTCATGAAAATTTACACTGGAACCAGTTTGGTTCGGCTTTAAGCTTCCATTGGACCCGCTGATTTTGCTGTAACGAACAAGCACAGCTACTTCTCTGGAAATATCACCACTGCAGGTTATCATGTTGCAGAAGGCAAGGTGACTTTTTTCCTGGATCAGCTAGAACATCTTACCAAGTCTACCCTAGTCTGATAACGCTAATGCCCTTCATTCTGAACCTCTATGCGGGCTGCAGAGTGAAAAGCAAGTGGGGTAATATTTCAGCCTCCAGCATGACTCCTCCCCCAGAAATCCCATTGGCTGTCTTCCACCTAACCCAGTTATAAATGTGTCCAAGTCCAACTCGGACCATTAGTTGGGCAACCGTACAGGTTAAAGTTTGTCTCTTTTTCTTTCATACTACTGCTACATCCAGGTTACCTATTTCCATATCTTCCTGAATACTATTTCTTATTCACAGGTACTTTTCTGCATCATGTTTTGGTTACTGGACCTTCTTGGCAAGGGTGACTATTCAAAAAACTATAAGTGGTGTGCATATAGCCCAGTTAGTGGTATGTAGGGCTTCTTCTTCTTCTTTTTTTGCAGAAAAAGCCCAGCAGGAACTCATTTGCATTTTAGGCCACACCCCTGATGCCGAAGCAGCTGGAACTGCATTCCTGATTTTAAAAAGGCCCTGGTAGTCTGACAGGTGTAGTTTACCTTAGCTGACATTTCCAAACCATCTTCAAAAGTAGTCCCCCATATAACACACTGCTGCAATCCAGTCTGGTAATTCAATCATGTTTCTTTCATGCTGGCTCCACCACCGTGGGGTTAATTTGACATCTGAATGTAGGGAACCAGATAGAGAAACAGATAATGCTGTTCCTGTATTTTAAATTTGAGCTTTATGTACTGAATTGTGTGTACAGACTGCCTGTCTGGAATTACAGAAGACATGGAGGCTTAATTCAAAATGATTTCCTATGACCTATGGGCTACAAGATTAAAAATAAAGAACAGCCTGTTCAAAGGAGGCTTGACATATACTGCAGTTCTAAGAAGAGTTACATGCTTCTGAGTGTGGAAATCGGTGGGTTTGGAAATGTGTAACTCTGTTTAGGATCACACTGATAAATGAGTGCTGTTTAAATGCTCATGAGTGAGGCAGTTCATATACCTATAAATTTACCTAAAATTTACCTCAAACAGTTTTCCTTGACTGGTTATATAAAACATTCTGTTAATCTTCAAATCATATTTATTTTAGCACAAATAAGCATTACAAAATTCTCCCGGGGGGGGGGGGATATCTCTGATAAGACAAGAAAATTGATTTTGGTTATGACCAATTAGGATTCTGGTGTTTTCCACCAAATTCTGTTTGAAAGCTTCTATATTGCATTTGGGTGGTTGTTGCTGGAAGCCAATTGCTGGACTAGATGGACCCTTGGTCTGATCCAGCAAGTCTCTTTTTATGAAGCTTCCTAATACTGACTCAAATGATTGGTTTAGCAAGGTCAGTATTGTCTACTCTGACCAGCAGTGGAACTCCACAATCCCAGGCATAAGTCTTTACATCACCCTGATCACATCACATCACCCTGATCATTTTAGCTGGAGATACCAGGGTTGTAACCTGGGATCTTCTAACACCAAATGTGGCTACAGCTTTCCAGGGACCAGCAACAGATCTCCAAGAGGTCTTTCCCAAGACTGATAACCAAAGAACAAGGAAATGTGATTACTTCATGGCCAGCTTCTTTCTGTCAGGAATGGCCCAAATTATATCACACTAACTCTGTGACTTTTACAGCCAGTTGCTCTGTGAGAATAAATCAGTAAGATTCTAGTCTGGTAGCACTTTAAAGACCAACAAGATTTCCAGGATTTTACGAGTCCAAGCTCCCTTTTTCTGAATAAATTTGACTATTTCCCATCTGTTATTCAGGCCCCAACTTGTTTGTTAACAAGCATGGCCAACTTCTGTTTCTGGTATTCAGGGGGTTTTTTGTCGCAAAAGCCCAGAAGGAACTCAATTGCATATTAGGCCACACACCCTGACTCCAAGCCAGCCGGAAGTGCGTTCCTGTGTGTTCCTGCTTTTTCTTTTTCTTTAAAAAAGTCCTGCCAGTATGTCTACTCTGTTCTTCAGACAGTGGTCCAGAAACTGGAAGTCTGCGATCGCACACACTAAATACTGCACTTCCAATGTCCAACTGGATTTTACTGTGTGAACTGGCAAAATCGAGTCGGAAAATGCAGTGGATGTGAATTGAAAGCGCGTTTATTAGTGTGTGTGACTGCAGCCCAAGTGACTCTGTCATGAATGGCCACTTCTTTAATAAAGATGCCTCCATATCACAGCCATGGCATCCTACTACAAATATGTTGATTCACAACCTGAACAGGATGGCCCAGGCTAACTCAATCTCATCAGATCTTGGAAGCTAAACGAGGTCAGCTCTGCTTTGTACATGGATGAAACACCACTAAGGATGTCCAGGGTTGCTACGCAGAGGCAAACTACTTCTGTCCATCTCTTGGCTTAAAAACCTTGCGGGAGTCACCATAAGTTGGCTGCAACTTTCCACTGCCACCATGTTCATTCACGCATAACGTATGTGCCAGACACAGTCAGAATGAAAGATATAGGACGCTTTTACACACACTAAATAATGCACTTTTGATCCACTTCCAAATGCATTTAGCAATTGGATATCACTGTGGAAAACAGCAAAACCCACTTCCAAATGTGCATCGAAAGTGGATTGAAAGTGTGTTATTTATGGTGTGTGAAAGCAACTATACTATTAGAGAATATTTCTATTGCTTACAGCCCCAAAACATTTATTTCTGCATTACTGGGACTCTGGCCTCATAATTTTCAGTATGATTTCAAGGCAATAGGATTGAAAGGGCTGGTTGTAGTCCACAGACAGCTACGCAGATATGGCTGATTTAAAGAAATGAATCAACACAGCCCACTCCAGAGGCACTTCTCCTATTCCACCATCAGATGGCAGAATGGAGTTTTCTTCTGAAGGAAATAGGATGAGATTCAGAAAGGCAAGTGGGGATGAGGATTTAGAACAAGATACGTAAACTGTTTAAACAATCAACCTCACCATTAACAGGGCTTGCAAGCCTACTAGCAATCCACTTCATATTTACTTGCTCATTTGGATGTGTTCTATACTACTGTCACTCGCCCCCAAGCAGCTTGCTTCCAAATCATGTTGTAAGCCGCCCTGAGTCCACTTGCGGGATAGGGTGGAATATAAATCTAAAAATTAAATTAAATTAAATCATCAGTTAAAACTATACGATATATAAAAGCTTCATATCCTGAATATTGCTCTGAATACCTGAATGTATATGAAAAAAATATATGGCAAGATATTTCTTTGGATATACATTTGTACTGGAGCCATCTGGATGCACTAATGGGAACCCAAAAGTGGCTTAAAAACAAACCTGTGAGGTAAATTAGGCTGAGAGCGTGTGACTGGCCCAAGGTCACCCAGCGAGCTTCCCTGACATAGTGGGAATTTGAACCTGGGTGTCCCAGTGCCTTGTCAAGTCCTCTGTTCATTGTATCACACTGGGTAAATTGAGCATGATATGTCTGAACAAGCATCTGTACATTTTCCTCATAGGGTTCAGTCATGAACCACTTCGTGCCACTAAAAATGATGGGAAAGGTGTATTACAAATATTTAAATAAATACACTAAATGGGTGAAAAGCTAGAGATACCTGACTGGAACAGGAGGATGGATTTGCTTTAGAATTGTAGCAGTGGAGTGGAGGTAAACACACTATTTCCTGCACATAAATCCCCCTGCTTCAAGCAGCTGTTTTGCCCCAGTAGAGAAGACAAGTGGCCCTTAGCACCTTCTACAAGAGTTGGCCACATGGCTTTTTTTTTGTAGCAGGAACTCCTTTGCATATTAGGCCACACACCCCTGATGTAGCCAATCCTCCAAGAGCTTACAGGGCTCTTCGTACAGGGCCTACTGTGAGCTCTTGGTGGATTGGCTCTATCAGGGGTGTGTGGCCTAATATGCAAAGGAGTTCCTGCTACAAAAAAAGCCCTAGTTGGCCACTGCTTGGAGTGATTTCTATCCAGGAAGCAGCACTGAGAACTGTTTAATCTGTCCTGTCCAAATTCCATCATCTTGATCCAAATTGGATCCTCTTTTGCCTGGTTTTAAATTAAAAAAAATATTTTTGTGAGTATTTGTGTGTCCGCGCGCGCACATGTGCGTGCCTGGAAGTCATGGTTGACTTCTGGCACCCTCTAGTGAGGTTTGGAGGTTCAGAGAGGTGGTTTGCTATTTCCTGCCTCTGCATCTCTGCCCTGGTATTCCTCGGAGGTCTCCCATCCAAATACTGCCAGGATCGGCCCTGTTTAGCTTCTGAGATCGGACTTGTTTGGGCCATCTAGGTCAGGGGTGTTTTTTAATGGTAGCCAATTGAATCACAGGTCTCTTGCATCTTAAGCCATTTGGTGCACATTTCATGCGTGTGGCAGGAGAGGGGAGGGCTAGTTTGTGGGCCTGTCTACACATCATTTATTCAGCACTGGCAGCTGAATGTGTGATTTGTCTCTGAAAAGGATTGGTTCTGAAGGGGTGAGTTATGAGAATTCTACCTGTGGCATTAGATTCATTGAAACCTTACATCTGTGAAGGCTCATTCCAGGGCTGAGAAGATTTCCCCAGTTCCGTTTTCTTATTGGTCCATGAATTTTTTCTGCCCAGCATTAAATTCCTGATCAATTCAGGTTTAACTAAGATTTTTTTCAATTATTTTCAGAATTGGTTTGCTGCAGTTTTTAACTTCTTTTGTGTCTTTTCCCTTCTCTGTGTTAGTATACTAATGAATACATAAGCATCGATAAAAATCCACAAAAACATCTCTCTCTCTCCCTCTCTCTCTCTCTCTCTCTCTCTCTCTCAGAAAAAGCCCAGCAGGAGCTCATTTGCATATTAGGCCACTCCCTCTGACACCAAGCCAGCCAGAACTGCTTTCCTGTGCTTTTCTGCTTTTAAAAAACCATCTGTCTATATGTCTGTCTGTCCAAATACATGCACATCTTTTTAGGATTCTTCTTGTGCTGTGTGCTACTGATGTGTACATATGCCTTTATACAGCATTTTGTAGAGCCTCTGTTTTGCACATAGAAGGTAAAGAAAACCAAAACCCACCATGCAAAGGAAAACAAACCAACTATAACAATATGGATGTGTGATTAAATCTTAACACAGCCATATTGTTATAGCTGGTTTGTTTTCCTTTGCACGGTGGGATTTGGTTTTCTTTATCTAGATGTTGTTGCCCGTGTTCCCGATTTAGTCTATTATTACACAAAGAAGGTCCCAGGTTCAATCCCCAGCATCTCCATTTCAAAGGACCAGGCAATAGGTGATGTGAAAGACTTTTCCCTAAGACCTTGGAGAGCCAGTGCCAGTCTGAGTAGATCATACTGACCCAGATGGACCAAGGATCTGATTCAGTCTAAGGCAGCTTCATGTATATCCATGCATTCTTACGTTGCAATCATTGGGTAATGAACATCCTCGGGTGAATCAGCCTAAAACCCACCCCTTTTGTTTGAATGGGACCCAGTGGCTTCAAGGGTAACCATTTCAAGTCATCAGTGGGCAGGGCTTTTTTTGTAGCAGGAACTCCTTTGCAAATTAGGCCACACACCCCTGATGTAGCCAGTCCTCCTGGAGCTTACTGCAGGCCCTGTACTAAGAGCCCTGTAAGCTCTTGGAGGATTGGCTACATCAGGGGTGTGTGGCCTAGTATGCAAAGGAGGTCCACTCCTGCTACAAAAAAAGCCCTGTTTGTGGGCTGAAATGGGCTCACCTTCCTTTCTTTTCCACAGCTGCCTTGTCATCAAGCTCCACAGCCATGCTATGGCTCCCAGCATGAAGCTGATGCAGTGTGTTTGCATACGACGGACTGTCCTGCTGTGTTACTCAGCTCCCCATGCCAGAGGTATAGCTGGCCTGGCACAGAGCCCTTTGGCTGCCCTCCATTCGGCATCCCACTCCCAGACTCCCTTGGGGAAGGAAAGGATTTTGTCCATGTTAATTATTTGGGACCGTTGATGGCTTTAAACATATCTTTGCACAAAGAGGGTGTCATTCATCATCAAGGGCTAGGAAGGTTTCGCTTTGACAATGTTATCTGGAGAGAACAGGGAAGGGGCCGATCAAGTGCAACAAGACGGCTGCCCACAGCATGTTTTCATGCTAAAGCTTCCTGACACCAAAAGCCTCATGGGAGACGAATGGGACAGGAGCGACTGATACGGCAAGCAACACCAAGAAAAGCCATGCAGCAAACTCATACAAATTTACTCCAACCGCTGAGCTTATGTTCCAGATAACAAGCAATGCTGCCTATGCTCTTTCTGTGGTTCTCTGGAGAAGACATTTGTGAAGGGTGAGTTCTTCCCATTCTCAGAGATGCTCTTAAAAAACAAACTGCTTCCAGGGCTGAGTTGGGTCACCGAAAGCTTCTGCTTCATATTAAGCCCTTTTTAAGAGCCTTTCCAGAAGATCTCAGTGGTAGGCTTACCAGTCCCCAGTTGGGAATGCAATACAAAGAGAGTGGGGGGTCACAAAAAATTGAAGCAACCACTAAAGAAGGCAGAGTGCACAATTAGTAGCCCAAAGACACCTGGATCCAGACAGTGAGGATGGGTGCATAAACGCCTGCATGATGCAATCCAGCTGCAAGATAAATGTCTCTGTTGTAAAGGGTGGACAAAGGGGAGACTGGCCATGGAAGCAACACTGACCTCCTGACCTTGCCGCTACTGACTGCCTCTGCCTCATGACTGACCCTTAGGCCATGTTTGGACTCTGGCTTTGCTCCCAAACCTGTTCATGCTGCAAGATTGCTTATTCCATGTTTGACCTGGGAGTTGGACTCTGCCCACACAGTGCCAGTTGTTGCCTATGCCTCATCTTACTTATGCTCCAGCTCAGCTGATCCGCCCTGTGCCTAGTGTGTTCCACGACATTTTCCCTCTGCTTTCAGCTTTTTAAGGAACCTGTACATCAGAGAAATAGTTGATTCACCATTGGGTTTTGCATTTACAATGGAAACTGTCAGGCCAAGGGTACCTGAAACCAAATTTGCCCCACATCTCCTATTTTTGCATGATTCTCCATACAGGAATCTCAAAATCATGACCTGAAATATCTATTTTTCTCCTTCCATCTTTTTTTAAAAAAACACTCAGCCTGATGAGCGGTCCTAGAGAACTCAAAAGCCTGCACATGCTTTTGTGTCGTTTTGGTTTGTCTTTTAAAAGTCCTGCTCCTCCCCAAACTCCACCCTCCCCAAGCTCCATTCCCAAATCTCTAGGAATTTATGAACCCAGAACTAGTGACCCTACCTTAAGAGAACCCTTGTTATGTTGACTTGTTTGCTGTTGAATAATTGCATGACCCTGGAGGTCCCTTCCAACTCTATGATTCCATGACTGCCCTGGAAGCCCTGAACATTGCTAGCAAATCTGAAGGCATGTTGTAAGGTCTACATTCCATTCACAAAGTGTCAGTTGCCAGAACCTGTTAGGCTTCACTAGGGTTGCTAGGTCCCCCTGGCCACTGCTGAATCATAGGGGCTAGGGTGGCCAAATTGAGGTTGGGAAACTCCTTCAGATATGGGGATGGAGCCTGCAGAGGACAGGGACCTCACTTAGGGTTGCCATGCCCTACCTGGACTCTGGTGGGGGATTGATCTCACATATATGAAGAGGTGATGTCACCCAGAAGTGACATCATCATGTTGGGCACATTGTGAGGGGGACACTCTGGCATTTGGGTAAAAAATTCAAATGCTTGAGCATCCCCTGTGCAATGTGCTCGTTGTGATGATGTCACTTCCGGGTGACATCATTGTTGCACCGAGAATGTCGGGCACTGATGTCACTCTTTGGGGTCAGGGATCCCCCCCACAGGCCAGTTCCGTGCCAGTGAGTGGGGGCCCCCAAACTGGGGGAACCTCCACCCCCAGCGGGAGTCTGAAAACCCTAACTTCAGTGGGGCACAATGCCACAGAGTCTACCCTCCAAAGCATCCATTTTCTCCAGGGCAACTGATGTCTGTAGACTAGGGGATCCCTAATTTCTCCCAGAAGGCTGGCATCCCTAGGCCTCACCACTACACCATTGGAACTATCAGCTGTCATAGGCAACATGTCTTTCTGAATGTTTGTCTACCATTACTGGTCCTCACACAGATGAATACCTAATAAGCCCCTGAGAAACCTTGGGGTTCTCCAGTACAAAATTTGAAAGCCACCGACATAAAGGAAGGTCAAAAAAAGCAGCGCGGCTCCAAGAGATTATCCTGAACTTGGCATTTATTCTCTAATATTTTAAATGCTAATACGTGTAAGTATAAGAAGAGGCCTGCTCTTTGTTGCCAAGGCAATTAAAATAAAGAGCAAATGATAGAATAATAGGTGAGCAGATTAATGTCTGGGCAACAGTGTTACACCCTGAAAAGGATAAGAATAACTATTGGATAGAGATGAACGAACACTGTAGGGGGGAAAGGCAGAAAACACTCAGGCAGATGAACATAATAGGAGTCAAGTTACACCTTTAAGACCAACTTAGTTTTATTCGGAATGTAAGCTTACGTTCTGAATAAAACTCAGTTGGTCTTAAAGGTGCAACTTGACTCCTATTATGTTGTTCTCCTACTTCAGACCACTTGGATCGATCTACTCGGTCAGATGGTTTAATGAAACTGCAAGAGAGAATCCCGCTTGTGTTCTTGGGGCATCTAAGCGAGAGAGCGTGACAGAGAGAAAGTGACTGTAAATTGAAAGTTTTGCAGCCATGCCAGTCAGTTGGTCAGGGCCATCCCTGCCACTAGGCAAACTAGGTGATTGCCTAGGGCACCGGGCCTTGGGGCGCTGAAGTTGGCTCTACAATTAATCTGTTTTTGAAAATTGGTTATCAGTGCACCAGAAGTTAGCCTTGCCTAGGGCGCCAACTAGTCTAGGGCCAGCCCTGCAGTTGGTCCTTGGGTGTGATTTGTGGCTGTCCAATGTTTGTGCATCTTCTTGAGAGTCAGTTTGGTGTAGTGGTTAAGTGTGCGGACTCTTATCTGGGAGAACCGGGTTTGATTCCCCACTCCTCCTCTTGCGCCTGCTGGAATGGCCTTGGGTCAGCCATAGCTCTCGCAGAGGCTGTCCTTGAAAGGGCAGCTGCTGTGAGAGCCCTCTCCAGCCCCACCCACCTCACAGGCTGTCTGTTGTGGGGGAGGAAGGTAAAAGAGATCGTGAGCCGCTCTAAGACTCTGAGATTTAGAGTATAGGGTGGGATATAAATATATAAATCCAATATCTTCTTCTTTTTCTTCTTCGTCAGGAAGGCACTTGATAAAGCAACTTCACCAGAAGCTTAAATGACCCAGGAACAAGCCACTGTAGTGCCACAAGGCAGAACTGATGGGACCTTTCCTCTCAGAAGCCCCAACAATTAATGTTGCCAACTCTAGGCTGGGAAATTCCTGGAGATTTGAGGGTGGAGTCTGAGGAGAATGGGGTGTGGGAAGGTGTGGGACCTCTACAGTGTATAACACCATAGAGTCCACCCTCCAAGAAGGCATTTCTGGAGATCAGTTGTAATTGCAGTAGATCTCCAGGCACCACTTGGAGATTGGCGACCCTATCAACAATAGGCATTGTCTCACCCATTGGTTCTGGTGGCTGGGTGGAAGGAGGCAGCTGGTGACCTTGTGCCAATCATTGTTGCCGCTGAAGGCCCTGAGCCATGTAATTCCTGCAGTACTGGTGGAGCTGCTGGAGCTTGTCTCTGCTGTTTCCTGGCCACCAACAGCCTGGCAGCAGGGTTGCCAGGTCCAACTCAGGGAATATCTGGGAACTTTGAGGGTGGAGCCAGGAGACTTCCCCATTCCAAATAAATAAATAAATGAAAAGACAGCAGTGCAGTTCCTTGAATACAGCCTTCATTTTCTCCTTCTCTTTTTTGCCTTTTTTTTGTTCCCCAGCAGCTGCTAAATGAAAGTGAACGTACAACACACACTAAAAGAAAGTGAACACACACACTCCCAAAGCAGCCAAAACCAACAGTTTGCATGCCCACACTTTTGTGATCTCCCTGGGGCAATAGTGCAGATAGTTTTACTCACCATTGGAGTTGCTGCATGTAACAATCTGCTATATTTCAACCAACTTACACACAGAGAGGTCTGGGGCGTGGAGTTTTTCTCTATCCCATAATCAGGTTCTAGTGTTAACTCTTTACTATCCTTTTTTTAAAAAACAACAACTGTCTCTTAACTATCCCAAACAGCTTCTGAAAGGAATGCAAAAGCAACAGAGGAACTGGGCTGTCTGCCTTCCTCTCTCACATACGTGGCCCTGCCACCTGGGAACTGGCAAGCCTAGCAGGACCCAACAGGAACTTTCCCAGTAAGTTAAATGGTTGGTCATTATTTATGCCTCAGTCTGGCCAGTGCCTGGATGGAAGACCTACTGGGAACCCTATATATATATTGACTTTCATTTCATAAGAAAAGAAACACAAAATACAATTTACAGATTCAAGGCCAAAGCTTTGCAGATGAAAAGATGTAGGAGAGTTTTCGTGGGGGAAGTGAAGAACCTCAAATCCCCTATTTAGACTCTGCAAACATTCACATTTTCCAGCTCTGTTTGGCACCATTGCTCCCCCTAGTGTCTTCTTTTTCCAGTCCTGAAATTATCCATGTGAGTGTTCCCACCCAGAGTTTGCACAGTGAATGGGATATTATTGCAGTCCTACACAACCAATAAGATCTGACTACATTCTGACATCACTGAAGGCAAATGAGGGCAACGGACAGTGAGGGCGATATCAATGAACAAGTGAACTTTTTTTGTTTTTGCATGGTGTGCAAAAGAATCCCCCCCAAAAGACATTCTCTGCTTTCCAAACAATGTTTCCAAAACAATTTCGGCTTAGCTCCAGTTAATGCTGTTAAAGATGCAAATGGCTGGATGGCTTTTGTTAGAGGAACGCTCTCTGGGATCTAGAAACTGCTAATCCATCATTGGAGAGTATTTATTATTTTCCTATTTCCATGGCCATTACATCTCAGACAAATGCTTTTGTTGCAGCCTAGAGGTTCTGATTTAGCCACGCCAACAGTTCTTCTTTTCAAGTGCCATGAGAAGAACAGAGATGTCTCTGCCGGCATTGTACTGCCGCATCTGGTATTTGGATCTCATTTCTGATTATCGCGCCCTCTTCTGGAAGCCGTGCGGAGGGCAGCCCCTGCCCACGGTGCCACCCGGCATGGCTGGTAAATTGATGAGCCCGTAAAGAGATTCAGAGGCTGATGGGAGGTGGTGGTGGGGGGAGAACATTGTTAATGCTATTAAATATTACTTAGCCTCCAGCAAACCGCATGTTCAACAGTTTAAACTTTAATTGCTAGCTGGTGCAGAAACGCAACGGAATATATGTAAATCCTATTGAAAGCTAATATCATTTTGGCCGCTCAGATGGATTAGCAGCCGCTACAATTAACAGCGTGTGCAGCTAATGATATTAGCGGAGAATCTATCATTCGGCGATGTGGGGCACATTTAAATGGGGAAGTGCATAATACGCTTCTCTTTTGCAGGCGGGGGTGGGGTGGGGAGGGAGGAATTGTTGCCAGACAGATTATGTACAGCCCATAGCATATTGGTTTCAAAGGCAGGCTTAGGGGTGAAGCGTACATGTGCTTGATTTCCGATAACCTTGAGTCTCCCCTTTCTCATCGCTCTCGTGCCAGGCGATTCCTACACAAGAAGAGATGCCAGAACCATTTTATTCTCTTTCCCCCTTCTATCTCTCCCCCTACCAAGGCTCTTCTGCCACCCCGCACCATGGGCTTGTTGCTTTTGTGTGCAAAGTGACACCATCTCCCCCACTTCTAGGTAATGCACAAAAAATCCCAAGTTCATGGCATGCAATACATTTCCCAAGTTATTACACATCCTCTCCAGCAGCTAACAAATAATTTATAAGCCACCCCTCCTTTCAGTTCTGTACATATTTACTGGGAAGTAAGCCTGGGTCATTTCAGTGGTTCTTGTTGCCAAGTAAGGGCACTTAAAGAGCATTGTGGATAGCATGACTTAATATAAAGGGTTTAGTGGCAGAACCTTATTCTGTCCTGGAGCAGACCATATTACGGCGAGGAGAGGGCTATAAGGCACTGTTCCTTAAGGTACCTGTTATCGTTAAGAACATAAGAGAAGCCATGTTGGATCAGTCTAATGGCCCATCAGGAGGTCTACCAGCAGGGCCAGCTGCAGGACTTTTTTTTGTAAGGGAAGCTTCTTTGCATATTAGGCCACACACCCCTGATGTAGCCAATCCTCCGAGAGCTTACAGAGCTCTTAGTACAGGGCCTACTGTAAGCTCTTGGAGGATTGGCTACATCAGGGGTGTGTGGCCTAATATACAAGGGAGTTCCTGCTACCAAAAAAATCCCTGGCCCAGCTAGATATACCCAAGGCTACACCATGTCTGTAGGCCTTCTTCAGAGCTGTTCCAAAGGAATAAACTCTAGCACAGCCACTACAGTGAACAGGGAAGTTAAGAAACGTAACTGAAGCATAAAAGATTTCCCTAGGAAGTAAATAGACTGAGGAAATGGGGTAAGTCTATAAGATGAGATTTCATGGAGCCATTTCCCAGGAAATCTACTTGAGACAGAAAGACAGATTCCCAAAAGTTCAGAATATAAGCTCCATCCAATAGAAACTCATCAGTGTTTTTTTTTGGGAGGGGGATTGTGAAGTGAATTCATCTGCATGCACTTGTGTCATTCTCTCAAAAATCAATGAGATTCTACCAGCCAGCACAAGTTCATTGAGGATCACAGCCAATGACACCTTTTTCAATCATACATATCCAAAAATGTAATTGACTTTGACAGGGAAATAAAGTAGTGTTAGGAATTAATGACACATGCCCATTATGCTCCTGACTTTTCTTGGCAAAATGAAGGCCTGATCACTTTTCAGGGGCTACTTTGATACACATTTGTGACTGAAAAGGGGACTATAAATGAAGAGGAACCTTTCATAAAGAATACAAATCACATTTATTTTGTATTACTGGCTGACATTACAAGACTGTTGTCCATATTATTGCAAAAGTATGCAAAGCACATTGAACACCCTGAATTATTATTATATTATTATATGATAGGTTATTATATATTTAAATAACATTTTAAAAATTTATTATCATTTCACCACCACCATCATCATCATCAAGAAGAAGAAGAAGACTGCAGATTTATACCCTGCCCTTCTCTCTGAATCAGAGACTCAGAGCGGCTTACAATCTCCTATATCTTCTCCCCCCACAACAGACACCCTGTGAGGGACTGAGAGGGTTCTTACAGCAGCTGCCCTTTCAAGGACAATTCCTGCAATAGCTATGGCTAACCCTAGGCCATTCCAGCAGCTGTAAGTGGAGGAGTGGGGAATCAAACCCGGTTCTCCCAAATAAGAGTCCACGTACTTCACCACTACACCAAACTGGCTCTCAACAACAATACAGACTGGATTCCAAAAAGAATTATAAGATGTATTCCTTTGCATGTGAAATCCTAGCCTAATTCTGTCCTATCAGTTCACGAAGACAGACCTTGAGCAGTTGGGCCCAACAGTCACATGATCACCTCAGTCTTCTTTCTGTCTGAGGCTGTATGGAATACATTTGTCCACACAGGATACGGAGAAACTCTCCAAAATGCACATTCATTATTCTCAGAAGATATAATGTGTACATTCTTACTCTTGCACAACTTACTTCTGGAACGGTACCATGACAACATAAAAATATATATTAATGCAACTCAAAGTTGAATCGTTTTGTAGTGATAGTAGCATTACTACTGCTATACTTCTTCTGCCTACTATGCAGATATTCCCACAGGAATTTGCAGTGCTGATATATGCCTCCAATTTACCTGCCCAGGGTGGGGAGTTACCGGTCCTTAGTCCTAGGTTCCTGCCCTTCAGTAACAGAGAAATGGAAGAAAAAAATTGGTCTCTGCATTGTCACAACTCTAGGAATTTCTGATTTTCTCTATGGATTGCCCAGACTAACTTGTTCTCTTCAGATCTCGGAAGCCACACAGAGTCAGACCCAGTTAGCACTTAGATGAGGGGCCCCCAAGGAAGTCCAGGGTTACTACACCGAAGCAGGCAATGAAAGACCGCCTCTGAATGTCCCTTTCCTTGAAAAGCATATGGGGTCACCAAAAGTTGGTTGTAGCTTGATGGCAAAAAAAAGGAACATAGAGAGCACAGGAGGCAGCCTAGAACATCACCTGGAAGTAAAGTCACATCCTCCCCAAATTCCTTCCTCCAAAGGCACTGCCTCCTAAATCTTTTGGCACTTACTGGTGGTGGCCATTCTACAAATTCCTTTGGAAAGTGACTGTATGGGCTTGTTCATACAGCGTGTTGAGTCCATGTTAAACTGACCCAGTTCCTTCCTGAATATCTTTGTTCCAGATATTAGTGATCAGTCTGCCATACTGCAATTTGCATCACTCTGGGGTGAAATCATTCTCTGCCTTCCACACGACGGTACCATGCAGTTCTCCCCCCCACCTATTATGTGCATATGCGCATAAATGCTACCTCCGCACCTGTGCATAAGCCAGAAAAATTTCTTTCTTTGCCCTTCTTGTTACGGCGCTTATGCAGGTTTGCACTTATGTGCCAATTGCTAAATAGTAAAAAAAAAAAAATGGCAACTGTAAACCAGATGTCTGAGGCTCTATTTGCTCCAGGATAGCCTTCAGACATCTGGAAGCTGGTTAATATTGAGCCAGAACCATTCAAACAGAAAACTACAAGGTGAAACCAGACACCTAAAAAAAACACTGCAAAGGAACAGGTAACAAAACAATCCAGTTCAGAGAAGGATTTGGGGGGTGGGTGCAATGATTGACTATCGGGAGACAGATGTTGCTGTCTGATCATCAACTTTTAATCCAATGGGAAACAGCAGCGACAACTGATTAAACTGTGCATCTGAACAGGCCCTATGTGTAATAGGACTTTGAGGGCTTGCTGTTGTATATCTTCAACTTCTCTCTTCTGGTCGTGCTTAGAGACCCACCTAGTTTTGTGTTTCTTTCCACACATCAAGCTGCTTGTCTATCTATTGGCTTGTTAATGCTTTCCTGTTGAGTGGGCATGGAAGGATAATTTGTGGCTCCGTGAAGCCCATAACGACTTTTAATTGGGGTGTCTAATGTCACCCACTGCTATTTAAATCTCAATGCCTGTCACTTCCTTGTTCTTGTCTGGAGAAAATACAGCCGTTCTCTCCTTCAAACATCTGCATCAGCACATATTCGTGCATGGGATAGTCTTAAGTGAGTCGCAAGCAGCTCCTTCCTCAAATTATTAGCTGTTTGTGATTTTGCCAGAGTGGAGAGAGAATAATCATTAGTTTTATCTATTGGACACCTGAAGTACCTACTTAGAAAAAGATATATCCTGACACTTAAATGATTGTGCCAGGATTGCTTTTTGTTCCTTCCTGGGCTTGTTTGTTGCTTGTTCAATATATCCTTGCTTGTAGAGAGCTGTTAAGCTGGAAGAAAAATCCTCGCTGGTGCTATTGATGTTGCTCAAGATTTTCTATTCCTTGGCTCCATTGTCAGGGCTTTTTTTGTGGCAGGAACTCCTTTGCATGTTAGGCCACACACTGCTTATGTAGCCAATCCTTCTGGAGCTTACAGCAGGCCCTGTACTAAGAGCCCTGTAAGCTCTTGGGGGATTGGCTACATCAGGGGTGTGTGGCCTAATATGCAAAGGAGTTCCTGTGACAAGAAAGCCCTTTCCATCGTCAACCAAAAGGGAGACTGTGACCAGAAATCAGAAGGAAACTGAGACTGGGAAGGGAAGGGAAGGGAAGCCATGAAAGAGCTAGAAAAGATTGTTAAGTGTAAGGCAATTAAAGTAAAAATAATTTATGCCACAGTATTTCCCATTTCTATGTATGGATGTGAAGTTGGACAATGAAGATAGCTGACAGAAAGAAAATGTATTACTTTGAAATGTGGTGTTGGAGGGGAGTTTTACAGATATCGGTGATCATCAAAATGACAAATCTATGGGTTCTAGATCAAATTAAAATGACTAAACTGAGGCACTGGGCTTTTTTTTGTAGCAAAAACTCCTTTGTGTATTAGGCCACACACCCCTGATGTAGCCAATCCTCCTGGAGCTTACAATAGGTCCTGTACTAAGAGCCCTGTAAGCTCTTAGAGGATTGGCTACATCAGGGGTTTGGCCTAATATGCAAATGAGTGCCTATAAAAAAAAAGCCCTGGGTCACATAATGAGAAGACAATAATGCTAGGTAAAGTTAAAGGCACCCAACATGAAACAGATTGGCTCTATAAAGGAAGCCATGGCCTTCAGTTTGCAAGACTGTTGATGATGACATTTTGGAGGACATTAATTCATTGGGTCGCCAAGGGGGCAAATTGGTGACACTGAACACACACGCAATTGGTATTGGTTCTATAGCTTCCCCCCTACTTCTTCACTCTGCCCATTTAGACCCAACCTTTTCCATGCCAGAGATATGTAATGTAATAAAGAAAGAATACTTCTGTGGTTTTGCCTCTCTATCTTGCAGGATTCAGCCTGCCCAATGCAATTAAGCTCAAACTGCAAATTATGTGGAATTATATGATTTTTATCCTTGGAACTTATTTTCTCAGCCAGTGCATTCTGGGACAGGCTGAATCGGAGCAAAACAGTTCATAACAGTTGCCCCTTTTCCTGTCCTCTCCTTTTTCCAAAATCAACCTCAAAAAACCCTCTACCAATAGCTGTTTTAATCTACTGGAGGGAAGGAATCTGCCCTGAGCCCATTTGGGGAGGGCAGAATAAAAAGCAAATAAATAAATGGTTTAACAAAACTACAGCGATTGTCTATTAGCAATTTGTTGCTGTTGTGATTAGTTGCTGTACTTTTTCTTGATTACATTTGTATTTTATTTCATCTTCTCTTGTATTTCCTGTATGTCATGGTCCTTTGACTTTGTAGTTTACTTTTTTCTTTATCGCCTTCTATATACTCATCTGTGTAGGAAGGGCACACTACATACACAGGGTTGCCAACTCTGCTTCAGAAATACCTGGAGATTTTTTTTGAGAGGGGTGTGGTGAGGGACAAGACCATGGTTTATAACACCAGAGGATCCAGTTGTAATCCCATTCTCCAGCCTCCACTTGGAGGTTGGCAACCATAATAATAGCAGGTTTTTGTTTTGTAGCAGGAACTCCTTTGCCTATTAAGCCACACACTCCTGATGTAGCCAATCCTTCAGGAGCTTACAGGGCTCTTAGTACAGGGCCTACTGTAAGCTCCAGGAGGACAGGCTACATCAGGGGTGTGTGGCCTAATATGCAAAGGAGTCCCTGCTACCAAAAAAAAAAAAGAGCCAGGAATAGGAGTATATCCCAGTCACCATCCTCCTGAGGGAAAGTGCTCATAACATCTTTCTCTCCAGAAGCATATTTAAGAAGAGGCAAGTTCAGGCACAGTACTTGGTACTGAAGTAGGTTACTGGGCTGAATGGTGTTATGCTTTAGTACAGAGTCACCCCTGCGGGCAGTAGTGTGGCTATAAGCAAAAGTCCTTGACAATCTAACTATCCATTGCATCTCTTCTTTACCAATCGCCAAGGGTTAGCTTGTATCTCACAGTCTGAAGGCATGAGAAAGGAATTAAATTGGCAGGCAGGGGGAAAAAAAAAGAACTGTATGTTAACGCCTATGATGTAAGATGCCCAGAAGAGATCAGCTCAACATCTGCCCTGTGTATCTAGCGTAAGCCTACATATTCATGCACAGCTTTCCAAATTCTCGGGAGACGCTTAAGCATATAGGAGGAAGTGTTCCAATGAGCTGCAGCTGGGGGGGGGGGGGGAGTGTTTCAGCTGCTGGGAGAGAATGCATTTCACCCGCTGCTGCGCTTTTATCTGGAAAAAAACAACAACCCAAAAGTCTTATCCTGACTCGACGTTCCTCATCTGCTTGCAGCAAGCATAAGTCTACGATTAGCAACAGGCAAGGTAAGCGCAAAATCTGAACATATGTCTTTGGATGACTTTCAGTGCATATTTGCATAAACAAACTCATTGGTCTCCCTGCAACATTTAAAATCTGAGCTGAATCCAAGCAGCTGGAGTCACATCATACACATACAAACATCTTAAGGTGTATCTGCATGACATGGGAATACCAATGTTATATCATTGCTTCCATCATACAGCCCTGGGACTTGGAGCTAGTTGGACGCTGTTAGCGTTTTCTGGGACAAAGTGGCATAAATAAAGTTACCAAATTTCCCTGGGGAGAGGTATCAGTGCAGGGCGATTGTGTCACAGTTTTACATGATGTTGGAATGTAGGCTTCCTGGCTTAATCTTGGTTTAATCTCTGGTGATGCCCTTCCAAGCAATGGAGGGAAGGAAATGGAAGAAGCATTTGTCATGAAAAACTGGGACTGGGGCGATTGTTGTGAGTTGAATCCTAGCTTCACACTTTGTGTTGTTGTTGTTGTTCAGTCGCACAGTCAAGTCCGACTCTTTGCGACCTCATGGACAAAGTCACGCCAGGCCCTCCTGTCTTCCACCATTCTCCGAAGAATGCTCAAATTCGTGTTTGTTACATCAGTAATGCTGTCCGGCCATCTCATCTTTTGCCATCCCCTTCTTCTTTTGTCTACTGTCTTTCCCAGCATCAGGATCTTCTCCAGGGAGTGCTCCCTTCTCATTTGGTGGCCAAAGTATTTGCGCTTCAGCATCTGACCTTCCAGGGAACAGTCTGGGTTGATTTTCCTTAGGACTGATTTGATCTTCTTGCAGTCCAAGGGACTCTCAAGATTCTCCTCCAGCACCACAGCTCAAAAGCATCTATTCTTCTGCGCTCGGCCTTCCTTATGGTCCAGCTCTCACAGCCATACATTACTACTGGGAATACCATCACTTTGACTATACGGACTTTTGCTGGCAGGGTGATGTCTCTACTTTTTATTATACTGCCCAGGTTCGCCATAGTTGTCCTCCCAAGGAGCAAATGTCTTTTAATTTCATAGCTACATTCACCTTCTGTAGTGATCTTGGATCCCAGAAATGTGAAGTCTGTCACTACTTCCATGTCTTCCCCTTCTATTGGCATAATAGCTTCACACTTTACTGTAGTCCAAATAAACTATGCTTTCATACTAGGACCAATTCTCCATGAGGCTTGTTCCGGCGTCAGAGCTCTCCCCGCCCCCCTGATGCTTCCAATTTTGCACAAGCTGCCATGGAGCTGTGACTAGCTCTGCCTCTTTCCCGCAGCAAGCAGAAACCAGTTTTCAGAGGATCTCACTTGCCATGGGAAAGAGGTGGAGCTAGTTGCAGCCCCACAGCAGCTTGTGCGAAATCGTATCAGCTCATGTCCTTTTTGCTGGTGATGAATTGGGACTGTTTGTCAAATTGTTAATGGCTGGTCAGCAGGTTGCTTCTGTCAGACGTTGGAGCTCAAAGTAAACGGACCATCTTTTGTTGCAAAAGTAGTAGCGTTTATTTGGTATCTCAAAGTTCTGAATAGGCAGTCATTGGAACTGATAGCAAACATTGAAACATACATGGGTTTTAAGGCCTTACATCAAAGCATTCATAAACAACCCTACATTCTCACACTCTAATGTTGCAAGTAACACTTTCCCTACTTCTTATCGCTTGCGGCTCCCTTTCTCACGGAGGAGCCCTGCTGACTCTCCTTGAGGCTTGCTATCTCCAAAGAGCTATTGCTTTGTTAGTGTTATGCAGAGGAATTCACAGCATGGGTTAGTAACATTTCTAAGACCGTTTGATATGCGAGGTCTTCTGCTTCATAGTTAGTAATAGGAGTTCAAAATGGAGTTAGTCATGTCAAGGAACAAGTTACAGAATACATTCAGCATAATGACACAGTAATACTCTCCAATGTCTGACAGCTTCTCTGTGTTCGTTCCTAACCACGCAGTCCAGGCTTTTTGCACAAGCATGTTCTCACTCAGCCCCGGGAGTTCTACCATCCCCTCTTCCATCTGTGTTGCATAACTGTTCCACTCCTCAGGCAATTGTTCAAATAGGCAGGGCTTTTTTTGAACAAGAACACACAGGAACACAGTTCTGTCTGACTTGGCGCCAGGGGGTGTGGCCTAATATACAAATGAGTTTCTGCTGGGCTTTTCCCACAAAAAAGCCCCGTGTGAAACAATGGTAATGTCAGGGGGTGTGGCCTAATATGCAAATGAGTTCCTGCCGGGCTGGTTTTTTTTAAAAAAAGAAAAAGAAAAGATCCTGCAAATTGGTAGTTAAATCAGTCACAAAACATACAAGTTATTCTTAAATAAATGCTGCATTTTAACCCCCTCTGGTGTTTAACGTCCTTGGGTGTTTGTCAAAGTAAATCCCTGTTGACACTAATGGCTGATGATCAGTTTGCATGGGCAGCATCTTTGCACATGCACAGCTTTGCAAACACTCAATGCAGACCTGGTCTGCAGGTGATCACAGCTGTTCGACGCAAACTGAACAGACTGGGGGATCCACCAGCATCTGACTGACGCTTCTGAACTTGGTAAACCTAACCATTGAACTTGTTCACAGCAAAGTTCACTGCATCTCTAATCCTAAGTGTCACGGGACAATTTATTTATTATCTTAGTCCATTTATATTTCCACAATGCAGAATTGTGGTCCCTGTGGATGAATGATGGGGGACATTTTGAACTGGTTAGACTGAGAGATGACCACATGCTTGTTTGTATTTTGAGCTGATTTGGATCCTGGCATGTGATTGTCAGCTGCCCTTCATTAGATTTCAAAGTATCTCACACTCCCTTCCGTATCTCAAAAGCACCCATCGGTGCGCTCAGCCTGGAAGAAGTTGACAGGATCCTCCTATCTGCACGCCCAACAACTTGTAAATTGGACCCATGCCCCTCTTGGCTTATTAAGACCTGCCAGAGGGAGCTAAGATATCCTATACGGGATATCATAAATAGATCCCTACTGGAGGGGCATTTTCCATCAGCGCTCAAAGAGGCGGTGGTCCGTCCCCTCCTGAAGAAAACAACATTAGATCCGGCCGAATTGGCACACTATCGGCCGGTCTCGAATTTGCCCTTTTTGGGCAAACTTATTGAGAGGGCAGTGGCGATGCAGCTACAGAGTTTCCTGGAGGATGCTTCTGTCCTTGACTCCTACCAGTCTGGTTTTCGCCCAGGCCATGGGACGGAGACGGTGCTGGTCGCCCTGGTGGATGACCTTCAGCGGCATCTGGATCAAGGCGGCTCGGCGGTGCTGATGTTGTTGGACCTATCGGCAGCGTTCGATATGGTCGACCATCTGCTTCTGGCGCGCCGCCTTGCCGACGCAGGGATTCAGGGGCTGGCCTTGCAATGGCTTTCCTCTTTCCTTGACGGTCGGGGACAAAGGGTGGCGATTGGGGAGGAACTGTCCCAGAGACACACGCTTGACTGCGGGGTGCCTCAAGGGGCGGTACTTTCCCCGATGTTATTCAACATCTATATGCGCCCCCTTGCCCAGATTGCCCGAAGGTATGGGCTGGGCTGTCATCAATATGCTGATGACACCCAGCTCTATCTGCTTATGGACGGCCGGCCCGCCTGCGTTCCAGAAAATCTGGACCGGGCGTTACGGGCAGTGGCTAGGTGGCTTAGGCTGAGCAGGCTGAAGCTGAATCCGGCGAAGACAGAGGTCCTTTGCTTGGGTCGCTGCGGCCCGGGAGGGGAAATCCCCCTGCCAGTTTTTGACGGCGCGCCGCTGACAGCGTCGGGCAGGGTCAAAAGCCTGGGGGTGCTATTGGAGCCTTCTCTGACGATGGAGGCTCAGATAGCAGCCACTGCCAAGTCCGCTTTCTTTCACCTTAGGCGGGCGAGGCAGTTGGCCCCCTTCCTGGAACGCGACGACCTAGCAACAGTGATTCATGCTACGGTCACCTCGAGGTTGGACTACTGTAATGCCCTCTACATGGGGCTACCCTTGTGCCGAACCCGGAAGCTGCAGTTGGTGCAGAAAGCTGCTGCCCGGCTGTTATTAGGGCTCCCAAGATGGGAGCACATTCGGCCGGGGCTCCGGGATCTGCACTGGCTGCCAGTAATATTCCGAGTCCAGTACAAGGTGTTGGTCATTACCTTTAAAGCCCTATATGGCCTAGGACCTGCCTACCTTAGGGACCGTCTCTCCCCACACGTTCCCCAGAGAGTACTACGCTCGGGTTCACAAAACCTGTTGGTAGTCCCCGGGCCAAAGGAGGCCCGTCTAAAATCCACCAGGGATCAGGCCTTCTCAATAGCGGCACCTTACTGGTGGAACCAGCTGCCGGAGGAGGTGCGGGCCCTGCGGGACCTAGGGCAGTTCCGCAGGGCCTGTAAGACAGCCCTCTTCCGGCAGGCCTACAACACCTAACTGAAGAGGAGAACATCTTGGATGGAACAAAATGCTTTTATAGACCGCTGGTTTTATTTTATCTTGTTTTATCAATTGTGGTTTAACTGTACTTGTAAATGTTTTAAACTGAATTATGTGAATTATTGTGTTGTGAGCCGCCCTGAGACACTTCGGTGAGAAGGGCGGGATATAAGTCCATTAAATAAATAAATAATAAATAAATAAATCTTGAGACTTTGGCAATGCCCAAATCTATTTCATTGAAACCGATAAATTGGTTAAAGGCAGAAAATTCCTTGGTTAAAAGCTCTTTAATTAGTTGAGTCGTAGGAATGATCGAATATTAAAAAGCAACACTAGGTGGGCAGGCATCTGGATGGATGCTCGAATAAGGTTGCTCGGGGACCAGTTCCTAACGTTCCTGTGCTAGGATGAAGCGGCTGCTTCCCCTCCCTTTTAATCCAGCAAGGTTAATTGTTGTTAATTGGTATTCTGCTGTGCCTGTTTCTCCCTCTGTGGTCCTGTGTCTCCTTCGCTCAGGCTCCCGGCTTGATTGCAGCTGCTGACACAAGCCAGACTCCTTCCCTTTTGGCATGTCCAAGTGGTAATGCTTTAGGCAATGCCTGCTTAAAGCAATTCATAAAAGAAAAGTGACTCTGTCGGCGTGATGGACTCCCGTGAGTCTCTGATAGTCAAGACAATCACTTAATTTAATTGGCAAGAGCATTTCCACCGGGATCCGTGACAAGTCAGCAAAGATGATTTCACTGTCTGTAATGTAATGCATCTGCTTACAGGGCTAGATTCAGTTCTCCATTATACTGCCTGCAAGAAAAATAGGACCTTGCGCAGAGATGAAAATAAAGGCAAAGAGATGAAGGGTTTCCTGGACTGGATGAACTTTGCTCCTTAAAGAAGAAAGACCCAACAGTTTTATGTTCCTAAAATAAAACATTTAATCATTTTTGAATGTGTTTAGATAGATGAAGAAATATGTAAATATTTCCTAAATGGAAGACTGTATTCTCATGGCAGATTTAGGAAGAAAGGGTTACAATTGCATGACAAAGAGCAAGAACAAAATTGTCTGCTACCCTGACAAGGCAAGCCCAATCTTGTCAGATCTCAGAAGTTAAGCAGGGTCAACTCTGGCAAGTACTTGGATGGGAGACCTCCTTAGAATACCAGGAATTGGGAGGCAGGGGCAGGCTTTATTCAGCCACCTCTCTGAAAATCCTCCATCATGCCCCTATTAGGGGGTCAATCAATACGGAGTCAACCAAAGGCCACTATGACTTTTCAGGTAAACACACACACACACACACACACTTAAAAATACAAATATACCAGAAGAAAAAGAGGAAGAGGAGTGGGCTGCTATGTTCATACATTGCCTAATGGTTGTCCCCAAAGATGCAAACAGAAGTTTCAAGAGGCTAAGATAAGACAAATTGGGGGAGAGGGAATATCCTTCTCCTGTTGCCACTGCCCCAATCCAAAATGGGATCCTTTGGGGCCACATTTTACTCATAAAGCATGCTCTATCCACTGATCTCTTAGTGCCTTCCCTTTCTGGTCCAGAGAACAGCACTTCTTCTACCTTAAGTAGCAAGATGGATCTTGTCATTCAACTATTAATCTGTGCATTATTTGTATGTAAACAATTTGTCTGCTTCTGAATCCCCAGTGTAGAAAGCTTGTTGAGATATTGAAAATGGTGTGAAATAATGGACAAGTTAATAAACAGAGGTCTCTGGTGTGGTTGGAAGGAAGGACTATTATGGTACCACAGTGGTCCCAAAATAATCTCAAAAATGCCTCCTTTACTCTCAGCCTTATTGATTAAAACTTGCCCACATTGATTAAAATTGGCCTCAGCAATTAATCAACCCAAACATTAGTTGATTAATCTACCAAACTGATTAATGCTTGTGGCCCTAATTATAAAGCATACAGGAATGGTGAACACAATATGTACATGAACTTGTATACAAACACCATTCATGGTTGTAATAAGTAGATTAAGGAAGCAAGGTTTTATTTAAATTTGAGTCCACTAGCACCTTAAAGATGAACAGAAATTCTCCAGGGTATAATCTTTCAAGAGACAAAGCTCACTTCATCAGATACAAATAGGAATTAGCCCTAATGTCCAGGTAAGAAGGTATTACAAAGAAGGACCAGCTGGATTCAGGATGCAAATGTACGATGAAAAATGTAAGCAGCTTGATTAGAATTGGGAGATATAACAGAGGTGGGAAATTCAGACTATTAGCGTCTATAATGAGATAAGACAGTATTACACATTTACCTGGAGGAGATTGTGTCCATTGTCCTGAACATGTAGATGATTTCTTAGTCAGCAATTTCACATTGTATTCGCCCTTTGAAGCTTCTCTGTATGAGAACTGCCAATCTTACAACAACTATCAAATGTCTTAAAAGATTAGAATGTTCTCCTACTGGTTGGTTAGAATTGTGGTTTTTAATGTCAAATTTCTGTCAATATATTCTTTTGTGTAAAAACAGGCCCATTTGTCCAATGTAGAGAGTAGAAGGGCACTGTTGACCTTTGGCATAATCAATGCTGGAAGATGAACAGGTGAATGGCCCTGAGATGGTATGGCTGGTGTTGTCAGCTCTGGTGATTGTGTTGTTCAAGCTTATATGAGGACAAAGCTGGCATCTTGATTTATTACAGGCCCTGCTCCCATGGTCTGTGTTCATGTTAGGTAGTATATTATAGTAAGCAGGGCTTTTTTTGAGCTGCAACGCACAGCAACACAGTTCCTGCTAGCTTGGCATCAGGGGGTGTGGCCTAATATGCAAATGAGTTGCTGCTGGGCTTTTTCTTTAAAAAAAAAGCCCTGATTGTAAGAAAGAAATTGCTCACGCTTAGGATGTCATTTGCAGGCAAGAAGGCTGCCTCTCACTGCCTGTAGATCAATGACGCATTGAGTTGGTTTGAGCTGTAAGTGATCACCAGTGGTTTTCTGGTGTTTCATTTGGGCCTATCTTGTAGCTAGCTATCCCTGCGTACTAGGGTAGCCAGCCTGAGGTTGAGAAATATCTGGAGATTTTGGGGGTGGAGCCTGAGAGGGTGGAGTTTGGGGAGAGCAGGGACTTCAGCAGAGTATAATGTCATAGAATCCACCCTCCAAATAAACCATTTTCTCCAGAGGAACTAATCTCTATCGACTGGGTATCAGTTGCAATTCCAGTACAACTTTAGGAGTCACGTGGAGGTTGGCAAGCCTAGTGGGTACCATTCTGGCTTTGTCATTCTGACTCCATCAGGTGGGTATTATGATTTCAAAAATGTCTGCTGCCAATTGCAAATAATCCCTGTCAGAGGGACTGGAAGAAATCAAGTTTTGATTTGTTATATAATATGCTCAGGCCTTGAATTCAGCAGGAGCTCACAGGAGCACAGCTCCTGAACCTTCCTGATGCCTCCCCCCCCTCCTCCCCACCTATCTACCTTGTCCATTGAATAGTAGGCATAGCTGCATAACAGTCCCTGAATGAACTCCACCACCTATTTTTCTACAAAATGACCCCTGAATATGCTCCTTGTTAGAACTTAGAGACGGTTTCTGGAAAGTACCTCAGTTGGGGTTAAATTTCACACATACCTTTCTTGTCTACAGTATTCAGCTGCTGGGAGAGAATGGGCCCTCCCATCTGCAGTTGTAGATGGGAGATTAAAAAAACTCCCATGAAGGCGAGAACCTTTCCATGTGGAACTGATGAGGTGGAATCTATAGAACATGTACTGTTTTGTTGTCGATCTAATGTAATTTCCCCTCTGCTTAATAAGTACCTAGGTTGTTCCGATGCAGATATTTTAAGGAAGCTTTTGATGGGTGTGAATCCACAGGTCACTACTAGCTGTGCTAAATTTTTCTCAGCAGCTTGAAGAATTCAGAGTGAAATTTTAGGTATAGATTCTAAATTTTAGAGCTATATTATAGGTCCAGCTTTTAAGTTCTTATGTATGGATTTTAAATGTTAAATTTTAGAGATATTCCTGTTATATTTAGATCAATTTTATTCTTAAATGTTTTATTGAATAGTTTTTGCTTTTGATTTGTACTGGTCATTGGCCGAATAAATTGACTGACTGACTGACAGTATTCAGGTCTGCAGTGAGATAACACCAGGTTGGATTCAGCTAGCTTTCTTATTAACTAGTATTTTGTCTTGTTCCTGAAGGGGCAGGACTCCAAAAGAGGGAATTAAGTTCTCTTCACAAGAATCCTGCTTGAAAGGGTGTCTCAAGGAGGCGGGGCTGTTTCACTGGTTCTGTTTTGTTATCTCTTCTGAGGATGGAGAGGTAAGATCTATTAATAATTCATCAGTTAGGGTTGCCAACCTCCAGGTGGGGCCTGGGGATCTCCCATTTTTACAACTGATCTCCAGCTGGCAGAGATCAGCTCCCCTGGCTGCTTTAAAGGGTGGACTGTGTGGCATTGTACCATGCTGAGGCCTCTCCCCTCCCCAAGCCCTGCCCTCTCTCAGCTCCACCCCAAAGTCTCCAGGTATTTTTCAACACAGACCTGGCAACCCTATTCATCATCAGCTCTGAGCTGATGAGTTACAGCTCTCATCTCACATTGCTTTTGCCCATGAAGGTCCCATAACCCTCAGCATAGACTTTAGGGTAGGCAGAGCAAGCTCCTTCCTCCCTTTTCCAGCTAGTGGGAAAGCTGGCTGGCCTGTCCCCATTATCTGTAGCCCTGGAATGAACACATTGCTGGAAATATTGCCTGGACTTCTCCATCACTCATAGTTTACTCTGTTCGCACTTTGGCGGAACCCTATTAGTGAATTACAGCCTCACGCTTACCCTTCAGCCATGACAGCAATATATAATTTTTAAAGTCCTGTGATTAAATCATTTATTTTCTCCCTCCTCATGATGGACACACACTCAGCCCTTCAGAGGAAACGGTCAGTGTTTAAAGATTCTGGACGGCACACCTAAGAGGTAGGAAACGCTCTTTTTCTCAGTTTATGAAAGGTCATGTTGTTGATTTATCTACACAAAATTCACTGGGTTCTTTGGAGCAAGGGGGGATTACTAAGGCATCCAAGAACATAAACAAAGACAGAAGAAAATTGTTCAGAAATGGGAGTCTTAATGAAGATGAGATAGATAGATAGATAGATAGATAGATAGATAGATAGATAGATAGATAGATAGATAGATAGATAGATAATGATAATAATGTTGATGATGATGATGATGATGATGGATGGTAGGTAGACAGACAGACAGCTAGATAGATAGAGGGATAGATGAGAGAGAGAGAGTTTTATGATTATATAATATTTTACTTTATAAACTGTCTCAAGCAGGTTATCTGGAGAAGCTGCATGGATGTTTTCTAAATGAGACTTTCAATTTTCATTAGTTTAACTGAAAAAAAAAAATAGATGACTGAAGAACTGGGGAAAGCGCATGTCAGAAATCAGCATTTTCTAACCGAAAAGAGAGTATTCACAAAATGTAGTCACCCTAGAAATGCACAAGAACACAGACAAACATAACCATAGGTCAGGGTTCCTCAATGCAGCATGCACCAGTGCTTCCCCTGATGTCCACCAGGCTTTTCAGAAAACAGACGGGTTCCTTTGTAGGGCAGGGCCTGTTATTAACTTCCCTCATTCAAATGAAAGTTTTTCACAGATGCAATAGCAGCTGCTGCCAATGGAGGATCAGAGGAACCAGTAAGCATCCAGGTTTGGGTTCCATTTTCCATTCAGGGTTTCCTTTTTATTTACCCTTCTCTTTTGCTCTTCTTCCTCCAGGCTTTTCTTTGTTTCCTTTTATTCCCTTTCTTCTATTCTTCCACAAAGAGTGGCAGCCATTTTGGGTTGGATTCTTCCTTCTGTGGCAGCCATTTTGGGAGGAATGCTCGCCACCTTCTCTCAAAATTCTGAAGGAGTCTCCGGGCTCCAAAAGGTTGGGGATTCCTGCCACAGACCGTTTCCTCTATTTTTTCAATATAAAAACCCTTAATATCATTTCAAACATCAATGGAAGAGTTGATAGTAAAGAACACCCTGCTATTTGAAATTAGACAAAGCCATTAACTGGTCCTGCTCACACATTGAAAGCGATTTTCCCCCCCTTTCATATCATTTATGATTACTCAGAAAGCAGATACCTCCAGCCCTGGATTCCAGACTAATCGGATTAGAGTATCATTAGAGTAAGTAGCTCATCTTCATCACTACTCTCCCATTTACTCCGCACTCTGCTTAAACTTGGGCAAAGTCATCTTGCTTTCCTCAGGCATAATTCATAATTATTCAAATAGCAATACCACAGATAATGAATTCAAAGTTAATCAAATTGTTGTACCAATGAGCTTGGCAGTTCATCTTCAATACCACGTCCACGAGTCTCCTGAAGTCAACTACAGAAGCTGAAAAGACTTATCTTTATTAAACTGGTACAGTACAAGTGCCATCTTCAATTAGTGGCAAAGGAGGAGAGGACCAAATGGGAATGGAGTCCCAGAAACATGACAGAGTTTCAGCAAAATTGGTGATGAATTTTTGTATCACACGTTGGAAATTCCAGGAGAAAAAAACACCATAACTACATTTTGTGCATCCGATGAAGCATGGTTTGTCTCCAGAATGCTAATGGTGGTGGTGGTGGTGGTGAACTGTTTGGTCTTTAAGGCTCCACAAGTCTCTTGTTTTATTTTTTATTTAATTGCTGTCTTTGGCATGAATTTAACCAAGCTCTGAGAAACCTAGGGTGCTATCACACTGGGAAATTGACACAATAGTATCTCGAGGCGAAAAAACCTAATTTAGTCAGGTCCATTTTAGAGGGATCAGACTGCCACCATTGAAGTGGCAGGATCCTGGCAGTGTCCATGGTTGCGCATTCACACTGCTAGCCTGGCTCAACCATGGACTCACTGCAGAAAGGGTCTTTAAAAAAAAAGAGACCCCATGTGTGCGCTCACACAGAGAAGTGCACAAGCGAACTTCAGAGAGGAGTTAGAAAAAAACCCCCCAGCAATGCTGGAAATGGCTTGGCACGATCACACAGATCTTCAGCTCATGAGTCACTCCGGGGCATTCAGACAGCAACTGATTATGCAACTTACATCCGGATCAGGGGGAAGCTACTGGGAAAATCCAGGTAGCTTTTTAATGCAGATAGGAGGTGTCTGGGGACAGGGTAAGAATGGGTGCAGCTTGGACAGCAGATGTGCTTGTGTGATTGTGTGCTTTTAATCTGAATGGGAAGCAGGGCTAGGTGGGGCCAAATCTCTTGTGTGATAGCAACCCTAGAGTGAGCAATTTCCCCAGAACTGTCACTCAGTTTTTAGCTAATGTGAAATCTCAGATTGATTTAGAAGGGTTTTTTTTTTCTTCTCAGACTGAAGGTTTGTAGGTGTTTCTAGGTAAGTTTAACAAATGTTTTTGATCAGGGTATTTTTTGTGGCAGGAACTCCTTTGCATATTAGGCCACACACCCCTGATGTAGCTAGTCCTCGTGGAGCTTACAGTAGGCTGTGTACTAAGAGTTCTGTAAGCGCTTGGAGGATTGGCTACATCAGGGGTGTGTGGCCTAATATGCAAAGGAGTTCCTGCTGCAAAAAAAGACTTGTTTTTGATCATATTGGTGAAATTTCATAGATGGTAGGAGCATGGCCTCTCATACAACATGGCTCTGTTCTTGTTAAAACAACCCAACCAAAGTGAAATTCAGGTGCTTTTTATGGGACGCTCAAAAAGGTGTAAAACCACATGACACCCCTCCCCCCACATGCATGCATATTCAGAGGTAGACAATTTTTAACTGCTGTGCTTCTGGATACAGTGATCTCAGGTAATGCACATAGCTCTTCTTTGTAGTTCCAAAATGGCTGCAAGCAGCATTGACACTATTTTATTTTCTTTTAAACTCGTATTTTCCTAGAAACAGTGATGTAATCATATAGCCAATGAGATTTGGTTCCATTATAACATCACTTAGGGAGTGTGAAGCTACAGCAAGTGCACAAACTTCATTTGCTGTCAGGGACACCGTCATGGAACCAAATACCATTGGCTGTGAAGAGAATACATCCCTTTTTGGGCACAGGAAGTGGATTTTTTTTTAAAAAAAAGAGGAAATGGCACAACATGGTTTAGAGATGAATGCTACAGTAGACCAGTATTAAAACTGTAGCTACTACTGGGGCGACCTTTTAAGCAGACATTTCAGCCTCCTGGAAAAGTCCCCTTTTGTACACACATCTCAAAAGTTCACAGGAGAATTTTTGACTACAGTCCTGGAATTTGGCAACAGGGCTTGAACTGAGAGGTCTGTTGAGCTGGCACTGGATCTCTTGTTGATTAAAGGAAAGAATTAAAGTTTCAGATCACAACCCATAATCTTCTGGGCTGAAGAACAGGAGACACTGGAGCTTCCATCTGGTACAAATGGCTAATGTAAAGTTCTAAGACCTGCTGTCCCTCATTGTGGACAACATTCTAAGGCGAGTAAACAGGTCCTCTAGTTATACCTCCAAACTACATCCCAGCCTGAGTTTGGCTACCAGCCTGCCTACTTCTTTGTCTGCCTCCTGCCCTCAAATCTGAGCACTTGAGAGTTCCTCACATAATTAAAATTTACCAGTACGGCCTGACCTTTGTGTAGTTTTCATCTATGTTTTGAGTGCCTTATGAGTGAGCTTGGTTAAAGAGTTCATAAAAGATGGCAAAGATCCTCTTCCCACCCCAGTGAATTCCTCTTCCCACCCCAGAGAACCAGTTTGATGTAGTAGTTAAGAGCGTGGGCTCTAGTCTGTGAGAACCAGGTTTGATCCCCCACTCCTCCACACACACCTGCTGAGTGACCTTGGGTCAGTCACAGTTCTCATAGAGCTGTTCTTCTCAAGAGCAGTTCTCAGTCAGAACTCTCTCAGCTCTACCTACCTCACTGGGTGTCTGTTGTGGGGAAGGGACGGGGAAGGAGATTGTAAGCTTCTCTGAGACTTTGAACGAATGGTGGGGTATAAATTAGTCTCTTCTTCCTCTTCTCTTCCACCAGCTGGAAGATTGTGACAGTATGCCACAGCTAGGGTTGCCAGCTACCCCTAGCCATGGGCAGGGATGGGGGGCAGGGCTGCCAGTTCCAGGGTAGGAAAATCTCCAAGTGAATATTGCCTGGAGAGCAAAGGTTGCCAGATCCCTCAGGGCCATAGGCAGGGAATGGGGGAGGTAGGGTTGCCAGATCCAGGTTGGGAAATTCCTGGAGATTTGGGGGTGGAGCCTAGGGAGGACAGGGACCGCAGTGGGGTACAATGCTACCGAGTCCACCCTCCAAAGCATCCATTTTCTCCATCTGTAGACTGGAGATGAGCTGTAATTCCAGGCGATCCACAGGTTCCACCTGGAGACTGGCATCCCACAGCACATAATGACCATTCCACATAATGAAGTCTGCCTGTCTGCATGAAGACACATAAAGCTGCCTTATACTGAATCAGACCATCAGTCCATCCAGGGCTTTTTTTGTAGCAGGAACTCCTTTGCATATTAGGCCATACACCGCTAAAGCAGCCAATTATCCTGGAGGTTACAGTAGGCCCTGTACTACGAGCCCTGTAAGCTCTTGGAGGATAGGCTACATCTGGGGTGTGTGGCCTAATATGCAAAGGAGTTCCTGCTATTAAAAAAGGCCTGAGTCCATCAAGTTCAGTGTTGTCTACTCAGATGGGAAGCAACCTTCCAGGGTCTTCTGATCCTTTTAACTGGGGATTGAACCTGGGACTTTCTGCCTGAAAAGCAGAGGCTCTTCCACTGAGCCTCCCATCAGGATCTACTTGGGGTGTGATAGCATTGCTTGTTGCATAAGAATTGGGGAGTCAGGGCTGGATTAACAATTAGGCCAAGTAGGCCCTGGCCTATGGGCCCCCACGATTTTAGGGGCCCTGGCTTGGCTCCCCCCCCCCAGTTTTCTCCCAGCTTGCAGCCCTTGGAGGCTGCACATGCAGCCAGCAACTGAGCCACTCTGCCCAGTTTGCCTGGTGAGGCTGCTGCTAGCATCATCACCAAGTTTGCCTCTCTCTGCCTCTCCCCTGCAGCTTTGTCAAAGGGGCTTTTGAGAAAGTGCCCTCAGGCTGCAATGAGCAGGGACAACGAGCAGTGGGGGAGGCACTCCAGCTCTGAGATAATTTGCAAAGGGACCCCCAGGATTTTGACTGCCTAGCAGCCTCCACGGGGTTTAATCCGGCACTGTGGGGAGTGCTTATCTATTCTGCATTTCTCCCTCTCAGCTTTAACAGAGCTTTTGCATTCTTCTGGCCTGGAAGATACCCAAACTGGATAACATATTAAGAACGTCCACGTTGTCCAAGTAAGGAGGCTGGAAAAGTGTTATTTGGGATGAGAATGAGAAAAAGAGAGATCGGAAGTACAAGACCCTTGAAGATGTTGCTCCCTCCTCACCACCACACATGTCCAAAGGCCCCCTTATACATTCACCAATATCCAGATGGGGTCTGAAGCGGTGTTCCCTCTAAGCTGAAATGCTGCGAGCTACCTCACACTTTTTTAGCCTCCAGCTCACACATTTTTGTCTTAGCTCAGGAAGGATGGCCCTGGAGCAAACTAATTCATGCAGTAGCTTACAACTTTAATTCCAGTAGCTCATGAAGTAGAATTTTTGCTCACAAGACTCCACAGCTTAGAAGGGATATTAGTCTGAAGATATCTTGGAATTAAAACTCCCTCCAGACTGCAGAGATCAGTTCCCTTAGAGAAAATGGCTGCCTTGGAGGGTGGATTCTATGGCATTCTACCCTACTGAGGATACATACTAGTCCTCCTCATTCAACAGTGGAAAACGTTCATTGAATTAGGAAAGCCAGTAACAACCCCTGCCTTACAATGGTCTCACCTATTTTCAGAAAAACTTAGGAGGCAGCAAAGAAAGTATTAGTAGCAGGCATCATGGCAGCTGTGGTCAACATATTGGGGAACCCTAAGGTAAAGTAATAAAATCTCCATAACATCTGAGGAAAATGGACAACATTCTGAGGAGTAATATCAACACCCAGAGGGTATTTATGAGCAAGTTTTAGCTACCGTAATCAATGCTAAGCACCAATATATATCTCCTTATGGAAAACAGCAGAGACGAAGCTAAATATAGACACAGGGTGATGAAGGCCTCTTTATTCAGTCAGGATTTAACTCAAGGACTGAAAGGATCTCGTGCCCACCCAATTAGAACGTGGCCAGCGAGGCTGGGGGATTTGCGGCCGACGTGATGGATCGCCAGGCGGTTAGTGTGTGAGGTCATGTGATGGAAGGACCTGAGTGTTAACACATGGTCCAGCTATCAAAGGCCTGTATATGAAACTCAGCTGCTGGCGTGACAGCAGATTTTGCGTTGTTAACACACACTTCATTAAAATACCAGCTGAAATCCCACTCAGAAATCCCACAGTTTGTGTTACTTGATAAAACTCAATTTGCCCCCAATTATTGTTAGCATGGGCTTAAAATAATATTTTGCTGTAATAAATGTTCCCGTATGACAAGTCGAAGCTGGCACTGCGGTCTGGAAAAGAGAGGAAGGATCAGAGTGCTGGGGAAGGCCTCCAAGGCTGAGATTTTATTTCTTTTTAAATGTGCGCTTTCTTCTTTCTGTACTTTATGCCTCCCCGATGGAAAGAGAAATTGAAATGAAGGGAAAAGTTCTTCTAAGGGAAGACTTAAACGAAGGCTTAAAGGAAAGAAATTCAGCCACACTCCAAATTGTTTTAGGCAGAAAGAAATTGAAAAACTAGGTAATAGCCAACTAATAGCTCTGTGCGGGGCTATTTTTTAAGGGAAAGTCCAGCAGGAGCTCATTTGCATGTAAGGCCACACCCCCTGATGCCAAGCCAGCGGGAACTGTGTTTCTGTGTGTTCCTGCTCAAAAAAAAAAAAAGCCTTGGCTCTGAGGCTAAGAACATCTTTCTGGCTTAGAGCACTGAACTCAATGTTCTATTTCAGGCCTTTACCTAAGATCCAAAAGCAGTAGGCCCTGGAGTTTGCAGTAGGCCCCATACTAAGAGCCCTGTAAGCTCTTGGAGGATTGGTTATATCAGCGGTGTGTTGCCTAATATGCAAAGGAGTTCCTGTGACAACCCCCCCTGCTCTGAATTTGTATTGATGTAATATTTCGACTTGCCTTTATTGTTTGAGTTATTGTTTTTCTAGTTATCTTGAGAAGGTATCTGAACATGCATCATACCAACATTCTGCAGCAATAACTATCGGGTTGATCTAGCCTCTAAGGTAGGGTTGCCATTGCTGGGTTAGGGAATTCCTGTAGCTTTTGGGGGGTAGAGCCTGAAGACAGCATGGGACTTCAGTAGGGTATAATGCCATAGAGCCCACCTTCCAAATAAGTCATTTTTCTCCAGGGGAACTGTAGCCTGGAGATCAGTTGTAATTCCAGAGGATCTCCAGCCACCACCACCTGGGGGTTTTCGTAAACAGATGCTGGGACCACGGAGGTTTTACAACCAGGAAATAACAAAAGAATACTCTCCACGTACAAAACAATATCAAAATATAATTAAAGTAATTCCTTCTTTCCAATGCGAAATTACAGTGACAACAATATACATTTACAAAAATACCATCCTAAGCACACAACTCCACTACTGTCCATAATGTAAATTATGCAGCATTCACTCAATACAGTCCAGTGATGATATCAGAACTGGTCCAATCTCATTTCGGATCTAGATAATCTTTCTGGGACCGTCCTTTTTGCTTATAGGTGCAGTAGTTCAGTAGTGCCTTAATTCATTACAATTCACTGTATTCTGTGAAAAAGGTATACATAATAGTTCCAAACAAAGACTGGGGCTACTCCATTTCCCTCAAAACCTCTTTGCTAATACTTATTACTCACCCAGGCTTTCTCTAATTTATTTTCCTATTAGGGGGCTGGCAACTTTACTCCTAAGGCCCTTTCATTGTTGTATATCTTGCTCAGATCTAGCCGCAGTAATCCATGTAATGGTCACCTCCAGACTAGACTACTGTAACTCGCTCTGTGCTGGCCTACCCTTGAGTCTGATCCGGAAGCTCCAATGGGTTCAGAATGCGGCAATGTGAGTCCTGACAAGAACAGCACAGACAGCACATATTCTACCTGTGCTGCACCAGCTATACTGGTTACCGGTTGAGTACCAGGTTAGATTCAAGGTTTTGGTTATGACCATTAAGGCCTTGAGTGGTCTGGGACTGATGTATCTACGGGACTGCCTCCTCCACTATGTCCCTGGAAGGGCATTGCGCTCTAGTAGTCAAAATCTGCTGGTGATCCCTGGCCCGAAAGAGGTCGAGCTGTCCTTAACAAGGGCCAGGGCTTTTTCAGTCCTGGCCCCAACTTGGTGGAATGCTCTGCCAGAAGATATCAGGGCCTGCGGGATCTATTACAGTTTCGCAGGGCCTGTAAGGCAGAGTTGTTGCGCCAAGCCTTTGTATAAGGACAGCAATGGTTGCCGTGCTGGCACCTTCTTCTTTCCACCCCTTCTTGGGGGGATCCCCCCACCCCTGATGTGATGTAATAACTAAGAGCACTTTAAAGACGCCATCAGGGTCTGTCAATTTTAATGTAATTGATTTTATATATGGTTTTTTACTGTTGTACATCGCCCTGAGCCTGGCACTAGCCGGGATAGGGCGCTTAATCAAATGCAATAAATAATAATAATAATAATAATAATAATAATAATAATAATAATAATAATATGTTCAAGAGAGATGAATCAGTTCCTCACAGTGATACAATCTACCCAAATTTAAGCATGTCATTTCGTTATTTATGGTTAGTAACAACAATATATCCTGTGGTTGCGATAGCACTACAACAGCAATTTGAATAAACAGTCAAAATATATACTTAGAATAGATTATGTAATCACAACATCACAATGAAATTAGACAGTTCAAGGTTTTACTCAACATATAAACCTCTCAAAAACAAGGAAACAAAGTTCTTCCAATAACAAGTTCCTTTAATTGCATTTTGGAATTTTTCCTTATTGAGTACTATAGAAAGTCCATTAATATCAAATAGTCTTATTTTTTAATGCCGACATGTTTCCTAGATAAATTCCACGTTTTGAAGAGAAACCTTCTAAGCAGATTCCACAATTCTAAACCTTGTAAAGAATATACAATAAAATACATACAATATAATAAAACCCAATATAATAAATAAATAAATTTATGTATTTAAAACATTTATATTCCCACCTTTCTCCCAATCCAGTTGGGACCCAGGACAGGTCTTTAAGGCATCTTCAAGGCTCTTTGATAGCAATGAAAGAGGGTTGGAATCTCTATTTGGATATTAAATAATCCAACTAATTGAATCCCACTGCCTTTAGTTCTCTGAAATAATGAATCTATTCACTAAGATGTCAGTGGCATTTGGAGTGC
The DNA here is from genome assembly GCF_032191835.1 of Heteronotia binoei. Classification (NCBI taxonomy): domain Eukaryota; kingdom Metazoa; phylum Chordata; class Lepidosauria; order Squamata; family Gekkonidae; genus Heteronotia; species Heteronotia binoei. The sequence goes on along the minus strand of NC_083231.1, from coordinate 103,580,606 downwards.
TCTGAAAATTGTCAGAAATGACTTATTCTGGTGCCCTGTTGTCTGCTTTTTGCAGTGGCGGAAGGCAAGGGAAAAGCAAAATTGACTGTCTGTAATCTGCCACAGAGGGTTCTCCCTGAAGGAGTTCCTGTGAACTACATTTTAGCAGACCGGCAAGTTGTCCCATAGCCTCCCATAGTTCGGACAGTTCTTGCTTGGTTATATAAAAGAGTGAGGTCCCAACTGACTGTGATTTCATTGCAGTCTCCTCATCCATGCATTCCATGTTAGGTTTAAAAGCATGGACACTGCTCGATGCAAAAACAGGAAAATCTCATGCTGATGTCTTTACTTAACACCTTTATCCTGCCATTTGCATTATAAATTCTGACTCAAGGTCAGCCAGACTAGCGACGTGCCAATTCACACTCCCGTATGCCTACCTGTGCAAGTAAGAAGGTTAATTACTATTAAAATGGGGACACTTTCTCCTACTTCTCTGATACAGAGGATCCCTGGGATTACAGCTACAGACCCTGAACAAATGCACTTCCATAAAATACCTTCATTCATGAGCAGGTTGAGATGGGTAAATAGCTTTCAGCAGGGCCTTTTTTGTAGCAGGAACTCCTGTGCATATTAGGCCACACACCCCTGGTGTAGCCAATCCTCCAAGAGCTTACAGGGCTCTTAGTACAGGGCCTACTGTAAGCTCTTGGAGGATTGGCTATGTCAGGGGTGTGTGGTCTAATATGCAAAGGAGTTCCTGCTACAAAAAAAGCCCTGGCTTCAGTATTATACTTGATCTTTTGCGAGCCACCTCAAGGGTTCATTGGTAACTTAAGAGGAGGGGTAGAAATAATAACATATGTGTTCCATCCTTCCTCCAAGGAGCTCAAAGGGGCATTCAAGTGTTATCTTCACAACAACCTAGTGGGTCAGGTTAGGTTGACAACGGCTGATTCTACACTAGATCTTTAATCCAAGTTCAACCCTGTCCCCGAACTGACATTCAGGTTCACCCCTGTTTTTATCTCATGTTTTTATTTTCTTGTTTCCACACTACTCTCAAGTTCATCTCTATTTTTATTATGTTCCCCACCACCACCACCACACACACATTTATACATTATGTTGTCTTGCCCAGGTTTTCCTGCAAGGTAAATAAGCGCAAGTTGAACTTGGAGGAAATCCAGGTGGAGATCCAAGTGTAGAAAGGGCCAAAGAGTGGTTGGCCCCAGGTTATTCGCTGAACTGCATGACTAAGTGCAGACCTTTTTAAATTTTTTAAATATATATATATTTCTATTGAACCTGACAAAACAAATGCCAACAACAAAATGAGTGTTGATCCAGAGTAAATATTCCAGTGGCAGGATGTATTTTTCCTGCCTCCCCTTCCCACTATCTCCACTGCTGACCACAGTGGTGGGCAGGACGGATGTTCATCCAGGGATGGCAGGAGGATTGGGTGGCAGGTCCCAAGAAAAAAATTGAAAACAAAAACAAGGCCTCATCTACTTACAGGAAGTTCTTAACATCAACTTCCTAGTAATTCCTAGAGCCACCCAGAAGTGACGGAGGGTAGCTCTAGGAATTTTTGGAGAACTCTATGGTATATCTGGAAGTTGTTACCATAGAGATTCCAGCAATTCCTGTAGCTCACTGGCAAGACCTTCCTATAAGTAGATGAGGCCTTATTTTTCTTTTTTCATCTTTTCTCCACCTCAGCTTCAACACTGGTAGGCAACAGGACCAGGGGGGCAGGGATTCCCTATCCCCACTTGGGTCTTGTAGTCCTGTATTCACCTTGGCTGCTTGGGCAGTGAACTGGCCCCACATCCTGAGCAAAAAACGTAGAATTACCATGCAGCTGTTCAGCATGTGTGCCATGAGTTGTCGTCTCCTGCTGTAACCCCTACACTGCACTAGTCTAGCAATCATCCTCTCTCCTCCTCCTCATGTGCATGTGCATGCGCGTGCATGTGTGCATAAACTACATTTTGATGTCCTTTAAATCACCGTTGAAATCCTTCCAGAATGTGAAAGTTATTCTGGCATCTTTGTGAAGGTTAATTTAGGCATTCTGGAAGGGTTTCAAGAGTAATGAAAAAGGACAATCAAGTGAGTAATGCCGTTTCGGAAGCGTTCCTGAAGGAAAAGGCTAGCATGCCGTGCTGGAAAGCTTGGTGAGCAAGGCTAGAGGGCAACAGCACGATTCCTGAAATGTCCCCGAAGGATCGCTTTTAATAATCTGGTAGTATTTAAAACAGTCCTGATGCGGAGCGGGGAGCCGGGATGGCGTGCATCCCCCAACCAAGTTAATTTCATTCTGCCAAATTACAAGGTAAGGCATCAAAAGGTCAAGGCTTTCTTCTAGAATAATAAACCGTAAAGAAAGAGCGCTGCATGCAGGAATGGATAACATCAGGCTCACTTTATAAAGCTTGCGAGAACATCAGAGAGAGAGAGAGAGAGAGAGAGAGAGAGAGAGAGATCTTGGGAGCCGTATTGAAAGCAGCCAGAATCCAGCTGGTGGAGCAATAGACAAGGGGTGGTAGACCGTGCCTTTGCACATAAAATTGAGAGGTGAAGAAGTGGTCAAGCTTTTGACCCAGGGAGGTTAGGCCCAGCAGGTTGTTTCACGGCTTGGATGAGTGAGAGGGCTTGACATAGAAGCCTTGAGAGGGTCTTGGCAGGCCAATGATCTATTCTTACTAGTTGAAACTAAAGCATTCTTACAAGGAAAAACTAAAGCATTGAGGGTGTTTAAGTTTTGGGGGAAAGTTGACTAAGGTGCATGGATGTCCTGTCCTGACCTGGATGACCCAGTCGACCCTGATATCATCAGATCTTAGAAGTTCATCAGGGTCAGCCCTTGTTATAGTATTTGGATGGGAGACCACCAAGGAAGGCCAGAGTTGCAACACAGAGGCAGGCCCTGGAAAACCATCTCTGAACATCTCTTGCCTTGAAAATCCTAGGGGGTTACCATAAACTGGCTATGTGGCTTGATGACACTTTCTACCACCAGGGTGAGAATGGCTAGGGAGAACTTTTTCTCCTTTTCCCATAAGGGGCACCTGATTTGTTTGTTTGTTTGTTTGCTTGCTTAATTATATTTGTTTCCCACCCTCCCCTGGCGGGCTCAGGGCGGCTCACAACAATTAAAACAACATAAAATTAACTGTTACAATAAAATCACAATAAGTTACTAAAACATTTCAAACGTATACAATTCTAATTCCTAGATGGCGTTATTATTGATTCTTGGGGAGCAAAACTGACAGGCCTACAACAACTAACATGAGGGAGGGCTGCCACTGTTATGTCGCTGAACAATATAATCTGTAAGACTGCTAATAGAGTAACAAAGGGAACAGAGAAATGAGCTGTGGAGAAACCGCCTTTGTTATGAAATCTTGTTATAACACCTAATAATGTAGTTGTAAAATTGTTTATATATATTTTTATTCTCTTATAATCGTAGTTTGAATTGTTTTTACCATGATTGTTAGCCGCCCAGAGTCCGCTTGCGGAGTGGGCGGCATATAAATCTAAAGTAAATAAAATAAAAATAAATTGATTAGCACTGTTGCTGTGATGTTATTGGATGTTACTGAGCGCCTTACATTTCTGTTTGGGCCGAGTTAAGCTATTAATGCTGTGGCGTGGTGAATTACTGGACGCCTCCATTAGATGTTAAAGGCCTGTTTAAACAGTTCTGTTTTGCAGGCCCTGGGGAATTGTGGCAAGTCCTGCAGGGCCCTGATGTTTTCAGGGAGGGCATTCCAGAGAGTAGGGGCTGCCACCAAAAAGGCTCTTGCCCTGGTGGTGGACAGCCAAGCATCCTTTGGCCCGGAGATCGTTAAGAGGTTTTGTGAGCTTTATCGTAGTGCTCCTTCAGGCTCATGTGGGGAAAGGTGGTCCTGGAGGTAGACAGGTCCCAGGCCTGATGAAGTCGATGAGCAGTAGGTTCAGGATAAAAAAAGGAAGTACTTCCATGATTCTATTTATTTTGTGGAACTAACAACCACACAATTTAGTGCTGACCTGTAGCTTCAATAGCTTTAAAGAGCATTCAGCAAGAGGGAGAGACTTTTGCTTCTATATTCTCCTCATGGGCCAGCCGGCCAGCCTCAGTCACCCAGCCGGCCACTGTGGGAAGAAGAAGAAGAAGATACTGGATTTATATCCCGCCCGCCACTCTGAAGAGTCTCAGAGCGGCTCACAATCTCCTTTACCTTCCTCCCCAGGGTGGTGGTCTAGGATGGACCATTGGTTTGATCCCTCTTGTTTTCTGAACTGCAGGTTCAAGAAGGGTTCCTGATGTGATTCATTTCCCTTGAGTTCTTGGAGACCCAGGTTCAAATTCCCACTCTGCCACAGAAGTTTGCTTGGTAACTTTGGGCCATTCGCACACCCTCAGCCTAACCTACCTCAAAGGGGTATTGTGAGGATAAAATGGAGGAGAGGGAAACCATGTAAGCTGCTTTGGGTCCCCATTGGGAAGAAAGATGGGTATCAATGAAGCAAGTAAGCACAGTAAAGGAATAAATGCCTAGAGCTGCATGGCAGCATACAATGTCTACTAGCTGTCCCAGCTGTGGGCTTGGCTAGTGACAGAGAGTTCCATAAGCAATTCTGAGATTGGCTGAGTATGCTGCTTAAGCACAATGGGTCATGCACACAGCAAACAGAACATGTGCTTGCCCAAGAGGGGAATGGATAAAAATATGGAGCAGAAGTCCATCAGTGGCTATTAGCCACAGTATATGTGTGTGTGTCTGTGTGTGTGTGTGTGTGTGTATACACACACACACACATATATTGGCTACTGTGTGACACAAAGTGTTGGACTGGATGGGCCATTGGCCTGATCCAACATGGCTTCTCTTATGTTCTTATGTAACTAAGGCTCTGTAGCAGTCATTCACAGATAGATTCTCTGGTCCACATAGGAAAATCTTATTGTAAAGGACTCCTCCACAGCACCTGTGATACAATATCCACCAATGTGCAGCTGCAACCCTTCTTTGGCTGGTGTGCTGCAGAAACAGACAGCAGCACATGGCACTGGCTGGCTCTCTTAGAAGCATCTGTGCATGATGTGTTGGAATGAATGACTCAGAATGCCTGGACATTGGAGGGTGCTACATCACTCTAAGGGTGTATAGGTCTTACTTCCTTAAGAGCATAAGAACATAAGTGAAGCCATGTTGGAACAGGCCAATGGCCCATCTAGTCCAACACTCTGTGTCAGAGTGGCCAAAACCCAGGTGCCAGCAGGAGGTCCACCAGCAGGGCCAGAATACGATGCTCATTTGCATATTAGGCCACCCCGCCTGGCCTGGGAGCATGTAGTTGCCACATGGTGGTTCAGGCCAGCCTGGCTGGCCAGCCCAGGTGGAGTGCCACTCCTGTGGGCTCCACCAGAAAAAAAGCCCTGCCTCTCTTAGTCTTAACCAGGGAGCTGCCCTCTGTCCCTTCCTCTCTTGGCTTGCCCTCTCACACTCTGCACATGGCCTTCCATGGAGACACACATCTCTGCAGGTTTCCTGTAGAAACAATGTCCTCATACTCCCACACACATGATGCCAGACAAGCTGGCCATTTGTGATATGGAAAGTCAGGCCTCGGATTCAGCAGGAGCTCCCAGAAGCACAGCTCCTGAACCTTTCTGAGGGTTCCCCCTCCTCCTCCCCACCTTGTCCATTGAATAGCAGGTGCAGCTGCATAACAATCCCTGGATGAGCTCCACCACCTATTTTTCTACAAAGTGACCCCTGTGGAAAGTACTCTTTAGATTAGGCATCTCTCTCTTCCTTTGACTGAAACCTGAATATGAACAGGATCTACCTGAAATTTTGTAATATACTTCTTGGGAGTTTTATTTACTGAGTATCATGCTTCTGTGACTGGTCAAAACTCTATATTAACCAAATATCTCAATACGATGAAGCCACCGGGAAGCCCTTGCAGGTCCAGTCAAGGTTTACGAAAATACGTTAAGTCTCTGCCCCGTGGAAATCTGTGGGAACTTGTAAGAGGATACCTAAATGAGAGTCCAAATCTTTCTTAGTGGCTCTTCATTATTAGGAAACAGGAATTCGTGGTTTCCAGCCATGCGCTCATTTGCATAGATCCGAGAGGAAAGATGAGATTTATCAGCATTTTATAAAGAAATGGATGTCCTTGAAGAACAGACCTCGGAGGGAAAGGGGTCAAGGCAGCCAAGGTAGCAGCATTAATCATCTTCACCATTTCAAAGGAGAAGGGATAAATAAACAAACACTGCAAGCATCATGATCCTGTATCAAAGGGTGACGCTGGGTCGCACCCACATTAAACATAATCATAAGGCTGTCAAGAGCAATGTCAGGCAGGCATGTGTTTCTCTTTTAGAAGGGAAAGCATAATCACCTGAAGTTAAACTACATAATCGTGCTTGGCCATCGACAAGGAGAGAGCCGGTAGGAATTTTGGCCAGCAAAAAAGACCAGAGAGAGATCTTTGACTTGACCTGAATGGCATGGAACTCATTTCCTTCTTTCCTGGTCTTGAGATTCAGCATCCCAAGAAGGAGTGGTACATACTGTAAGGTTTTGCCCAGATTCAAGCACAAGACCTCTTGAGTAGGATCAAAAGAAGTTTTAATGATGATACTCAAGCAAACATTACATAGCAAGTACTCACTCGTCCAGGTCTTGCCAGACTGATGTACAACTGAAAATTATCAACTATGATAGTAAAAAGGACAATGGCTATTCACTTTCCCACGACCACCAAAAGTCTCTTGGAGTAAGAGAAGAGGCCTTCTCAGGCCTTAGTAGTCAAGGAAGGCCAAGTCTGTCCTTCTGTTGGTGCCTATCAGTTTGGTGTAGCGGTTAAGTGTGCTGACTTTTATCTGGGAGAACTGGGTTTGATTCCCCACTCCTCCACTTACAGCTGCTGGAAGGACCTTGGGTTAGCCATAGCTATCTCAGGAGTTGTCCTTGAAAGGGCAGCGTCTGTGAGAGCCCTCTCAGCCCCACCCACTTCACAGGGTGTGTGTTTTTGGGAGGAGAAGATATAGGAGATTGTAAGCCGCTCTGAGTCTGATTCAGAGAGAAGGGCGGGCTATAAATATGCAGTCTTCTTCTTCTATCAGTGTTATCCAGAAAGACCAGATTAGACTTGTCTCCCTGCGGGCTCTTTCCATCTGTGAGTTTGCATTCCCATATCCCCCAGACCGCTACACATTGACCTTGTGGGTGTTAATTACTGAAAGCAGATTTTACACAATAAGGTTAGTATCATATGGAATCTAAAATGGGTGACATTTAGCATTAATAGGCAAGGATAATAATGCCAGGGTAATAACATCAGCCATACAAATGTCAATCAGAAAACAGCAACCATGATATGGAACCTTGTCAGGGACTCGCTCCTAACACATACCACACAGCAGAATGGTACAAGGAACAGCTGTTACTGACCCAGTGTTGAGGTGCAGTGCCTTGGGGTGAGGGAACACGGAGGGGCAGCCACTAACAAAGGCATGATGTTACTTCCTGGAACCTCCAGAAGTAAAACCATAGGCTTTTGGGGTGATTCCTAGAGAGGACAGATGTCAATTCTGGTTTTTCCTGGAAGTGACATCATGCTGATGTCAGCAGTAATTTTTTTCCTTCCTGCTGCTAGCCTGCAACCATATTCCAACGTGTTTTGAACTTTCTCAGGGGAAAATGTTTGATAATTTTACAAATGAGGGCAATTTGTTATGACAGTTAAATGGAGCCTTCATGTTCAGAGGCAGCTGAATGAGCTGGGGATAATAAAGGGAGGCTGTTGTTTTCCTTCTCTGCCAGTATACAGTTGGCAGGCCACAGTCAGAAAAAGGAGACTGGACTAGATTTTCCAATCCTGGTGGGTCTTTTCAGATGTTCTTATCCAGCCAAAGCAAAATTCCAATGATTTTAATTTCAGCAAGAGCTTAAATCTCTCCCCTTGAAATCTCAAAGGCAATGACTAAGGCTGAAAAGGGAGAAACAGGAGAGGGAAGATTGCCCAGTTTGCACTGTGAATTCTGGGAATTTTGGGGGCGGGGGCAGAGCCTGGAAGGGAAAGGGTTGCAAACACCATGACATCACTCCTGAGTGATAGTCCACAAGCGATGCCACAGACCCCCTCTTCTCAGGGATGCTCTAGAATTCCCTCACTCTCTATGATAATGATTGTAGAGTTTGAGGGAATTCCTAGAACATCACAGGGGGTTGTTCTGTCACCCCCTAATTTCCTCCACACTGCTCACTTTATTGTGGAGAGGCATTGAGGGGGGGGGGGGTGGAGGGCAGGAGGTTTTCCCCTGCAGGAAGGCACCTGGCAACCCTAAGTGGAAGCCACAACCCCCTTGCTCTGTTCATTTTTCTCCCCAAAGGGACAGACAGCAGGCAGCCAGTTGCTGCTCCTCCATGTGGGGTCAGTTCTGAGCAACAAAACTCTGCAGTGGGAAGGATTAAACCTCTCTCCCCCCCCCCCCTTACCACACCATTCCAAATCAAGATCCCACTTGGCTTCTGTTTCCTTTCCAGGAATGCTTGGGGAAATCTGTTCCCTTTTTTGTCTCATGTGTCATTTGGCTGGGAAAGAGCAAAGAACAGGAGGGTTAAGGCTTTGTTAAATTGTACCAAATACCTAAGTCAGCACGGCCCCGATTGCTCAAGAGAATGAGCAGCATTACATGTTACATAAGATTGTGAGAAAATTCCTCTGAGGAGCCAAACAGAGAGAAAATATCACCATGGCTCCCAGTAAGTAATATCTCCGTGGCCCCTTCTGTTTCTGGTGGGATACCAAATTTGTCTTACATGCACAATCCTAGCCCTCACCTGGATGGCCCAGGCTAGCCCTGTTTCCTCACATCTGGAAGCTAAACAAGGTCAGCCCTGGTTAATATTTGGATGGGAGACAACTAAGGCAGGGCTTTTTTTGCAGCAGGAACTCCTTTGCATATTAGGCCACGCACCTTTGATGTAGCCAATCCTCCTGGAGCTTAGGCCCTGTACTAAGAGCCCTGTAAAGCTCTTAGAGGATGGGCTACATCAGGGGTGTGTGGCCTAATATGCAAAGGAGTTCCTGCTACAAAAAAAGCCTGGCACCAAGGAAGTCCAGGGGTGTGACGTGAGGCAAGCAGTAGCAAACCCCACCTTGAAACATCTCTTGCCTTAAAAACCCCATGAGGGGTTGCCCTAAGTCGGCTGCGACTTGGCAGCACTTTCCACCACCATACGGTCCTCTTTGTATGAACCATGAATGTCAAGAATCTTGTGGGGAACTGAAGATGTTTTGAGTGGCACCAGCCAATGCCTCTGTGGTTTAGTGGGTCAGTATATTTGGCTCTCCAAATAAACTGATGGGCGTGATTCTCTCCTGGTGGTAACTGTCTTGAAGGCTCGGATGCAAAAACTCAACAAAAAGAGCAAAACAAACTCCATGGTTTTGCAAGAGAAAGGAAATTCCCAGATCATTTTTACCAGCCTCTTCTTCCAAAGCTCAGATTCTCACAAACTCCCCATTCTATTTACAGAACCGGCCCTTTATGCTGGATGCACATTCATAAATGTTGTCAAGTCACAAGCCAGCTTACAGTGACTCCAGCAAGCAGCTTTCAAATTAAGCAAGAAGCAGAGATAACCATTGCTTTTCTCTGCAGAGTCTTCCTCGGTAGTCTCTCATCCGAGTACCTATTGGGATAATATAGCGGAGTTCGCCCAGTTATAGAAGCATGATATAGAGTGCAGTAAAATTAATCTCCCAAGAAGTATTTTGCAAAAGGAAAAGTTCACATTTATTCAAGTCAGTTCAGTTCACATTCACGTCGCAGTTGAAAGAAGAGAAAGAAAATTCTAATCTAAAGAGTACCATCCCTATCACAAGTGACCAGATAATCTGGCATGATGTATGTGGAAGTATGAGGGCATTTTCTCTACAGGAGAGACCAGTAGAGATGTGTGTCTCCATGAACAGCCATGTAGAGAAAGGGGAGAACAAAAGGCAGAGAGAGAGAGAGAGATAGGGTTAGAGGGCAGCTCCCAGGTTAAAACTAGGAATGGGCACGAACCGAACCACAATGCAAAATTTGTCACGAATGTTGCCCTGTTTGTGGTTCACAAACAGACGTTCATGATGGGACTACTGTCATGCACTTCCCATGAACTTTTAGAACAGTTCATGGCAGTTTGTGGATGGAACAGAAAGAATGAGTTTAAAAGGACTCCAAAGTCCCTTTAAACCCCTGCTCTCTGTTCCCCCATGAAAGTCACAAAAACAGCTGAACAGTGAGGAGGCATTCCCTGCTACTCAGCTGTTTCAGGCTGTCATGTACAGTCCCTTTAAACTTGTTACCACTTTAAAGGATATTATCACTTTAAAGATCGTCTTGCGCAGTCCCTTTAAATCACACTCTGGGATTAGGGGCAGAATTTCCAGGGTAGGTTTTATGGCTTCTGGGAAAGCTCTAGCCCAACCCCTCCCCCATTTAAAATGGAATTTAACCACGGTTTCACAGGTCTGGCTTTGGAGCCCTGCCATATAGGCCTTGAACACGTGGGTTCAAATGGAGCTAGAAGGAAGAAGATACTCTCAAGAAACGCTCTGTACCGTTGTTTTTCAAAGACCTGAAGTAGCTCACTTTGCCTATAGTGCATGTTTATTTTTCCCAGCCTGCAATCATCTTTGGTCAGGCAGCTGGCAGGAGAAAGATTTAAAAAAAAAAATCACCAATAACAATGACATGACAACATTTTCTGGGGAAAGCATAGAGGTTCTAGAGATTCCTAGAGAGGACTGGCATCATCTATGGGGTAGGGTTACTATAGAGTTTGCATATGGTATTATCATAGATGATTTCTGGTGATTTCTAGAAAGGTATGACATCACTTCTGGGTTTTCCTGGAAGTGACATCACAAGATCACGGATGGCTACCCTCCTCCATGTCCCTTCGTGGCATTGCCTAGGTTGGAAATCCCTGGAGTTTTGGGGGTGGAGTCTGGGGAGGGCAGAGCTTGTGGGGGGTGGAGCTTAGCAGGGAATAATGCTATTGTGTTCACTTTACAAACCTGCCATTTTCTCCAGCGGAACTGATCTCTGTCTGGAGATCTGTCGTAATTCTGGAAGGTCTCCAGGCCTCATCTGGAGGTTGTCAACCCAACCTTGACAGAACATTTCCCCTATTTTCACAGTGAAAATGCTGACCCAGTCCGGGTAGCAAGTTCCATTCTAACTGCTCAGCTGAATAAGCAAGCATATTGTTATTTTCCCAGGAGCTGAATAAACAGCCACTTCCTTTTGTGTGTGTCTCTCTTTATAAAGCAAAAGTCCCACTTCCAGCAAATCGTCACTATAAATTTTTTTCAATTTCAAACCAAAACAAAAACAAACATTGGTTTCTTCTTTATTGCACAAGCCCTTGCGGTCCCATTTAGTCAACGTAAAACAAATAAACCAAGCTGGCAAAGGATTTTTTTTTTTTTTTTTAAAAATGTTTTCTTTTCAAACATCGGTCTTCTGCAAGCCTGTGGAAGACGTTTCATGTGAAAATGGAAGAGGAGTCCAAGGAGATAATTTGACTGTAGCCACTACTTGAGGCATTCCTTGACCATTGGGAATGAAATGCGGCTGTACACATACTCGTTAATGAGAAAACCCAATCCTCCCACCACCCAAAAGGAATGTAACATTCTGGCTGAAGGAACACAAGAAGAAGTTGTCAGCTGTGCTCAGTTGAAGGAAACCATCCCCACCCCCCGAATGCAATCCCCAGAATATGTTTTATTAGGACCACCCAAACATAACCTCATACAAGCTGTCCAGCAGAGGTCTGTCAGTGGTTATTAGCCACAGGGTATAGATGGAACTCTGTGTCTGGGGCAAGTGATGCTCTGTATTCTTGGTGCTGGGGGAGGGCAACAGTGTGAGGATGTCTAGTGTCCTGGCTCCACTAGTGGACCTCCTGATGGGAGCTGGATTTTTGGCCACTGTGTGACACAGAGTGTTGGACTGGATGGGCCATTGGCCTGATCCAAAATGGCTTCTCTTACGTTCTTACGTTCAGTTCTCCAGAACTCTTCTTTAGGCTGAATGCTGGGTGAGGGAGAACTGTGCAAAACTGAATTATTGAGCAGGGCATTTTTAGAAAGGTAATCTGGCTATATTATAATGCAATGGCTCAGGGAACAAAACTATGAACCATGCCACTGCACATAGCTAGCTAGATGCTATATTTCATTGTATGTAATATCTTACGGTGAAATTTTGGCATTGCTGTGCATGTCAAGTTGTTTCAGTTTTGTTTCAGATTTCTACAATCATAGAGCTGGAAGGGACTTCCAAGGTCATCAAGTCCAGCCCCCTGCACAAAACAGGAAATTCACAAATACCTCACCCCCACACACAAAAAAAATTTCTTCCTGGTCCCAAAGTGGTGATCAGCATTTTCCCCTGGGCTTGTAAGAAAGGGCCACGAGAACTAAGCACTGATGCAACCCATCCTGCCCTCCCTCTCTTGAACTAAGTTCACAAAATCAGCATTGCTGTCTGATGGCCATCTAGCTTCTGTTTCAAAACCTCCAAAGAAGGAGAAGGGACAGAGGGGCTGATAACAGACGGGCATTGTGGGGCAGATTGGAGGTGTTCCAAAAAGAGCCATCCTAAAGCCTCCGCGTGCTCCCCCACAAGCCGTTCCCATCCTGTCCACGGTGTAACATGGGCACAAACAGATGACTGTTGTGCACCATTCCCGTCACCTGGTTTGGGTTTTCCCCCCATACATTTTTTAGTGGTCATGCGCATGCACATACACATGTGCTGATGCACATGCACACTTGCCAAGGCACCTCACTTGCACCCTTCCGCTTCCAGATACTGAGGAGGCGACTGGTGCGCAGCTCAAAAATTTGCTACCATTTCGAAAGTGGTAGCTTTTGGAGCCGGTCTCAGGATGCCGGAGGACAGGGTGAGTACAGGATGGGGACAGGCGGCAGATGCTTGTGCTTGGAAGGATTTTTCTAGTCCATTTCTGAAGTGTCTCAGAGTTGACCCCAAGTTAGCAGCCTAATCCTATTTCCTGACCTGAATAGCCTCATCTCATTGGATCTCGGAAACTGAGCAGGGTCTTCCCTGGCTAGTATTTGCAGTGCCGCATTAAACCCTGTGCAGGCTCCTAGGCAGTCGAAATCTCAGGGGCCCCTTGCAAATGATCTCAGAGTCTGAGCACCCACCCCACAGCCCATGGCCCCTGCTGCAGCCTGCAGGCACCTCCTTAGAAGCCCCTTTTACTAAGCTGCAGTGAAGAGGCAGAGAGAGGCAAACTTGGCGACAACGCCAGCAGCAGCCTCACCAGGCAGGCTGAGCAAAGAGCAGCTCAGTTGCTGGCTGCGCATGCAGGCTGGGAGAGCTGCAAGCAGGAAGGAAACTGGGGCAGGGGGGGGAGCTGGCCTGGGCCCCTAAAGGCATGGGGGCCCATAGGCCAGTGCCTACTTGGCCTAATTGTTAATCCAGCTCTGAGTATTTGGGTGAGAGATCCCCAAGGAAGACAGGATTGCTATGCAGAGGCAGGCAGTGGCCAACCACCTCTGACTGGGGGGGTGACCATAAATCAGATGCAACTTGATGGCAAACCCGCCCCCCTCCATTACACTGCTATTGGATGTCCTCTTGGGTTGATTGCCTTGGTTTACACCGTGTAATCCACCTTGAGCTCCAGTGAGAAGGGTGGGCTGCAAATAAAGTAATAAACAAGTGAATAAATAAGGACAAGAAAGATGCTGGGACCTCTTGTAAACTCCCATTGCAGTCTGCTTCTGGCTTGTGCTCAGATGACTGATGCAAAGCTAATCCAGCGACTCCAGGTTTTTTATGGCCAAGAGGCCATAAAATAATTATGCCCCACATAAAATACCAATAACATGGTTCTAACATAAACCAACACACACAAAATATCTGGCTACCAGCAGCAGGTTTGCATCTAACAGCTGAGCCCAACACAGAAGCAGATTGCAACAGGATGTTATAGCGTGTCCTGGCATCTTTTCCTTTGTTTAAAAAAAATGTTTTTAGTAACAGTCAGCCTGAAGAAGAGTTCCTGACAACTCAAAAGCTTGCACATCAAAAAGCTTGCACAGGGTTCATTTTGTAGAAGAAGACAACTCAAAAGCTTGCACAGGGTTCATTTTGTAGAAGAAGGAAGGAAGGAAGGAAGGAAGGAAGGAAGGAAGGAAGGAAGGAAGGAAGGAAGGAAGGAAGGAAGGAAGGAAGGAAGGAAGGAAGGAAGTAAGTTATGGGAACATTCCTCAACCAAAGTTAAGCACTTTCAAGCGGCATTGATTTCAGGGCGTGAGATTTAAGAGCTGGTACTTAACACTCTCACTGATATCAATGGGACTTCAAAGCAGTTTGAGCTACATGGGGAATAGTTTGTGGATTTAAAGGAAGAACCATTGAAATTGAGTATTATCAGTGCCAACTTTAGGTTTAGAGAGCCCTGGGCATACAGTACCTGCCCCCTCTCCACCCACCCACCTGCGTGTCCCTTGTCTGCCCATGCATCCTTCCCTCATTCACAACCTGCCTTCACAGCCACTGGCACCACATCCACACCCTTTCCTGTCTGGTCCTGGTAGCACCACTGCTGTGGCCACCAGCAGGGGTGGAATTCTAGCAGGAGCTCCTTTGCATATTAGGCCACACAACCCTGATGTAGCCAATCCTCCAAGAGTTTACAAAAAAGAGCCCTGTAAGCTCCTGGAGGACTGGCTACATCAGGGGTGTGTGGCCTAATATGCAAAGGAGCTCATGCTAGAATTCCACCCCTGGTCACCAGGAGTTCCACTACTGTGTGCTTCCCCGTCAATGTTGGAAAGCCAGGAGCATGGCTGTTGGACTGCTTGTAGGCAATGAATAGGGATGGGTGCACAGACAGGTGGCACGGTGGTACATGAGTGGGGGCCTCAGTGACCAGGGACCTTGGTAACCTCCCCACCTCAGGGTACGCTGATGCCTGCCCTGAGTATTATTATTGATTGAACTAGCATCAGTAGCAGCAGAGAGCCCACCACCCTAAACAAGACAATAATCTGTGTTAGGGATTATTAAGAAAGGGATTGAGAAGAAAACGGCCACTATTGTAATGCCTCTGTATAGATCGATGGCACGGTCTCGTTTGGAATATTGCATACAGTCAGGCCTCAGATTCAGCAGGAGCTCACAGGAGTGCAGCTCCTGAACCTTTCTGAGAGTTCCACCTCCTCCTTCCCACTTCCTACCTTGTCCATTGAATAGTAGGTGCAGCTGCATAGCAATCACTGGATGAGCTCCACCACCTATTTTTCTGCAAAACGACCCCTGCATACAATTCTGGTCACTGTATCTCCAAAAGGGCATTTCAGAGCTGGGAAAAGTACAGAGGAGGGCAACCAAGCTGATGAGGGGGTTGGAGCACCATCCCTATGAGGAAAGGCTGTCGAGCCTTGGATTTTTCAGTTTAGAAAAGAGATCGGTAAGAGGGGACGTGATGGAAGATTAGAAAAATTATGCACGGGGTAGAGAAAACTGACAAAGAGGAACTTTTCTCCCTCTCCCAAATCCTAGACCTCAAGGGCATTCAATGAAGCTGATGGGCAGTAGGTTCAGGACAGACAAAAAGGAACTCCTTTACACAGAGAGTGATACTGCCAGAAGATGTAGTGATGGCCAAAGGAACATATAGCTTTGAAAGGGATTTAGATGGATTCATGGAGGATAAATCTATCAATGGCTGCTCATCAGGGTGGCTGAGGGGAACCTCCACATTCAGAGACACTAAGCCTCTGAATCCCAGAGTCAGGAGGCAACATCAGGGGAAGGACCTCGGCCTCTGTGACCTGTTGTTGGCCCTCCAGAGAAACTGACTGGCCACTATGTGGACAGGATGCTGGACTTGATGGACTACTGGCTGACCCAGCAGGACTCTTCTGATGTTCCTATATTCATTACCTTTCCAAGGAGGGCAATCCATTTTAGCATCATTCACTCTCCCTGCCCCCTCTCTCTTTCCACCTCATGCACTGACTTTTCCCCTAGATCTGCTAGTTAAACTGCAGTGACGTAAAGAAACAATTATTTGAAGAATTGGTATGTATTTTAATATATTATGGCTGTGAAGCACTTCTTTTGAATGCAAGGCTCTGTTTTGATTTGCTAAGACTGTGAAGTAAAGATAACCTAACCTATCATTCATTTAACTATTTTACATTGGGCCAGGCAACTGTTTCCTTGTTTCTTAGGTGTTCGGTGCATTAATTAATTACATTATGATTCAGCCGCACAGTGAGCAGATCTCGGCTGAAATATTAGGGGCCAGGTCAATTGCAGCAGGACCACTCCAGAAGAAACGGATGCGCCGTCATTTATCATAACGCTTGGACTTCGGTTTTAATACAGTTAATGTTAAAAGCATAGAGCTATTTAATTATCAGAACATAATTAAAATGTGCCGTGCAGGCCACAAACTTGATGCTTCTTTCGTGCGACTAGAGAGGGAATGCTACATTCCAAGGCCTTCTCTAAAACACAGCAGTCATGTTCTCACATCAAATGGTCCCATTCTGGAGAGCTGGAATTCCAGGGCAAATAGCAGAAGGTAAGGATGGTTTTTTACTCACTGAGGTCAGGTCAAAGGGTTCTGGTTAATAACTGGATTCATAGGGTAACTGTGCTGGTCTTCAGTGGGAGAGCCAGATCCGAGTCCAGTCACACTGAGGAGAAGGAGAAGAAGAAAAAGAAGAACTACCACACCAAACTGGTGTCAGAAAATCTTGTTGGTCTCTAAGGTGCTTCTGGACTTGAACTTAGCTATGGTCAATAACTCGGTTTGCCTGAGGAGAATTTTGAGATGTTGCCCCTCCCCCTTTAATGCCATTGCCGTATATAATGACTGCTCATCCCTATCTTTTGTCTTCAGAGTTGACAGTTGAATTGGAGGTAGCAAAGTGGGCCAGCTTTGGCCCACCAACTGCCAGTTGTAGACCCATATCACTAGATAATAGCGTTGTCAGGCCCGCTGGCCACCAGCAGGGAATGGAGAGGTAGGGTTGCCAGCTTCAGGTTGGGAAACCCCTGGTGATTTGGGGATGGAGCCTGGGGAGGACAGGGACCTCAATGGGGTAGAATGCCATAGAGTCCATTCTCCAAAGCATCCATTCTCTCCTGGAGATCTTATCTTTGTAGTCTGGAGATGTGCTGTAATTCCAAGGCCACACTTGAGGGGCTGACATCCCTACAAAACGTTACTTGCAAGGAAGTAAATCGAAACAAAGGAAAGAAAATCTGCTCAAGTGTGGTAACCTAACAGTTAATCTCCTGCTCTGCAGGAGATCTACCAGACCGCTGGGGGTGAGGTTAAACATGATTAAACTTGGTTCCTATCAGACGGCTGTATCTGGTCTCTGTTCTGAATTCTCGTTGTAAATCACCCCCAGTTTACAGCATCATGGAAAGTTCATGCGATGAAAGTCAAAGGCAAACTCCCATGCATTACATGCTTTCAAGAATGCAATTCAGGGTCAAAGGGTCTAGCAAAGAATGTAGCCCAGAAAGTTGGAAAGAAAGAATTGTAAAAGTGGAGCGCATCTGTCATTTATTGGTGTTTGTGTGTGTGTTTTAGTGGGGTGTTTCATTCATTACTTTCCCTCACCTGTTTCTACATATGTAAGTGCCATCAAAGTACAACTTACTTATACCAACTCCAGCAAAGGGCTTTCAAGGCAGATGAGAAGCAGAGGTAGTTGGCCATTGCTTTCCTCTGCTGACTCTGATGAGCCAATTGGGTGCTGAGGGCCAGTTTGGTGTAGTGGTTAAGTGCACAGACTCTAATCTGGGAGGACCGGGTTTGATTCCCCTGTTGTGTCTGGCGTTTATCCCAGAAAGTACAGCACAGCGCACCTGTGGGTGGTGCCTGGAAGGGATGAACGCAGCCCACCTTTGACAATCAGCGGTGGGAAGTTTAACTGGCCAGGATTGGACCTGACTAGGAAGAAGGTTGTTCCGGGAAATGTATAGAACAGGGGGCCCGGCCCCACCATGTTGTCTTTGTGATGTACTCACTAATAAAACATGCTGCCATATGAACGTCTCTGACTTCAGTACATTACACTGGCGACAAAGGTGGGATTCCAATGAGCAGAGAGCAGCCTACAGCGCTCCGAGCTTTAGTGCTTCTGTGGCCGAGGCCATGGCTACTGCTCCCAGACAAACCCTACCAGCATTCGACGTCACCCGGCCCGACTAATGGGAATCATGGATGGACCAAATCCACTACTATATAGAGCTGCACAAAATGGAGGCAGCGGCCAAGAAGAAGGCGCTTCTCCTGAGCTCGTGCGGGGTGGAGACCATCCAGCTGATGAAGCGACTCATCGCGCCCACCACTCTCACAAGGGCCACCTATGACCAACTGGTCAAGGCAATGATGAACTACATGGTGCCACAGCCGTCCCATCTCACATGCAGGCATGCATTTTACATGAGACAGCAGAGACAAGCTGAGTCCGCCACCAAGTATTTTGCAGTGTTCCGTGGATTAGCCCTGAGATGCGATTTCACGAGGGACCTGGAAGAGATCCTGCTGGACCGATTTGTGGTTGGCGTCCAGGAGGAGAAAATGTGCAGAAAGTTGCTAGCATACAAGGACAAAGACATCGACCTCGCAAAAGCGCTCTGACAGGCAACCACCTTCGAACAGACGCACACCAGCCCTTCTGCACACCAGGCCGCCCTGCTTCGATGTCAGACGGTTCTGACAAGGAAGGGGCACATCAGCTTCGCCGCCAGCCTGCAGCTGGTTGAGAACACCAAACTGACCACGGGCAGCGGAGAAGCCAAGCACCAAGTGCGCCGCCTGTGGGGACCCACACGAGTGCCGAAACTGCCCCTACTGTAACACGAACCGCAGAAGCTGCGTAAAAGTGGGCCACATCACCCGAGCTTGCAGGGCCAGAACCAACAGGAGGCCTCGGTCCACATATCACGATGTGACAAACACACACATGACGGCCACAAACAGCATCCAGGTCATGAATTTGCCCCAGGACACCCCCGACAAGGTCAAAGTGCAGGTCTTGATCGAGGGAGGTCCCTGCCTGATGGAATTGGACACAGGATTCTCCATCTCCATTATTTCAGAGGAGACCCTTAGTAAACTCTGCCCCCACAACCGACCAGCCCTGCGGCCCACAGAGTTCATATTGCGGGACTTTCAAAAGAATCCAGTGCAGATCATGGGGTGGGCCAGAGTAAAAGTGGAGTTCAAAAATTTTAAAGGGGCCCTGGACATATTTGTGGTAAAGCACTGGCTCAGTACCCTATTGGGATTGGTTTGGTTTAAGCCCCTGAGCATCAAAATTGTAGGGGGGGACCACATAGAGGCCCACAATTTTGACCAAGTGTGCCGGGAGCTCCCAGAAGTAATCGATGGGGCTCTGGGAACATACAAGGGGCCACCTATTGCGTTGAAACTGGACCCCACAGTTAGGCCTTTAAGGCTGAAGGCTTGGCGGGTTCCGTTTGCACTTAAGCCAAAAATCAAAGCTAAACTGGACCGCCTCGTGGCCCAGGGGGTGCTAGAGCCCGTCTCCCACGCCACTTGGGAAACCCCCATAGTCACCCCTGTCAAGCGAAATGGGGACGTGTGCATCTGTGCAGACTACAAATGCACAATTAATAAAGCACTACAGAACCACTCATACCCCGTCCCGGTGGTCAGCCATGTCCTCGCCTCCCTGGCCGGTTCAAAGATTTTTGGGAAGTTGGATTTGGCCCAAGCATACCAACAACTTCCGGTGGATGAGCAAACGGCTGAGGCCCAGACCATTGTTACGCACCAGGATGCTTTCAAGGTGCGGAGGCTACAATTTGGGATCAGCATGGCTCCGGGAATTTTCCAAAGCTTAATGGACTCTCTCCTTAAAGGGATTCCTGGAGTACAACCCTTTTTCGATGACATTTTGATAGCGGCACCTGATGCCAATGAGTTCTGCCGCCGCCTTTGAGAGGTGCTCCGCCGTTTCCAGAATGTGGGTCTCAAGGTGAAATGGGAGAAGTGCTTGCTTGGGGTGCCAAGGGTAGAGTTTCTGGGATTTGTGGTGGACGCCGCAGGAATTCACCCAACGGCCGACAAGACCAGGGCGATAGTACAGGCCCCGGCCCCCATGTGCAAGGCAGAGCTACAAAGTTTTTTGAGGCTCCTGAACTTTTACCACTCATTCTTGCCCCACAAAGCAGCCCTGGCCGAACCCCTACACAGACTCCTAGATAAGGGCGACCTATGGGTCTGGGGGGGAAAGCAGGCCGCGGCCTTCTAGGTGGTCAAGGACATCTTGGTTTCAAATGAGGTACTCCACCATTTTGACAAGTCCCTCCCCATGATTTTAGCATGTGATGCTTCCCCTTACGGAGTGGGCACCATCCTGGGCCACCAACTCTTGCACTTTGACCCAGGCTGAGCGCAATTACGCCCAAATAGATAAGGAGGCATTGGCAATCATGGCGGGTGTATACAAATTCAACGACTACCTGTATGGTAGGCGCTTCACGATTGCCACAGACCACAAGCCATTGCTCGGCCTACTCACCCAGACCGCCAGACATCGCAGATCCCGTTGTAGCAGGTCCTGTGGTGGAATGAGTTCCTCAACTCATACACCTACAAGCTCGTCTACCATCCTGGCAAGGCAATGGGCCATGCAGGCGCCCTCAGTGGCCTTCCACTACCGGAGATGGACCCAGATCTGGCCCTGGCCCACCATGTGATGCTCCTGGAGTCTCTACCAGAGCGGCCCCTCCATGCAGTGGAGGTAGCCAGGTCCATGGACAGAGACCGCATCCTTACACACGTTTCGGAGTGGGTGGAGAGGGGTTGGCCCACGGGCAAATTGGACGCTGAATTCAGACCATTTGTTTCCTGCTGGGAAGAACTCTCCTTACACAAAGGGTGTATTCTTTGGTGCAGCAGGGTGGTGGTCCCTCCCCCACTCCGGAAGCAAGCGCTCGAAGCCTTGCACAAGACGGATCCGGGAATACTGCATATGAAAGCTCTGGCGCGGAGCTATGTATGGTGGCTGGGAATGGATGAAGAGATAGAGAGGTGGGTTAGGAGGTGCCTGCCCTGCCAAGAGTCCCGGCCAAATCTGCCTGGCGCCCCCGTTCACCGCTGGGAATCCAATCGGATGCCGTGGTCCCAGCTACACTTAGACTTTGCGTGACCCTACCAGGGGCAAATATTCTTTATTTTGGTGGATGCTTACACAAAGTGGCTGGAGGTCATCCAAGTTGCTTCCACTTCCACCGCGGCTGCAGTCAGAGCCTTACAGATGGTTTTTTGCACCCACGGAATTCCGGACACCATAATGATGGACAACAGCACCACATTTACCTCCCGGGAGTTCCAGGAATGCCTCAATAGGTACCTCATCCACTACATACAGTCTACTCCCTTTCACCCGGCCACTAATGGCCAAGCGGAGCGCATGGTTTGCACAACCAAGGAGGCCCTGGGTCGCATAATCCAAAGGGATTGGGACCACCAACTGTCCGCCTTCCTGTTTGGGAACAGGATCAACCCCAACCCAGCTACAGGTGTAAGCCCTGCTGAGTTACTCATGGGAAGGTGGTTAACCACCTGGCTCGATAGGTTACAGCCTGACTTGGCCCTGGACCTCCGCAGCTCCCCCAAGACCAGGGAGGTCACTAGGGGGTTCTTTCTGGGGGATCCGGTCTATGCCAAGAACTTTGTGAGCGGGCCAGAGTAGATACCAGCTCGGGTGCTGCAGCTCACTGGGTCCCGCTCATACGAGGTCTCGTTGGAAGGGGGGCAGCTCCTCCACAGACACATAGAGCAACTCTGATGCCGCACCCTGCCGGAGGAACTGGCAGGGCCAGGGGGAGTGGGGAACGGGGAGAGCACAGGACTGCCACAAGAAGCAACCCTGCCGAGTTCGCCGGGTTCGCTTGTGGAGGAGCAGTACAGGGTGGGGAAGATACTTCCGCAGGCTCGAGACAACACTCTGCCGACTGCGGCCCAAAGCGAGCAACCAGCGGTTACAGAACCCCAGACAGCAGCCCCAGCTCCCTAGATCGAACCTTGGTGGTCGCTCAGAGAGCAGTGGCTGCCTACTCATTTGAAAGACTATGTCTTGAACTAGGGGGGGGGAGGAGTGTTGTGTCTGGCGTTCGTCCCGGAAAGTACAGCACACCGTACCTGTGGGCGGTGCCTGGAAGGGACAAACGTAGCTCACTTATGACGATCAGTGGTGGGAAGTTTAACTGGCCAGGATTGGACTTGACTAGGGAGAAGGTTGTTCCGGGAAATGTATATAGCAGGGGACCCGCCCCTGCCATGTTGTCTTTGTGATGTACTCACTAATAAAGCATGTTTCCATCTGAACATCTCTGACTTCAGTACATTACATCCCCACTCCTCCAAATGCACCTGCTGAGTGACCTTACAGTTCTCGAAAGAGCTGCTCTCTCAAGAGCAGTTCTGGAAAGAGCTCTCTCAGTTCCACCAACCTCACAGGGTGTCTGTTGTGGGGAGGGGAAGGGAAAGGAGGCTGTAAGACTCTCTGAGACTCTGAGTGAAGGGCAGGGTATAAATCCAACCTCATCTTCTCTTCCTCCGTCGTCTCTCATCCAAGTACTAGCCGCAGCTGATGCTGCTTAGCTTCTGAGAAGGATTTGACAAGATCAGGCTCTACCTTCCCTCCCACACCTGTCCTAGTTGCTTTCTTGTTGATCTTGTCAACTCCCCAGGTTTGGGCTGAACTGACCAATCATTCAGGGTCTTCCAAACACATATTTGGTAAAATAGATTGGAAAGATACAAGCTTCAACAGACTAATCAGGATGATTAATGAATTAAACCTTTAACAGTAGATGTTGTAAAAGCTGACCAGTTAATTGGGTTTGTGCTTCAATTTTTTTTTAAATGGTCATTAGAACAAAGGAAATTGTAGCTTCATCATGTCAGTGACTTGGGGAAGAGCATCTAATATTACTGATATTGCAAACAAGATTGGGTTGCCAACTCTGACTTGGAAATTCCTGGAGATTTGGGGGCAGTGTCTGTGAAGAGGGGAATTTGGCCCCATGGCGCAAAGTGGTAAAGCAGCAGTACTGTAGTACTATGGTCTGAACTCTCTGCTCACGACCTGAGTTTGATTCCGGTGGAAGCTGGATTCAGGTAGCCGGCCCATGGTTGACTCAACTTTCCATCCTTCCGAGGTTGGTGAAATGAGTACCCAGCTTGCTGGGCAGAAAGTGTAAAAGACTGGAGAAGGCAATGGCAAACCACCCTGTAAAAAGTCTGCCGTGAAAACGTTGTGAAAGCAATGTCATCCCAGAGTCGGAAATGACTGGTGTTTGCACAGGGGACCTTTCCTTCCTTTCCTTCCTTCTCTTAAAAGCTATGCTGTACCAGAGTTTGACCCCTGAAGCTTCCATTAACTCCAGGGGAACGGCTTTCTGTAGTTTGAAGATCAGTTGAGAACTGTCTGGCATCCTAGACAAGGGTAACTTCTGGGGGCCCCTGCACTGATGATGTCACTGAGTCACATGGGGGGGACCCAATGTTTATAGCTTCTTCTTCTACTAGAGTTTTTTCCATATTATTTTATTGATCTTTGGGTGAGCTACATGCAATGTGGCTTGCGTTGTATATAACTTCCAGGTCGACGTGTTGATGTTACATCATTGTTTTAAGCAAGACATTATTTGCAGCTGTTCCACCGCTTTGACAAATGGATAGAATTCCACGAAACAGAAAGCTTGTCTATTTCAACCCCTAAGCTGAACAATAATCATGCAATTCAGTTCTGTTGTGGATGTAACTCTGTTGTCTTTGTTCATTTCCTTTCAGAGCATTTAACTGATGAATCCTTTGACACTTAGGCTGCAATCAAACACACTAAATAATGCACTGTCAATCCACTTCCAATGCACTTTTCAACTGGATGTTCCAGGCTCACACAGTAAAATCTAGTTAGAAATTGCATTAAAAATGGATTGAAAGTGTGTTATTTTAGTGTGTGCAATTGCAGCCTTAGATGACCAAGTTGAGCCACTTTTCAACCTTGTAAGCTACCCTGATTTTTAATCTTAAAAAGGGAAGTCTGTTAAATAAATGATTTCCCTGATCCCTCATATTATATTGCTGTTTTGTTATGACATTTTACATTTCCAGTCCGCTGTTTTCATTGGGGCTCAAGTATGATTAAAAAAAAAAATTCAGTCAATCAATAAATGGATTAAATTCCCTCGATGACCTGGTGGAAGTTTGGCAGGGCCAACTATCCAGGGCTATCGATGAAATTGCACCCCGGCGCCCTCTGCGCCCTCGTGTGAGGCTGGCCCCATGGTATACCTTGGAGCTACGCCAGCTGAAACAAGGGCTCAGACGACTAGAGAGGCGGTGGAGGCATACTCGGGACGAAGCGACGAGAACATCCTATAGAACGTTTATGAAGTCATATGAGATGGCAGTCAAGGCTGCAAAGAAAGAATACTTTGCAGCCAAGATTGCATCTGCAAATTCGCGCCCAGCACAATTGTTTAGAGTAATTGGCGATCTAATAACATTGCCACAAGGCAAACCAAACGTTAGAGAATTAGAGATAGGCTGTGAGGCATTTGCGAAATATTTTGCAGATAAAATCTCGTCGCTCCGCCAAGACCTGCCTATCACATTAGATACAGTGAGTGAAATTGAGGCCCCGCACCTGTCTTCGGATTTTACGCTGGACCACTTTGACCCACTCAGCCTGGAGGAAGTCGATGGAATCCTCTCTGCTGCCCGCCCAACAACATGCGATTTGGACCCTTGCCCCTCTTGGCTGATTAAATCTTGCCAGAGGGAGCTTGGATGTCCTTTACGGGACATCATAAATAGATCCCTCTCAGAGGGGCGTTTTCCAACACCTCTGAAAGAGGCCTTGGTCCGCCCCCTCTTGAAAAAACCTACAGCAGACCCGGCCGAATTGGCAAATTACCGACCGGTGTCTAATTTACCACTCTTAGGAAAAATTATCGAGAGGGCAGTGGCGTTGCAGCTACAGAGGTTTCTAGATGACGCTTCTGTCCTAGATCCATGCCAGTCTGGTTTTCGGCCAGGCCACGGGACGGAGACGGTTCTGGTCGCCTTAGTAGATGACCTTCAACGGCAACTGGATCGAGGCGGTGTGGCAGTGCTGATGTTATTAGATCTGTCGGCTGCATTTGACACAGTCGACCATCGGCTGCTGATCCACCGCCTCGCCGACATAGGGGTTAGGGGGTTGGCCTTACAATGGCTTTCCTCCTTCCTCATGGGTCGGGGACA
The DNA here is from genome assembly GCF_032191835.1 of Heteronotia binoei. NCBI lineage: Eukaryota > Metazoa > Chordata > Lepidosauria > Squamata > Gekkonidae > Heteronotia > Heteronotia binoei. The sequence continues at coordinate 103,555,242 of NC_083231.1, read as the reverse complement.
AAGGGTGGCAATTGGGGGTGAACGATCCCAGAGGCGCACACTAGATTGTGGGGTGCCCCAGGGAGCAGTTCTCTCCCCGATGTTATTTAACATCTATATGCGCCCTCTTGCCCAGATTGTCCGGAGGTTTGGGCTGGGTTGCCATCAATATGCAGATGACACCCAGCTCTATCTGCTAATGGACGGCCGGCCCGCCTCTGCCCCGGGGAGCCTAGATCAGGCCCTACAGGCTGTTGCAACATGGCTTAGGCTGAGTGGGCTGAAGCTGAACCCAGCGAAGACAGAGGTTCTCTGTGTGGGTCGTGGCGCTCTGGGGAGGGAAATATCTCTCCTGACCTTTGACGGTGCGCCGCTGAAGGCGGCGCAGCGGGTAAAGAGCTTGGGTGTTTTACTGGAGCCTTCATTATCAATGGAGGCCCAGATAACAGCCACTGCCAAGTCAGCATTCTTTCATCTGAAGCAGGCGAGGCAGTTGGCCCCTTTCCTAGAGCGCCGGGACCTAGCAACGGTGATCCATGCGACGGTCACCTCAAGATTGGACTACTGTAACGCCCTCTACATGGGGCTGCCTCTGTGCCGGACCCGGAGATTGCAGCTAGTGCAGAACGCGGCGGCCAGGCTGCTGCTTGGCCTCCCAAGATGGGAGCATATACGGCCGGGGCTGCGCGAACTGCACTGGCTGCCGATTGTATACCGGGTCCAGTACAAAGTGCTGGCGATTACCTTTAAAGCCCTATATGGCCGAGGACCGACCTACCTGAGGGACCGTCTCTCCCCGTATGAGCCCCAGAGAGCACTGAGGTCAGTAGGTAAAAACAGATTGACCACCCCTGGGCCAAAAGAAGTTAAACTTCGGACTACCTATGCACGGGCCTTCTCTACCGCGGCCCCTTCCTTGTGGAATCAACTCCCAGAGGAGGTGCGGGCCCTGCGGAACCTTGATCAGTTCCGCAGGGCCTGCAAGACCACCCTTTTCAAACAGGCATTCATGAACGGCTGACCAAGTCCACAAAGAAACATCAAAATGGTCCAGTCTGGAGATCCGCCATCATTACACAAACTGACAGGCATAGCGTCGATTAATAACGGTACTGTCAGATCTAACTTAATGTTTTTAGACTTAGTAACTGTTTTAACTAATGTATTAATCGGTTTGGGGTTAATTTAATGTTTTGTTAAATGTATTGTTGTTTTGCTGTTGTTAGCTGCCCTGAGCCTGCTTGGCGGGGGAGGGCGGGATATAAATAAAATTTTACTTACTTACTTACTATTACGAGATATGGTTAACACTGGAATCTAGCTGCAAAGCAGTTTGGGATGGGACAGTTGAAAAGGAGGGGAACCTGAACAGTGCATGCAAACATAGTTTGCAGAGGTGCATAGGTGGTGGCAGCTGCAAGCATAGCCGGCTTCAAGAGGGGATTGGATAAACAAATGGAGCAGAGGTCCATCTGTGGCTATTAACCACAGCGTATTGAAGGAACTCTCTGTCTGGGGCAGAGATCTCAGCAGGGTACAATGCCATAGAGAGTCCACCCTCCAAAGCAGCCATTTTCTCCTGGGAAACTGACCTCTGTAGTCAGGAGATCAGTTGTAAAAGCAGGAAGTCTCCAGTCCTCACCTGGAGGTTGACAACCTTAGAGGAATGCCAAGAGCTCTCCCGCCCCCCAGTTATTCAGGGACACTTTCCCCCACTCTCATCTCGCTTTTCCCCTGGATGAAACCATTCATTACTTCTAAAAAACCTTCAGAGTGAAACAAATTAGCTTCGCATCAGCTTAGACAAGAATATGAGATAAATAATTAAGTAAGAGATAAATTAGCGATTTGTAGACTATAATTGGAATTTAGGCAGGACGGCAGAACTAATAGCCTCCCGCATCCGTGGGATTTTTTTTTGAGAGAGAGATTTTTAATGTTGCTTCCCCAAAATCCTATTAATTACCTTGCCAAATATTTTTGACGAGGGAAGATTGAATGAAAAAGCCATTCCCTTCAGGAGGTCAAAATACCTTCCTCTCATTTACTATTTAAACACCAATTTTCCTGAAAAGAGGAGGAATTGCACAGCGAGAAGGAGGATATCGCTTCATCTCTGTGTTTCAGGCCACTATGGTCTTTGCTGGCAGCTGTGTTAACACAAAAATAATATTTCATACAACATGTGGTTTTTCCTGGGGGGACTGGCCTTAGCAGGCATTACCTATGAAATTAATCTTCTTTCATTGCAAACAAGTTCTCTTTTTTTGAAATAGAAGGCTTTAGGAACCCAAATTTCTCAAGCTATCTCCAGTTCTTCCCTTTAAAGCTTTCTTCAAATCCATGGCTGTTCATGTACACCCAGGGGTGGCATTCTAGCTGGAGTTCCTTTGCATATTAGGCCACACACCCGTGATGCAGCCAATCCTCCAAGAGCTTACCAAAAAGAGCCTTGTAAACTCTTAGAGGATTGGCTACATCAGAGGGGTGTGGCCCAATACGCAAAGAGCTCCTGCTAGAATTCCTCCACCCCTGCGTACACAACAATTGCTTGGTTGCAGTCAAAATTTATAGGGTTGTCGATTCTGTGTTGGGAAATTCCCCAATACATTGGAGGTAGGGTCTGGGGAGGGCAGGGTTTGGGGAACAGCAGTTATCAGGAAGGAAGCTGCTGACCTCACTGTTCTATCTATCCCTTTCCTCTCTTGCTGACTCCCTGAAGAGTCATCTTCTTTTTGTACACCAGACATTGCTTATTCCAGGTAGGGGTGCTAGCTTCCAGGTGGGACCTGGGGATCCCCCAGCATTACAGCTCATCTCCAGGCTTCAGAGATCAGTTCCCCTGGAGAATGGATGCTTTGGAGGGTGGACTCCATGGCCTTGTACACTACTGAGGTTCCTGCCCTCCCCAGGCTCCACCCCCAAATCTCTAGGAGTTGCCCACCGTGGAGCCAGCAACCCATCCCCCAATCACCCACCCCACACTGGTAGCCAGGGGTGGGGGACTTGGCAAGCCTAGTTTTTGGAAGTCGACTGCCAGACAGAGCGGACGATATTGGGAAACCAATGCTCTGAGTTAGTATAAGGCAGTTTCATGGGTTGCCTTTGTGATCCATGGACACAAACAGGGCCAGCCCTAGACTGTCTGGCACCCTAAGCAAGGCTAATTTCTGGTGCCCCCCCCCCAAAACTGATAATGCCACTGAACCACATGGGGGGCACCCAGTTTGCCTAGTGGCTGGGCCAGCCCTGGACACAAAAAAACAAAGGGAGGGCTTTAATAAACAGTTTAACAGAACTCAATGAAGTATTTTAAAAAGCAAACAAGGCAAATGTTGAAACAAAACCGTTTTTGCACATATTCCTAGGGGGCAATAAGACCCCAGGAAGCACTTCTGCACTCAAGGAGCAATTAAAATGCGGAATTCACTGCCAGAAGATATAAAACAAAGTTCGAATTCAGGGCCACCTTTAAGACCAACAAGGTTTTACTCAAGGTATAAGCCTTCACGTGTAAGATACAGTGAGGCAGAATTTCCTCAACCATTCCATATAGGAAGAGAGAGCGGATGTTTAGTTGCCAGGACAAGCGAATTAAAGTCAAGATATAGAGCTGGCCACAACAGGCATAGATGGCTTTAAAGGGAAATTAGACAAATTAATAGAGAATAGATCCATCAATGGCTACTAGCCATGCTGACTAAAGGGAAGCTCCACATCCAGATGCAGTTCCAGAGCCAGGCTGCAACATGAGGTAAAGTCAGGGGTGGAATTCTAGCAGGAATTCCGTTGCATATTAGGCCACACACCCCTGATGTAACCAATCCTCCAAGTGCTTACAAAAAAGAGGCTTGTAAGCTCTTGGAGGATTGGCTATATCAGGGGTGTGTGGCCTAATATGCAAAGGAGCTCCTGCTAGAATTCCACCCCTAAGAACATAAGAGAAGCCATGTTGGATCAGGCCAATGGCCCATCCAGTCCAACACTCTGTGTCACACAGTGGCCAAAAATTATTTATTTATACACACACACACACACACACACACACTGTGGCTAATAGCCACTGATGGACCTCCGCTCCATATGTTTATCTAACCCCCTCTGGAAGCTGGCTATGTCTGTAGCCGCCACCACCTCCTGTGGCAGTGAATTCCACAGGTTAATCACCCTTTGGGTGAAGAAGTACCTCCTTTTATCTGTTCTAACCTGACTGCTCAGCAATGTCATTGAATGCCCACGAGTTCTTGTATTGTGAGAAAAGTCCCTGGGTAAAGTCCCTGGCCTCTGTGCCATGTTGGTGGCCCTCCATAGTGAACGGTTGGTCACTGTGTGAGATAGGATGCTGGCAGGACCAGCCCTAGGGTGTGTGGCGCCCCAGGCAGACCCCCCCACTGCCAATTGGAAAGGAGGTGAAGTGAAACCAGTGGGCTGGTGCACAACTGCTGGCTTCACTCCGCCTCCCTTCCAATCAGAAGGGAGGTAGAGTGAAGCCAGCAGCTTTGAGTGGCCTGCTGGCTTCGCTTTGCCTCCCTTCTGATTGGAAGGGAGGTGAAGTGAAGCTACAGGTCACTGTACAGGAGCATTTGTCTAGGGCACTAAGAGGGGGAGCGCCCAATTTGGCGCTCCCCCTGGCCTGGCATCCTAGGCAAAAGCCTTATTTGCTTAGTGGCGGGGTTGACCCTGGATGCTCGACTAAATGGACCAAAGTTCTCATCCAGTGGGGCTCTTTCTATGTTATTAAACTTCCCTGCCTCTTCACAGCTATTCCAGTTACCCTTCTTTAATGGCTATATTATTATTTCTTTAATATTTGAATCAGCGGGGCTGAAATTGCTGCAGATGGATTGGTTGTGAACTGATTTATGATCCTTATTGCGCCAGGGCAGTAATTCCATGCATATCCCTTCCTTTACAATTACCTCCACAATGATTTTGGAGGAGACTCGCGCTTAGGGGAGGGCATTAATAAGTGGAGCTTGCATATTCATCTATTTCAATCTGAGGTTTTTAAAGACTCAGGGGAACGGAGCTGAACTGCTGGAAATTAATTTCCCCCCCAGCTGTTTTCCCTCCCTTTGGAGATGAAGGTGCTGGTGGAGGTGGTTGGTCGGCTGAGAACTGTACTTGAAAGCCCCCAAGACATCTTTCATCTCAGATATTTCATAATATTCCCTGAATCTCATTTGTTTGAATACAAACTCTGTCCCCCCCTCCCCCCCAGAGACAGATCAAGATGAGTAGCCACGTTAGCCTGAAGGAGCAATGACTTAGGTAAGCGCCTCTCCTACCACAAATCTTGTTAGTTTTTAAAGGGCTACAGGACTCTTGCACTTTTCAACTGGTTTCCCTTGCAAGCATTTTCCCCCTAGTGAGGTATGGATGAATATATTCCTTCAGGGCTCTTTTTGAGCAGGAATGCAGTTCTGGCTGGCTTGGTGTCAGGGTGTGTGGCCTAATACGCAAATGAGTTCCTGCTGGGCTTTTTCTACAAAAAGCGCCCTGTGCTAAATAACGGTGATGCCAGGGGGTGTGGCCTAATATGAAAATGAATTCCTGCTGGGCTTTTCCTACAAAAAAAGCCCTGTGTTTCTTTAATCAGGAACAAGACATGCATCTCTGATCTTTGTGGTCCATTCTGGTGCGGGTTTTCTGCCAGGGCTCTAGACAGGATAGTTCCAATGGATGCTTTCCTCCCACCCAAGGCATTTCTTTAAAAAGGTTTTAACTTATAGCATGAGAGTCTCTGGGTTTTTTTTAAAAAATTATTTACTTAGATATATGTCAAACTTTCTCCTTGATAACCACCACACAAGACAGTTAGCAACACTAAAAGTAGCATAATAAGGTATTTCTGAAAACAACAACATTAAATATTCAGTTAGAACAGAAAGCTGTTTTAGAATAGGCACTAGGGTTGCCAATTGTCAGGTAATAGCTGGAGATTTCCTGGGATTACAACAACTCCAGGAGACAGAGATCAGCTTACCTGGGTGCTTTGGAAGATGGACTCCATTGCATTATATACCCAGTTGAAGTTCCTCCCTTCCTCAAACCACGCCCTCCTCAGGCTCCACCCCCCAAAAATTTCCAGGAATTCCCTAACCCACAGCTGACAATACTAAGAAGTAGGGAGGATAGTTCTATTTTGGTGGAAGACCCCCTGCCCCCCACTCTGCCAGGTGGGGGCATGGTATTTCTTGGAAGCCCTGAATAAGGAGAACTTAATCCAGCTTCTTCAGTTTGAGGGCCGAGTCTCCCTAGGCTAGCCATGATGCTGTCTCATTCCACCCCTTGCATACTAAGGCTAAGGAGGATCTGGCCTCACCTGGAATTGTCGTCTCTCCACCTAAGGTGGTGTCTTCTGCTTCCTGTTGACCTAGTTGTCATAAAAATCTCATTTTTAGGGTTGGTGGCAGCTCCAGATTGGGAAATACCTGGAGATTTTCAGAGTGGAACCTGAGGAAGGCAGATTGGGGGGGGGGGGGACTTCAATGGGATATAATGCCACAGAGTCCACTTTCCAAAGCAGTCATTTTCTCCAGGAGAACTGATCTCTGTCACCTAGAGCAGTTGTAATCCCAGGAGATCTCCAGCTATCATCTCCAGCTACCATCCTGTTTTCCACATAATTCTGTGATCTTTCCAGAGGTTGCTTCCCCTCCCCCCCTTTGACAGACTAAGGCTGATGGAACTGTTATTTCCAAGGAAATACCAAGGGAAGGGAGAGATTGATCTTAACCAAGAACCCCTTGCATATTAGGCCACACACCCCGATGTAACCAATCCTCCAAGAGCTTAGAGGGCTCTTAGTACAGGGCCTACTGTGAGCTCCAGGCGGACTGGCTACATCAGGAGGATGTGGCCTAATATGCAAAGGTGTTCCTGCTACCCCCCCCCCCCCCAAAAAAAAGCCCTGATCTTAACCCTTCCTCATGTTGTACTGCCCCAATCACCACCTCCAAACTGCTGTGGGAAGTTAACGAAAGGCTGTTCCTGATCCAAACTAATTTACTTATGATTTTAAAAAAAAATCTCATGTGAATGTTGTCTTGAAGTTTCTCTGGCATCAGTGCAACTGACAGCACATTGAAGAATGCAGCTAATTTTGATTATTTGCAGGGTGGAATTTATTTATTTACCGAGAAAATTTATTTGTCGCCTGCCCAAGGTGGCTGTTTAGTAAAAACAATACCACAAAACCACAGAAACAACAATATAAATTGTTGATGTTAAAAATAAGCCATTAAAAACAAGCCTTGAACATAAATACAACCACCATGTAGCAAAAAAATAAATAAATCCATAAAACAGTTCTCAGGCTAGAAGCAAACTACAGAACAGTTTTTTAAATGATTTTTTTTAAAAAACCAAAAAACCCTTTGTTAGAAGCCTGGGTAAAAAGACATTTTTGGTTTGGCAGCTAGAAGACATTATGGTATGTACCAAGTGAGCCTCAAGGGGGAGGGCATTGCAGAGTCAAGGTGCTACCACAGAGAAAGCCCTGACTCTAGCTGCCGCATGCTGCACTTCTGCAGGCAGAGGCACAGAGAGCGGGAGTTTGGACGCTGATCTTAAAAAGCTGGCAGGACAGGAAGTGTGGTTTCAGTTCTTCTGCCCTTGAGCCATTTGCAGGCTACAATCCAGTCTGATGGAGTGGTTAAAGGGTCATACTAGGATCTGGGAAACCCAGGTTCGAATTCCCACTATCCCTTGGAAGTCTGTTGGGTGACTTTGGGCCAATCACCCACCCTTAGCCTAAGCTACCGCACAATGTAGTTGTGAGGAGAAGATGAAGGAGAGGCGAATGATCTAAGTCGCCTCGGGTCCCCACTGAGGGAGAAAGGCAGGATACAAAGAAATGAAATAAAATAAATACAGCACAATCCTGTGCAGAGTTGCTTCAGTCTAAGCCCATTTTGGTGCCAGTTTGGTGTAGTGATTAAGAGCAGTGGACTCTAATTTGGAGAACTGGGTTTGATTCCCTACTCCTCCTCCACATGCAGCCAGCTGAATGACCTTGGGTCATCACAAGTTCTGTCAGAACGGTTCTCTCAAGAGCAGTTCTCAGCCCCACCTACCTCACAGGGTGTCTGTTATGGAGAGAGGAAGGGAAGGAGATTGTAAGTCGCTCTGAGATTCCTTCAGGTAGTGAAAGGCGGGGTATAAATCCAATCTCTTCTTCTTCAACTTCAACAGATTTAGACTGGAGTAACTCTGAACAAGACTGCACTGTTAGGGTCTCAATGGAAATTTTCACCTCAACTCTAACCATGTTCTGATAGCAAGCAAAATACCCAACAAAACCCCAGAAAATCCAAAAGTAAGTCATACACACATTTTCTCCACATTTATATCTAACTTTAAACTAGCCGACTCCTTTGGTTTGCTTTTTTCCCTTCTAAAATGGGAAAGCTTACATTTTGATTTCTTCCTTCACTCTGAACCACACACACACACCCCTGTGCCTGCAGACAAGTTGCCAGAAAAAATATTCTATTTGCCCTTTTTGGCCCTTGTTCCCTCATGAAATGGAAACAGACAGTTATAGAAATGCTCACTGAGAGGCTGAGAAGTATGAATTCAGATGTAAACAGTTGCCAGAGGAAAAAAGTTCCACTTTCTTGCGAATCTGACAGAATCTCTTCATTTCAGTTGGTCTGTTTACGGCATCGGCGTGTTGCCCATGCTGACAGTCTATTGTGTTTGACAGAAACAGACTGACACCAGTCATTTCACAACAACTCTCTCTATGGAAGAATGAGGGACACATACCTGTCAGCTGTTGGAAGGTCTATGAGGAAAAACATCAGGGCACAAGACAAGGTTACCCATTAGTCCCGGTCTCTGACCCAGAAAATTTGGTTTTAAATCCTAGAGGTAAAGGAACGAGCTAGGGTTGCTCAGTGCTGAGGAAAGGCACTCTGCATAAGCTCAGAGGCACCCTCTTCTTTGTTCATTTGTTCTGCTGGGGAGAGCTGTGCCTCAAAATAACAGTACCCCAAGTTGCTAGTCTGCTCATCTATGTTGTTTTTCTTCCACCCTTCTTCCTTACTCCATGTTGTCCTCACAACAAACCAGTGAGAGGTAGGCTAGATTGACAGAGAGCAGCTGGACCAAAGTAACGCAGAAAGCTGATGTCAAAAGATTGATAACAGCATAAATTTGGAGAAACTGAATGCTAGCTAGGTAAGAAAGTTTGTGGTGCTTTAGCTAGACTGTGCGACTGGGAGTAGTGGGATCCATGCTTAGTTTAGCTTATTGATATTACAGTCCTTAGACCAGATGTACATATAAAACACATATATGCTGCAACACCACCAAGCATATGCGCAACACCACCAAGTCATTTCCAGTCAAAAACCTGGAAGTGAAATCGCCATGTCATGTCATGATCAGTGTTCCCTCTAAGCTGAGTTAGTGTGAGCTAGCTCAAAGATTTTTTAGCCCTGATGTTTTTCCTCCAGTTCGCACATTTTTGTCTTAGCTCAGGAAGGATGGCCCCAGAGCAAACGAATTGATGCAGAAAAAGTTCAGCAAGAACTCATTTGCATATTAGGCCACACCCCAATGTCACAATTTCAATGCCAGTAGCTCACAAAGTAGAATTTTTGTTCACAAGACTTCACAGCTTAGGGGGAGTATTGGTCACAATCTAGGAATTTACTGGATCTGTATGGTAAAGACTACAGAGACCTGGGAAATTCCTAGAGCATCACATGACACAGTAATGTCACTTCCGGGTTTTTAACTGGAATAACGTTGTGGCATTGTTTGACCCATTTCTCCCTCCCTTTTCACTCCAGATGTTCATTTGAGCAGGGGCAGGGGTGCAACAGAAAGGGCGGAAGAGTGCCTGTCAAAACGGGCAGTTTGGCAGCCCTAGTTTTGCACATCATGGTACAGTCACTACCTCCAGCATAGCCTAAATCACAGGACAATTCTAAGGGTCACATAGGGGAAGCCCATTTATGCTGAGCTGAGCTTCTTAGAGGAAGGGCAAGATAAGACTCGGCTAGACAGTGTGAATAATGAATGAATGATAAGCCCTCAAAGCTGCATTACCATGTCCTTATTTCACTGTAGAGAAACAACCTTCTCGTATTGTCTGAAAGCCATTTGGGGTGGGGGAAGGCCTTTCATTCCAGATTGCTTCCATGCTCCCTTTCTGCCTTGGGACCTTTCCAAGGTGTTAGGAAGAATCGCTTTGACTGTAATGAGAGTGGAGATCAATGTCTGTTTTCCTCATCTCTTCTATTCTTCTTAGATTGACTGGATTTGATCACACCTGCCCAAGCTAAAAATGCCATGACTGACAACATGTGAGTCGAACTCAGGCCTTACCTGTGCCTGATTGAGTTATTGATCTGACTTCAAAGAGCATGACCTGGATTTATCCTTTCGCAGTGTTCTGGTCTCCTGGTCAACGAAAGAGATAGTTAATCAGGGGAGAGTTCTCGTCTGTTGTAAGAAACAAACTGGGTTTCTGCACCAGCCCTACCAAGGACAAAACAGCGAGTAAAGGATTCATCTGGAAAGGAGCAGCCTTATAGTATATTACAGAAGACTGTGTCAGATGTTTACATGTAAGCTTGCTTTGGGGGTGATCTTCTCTGTGGGGCAACTTGGGCAATTGCTCAGGGCCCCACACTGTGGAGGGAACAGTGGCCAGTGAGGATGATAAAGAATGATGGTGAAAAGGAGAGTCATGGCAAAACACAAAACTGAGGCACATTTTTGAAGGGCTATGCATTGTGGAAACTGGGTGATTTAGTCTTTTCCAGAGTGGGTTGTATAGGAATAAAGAGAGCATGGGGGCCACATCTTGGATTTTTGCCCAGGGCCCTACAATCACTAAAACTACCATGGGCATTTTGAAATTCAAAATAAAGGGGTTTTTTTGGGGGGGGGGAATGTCCACCAATCTGCTGTTCACAGGCTGTTCTTTATCTAATTAACAGACACTTCGGTACATTCTACCCGAGAACCAGGCTGGTTCTGGAATGGGAGATACTGGGAGAGTGTGAGGGGGTGGAAACTGGGGGGCGGGGTTTGGAGGGGGGAGGGACCAATGTAAGATACAATGCCCTAGAGTCCAACATCCAAGCAGCCGTTTTCTCCAGGGTAACTGATCTATATTGTCTGGAGAGGAGTTGAAATAGTGAAAGATTTCCAGGCCCCATCTGGAGACTGGCAACCCTAGAACTGATCCTTGTAAATTCAAGATCATGTTCTCTGTGTGATAGCCAGGACTTTTTTTTTTTCCAGAAAAAGCCCAGCAGGAATTCATTTGCATGCTAGGCCACATTCCCAATGTCACCATTATTTCACACAGGGCTTTCTTTTTTGTGGGAAAAATCCAGCAGTAACTCATTGGCATATTGGGCCACACAGGAGTAGAATTCTAGCAGGAGCTCCTTTGCATATTAGGCCACACATCCCTACTGTAGCCAGTCCTTACAAAAAAGAGCCTTGTAAGCTCGTGGAGGATTGGCTACAACAGGGGTGTGTGGCCTAATATGCAAAGGAGCTCCTGCTAGAATTCCACCCCTGGGGCCACACCCCCAGACACCAAGCCAGCCGGAACTGTTCCTGTGCATTCCTGCTTTAAAAAAAAAAAGCCCTGGTGATATCATAACACCTCACATTTGATTACAGATGATCAAACAAAGTTGCTTCAGAAGGAAGGCATAGGGTTGCCAGGTCCAATTCAAGAAATATCTGGGGACTTTAGGGGTGAAGCCAGGCGACATTGGGGGTGGAGCCATGAGCAAAGTTGTGACAAGCGCAATTGAACTCCAAAGGGAGTTCTGGCCATCACATTTAAAGGGACCACATACCTTTTTAATGCCTTCCCTACTTTAGAAATAATGAAGGATGGGGCATCTTCTTTTGGGGCTCATAGAATTGGACCCCCTGGTCCAATCTTTTTGAAACTTGGAGAGCATTTTGAGGAGACCCATCAGATGCTACGCTGAAAATTTGGTACCTCTACCTCAAAACACCGCCCCTCCAGAGCCCTAGATGCTCTGGGATTAATTCTCCATTATACCCTATGGTCCAGCAGACATTTCTGTCCCTCCCACCCCCTGTTCTGATGACCCTGAAGCTTCGGAGGCCTGCAAACCAGGGCTCCCTTGCCCCCACCTGGGGATTGGCACCTCTACTCATGAGTTGCTGAACTTCCAAGTTTTTCACAGAAACACAGGGCAACCAGAAGTTCAAGTTTACCTTCACACTATGCAAACGACCTGCAATCTGCAAGGATTGTATAACAAATGGAGGGTCTGGGCTCTTTTCACAGCCATGTTGTTCTGCCTCCTCCCCATCGCGCCCCTTCAGCCTTACAGACGCAGACACACCATCCCAAGAGGAAGTCTTTCCAATCGGAGACTGAAGCCTCTGAATGTGGAAAGTCACATGATGGCTGTGGGGGCAGGGCTTCCCCCCGCCGGCCAGCTGACTGGGGGCGGGAAGGAGCCTGAGAAAGTGGGAGAACCCCCGCTGGGACCTGGGGATTGGCAAGCCTAGAAAGGCAAAGCTTCCTACGCTCATAGGGTTGCCAGGTCTGGGTTGAGAGATACCTGGAGATTTTAGGGGTGGAGCCTGAGGAAGGCAGGGTTTGGGGAGGGGAGGGGAGGGATTTCAGTGGGGTATAATGCTGTAGAGTCCACCTTCCAAAATGGCCATTTTCTCGAGGTGAGCTGATCTCTGTTGCCTGCAGATCAGCTGTAATCCCAGGAGATCTCCAGCTACCACCTAGAGGTTGGCAACTTTATGTGTGTGGACCAGTTTTGCCTGTTTACAACCCCACTCCCAATTTCACCATACAACATGCATCTTTCACTGCTGAAAAATGCTCTCATGAAAAGTAATCCCCTGTTTGGACTTAGCACAAATATTAAATACAATTATCCCTTCTGTATTATGGCATCCCTTGGTGCAAGAATGCATTATATACATATCTAAACTTGTACCCTTAAAAAAAGAAGCTATTATCCTACCAAACGTAAGTATGAGGCCAGTAATTCCTTATATACCTAACATCTCTTTTTGTTAGTGTATTTAAAGCATTTTTTTTATCCCATAAGAACATAGAAGTTATGTTGGATCAGGCCAATGGTCCATCCAGTCCAACACTCTGCGTCACACAGTACACAAAAAACTAGGCACCATCAGGAGGTCCATCAGTGGGGCCAGAACTCTAGAAGCCCTCCACTGTTGCCCCCCCCCCCCCAGCACCAAGAATACAGAGCATTGCTTGCCCCAGACAGAGAGTTCCATTAATACCCTGTGGCTAATAGCCGCTGATGGGCTTCTGCTTCAAATGTTTATCCAACCCCCTCTTGAAGCTGTCCATGTTTGAAGCTGCCACCACTTCCTGTGGCAGTGAATTCCATGTGTTAATCACCTTCTGGGTGAAGACTTCCTATGTGGTACCCCTTCTCAAAGCAGCATACAAAAACAAAAAGCCAACCCAATATCACAGTAAACCTGCCCTGTCAGTACTGATCATTACTCCAAGGAGATCCTGAGAAGTTTCCATTAAACCTAGGCTTCCCAACACTGCCTAAGCAAATGCCTGAAGATTTGGGAGATGGTGCCTGAGGAGGGTGGGCTTTGAAGAGGATGTGATGTCACTTCTGGGCAACGCTTTAGGAATTTTCCCTTATCTCAGGTAAAGACCATAGAGACCAGGGGGAAATTCCTAGAGCATCACTATGAAGCCCATTTTTTTTCTTCCACTCCTTAGTTTCTCAAAGGTGGGGGACATGGGATGGGGGTGAAGAACTCCTCCACCAGGCCCAGGCACTTGGGAAGCCTAAATAAACCCCAGAGCTCGCCAGAACAATTCTGAAAATCCATTGGCATAGATAAAGTAACTGTTAAAAGGGAGAGCATGATTTAAAAAACCAAACAAACTAGAGAGTAGTTCTGAAAAAAGACACCTGGGCGAGAGGGCGCCAAGTTAACAAGTTTCTTGGGGGTTTTGAGTTGTCGGGGGGAGGGCTGGGAGGGAACAGTTGGAGAGTTCGAAGGCAGGGCGGTTGTTCTCAGCCACAGCTGACCAAGAGCGTTCCTTGCCGTCACGACGTGTCAAGATGTTTCTTGTTGCGGCGCAATCCCTCTCGTTCATTAGTTTTAATATTGATGGAAAGCAACTTTAAATCACTCTTTGGAGGGATCTGCAGTGAGGCATGCCAGCTGTGTGCCAGATGAAGGAGTTGTAAAGGCATGTTGGACAGGCAAAAAAAATATACCGCAGAGAGAGATTTAAAGTCACTGGGAAGATAATTACTTTGCACTCACAGATTAGCCACAGGAAGGCAAAGCATAATATCCTCCACCTTCATTAGGAGGACGGCTCCTTGCTCGTTTTCGCTCAGATGCGTGTGCTGATTTATGTGCGCCGAGATGCCATATTGCATTGTTATGGTTTTAGACCGAAAGCCCTGCAGGCGTCTATAAAATGTTAAAATCTTTGTTGAAACAGAGAAATGCGCAAGAATGATTCGTTGCTGAGCTACACATTACACTCCTTACATGGAAGGCTACAGCCCACAGAGGTATCAGGGCTGGAGGTGGTGTCAGATTCTATTTTCTGTTCACAAACTGAGCCCTGCTGTGTAGCTTCAAACCAGGGCTTTTGTTGTAGAAAAAGCCCAACAGGAATTCATTTGCATATTAGGCCACACCCCCTGATGCCAGCCAGAACTGCGTTCCTACGCAAAAAAAGCCCTGCTGCAAACCATGCCTAGCCATCTTTATTGCTGTCTCCTGACAGCAATCCCCTTTCTTCAGCTATGACAGTGGAGGGCAGGGTGGTTGTTGTTTTTTGGAGCAGGAATGCCTTTGCATATTAGGCCACCCACCCCTGATGTAGCCAATCCTCCTGGAGCTTACAGCAGGCCCTGTACTAAGAGCCCTGTAAGCTGTTGGAGGATTGGCTACATCAGAGGGGTGTGGCCTAATATGCAAAAGAATTCCTGCTACAAAAAAAAAAGTCCTGTGAGAAAGTTAGAATCTTCTTAGCACCCCAGTACATGAGCCACTGATGCTGTTACCCTAGGGTTGCCAGGTCTGTGTTGGAAAATACTTGGAGATTTTGGGGGCAGATCCAGGAGAGGGTGGGGTTTAGTGAGGGGGGCCTCAGAAGGATACAGTGCCATAGAGCCTACCCTTTGAAACAGCTATTTTATTCAGGGCAGCTGATCTCTGCCAGCTGGAGATCAGTTGTAAAAGCAGATTTCCAGGCCTCAGCTGGAGGCTGGCAACCCTGACCCCTCCAATGGGGGCTGTAGCCAGCCTTGATCCAGTAGGTGCAATATCCCCTCTGGTGTGCTAAATTTCCCTGCTTGGGGGTCCTGAGGTGGGGTGTCTGCCAAGGCCCAGGTTTTCTTAATTTTCTGAATTGTTTTTAACTCTTCCACAAAACTCTTTAATTACCTTGCATGAACACCAGTGGCTATAATGACCTTTCTCTCCACAAGCTTTTCAGTTTATGAGTTATGTTGTCTCGCTAGGCTTCCCAACCCCCCCGCCCTGGCGGGGGACCCCTGAAATTACATCCTCCTCCCCCACTCTCAAAAAATCTGGGGGCGGGGGGGGAGGGAGAGAGAGAACATACCTTTAGGCATCATGTTGTAAAGCTTCTGATCTGTTTTAAAATGTGTCCCTTTAAGGCTGCACAGGAAACAGGAAGGGCTTCATGGGAAAGTAACAGTTTCCATGGAGAACGGCCCCTCCCTTTCTTTTCCTGTGCTGCCTTGCTTTCATTTTCCCAACAAGCACATTCTGCTGGAAGAAGACCAAGTACGGTAAGTGTTTGTGTGTGTGTGTGAGAGAGAGGGAGCGGGCAGGGAGGGGGCAGGGAGGGGGGATTCCCTGGTATGGAGGCCCTCCCCCCCTTTAGAAAGCGTGGCGGGGAGGGAAATGTCTACTAGGCACTCTATTATTCCCTATGGAGAACGATTCCCATAGGGAATAATAGGGAATTGATCTGTGGGTATTGGGGGCTCTGGGGGGGCTATTTTTTGAGGTAGAGGCACCAGATTTTTAGTATAGCATCTAGTGCCTCTCCCCAAAATACCCCCAAGGTTCAAAACGATTGGACCAGAGGGTCCAATTCTATGAGCCCCAAAAGATGGTGCCCCTATCCTTAATTATTTCCTATGGAAGAAAGGCATTTAAAAAGGTGTGCTGTCCCTTTATATGTGATGGCCAGAACTCCCTTGGAGTTCAATTATGCTTGTCACATCCTTGTTCCTGGCTCCACCCCCAATGTCTCCTGGCTCCACCCCCGAAGTCTCCTGGCTCTGCCCCCAAAGTCCCCAGATTTTTCTTTAATTGGACTTAGCAAACCTATGTCTCGCCAAAACCAGAATTATTCCTCCTAGACTTATGGCAGGACAAGAAAATCCCCCAATTTCATAAGAAGCACAGGTCTATCAGTGGCTATTAGTCAAAAAGTATAGATGGAACTCTCTAGCTGATTCCTCACTGGCATTTGCTCCACCCCCATGCTTCTCCTTGCATTGGCTCAAGCCATCGATTTCCCACCAGTCACTCCACAGCGCCTCTTCCTTCAGGGCTCCTTCCCATTCCGGCAACTGGAACTCCAAAAAACCAGCATCCTGTTGCTGTGACAGTGATGGGAAGAAGCTGCAACTCAAGAAGCGCCTGCAGAGCAACTTGTGGGGAATTCATTGCTTGAGCCAGCACAAGGAGAATCATGGAGTCAGAGCAAATGCTGGTGAGGAATCAATCTCTGTTTGGGGCAGTGCTGGGGGGGGCAACAGTGGGAGGGCTTCTAGTGCCCTGGCCCCACTAGTGGACCTCCTGATGGCACCTGGTTTCTTTGGCCACTGTGTGACAGCATATTGGACTGAATGGGCCATTGGCCTGATCCAACATGGCTTCTCTTATATTCTTATGACAGCTTTGCTCATCTGAGTAAGCCTTCTGAAGGCACTGCCCTGCAAATGAGTAAGATCAATAATTGCTAGGGTTGCCAAGTTCAATTCAAGAAATATCAGGGGACTTTGGGGATGGAGCCAGGAGACTTTGGGGGTGGAGCCAGGAGACTTTGGGGGTGGAGCCAAGATCAAGGCTGTGACAAGCATAATTGAACTCCAAAGGGAGTTCTGGCCATCACATTTAAAGGAACCGCACACCTTTTCAATTCCTTCCTTCCATAGGAAATCATGAAGGATAGGGGCACCTTCTTTTGGGGCTCATAGAATTGGACCCCCTGGTCCAATCTTTTTGAAACTTGGAGGGTATTTTGGGGAAAGGCACTAGATGCTATACTGTAGGGCCCGGATTGTAGCTGCAGAATAAATGCACTGGAGGAAAAAGAATGGTGTGTAAGGTGAGCACGGTATTCGAAGTCAACCTTAAAGGCTCACTGCTCAGAAAATGTGCAGTAAGATATGTGTACGCAATGGGTCTGCACATGCCACTGCCTGCACATGTGCAGAAGTGAAAAGCCTCTGGGTGCTGTAGCTGTTAAATAATGTTCTCTGCGACTGTCACATGTGCAATGGTGAGTGCACAAGCACACCTATTTTCTGCTGGCTCCTTCTTCCCACTTTAGCTTCCCAGAGAGCCTTGGTTGTGACTGCAGGATACTTAAGCTTTTAAATAAGTAAAACAAAAAAAGGCACCGGCGCTAAAAGTTCTGTCTTATATGCAACTGCCGAATGTGGAGAATTCCTCTCTCCCTTTGTTCTTGACTCTTCTATGAAGCCTGTGTCTTACTTTGAGATTCCATTTCCTTGCTTTCTTCATCTGAAATGGTTGGGGTGTTGTGGTTTATACCAAGTCCGTCCAACCTCCAAGTTAGTAATACAAAGCAATGAAATTCTCTGGTTTTGTTTGCATCCTTCCGTTTCACTGAAGATTTCTTTAGCAGAGAGATGATGCCCACCAATCCAAGCCCTTAAATAACTGCAACCCACAAACAACACCCTAATGAGTTCATCACAGCTGGCTTCAGATGGGAAACGATGACCAGGTGACGTCTCTTTAAAGGATGCCTTATTATTAATCACCCCCTGTCTCTCTCTCTCTTTGTCTTGCTCCGGGTTCATGGACAGACCTCTTTGCAAAGTTATAATTTGGATGCGAAACAATTACCCTAAAACAGTTAGCCAGAGTGGAGTGGACGCACAAATTTATCTTCTTCCTCCGTCTTTCAGTGAAGAACATCTATCTTCCGTGACCTCTTGATTACTGAAGGCTTCAAAATATATTCTTTGGTCTGTGACACCGCGCTTGGTGCCGGGCTGAGCATTAAATATCACCCCCTGTGATTAATTGGAAGTTAATTAAATCTATCACTGAAACAATGGGAAGGCAATGAGCTATGTAATCATTGAAATAGTAAATGAAATGATAGGAGGACCCTCCATCTTGCTTATTGACAGTGATGGAAGAGTGGCAAGCCCCAATGGCTCAGCCAAGTTTTCTGCTTGACCACCTCAACCCACTGGGACCAACACAAACTTTGCAATGAACTGAGTAGTGAAGCAAGGCAAAGAGCCCGTCTACACTTCAGCCCTTGAACATTCCGAATGGAACAGTGTTCTGTTGTCAGCTGCTGAGTTAAGGGTGTCAGCAGCACCAGACAATTTCCATGCAGCCTGTCCCCCAAAATGCCAAGTCTTATACCTACCTCACAACTAGAGTTGCCAACCTCCAGGTGGTGTCTGGAGATCTCCCTCTATTACAACTGATCTCCAGCCAACAGAGATCAGTTCACCTGGAGAAAATGGCTGCTTTGGAAGGTGGACTGTATGGCATATGCTCCACTGAAGTCCCCCCCAAACCCCGCCCACTTCAGGCTCCACCCGCAAATCTCCAGGTATTTCCCGAACTTGAGATAGCAAACCTACTCACCCTGTATCACAATATCACGTGTCTGCATTGAACACAGAAGTTGGTGTTCCCAGGGGAATAACTCCAGAGTTGCCAACTCTGAGTTGGAAAATTCCTGGAGTTTTGGGGGCACAGCCTGATGAGGACATAGTTTGAGGAGGGCATTCAGTAGATTTGTGATGCTGTAGAGTTCACCCTCTTAAGCAACCTTTTTCTTCAGGGAAATCGATCTCTGTAGTTTAGATATCAGATGCTAATTTCAGGAGAACTCCAGGCTAAACCTAAAGATTGGCAACCCTAACAGTGATGGATCCCAAGCTGTCTTGCAGGGAGGAATGCTCCAGGGAGTGCAGCACAGGGGGTGCTACATCAGGGGGTGTGGCCTAATATGCAAAGGAGTTCCTGCCACAAAAAAGCCCCATCAGGGGGTGTGGCCTAATATGCAAAGGAGTTCCTGCTACAAAAAAGCCCCACTTTCACATTACCTACTACCTGGTCCAAGTGGAGCTGCTGGAAATTGAACCTGGGACCTTCTGGACACCAAGCAGATGCTCTGTCTTTGACCCATGGCCGGATTCACATGGATTAGTCAGCTTTAGCTTCTTGTTAAGATGGTTTTTTAACCTCTGCTCCATTAAGATGGTTCCCCCCCCCCTACATTTTGTACAGTTTATCACAACTTGCTGGGAAATCACACAAAGAAATGTGCTTTTGTCAAACAACTTAATAAAAAAACCCCAAGGAAATAAAAACAGCGGGCCATGTGGAATGTGGCTTTCCTGGTATGCCATGGGATTCGTCGCCAGGCCTTCCTTTGGATGGAAGCAGCTGGGAAGAAGGCAATTCAAGGCACAAGGACAGAGCCATTTGGCTGAGACATGGCTGGGTCTGGGTTGAACTTGGATGTCTGAGTCTCTCTTTCTCTCCGAGGCTGGGTGTTCTCAGTGCTCTTTAAAAAAGAAAGAAGGCAAATGGACAACTGATGCCAAAGTAACCAAAGTTCTGCTCCAAAACAAGCTGGATTTTGTGACCGGGTTAAATCACACAAACAAGAGAGATCTGAATACATGGACTCATTTGCTCAAAGGATTCAGCTTCTGTTAATCCAGTGGAGAGGCAAGGGCATATCTTGGGATGGGGGGAAGGGACACCCCACGCATACCCCTGGATATCGCTTAGATCCTCTCTGGCTTCAGATATGGCACCCCGTGCCCATTTTCAAGTCTCTCACCACAGCTACGAGGGCAAAAAACCTCTCCCCTATAAATATGAAATCACAGATTGGTCTGGACACTTAACATTATGCCGCATGTTCAGTTCTTTATGTTTGCTGTTCATGTGAAGAATCACAGAAAAGACCTAGGTTAGGGGTGGCCAACGGTAGCTCTCCAGATGTTTTTTGCCTACAACTCTTATCAGCCCCAGCCATTGGCCATGCTGGCAGGGGCTGATGGGAGTTGTAGGCAAAAAACATCTGGAGAGCTACCGTTGCTCACCCCTGACCTAGTTTCTTGCCAAGATATTTGTGTTTATTTAGGTTTACAGAGACATACTCTCAGGGCTGACTGCATGGCTTTGTTCAAATGGTGCCTGTTTTAAGTTGAAAAAGGAAAAGAGGTTGACCACCATCTAGGATGTTGATATTGTCTGAAGACCTAATCCAGCAGTCTTGCTCAAAGGCATAGCATCCCCCACACAGCTGAGTTGTCAGCATGGTGGCACAAAAAGTCACAGTTGACTTATGGAAATCCCTCAAGGAATTTTCAAGGCAAGAGATATTCAGAAGTGGTTTGCCATTGCTTGCCTCCACTTCACAATCTTGGACAATGCATCAAAGCTAACTGATTGCGAAAGCTAACTCTTCCCCCCTCACACACACACACACACTACAGTATCCCTTTGTGGGAAAGATCATAGAAGCATGAAACAAAAGGCACAAAGCCTTTTCCAAATAGCCCCCAGAAACACAGTGCTCTTTGGCACTTTCTGCAGACCACCCCCACCCACTTGGCAGCTGGCAGTGAAGATGGAGCTCTTGCTAAATTTTCCTTGGAACGCTCGCCCCCGTTCATAGCAATGCAACGTGATTTGTGCAAATAGAGCTTCCAGCAGTGCCTACCATTTATTTCCTGATGTTTTAGGTAAAGACTGAGCAGTTCAGCTGCTGGTTAAGTCAACGTCCATCTCTACATATGTTGGGAATGAGTTTCAGACGTCTGCACCCTGCTCCCCAACGACACATACAATGCTGTGTGTAAGGTTGCCAAGTACCTTAAAGCCCCCGGTGGGGGACTCTCCTCATGTGTGCGCCAGTGCACGTAGCACTATGACATCACCCAGAAGTGACATCATTGCACTGGCAATGTTGTGTGGCAACCGCTCTAGGCAATTCCTGGAAAACTCTATTGTTTCCCCAGATGCTCTAGCCATTTGGGAGGGGAAAACTCTATGGTACCTATTGTCTATGCTAGAAGATTTATTCTGAGTCCTCCTTATCCTTATCCTACACCAGTTTGGTGTAGCGGTTAAGTGTGCAGACTCTTATCTGAGAGAACCAGGTTTGATTCCCCACTCTTCCACTTGCACCTGCTGAAATGACCTTGGGTCAGCCATAGCTCTCATAGAGGTCCTTGAAAGGGCAGCTGCTGTGAGAGTCCCCTCAGCCGCACCCACCTCACAGGGTGCCTCTTGTGGGGGAGGAAGATAAAGGAGATTGTGAGCCACTCTGGGACTCTGAGATTCGGAGTGGAGGGCAGGATATAAATCCAATTTCTTCTTTTTCTCCTTCTCCTTTTCCCACTGTCCTCATGGTCATGCAAGAGGCAAGATGCTTCTGCAGGTGTCTCCTACAAGAACCTTCAACAGACAGGGGAGGGACAATGGCTCAGTGGTAGAGCATCTGCTTGGCAAGCAAAAGGTCCCAGGTTCAATCCACGGCGTCTCCAACTAAATAGGGTCCAGGCAAGTAGGCGTGAAAAACCTCAGATTGAGACCCTGGAGAGCAGCTGCCAGCCTGAGTAGACAATACTGACTTTGATGGACCAAGGGTCTGATTCAGTATAAGGCAGCTTCATAGGAATATGAATGGCATACCCATGATCTTCTGCATGCTGCTGGATTAGTTAGCCACTTGTAACAGGGTGGCTGGAGACCTCCTGGGATCACAACATCTCCAGGTGACAGAGATCAGTTCACCTGGAGAAAATGACCAGTTTGGAAGGTGGACCCCATGGCATTATACCCCATTGAAGCCCCTCCCTTCCCCAAAGTCCATTTCCCAGTTCCATCTCCCAAACTGCGGGTATTTCCCATCCTGGAGTTTGCAACCCTACATTATTTCAATTTAGCTGCTGTTACTTTCTTCTGCTACAAAATATACATGAATGTGAACAAGCATCAATAAAAGTAAGTTCTTTATTTGTTACAATAAACTTGCTTGAAGAGTCATTCAGGTGGGTAGCTGTTGTGGTTTGAAGAAGTATCCACACTTCTTTGGATAAAAAGGTAAAGGTAGCCCCCTGTGAAAGCAGAAGTCATTTCCGACTCTGGGATGATGTTACATCATGACGCTTTCAGGTTTAAGGTTTATTGGATTTATATCCCGCCCTCCCCACCAAAGCAGGCTCAGGACAACTCACAACCAGCAAAATAAAAACAATTTAACAGTTAAACAATAAAACAAGTTAAACAATTAAAATGGTTAAGAACAATTAAAACATTGTTTTCTCAGTGGACTTTTTACAGGGTGGTTTGCCATTGCCTTCCCTAGTCATCTACACTGTCCCCCAGCAAGTACATCTGAATATATGTCTTCAGTTCTTCACACTTATGCACACTTCTTCAAATACATCTGAACATATGTCTTCAGTTCTTCAGATACATCTGAAGACACATCTTCAGAAATCTCTGAAGTGTGTATGCACACAAAAGCTTATACCCAGAATTAAACTTCATTGGTCTTAAAGGTGCCACTGGACTCAGACTTTGTTTTGTTGCTTGAAGAGTGTTTAACTGCACATGATTCCAGAGTGTGCAAATGTTGCCATATCCCAACCAGTACATATACCCAATGCTAGGTAGCCAAATGGTTTCTCTCAACATAAGGAAGCTTCATCTGTTTGCTGTAACATCTGATGACTTCCCAGAAGCAACCAGTGTTCCCTCTAAACTGAGTTAGTGTGAGCTAGCTCACAGTTTTTTAGCCTCTGGCTCACATGTTTTCATCTTAGCTCAGGAAAAAATGAATTTATGCATTAGCTCACCACTTGAATACCAGTAGCTCGCAAAGTAGAATTTTTTCCTCACAAAACTCCACAGCTTAGAGGGAGCACTGGAAGCAAACCAACTGATGTAGAGTTTGGGTGCCCAGGGAGAAGGTTACAATACAAATATTCAGGGCTTTTTTTGGTAGAAAAAGCCCAGCAGGAACTCATTTGCATATTAGGCCACATACCCCTGAGACTGAGCCAGCCAGAACTGTGTTCCTGTGTGTTCCTGCTCAAAAAAAGCCCTGCAAATATTACTCACTCCTATGTTGCCATTTCTTTTTGCTTGAAGGAAGTATCATCCTTCTATTTCCTCTTCATTAGCAATCTATTTCGTATCCTATCAATCCATTAGGACTTGCCTTTCTGGATATGTCTTCTCCATTCCACACATGTTGGGGTGGATTGATGCTCTGATAAGATGAGGATAGGGCTGCCACCTCTAGGTGGGGCCTGGAGATCGCCTGGAATTGCAGTGGCTCTCTGGGTGACAGAGATCAGTTCCCTTTAGGGTTACCAGCTCTGAGTTGGGAAATACCTGGAGATTTAGGTAGACCATGAGGATAGCAGGGTTTGGGAAGGGAAGGGAGTTCAGTGAGGTATAATGCCATAAAGTCCACCTTCCAAAGCAGCCATGTTCTCCAGGTGAACTGATCTCTGTTCCCTGGAGATCGGTTGTAATCCCAGGAGATCTCCAGCCACCACCTGGAGGTTGGAAACCCTAGTTTCCCAGGAGAAGACAGCTGCTTCAGAGGGTGGACTCTATGACATTATATCCCACTGAGGTCTCTCCTCTCTCAAAACCCTGTCCTCCCTAGGGTCCACCTCAAATCTCTGGGAATTTCCCAACCTTAGACCAGAATGACTTTTATCCAGTTTAGAAGTTTTGTTCCTCAGCCAGCATGCAAACATCACACCATCTTCTTGGCTGGTGCAAAAAAACTTGAGGTTTTTTGGCCACTGTGTGACACAGTGTTGGACCAGATGGGCCATTGGCCTGATCCAACATGGCTTCTCTTATGTTCTTAGGACAATTGCTTCCCGCAGCATCCGTCCACAGGTTAAGCAGCCATGTGTCAGCTGCATCATCTCGTCTCCCAAAGCCTTGAAGCCTTCCCTTCTCACGGCAGGAGATTCAATTAAGCAAAGTGGCTGCCATCAGTCAACCTTCTTGAAAGCATAAATAAAGGCTAAGTCTGGAATCCTGCCGGGCAGTTATGACAGAAGAAAGCATGGCCTTCAGACATACATTTAAGAAAACAACCCAGTCACAGGCTCAGGGATTTGGGGGAAGGGGATATTGGTAAAATGAGAATAGAGCCTAAGTGCGTGGCTTTCACACCAGCCCAGAGCATGGGATGCTGTCTTTTGTGTGAAGGCGCAAGAGATACAGAAACTATTGAGTGGTGCTCTGTATTTGCCCAAGTCCAAGGGTAAAGGAGACAAAGTTGAAACACAACTCAAGGCCTATCTAGGTCTATTGTCCTTCTTTGCATTCTATGTGGGCCTTTGCTCACTGGAATTAAAATGGCATGTGGAAGAATAGGTCTTCCTCCATGGCTATAAATGCTCCTGCAGTAAAAGCCATGGCTCAGTACACAAGCAGTTTTAGAGCACACATTTTTGTATGTATTTGAGCTTAAGTTCTGTGCCCAGCATTTTCAGCTAAAGCAGGGATCCTCAATCCCCGGGCCATGGACCAGTACCGGTCTGTGGCCTGTTAGCAACCGGGCCGTGAGTTATATAATTATTTCATTATATGTTGTATAATTATAGTTGTATAATTATTTCATTATATATTATGTTAGAAGAAGAAGAAGAAGAAGAAGAAGAAGAAGAAGAAGAAGAAGAAGAAGAAGAAGAAGAAGAAGAAGAAGAAGAAGACTACGACATTGGATTTTAATCCTGCCCTCCACTCTGAATTTCACAGTCTCAGAATGGCTCACAATCTCCTTTACCTTCCTCCCCCACAAAAGACACTCTGTAACATGGGTGGGGCTGAGAAAGCTCTCCCCAGAAGCTGCCCTTTCAAGGACAACTCTGTGAGAGCTATGGTTAACCCAAGGCCATTCCAGCAGCTGCAAGTGGAGGAGTGGGAAAATCAAGCCCAGTTCTCCCATTTAACCACTACACCAAACTAATAAAAATAAAGTGCACAATTATATCTTCCTGAAACCATCACCCCCCACCCCACCCCTCTAGTTCATGGGAAAATTGTCTTCCACAAAACCGGTCCCTGGTGCCAAAAAGGTTGGAGACCTCTGAGCTAAAGCATAGCAGGTGCGCCCATGAAATCTGCAAGCATTTGAATAGCACAGAACTGCCTGATTTCCCAGTACTTAAAGGCCTAAAGTGCTCTATTGATCCCCCATGTGCTGCCAATGGAAGCCATGAATCAATGTGTCTCCTGGTACCTGCTTTCTTCTTCCCTAACAAATATCTTTCCTAAGCAAAGAACCAATCCTGGCTTTTCTCCATCTCATTGGAAGAGGAGGTGCTTCGTAAGACCCCAGGAAAGGGTCTACTTGCATCGGCTACAGAGAGCACCTGTCACTGGGGTTATTATGGGTTTGTACGTATCTTGACTACAGAAACGTGGGGAATGTTTCTGTACAAAGTGCAGTCAGAGGTCAAGCAATACAAGAGATGGCAACAGGGGTGCATCTCAGAGGATGAATGAATACAGAATTAAGCTAAATTCATACAGTAGCTGATCATTGTGGGTGTGATCAATGCCACATTTACAGCCACTGGATTGTCTCTATACAGAGACCAAGAATATCTCTATACAGAGACCAAGTTTCACAGCATCAAACTAGCTAATGAGTTTAATTTTAGCAGAGTCTCTTTTCACAACTCTTAAACTGGAATGTCATGGCTCTAGAGTTTTCTATAGGTTGCACTGGAAGACCATTACCCGTTTGTGATATCTGCTGTTAATCTATTTATTCCCTTGGCCAGAGACTGCCCTGATTGTCCTATGCAAAAGGGCTTTGCTGGCTGATGATGGTGTAAATCCAGGGCTTTTTTTGTAGCAGGGACTCCTTTGCATGTTAGGTCACACACCCCTGGTGTAGCCAATCCTCCAAGAGCTTACAGGACTCTTAGTGCACAATTCTCTTATGTTCTTAGCTGCTATCCGTAGGTGACAACTAGTGGTTGAATGCTGACAGGATGCTGAGCTAGACGGACAATTGGTCTGAATCTGATCCAGCAAAGCTCTTCTTATGTTCTTGTGGTGTTCTATTGCTGTTTCTGCTGGACTCTCCACTAGTAGGTAATTCTGAGGCTCCCATCTAATAATGCCAAACTGTTTCACCACTTCTCCATAGTACTGCCAACACAGGGTTGGAAAATTCCTGGAAATTTGGGGGTGCAGACTGGGGACGGGGGATTCGAGGAAGCACTGGACCTTGGAGGGGTATGATGCCATAAAGTCCACTCTCTGAAACAGCCATTTTTTCAGGACAACTGATCTCTGTTGTTTGGAAAGCAGTTGTAATTCTGGAAGATCCCTAGGTCCCACCTGGAAGATAAGTAGTCAAAACAATGGACTGCAGTGTGGAAAATCCAAATAAAAAATGCACTGCTCCAGGCATGACAAAACAACAATAAGAGTAATTTAGTAATAGCCAGTCATACCCAACCAAACACACTAATTCCAAATATGCGTTCCAAATATGGATATACAGATTCCAGAGATGAATTCAAATTATATGGACAAATATATAAACATGAACAGTGGGTCGATCCAAAGTGCACCGTTTCTCAAATTTTCATCAGATCCAAGGATAAATATATAGTCTTGGTATCACTTTGAAATGGGACCTTTAACCTGGACTCAAGAGAGCTTACAGTCTTA